>NC_133156.1:129587386-130905600 GCF_040802235.1 Manis javanica
GGATAAGCAAACTATGGTACATTCACGCTATAGAATAATTCTCAGTGATGAAAAGGAAGGGTATTTGAAGTCGCAGAAAAACAAGGATGAACCTTAAATGTATACTGCTAGGTGAGGGAAGCTGGTCTGAAAAGGCTACATATATACTGTATTATTCCAATTACATGAAACCTGGAAAAAACAAAACTGCAGAGAAAGTAAAGATCAGTAGCTGCCAGGGATTTGGGGAAGAGAAGGAAGTGTTGAATACTTGAAGCACAGGGGATTTTTAGGGTGGTGAAACTATTCTGCATGATAAAGTAATTGTGGATAAATACACCATGCATTTGTCAAAACCCCTAGAGCTTTACAATGCAATAGTATACCTTAATGAATGCACATAAAAAAAATCACTTAGGAAGTTGGATGATCTCAGAATGGAAAACAGACTGTGAAAAAATGATCTAACTGTATTATGAATTTATAAAACGATCTCCTGAATAGAGTGAAGAGAAGGGAGGAAGGTGCTGACTTAAAAAATCTTACAAAAAAGAATGAATTCAGTAAGACTGAAGGCAATAACATAGTACATAAGAACTTAATTTTGTCGATAAAGGTATTCTCATGAGTACAGATTAACAGGTTTAGTATTGCTATATGTGTGTTCTGAAACTGAACAGTTTAATAAACATATAGGAGCCAGATTTCTCACTGCTGGTGTGGAAGTTCACAGATAAGCAAGAGAAGGAGACCTGAAAGATCTATGTGGTAATAGAAAAAAAGTGAGAGATCAGTATGAACCCATACTTTTAGCTTAATTAGACACAGACATGGAAGTGTTTTTTATATATGTTTATGCACAGTTTAATACATACAGGTATTCCCTTGCTTTGTCAGCTTAGCGGGTCTAAAAGCAGCATGGTCCCAGCAGCAATGAGCATGCCTAGCACCAAGATCTTGGTCTCCAATACTCTTCTCCAATGAAAGGAACCAGGGCTCTTTGGAGAAATGACTGATTGTAAGATTGAGGCAGGACACGTGCACAATGAGCCTGGAGTATCTGGAACTACAAACATGGTCTGCAGTGCCAGAAAGCAACAAAGCACTAAAAATTAAAATAAAAATTAAAATAAATTAAATTAAAATAAATAAAATAAAATAAAATAAAATAATAAAATAAAATAAAGTAAAATAAAATAAAATAAAATAAAATAAAATAAAATAAAACAAAAGCAAATCCAAAAACCAATTGATGGAAATATGTCAAGGGACACCACAGGTGCCAACTAAAACAGTGCTCGATGGCCAAACCTGGAATATTTGAGTAGCCAAATTTATATAGAAACACGATTATAACCCAAAGAACAAAATAAATATTCATTAGTTCATACTGATGTAAGTAAATAACTGAATAAATAAATATATGTGGGAAAATAGACAAATCTCTCATGTGGAAGAATTCTAAGTAATTTGCCCTCAAGAAGGGAGAATATAAACTCCCATTCCATAAATATGAGCTGCATGAAGTTACTTCCTTCCAAAAAGTATGAAATGGAAAAGAAAAAAAGAGTAACATTAAAGAAACCTGACAAAGAGTACTTCAGCCAGGTGGTCAAGGTCAATATACACAGTGATAAATCTTGTGATAGTAGATAACTCTTAACATGACCTAACAAATTGGAACTGTGTTTCTGTGATTGTCTACCTTATAATCTATAACCCCCATGTAATCAGAAGAAAAACATAGACATGACAATAGAGTAGCATTCTACAAAATACCTCACCAGTCAGTCAAGGTCATCAGAAATAAGAAGTTCTGAGATAAAGTCACACACAAAAAGAGCCTAAAAAAAACCACACAGGTAAATGTTACATGGTGTCTGGTGGGATCATGGCACACAAAAAAGACATTAGATAATGTGAATAAGTACAGATTTTGCTTAATAATAATGTATTAATATTGGTTCATTGGTTGTAACAAATGCTATACTAACGTAAAGTGTTAATATGGGAAACTGGGTGCCAGATATATGTATCTGTACTTGCACTATAGAAGATACCCATACTATCTTCTCAGTTTATCTGTAAATCTAAAACTACTGTAAAAATAAATATGTTCTTAAAAACCAATGTGTAACGTTCTCAACACCATTAGTTAACTGAATGCAGAGAACTTGAAGGGCCGATGAAACCACAAGGCAGAAGGAATCTCAGTCCCTGAATCACCAGGCAGGCTTCCTGCAGGAATGCTGCCTAGAGACCTATTAGGATATATTGTATGTTTTATTATATCAAGCATGAAATAAATGCCTGCTGTGTTATGCCATGAAAATCTTTTGTATTGTGAAATACAATCTTTTTATGATGTTCACTTTAATATGTTTGGCTTCCTGTATGTGTTAGATTTCAGATGCTAAAAGGTAAGGAGATATCCCATAACTGGGGAAAGGTATCTAAATGTAATAGACAAAATATTAATTAGGATTTATTCAATCTTTCAAAAAATAAAATAGAGCCAGTTTTATGAGTTAGATGGACACTGTGAGTTAGTCACTGAGGATAGAGGTGAGCAGAGGAAGTATCCGCTCCTACCATTAACAGAGCAAAGTCACCTGGAGAGAAGTATGTAGAGCAAGGGAGAGAGGGAAGGAGGACCAGGAGGAAAGAAGTACCGATGTTAGAGAAGAAAACAAGGCCCAGGGGGATCTCATCGTGTGTAACTGTTGAGGAGGAGAAGGTACAAAAGTAAAATCTGAAGTGTTTTTTATGTGATTTCTTCATCAAATACCCTCTGCCTGTTTCAAAATGCAAAAGCAATGATGTCTTGATGTGGAACAGCTTCAAACAATTTGAAGGACTACTTAAATATTTCTTCCCTGAGAATTTTTACCTCATACTGGCATATCTATAACTTCCAGAACAAAGATAAATGTTGAATGGTATTGTATGAGAGAATAGGGAGAAAAAGAATAATTCATCTTTAATTTGCATACGTGGGTCTCTCGTAACATACCCATTTAATGTCTGTATTTCAATACTCAAATAGTGAAATGCCTACTGTAAAGAATATGACATGTTTTTCAAATCTCTTTAAGTAGACATATATGAGGGAAAGAAAATAGACATTTTTATATGGGTTTTTCCTGCTCATAGGGAAATAACTATGTCCTCAAAGTAGAGTCAGATTTCACAGTGGGTGAACAAGTAAAACAATTTGCCTGTAATATTTAATGAACTGCTACAGATAAAGGAGGTGACTTACCAACCTATTTAGAAGATCGATCACCACCAAAAAATAAGTTCAAAATTAAATCCAATTATAGCAATGTTATTGTATGAAGAAAGCTTTGAGATATGCATAGGATGAATTATCAGCATGCGGAAAATTAACTTTAATTTGCTCCCTGCAAGAGGTTCTGTTTTCTATGATGTGTCACTACATAAAAAGGTTGTATGTTAATAAAGACAATTTTTTTACATGCTTTATTTTACTTAATTTCTAAGTGATAAGTACATGGGAACCTTTTAAAAATGGGATTCCTTAAATTCAATGAAGCTATTGTTAAAATGAATCATTAAAATACAATTTAAGTTTAGTATTCTTAGGAACTTGTTCTAAGAAAGACAACATAACTGAGTCATCTTTTTGTTTTAATTGCTTTTATGAGCCTTAACACAGACAGTGTATCTGAACAAGTTCAGGTAAATTTTCAAGAAAAAGAGAAGAATGACCTTACACAATCCAGAAAATGAATAATTTAAAAAATTTATAAGCTAAAATATGACAGTAATTTCCTCAACAAGCCAGGCACGTTGCCCTTTTATATTACCAGGCCCAATGAATTATGAATGTTGGCTGAATAAAAAGCCAGAGGGTGACAACAGAGCCATGTTTTGTCATGTGCACCTACAGAATGTCTATAGCCCTAGCTGGATTTCCAAATCTTACCATTATCACTGGCTGCTAAGAGCTTTGGGAAATGCAAGAAGAGGACTTCTCTGGGGGTTGGAACATGAACTACTAATTGCTAACCATGATCATAAGTCTAAAGGATGCAGACAATTTAGTCTTTTGAACTATGTGAGCAGCCAAGATCAGCAAACTCCCACCGTTGTAACTGGAACATATAGAAGCAAAAATCAAAATGAAAAGGCAGTATTCAGCATACATCTCAGCTGCAGAAACTCAACTCAGCTGAGTGGGAAGAACAGGTGTTCTGAGAGATTCTACAGTGCTCCCGTTGCTAAGGAGACCACTTTCATCAGTTCACAAAGGTTGATAACCTGGACCTTTGTGCCAAATTGGTACCACAAAGGTTGGAATTGATATAAACATGCATACATAAATGAAAAGGACACAGGTAATTTTTAAAGTAACTCAATAATAAGGTTACATTAAGATATACCTAAAAAATTTGTACATTAAATAAGAATATTGCAAAATCTAAATTATTTAAATTAATCTGAGCACATAATTCCATAGTCAAACCATAAAAGTAGAAAATGTTCATTATGTCCATGATCTCAATGGAAACACCATTAATGCAACTGCTGGCATTTTTAGTAATTATATAATAAAGCTCAAGTTATCTTTTAAGATGATGCTAATTATAAATAGAGAAAAGTATTAATCCTGTTAGACATTAATAAATACTAATTATTTCTAGGCAAGTTGATGTGTATGATGCAGAGAAACAGTTATGAATGATGTAAGTAGAATTTTAAGGAGAAAATATGATTAATATTGCATAAACCCCACCCAAATACTTTATACAAATAATTGTTTTACAAAAGTACACACATACCTTGGAGATATTTGGGGTTTTGGTTCCAGACCACCACAATAAAATAAATATCATTTTAAAACAAGTCAAATGAATTTTCTGGTTTTCCAGTGCATATAAAAGTTATGTTTGCACTATAGTATAGCCTAATAAGTGTACAATAACATTATGTCTAAAAAATGTGTATGCCTTAATTTAAAAGTACTTTATCAGACTTCTGTTAATATTGATACTTTGACCCCTTCTGTGAATCACAAATGTTCTTAATGGCATCAACAATGGTGAATCATTTCCAGAAGGCTATCAATTTACTTTGCCCAGATCCATAAGAGGAATCACTATTTATTGCAGCTATAGTTTTATGTAATATATTTCTTACATAAGATGACTTGCAAGTCAAAATTACTGCTTGATCCATGGACATGAATGTTGTGCTAGAAGTCATAAAAACAATTTTAATCTAATTGTACACTTCCAAGCTCTTGGTGACCATGTGCATTATCAATGAACAGAAATATTTGGAAAATAATCTTTTTTTGTTTTTTTCTGAGCAGCAGGTTTCAACAGTGGCCTTAAAGTATTTAATAAACCATGCTGTAAACAGATACACTGTCCTCCAGGGTTTGTTGTTACATTGATAGAGCACAGGATGAGCAGAGATGGCATAATTCTTAAGGGCCCCAGAATTTTTAGAAAGGTCAATGAGCATTGTCTTCAGCTGAAAGTCACAGGATGCTTAAGTACCTAACAAGAGAGTCAACTTGCCCTTTGAAGATTTGAAGCCAGATGAATTTTAGAACTATTTGCTCCAGTTCATTTGAAGATTTGAAGCCATACATTGACTTCTCTCTATCTATGAAAATCCTACTTGGAATCTTCTTCCAATAGAAGGGTATTTCATTTACACTGAAAATCTGTTGTTTACTGTAGCTGCCTTCGTTATCTTATCTAGATCTTCTGGATCTTCTACATCAGCACTTGCTTCACCTTAAGCTTTCATGTTGTGGAAATGGCTTCTTTTCTTAAACTTTGTGAACCAGCCTCTGCCAGCTTCATACTTTTCTTCTGTGGCTTTCTGATGTTCCCAGTCCTCATAGCATTGAAGAGAGTTAGGATCTTGCTCTGGATTAGATTTTGCTTAAGGGAATGTGATGTCTGGTTTGGTTTTCTATCCAGACCACTAAAACTTTCTCAACTGCAGCAATAAGGCTGTTCTACTTTTTAATCATTCTAGTGTTCACCTGAGAAACACCTTTAATATTCTTCAAAATCTTCCTTTGCATTCACAACGTGGCTAACTGGCCCAAGAGGCCTAACTTTCAGGGTATCTTATCTTTTGTCATGCCTTCCTCACTCAGCTTAAATTGAAGATTTCTTCACTTTGTAAAAAATGCAACATCTGCAAAGCACAATAATGTGAAGTGCAATAAACAAGGCAGGCCCATATTGCAATCATCACTGTTGAACTATTCCTTGGATGATATATTATCATTATTTCTCTTTATGGCTTCGAGTAACAAAACATTTATCTTAGAAATCATTTCTAGCTTTTAAGTGAAAAATGTATGACTCTTCCTTTCACTTGAACACTTAGAGGCCATTGTAGGATCATTAATTGGCCTAATTTCCATATTGTTGTGTCTCAGTGAAGAGGAAGACCCAAGGAGAGGGAGAGAGATGGGGGAGCCACTGGTTAGGGGAGCAGTCAGAGCACACCTAACATTTATCAGTTAAGTTCACCTTAAAAGGTATGATTTGTGGCATTCCCAAGAAATCACAATAGTGACATCCAAGACCACTGATCACAGATCACCATAACAAATATAATGTTTTTTTGAAATATGGTGAGAATTACCAAAATGTGATGACCTGAAGGGAACAAATACTGGTGATACTGAAAATTGGCAACTAACAGACTTGTTTGATGCAGAGTTGTCACAAATCTTCGATTTGTAAAAAATGCAACATCTGCAAAGCACAATGAAGTGAAGTGCAATAAACAAGGCAGGCCCATATTACAATCATCACTGTTGAACTGTTGAACTATTTCGTGAATGATGCATCATTATTTATTTTTCTTTATAGCTTCGAGTAACAAAACATGTATCTTAGTGTCTAGCCAATGGGTTTCGGACCCGGGCAAGTTCTCTATGGATTCAATGTGACCAAAGAAATTGACAGCAGAACGTTCTTTGGGGTCAAAGGGTTTATTACCCAGCTTGTTCTCCGGCTGTAGGTCGAGCACTAGCGTCTCTGCCTCCGCGCAGAGCACTGGGCTGAGCTCTCTATATAGCACAATAATGGCTTATTGCCTAAAGGTGTGGAAGCGGTAGCCTAGTAACAGGTCAGTTACACCATCAGGTGGTTTAAGTTCAGTGAGGCTCCTGGCCATAGGTACCCCAACTTCCCCGCACTTAGAAATGAGAAGAAAAAAAGGAAGTAGCAACTAAGTATGAAAGATAAACCTCTCATTTTTTCCAGGTTGATTAGTGCAAGACAAGAAATATTCAACTTACATTATGTAAGATCTTTACATCTTTCTTATTATCAAAATATAATTAGAATCATGATTCATAAACTAATGTTTAGTAAAAATTGTGTTTTTTGGTTAAGTTGTTTTTATGATTCTTTAAGAGGCTTAAAGTGATAAAAAGTAGCATTGTAAATTTCTCTTTCAAATATCAGCAAATAGCACCAAAATTTAATATATATGGAGTCTAACAGCGAAGTATGATTGTATTACATATATTATGCAATCTTTTTAAAATAATGAATTAATAATTAAATTTGTCTATTCCATATGTAAAATAAAAAATTGGAGGTAGAAAGAGACATTGCATTTTTCCTTTGTGCTGTTTTCATCATAAAGTCATTTGTTCTGGAAATAGTTATATAATTTTGGCAAAATTTGACAGAACTGGCATAGCTGCAGATAATGATACAATCTGATATTTGAAAAATATCAAGTTTTCTATAAATATGTTTCTAGTTTCCATGGAAATTGAGTAATCACTAGAGTTGATTTTTATTTATCTTCATTTACTGGAATCAAATAATGTTATTTATAGGGCTGTTTTTAAAAGTCTGTGACAATAATTATTTGATTGACTGTGTTATATAATAGCCCTTTAATGTCTACAGGATCAATACATATTTCAAGACTATATCTGCCAAATATAAAACCAGACTTAATTTAAATGCTCAAGTGGAAATTACTTAAATTCTGGTGCTTTTTCCCTTTTCATTTCTTGTCCTGTTTAATTTTGGTTTGTAAACTACTGCTCAAGGTTGTTGTAAGAATTAAATGAGTTAATACATGTTCAGTATTTAGAAATATGCCTTGTATGTGTCTAAGAGCTATATAAATGTTTTTACTATATATTATGAGAGCTATATAAATGTTTTTACTATAATGCACTCTGTAAAGAGAGGGATTTCTGAGAGTAGCTGGAGTATTGTAGACACTCAAGAAAAGTGTGTTATTTGATTAAATTTAAAGTTTATCATTTCTTATTGGATTTTAGAATAATAAATGTGAAATAGGAACCCCACATTTTAAGTTAGTGGTCTTCAAACTGGGAAAGGTACAAGTCTCCATTTACAGAAAGACTTCTCAAGGTATATGCAGGCATGGTCAGACATACAGATTTAATTTTCAAATAGCCAACTCCAGTAAATAATCCACATTACAGAAAAAATGTCTAAGGTGACTTTAGACACTTTCCTATTTTACACAAAGGTCTTCACTTCTATTCCAGTTATTACCATAGCCTTTTCCCTCTGCTTAAGAGTACTCTTTGTGTTATGAAAATACTGATGTTTCATGGCTCAAATTGTCCCAGATTTGGTCATTAGGAAAATACTTCAGTTTGGTTCCTGGGCTTTTTGAATATGCTGTATTCTCCTTCCTTCTTCCCTCTTCCTTCTCACTTCCTCTTTCTCCTGCCCCTCCAATTCCTTCCCCTTCTTCTTTTTAATCATGATCTTACTTTCTGGAAGCAGGAGATGCTCCAGACATCCTGAACTGTCTATCACAATCCTAGAATCAATCACTTCTGTAAGAAGCCCTGGTCCCTTTTCTTGAACAATGGTGTTCAGAAACCAATGTAAAGTATTAACATTAGATGAAGCAAGTTGAGGAACACATGTGAACTCTTTTTTATATTTTACAATTTTATCAGCTTAAAGCTATTTTTAAATTTAAAATAAGTTCTAAAACATGGATGTTGACTGCAAATAACAACTATCCAAAACTTAGACATAAGGCAAGTAGGCGACTGGATGAACTTACAACATCATGATGGAGTAGAGCACACACAGGGGTAATTTGCTCCTTGGAAAAAATGTATCTCTGAATTTGTTTTTTGCTGTTAAATAATATTTCAGACATAGAAATATTGTTAACATTAGAATTACCTAATATAAAATATAACCTGAAAGGTTACAATTTATTACAGATAATACATGAAAAAGTTTGGGTTCTGCTAAAAAATTCATTTCAGAATGCCTTTAACTAATGATGACAGCCTACATTCCTACTTCTCTTTTGAACCAGCTTCAGTATCATACTCTAAAGAAGGAGTCAGTTTTTGACATGAGCTCATTCTATTTTTATAAGATTCATGGTTTTAACTTTTTAGAAATTAGTCTTAATATAAGTGAATCTTATATTAGTCAAGACACTACAGACCCATGAAAAGTCTTATCTCTGCCTTTTAAACATATTTTGAATAAGCATGAAGCTAAAATTAAAAATGCAGTATTTCAACCTTCATAGATGTCCCATATTCAGTTATTGTCAGAGTGGGTCAATAGGAGTCCTGAAATCTTAAAATTAATTTATTTGCCTTTTTCATTCCCCAACTATTAAAGGATGAAGTGCACTGGATGGAGAGGTCTTTGTGAACCAATAGCAGTATTTGTAAGAATACTGAAGAGAATATGGTTTTATGTCATACAGACCCAGTGCTGTGTCTACCTATTATAGAAATGGATTTCAAAAGTACTATAGTTGTCATGGAGATGCATATTAATACATTTATTTTCACTGAAAACTTATATTCTCCCCTAAGAAACTTAAAAACTCTATCAAAGTGGTATATATTACTTTTATTTGCTACATTGTATTTTCTGGTGGAGTTTTGGAGAGTCAGTACTTGACATTCTCTGAAAGTCCCATTGAAATCGTGTCAAGACCTCACTGCCGCCATTTCAAAAGGACTTGTATTTCAGATGGTAAAGGTGAGATGGAGTGCAAGACACACACTGGGTCTAAGTTGCAATATGGAATTCCAGAATACTTAGTTCATTTTATCTCCTGGGAAATGGAAGCTTTTCAAAACAATTGTTTCAACAGTAGATTCACAGACACTGAGAAGTGACTACTGGTTACCAACGGAGATGAGTTGGGGGATAAAGGGGTACAATAATTCACAATCACAATATAAGCTGGTAATAGGGACAGTAGTACAGTATGAAGAACATAGCCAATGATTCCATAACATCTTTCTACATTGATAGATAGTAACTGCACTAGAGGGGATTTAGTAAGATGGGTAACTGTTGAACCACTGTGTTGTATATTTGAAACCAAGATGAAATTATATATTAACTCTACTTCAATAAATAAAATAAAAATAAAAATACAGAACCATTACATGTAACATAAATGACATATTTTTAATAAAAGATAATTTCCCCAAAAAATTGTTTCATTAAATATTTGAGAATTATATGGGAAGAAAATTTGCCTTGGGTCAACTTTTCAAAAAAACATACATTTTCTTTAGTTTTATCATTTATGTCCAGGAGAATAGCTTTATTTAGTTTCACCTGCCCAGCTGCATTGTTCCTTGGATGCTCAGTGTGTGATGACTTATCTTTGGCCAGATTCTGGAGATACGAGGTTTGCACAAGCAAAGGCCTCCTTTTTGATAAGGCAGTTTTTCTGGTAGGCATTCCTTTCTGACAGGCAAATCTGAAAATGCAATGGTCATTTGGGGAAACTTTTGACTGTTCATTTGAGAGATGATTTGGAGGAGAAAATGGGATAAAACCCTCAAAGGAATACTGTATTCACTCTAAAAGAGAGACCATATTGATTAACATAGGAAATGTCCCCCTTTCCTTCATTTCTGTACCTTGGGGTATATTTCTATACCTTTGTTTTCTGTTAATTATAAAACTGACAAAATTTTCAAGAGCATGTTATTGTTTAAAACAGCTGTGATCTCTCTCTCCTTTGCCAATTTAATTTTTTCCAGCTTTATTAAGATATAATTGATAGATAGCTTTATATAAAGGTAAGGTTTTTAATGTGTTGATTTTATACATGTATATATTGCAAAATAATTACCACCATAGTATCACTAATTCTTCCATCCTGTCACATAATTACCATTTCTGTTTTTTTGAATTTACTCTTTTAGCAACTTTCCAGTATATAGTACCGTATTATTAGCTAAAATCACCATTCTGTATGTTAGATTCCCCAGAACTTGTTAATATTATAACTGCGAGTTTGCATGCTTTAACCAGTATCTCCCCATTTCCTTCAACTCAAAGCCCCTGCTAACAACAACTATATACTCTATCTCACTGATTTTTTATTTTTTAGCTTCTGCACATTAATGACATCATAGAGTATTTGTCTTTCTGACTTATCTCACTTAGCATAATGCCCTCAAGTTTCATCCAAATTGTCACAAATGGCAGGATGCACTTCTTTCTCATGGCTGAATAATATCCAACGTTTATATATGCCACATGTTTATTAATTCATCCATGGATGGACACTGACATTATTGGCATATCTTTCTTGTCTGTTCTGAATAATGCAGTGAACATGGTGGTGCACTTATTTCTTTGAAATCCTGGTTTCATATCCACTGGATATATACCAAGAAGTATAATATTGCTGGATCATATGGTAGTTCCGTTTCTATTTTTTTGAGGAACCTCCATACTGTTTTCCATAGTGGCTATACCAATTTATATTCCCACTAATGGATGCATAGGGTTCCCTTTTCTTCACACTGGCAACACATGTTATCTCCTGTCTTTTTGATGATTAGTAATGCTGAGCACCTTTTCATGTACCTTTTGTATGTCTGCTCTGGAAATATGTCTGTTAAGTGCTTCTATTTTTTAATCAGGCTGTTTTTCGCTACTGAGTTGTATGAGTTCTTTACACTTTTTCTATATTAACCCTTTATTAGTTAAATAATTTACAAATATTTTCTCTCACCTATACACCACATTTTCATTTTGTTGAGTATTTGAGTAGTTCTTTTGATATTTTTAGAGATGTTTTAGTTTGATGTATTTCCATTTATTTATTTTTGCTTTTATTGCCTATACTTTTGATATCATATACAGGAAACTGATACCCCTGAAACTGAAACTTATGATTCCAGGTCGCATGTTTCAGTCTTTAATACATTTCAAGTTCATTCTTGTGAGTTGTGTAAGATAGGGATCCACTATAATTCTAACAGATTATCCTCTCCTGAGTATTCTTAACTCCCATTGCCAAATATTAGTTGGCTTTATATGCAAGGGTTTATTTATGGGCTCTTGATGCTGTTCTATTGTTCATGTGTCTGTTTCTATTTTACCATACTATTTTGACTACTGTAGATTTACAGTATAGTTTGAAATTAGGAAGTATGATGCCTTAAGCATTGTTCTTCTTTATAAGGATTACATTGGTTTCCAGTGTATTTGTGGTTCCCTACAAATTTTAGGAATTTTTTTCTATTTCTATGAAAAACATATTGAAATTGTGATAGGGATTACATTGAATCTATACATGTCTTTGGGTAATATGGGCAATTTAATAATATTAATTCTCCTATTCATGAACACAGATATCTTTCCACTTCCAAACAGGTCCAGGATCAGATGGCTTCATTGGTGAATTCAACAAACATCTAATGAATTAATGCCAATCTTTCTCAAATTCTTCCCAAAAACTGAATGTCAGACAACATTCTCAAACTCATTTTACAAAGCCAGAATTGCCCTAATACCAAAGCCAGATTAGGATAGTACAAGAAAATTATGGACCAATATCTCTAATGAATACAAATATAAAAATTATCAACAAAATATTAGCAAACTGAATTTAACAGCACATTAAAAGGATCATATGCAATGATCAGTGGCATTAATCCCTGGGATACAATGATGGTTAGACACACATAAGTCATAAATGTGATGAAACACATTAATAGAATGAAAGACAATCATATGATCTTCTGAACAAATGAAGAAAGAGGATGTAATAAAATATAACATTACAAAAAAAAAAGAAACTCAATATATTGGATATAAAAAGAAGATACATCATGGAACATACCTCAATACAGTGCAGGTCATATATGACAAACCCATAGCCAACATCCATACTAAATTGTGAATGTTGAAAGATTTTTCTCTAAGGTCAGAAACAGGACAAGGGTAACTACTCTCATAACTCCTATTCAACATAGTACCAGAAATCCTAACCAGAGCTATCAAGAAAAAGACATTAAAGGCATCTAAATAAGAAAAGGGATGTAAAATTACCTTTGTTTGAAGATGGTATGATCTTATATGCAGAAAATACTAAACACTCCATCAAAAAACTGCTGAAACAAACCAACAAATTCAATAAAATTTCAGGTAAAATAATCAACATACAGAACATGGTTCTGTATTATAGAAAAATTATTTTTTAAATTACGGAACACTGTGTATACTCTGACTGCTTCACTGACCAGCCATTGCCCCATGTCTCTCCTCTTAGGCCTCACTACTCCCAAACAGTATAAAATACACTAATAAGAAAACAATAGAAGAAGAAGTAAAACAATGTCATTCACAATAGCATCAAAATTTGGTAATAAATACTTGGGAATAAATTTAACCAAGGAGGTGAAAGATCTTTTTCTCTATTTATGTATTTGTCACAGTGGATTTTTCTATAAAAAATGCCCCCTCCCTTGCTTGCACAGGGAATTAGCTTTGTACAGTGGTAATTTTATTTATGTCTGAAGTAAATTCCAGATTCTTCTTTCTTATCTATTTGCAATTCTTTTCTTCTTATTTTGACTTCTCTTGAGAAACTGTGGATATTAGATAACATAAAAACATTTTTCTATCATTATGTATATAAACTCTGGGAATAGGCTAGTACAGACAAACAACTTATACTCCCTAAAAGATTAAAAAGTTGTTTTTTCCATCTTTTTCCCTTGTTGGAACTATACCTCAGAAGAAAAAATAATAATAAAGAATTGATAATAGCCTTCCTTCCTAGGTAAGAAGAAAAAGTAGACATTTGGAGCTTTTGCTATAAATTAAAGAATCTTAACAACTCTTAATATAAAAATTTGGAGGTTTTGTTCTTACTGAGTCCAGGTAGTATTTCTTATAGACTATTTTTTTCAATAAATTAGAATATAGGCATACCTTGATTTACTGTACTTTGCTTTATTATGCTTGGTAGATACTGCATTTTTACAGGTTGAAGGTTTCTGGCAACCTGGCTGGGAGCAAGTCCACTGGTACCATTTTACCAATAGCATTTGATCACTTCATGTTTCTGTGTTATATTTTGGTAGTTCTCACAATATTTCAAAGTTTTTCATTTTTACTATATTTATTATGGTGAACTGTGATGAGTGAACTTAACTGGTAAACATTGTGTGTATTCTGATTGCTCTGCCAAACAACCTCTCTCCCCACTCCCTACACCTCTCTATTCCCTAAAACACAATATTGAAATTAGGCCAATCAATAATCCTTCAATGGCCTCTAAATGTTCAAGCGTTCAAGTGAAAATAAAAGTCAATTGATATATCAAACTTCATTGTTGCTTTAAGAAATTGTCAGTCACCCCAAATTTCGGCAACCACCACCCTAAACAGTCAGAAACCATCAAAACCTAGACAAGACCTTCCACCAGCAAAAAGATCACAACACATTGCAAGTTCAGATGATGGTTAGCATTTTTAGTAATAAATACTTTTCAATTGAGGTATTTTTTTAGACAAAATTCCACCTCATGCTTTACAGTATCTAGGCATAGTTTTTTTAATATGCACTGGGAAACCAAAAAATTCATTTAACTCACTTTATTATAATATTTGTTTTATTTCAGTGGTCTAGAACTGAACCCACAATATCTCTGAGGTTATGTGTATAATTTCATTTTAATTTTGAAATATTGCCTCTAATTGGTTGCACTTTCATTTAGTTATGTTAACAGATTATTTTAGCTGATAATATTATATACATATATATTCAGTAAAGCAAAAGTAAATATTTTAATTGTTTTATCTATTATAATCATAATTATAGATGTGTACACATCTCAACACACATACAACATGCACACACACCAGCATATTAAGGTCAAACATCATGTTAAGAGTAAACCAAATATAGTATATAGTATACAGTATTAAATAATTTAAAAATACAAATCTGAGGTCACAAAGCAAAAGTGGAAGGTTATCTAAAATAACTTCTATTTGCCTAGCTATATCTTGTTTTCATTGATGGATTCAAAAGAAATAGCAAATTGTCTTTTTAAAAATAAACAGCATAACATTACTAGATTTATTCATATAAGAATAGTTTATGGTTAATGTATTATAAATTACTACACAGAAGAATCAAAAAAGTAAAGTTTGTATTTGTTTCTATAAAATTACCAAGGTTTTTGTGCTCAAAACCAGCTATTTATTCAATCACTAAATTATTAGGTTAGTGCTCCAAACATTTGGCATATTCCTGATTCATTTAGATAAAACATTCTTTATTAAAAATAGTACTCATTACTAGTTTTGCTAGTTTCTGCTTATTTTCAAAATTTTCTAGCAGCATAAATCATATTTGGGTTTCCTGGAATTATCACCACTGTATACAATGATAGATTCCTTCACTTCTTAAAGGAGGGATAGAAAAATAATTGTGTTTGCTGGGTACTATCCATATCTAATGTGGTGCTCTTTCATTTTTAAAACTTGTGGAAAAAATTATCAACATATTTAAAGTATGTTAATTTTTAGGAACATAGTCATATTCATGCACAAGGAACAATACAACGAGTTAGCTTGGATGTCTGCAAAGGTTATCACTACCAGAAAGGTGTGTCATTAGCAGAAGCCACTAACTTTAGAGAGGTAATGTGTCTGACCCCACAAACTTCTGAGGGTAATGGCTTTGCTTTCAACTGTGACATTTTAGTGACAAAAGAGATCTCTCATTGACTAATTTTAATCTGAAACTAAATATGGGAGGAGACTCTGGGCAATGTGGTCTCTTGTTTTAGATGTAAGTGATTACAATTCTGTATTGTAATTTATTTAAACAAGATGAATATAACATATCAATATTTTGCTAATAAAAGCACTTTCGCCAAAGATGATTTTCTATTAGCTGGAATTTACCCACGGATTAACTGATGACTTCTTTAAATATAATTCAAAGCAATTCAATTTTTTGAGTATTTTTATTCACTGAAGATATTTACTATGCTGAAAATAAAACTATTACATAAAAATTTCATAAAATTGGTAGGCTAAGAATATGATTAAACAAAAGCAAGCTATTTTTTCCCCAAAATAAGTTATTTCTTAATTCTTTTGCATTTAAGTTAAAATTATGTTAATAATTATATTGTTACTCAAAAGAAAATAATAATTTGAAAATTTAGGAATTGTAACTGAAATATATACATATATTACATTATATATAATGTGCTCCCAAATTTATATGCATAGATATCATATATGTGTTGTGTGTATATATTCCTTCAAATTCAATCCTCAGGTACAAGAATTGATAAGCCTCTGCAATTCTTTTTTCTCTTTTATATAAATGGGATGTACATACACATAATCACTGCATTTAAAACTTAGTAATATAAATTGGCTATCTTTTTAAGTCAGGACAAATAGGCTTACCAAATTTTTAAGATCAAAAATAGTATCAGTATTCTACCACTAACATACTCTACTTAATGAAACTAATCCTTTTTCTGGATAGGCATTGGGGATGGGTTCATTCTCCTTTTATTTATTTATTTATTTATTTATTTATTTATTTATTTATTTATTTTTATTTATAATTTTTTTAAATTTTATTTTGGTATCATTAATCTACAATTACATGAAAGACATTATGTTTACTAGGCTGCCCCCTTCACCAAGTCCCCCCCACATACCCGTTCACAGTCACTGTCCATCAACATAGTAAGATGCTTTAAAATCACTACTTGTCTTCTCTTGTACAGCCCTCCGCGTATCCCCCCAACACTATACATGTTAATCGTAATGCCCTCTTTCTTTTTTTCCCACCCTTATCCCTCCCTTCCCATCCATCCTCCCCAGTCCCTTTCCCTTTGGTAACTGTTAGTCCATTCTTGGGTTCTGTGCTTCAGCTGCTGTTTTATTCCTTCAGTTTTCTTCTGTTCTTACACTCCACATATGAGTGAAATCATTTGGTACTTGTATTTCTCCACCTGGCTTATTTCACTGAGCATAATACCCTCTAGCTCCATCCATGTAGTTGCAAATGCTAGGATCTGTTTTTTCTTATGGCTGAGTAATATACCATTGTGTATATGTTCCACATCTTCTTTATCCATTCATCTACTGATGGACATTTAGGTTGCTTCCATATCTTGGCTATTGTAAATAATGCAGCGATAAACATAGGGGTGCATCTGTCTTTTTCAAAGTGGAGTGCTGCATTCTTGGGGTAAATTCCTAGAAGTGGAATTCCTGGGTCAAATGGTATTTCTATTTTGAGCATTTCGAGGAACCTCCATATTGCTTTCCACAATGGTTGAACTAATTTACATTCCCGCCAGCAGTATAGGAGGGTTCCCCTTTCTACACAACCTCGCCAACATTTGTTGTTGTTTGTCTTTTGGATGGTAGCCATCTTTACTGGTGTTAAGACGATATCTCATTGTGGTTTTAATTTGCATTTCTCTGATGACAAGCGATGTGGAGCATCTTTTCATGTGTCTGTTGGCCAGTTTCTTCTTTAGAGAACTGTCTATTCAGCTCCTCTGCCCATTTTTTAATTGGATTATTTGCTTTTTGTTTGTTAAGGTGTGTGAGCTCTTTATATATTTTCGATGTCAACCCTTTATCGGATCTTTCATTCACAAATATATTCTCCCATATCATAGGGTAACTTTTTGTTCTATTGATGGTGTCCTTTGCTGTACAGAAGCTTTTCAGCTTGATATAGTCCCACTTGTTCATTTTTGCTTTTGTTTCCCTTGCCCGGGGAGATATGTTCAAGAAGAGGTCACTCACGTTTATGTCTAAGAGATTTTTGCCTATGTTTTTTTCTAAGAATTTTATGGTTTCATGACTTACATTCAAGTATTTGATCCATTTCGAATTTACTTTTGTGTATAGGGTTAGACAGGGATCCAGTTTCATTCTCTTACATGTAGCTATCCAGCTTTGCCAGCACCATCTGTTGAAGAGATTGTCATTTCCCCATTGTAAATCCATGCCCCTTTATCAAATATTAGTTGACCATATATGTTTGGGTTAATGTTTGGAGTGTCTATTCTGTTCCATTGGTCTGTGGCTCTGTTCTTGTGCCAGTACCAAATTGTCTTCATTACTGTGGCTTTGTAGTAGAGCTTGAAGTTGGGGAGTGAGATCCCCCCCACTTTATTCTTCCTTCTCAGATTGCTTAAGCTATTTGGGGTCCTTGGTGTTTCCATATGAATTTTTGAACTATTTGTTCCAGTTCATTGAAGAATGCTGTTGGTAGTTTGATAGGGATTGCATTGAATCTGTATATTGCTTTGGGCAGGATGGCCATTTTGACGATATTAATTCTTCCTAGCCAGGAGCATGCGATGAGTTTCCATTTGTTAGTGACCTCTTTAATTTCTCTTAAGAGTTTCTTACAGTTTTTAGGGTATAGGTCTTTCACTTCCTTGGTTAGGTTTATTACTAGGTATTTTATTCTTTTTGATGCAATTGTGAATGGAGTTGTTTTCCTGATTTCTCTTTCTATTGGTTCATTGTTAGTGTATAGGAAAGCCACAGATTTCTGTGTGTCAATTTTGTATCCTGCAACTTTGCTGAAATCTGATATTAGCTCTAGTAGTTTCAGAATGGAGTCTTTAGGGTTTTTTCTGTACAATATCATGTCATTGCAAATAGTGACAGTTTAACTTCTTCTTTACCAATTTGGGTTCCTTTTATTTATTTCTTTTGTCTAATTGCCGTGGCTAGGACCTCCAGACCTATGTTGAATAACAGTGGGGAGAGTAGGCATCCCTGTCTTGTTCCCTATCGCAGAGGAAAAGCTTTCAGCTTCTCGCTGTTCAGTATGATGTTGGCTGTGGGTTTATCATATATGGCCTTTATTATGTTGAGGTACTTGCCCTCTATATCCATTTTGTTGAGAGTTTTTATCATGAATGGATGTTGAATTTTGTTGAATGCTTTTTCAGCATCTATGGAGATGATCATGTGGTTTTTGTCTTTCTTTTTGTTGATGTGGTGGATGATGTTGATGGATTTTCGAATGTTGTATCATCCTTGCATCCTTGGGATGAATCCCACTTGGTCATGGTGTCTGATCCTTTTGATGTATTTTTGAATTTGGTTCGCTAATATTTTGTTGAGTATTTTTGCATCTACGTTTATCAGGGATATTGGTCTGTAGTTTTCTTTTTTGGTGGGGTCTTTGCCTGGTTTTGGTATTAGGGTGATGTTGGCTTCATAGAATGAGTTTGGGAGTATTCCCTCCTCTTCTATTTTTTGTAAAACTTGAAGGAGAATGGGTATTATGTCTTCTCTGTATGTCTGATAAAATTCCGAGGTAAACTCATCTGGCCTGGGGGTTTTGTTCTTGGGTAGTTTTTTGATTACCACTTCAATTTCGTTGCTGGTAATTGGTCTGTTTAGATTTTCTGTTTCTTTCTGGGTCACTCTTGGTGGGTTGTATTTTTCTAGGAAGTTGTCCATTTCTCCTAGGTTTCCCACCTTGTTAGCATATAGGTTTTCATAGTACTCTCTAATAATTCTTTGTATTTCTGTGGGGTCCATCGTGATTTTTTCTTTCTTGTTTCTGATTCTTTTGATGTGTGTTGACTCTCATTTTCTCTTAATAAGTCTGGCTAGAGGCTTATCTATTTTGTTTATTTTCTTGAAGAACCAGCTCTTGGTTTCATTGATTTTTGCTATTGTTTTATTCTTCTCAATTTTATTTATTTCTTCTCTGATCTTTATTATGTCCCTCCTTCTGCTGACCTTAGGCCTCATTTGTTCTTCTTTTTCCAATTTCAATAATTGTGACATTAGGCCATTCATTTGGGACTGTTCTTCCTTCTTTTAAATATGCCTGGATTGCTATATACTTTCCTCCTAAGACTGCTTTTGCTGTGTCCCTCCATAGTTGGGGCTTTGTGTTCTTGTCATTTGTTTCCGTATATTGCTGGATCTCCATTTTAATTTGGACATTGATCCATTTATTATTTAGGAACATGTTCAGGCTCCATGTGTTTGTGAGCCTTTTTGCTTTCTTTGTACAGTTTATTTCTAGTTTTATGCCTTTGTGGTCTGAAAAGTTGGTTGGTAGGATTTCAATCTTTTGGAATTTACTGAGGCTCTTTTTGTGGCTTAATATGTGGTCTATTCTGGAGAATGTTCCATATGCACTTGAGAAGAATGTGTATCCTATTGCTTTTGGATGTAGAGTTCTGTAGATGTCTATTAGGTCCATCTGTTCTAGTGTGTTGTTTAGTGCCTCTGTGTCCTTAGTTATTTTCTGTCTGGTCGATTTGTCCTTTGGAGTGAGTGGTGTGCTGAAGTCTCCTAAAATGAATGAATTGCATTCTATTTCCTCCTTCAATTCTGTTAGTATTTGTTTTACATATGTTTGTGCTCCTGTATTGGGTGCATATATATTTATAATGGTTATATCCTCTTGTTGGACTGAGCCCTTCATCGTTATGTAATGTCCTTCTTTATCTTTTGTTACTTTCTTTATTTTGAAGTCTGTTTTGTCTGATACTAGTATTGCAACACCTGCTTTCTTCTCTCTGTTGTTTGCATGAAATATCTTTTTCCATCCCTTGATTTTAAGTCTGTGCATGTCTTTGGGTTTGAGGTGAGTCTCTTGTAAGCAGCATATGGATGGGTCTTGCTTTTTTATCCATTCTGTTACTCTGTGTCTTTTGATTGGTGCATTCAGTCCATTTACATTTAGGTTGATTATTGAAAGGTTTGTACTTATTGCCATTGCAGGCTTTAAGTTTGTGGTTACCAAAGGTTCAAGGTTAGCTTCTTTACTATCTTACTGTCTAACTTAACTCACGTATTGAGCTATTATAAACACAGCCTGATGATTCTTTATTTCTCTCCCTTCTTATTCCTCCTCCTCCCTTCTTCATATGTTGGGTGTTTTGTCCTGTGCTCTTTTTAGGAGTGCTTCCATCTAGAGCAGTCCATGTAAGATGCCCTGTAGAGGTGGTTTGTGGGAGGCAAATTCCCTCAGCTTTTACTTGTCTGGGATTTACTAAATCCCTCCTTCATATTTAAATGATATTCGTGCTGGACACAGTAGTCTTGGCTCAAGGCCCTTCTGTTTCATTGCATTAAATATATCATGCCATTCTCTTCTGGCCTGTAGGGTTTCTGTTGAGAAGTCTGATGATTGCCTGATGGATTTTCCTTTGTAGGTGACCTTTTTTTTCTCTCTGGCAGCCTTTAATACTTTGTCCTTGTCTTTGATCTTTGCCATGTTAATTATGTGTGTTGGTGTTGCCCTGCTTGGATCCCTTGTCATGGGAGTTCTGTGTACCTCTGTGGTCTGAGAGACCATTTCCTCCCCTAGTTTGGGGAAGTTTTCAGCAATTTCTTCAAAGACACTTTCTATCCCTTTTTCTCTCTCTTCTTCTTCTGGTATCCCTATAATGAAGATATTGTTCCATTTCGATTGGTCACACAGTTCTCTTAAAATTCTTTCATTCCTGGAGATCTTTTTTTTTTTTTTTTTGAGAGGGCATCTCTCATATTTATTGATCAAATGGTTGTTAACAACAATAAAATTCAGTATAGGGGGATCAACGCTCAATGTACAATCATTAATCCATCTCAAGCCTAATTCTCATCAGTCTCCAATCTTCTGAAGCATAATGAACAAGTTCTTTCATGGTGAATGAATTCTTACATAGTGAATAAATTCTTACATGGTGAACAGTACAAGGGCATTCATCACAGAAACTTTCGGTTTTGATCATGCATTATGACCTATAAACAATCAGGTCAAATATGAATATTCGTTTGATTTTTGTACTTGATTTATATGTTGATCCCACATTTCTCCTATTATTATTATTATTTTTATTTTTAATAAAATGCTGAAGTGGTAGGTAGATGCAAGATAAAGGTAGAAAACATAGTTTAGTGCTGTAAGAAGGCAAATGTAGATGATCAGATGATCAGGTGTGTGCCTATGGACTAAGTATTAATCCAGGCTAGACAAGGGCAGCAAGACATCCACGGATGCAGAAGATTTCTCTCAAAGCAGGGGGGGTGAGGTTCTGAGCCTCACCTCTGTTGATCCCCAAATTCTCACCTGATGGCCCCCCTGCGACTGTGCCTGTCTTAGGTTGTTCCTCCCTTGAGGAATCTTACCCGTCTCTGGCTAACCAGTCATCTTTCCTGGAGATCTTTTTATCTCTCTCTGCATCAGCTTCTCTGCATTCCTGTTCTCTGTTTTCTATTCTATTAATGGTCTCTTGCATCTCGTCCATTCTGTTTTGAAGTCCTTCCAGAGATTGTTTTATTTCTGTATTCTCCCTCCTTAGTTCTTGCATATTTCTCTGAAAGTCCATCAGCATGGTTATGACTTTTGTTTTGAATTCTTTTTCAGGAAGACTGGTTAAATCTATCTCCCCAGGTTCCTTCTCAGGGGAAGTTGTAGTAGATGTTGAAGCTGTCTGGGTTAGTCTTTTCTGGATCAAATGTTTTTGCCTTACATGTTGATAGGTGCAATGGTGAGCTATTGACTCATCTGTCAGCTGGGATAGCCAAGTTGTTCCACTTGCTACTGGCCTTTCTTTACTGGGATAACTGCGCCCCCTAGTGGCTGGTGTTGGGCAATTGCGTGTAGACTGGGTCTCTGTATCTTGCCCGGCGGTATGGAGGAAGCTCCCTTGCTGTGGGCATGGCCAGCCTCAGGCTGCCGCTCTGCTATGGTGGGCCCCAGAGGGGTAATGGACAGGGGGCTGTTTGGCTGTTTACCTCCGTGAGGGGTCTCAGAGCTGTTGCCCACGGGGTTAGTGCGCCCGGAGTTCCCTGGAATTTTCAGCTGCTGGACTGTGACCCGGGATGTTTCCTTCCAGCTGTGAGGTCCCTGTCCCTTTAAGACTTTCAAAAAGCACTTGCTTTTCTTTGTCCCAGGGGCACTGGCTTCGGGACCTGCTCACTGGTCTTACTGTCCTTCATCCCTAGTTTCCAGCACTCCACGCATGCACTGTGTGTCTGTGCTCTGGTACGGATGGCTAGGGCTGGGTGTTTAGCAATCCTGGGCTCCCTCTCCCTCCCCACTCTGACTACTCTCTCCCACTGGGAGCTGGGGTGTGGTGTCTCTGGTCCCGCCAGGCTGCGGCTTGTATCTTACCCCTTTCACCAGGCGCTGGGTTCTCGCAGGCGTGAATGTAGTCTGGCTCTTGTCCTGTGTCTTCTGGTCCCTCTTTTAGGGATAGTTGTGTTTGATGTATTTCCAAAAATATATATGCTTTTGGGAGGAGATTCCCACTGTCCTACTCACACTGCCATCTTGGCTCCGCCCCCTTATTCTCTTTTTAAATGTTGCAAAGTATATATTGAAAAATACATCTGTGTATATTTGGCTTAATTTACAGATTACTGATCAATTAACTTTTCATTGAATGCAGTCTCTAATGCAGAAGTATGGAATTTAAATATGAACACATTCCTAATAATCAAATAATTTACCTTGTACTCTTACATGGACAAACCAAGAATCTAGACAGATAAAAGACTAGCAAATACAAGCCAAAGATACAATAAAAATTTCAGAAGTAAGAGTTAAAATGTTTATTGCACTCAATGACTAATATTCTCTAGTGCTTACAACTTCTTTACATACATTAAACTCAGTGAGTCCTCACAAAGAATGTATAATATCTACATGCTACTATTATCTGCATTTATAGAGGACAAAAGAGGCACAAAGAGAATCAGAACTGAGTAGTAGTCATGGTAGTATTAGTAATAGTTACATCTAGAGCAGCAGCTAGCAATTATACAGTATTTATCATGGCCAGGCATTGCTTTAATTTACTCAGTTATTCAACAATATGAAATAAAAACAGTTATTATGATTATTTTACAAGGAAATAACTGAGATCCCACCATAAACATGCTTTTGTATATGTACTAGGATATGGATCAATTACCATGTATTACTCACATCATCAGCATTACCATCCAGAGAAGACATATATTTACTCATTCATTGAATGAATATTTCCTAAACATCTAGTGTACATGGAACCATTTTTTTTTTCTTTGAGGCTCTTTTACCGCTTTCTCTTCATTCTGTATAAAGATGTCTATAAGACGGTGTATTGAAATTTTCTATCAGTTTAAGTACTTCCATGCAGATTAAATACAACTTCAAAACTCTATATATTTTAATTACTCATGTTACTTTACCTTATTTATAGATATTTAAATTAATTATGCATAGTGTGCACATAGACATATGCAGTTTATTATGTAATATAAAAATCATAATTACTTATTAAAATCAGTGCTTTGCATTCTCTCTCTGAAATATATATATGTCCATGTGAGATATTGCTCAATTTCAGTTCTTTCTCTTACATCAGTCTCATAGGAACTCCTTATGGAACTATATACAGTATATTTTAGTTAGATTCTAATTCACTCACTTATCCCCTTCTAGAAAAGAGGAAAAATAGACTATTTGATTCTGCACATTATGAGTATATTAGAATTTGACTCTTTACATTATGAGTGCATTAGAATATTTTTATTGCTAGTTAAAATTAAACTAAGGAAAATTCACAGTAACATGAATTCTGTTGACCTCAAAGGAAATTCTCTCACATAGGGTTAAGTTTTCTTAAAAGCAAATGCTAGATATTTGTTGAAGAAATAAATTTTTTATGGAAAAAAGCTAGTCACCAAAGTATTTATGACTTGAAAATGTGATAAAATAATGACAGATTGATGTGTAAAAAGGATCTAGGCATCCATGGAAAGTATCTTCAACCACATGCTTACATACTGAGGCCAGAAAATCATTCAAATTGTTTTAGCTATGAGGATTGTATTTAAAATAAGTATTTCTTATTTCAGTTAAATTTAATTCAACAAACTATCTTAGATATTACTATTTGCCAAATTCTGTGATAGTAACTTGGTGCATAAACAACTGTATCTATTTAAGATACTTAAATCTATAAAAAATACAATTATATGGGAATATAATAAGATTATTCCAATACAGTTGTATGAGTTTTAAGAAAGTAAAGGGAATAATGTAGCTAAAGGAGAGGTAATTTATCCACCTTGTTCAGTGTTTTTAATAGCTAACACAGATAAATGTTGTGCACTGTAGATTTAGATGAACTACTTATATTCCTTTTCCTGTTTAATCCTCAGTGTGAATCCCCATTTGAATCAATTACTGTTACTATTATTATTGCTACTTTGTGATAACTTTATTTTGTAATGAGAAATATAAGGATTTGATGGTTTGATGTCTTTTCCATGGTTCCATAGCTGGTGAATGGTGAAGCAGGGATTTTAACATTTTAGTAGTCATGTAACCCAGAGCTTATATATATGAAACCTGCTCTAAATCTGAAGAATGAATTATAATTACTTAGTGTAGGGAGTTACAGAGTTTAGTCATGTTGGCATGTATAAAGACATAAGTTATGGTAGCATGTGCAGGAAAGTAAAACTATTTTAAGAAGATCAAGTTAGAAAGTTCTGTAGTTAGGAAGTAAAGTAAGTAATCAGATCGGTGAAAGCTGTATAAATTCTAAGTAACTTGATATTTTCCTGAAGAATATAGGAAATAACTGGAGTGCTTGAAGACAGGTAGTCAAGCAGTCATATCTGTGTTGTTTAAAGCTCACTCTGATAATCAAATGAACAGATATTAAATAAAATTTACACACATTAAATGCAACGCACCTGAATGTATACACTTACATAACTCCATCACCCCAAATGTTCCTTCACGACCCTGTGCAACCAAACTTACCTATCTTTAGCCCCAGATAAGCACTGATTTATAGTAGCCAAACTTGGAAGTAACCCAAATATCCATGAACAAGAGGTTAGGTAAACAAACTGCAGGCTTTTTGTGCAATAAATTTTTTAGCAATAGAAAAGAACCGACAGTGACACATGAGGCAGCATAGAAGAGTCTCAAATACATTATGTTGCGAGAAAGAAGTCAGGCACAGAAAGCACATTCACATGAAATTCCCAACAAGTAAAACTAATTACAGAAAATATATCTATAATCATGCAAGACTGCTTAAGGTAAGATTTGTTTAGATGGCTTGATAAGAAAAGCCTTAATTGTGGTAGAGGTAATGGTAGTTTTTGATAGGTAGATTTGTGATATTAAATTTCTGGACTTGACTATCACATCTGGAACTAAAAAAAAACACCACTTTGGATATTCAGATACTTTAAATTCAGATTTGAATTCTGTTGCTACTGTTTATTATCTGTAAGCTCTTTAGAAAGTTATTGTATTTTACTGAGATTCAGAATACTATAACCAAAGTTTGATACTTTTCTTATTGAGCTTTAGTAATTATGAAATGGCATGACATATATTAGTGCTTAGTAGACTAGCTCACAGTAAGTTAATTTCAAGTAAGGAGTAGGTAGATATTATCTTTGGACGCATGAATTTTATTTATTTATTTATTTATTTACTCATTTACTCATTCATTCATTCATTCATTCATTCATTTTACCTTTTCAAGAACTGAGGAAACATCCAGTCTTGATGGTTCTTCAGAACTGGTGAGCCTTCTCCTCATGCTCTTCCTGGCTTGGTGCTGAGATGACAGGAGAACAGTGGGGCTGTGGCAGGGTTGGCCACTCTGCTTCCCCTCTGCTTGGAGGACAGGATCAGGTGTGGAGCAGGTCTGCAGGCAGCTTGTGGCCATTCAGCTGTACTTTAATGAGGTGGTGATCCAGGACAAATTACTCATCATCCAGCAGCCCACCCTGGTCCACACCAGACAGCTTCCAGACCTTCTCCAGCATCACATCTGGCAGCTTGGACTTCATCATCTCCTTGGGCTGGAGCTCATGATCTTGCCACTGACAGGTAACAGCATTTAGATCTTGATGTAGGACTCAAGGCCATCAATGCCCTCACTAGAACCCTCACCTGTAGTGTGTTCCAAGGCATTGCCCTTCACAGCGTGGGAGGAAACCAGGGGCTCCTCCTGGCGCACTATCACCATCAGCCAGGGAACCTCATTGACCAGCATGTAGTCTGTTATAACCAGCAGCTTGAGCTTCAAGGCCTGGGACTTGCTGAAATCCTAGATTTGCAGCAGTATGTGCATTTGTGGAGGCTTGGAAAGTTGTCTGGGGAGATCTGATGCTCCTTCTTAATCTTCAGATAGGTCTCTCCCAGGTTCACCAAATCTTTTTTGCTTTTTATCAAAGACATTGGGTAAATCCTTGAGGAAGCTGATAAAGTAGGCATGGGCCCTTGGCCAGCCATACCCACTTGTCTAGGTCACTGGCTCCTTTGGACAACCTTTCGGAGCAGAGATCGGATATATTTGAAAAGGTCCTGCTCCTTGGCCTAGAAGAGCTTGCAGTTATTAGAGATAAGGAGTGGGTGAAACCATGTATACTCTGGACACCTCAGGAATGCTGATCATCTTCCCTGGGGGTCACGAGAGGGCTCCACAGACCCACATCAGCTGCTGAGTCTCCAACAGGTCAGCCCTGTTCTGCACAACACATATTTCGCCCTCCTGGTTCTTGAGGGTCTTGACTTATGAGAACTTTTCAGAAATGTCCATTATATGGGCTTTCAAGAGACACATGATGCAGTGCACATGCTTGGACTGCCAGTACCTCCACCCTCCACCAAGTGGTAACCTCCGCTGATGTACCCCTTCTCTCGGAACAGTTCACTGCGAAGTGCATGATGCATATGTTTCCAAGACCGGGTTGGGCAGCTGGGCGAACAGAAACCTATTGAGGAATCCATTGTGGGAGGTGTTGAGCTTGTGGAAGGGGCACTCCGGGTCCACCACAACCTTGGTGAGAGTTCGCGAAATGATGATGGAGTTAGTAGGCTGAAAGCTCTGCCCAATGCACATCCCCAGAAAGTCCTGCTCCATCCTAAGGTGGTCTTGCCCACACTGCACTGGCCACTGGAGTAGCATGTGCTTGGTGTGGGAGGCAGCATCCTGGATCCAGCGCGGGCCAGTTCAGCTCCTGGAAGAGTAGCGCTCTGCCAGGGACAGCAGTTCAGAGCGTAGGACTGCCGCAGCCCCTCAGGAACCATCTGGAAAAGCCCCTCTCCTTGTGGAGATTTCTGGTGACCTAGCTGAACCTGCTGCCTGACAGGGTTGGCTGCGGCCGTACAGACCTGCAGCTGAGGGCACGAAGAGGGCGCGTCCTGAGAACGTCCACGCGGCACGGGGCGGGAGGGGCTGCACTGCGCAGGCGCACCAGCCTGTCCGGAGAGGCGCGGGGCTGAGGGACGCTGGTGCATTTTACCAGGGCCTGGAGGATTGCTTTAAAAGAGGAAGATAAGTGCGTCTGCACGATCTTGGAACATCTGCCATTTTGGTGCACACTGTGTGATCCGGGAGGAGGAATCTGCTTTCAGCAACTTAAAGAGATGGTAGGAGTCAGGTGTTTCTACTGGGAAGATTTAAAAAAAAAAATTATAGAGCTGCTCTAAAAATTCCGGAGTTATTAAAGACTGAGGAAAACATTATCAGTAGGTTTTTAGAGACTCGATTTATGGAGACTTTATTCAAAATATAAGAACATAACTAGGTGAGATTAGCCTTAAGAACTAGTTAGGAGCTCGTTAAAGAAAACACACCTGTATATATAAGATAATTGATAATTTATTGCATTTGTTCCTTAATTTATTATACTTAATCCATTGATATTTAATAGGCAAGGTTTGGTTATTTACTATTTCAAAGTATTTATTTTAAAACAGGACTTTGTGATAATGTATTGGCCCAGCCTCAGACAAAAAGTGCTTTTGGTGCCTCATCAGACGGTTGTGTTTGGATACACCTTACAGGTGAATTTCAGGGTGCTCAAGTTCAGGTAAACGTCGTCAGTGGACAATTTCATAGTGAAGGATTAAGAGTTCGATTTCTCCCTTATAGTTAAAACTAAATTATTTTGTTCTGAAAGAAAACAACTAGAGTCAATTACTTATAAATCTTCCTCTCACTTACGAATTCTTTTTGTTTTCCTACCACGGAATACAATAAAACTATGAAGTCATAGGTGTTTAATTTTAATAAACGTTGAAATTGTATAGCACACGATGGCATTCTTCTTAGGTATGTTTACATTTCCCAGAAGTGACTCGGTGATATTATTTTTAGTGTGCCCATAAATATTAAATGAACATTCAGTGGACCATAAAGAGAAAAAGTATTTATTTCCTACTTCCCCTAATAACATTTTATCAAAAAATAATGGAAAAAAATGCACAATGCATTGTCCATTCACAAGAAAAATACTATTATTATTGATATTAATAAATGTCTGTACATGACAATTAATATCATTGATTCTATTTATAAATAGGACTATTCTTCTAAAGCCCAGAAGTGGCATTTATGCTTTGTAAAGGTGACTGTATGCTAAATCAACCCTCAGAGCATGAAGTGTTATCTTAGATCAGTGTTGTGCCATAGAACTTTCTTTGATGATAGAAATAATCTATAATTCTGGGTTGCTTAATATGATAGTCACTAGTCAAAGGTATGTATTAAGCACTGGAAATATTATTAGCATAATTAAGGAATTGGCTTTCAAAAATGAATTAATTAAAGTAAAAATTTAAGTGGTTCTATGTGGCTAGTTGCTATTGTATTAGAACAGTTTTGAATTGATAATGGGAATTATTTCCACATGGACAATTATACACAGCAGGGATTAGTAACTGTGATGATGGCCAATGAAACAGTATTTTTCTTTTGATAAAGGATCATTGACCTGTACCCTCTCTAAACTTAAGCACCCAACAAAAAGTTGGTACATATTTTACGAAAATTTCCCACAAGTTTTTAATAGCATAACTTGTTCGTGTGATATGATGATAAATTTTCCTTTCCAAAAATGATATTTAAAGTTGAAATCACTTGGATTAAAATAGCCTAGTAATCTTAACTAAGAACCGTATGCCACCCCTCCTACCATTTCAACTTGTCTTGACTTGTGCCTAGATACACTTGCTCAACACTTTAAGGTTACAAACCAATATTTAGATTTTGTGTTTGCTTCAGAAAAATTCTGTAAGCCAACATACAATAAAATAATTTGCTCATTTAGGCAAATAGCTCTTTTAAAAGGAAAAATTTTGCTCACCTGGTCAAGCAGTTTATTTATCAGACAAGTTTACTTATTAAGAAAATTTCCTGTCTTTGCCTACAACCCTAACCTTTTATCTCAAAAATATTTCCATCCCTAATCGGGTTCTCATATTGAAAGACTTGCTTTAAATTATTGGACCCAGATAAAAAAAATCTGTGAATGTCTTCCCCTGACAACCCCCCTCTGAGATTCACTAAGATTCTTTCAAGGCAGTTCTCCATACCTGCATTAGTCTAGAATTAGTTTGCTTGATGAATAAGTTTTCTGGTGACCCTTTTGGGGAGTTAACATTGCACAGAGATCTTGACAGGAATTCCTAGCTAGCAGTGGTTAAAATTCACACTTTGTTCTCTCTAGAAAGAAATGAACAGAAGTTGGTAAAAGCCCAAATCCAAAGTTAACCACCTTTTGTTTCACTCTCCTTCTTTGCAAAATGAGAATATTAATAGCATCAATACCACCTGGTTGTTATAAGGTTTGAATTAATTGGTTCATAAGACTCACTTAATTTTCTCCCATATAAGGCCTTAAGAGACATTGATCATTTTTAGTATTTATCCCAACAAATAGCTCATGAAATTTAATATTTTCCCAATAGAGTGAAAAATAGCATTAAATGGTCAGATGAAGCAGGGTTTATATATTTATATCACTATAAATATATATATATATGTTTATATGTAATATGTAATGATATAATAATTATAGTGATATAAAGTCAAAATTAAATAGTCTATTTCTAAGAAGATATATATATATAAATATATTTATATTAATATTATTTGTTTATGTATTATGTATGCTTATATGTAATATATGTATATGTAAAGTGCATACATATAATACATATATTATATATATGTATATATATATAAGTAAAACTGAGTTTCAGCCATGTGCTCCAGTTCAAATAACCGGAAAAATATGCGTTTGTAATTTTAGACACTGGCCCAGGGCATAGTAATATCTCCCAGGAAATTCACGGCAGGAGGGATAGTTGAAATAATGTACATGGCACTCCAGTGACATTATGGCTGCACTCTTTATTTTTCAGTAGAATTATTACACATACCAGCTATTATTGGGTTCTATCAGAGAAAAAATTGTCACTGGCAATATCACATTCAACTTACTAGTGAAATGTTGAAAAGTAATAGGGACTGAATTGTGGACTGAATATGTTAAAGACAGGAACTGATTATTTATACTGATAAATGAGAATACTTTTCAATTAACATTTATTGACATCAATTAAGAATTGGGGAAAAATCCAAATTTAACTTAGTCCAATGACTATATCAAACTCTTTAGGCCTATAAATTAGCTCCCTGGGACACATAATTCCAGAAAAGTTTAACAGAAGCATCTATAATTGATGTATTAGCAGTCTAACAGTATACCAGGGAGTGCATTTAGGTGTCACTGGGCTACTTCAGCACTACTGGAGATGAAAAAGTTAAGCTGCAGAGCCTATGGAGTTTCACAAGAGTCTATTTTAAGTTTTTATATACTTTGAGAAGATTTAGGAAGAATGTATGAGATAGAACAGTTATACAGATAACGGTAACAGATTTTGTAATGCAAAAACACTATGGCTTATTCAACTATTTTAGTTTCTCAATACAAGCTCTTTATCACCATAGAAACTCATAATAACATTATGAAATCACTTTATGCTTAGTGACTGCCTATATAGTAGTAACAGGTGTTAAGACTCTACTTGATATTGTTAGTACAGCAAAATATTTAATTTTTCAGAAGTACATAGACTCTAGTTTGGATGTAAACATAGAATCTAATGCAAATTAAATGTAAGCTACTATGGGATGGTAAGTTAACCTAGAAAACAAATTAATCTAATATTGACTCTGTTACCAATTAACAAATGTAAGCTTTACTATTATTGTAGTACTGGAATATATTTATCATTTGTCTGAAGAATAAATCCTACCTAGCTAATATGAACAAGACAATAACATAATTCTAACAGTTTATTTTCAGAGAGATAATTGTGCAGAGACACTGCTTTTGATAATTAACCTTTGAAATTGACAAAATATTTTTTGCAGATGAAAGAAATGGAAAAATAATTAAATTTGTTATATTTCCAGAAAACATTAGTTGCAAAAAAATATCGACAATGTTTGAAGAAAAAGGAATAAATTGCCAAAATAATACTTGTATTTAAATTTAAGAAGTTGGACTATAATCAATGAAGTATCTCAAATCCCTTAATACTATCTTCTATCCCCCTAATTATTCCATGAAATATTGTAATGATTGGCCAATTGTGTTATTTATTCACAAATTTATTTTTGCTCTGAATGTTTCATATTACTTTCAGGAAATAACCCCTAATAATTTAAGTTTTACCAAGTCTGTATTTTTATAGAATGTTAGAAACTTTTAAACAAGTTGAAAACAAACATTTTATCAATGCAGAAATTCCAATATATTAAATAACAATAAAACATAATTGAGTGCCTTTTGTAATATGTCCATTGGGCTATGCCAAACTGAATTTCCCAGAGATACTTTTTTCTATTTATCTGCTTGCTCATCTTATTAGAATGACGCAGCTTCTGGTCCTGCAAATTCTTCATCTTCTCTGGAAACTTCCTTCAGCTTCTCTGACTCTGGGTCCAGGTATCTGTGTCCAACTCTATGATGAAGCATCCTATCTTACACAAAGCACCAGTAAATTAAGGCAAGATGCTACAAGAGCTGACATCAGTGTCACCTTGTCCCTATGGGCAAGCTCCTGTTTGTGGGTTCAGAGTCATTTTTATTCTCATCTGCCAGGCTAGTATGAGGCAAATGAAGCACAAATTTTAAGGAGTCATGGATCATGCAAATGCAGGTATATTTCTTGCAAAATAGGATCTCTAATAAAATAACATTACCAAATAAAGCAATGTATAGCATTGTGACAATGCACTGAGTCAAACAAACCATGATATGATAAAATATTATCTAATTATTCTAGATTTGAAATGTTGAGAATGCTATTGACACTTGTTTTTAAATTCAACATACAAATGGTAGTAAGTGATGTAGCATAACTAATAAAGAAATCAATCTTAATTGACTTTTTTTAGTTAAGTCATATCCACATAAGACTTCTATTTGCATGAAAATTGCTGCGTATTCTTAATAATGTTTTTTTGGTGAATTATCTTTTATTTGACACTATTGTTAAGGCCCATTAACAGAAAGCAATCAATCTGTGAGAGATCACAGTTTTGCTTTGAACCCTCAGATCCTGCAAGAGCCTAAATCCACATCATTCTATGTGATGTATAGCACAAGAGTAGTACAAGGTTACAGGGTAAGAGGTAAAGGAAACAATGTGCTCCTTTTTGTTAAATTCACTACGCAGTGAATCTCAGCTCTATTTTTGCTTCAAAATTTGGAGATACTGGGAACTTTGGATATAGACTTAGATGAGTTAATATTTTCTTGAATAGTATTTTCTCTGCATCAGTGGAACTCGTGGTCCCTTAGGAACCTGACGTTTGAAGTTATCTTTAATTTAAAGAGATGGGAAAATTCACATGCAGTTAAGCAATGTAGAGTCCTGGTTATTTCAGGAAACAGCCGGCATTAAGAACATTTGACTTGGTAGTTTCATTTATAAAGAGAGTGTCTCTCTTTTTTCTGTTATGGTTAAATGAGTCTGTGTTTATACCCCCACAATCCAATCACTAAAAATGTATTTTTGAAGAATATTTTATACAGTAAAATATTCATGGAAGAAAAAACAGTTCCAAAAACTGTATGTGAAATTTTGTAAATATGTGCATGTATATATAGATACACACATATATACATATGTGTGTGTATATATATATATATATATATAAGTATGCATGTTATCTTTTTACTTAAGTTTAATTCAGATTTTATATTCCTGATTTTATATTGTATTTATTTTCTCTTCCTCTTGAAAATCTTGATTTATAACAATTATCTCTCTTTCAATGACCAATAAGCATGTAAAACGATGCTTAACATTACTGATCATTAGGGAAATACAAATAAAAACTACAATGAAATCAGGATGGCCACTATCAGATGAACATAAAATAAGTGTTGGTGAAGATGCTCATGTCATGGATTTTAAAAAGCACAGTCCTGATTAACATTTCCATTGTTTCACTCTTTCTCAATAACACAAACAAAAGTATCAACCAGCATTCATAGTAGAACTGCACCCTGACAGCCTGTTAGACCTTCACCAGCAACTAACCATCCAAAAGACACCAGGTGAGGACAGAGTAGGAAGGCAGCCATCTGCATGCCTGGAAGCAGGCCTTCACCATGAATAGGATCTGCTCGTACCTTGATCTTGTGCTTCCCAGTCTCCAGGACTGTGAGAAATAAATATGTGTCTTTAAATCACCCATCTGTGGTATTTTATTTTTTGATAACAGCCTGAGCAGACTAGGATATCCCTTTACCTCCCTTAGAACATTTACCTTAGAAAATAGTAATTGCATATTATTTCCCAGCCCCTTTAAAATGTACATAACTCCTTAAAAAGTCACTTGCCAGTTTTAATATCCAGGAAATGTCTTTCTCAAAGATCTGGCAAATACCTCTTGGAAATGTGAACATTGAAGGAGCTAGCTCTCCTATCTTCCAGGCTCCTTAGGAGGGTGGGAGTCTAACTTCAGAGTTCTCCTTGCTTCCAGTTGAAGAACTACCTTCTGCCATGAAGATATGAGAAAGTTTCCTAGTCTGTCAGATACTGTCAATTAGTAAACACAGGTAGTCTGCAATCACCCCACACTAACTCTTAAAATTCTCCAGCCTTTTGTTTCAGAGGAGTTGAGTTCAATCCCTCTCTCCCTTGCAATAAGCTTGAGTAAAGTCTTCCTTGCCTGTTTGACTTTGTTAAACGCTATTCTTTCTTTAATGTGTTGTGCGAATAGGTCCTTGAGAGAATGTGAATTCAGAATGACCTGAGAGATAGAACTGGACAATGGAGGCTCCTCATCCCATCCCCTGTCCTTGGAATGTACATCAAATCCTTTGTTTCCACAGCTGGAACCATTTTCAAGGACGTAGCCTTAAGGATTAAGGCGTTGAGACCGTCTGGATAGTGGACATGACTGAACCATGTAAGACCTCTGTTAGATAGACCTCTATTAGTGTGTTATATCAAAAGTCAAAATGGTCATCACAGTGCTGTTATCATTGGTAAAAGTGTACAATTTCAAAAGAAGTGCTGCTTAGAACTAGGAGGAGAGTACATGTGTGAAGCATGAGTTTGCATGGGTGGGGCTGAGGACTATGCTGAGACAGCCCTCTGCGAGCTGATATGGTTGGAAAAAATACATTGCTCTTACATCTCAGATGTCTATATCCTGACCAAATGCCAGCTGTCACCCTCAGTAAGCCTTACTTGCTGAACTTCCTATTAAATGAAATAATCAAATCAATCTCAGGGAAACAAAGAGAAAGAAAATGTCCTTAAGGCAAATTTGTCCAAGGCCCACTAGCCATTGAGGCATTCTACATGCTGATCTTTGGGGCTGTTTCACATTGTTAGGACTGTTGAGTACGTTTTCATATACATTGCCACTTTCCCATTTTAGCAACATAAAATTCACAAATATCAAAAAGACAGTTATAGGAAATAAAGATATAGTCCAGATTTCACCAAGGAACACAGGACAACAAATCTGATCAGTTCCCTAAATTATATACTTAATCTGAGGAGTAAAAAATAAACAGCAGTACAAGGTTTAAGAAACAATTTTTTAGCTTATATTCAGCATAATATTTCGCTGTTAAAAGGTAGGTATGTGGTCTCTAACAGCTGGAGGTAAAAGGTCTCACATGTGAGTGCTGTTTTTGGGTCCACCAACAGAGGACAACCAAGGACCACCCTGTTGCCAACCAAAACTATGCTTACTTATTACTGTAATTACCACCAAAGAGAATGCAGCACTTACGGGTGACTCCTGTTTTTTTAAATCTATGAGGAAATGTTCTGTGCAGTTTACTTCAGCCTCAGGTCTATTGTGATGGTTTATAGATTAATATTTTGGAGGAGGCTTTCCAATGGTCCCTGACTATAGCAGGCTATGGATTTGTTATATACAAATATCCTAAAAAAAAAGAAATATAAATAAAAGTCCATGGTCATAATTTTACAACACTTAATAATCAAAAACTGAATGATAACTTTGTTACATTTGCTTTTTAATGGTAATCTTGCATCCATCAATGGGTTTATTAATTTCTGGTTGCTTTTTAAAGGTATCCTTCAAAATATGTTTGCTTAAACTTTGGTCTAGAGCTGAAGTTTGAGCATGTTTACTTACTTGTTAACTCATGGGACAGTTGAAGAATCCATGAAAATTCTTCACTACTCTTGGAGCAGTATCTGCTTACTGGATGATACAATGAAATCTATAGCCATAAGAGGACATTGGATTCAAATCTAATCTTCAGATATCTGGGCAGCCACATTACCATGACTAGTATAATACCTGGGTACAACCAATAGAAATGATGTGTATATTAGGAATTTTCTTCCTCCCATTTCTGGTACACCTCACTTACTGATTACTCCAATAAAGGAAAGGACAAACATTCACTACAATGTGATTCTCTGTGTTTTACTAACTGTGAATGTGCTGTCTTTTATGACTTTTTACTCTATTATTGTCAAACTTTCAGTAAGGGTCAAACGACAAAATAGTCAAGTTATGAAAATTTAACATCAAAATTTCACTTTTATGTTAATTTTGAGATAGTCATAAAATTGCCTGAAAGAAAATTATTAATAAGAATGTGAAAGATATCTCTGGAAATAGATTTTTTTTGATATGCCATCTAAACACATTGAAATTATTGTTATTTCATCTTCAAAGCTTTTGATATCTCTAAGAGAAAATGATAATTTCAAAAGTAGTGTCTTCATTGTCTACATAATTTCAGAGACTTAAAAATGTTGGAAATCTTCAGAAAAAATTATTGGAAGCAGTTGGGAATTTTAAGAGTAACTTCAGAGTTGACAATCAAATTTATTCCATTATTCTTAGAATATACCAGAAACACAAATATTTGGGACTTTTTAGTATATAATTTTGTCTGTCAATTGTTAACAAGAGTCTGCCCATATACAAATTATTTCACTTAACCAAATATAATAAACCTACTGGAATATAACCCTTTCTAACTAAAAGCATACTTGATCCTGCAGAGTCTACCATCTTAATTATAAATTTTTTTAAAATAAGAGCTCCATATTTAATAGCAAGATAGAAAGTGGTCTTATGTTCTGATTCTATATACATTATTTCTAAAAATTCCTCATCTATATTAAACTATATTAATAAATTATAAACTGGAGGAAGAAGAAATTGATTGTCCATGTGATTATACATCTTCATTTTCAAGAATTAATGATCTATGTTTTTCACTTTTCAATGCCACTGTAATTGCCTGATAGTCAGTGGCAAGTAAAATTGCTGTCAGCCCAGCATATGCCCAGTTGGCTGTTATTCTTGGTAGTGTGACTGCCTAACTGAAAGCTCTCAACAGTTTAGACAACAAACAAAGAAATAGTGAAAGCAGGTACGGCAGTTCTTGCTATTGTGTGAAAACATTCACTTGCAGGAAACATCGATTAGGAGCAAGCATCAGAACATGAAAATGAATGTCAACAACTTAGAAAAACATTAAAGACTCCTGGAATAAAACCCTTAAAATACACCACCCTTAAAAGTTGCTGTATTTTCAGAACTCCTTACTGGAAAGATGATACTGTGTAGAAAAAATATGTGTATCTATGGCTTTGACTTAAAAAGTGTTTCAGTAAAGTCAGACTGTGAAGGAGTTTTAAAAACTCCTGCCATTTTATTTTTCCTTATTGTTAATATATTTAATTTTTAAGTGATATATTCTTAATATTTATATCTTAGTAAACCTAAAATATTTTTATATTAATATTTATTTAAACCAATGATACTTTATACAGGCTAATGTATGATACATATATGATTATAGAATCATAAGCTTATTAATCACTTATCAAAATATTCACTGCAGCTATACCAGATATTACTAATAGTTACTTAAGCTTAAAGCTGCATGTTTTTATGATTATACATGATTATCTAATACACAGTTGCACAACCTAACAAACACATATACACAAATAAATATATATAATTTAAACCCTATTTTGGTAAGAATTTGGTTCAAGGAAGATGATAGCTTTTTATTGCAATTTTCTACCTATCTATATCCTTGTTCTTTAATAAGTAAATTAATATTTACCTTTAAAAATTGCCCTTTTGGCTCAACGTTTATTTTCATAATTGTCTTTCCAAATTCTAATAGCAAAATCAAATATTTTGGGTAATTATCATTTTTCCCAATTTCAGTGACATCTAACAGGTTTTGTAATATTTTTTTTCCTAGCATCCTGTTGATCCCCATGGGTTTTTTGGAAGATTTTCCTTTTAATCAGAATTTAAATTGTGACTTCTTTTTCTGTTGACTTTGGGTTAAAAATATTACATCCCAAATTTAAGCATATGCTACAAGGGAAAATATCATGACCAGGAAAACCCATTTTGGACTTCATGTGAGGAAGAAAGAAAGAATCCTACTGCATTAAGCCAGTGGTTGGGGATTAATTTATAAAACCAATCAGTTTTTTTCTTACCAATATAAATAATATGCTAAGTCTTCCTAAATTTTTCACCTTCACAGAATTATGTGTGTCTTCAGTCTTGCTGCTTGGAGCTCACCAATCATAAGGTATAGAGATAACCTAATCCAATATGGGATTATTCAAAGAGCCTCTAAAGAAAACAAAAACAAACTGAAAATAAATTTAAAATGCAAAACTTAAAATTAGGCTGTTTTATAAAAGTTTAAATTATAGCTTACTGTATAAATCCCAGAGTCCTTAGCTGGTATACTTCACCAGCCATGTGGATAATTCTACGTAATATGGATGGATAAGCCTATGTAATAATGTCATTCAATCATTCTCAAATAGCCCAGTTGTTTTTTTTTTAGTAGAATTCTCAGGTCCTTCGAGAACTTAGTTTCTTGTCTTCTCTTGGACCATGGGAACATTACTAATTTCTTTCTGGCTCATATTTGAGCTGTATTTCCATTCATTGTTTAATTATTTTCTGACCTTTTCCACAACTGATTCCAGCTATGATCATACTATGTTCTTAAATGACCTTGAGATTCTTCTCCATATTTTTAAATGTGACTTGAATTATTATAATCGAAATAATTATAACATTTTTATAAAAGGGAGAAACCTCATACGCACATTGTAAATGCAATATTAGGCACATTGGGATGGCTAATTTTCTGTGTCAAATTGACTGAGCCACAAAATGGCCAGATGCTTGGTCAAACATTAGATATTTCTTGAAGGTGTTCTACATGAGATTAGCATTTAAATTGAGAGTAAAGCAGATTGTTCTCCATAATGTACACCTGCCTTAGCTAATCAGTTGAAGGCCTGTATAGAAAATAAAAACCAACCTTTTCCTAAGTAAGGGAGAATTCTTCCTGCCTGACAGCCTTCAAACTCAGTCATCAGCTTTTTTTCTTGACTTTGGATTTGAACTAATATATAGGTTCATCCTGAGTCTTTAGTCTGTTGGCCTTGGACTGGAGCTATACCATCGACTTCCCTTGTTCTCAAGCCTTCAGACTTGGACTAGAACTAAAAATGTCATCTCTCCCGGATCTTTTGCTCACTAACTCATCCTGCAAATCTCAGGACATGCCAGCCTCCATACTCAAATGAGCCAATTACTTATAATAAACCTCTCTGTCCCTCTTTTTCTCCTTTTCTTCTCTCCATATATGTACATCGTGTATATATGTGTATCTCCTATTGTTTCTGTTCTCTTGAGAATGCTGGCTAATACACTGTTATAACACAACATGCCTTGGAAGAACAACTAGGACTCTCTTAGGCTAACTTGTTACTGGTTTGGTAGACCAAGTCTCAGTTAGGGGATCAAACAGTAGCATAAGAAAATACAGAGAATTGAAACAGCATGTTATGTTTGTGAGATCATAAGTTGTGTATTTGAATGTAGGTTTCAGAAAGAAGATGTTAGTTGCAAGGAACGAGCTTAAAATACAGGTAGCATTCAGTTATTTATATACAATATGTACAATATACTTTTTTTCTCTACCTATCCATCCATTCTGTCCTTTTCTTCTTCCTGAATGCAGGTTTTTGTTCCATTAACAAACTGTGAAATCGGGTACTAGAGGGACAGTTGGTTTTTTTCTTATATAGAAGAATAGGTTTCATTTATGTTGGCTTAGACATTGGCATAGATTATGATATTGGCTAAATCATATTTGAAGGTAAGTAACCAAGAAAGTTATAGGAATTGTTTTCCTGCTCTTAACAAAAAGAAACTAAATGACTAGTTTATCCAACATTGCCTGAATGTTGGACCCTTTTTATTCCTTTAAATTTTGTTTGAAATGGACCAATAATTTTTCTGAGCTCTTCTTTTTTTATTACCTCGATAAAATTTACAATGAATACTCACTGAGGTTGGTTTTCCAACCTATTCACTTAAAAATTGTTTTTTTTTAAGGAAAAATCACTCATTTTCTAAACTATTTTGCCACTGTTTAACACATGGGACTATCTTTTTAGTCTCTGAGATTACTGTCCTCATTTTTGAAACTCATTTTCTAAGCCATCACCACATATTTAGATGTTTTTTTAAACAATAATAGTCAGTTCCTGGTACCAATATTCTGAGTTAGTAAGCATAGACTAACTTGTGCTGCAGAAACAATGACATGAGCATTCTCAATGGATTTATATATGAAAAGTTTATTTTTAGTCACATATCCTGTCACAAGTAGGTTTGGTTGGCAGGGGTTTGGAAAATCAATCATTGTGGGGCATTGGATGATGGAGAGTTTACTATCTCTTTTAACTGCATTACATGGTCATTTGACCTCCTCCATAAAACAAGCAGAGAAAGAATGGAATGGTTAATGATAAATAAAGATTTCCTTGATTATTTCTGAGTTGAAAAACATTGTTAGGTTAGCCATAACCTTTCATATGGCCTAGGAAATTGAGAACAGGAGAGTATCTGTATCTCTGCTGTAATAGCAATCATATATATTTTATCACTATTGAAAATGATTTTTAAAATATTTTTGTTGATGAATTTAAATATTCTTTTTCTGCATATCTAAGGATTATTTTTCCTATTGACTCATTGTATTCCTTATATTCTTTGTGGTGTCCTGTATTCATGAATCATTATCTCCTAATTATAAATGCATTTCCTTTCAGCTTGTTACATCTTTTCTTTTCTTTCTTTTACTACTTTAAGGGTATTGGTTAGGATCTAGAAAACAACAGTTAAAGTGTAAGGGACTGTTTTCTTTCTGAAATTATTCATTATTATACTATTCCATCCACTGGGAGTTTTGGCTTTTGGGTGTGTGCATCTATGCAAAGATACCGATCCAACCTCCCACTTTACTGCCAACAGATTGTTGACGCCTGTATCCTCAATTCAGGCCTAATTAAAATTCAGAAATAGAGACTGCAAAGAACCCAGGGGGATTCTGTTAGTGCAACTTATATCTCTAGACTAGTCGTTTCTTTATGGTACTTTTTGATGTTAAAGGATGGCCTTGTTTTAATATTATTTATTTTCTCATTATAGAGGTTTGATTTTGTTTTTAAATTCTGAATATAACCCACAGACAGAAGTGTAATTTTCAAATAGGAACTCCCATTTATGACTTCATTTTGTTAATACTGATTTTGAAGAGTGAACTATTTTAATATTAATAAAAATATAATCTATAATTTTTTAAAATTGTGTTTTCACTGTCATATCTAAATATTTTTAACTAACCTCAGGGCACAAATATTTCATCCTATGTTTACTCTAGAAAATATATGGTTTTAGATTTTACATTTAGGAGAATTATTTATGTTTAGTTAATTTAAGTGAATTTAATTAATACAAGTTGTGTGTGTGTGTGTGTTTGCATGTGAAAATGCAGAATATTCCAGAGCATTTGTTGAACAGCCTTTTTCCTATTGAATTGAATTTCATTGAATTTCAATCAGTTTACCAATGTGTTATACTATTTGTATGATCTCTGTTCTCTTTTATTGATTTACATGTCTTTCAAACCACATTCTGATTGATGAAATTTTACTGTAGGTCTGAGCATGAGATGTTTAAAATGTGAAAACTAGCTCTGATCTTTTTCAATATAGTTTTGCTAAAATAACTCATTGCTATTCCTGGAAATTTAAGGGTTTTGTTTTGAAGGAGAGTTAGGGAGAAGAATCAGGGTTCATTCCTTTACCACAGTGGCCACTGTTTACCCTGTCCCCAAGGCTTGCACAAAGAATGAGGCTTTCTCAGGACTCACATTTCTTATAAAACACCTAGAATTGTCCTTAGAGAAGAGCCTGAGAGAGGCTGAAATTTTTTTCAGTGTATATACCACTAAAGTTCTGTAATATCTCCCTAGGGAGTTTTACTGATTAATTAAACATTTTTCCAGAAATCTTTTTACTGGTGCCCAGCAGCACATGTCCCCAGCGAGCTAGTACTAGCAGCATGTGTCTACTTGGATGTGACCGCTCTTTTTGTAGTTTTCTGCTCAAATGGTCACCCTGTGACCTCAGCTCTTTGGGTAAGAAAATAAGAATTTGCCAATCGGCCAGTGTTGTTTTTTGTTTTTTTGTATGTGTGTTTTTGTGTTTTGTTGTTGTTGTTGTTCCTGTTGTCATAAAAGTGGAAGTAATAGTATTTCAGGCTTTTTACATTGTACACAGAAGCCAAACACACACAGGTCTTTAGGCATAGATTGGAGATTTTCAGCATACTGCTGTGCTTCCAAAATTCAGCTCTGCTTTCGTGGTTTAAGTGCATGGTATAAATCTCCACCCAGCATGCAACTCCCTCTCATTTGAGCTGACTATTTTCCAAGACTCCTTGTAAGATCAGTAGCAGTAATGCTATTGAGAGGCATAGGACCAGTGTTAGGTAAGTTTGGAATGAGCCCAGATGAGAAAAATTTCAGAATCTTAATGAAGAATGTGGCAATGTGTATGAAAAAGAAATGGTGGGTTCAGAGGCAGAAGGGAATTATTTATTTCTGAGATATTTAAGAAGTAGACAATGAGAAATATAACCATTTTGTTTCTTTGTTTGACTGTGAAGAACGGTAAAGTCTTATGTGCAGCAAGTTATACCTGCATAGGAATAAGTTTTAGAAAGAAAGTAAATAATAAACAGTTTGAGCCCTACCTTGTATGCACTAAGTTATTGTCCATCAGATGTATTATTTTAGTTAACCTTCACAATTACCCTTTAAGATACACAGATGACCCTTGAACAACACAGGGATAAAGGGTGTCAACTTCCACACAGGAAAAAATCCACGTATAACTTTTGACTTCCCAAAAACTTAACTACTAATGATCTATTTTATGTAAAATGGGTCAATTAACTTTAGATGCAATGACAAGAGTTTCTGTAGGGTCCAACAGAGAAAAAGACAGTAAGCAGAGGGTGAATAGCTGCTTTACTGGACCAAGCTCGGGTTGGTATCTAACTACAAGTGGATTAGGCCCAGGCTGGCAGGGGCACACTTCTAAGGAGCAAAGGTTTCCCATCTCTTTCCTTTTAGTTGCCTGACCAGAGCCGGGACTTCTATGTTCCTTTCAGATCCCTGCATGCTCCCCAGGCGTAATGAAGGACTGGTTAGCTCAGTTGACTAGACTGTGGTGTGAATAACACCACAGTCATAGGGTTAGATCTTGTATTGACCACTAGGTACATTTTTCCTTTTCCATTTCTATTGAGCACACCACCCAGAGAGTGTGCTACCTTACATCCAATTGTAGATACTGTATATTTAATGAAAAAAAATCCACATGTACATAGAATTATGCAGTTCAAACCAATCTCAAGTGTATAGCATTTTGATCATATTTTCACAGATGGGGAAATTCAGTCTTGATGAAATTGAGTAACATGGATACAGTGTGGCAGAGCAGAGAGCATACTATAATCCACGGTTTCTAAACCTTGACACTATTGACCTTGTAAGGCCAAACAATTCTTGTGGGAAGCTGTCCTGTGCACTGTAGAATTCCTTGTTTCTAATCACTAGGTACTAATAGCACTTGTCACTTTTAGAGACAAAAGTTTCTCTAAATATTGCCAAAGTCCTTGGGGAGGGGAGGTTTGCCCCATTTTGAGAACTATCCATCTAAACTACCTTCCTTCAAACCTTGTGCTATTAACCAGCATTGTATTTTGCCTCCTGGAGTTCAATATGTGTCTTTGATTTTGACATTAGTAGATTACAAATATTGTAAGTACTCTAACTGTGAATGGAGGCAATGGTTAAAATAGCTCATAAGTATTGTCAGAAATTTGGGAAAATAAGTGAAATTTTCTTTGTCTGATGGTAATTTTAATATCTCTAACATATGCCTAATTAGTCATACTAAAGAATTTCACCTAACCCATTTTGTTTCATATTAGATTTTATTAGCACTATTAAGCTGCTCTTTAAGATTCATTAAAGTCCATCTGTCTGCAGTCTGCAAGCAGGTGCATCTTTTTCAAGGTCATTTTATGAATTGATAATTAACCTTCTAAGTATAGATACTTCATATTAAAGGTTTCTGCCATGTCAAAGTAAAACAGTTACATTTATATCTCCCACAGGATATATGGCTTACATTCATATTAACATAATGATTGAAATGATTTTCTCTTGGTTACTTCAAAATGAAATAGTGAATGGAAGCATAGTATCTGTTAAGATGCCAACAATAGTGTTTGTTTCTATATTTTCAGTGAGCTTTTTTTAAGCACCCACTCTTGATCTGAATCTGAGATATACAGGTTCCAAAAAAGATCACACAGTAAAGTATTGAATTGTAAAAGAAAATCAAGCAAGTGCTAAAAAAGTCAAACATGAGAAGACAGTCTTTGACCTATTGATATATGAAATCCCACGTCGGTATGAAGTTGAAAAAATTGGAACTCTAATACTACACACGATTGAGAAAGAGGCCAAATAGGCACAAGTTAAAGGAAAATTAAGTGGGATGCTTGGGGAAGTCTAGTTAATTGAGGAACACAGTGAAGTAGGTTACCATGTGAAAATTAAGACCAATATATTAAGTAACAAATTTATTACAGTTTGGCTGTTAAGTTGTAAATCAAGTGTCTAGTTACTGGAGAATTGAAGGAATACAGTAAATGAATGTTGGGCAACGACACAAAGAATATACTTTAATTCTTTGGAAGGTTTGAAGTTCAGCTGTCTTTATGATCAGGTCCCTGTATATCCTAATTTAAGGTCCAATACAAATCGATAACTGAAGGAAATTAATGATGTCCATAAATGGTGATGTCTCTATCTATCTTGCAAGATTTCTATGAGAATCAATGATTTATTGTCCTTACTTAAGTCAGTATTGGCCTTAGGTCTGCTGTGGGGGTGGAAGGTAGGGGAGAACGGTTAAGTCTAATTACAGTGATTGTAAGTGTTCAAAACAAAGGATGCAAATAATGTGCTATATTTTTTCAACTACTTGCTATGTGTGTGATTGGAACATATTAATTATATGTTGGCAACATTTTATATTACAAATGGGAAAAGATTTTTCTTTTAAGAAAACAAATTAAGGAAATACAATGTAGAATAATATAATCCACATCAAGAATTATTAATGCATGTCCAGTTTATTTCATTTAATTGCCCACTCAATTCCCCTGCCCTGTCCCCAAATTAATGTAAAAAACAAATACAAGTAAAAGAATCACTTTATGTATGCCAGCATATATATATATATATATATATATATACACATACACACACACATACACATAAATGTGTGTATGCATATATGATAATTACTTTAAAAAATATAAAATGTAGCCTCAAAAAATCATTAAAAAACCCACTTCTTCAATATCAGCAAATATAGAGTCATTGTTCACATGACACAGATTGTATCATAAATCCACTTTTAATTTATTTTTTTAAAACAGTTTAAGGGCAAATCTAAGTGAGATCTGTACATATAAGTGGATGATATAACTCACAGTGTTTCTTTTTATAGATATACCTTTTCTTTTTAATTTTTTATAATTATTAATTTCATGTATAACTTGCATGTAGAAAACTTTGCAAATATAATGTAAATATGTGTACATTTACTGAGTTTTTGTAGATGCATATCTATCTACTTACCTACCTACCTACCCACTTAAGGATGTATAAAATTTCCTTTAACCCAGAAAATTAATTTTTTGTGGCATATTAGAAAGTTTTAAGTGTTACGTTTGTTTTGTTTTTGATTGATATGTATTTAATATGTAGCATTGGGTAAAGTTGAAAGTGTAATGCTGCTGATTTTCAGTTTTTCAGATTTTTTTTCTTGTTAGGAGGGTAGGAGGGATGATTTCCAGGCTCTTTATACATCAGAAAAAAACTGCTGTCCTGTCAATTTAAATTATATTTAAAACATTGCATAAAACAATGGAGTAAAGTAAAATGTCTTTTACTGGGTTTCCTTTTCTGTTTTGTTGGAATATGTTTCTGTATATGTGACAGTACCAAATTATTTAAATTATAGAGGCTTAATAGTGTATTTTATGTCTTACAGAAATAATTTCCCTTCATTGTTCTTCTTTTGGCATGTTTGCTCTAAGTGAATTTTGTAATGGATTTTAATAACAGTAGGAAAGAGGGAAATGAAGCCACTTTATTTGAAATTGTATTAAAATTATAAGTTAACTTATAAAAATGAAATATTTATTATGTTAATTTTTCCTATCCAAACACAGTATGCATTATTCTCATTTTTCTAGTCTACTTTCATGTGATTCAGGAATTTTATAGATCTTAAATTAACATTTGCTTTAAACTGACTTCTTCCTAGATTTTCTCCTAGCCATCTTTTAAAATTTTCATAATGGTAAATGGGACTTTTCTCTATAATTTTATCTTTTAGTAGGCTTTTTCTTACATAAAGTGAACTATCAGTTTTATTATGTACATTTCATTATTCCTTTGTAAGTGTCCCTATTTTTGATGGTAGATTTTCATTGATTTATTTGGGCTCTCACATCATCGATAATATTTAATTTTTTCTCTCACTTTCTATGGTTTAATTTTTTCCTTTTGTCTAATTACCTTGATGAATGTCTCCCACATTATATTAAATAGCAGTGAAAATTGGGACATTGTATATTTTACTTTAGCAGAAAAGGTTTTTATGTTTATCCTGTAGGTGGAGATTTTTAGGTGAAAGCACATCATTTCTATCAATTATTATTTTACTTAGTACTTTTACCATAAATGGGTATTTTTTTCATTTGTATGATTTATGAAGATTAACATGTAATTCTTATATTACTGTGATTGGTTACATTAAAACTCTTAATACTATTGAGACCCTTGGATATCTGGAGTCATGGAAATTCCATTTAGTCATGATTTTTTATTTGTTTACTTTTTCAATATGCTATTGAATTGTTTGCTATTTTTTATTTAATATTTCTGAATTTATATTCGTAAATGAGGACAGTATATGATTTTCTTGTTTGGAGTAGTTTTTTGAGATAATTTTATTGTCTCATTATAAAACTAATTTGGAAGTTTCTTTATGCCCTGAAATAAGTTAAATAGCTTTGGAATTACTGCTTTTAAAGGTTTATAAAAAATACTAAAATACTTTAGAGAGTAAATTTGCACACAACAATTATGCCAGTTCTATAATACAGTAACTAAGATATATGATGAAAATAATGACAAGACTATAGAATCCTATGATTCATTTTATAATAAACAAACAATATAAACATCCATGAGAGTAATTTTCTTCATAATAACCACTGTGGAAATATTTAAGTGCTGTTTCATATTTGCTTATTAAAATATTAGTCAACTCATTTTGGAACTGCATGCAAAATATGTTTAATGTTATTTTAAAAATGATTATCTATTTGTATACCTAATACTTCTTAGGCTAACAGATTTCTCTAAGGTGGTTCCTTATAATTCCATTACTTCTTCATTCATTCATATATGGATAAGTTGGTTTTATACACTTTACTCATGCTATGTATTGTCATGTAATAAGCACAGTTAGGGTATTAAAATGAAACTAGATTTCCTTTTATCCCACTTTGGAGAAACTAATGGTAGTATGATACAAATTCACAGGCAACTGTATAGCTTCTAACAGCAGGTGAAAAACATGGTAGTATATTTCAAATATCATATATTAATGAAATGGCCCTCAGAAATGTTAATAATTTAAACAACTTAGTCTTATGGTATGTTCTGCTGACTCCAAGTTCAAGACTTTGAAGAAGCATAATACTGTATCTCTTAGATTTTTAGTGTGAAATTGATTATGCACAAAATCATATAATTTTCAATAATGTATTGGAAGAATACTCTTAAGTTGTTTAAATGTGATTGCAACATCAGGAATGATATTACATGATGAGCAAAATCATGATTCTTAAATTCAATTGGGTTGGGTTATAATAGAGGCTCCGTTAATCTTAATTACTCTGAAGACTGGACAAGGTATTTAACCTCTCCATACTTTTGCTTTCCAATCAAGAAAAAGACAACCCTAGTAAAAACTAGGTATAGAACTGGTTTAATGTTTAAATTCCTGTCTCTTAGTGAACAGTCAAGTGTTTGCTATATTTTTTATTAAATAAAAAGACAAATGATGCATAAAATTTAAGTTCCTTATATTAAGACTTATCAAACTCTAAGAATTTTGTTTTTTTCAGTTTACTTTGCAAATTCAATTGTATTTAACCAAATTGTCGACAACAAATTGGTTACTTTGGGGACATTTCCTAATTTTTGCCTTTCAAATGGCCTAGTTGAAACAATTCTCTGAGGCAAATATTTCAGATCAAGTAACTTTGAAAGTGTAAGTTAATGGTGAATATCTGAGTTGGATACCAATCATGCTTTTTTCTCTCCTTTCCTGCTATGTAAGGTCACTGAGGCCATAGGCTTCCGCCACCTGCCTCTTCAGTCCCACCCTGAGTCCCTTCATTTATCCACCCTCTAGGGGGACTTAGTCTCAAGCTGCACATTGATATAAGAGGTTGAGGAGACAATATGGATTATTTTAATTCATTATGGAGTTTTTTAAATATAATTTCCATTCTTACATAGGAAACAAGTTCCCCTATCCAGCTATAGCAAAAATAAGATGATATTTTTATTCCCATTTGAAGGATATGTCTTATTAAATGAAATTCTAAATTAATTAGGATTCATTAGGGAGAAGTAATAATTAATTAGGTTCCCCTGAACCTCCTACAATGTAGGAATTAAATAAAAAATTTAAAAATGTTTATTCACATTTTCCAAGTGCCACTTTGTAATTTTTCAGTAAATTACTTTCTATACTATTGCTTCTTTACCATTGGACCTGTGCCCAATTTCTAAGTACCTCTTAATTTAATCTCTGAAATATGTAAAAATACTTAACTCCCACAAAATATGTATTTCTTTTCCTCTCAGATTTCTATATTGGATATTTTGAATGATTCCTCTGACTTTATTAAATCTACATTTGTTTTTTCTCATTTTAGAAGTTAATATTGAAAAGTGAGTCTGTTAACTATTTTGTATAGTTGCTACCAAAGGACTATAGATGCACATGGATTTAATTGATGATATTGCACAATTATAAGACTCATCATGTATTAAAAATTAAAGAATATGGGCTATGGAGTCAGAACAACATATTTTCAATTCTACTCTGTTATTGACTAAACATATACACATAGACCAATTACCAAGTCTTTATACATGTACTTAAGTTTAAGTTACCTAAGGTTCATGATTATTATGATAATCAAAGGTTCATAATAATCATTACTAAATGGTTTACTGGTACCATGTGTATCTGTTTTGAAATAATATTTTATCTGGTCAGAAAATTCCAATATTTAAATAGTCACAAGTGAATAACGGCTTTTTTCTTTTGGGGTAATGAAAATGAAAATCTATTATGTGAATACTTTCTCATGGTATAATCCAGGACCATTTTATGCCAACATGCTTCACATTTTGTCTGCATGACAATTAGTTTGTAATCAGATTTGAGAGAATCTGATTATTTTCTCCACATAAATTACCTTAAGATTCAGACTACATGAATTTTAATAGAATGATAGATTCAGGACAATATCTTCACATAAATTACCATATATCAGATGGAGGTCAGATTACAAATTGAGTTACTAGACAAAAGTTCTTTAAAAAGAATCTAAATTCCCCTTGAAATTTTACTCTAGTAGATTTTCAGTCTTTGATTATCAAGGAATTATCTGTGCATGGCTTTATTTAGTATCTGAGAATGTTTCTCACTAACAAGATTACTTTCAAAGTTGGTATGAAGTAATAATCCACACACATACACACACAGGATACATACAAACATTTAGTGACTATAATTATTTTTTAAGAAAACACAGAATTTTTAAAGTATTGAGATATACTAACCATTTATTGATATGAAAGCTATGTCATGAATACTGATTGTATAAAATACAGAAAAAAATGGACTTTTAAGATTTCTTTCAGCAGCTTTCAAATATGCAATACAATATTATTAACTACAGTCACCAAGTGTTTCCTTTTCTCCACATCTTCGCCAGTACTTGTTACTTCTTATCTTTTGATAATAGCCCTTCTAAAAGGTGTGAGGTGATAATCTTACTGTGGTTTTTGATTGGTATTTCCCTGGTGATGAGTGATGTTGAGCATCTTTTCATATGCCTATTGGCCAACTGTCTATCTTCTTTGGAAAAATATCTATTCAGATCTTCTACCCATTTTTTAATTGGATTATTTTGTGTTGGGGTTTTGATTTTTGCTATTGAGTTGTATAATATTTTTATATATATTTTGGATGTTAATACCTTATCATATATATGATTTGCAATTAGTTTCTCCCAATTTAATAGGTTACATTTTCATTATGTTGATGATTTCCTTTGCTGTGAAGAAGCTTTTTAGTTTGATGTAGTTTCAATTACTTATTTTTACCTTAATTTCCTTTGCTTTTTGTACTAAATTCAAGAACTCATCACCAAGATCAATGTCAAGGAAGTTATTGTAAATTAATTGATCATATAAGCATGAATTTATTCCTGCATTCCTTATTCAGTTCCACTGATCTATGTGTGTACTTTTAGAATACCACTTTTTTAATGCTTTACAATAAAACAATAAAGAAAAATATGTTTGTTAAATTACAATATTGTGAACAACTGAATTATATGGAAATATTTATTTCTAAACAAGGTATAGATAGGTGTATGTTGATTATATCATAAGCACAATATTATTTTTCTTCTTGGGGAAGATAATGATCTTGAGGATATAATTGTTAAATAGGTGATATTCTTAAAAATTAAAAGAAGAAGTCAATGAAAGCAAGTCCTGTTCCTGATAAATGACCTTCATGAAAGAGAAGAAAACAATGAGGAAGAATCTCCTGTTTTAAGGCGAGTAAGGAGATAGCAGTAAAAGGAAAGAAGTTTAAGAAGACAGAGGTCTGTATTATGGAGGGTATGGAGAGGGAACAAAGTCGCATAAGTCCCATTATATCAGCCTCTGTGGGCATGTTTGCAAGAGCTGTTGCATGACGCAGGAGTGGCAAGATACATCTTTGAGGTTATGTAATGTCCTACACTGTAATTACTAACGTATTATTTAGATAACTGGATATTTCAGACATGTATGTGTGTTTTAATGCTGCACACTCTGAGGAATAAATGTGCGAGTATGCTAAGATTCAGAATTTAAATTAGGCTTTGCTAAGAGTCTACTCATCTGTGATACCCAGGAAGGAAGGAGAAAAATGCTCATAAGCCAGAAACTAGGGGACTCCTGCACTTCAAGTCCTAAATACAAAAATTCAAAATAGCAGGTTGTTCTATATACTGGTAAAAGCTAAATTTATTTTAAAAAACTGTATTATGGTCAAGTAAAGGATTAGGGCTTCATGATAATCAAGTGTGAAAAAGCAGACCTGATACTCTTCAGGGAAGTTGAAGATGGGCCTTCAGATCTTGACTTATCAAAGTCCAAAAATCCATTTGAAAATACTGCTTATTTTCAAAAAAAAAACATGTTATTCAAAAGTATGGCCTCATCTAGTAAAATATTCCTTAAAATAACCATTTTTATGTTGAGCCAGTGCTTTAGAGGGCAGCTGTCAAGTACTTAGTCATCCCTATTATGATTTTAGATAATACAGCTTTTCAGGAAGCTTAGATCTGAATTTGTTATGAATAAAAATAGTAATAAATATTTTATTTTTATAGCGAGAATTTCACCCTGCTCCAGATCACTTTTTAATAAAAATTCTTCAAATTATGTTAACCATTAAAAAATGTATACTTGACTCAGTTCTTATTGGTATATGGAAAAATCTGTTAATAAGAAAATAAGTAATTTAGAATATTGTTAAAGTGAGCAGTTGCTTAAAAAATTATATTTATACTTCTTTTTTTAGAGACATGCAGCATTGCAGGGGCTGAATTCTTAATTGGTAAACATTTGCCATCTCTTTAGAGCAAGAATGTTATTCCAGATAAGCAAATTAAACCATTAGTTTGATTAATTGGTACAAACATGGATATAGTAGGCAATAAAAATCAAAATGTGCTTGAATTATAAAACCAATCAAGCAACTTCAAAGAATCTTTGGATTTATGGAACATTTATTTATGCTGTCTGGGAGTTCAGTTTCACTATACCCTATCATTAGCTGGAAATTAATACATTAATTAATTCAATAAATATATACTGAGTACATATAATTTGATACAATGAACACTGTCTTGACTACATAATGGTAAAGAAAAGATATACATTTAGTGCTCATTGTCTTTGCAATTTAGTGGAAACCCAGAATAATTCACCCACTATACACATATATTTTTAAATAGTAAGCTTTAAGAAGGAAATGACTGTAAGGACAGTGATAGAAAATAAGTAGTGGGAATTAGTACTCTATGTAGATAAAATGAGCGAGTAGGGTGATGTAGGGTTCTCTATCACTATTTACAGTGTAGACTTCCTCTAAAACTTCCATTCCACATTATTTTAGTTCTTTTTTATATTCTACTCTCCTTGCCTGGAAAAATCACTTGAGATAATTATTTTTTCCAGCAACGTATATTGTGCTAATGATATCTGAGCTCTTTCACATGCAAGAGTGTCTTTCTATCCTCACAAAAAACAACTACAACAAAAACAATCTTAGCTCATTTGTTGTGAATAAAATTATTGAGTGATATTTTCCAAATCAAACAGTGGAAACTCTTGTCATTCACGTGGTATTTATTATCGTTGAAGAGTCTTAAGACATTCACATTTTGAATTGACTGAAGAAAGTTTCCTCTTTTGCTTAAGATTTACAGGATGTATTCCTCATTCTTATAGTTCAGCACTCTGCCCTGATAATGTTTGGGATTCCTTTTAGATCTATCTTTCATCCCTGTCAGCCAAACTTGAACTGACTTAAAGCAAATGTTACCTACTTCAGACTTACCCTGCCAGCAGATGACCTTAGTGTCCCTTGCTTCCAGTCTTAGGGCATTTGCATGTGGGACAACTGCTGTTCGCATGTGAATCCTGTAAGTGCCATGCTTGACCAATGAGGGATGCTGAATAATGTATTAGGGGCCCCCTTTTACTAGCGTTACCCTGTGAACAGTTCTGAGATTTCTGAAGGCTCCACAGAATATCCCAGAGGAATAGCTTGTTGTCAAATTGGAGAGCAATATCATAAACCATCCTCCATAACTAATTCCTGAATTTACCTTTTTATTTTTGCACTCTCCCTGTTCCACTTCTGTATCCCTCATTCCTGCTCCTGAATACCACTTTGGAAGTAAACTAGCTGCATACAAGCCTTTGATTCAGGGTTCTACCTTCAGGGATAGATGGGACACCATCAGCCAAGATAAGGTCTCACTGTAGAAAAGCCCTTTTCAAAATGTTTCTCCTCAGAAATATTTTGATCACATACTTTGTGATTGTTTCTTTTCAGTTGTTCTGGAGACTTTTGTATCACTGTCTTTGGTTAGTCTGCTGCGTCGTGGTTAATTTCACTCATTACTCCATAAAGCAACATCTGTTTAGACAAATGGTTAACTAAAAACAAAATGAGTACACTTTAATGTACCAGCTTGCTGGTTCAATAGTCTTTCAAATCAAAAAGGGAGGACAGATGAATTAGTGTGAACAGACTGTTCTTATTCCTCCTCTTGTTATTTCTTCTCCTTTGCAATTGCACCTTCTTTAAAGTAACCCCACTTTTTAGCTTCTATTACATTTGTCTCAGATTCTGAACATTACAATTAATGAGAAACTACAGTTTAGTTGATGTACCAAGCCATGTTCTTTTGTTTTTGATAGGCTTAGAACTACAAGATTTGTTCCTGAAAACTACACCTCCCTTATTCTATTGTGTCCTTACTTACAATTCCTCCTTCTATTTTTGCACTAAGCTACTTTTAACATCTGGAATTCCTCTAAGGTTGCTGAACAAGGCTGTTCTTGCTTGCATCAAAGTATTACTGCATAAAAAGGGTTAGAGAGGTCCAACTGGCCATCTTGCTAATTAGCTTAGACACAGGGCTTTAGATCTTTCCATGCTTGCTAGGTACTGCTCTAAGTCCTTTGCATGCATAATCTTTGCACAAGTTCAGCTTCATTTTACACATGAAGAAACTAAGGCATGAAAAGTTAAATACTGTGCCTCCATGTCACATGATTAATAAAACGTGGATCCTTGAATTAAACAACACAATCTGAATTTTGAATTCAAACACAGTCTCTTTCCAGAATTTCTGTTCATTACCACTTCAATACCTTTCCTCATTATCATTTTGGTAACATTTATTGAGGGCTTACTGTGCATCAGCCACAATTTTTAACAAGTCAGACTATTTATAACAAAATAATGTATGATCAAATCAATGATGTCTCCTATGTACCAGGAAATATATCAGGCACCAAGGAAGATGGAGTGACTCTCTCTGTGGTCATGTTTTTTAAGAGTCACATAACTCTTTATTCTGTTCACTCCTAACCACCTCACCATCACTCCTTCAGCCCGCTATCATCTCTCATGTGCTTTACCAATACAGTAAGACTCCAGATGACATTGGTCTTTGCTGCTCATCTCTCATTAATTCTCCACCCTGTAGTTCACTAGGTCTTCTCATGTGTAACACTCACACAGAATTGTGGTAGTCCTCTGAAAAAGTATGATGCCTTCTCAATTGTTTGTTTTCAGAGTAAAGTCAGATTTTCTTAATGTAGTTTGTAAGGCCTTCAACATAGATCCTGTTTCTCTCTTCAAAGTAATATATCAGCAATCTTGCTCTCAGGGCTCCTAATTTCAACCAATAGTAAACTTTTTCAAATTCTGTGTTTCATGCTCTCCCAAAGCCTCGGTCTTGAAAAATACTTTTTCCTTAGTGGACTGTGATCTCCACCAGAACAGGGATGAGGTACATTTCTAAACTAATGTACCACAATGCCTGTCAGAAATTAGGCACTCATGAGTATTTATTATCTAAGAGAATAAATGTCTAACAGCTAAACTCTCCCTCATTATTTCTTCATGCATCTTCAGAAAGCTATAAATAACTTGCCTTAGAAGAATCTCACATACCTACAAGAGCCTTATATACATGAAAACCAAATGTTCTGTGTTGTTCTTTTCTCTTTCTGTGATTTTACTTTTTTATAGACAAACTATATTTTAACTGGCTGCATATCAAATGAAAATGTCAACTATCAACCTCAGTGTCAATCTCTAAACATGGGATAATAGGATGTATAGATTCAGGCTGATGCGTTCCTTGTCTAAAAGGGGTGACCCCTCTTAGGCCCAGTGGGCCAGGGTCATATGGGTGTCTGCTTACTACCGTTTATCTGCCAGCTTTTCAAAAGAGGCCAGGAATATAGACTTTCCTCTCTAATATCAATATTTAAATGTTGACATTTGTTAAATTTTAAATAATTTTAGTCCAGTTTCTCAGTTTATAACTTTCAACTAATCATAATTGTATATTATGTATTTAGATCTTTCCATATGTATGTAAGTATATATAAATGTGCCTAAATATTCCTTCACATTTAATCCCAGTTCTTTTATGGAGCCATAGCATGTAGAATATTCACTTTTACTTAATTTGTTCCCCTCTTTTCTTCCTGCTAGACTGAAAGCTTTGTGAGGTCAGGAAAATAGAGATAGATAGATAGCTAGAGTTAGATCTAGATCTAGATATATTCAAAACTTTAGATTCAGCATATAGTCACCATTATAAAAACAGTAGAACCATGATATATGACTCATAGGAAGTAAAATTTTAAAAATTATATTTTAGCCTGTTAATCCTAAACATATCATAAATAGATTATATATAAAATATTGGTTGAAGGGTTTGAAATCTAGCAAACTGAATGATTCTTATGTGCCAATTCTACAAAATATATATTTCCCACACAAAATTCAATAGTTCTAATATTCACAACAGTCAGTGTGTAATTTAGACTAAGTAGCTATAAAAGAATTTAAAAACTACTCACCCACCTCACCCTTCTACCCTTTGCTGAATGGAACATTTGGAATCTTTAGCTTATTTCTTTTGGCCTGGTTTTAGCAAGTGTTAAATTTATAAGTTTAATTATAAATTTAATTACATTACTGAAATATTGTAAATATTGGAAAAAATGCAGAGGGTCGGTGAAAAAAATTGTGTTAAAAACGTGTTATGTATTTCCTATTAACAAGTACTCCAGCTTCTTTTTCTCTTTGGTTAAACAGAAGGTGTTTCATTAGCTGCTACTGTGAAGAAGGAAATTCACTGTTTCATACCACAAAGTATCATTATATCTTCACTTCTATCTAAAAAATCTTTTGTATTCTTAGTTTTAATAAGGAAAGGATTCTTTCCAGGCTAAGATATTGAGAATTTCTTCCTCTGCCCTTGTATGATAGAGCACATAATAGGAGAGAAGAGAGAGACTTAAAGAAAGAGTCTAGCCTAGGTACAGGGAAAAGTGTGAAGTGAGTAAGCAAACAAAAGCAGGCATTTTTCAGAGAAGCCATTGATAGGATTTTGTTAGGATGATTTTGAGTAGTTGATTTAGGATAATCTAAGAAGAATAATATACTCTCTGACTCAAAGGCATGACTATCCTTGTACAGAATACAGTGGATTTAAACATGACCTAGGACATCAAAATAAATGGCCAAATTCACTTTAAAGAAAGAATAGGATTCATTGTGAGCTAAAACAGAAACCTCTTGACCACATTGTTTAATTTTGCTATTGTTATCTCTTAGAGAAAATGCAAACATTTTTAAGTGAATTCCACCAGATTTTATCTGTAATTGTGTTATTTGTCCATAAATGTATACAAATCTTAAGTACTTCTTAGATTAACAAATAACTTCAAACATCTTCCATATTTTTCTCTAAAGTCCCAAACCCCAGGTAGAACTTAACTGATTATTATAGTAGACAATCTAGTCAAAATAGAAAAATGATGATTCATGGAGCTAAATAGATACATAAACTGCATTTCACTAATACATATAATTGTTTAAAAAATGTTTTTGTTTACTTTTCAGTGTCATCCTAGTATAACTAAACAATTGAGTAAATCAGGGGTACATATTTTCAAATAATCATGAAAATATATACCATAAGCCATTATTTGTCTGTACAGACTCCCTCCCACTCTAAAACATGTTTCAAGAAATCGGTCCTGTTCTGTTAAAATCAAAGGCTGGTTCACAAGTCCTTACCAAATAGCAAAAGTAAAATATTTCAGTGGTTTAAGAAAGAAACAAAATATTATTCAGTGAAATCATCAGGGGATTTAACATGGGCTGCAACTCCTGTATTACTTTTATGTTTTTTGGATATAATAACAGAGATACCTTTGCTGTTATTACATCTATTTGCAGGCTAGTTTTATAAAGTTCAAGACTTCGGGATTATATTTTATTGGAAAGACAATATAGTTTCAAGTACCAATAACTGCTATTAATAATAATACTTTCTCTAGAAGTTGACATAGACACATAATAGCAAAAGCAATACAACATATTCTGATGTATTTTTTCCCATTAGATTTTCTTGCACCAAGTATAAAAATCTGGTATGTAATAATCTGGGAATTATTTGCTTGTTTTTGTGTTTTATAATGAAGTCACTTTCTTTGAATGCAATAATTGCTCTTTATCCACTTAGGTAAGAATAGGTCCCTAGCAATAATAGATCTCAGACTATCTCGACATAGGGAGTAAGCTATCTCTAAACAGCATTAGAAAGTTAAAAATGTTTTCAGGCTTTCATTGTTTCAAAATTGAACATATTAAATTATCTTTCAAGTTCGAAAATATAGTTGTACTATAAAGTAATCTGGAACTATTTAACTCAACAATTTTAATGTATACCTTAATATTAAAATATAATTTGTATAGGGGAGATGCAGGGCCAGCCAGTTTCAACAGAAAGTGGTTATTCTAGTGCAGATATATCCCAATACAAAAATCTGGTCTTTGAAAACTGATCATCAGAATATGACTTGCCCCTTCCTACTACAGCACTTCTCCCATTTTAAAAGTAGTTTTTTAGACCATCCCATCAGATTTATCAAGTGAGTATGGAGTATAAAATAAGATAGGTGTATGGTATTATTATCCTTTTTATTCTACAATATTCAATTGTTCTAGTTCATGCAAATTTACAAAGTAGAAACATATTAAACATGTTGAAGCTGATGGGAATATAGCATAGAATTTAAATGCATGACAAATAAAAATCATCAATCTAATCATTTTGCTCAGCTAGTGTAGTTTCATGTAGCCATCTCAGGATTTCAGTTTTCCTAAATTTTTGATGGTAACAGAATTTTGTCTGTTTGGGAAACTAAACATTCACTTGCACTTCTCAGGAAAATAAAAGACGCTACATAAGAATGAAACTATTTTATTGCCATTTTCATGAATCCCCACTGTCTCTTCTAATTCCTAAACCTAATCCATCCATCTGGATCATGAACCTTAAATATCCCTGCCTTCTCAGGAGTGGTATGTCCCTTTAAATTATCAACTTTCTTCTATCACTCCTTCTTAATTAGATCCTTCCTATGAAGAGTTAATAATCAACAAGTCTGTTTATCTTCAAAAAATAGTTTGTACAAAAATTTTCTCTCTACTATTGGTGGGTTTCTATCTTCTCCTTTATAGGTGGACATAATGAAAATATTGTCTTCATTCTATTGCTTCCTTATTCCCTTTAACCTTAAACTCTGCATTTTAGCCTCCAACCTCTGAATGAAATAAAACTGTCTTGACAAATATCTTGGTGAATAGTTTAATAAATATTTTATCTAAATTTCATTCAGCATTATTTGAGTCTGTGGACCATGTGTTCACACTTCAAGCATTCTCATCCCTTGATATCACATGATATCCAGTTTCTCTAGTTTTGGCCAGGAATTTCTTCTGGTCTTCTTAGTAGTTTCTTTACTTTTTCTCTTTCTTGCTTGCTTACTTTCTACATTTGAATGTCTTAAGAATCTTATCTTCTTTCTCCCCAATTCTGTCTCCAAGAGAACTCATTCAATAGCATGCTTCCAGTTATCAATCATAACAGAAGATGACTGGCATTGCTGTATCTCCCATTTAGATTGATTTATTGAGCTACATATCCTCATATATCACTGTTACCTGGACATTTCACTTACATGTCCAAAAAACACCTAAAACTGGGTTGTTCAAATCTTTCTATTGAAGTTTGTTTTGTTGTGTTTCTTTTCTCAACAAAAAGGCCCAACTTTGTGTTCTAAGACAAAATGTTATGTATTTTCCTTGACTCTATTGTCTATATCTCACTTATTAACCACATCCAATCAGTTAAAAAGTGCCATTAATTACATGTCTATAATATCTCTTCAAACCATATATTTTCCCATTACCTTCCATTTTTCTAGCCTTTGCCACCACTCTCTTCCTTGCTCAATGGGATTACTTTGTCCCCTAATTATTTTTTCTTGAAATACTGAAAACTAATATGCTGTACTCATTTATATAAACCAGTCAGGTAAACTTATAATTCTCTATTTTTATTTAGCTGTTATTTATGTTTCCTCCAGTCATTCATTTCAAAAAACACTAATTGTGCACCTAATTTTACACACTAGTCATAATCCTACATGCTGATCATGTGGTGAGGAACATAATAAATCAGGTAAATTTCAGTGGGCTTCCAAGCAAGAACTTGTTGACAGTAAAATACTAGAGCTGACTGTTAAAGAATGAACAGGTGTCAGCAAAAAGATGAGGATAGAAGAAAGGGTTCAGGACATAGGAAAAGTAAATTTTAAATTTCTTACATAAAAAAGATTTTACTGATTTTGAGAAATTGAAAGGTTACTGTGGTTGACTAAGTGTCCATCAGTAGATGAATGGATAAAGAAGATGTGGTACATACACACAATGGAATATTATTCAGCTATAAGAAGCAAACAAATCTTACCATTTGCAACAACAGGGATGAAACTAGAGGGTATTATGCTCAGTGAAATAAGCCAGGCAGCAAAAAACCTTTAGCAAATTATTTCACTTATCTGTGGAGCATAAGAACAAAGCAAAAACTGAAGGAACAAAACAGCAGCAGACTCACAGAACCCAAGAATGGACTAACAGTTACCAAAGGGAAAGGGACTGCGGAAGGTGGGTGGGAAGGGAGGGAGAAGGGGAATAAGGGGCATTACAGTTAGCACACTTAATGTGGGAGGGGCATGGGGAAGGCAGTATAGCACAGAGAAGACAAATAGTGACTCTATAGCATCTTACTATGCTGATGGACGGTGACTGTAATGGGGTATGTGGTGGGGACTTGATAATGGGGGGAATCTAGTAACCACAAAGTTGCCCATGTGATTTTATATTAATGATACCAAAATTTTTTTAAAAAAGGAAGATTACTGTGGTCGAAATACAGTAAATAGAGTAGGGGAAAGAGATGAAATGTGCAAGGGAGGAAGCATCCAATTTGTCTTTCATATTGATCAAAATATAAAGTATTGGGTGGCTTTGAAAATATAACTATAAGCATCTATTTTACATATATATATTTTTAAAAGCTCACACCTTCTACTGTGTCATGGGAAGGGGAAGAGGAGCCCATATAGGAAGCTACTGCAGTAGACTAGGGGAGAGATAATGCATCATGGAGTACAGTAGTAGAAAATGTATTTTATATGCATTTTTGATAGGACAGCTTGATCTCTTGCCAGCTCCTCACTCTTTCCCCAAACAAATAATTTATTCTGCAGTCTTATGATACATGGTTCCATTCCTAAGAAGTACTTTTCCTTCACTCAATATTCCTTCTTTATTGGATACAAAACTATCCACTTAGACCACACTTCTTTTGGGAAATGCTGTCTGCTTCCATAATACATTGTACTTAACTATAAGGTAAGGCCAGTCATATATACTTCATTGCAATGGCCTTTTTATACTAAGGCCATTTTATAGTAACCTCTTTATAAGTGGACCAGTGGCATTGCCTACCTTGTTCTTCTGGTATTTTTAGCATCTAACATGATTTTCTAGCACATGGTAGATATTCAATAATTATTTGCTTAGTGTATTAACAGATGATGTTCTCCTTTACTCGCCTATGCTTAAAAGCATATCAATTCACCTATTTGATTTAATGACATTTGATTTTTGTCATTGAAAGGTAAAATATTATTTGTGATTGGAGATCATTTTTCTTTTAGTAATACTTCCAAGACTTAAAGTGCAAATTTAATTTTGTTCATCTCTATATTAATGGTAAAACTGACTTCAGTTTGGCTCTTGAGGTAGATAGAGTTAATTTATGCATTAAAGGTAAATCAGAGATAATGATTTACCTTTAAAAATAAGTTTTGAAATGAATTAATCAAGTATTACATTCCTGTTATGTGTCAAAATCTGTGCTATTTAATATGAAAAAAGAATACATCATAACCTTGGCTCTTAATTAGTTTTAAATCTGGAGAACCAAAATTAAGAACAGAATAGTAAATAAAAGATAAGTATTAGCACACTCTGTATTAAATAATACTCTGGTGAAAAATAGAATCATGGGAATACACATAAAGGTGAAGGAACTTTTTTTCACAGTAAACAGAGAAAGCCTTATTTAAGTTTGGGTCTTTACCATGGTATCCAAGACTGGAATAAAAGAATGGAAGGTGGGAGAGAGGTAAATTGTGCCTTAGGGGCAAGAGAGGAATTAAATTAGCATGATGTTTGATACATTATTTAACAGCAGTATTAGCTGGAGTTAAATGGATGTTTTGAGATGAATCAAAAAATGCTTTGACTAATGCAAAAGAGCAATATTGTAGGGAATCTTGATGTTAAGAACACTTCAGATTTTATAGTAGAGGCACTAAAGTGCCATTAAGTTTTGTCGGTGACTTTTATTTTTTTCTCTAAAGGTTAGAGAGGATGGTTAGTTCATACCAGTTATACTTGGGAAGAAATAATAAATACCCACCAGGATCAGAAATTGAGAGGAAAAATAGTAAAATAAGGTATTTTATGGCAAAAGTGTACAAAGCATTTCATCAAATTTAATGTATTTAAGTACATAGATTGAAACTACCTTGAACATTTTGATCTTAGAGCTAAGGCCTCAGAAATTTGGCATATTTTTTATCTTCAGTTATGGGAGGAACAATAAAAATCCATTCCAGGTTTAGAAGTGATAATCAGATGAACAACAACAAAAAAGCAACATTTAAATATATGTTAGTGTTATTGTTTTTTTCTGAGCATTCTTTTATTTTCATGCATGATTATTGGTCTATGTTCTATGTTACTTATTGGGATAACTTGTTTGTTATTTTTCTTTGTATAGCTTTTTTAAAAAAATTATATACATTTATCAGAAAGTTTTCAAACAATGTGGCAAAGCATGAAGCAGAAGAAAAAACACAACCAAACAAAAAATGTAGTAATAATAACTTTAACTATCCATATGTAACTCATAAAATTCGATGACATTTTTCTAGACCGATCTTGGCACACATGTACTGATGGATGGATTGAAGGATGGATGGATGGAAACAATCTTAATGAAAAGGGCTAGCCATGCTACTTTTAATTGATTATGTTTATTTTTTTAACTGTGGTAAAATCCACATAAAATAAAATTTACCACTTAACCATTTTTAAGTGTACAGTTCAGTGGTATTAAATACATTCACACTGTTGTGCACCATTACTATCATCCATCTCTGAACTCTTCTCACCTTGGAAAACTGAAACTCATACACATTAAAGAATAGCTCCCCATCCTCCCCTCCTCCCAATTGCTAGCAAACACCATTTTACTTTCTGTTTCTATGATACCTCATATCATAGGTATCTCATAGGTATTTCTATAGGTGTCTCATATAAGTGTAATCATCCAGTATTTGTTCTTTTTTATATACTTTTATTTCACTTGACGTACTATTTTCAAATTTCACCAATGTTGCAGAATGAATTGGAATTTTCTTTTTTAAAGGTTTAGTAATATTCCAGTGTGTATGTATACACATTTTGTTTATCCATTCACCTGTAGATGAACACTTGGGTTTCTTTTGCCTACTGTGAATAATGTTGTTATTAATCTGAGTGTACAAATAGCTCTTAAAGACACTGCTTTCCATTCTTTTGGGTATATACACAGGAGTGGAATTTCTGGATCATATGGGATTCCATTTTTAATATGGGTGTGGGGAAACTGCTCTACTGTTTTCCATAGCAGCTACACCACTTTACAGTCCACCAGCAGTGTGGTAGGGTTCCAATTTCTCCCATTCTGAACACTTATTTTCTGATAGTAGCCATTCTTATTGGTGTGAAGTGATATTTCTCTTTGTATACATTCTTTTGAAATTTTCAACTATACATCATTGAAAATTACGTAATTTGTGTAAACAAATACCTGTGATTAGTTTTGGCACAGAGTAACTAATAAATGATGCTATTATTGTTACAGCTATAGATTTTTACAAGGAATTGAGAGATTACATGGGAAATTCTATAAAATTTCAATGATTAAAATATTATTCAAAAATATTTTCTCTAACTTATACCATGTATACTCCCATGTAATAACAATTCTCACTTTCTTGCACTTTATATCAGAACTCTTGTTTTATTTTCCCAAAGCTTATGAGAAAAAGTGAGATTTCATTCTTTGATTTGAGGTGCAACTTTGTTTTACTAATGATGATGAACATCTTTCATTTTTATTAGCTCTTGAAAGAGATTTTATAGATTTCCTGTTTATATACAAATTTGGGGCTGTTTTTATTTGTTGTTTTGTCTGTCTCAAACAGTTTATGGGAACTTTTTATTAGTTCTGACTATTTCCGATGCTTATTAGTATGTTGCATATGTTTTTCTATTTTTTCAATCTTTCTGAACTTAGATTTCCACGCATTATCTGCATTTCCATTGTAATTTTCAATTTTGTTTCTTTCATAATAAGTTAGATCTTGATTTTTTATCCCCGCCATTTTCAAGTACCTTTTCTCTCTTTCCACTCCCCATCTTAAAGATGGTGAAACCAAATGACTTCAATTGCTTTTCTGGTGCTTTGGATAAGGATGTTATATCTACACCTGTACAGCTAACAACCATGATGCAGGAGGCATAAGGAGAATATCACAAAAACCAGAAATACTCTGATATTAAGTTCTGAAGCAACTCAACGGCTTCCTCCACAAATATTATTACATGATAATTTATCAGTAATTTTTGATGAATCAAAGCTTATATTTCTGCTCACTTGTATTTAAAATTATTCCAAACAATCTAACTTAAAATACTTGCTCTTCACAATACTTCCTCTTTATTATAAAGTTCTGCTAAAATTTCTTGTAATATTTAAAAGTTCTTTAAAATGTGTTATAATTTGATCATGCTTTTTAAAATTCAACTGGCAGTTATAAGTTCAAAGGAGAGGAAAACCCAGGAATGTTTTTTTTCTGAACATAGAGTCAACTTTCTGTGCAGAGTTTAATTCATAGCTCATTCTTTCAATTTGCAAATCTGAGACATCACCTTTGATGGACATTAAAATTCCATCAAATATATATATATATATATATAATATAATATATATAATAATATATATATAATATAAATATATAATAATAAAATATATATAATAATATGCATTTTATCTTTTAACACTGTTGCATGATCTATAATTCTAGACTTCTTAAAAAACCACAGATTTTCCATTTTACCTTTGTAGTATATTTGTATCTAGTTTGGTAAGAACTTTCATTATTTTCTTTGGTATTTGTCTTTGATACTCCTCTTAGACTCTGAAGTCAGAATGCTTTGTTAAGAATATTAGTATACAAACTAGTTTTTTGATGTGTGGCAATTTAATAAATATATGAGAATAACACAATAATCATATATATATGTGTGTATACATATATATACCCATCCATTAATTAACTCATACTTTCACTAATTCACAAATAGATATTAATTCACATATAGATATGTACAGTTGTTTCTGCATGTGCCATTAAACATGCAGAGAATATGGAGATGGTCAACACAAATGATTCACTTTTTTTCAAGATATCCATTGTGGAATGAAATAAACTTTATACATAAGTGTGCACACACACATATTTAATATAGTGGTAAGCAAGATAATGGCTATAGAAAAAGGATATATGATATAGTAGAGACTTGAATCAAGTGGCAATTTTTGATCGTAAAATCAGGGAACGTTTATCTGAAGAGATGATATTTTAATAGAAATGTTATGGATGAAGAGTCAGCCACATAAAGATTTGAGTAAACTTAAATACCATTAGTCTAAAAAATTTCTTTAACTTCCACTTAGAGTAATGAAAAAATAGCTTACATCAGAACAACTCTTCAGACTGATTCTAAAATGAGATAAAATTCATGAACCAGCTGTATGAAGTCATAGAAGAACAGTCAAGGAAACAGGATTTTAGGTTCTGCTCTGAGGGAGAAGGGAATAGAATTTATGTGATCACCTTTTCCCTTGTATTATTCATAAGTGTGTGGGGCTCAGAAACTCACAGTGCAGAGCCTTCTGGGGAAAGAAAGAAAGAAAGTGGAGTTAAGTTCTCCAATGATAGCCAATAGAATGGTTTGATCTGATAGAAAAGATATTGGCAGAAATGTAAGCCAGATATTCCTTGTATTTCCACTCAAAACATTTCCCAAATCTTATGCTGCATAAAGCAAAAGGCAGATAAGCCAAGCAGAAAATTGAACACAGAGTCAAACATGAAAGCAGATATTGAACGCTCTCATTGTACTGAAAAGAAAAGTTGCAATTAAAGAACCACCAATGAAGAGGGGTCATGGTATACCCTACAGACCTGTCACTGAGATGCCATAAAAGGATAGACTGTAAAACTAAAGACAAACTAGACTTAGAACAACCTCCATGAAGACTGAAGCCCATCTCTAACACATCCCAAACAGTGTTTGGACTAAACTGAACTGCTGTATTCTACTCTACTTTAGTTGCTGTCGGTGTTAAAGAAAATATTATTCAGACACTTGTTAGAGAATGGTAAGGCAGTCTTTATTCAGGGAGGTAACAGTGCGGTTCTGTGACTGGAAGAGATATTAAGCTCAATTCCTGAAAGAGTAAGGAAAAGTGGTAATTTATAGCCAAATAGCAGAGTGAGGGGGCAATGATCAGATTATTAAGCGGGAGAATCAAGGGTAAGGGTGGTTTTTGACTGAACTGATTTGAAAGGATTCTTGCTGAAGTTAGGCTTGGGTGATCAGATATTGTCTAGGGTACTGTAACAGATAAGGAGTTTGATCATCAGATACTGAGGATGATCAGATATTTGGGGAGGGCGATTCTGGCTAAACCAACTTGACAACGCACATGGTTCTTGATAAATTTAGATTCTTCAAGGACAGAGATGGAATCCCAAGACTGGAACTAATTAAGAGGACTCAGAGAAGCCAGTCTAAAATTTTCTCAAGGAAAGAATCTTTGTCATACAAAAATGTGGTAACTTTTTCTGGAAAGAGATAAATCCATACACAGTCACTACATTTTTTTTTTTGGACATAATACAAAGTTAATAAACATGCCAGGAAACAAATCCACTGAGAAAAAAAGACAAAGACAAAAAATGGAAAGTAGACACAGAGCCAAAGCCGTTTCAGATATTGGTATGTCATAAACTTTAAGTTGTAGTGATTGATATGCTACAAAAAACAAAATAAAAAGGAAAATATCACCAAAATATAAAGATATGTAGATGAAAATGTAATACGGAAATTTTAGATTTGAAAGATAGAATTACAATTAAGAATTCAATATACCAAATTAAACATATCAAGAGAGATAAGTGACCTGGATGGTATATCAGTAGGAAGCATTCACACTAAACAGACAGCCAGAAAGGGGAGGAAAATACAGAAAAGAAAGTGGGAGATGTACAGAATGCTGTGAAAGTTCTAATGTATCTGTTATTGCTGTTTCCAGAGAACAAGACAGAATGAAGAAAAAGCATTTGAAAAAATACTAGCTGAGATGTTGTCAGAAGTGATGAAACACATTAATCCTTAGATTTAAGAAGCCCTTCATGCCCCTCAGAAGATGAATTACAAGGAAATCTCAGCTAAAAATATTATTGTAAGACTGTAGAATACCAAAAACGAAAATAAATCTCAAAAGTAGTCAGTGACAACCACAACAAAGAATAGCTTTTAAAGAGTCAATACTGACAGGTAGACTGAGAAACATCTCTAATGTGGTGAAAGAACAGAATAATTCATTTAGATTCCTATGTGCAGCTAATATGACTTATAATAAAGGCAAAAGAATGTGTTCATGCAAATACAGCGATAGATGCTTTGACTTAGAGACTCATTCTAAGAACTCAAAAACAGTGTTCTAATGCTTTTGTGTGTATTATTAACAGTCCAAATCTGGAATTAACCCATATTTCCATCAACAGTTTCACAGCTAAGTAAAGAGTTGTGTAGTTAACACAAAGTCACCAGCTGTGCTGAGGCTGATCGAGGCTGAGTTCAGCTGGAGTGGTTTATCTCCACTCCACATTTCAGTTCTTTCTTCTCCAAGACGGCTTGCCCGGGGATGTTCTCGTGTCAATGGCGGACTGCAAGCAAGTGCAAGTGCTCCTCAAACTATTGATTATGTCTTGGTCACTAACATTAACAAAGTAAGTTAAATGGCAGACTTCAGGCCTCTTTGGTAAGATCACACCTATTGAAAGTGCTGATACAAATAGGGTTAAATAAATTGGATCTGTAAAACAATCTTCTACATGATTCATTTCCTCTTTTATTTATAAAAAATAATTCCTGATTGCTGTAGGTATAGGACGATCAAAATTGTAACAGATATAGATGAATTTGAATGTATCCGCATTTGTGAAGCAAGATTTTTGTGAAGAAAAAAATATATATAACAAAATATTTTATCATCTTAACCGTGACTTTCACAGTTCTATTTCATTCCTGAGCTCAGTCATAGAGCCTGTCATGGGAATTCCTTAATCACAAATGTTTAAATATCAAACCCACCATTTCCTCCTTTTTTACTGGCAAAAATGAGAGATTATTCTCATCTACATCCAGTCCTAGTTTATCTGCTTTGAATTTCCCTTTACCCAGCTTTATTAATTGCTCAGTCTATTGGTTATACATTCTTTGGTATATTAAAAAGTTTTACTGAATTTTTTGCATCAACATTGAAACATATCAAATCTTTTCTCACTTGTGTATTCTATGCGCTTGTGTGAGTATGAAGCTGTATTTGTTCATGCATCTATAGTCTAGAACTTTATTAACATTTTGAGACATTAGATCCAGTCATCTACTAAAAATTCTGCATAAAGTTTCCACCAGCTTCTAATGAACTGTATGTACAAAATTTATTCAGTATTTATTTCCCCATACTTGCTATTGATAACTTAAAAACCTTGTTAAATGACATCACAACCCATCAAATTTCCTGTTAGGGAGCTTAAATTAATTATTGACAGTTTCTTCTTCCTCATCTAATGAATTGCTGAAACCTATCAGTTTAATTGACAAGAGTTAAGAAGGCACAGATCCTCTCCATTAATTCTTTGTTCAGTTAAAGATCATATCACCCAGCCTGTTACTGGAGCCCTGTCTTCAACTTGCCAACTCTAATGTATTCTTCAAATTGACCCCACTGTGATCTTCCCAAGACATAATTTTGTCAGATTTTTGAAGTTTAAGCTCTACTAATATAAAGCAATTCATTATCTGGATTCTGCAGTCACTTAATGTCTTTCCTTTCTCACTACTTCTAGATAATACTCATTACCCAAAAAATAACCTTGTCTGTATAAGTTCCTAATAACTCATTTATTCCCTATTGGAAGAAAGTAATTTTGCATGTGTTGAGTCTGGGAATGGTAGGGAGAGAGACATAGGGGAGAGTTTGAGAGGAGGGAGACAGAGAGAGAGAAGGATGAGGAGAAGAGGGGAGGGGAGGGGGAGAGGAAAGGGGGAAAAGAAGAAGGAAGAGAGGAAGGGAATGAGGTGGAGAAGAAAAAGGGAGAGAGAGACTGCCCAGTGAAGGGGATGTTTTCTCTTGATCCCTCCATGTTCTTAGTGCCTTACCCAGGGCCTAAAGTACAACTATGCCTTGGATAGTCTGTTGTCTACTTGGAAACCTTAACATTTGCTTTTTAAATCACCTCTGCATTCTTAGAATGATATGGAAATGCCAGGTTCCAGAATTTTTGTCCCTTTGTTTCCAAGTTAGAGTTTGGCAATGAGAAGAGAAACTCGGGGGATTGGGAAGGCAGAGAAGAGGCAAAGCTATTAGTTCCCAAAGTAACTCTTGCTTGATATGGGAGCATATTTAAGTTTCACAGATGCTTTCCAGGGTGTATTTGAGCATCTCACATTTTCCTGCTGGGACTGAAACAAGTAGTGGGTGCTTTCTCAGAAATTCTTTAGAACTGCATCATTCTCTGAAAAACAACACTTCAGGCTGAGGTTTTCAGTCTAGTTCCATGACTTGGTGCTGCCGCTTCTTGGGTTTCCTCTGAAGCATATGAGTTGGCACATTTCCTTCACAAACGACTTCTTTATACTTCAGTGTTTGCAAAGTTTGCATTAACCACTATTCTTGTACTATAGACAAGTGGAGGGGCCACTTTTCCTTTATGAGCATGAACTGATACAAATAGTTCCTTCAATAAATATTTTGACCATTGAACTAAGTTATCCTGACCTTCTCAAGTTTTGGGAATTATCCTACTTGGTATTAATGTGCAATTAGTCCAGAGATGGTAGAATTTTACAGTATGTATGCATATGTATGTAGATGGATAAAGATAGGGAGAGATAGACAGTCTTTTAAACTTTACTTCCTGACAGGACACTAAAAAGAATGTTTAAAATTATTTTAGTCCACAGCTAAATTGAAACATTGATAAAATTATATAAGAAATTTCACCTAATAAGTGTGGCCATTTCATGCTTAGATCCTAAAATCCCATAATTTATAATCAATCTAACATTGTACAACTCATCATTAAAAGTAAACTCACAGTAAGTATATAACAAAGTATAATAAAACTAATCATTGTTTTGGTACTCCCTGAAGTTTTAAACTGTGAGCATTTCAATTTTGCTGTCACTAATTATTTGGTGGACATATTTATTCATATTTCCTCTATCTGCAACAAAGATTTTTCTTTAGACACAGCCAGGCTCATAGGCAGAATAATGATCTCTCTTTCTCCCCAGTGATGTCTTTATCTTAATATCTGGAACCATAGAATATGGTAGGTTACATGACAAAGAATTAGGGTTGTTAACCAGCTGACCTGAAAATGATGGGATAATCCAGAATTATCTAAGTGGTCCTGGTATAATGACAAGGAGCCTTATAAATCTACAAGGAAGGTGGGATAAAATCAGACAGATGGCAGCATGAGAGTTAGTCTAACTGTATTAGCTTTGAATGGAGGAATGGGACCACATGCCAGAAAATGCTGTTCCAATCTAGAAAATGAACAAAAGGGATTTTTCCCTAGAGCCTCCAGTGGGAATGCAGCCTTCTCTAAACCTTGAATTTAGCCCCATTAGACTTGTTTCAGAGTTTTGACCTCCAGGCTTAAGGTAATCAATCTGTGCTGTTTCAAGTCACAAAGCTTGTAACTTGTTACAGCAGCAATAGGAAACAAATAGAATTCATTCAGACTGCATGGAATCATATACAGACAGCACCAATAATATTTACATTTCTGAAACCTAGTAACATTTAGTTTTCTAAAACCATTATGTATTCAAGACACATAAGATACAGGTCAAAGAAGGTCAAAGAAAGGCATAATAAAGTATAATATGGGGCCCTTTACATTAATCATGTTTCCTAATATGCATAGATTGATAAATAATGTTTAACTAGCTAATATTGAAGAATGCATTTGGGTTTAGAATGAGTGGAAAAGACTTGATTTTAAAATTGTATTCTTCTACTTTAGTGTATTTCCAGAAAAATGAATGATTAACATTCACTTCTTTAAAATCAGATCTTTTTAAAAATTAAATAAAAACAGTTATTTTAGAAGGAATAATTTCCTCTTCATAGTGTCACAAACCAGCACATCTTATTACTAAAACTGGTATGCATTTCACTAAATTATAGAAATACTGTTATTAAATTCCCATTTTCTTCATGTTATATGTGGGTGTGTATGTTTGACCAAATTGAGACATATTTTTGAAAACTAATCTATATCTGTTACTAAACTTTAAGTACATAATTAAATTTGTAATTATAGAAAAAAGTATGTGAATAAAATAAATGATAGATGATTATAGGTGCATTTAGCCTATACTAACACGAAAGTAGTATAAAACAGTACCATACATTTGCATTTTAATTGAGATTTTTTTCTGTGTTCAAGTTGTTCCATCATAGAAGTATGAGTACAGTAGTACATTAGAAGCATATTCAATTTCTTAGACCATGGCAATAATGATAAAGGTAAAAACAATAGTTAAATGGAAACAGTGCTCTACAACATAAAAATAAACACTTCCACAAATTTTATCTCACAAAATTCTCATGTGACTAATGCTATTGGATCTTTAAAAAAAAACCATGTCAATGAACTTAAAGAAGGCAAAACATCTGATCCCTAAATTAACCTTCAACATACCACTTTTAATTATTATTTTATAACTATTTTATCTATTGCAATTAATGTCAATTAAAAATATGGCTTTGCAATATGCAATTTTATACAGCAAGCCAAACAAAATTCACTAAGACATAGCCTCTGTATCTTAAAATAATATGAATTCTAGTTAAATGATATATAAAAACATACCTTCGATTTTGTATTCTTGTTTTTCTTAGACAAACAATACAATGACAAATTTCATTTTAGCACTCCTGAAGTTCTTTGTAACAAAATGCAGCCTCCCTTCTCCAGTATGCACTTCAATTGCATAAAGGGCTGATGGGTAATCCAGTGGATGTCCTTTATCATCTCTTACCTTCTGTACATGCCATTCTTTTTGCCTGTTAAATATCACTTACATACATCCCTAATCTGAATTTGCTTAGATGAAATTTCTTACTGGCACTGTATTCATGATTCTGTTTTCTCTTCTATCTCTATGTTTAGTCACAACAAAATCTACTCATTCTTCTAATTCTGTTTTATATGTGGTAGGAAATCCTACCCCTGATCCTGGGGATATAATGCCCAGTTTCAAATGCAGTCTTCCTTAAAATAGGATCAAAATTGTGGCATTATTTTAATTTATAACTCTGAATAGTTTGGGTTGAAAATAGCATGTACATTTGATTTATTTGAAATTCTTAATAACATTTGTTTTCATAAATGAGTTGTAAAAGGAGTGCTGGTTGACATGCCATTAGTACTTTGAATATTTAGAATTCTAAGTTAATAGAATCTTCAGAAATGTATCCCTTATTCTGAAAGGTTAATAAATCATACAAGTGTTCCCATTCGAAGAAAGATACATTAGAATTGAGACAAATCATGTAAAATTTTCTAAGGTGTATATTTTATCTAACTACTTTATACAACTAAAGCAATATTATCTGTACTATCAACTTTCCTAATATGTTCTACAGCACAAGAAAATTCTTGTGGGATCCTAGAGCACAAGACACCAGCTTAAAAGGTGAATAAGGGAGTTGGATGAATTTATCCTTATTAGACGGGTCTGAAGAAAATTTAATGAATATCTAGGGAGGTTCAGACCTAGTTCCATTTTTATTCTATTGCATGTAAGAATTTTTTTATATTGAAACTTTTAGACTAGTTCTATCCAGATTTTCTACCGTGCCTTTTCTACCTAGGTGTATTTTAGCCCCCGTATTTCTTTGTAATTAATGTTAAGAAAACGTTTAATAAAATAAAAACAAATATTAATAGCAGCAGTAAAATCTAAGCTTCAGAGAATGCCAAATGAATGGTACATTTACCTCAGGGGCAAGATGGGTGCCACAAGACTAGGTGAATACCATTTTATACCATTAGACTTGGACCTCGTATTCTCTTCCCTGTTCTCTCCCTCTCTTCCTCCATCTCTTCCTGCGTCCCTTCCTTCCTTCTACAGTTAAACACCTGCTAAATGTTGAACTAGAAAAATAGTTTTCAAATATAAGATGAAACAGAGTATTAGGAGTTCAACAGGATCATAAGAAGATAAAACAAGCAAGCAAGCAGAAGTATGCAGCAAAGAAGTCCAGCCAGAAGAGTCACACCGCAGGTAACACATGCAGAGACTGTGGAAGTAAAAGAGGAATTTTGCATGAGGGAAAAACTTTCTGGGAGTTTATTTTGGAGTAAGACACTATTTACTTTGACATGGAAATTTAAAAAGAGATTCTAAGATGGGAGGACAGAATCCATAATTGAAAAGCATTTTTTTTTCTTTTCTCTTCTTCCTAAAGCACTGTTTAATTTCATGAATGATTGAAATTTTTCATTTCAAAATATATTCAGTTCTCCGGGGAATTTGCTTGTCTATAAAATGCCCACTCCTGTTAACATGAACATATAGAGATCCACAAAGGTTGGTTACATATACAATAATTAAAACAAAGGAAGTTTTAGTTTGCTTAAAGATGGATGACTTCATTTGTAAAAATGTGATTCCACCTGCAGTTGAGAACGAAGCAATATGTATTTCTGACAATTCAAAAGGTGTTTTAATAAGAGATGTTTCACTTCATTAACATTAGCTGTTATATTTAAAACTAAAATTGAGTAAAACAATTCATTATACCTTTCTTTTCATATATACATGTAATGTGATTAACCATACACTAAAAATATGTCTGATTTAACAGAATTTTTATTCTATTATCTAATTTTTACCATGTATTGAGCACATCATAGATTGGAAATGATTAAATTGTTATTATTGTACAATTTAATTATGATTTTTATTGTATTTTCCACATATTTTAGGCACTGCTGAGAAAACACATATAGTATATAATAAGACTTGTGCTTGAAATAAATATGTTGTGTTTGATTATGTGTCTATTCATTTTATTTTTGTTACATAAACTTTAGTTGAACTAAAATATGCATTAAGAAGTGCATAAATCTTACATATATGTACAGGCTGCTGAATTTTCACAAAATGAACACACCTGTATTTACTATTACCTAGATAAAAAATTAGATTACCTGAACCACAAAAACACTTTTGAAATTTTCTCTAAACACTACTCAAACTCCCAACAAGCACTCTTCTAATTTCTAACACCATAGACTGCTTTTGCCATTTTCAACTTTATATAAATGGAGTCATACCATGTATATTTATATGTATCTAGCAGCTTTACACAATTACATGATGTGAAAATACTTTTCATTATTTCATTTTTATTGCTGAATATCAACAGTTTGGCTATATGATAATATGTCTGTCAGCGTAATGATAGGCGTTTAGTTGCTTCTCGGTTCTGTTTATTGGACATAGTGATGCCAGGGATATTAACATGTGTGTCTTTAAATGTATTACACACATTTTTGTTGCATATATTTCTAAAAATATACTGTGTTAAGTCTTAGGGTATATGTGCTGAACTTTAGTATATATTGCCAAAAAGTCTTCAGAAGTGTTTTACCAATATAGGCTCTCACCTGCTGGTTTATAATACTTCCTGTATTCTAATTCTTCAATAATAGTGGCTTTCTGTCTTTCTAAATTTTCGCCATTCTGGTAGGAACATTTCCCTTTGATTCTAATTTGCTTTACCCTGTATGTAAATTAAGACGAGCAATTTGTTATTGATGATTACTTGAATATCATTGTGAAGCAGTCATTCCTTTATTTCCCACATTTGCCTTCTGAAATTTTGTTGTGTTTGAAGAAGTCTTTGTTGGTTTTATGTGTATTAAATATCTTCTCCAACACCAATATGTATATTTTCACTCTCCTGATGCCTCCTTTAGATTAACAAATATTCTTAATTTAATGTAATCCAATGTGTCAAGTCTTTTATATTATTATTAAGGGCATTTTGTGGTCTGTTTTACAAAATGTTGACTTACCCTGAAGTCAGAACAGTTTTTTCTACATTAACTTCTGAAAGCTTTAGTGTTTAACTTTTCACATTTAGATACATAGTATATATTGCATACATTTTTATATATGGTTTGAGATAGTCAAGTTTCACTTCTTTTCCTTTTATGTATTCGGTTGATCTCATACCATTTATTGAAAAAGCTATCCTTCTCTGAATGTTATGATGTTACCTCTCATAAATGAAGTGAATATAGATAGATAAAAGAGATATTTCTGAAATGTCTGTTCTGTTTCCTTTGACTTATACTTGTGCTTATATAATATTGTCAGTTTATATTAGCTTCATAATAATTCTTGATATCTGGTTCTATTAATCTTCCAAACTTTTCTTACTCAAATAATTTTCCTATTCTTAGCTCTTTTTATATATATTTTAAAATCAGGTCACTAATTAAAACACACACACACGTACACACACTCAAATCTGCTGTGATAGTGATTGAATTAAATTTGTACCTAGCATAAGTATAGCAAAAATTAACATATTCAGATTAATGAGTCTTCCAAACACGACAAGAGTGTATTTTTTATATTTATATAGCTCTTAAATTTCTCTCAACAGTTTGTGGGCATGTATGTGTATGTGTTCAGATATCTTAGAATGTTACATTTATTTACTTTGTGTATAAAATTGTGAGTGGTGTTTTTAAAATTTTCATTTTTCTGATTATTTCTATGACGTAGATAATTGGTGTTCGTGGACAAAATTTGTAGGATGCTGACTTCCCTCATCAAATGTAAGAGTTAGTCTGAAGATTCTTGGGTTTTCCAAATACACAGATATCTTTTCAAATAATGACAATTTTATTTCTTTATTCCATTTGTTATAGCTTATATTTCTTATTGTTTCTTTAGTACCTTGACTAGGCTCCCCAGTATAATTGTGAATAGATGTGGATTGTAGTAATAGAGAGTATTCTGGAATAAGAATGGGGTTCTGACAGCAGTCGTGCATTTTCCTGGCTCCCTGGTCTTCACCCTTTTATAAATGTGCGAGAGTAGGATGAACTTCTGAATTTGCATGGTAGAAAGAAAAGAATAACATATTGCCTTACTATATGTCTTAATATTTAAGTAATTCTGAAATGTATTCCACAGCATTATACATGCTCACTGTTGTAGAAAGGAAGTTTAATCAGTCCTGGGGAAAGAAATCTCCTGAAATTCAGCATTTACAGTACTCTCAAAAAGACATTCTCGAAAAGGTAAAAAGACATTGATTTTGTATTAAAACTTCTAGTTAAACATCATTTAAACATACGATTGATTTAAGTAATGATAAACGTCCTTAAAGAGATTGGGGAGTTATGAGAGAGATCATTTCTCTGACCTAAAGGTGAAAACTAATAACCTTTTTAAATTATATCAACATGTAAAAAATAAATAAATGTAACAACTCAAAATGTGTGTCTGTGCTAAAAGGAAGATGTATCAGTTAACAGTATTTTTTTTTACCCATCTGTGTAATACTCCAGTTTCCTCAAAATGGAAACATTTATATACAAGTGAGTTTTCTATGATTTAATAAAAGTATGTGACACACATGCACACACAAACTTACTTCCTCTAGAGAGTCAAGTTCTCCATATTCTTTGTTGCTATTTTTGTTAATGGGTTGATTTTAAAGCTGTAAACCCACCTTCATTTCCTGGGATAAATGTAAATTTTTTGGGGGGGAGTAGGGAGTGAGGCATCCGTGAACACTTGGGTTTGTCTGTAGGGTGTGACCCAGGCCTCTCAAGGAGGAGTCTGGGAGGAGATGAGGGGTCTCCAGCACTCAGGGCACCCAGGTGTTTCTCTTCTTAGGATCCCCTTGTTTTGCTTGCTACCAGTAGAACTTGCAAAAGCTCACTGGGAAGATGGACTTCCTGCAGGAAGCGTGATCCAGGCTGCAGGGCCTGGCCTGATTCCACCATTCCCTGATCTGCCCTCCACCCCTTTCACTTAGCATATCCCAGCCTACACTCTTTCTTCTCTTCCCTCAGGATATTTTCTCTCAAGAGAAAGGCTTCAAAATTTTGCCACTAATTGTGATTGTTATAGGCTACTTGTGAGACAACCCTTTTTCTGATTAAGACACTATTCTTCTTTGCTTAATTAATGATTTTCTTTAAATCATGAATGCCTGTCACACCCATTTGGTTGTTGTTAATGTGGTGATTTTAAAACTGGAAATGCACCTTAGCTTCTTGGAATAAATGTAAATTGGTCTTTCAATATGTTTTTCATGTTGTTTTATTTGAATTGCTGATTTTTTTTAATAAGAGTATACTGTGTTTCAAAGTTTAGTTTCTTGGAATATCCTTGTCAATTTTTAATCAAAGTTATGTTGGCCTCAAATAAAAGTTGAAAAGAGTACTCATTTTCTGTTCAGTGGAAGTATTTGTATGATTAGTGAAGGGCCCCCACCAGTAAGATGGCGAACTTCCGGCTTCTCTTCCGGGTCCTCGGTACCCGACGGCTCCACCTGAAGACCAATCACCTCTCTCCCCCCTCCCACTCCCAGCACCTAGCCAATAGCCACCAGCCCTGTAGAAGTAACACCACAATCACCCTATGCCCCTTCCTATATAACTCAGCACCTTTCCCTAATAAAGTGGATTTCTCCGGTGAATTGCTGCTGTGTGTCGCTCCTTTCCTTTCATTGGTGCTGAAACCCAGGAGACAGGACACCCCAACTGGGCCCCGTCTTCCCCCTGACACCAGCAGCAGCTTGCCCTCATCCTCTTTTTCTGGCGCTGGCTCATCACACTCACCACTCCTCTCTGGCCTTTAGGTAAGTTTTCCCCTGGAGTGGGCCGCTCTTCCCCAAGCTATCGCAGTGCCATTGACCGTGATCGTTCAGCAAGGCCCTGACGCTCGGGGACAAGGAGGGAACTCTCCCCGCCTCAGGCCTTCATGGCTGTGGCGGACCCTCAGGCCCCTCCTCCAACAGCCATAAATGAGGTGACTCCTTTGCGGATGAGAACACTCCCTTTTCCCCCCTCCTCCTTCCGTTCCATCCACCGAAATCCATTCCATCTGCCGAAAATTCCTACTACTAGGTTCCTCGTGACTCCAGCACTCTGCCTTCTTAGGGAAGTCTGGGTGACGACCCACACTTCCTAAGAAATTCCGACTCGTATACAAGTTTCCGCAGACCACCAAGGATCATCGGGGACGCCCTTTGTCTCCTTGGGGTCTGCTTCCAGTCCGAGGATCTCCGTTCATCTACCCCTGTTTGTCTCCTTCTTTGTCCTTTAGCCATGGGAACCTCCTCATCCTTCCCTGAAAGTTCACCTCTTGAAAGCCTACTCAAGCATCTAGCTACCCTCTCCCTGACACCTGATATAAAACCAAAACTTCTCCATAAATACTGCTCCCAAGATTGGCCGACATACCCCCTAGACAGTAACAACCAATGACCTGCAGGGGGAACTCTTGATCCTAACATCACTCGCAATCTTTTTAACTACTGCCAGCGCCTGAAAAAATGGAAGGAGATTCCCTATATCGAAGCTTTTTGCCCCCTAGCTCAAAATCCCAGCCTCTGCACCACCTGCTCCCCACCCCAAGTTCTCATAGACTGCAGGCTGTCTCCCTCCCCTCCCCAAATTCCCAGTCCCTCTTCGATTACCTTTGACCCAGCTGATGAGTCTCTGCCATACAGGCTCCCCCCTTCAGCCCCTCCCACTCCTACAACCCCTCCGCTCTCCACTGCCGCTGCTGCCTCTACCCCTGCAGAAGCCTCCCGTCCTCTCCCTTCCCCCTCCACTCCTACAACAGCCCCTCCCCCTTCCTCTACCACTGCTGTAGCCGCTGCCTCCACCCCCATAGAAGCCTCCGTCCTCTCCCTTCCCCCTCCTCTCCTCACTCCACCACCATCTTCTCCCCACCTCACCCCCTCCACCTCCATCCCCCTCACCTTCCCCCTTCCCGCAGATCAAACCTGACCCTTACAGTCACCCTCTAACTAAGTTCCAGGAGTCTCCTCCATCTTTGCCCCCTCAGACTTGGTCCCGAGGGCCTCCCAAAATTATCGCATCTTTTCCCCCATCACCTGTTTTCCCCCCACAGACTGAGCCAGAACCCTTCAGTCCCCCTCAGACTCGGTCCCGAGGGCCTCCCAAAATTATCACCCCCCTCCAGGAGGTAGCAAGATCCAAAGGCATCGTGCGCGTTCACGTCCCTTTCTCCTTAGGAGATTTAGCCCAACTAGAGAAACGCCTAGGTTCCTTTTCCACCGATCCCACAACATACATCAGGGAGTTTCAATGGACCCTCTAGTCTTACAGCCTCACAGATCATGACATTTTCATGCTCCTGGCCAATACCCTCCTTCCTGAAGAGTGTAGACGAGTTTGGGACTTTGACCAAACGCACGCTACTGAAACCCACAGGACTGACCCCACCTATCCCCCTGGCCCCACTGCTGTCCCTGAACAAGACCCACACTGGGATTATAACACCGCTGTGGGTCTCCGTTCTCGAGATATTTTTGCCTCCTGCTTAATAGCAGGTCTGAAAAAGGCAGCTCGTAAAGTAGTCAGTTTTCAAAAGCTCCAAGACATAATTCAAAAGAGAGACGAAACCCCCTCCGAGTTCTTAGACAGACTAACTCAAGCTCTATTACAGTATACCAGCCTGGACCCAGAAACGCCTGATGGAAGACATGTCCTTATGATATATTGCCTAGCTCAAAGCTACCCCGACATTAAAACTAAACTCAAAAAGTTAGAACAGGGCCCCGCTACCCCACAGACTGAGATCCTAACAGTGGCCTTTAAAATCTTCCATAACTGGGAGGAGGAGAAAGAACGCCGTAAACAAAAGGCTGATCAGGCCAATTTCCAAATGTTGGCCCAGCTGATAAAACCACAACCTGGGCGCCCCTCTACAAACAAGCCCCCCTAGGAGCTTGTTTCAAGTGCGGAAAAGAGGGACATTGGTCAAGGGCATGCCCCTCTCCCAGATCTCCTACCACCCCATGCCCCAGATGCCACAAAAAGGGCCACTGGGGTTCTGAATGCCCAACCACCCGAAGGCGAGGCTGGACGAACAACCCCCATCCTAAGCCCGCCGTAGTGGGGCTGGCAGAAGAAGATTGACGGGGCCCGGGGGCTTCTTGCCCGACCATTTCCATCACCAAACAGGAGCCCAGGGTTACTTTAATAGTAGATGGTCGCCCCATCTCCTTCCTCCTAGATACAGGAGCCACCTTCTCAGTCTTGCGAGAATACTGGGGCCCTACCACGCCTGCCATTACTCTATAGTCAGGGTAGGAGGTAAACAGATTTTCCTATTAAACTCCCCCCCTTTTATGCACAATCCAAGACAATCCCATACCTTTCTCCCACTCCTTCCTAGTTATGCCCCAGTGTCCCATCCCTTTACTAGGATGGGACATCCTTTCTCTCTTCCACATTTCCATAACTATAATATCCACTCCCACAGCCCCCAGTACTCCCTTTCTGATGGCCCTCATAGCTGACGACCCCCTCTACCCAATGAAAGCTCCAGTTCCTCCCTCATACACCCTGTAAATCCCAAAGTTTGGGACATTACAAGCCCCTCCGTGGCTCTATGTCCTCCTGCCTCTATCAAATTATGTGACCCCTCTCAGTATATCTGTCAGGCCCAATACCCCCTAACCACTTCAGCCCTCATAGGCCTCCAACCCATCATTGAAGATCACTTAAGCAAAAATTACCTCAGACCCACTCACTCCCCATTTAATACCCCCATATTAGCTGTTAAAAATACCAACGGATCTTTCTGCCTTGTCAAAGACCTTTGCCTCATCAACATGGCCATTGTCCCTATCCATACCTTAGTTCCAAATCCATACACCCTTTTATCGCAGATCCCTGCCTCGGCCTCCCACTTCTCAATCCTAGATCTCATGTACACATTTTTTTCTATCCCTCTGGACCCCTCCTCCCAAGATTTTTTCGCCTTCACCTGGACGGACCCATACACAAGACATTCTGAACAACTCACTTGGACAGTTTTGCCACAAGGCTTCCAAGATAGTCCCCATATTTTTGGACAAGTCCTAGCTCAGGACCTCAAACAGTTTCATCATGATCAGTCCGAGTCCACCTTATTACAATACGTAGACGATCTTCTACCCTGCAGTCCCTCGTGGGAACAGTCTCAACTTGACACTGCCTCTCTACTTAACCTTCTAGCTTCCAGAGGATACCGGGTATCCCCCGTCAAAGCTCAAATCTCTTCCCCTTCTGTCACTTACCTTGGATTCCTTCTGTCTCAACAAAGAAAGTCCATTACCTTAGACAGAGAACGACTCATCTGTGACCTGCCCATTCCCAAAACCAAGACAGAAATCCTTTCCTTTCTAGGCCTGGCTGGATATTTTAGAGCATGGATCCCTAACTTCTCCCTGTTGGCAAGACCCCTATATGACCTCAGCAAGGGCCCCCCTGAAGAACCATTATCATCCTCACCCTGACACTCCTTCATTAAGCTCTGTCAAGCCCTTGTGGAAGCCCCAGCTCTCCATCTCTCTGATTTGTCAAAACCCTTCTCATTATACATTCATGAGAGGTCCAGTCAAGCTCTAGGAGTCCTAGGCCAATATTATGGCCCATCCTTTGCCCCAGTAGCTTATTTCTCCAAGCAATTAAACCCCACAGTTTGGGAATGGGCCCCCTGCCTACGGGCATTAGCCGCTGGGCAGCTCTTGCAGAAAGAAGCTCATAAACTAACATTCAGGGCCCCCTTACCATTCTTTCCCCACATCACCTAAAAGATCTCTTAACCTACAAAAGTTTAAAGAATCTCCCTCCCTCCAGACTCCTGACCTTACTGTCCTCTTTCCTCCAAAATCCAGACATTTCTTTCCTCCCCTGCAAGCCCCTGAATCCAGCCACTCTTCTTCCTCTACCCTACTTTCCTCATACTCCCTCGCATGATTGCCTGGAAGCCCTTCACAACTTCCTTCTGTGCCACTCCATGATCTCCGAAGGAGCCCTCTCACACTCCGACCTCATCTGGTTTACTGATGGGTCCTCCTTTAAACATGAGGGCACCCACTATGCAGGATACGCAATAGTCTCCCTCGAAGACGTCATTGAGGAATGAGCCCTACCCCCTGGTACAACCAATCAACAGGCCGAACTCATTGCAGCCACCAGAGCTTGCACTCTGGCCTGGGACACGTCTCTCACATTTCACACTGACTCCAAGTACGTATTCCACATTCTCTTGTCTCACGCAGCAGTATGGAAAGAATGAGGCCTCCTCACCACAAAAGGAAATTCCATCACTAATTCAGCCTTAATAACTAAACTCCTAGTGGCTTCACAGCTCCCACACCGACTGGGCATAGTCCACTGCAAGTCACATCAAAAGGATGACTCCCCCATTGCAAGAGGTAACAACAAAGCTGACAGAGTAGCCTGGTCAGTTGCCCTATCAGAAGACACACCAGACAACAATCCGTCTGCCCTTGCAGTTTTAGCCTTATCACAAGACACCCTCTGTTCCCAGAACAAAGAGTCTCTCTTCTACCTCTTACACGATCTGTTCCATCCCAGCCCCCAATCCTTGATCCATTTTTTACAACCCTTTTTTTCTCTCTCTCCTGAAGACAAAACCCTACTTAATCAAATCACCCGCAGGTGCACCATCTGCCAATGCACTAACCCTAATACCCCCCTCAAGGCCCAACCCTTCCCAGCTCATCAAGCAAGGGGTAATGTCCCCGCCACAGATTGGCAAATAGACTTCACTAACATGCCCCCTGTATGGCGTACCAGATACCTACTCGTGTTAGTAGATACATTTTCAGGATGGGTCGAAGCTTTCTCCACCACTAACAAACGAGCGTCCGCGGTTGCCTCTATCCTCCACACCCAGATCTTTCCTAGGTTCGGGATGCCCACTTCCCTCCAATCAGATAATGGCCCTGAGTTCACTGCTCAAATTATCCAGAACCTCTCCAAGTCACTCTTGCTCCCCTGGCATTTACATTGTCCTTATCAACCACAAGCTTCGGGAAAAGTAGAAAGAACCAATAGGACTCTAAAGGACATCCTGACCAAACTATCTCTAGAACTACACCTTGACTTGGTTCGCTTACTTCCCTTAGCTCTACTCTGCATTCAGGCCCTCCCAAAGAAACCTTCCTTCTTGTCGCCCTTTGAGATCATGTATGGCTGCCCAATTCTACCCCCGGGGCTCCCTTTCCACAAAGGACCAATTCCTCCCAATATTGTCCTTCCGCTACTCTCTCTCCTCCACACTGAATTGTGGAAATATCAGGATTGGCTCCTTCCTTATCCATCTGCCTCCCAAAATCCTCCTGTCTTACAGTCCAGCCAACTAGTGTTTTATAAGCTGCCAGAGGATCGGCCCTCTCTCACCCCAAAATGGGAAGGTCCACACCCAGTTATTCTCTGCACCCCCTTGGCCACCAAGCTCTTACTGCCTGATAACTCTGTCACCCCTTGGATTCATATCTCCAGGTTGAAACCAAATACCCAGGAGCCACCTTCTCTGGACACCCAAGACCCATCAGTCACAATCCAGAGTCCTTTGGATACAGCTCAAGACGCTGTCTACTCTACCATGCCTCATCCCTCTGATGCCTTGAAACTCCACATCTCCCGTTCACCCCCTTTGCCATCCATACCTGAATCATGACTTTTCCTCCTTTACTGCTCTCTCGCTTTTTTTCCTCATTCCTATTGTCTTCCCCGCCACCCCAGCCCCCTTTGTATGGCGATTCAAAGTCAGACAGACTTACACACAGCATCAAACAAAAGTTACTGCCCTCATTGCCACATCAGACTGCCCTCTGAAAGGCTGCTCTGAGCCTTTATACCTCCACTTTCCTCCCTCCATCCAAGTGTTCACTAGCAGCTACCTTTATTCTCCCTACCTCTGCTTCCTCTATGACCAAAGACATGCCTACTGCAGGCGATGGCAAGACACCTATGGGAGATGTCCCTACTGGTCTTGCGCCATTCACTACATGGGTAACTCCTGGTACCCACAGTATTACTCCTCCAACCGTTTCATGAAATATCCCAATGGCTCATTCTCCTTATCAATCCCAGATCCCTGGGACTCTTGATGGGCCGCCGGAGTCACAGCCTCAGTTTACTATGGGGGGTCCTTGACCCCCCCACGGTATCCTTCATATCTCTCAAGAGTATGTTCCCTCTCACTCCCAGATCTCTCAAGTTGCATCAGATATCAGACATTCTGAAAAGGTCATTATCCAAAATCTTGACGGCGCCTCTTCATCTTCTTATTCCTCCTACTCTTGGTTACAGCTCATTCAAGACACCACCATCTTTCTCAACCACACCCTCAGCACCACCAAGTGTTTCTTGTGCGCATTACTACAGCGCCCACTGCTGGCCGCCGTGCCCCTTAATATTTCCAACTACTCCTTCCATGCAGAAGGACAACCCCTCCGCCCCCTGGCGGGAACCAGAATACACAGATAATCTCACCATCCACCACTGTGTAGGCCCAACTCCACCCCCCTCCAGCGCACTTCACTGCCTCTCTATCTACACCTCTACCTCCAGCTCTAAGACTTTTATGCAACTGGGACACTTCTTTTGGTGTAATGGCAGTCTTTTCAACTCACTGCCTCCCAACTCCAATATACCCTGCATTCTCGTCACCCTAATCCCACAGCTTACACTTTACAGCATGGCAGAATTCCTTGAGCTCCAACCTCCCTTGCCCTCATGCACAAAAAGGGCTGCTTTCCTTCCCATCATGGTCGGTATCTCTTTGACCACCTCAGCCAATGGGGCAGGGTTTTCAGGGGGAGCCTTGGGTCACTCTCTATGGGCAATTAGAGATCTCAATGCCAAACTTGAGGGAGCCCTGACATCCACTGCCGATTCCCTGGCCTCTCTTCAAAGACAGGTCACTTCACTAGCTAAAGTCACCCTTCAAAACTGGCGGGCCTTAGATCTGCTTACAGCCGAGAAGGGTGGCACCTGCATCTTCCTTTGAGAGGAGTGCTGCTAGTACATCAACGAATCCAACATTGTAGAAACTGACATTACCAAACTCACCGACCTTGCCTCCAGCCTCCACTCTGCTTCCAATTCCCACCCATTCTCTTCAATACTAACAAACTCCCTCCTTACCTGGCTCTGGCCCATTGCAGGCCCCATAATAATCATTCTTCTCACCTGTCTCTTCTTACCCTGTATAATAAAGTTCATCAAATCCCAAGTCAGAAAAATCTCTAATCAAACTTTCAACCAGCTTTTACTCAGGAACTATCAGCTTCTGGCCACAGAAGATCCCTCACCCTCACGTAACCTCCTCACCACACGCTGAGATGGACCCCTCTCTCCACTGGAAACTGTTCCTGGAAACAATGGCCACAGATGCCTGGCTTCTGGCACCTGTATCCTCTTGGCACCATTGGAATCAACAAGTCCTTGACCTATGGTTACAGGGAACCTTCATTGATTTCCAACCTGAAGAAGTCCACATCTACTCATCCTTACTGTGGGGAATCCTATCAACCCTTTTCTCCCAATCCTCAAGCCCTCACTCCCTTCTCCACCCCCGTTCAGCAGGAAGCAGTCAGAGAGAAAGCAATATCCACAACCCATAGAGGAGAAAGGGGGGAATGAAGGGCCCCCACCAGTAAGATGGCGAACTTCCGGCTTCTCTTCTGGGTCCTCGGTTCCCAACGGTGTCATCTTAAGACCAATCACCTCTCTCCCACCTCCCACTCCCAGCACCAGCCCCGTAGAAGTAACACCACAATCACCCCATGCCCCTTCCTATGTAACCCAGCACCTTTCCGTAATAAAGCGGATTTCTCCGGTGAATTGCTGCTGTGTATCACTCCTTTCCTTTCAATTAGTATAATTTATTTAAATATTTAGAAAATTCACCACTGCATCCATCAAGAGCTGGATTTTCTTTGAGGGAAAAAATTTTAATTTAAATGCATGAGTATGTATATATTTTTTATTTGGTAAAGTACATAACATAAAATTTAGCACTGTTAAAATTTTGGCAGTTGCACACATTTTAACATGTACAAATGAATGGCATTTAGTACATTTTCAGTGTTAAAAACGATCACCACTATTAGTTTCAGAACTTAAAACACCCCAAAAGGAAACTCTGAAATATGTTAAGCCATTGCTCTCTATTGAGTCCTCCCCAGTGTCTGGCAGCCACTAACCTGCTTTCTATCTCTATGGTTTTGCCTATCATGAATATTTTATATAAATGGATTCAGCATTCAATATTTCACCTTTCATGTCTGGCACATGTCATATAGTTTTTAAAGGTCATTGATGTTGTAGCATGTATAAGTACTTAATTCCCTTTTTAGGGCTAAATGCTATGGATTATATAAGTAAGGAAATTTATCTCTTCATCAGTTGATGGACATTTTGGTCTTTTCTACCCATAGCAAATGTCAATAGTCCTGCTATAAATATTCATTTATAAGTTTGTATTTGACCACCTAATTTTCAGTTCTTTTGGGTGTATTCCTACAGTACATATCATAGAGTGATTCTCTACTAGCCTTATTGAGGATCCGCGAAAGTGTTTTTTACTGTGGCAGCACCATTTCATAATATTCCTGCTGGCAATGTGAAATGGTTCCAATTTGTCATATTTTTTGCCAACACTTATAATCTTTCTTTTTGTTTTTCAATTTTTTATTATGATCATCTTAGAGAATGTGAAGTGGTGTTATGTCATTGTGCCTTTTATTTGCGTTGAGTTAAAGATTAATGAAAGTGAGCATCTTTTCATGTGCACATTGACTGTTTATATATTACCTTTGGATAATTGTCTAATCCTTCACCAATTTTTGTTAATTGATTGTTTTTGATTTTGAGTTTGTTGAGATTTTTGGATTTATAGATTCATATTTTTCATCAGATTTATGTGTATTTTCTTTTCCTTGCACTGTCTTGTTGGAATTTATCATCTTACTAATATTTTCAAAAACCTAAATTTTTTTTGAAACTTTGTGTGTTTTGCATGTCATACTTTTACTATGAGTAAATATTGCTTATTCATATGTTTTGTAAGTGTTCTTGAAGTTTTTTTCTTGGATGCTGTAGTTTAGAAGTGTAGTGTTTAATTCTCCAGTATTGTATTTGTAGCTTAATTCTATTATGATTAGAGGAAATACAAGATTTTTCAATTCTTTAGTGTTTACTAAAGCATATATAGAGCATATTTATAGCAAAGCACATTTTCAGTTTTGGTAAATGCTAGATAATAGAAAAAAATATATTGGTGTTTGACACTAGTTATTGACACAGGGCTACTAAAACCTTGTCATTTCCTGGGTTGTAGGAGCATCATTTTTTCTAGTGAGGAAACTGCGTGAGCTCCTGGATAGATCTTGAATGAGGGCTAGTCACTGGAATAACAAAGCCATGATTAGAAACTTGGACATTTTTAGCTCTGCCTCACATTCTCAAGAGAATGGCTAAAAAAAGATTTAATGATCAATCATGCCTAAATGATGAAGCTTCCATAAAATCCTTAAAGTACAAGGTTTGGAGAACTTCCAGGTGAGCAAATATCCACAATGGGAGGGCAGAAGTTCCTGCAGTCAGGATGTCTCCAGACTTGGCCCTATGTGTCTCTTCATCTGGCTGTTCATGTGCATCTTTTATCAGATCCTGTGACAAACTGGTCAATGCAAGTGTTGCCCTGAGTTCTGTGAGCTGCTCTAGCAAATTAACTAAACCTGAGTAGGGGATGTGGGGGCGTCTGATTTGTAACCAAATCAAATAAGAGTTATGGATGACATGGAGACCTAACAACTTAAAATTGATATCTGAAGTTGGATAGAGAGCCGTCTTGTGGGATCTGACACTGTCTCCAAGTGGATAGTATCAGAATTGAATTAAGTTGTAGGATACCCAGCTGCCATCATGAAAAATTGCTTGGTGCACACGGAGGAAACTTTCACACATTTGGTGACCATAAATGAAGTGTTCTATGTAAAAATAAAGGAGACACACAGGAAAGAAACCCAGTAGGGAAGCACTGAGCTTTTTCCCAACAGAGGAAAGAGGAAAACTGATTTCATTTCATTACAGTAAAAGTTCAGTGTGACTTTCTAATGTATGTCCTACAGTTGTTAAATACACTATAAAATATATGTCTAGGTAAGCTATTTAAATATTGCTATGAACTGAATGTTTGTATTCCCCCCAAAATCCATATGTTGAAACCTTAACCCCCAGTGTGTTTTAGGAGGTAGACCTTTTGAAGGTAATTAGGTTTGGATGAGGTCATGAGTGGTGCTCTCATGATGGCATTCTTGCCTTTGCAAGAAGAGACCAGAGGGCTTACTCTCTTTCTCCACCAGGTTTAGATACAGGGAGAAGGCAGACATTTGCATAAGAGCTCTCACCAGGAACCAAGTGAGCAGACACTTTGAACTCAAGACATGCTGTTCTATGTAATTATGAGAAATAAATGTTTTGTTATGTTTTCGTATTAGCCACTCTTCCTATACTATTCTGTTAAAGCAGCCCACACTAAGACAGATATTTTATATTCTTAAGAATTTTTTTAAATGCTTCTTTTCAGTTAACAAGATTTGCCTATTCTCATTTTTTTTGGTCACTTTATTCTTAATAAGGTTATAAGATCTATTTTAATATTTTGAATTGAATGTAACATGTATAGGCTAAGAATTGCTCTCTTTTCCCCATTTCATCAATATTGATTCATTCTTACTCAAACTTTTCACTCTATTACTACAGGGAAAGTCTGATCAATTGAATTTGCTGTTGACAGTAATGGATGCATTCCGTGTAGTAAAAGAATGATACCCTCTAATCTCAGCTTTAAAGAAAGATTTTCTGAATGATTTGATAGTATTATTTTAAACACACACACACACATATATAAATATATGTCTGCATGCTTTAGAGAAAAAAACACACAAATATTTGATATTCATATGAAATATTTTAGTGATCCAAGAAATAGATTTAACAGGCACCTAGTATATTCATTTTATCATTACACTTCAGTAGGATATAGCAAATAAACTACTATAAATCTGAAGTTTCCACCGAATTTTTTAGACTTACTACCATTGTTTAACCATTTCCCTATAATGACCCCATATGGCAAATAGATCTGTAACTATTTCTTGATATGACAAGTATAGCATTTTTACATTAGATAAAAATTTTTAAGAAGAAAGATTTTTCAATGCTGAATGCTTTTATTTTATTTTATTATTAATGGCTGAGGTAGATACATGATTACACTTGATTTAAAACATTTCTAGTTAAGAATTGTGAGTATACTATATGTATAAGAGTTTTGAATACTCAGTCCCCCATCCGTATGTACAATATGGTGGATTACAAACTATATTTAAGAGATCTTTACTCTGTCTGCCAGCATTCATCAAGTACCCACTGAACCAATGTCAAATAGCCTTTTATTCAGGCATACATCCTGGCTAGACTGTTCATTTCCAGAAGAGAAGGTCAACTCTATTCCAAGCTTCACTGTCTGTTAACACATACAGGTCAATATTTATCTGGCAGCATAGAATTGTTTTATTCCAATTATTTGCCAGGGAATACAATTCCCACCTGCCTGATATCTATCAAAGGCCCTTCTGAGAGACATCTATTCACAGAGCATTTCTTCAAGGCTGTTCTGCTTATCAGTTCTTCCAGATAATCTGAAATCTACTCTTCAGTAGTTCAGATATTCACACATCTGAGTAATTACATCGCACCATATTTTTCTGATTCCTGGTTGAATAATCGCAGCTATTTTGTAAATCCACTGCCATTAAAAGAAAGAACCAGCCCTGTTATTTATAATTAGCATCCAGTTGGGGATATTTCCTTTGAAGAGCCTTCGTTTTGCTTAATTTTTTTTTTTTTTTTGTATCAGGATTGCTTGTATTTCTCCTGAGCAAATAGGTTTGCTTTGTTCTTGTGGACTTGTATATTGTCACACAGACCAGGTTTCTAATTTGTGTCTTGTTGCTGGGAAGTTAAGGATTGCACTGATGCTAGTCCTTGGCAAGTGTAAAATCCCCTTACATATGCATTTTATAGTGTTATCCTAGTCTTAACTTAATATGCTTCCTTGTTTTACTCATTCTTTCTTCAACTAATTCAAATTTATGTTGTGTATCACCAAACATTGCTTTAAATTATTTCTGAAAGAAAAATAGAGCATAGACAAGCTCATAAATAAGTAGACAAAGTAAGTGTGAGAACACATGATATTTCACAGTTTTAGCTGGTAAATTTTACTCTCGATTTATTTCGTTAATGCAATCCATTATACAAGTAATATTTGTAAAAACTTCTGTTCAAGATTTGAGTCTTGAAAATTTCTTATTTTAAAACTGAATAATAACAGAAAAGAGTGATTCATGATACTGTAAAGTCCTTCTTTCAAAACACATTTGGTGTTTCTTCTCATGATCCAATAATGTGCGATCCATTATCTGAGACAGACCAAAACTTTAAGCAGAAATTTTTTGCTGAATTCCCTTGATAGAAAGCACTATTCTGAAGAATTTTCTTTGTAACTCCAACAGTAGATTGTATATCTAAGGCTATCCTGAATAGTGGCCACTGTTTGATAATAATTCTATTTTAAAGTTGCTGCAGCATGATAATTTATTACTACAAACCTTAAGTACACTCATTATTTTAGTTAAGAGATAATAATTTTTTTATGTAATCTATTATGTCCTAAGTTTGGCAGTTTGGTACATGTGATACTTGAGTTTTATAATAGACGGGTAATGATACTCAACATGGAATTTTTAAATCATTTCTAAAATTGTGTTTTATCTAAGAATTTTGCCAAAATTCCTTACAAATCTCTGAATCTTATTCACAATCATGTTAGCTATATTTATATATGACTTTCAATATATATTTTTAACTTAAATATTATACTAAATATATGTATGTACATGTACACATATTATATGTACATGTATGTAAATCGACAATATAATTAATATAGGGATATAAAATATGTGAAAAAAGAGTAGGAATAGTGAGAGTAGTATTCAAATATTAAATGACAAATAACATTGCCTTACCTTCACAGTTCTAAATATTGAGATTGAATGACTTTACTATGATTTTATATGTATAAATGCTTATATGTATTTCCATACATGTTGTACACAGTATATTTATATATATATCCATATATACTTACACATATATACTTGAATATACATATACATATATAGATACTTTAGTATTTTAAATGTATGTGCATTCTATTACTGTACCAGTTTTCCTCTTCATTTGTATCATAAAATCTTATAGTAGATAATCAAATCAATATTTATCTAGTCAGGCATTATAATCCAGTAGCAGAGACCGAAATCATTTATTAGAGTAGTGATTTTAAAAATATCTTTATATATATTGTACTCTTATGTTTTATGCTTGATTTTCAATAAATGGCTGTACACTGTGTATTTTCTGGAAAGATTTTAGAATTAGAGTGGAATAAGACATAATCATTCTAAACTTTGCTCTACTTTTTGTTTGCAATGAACTCTTAGAAAGAAAAAAAAATAACTAGTATCCTTTTCCAAGTAAAAGCTTGACAATCTAGGCTTCACTAATCAAGGATTATTGGTATTTTTAGAGAATATCTCATTTTGGAAACCTATTATTTCAGGTACATTATTAAATATCAAGCAAAAATAAGCTTGTTCAAGAATATGTCTGGCCTGTAAAATAAATTTTTGATACTAATTTGGAAATACTCTGAATATCTGATGAAACTGGTTCAGGATAATCATCCAGTTCTACACAGATGACACATAAGAATTACCACCTTCTATGATAAAAATCATTTTTTCAGGTTAAAAATAAACAATGGCTCTGGAAACGTGTACTCTACAAAGTAGGTAAACTTACTTGGAAACAGAGAAAACAGTGACCCTTGTAGTATGAAACTGCCAATGGGGGCAACATTAAAACTGCAGGAAACCCAAAAATAATCCACAAATAGATGTGTCTCAGAAGGGCCTTTGATGATGGCAAAAGGTCATTTAACTACTAAATGCCATATGTGGCCACTCTATTTCCAACTGAGTGAGAGAGAGTTTTTAGAAATTAGTCATCAATTTCTTTCTTTGAAAAAAAAAACAAAACACAAACCTCAACAGCTGGTGTGACACTGTGGGATTAGAAGGTACACAAATCCCAAAACATCTCATTCAGGTGGCAGGGAGAGAAATGGAACTTGCTCTCAACACCTGAGCCTTTCAGGGCACTGCCCTAGAGAAAAAGAGCAGGCAGCTTTCAGAACCAGCACCACCAGCAGCACCATCTGTTCCTGCTGATGCTACATACTGGGCTCTTTAGCTTATTGAGGTAAAAAAAAAAAAATTCAGGTGTGACTCAAACTTCTATTGAAGGAAATATTAATAAAGCAATACTCTAAACTTACAAATCTCAAGAGTGTAAGGAAGATATTTTGGTGTCATTTATTAACTGATCAGTGTATTGATAAATGTAGAAAAAAATGATTAATGCACAATAAGATAAATACAAAGGTACATACAGATTTATTGCTCTTGAAGGTAATTGAAGAAGCAATTACTGAGAAATGAATGACTGAAAAATAGAATTGATTTATAAAATATCACTTGGCATGTAATCCGTAAGATTTTATTCCTAAGAGATAGCAAAACATTCCTAAGGATACCTTTGTAAGCCAATGATAAACACATTTCTCTGTAACATTTGTGAAAATTGGGACAAAAGTACAAAAAGAAGGTTATAAACATATGCATTAATATTTAGAAGTTAAGAACTATATAAGGCACACACTTCATTAGCACACTTGAACTGCTCAACATTCCCCATCTAAATATGGTAGCACAAAGAGAATTAGACACCAGACCTTTGGCCAAAACATCTCCTGTTATCCCTACTCTTGGCTCTATTGTGCAGCAACTGGGACCTCACACATATATGAGTTACCCCAAAACTCATGTCTAGTCTTTGTCCAACCCTCTGTAGGAAGCTACAACTTGTTAGCCCTTTGGATATAATGATGCACACACTGGTTGCAGAATGTGCATTCGATCAGATTGACTTGGAAAAAGTCTGCATGAGCCCTGGGAATGGATTTGAGATCATTTGGAAAGGAAAACCCATAGTTCTGGGTACTTGGAAAGTATGCTGAAAAGTATCCTTTTCTAGATACTCACAGAAAAAAAAGTAAAAGGAAATATGAGCCACGTATATTCACATCCGCTTTGCTCTGTGGATCCCTCCCCCTGAGCAGAGAGGATGGTCCCAGAGGGGTCCTTTATAGTGTAGGACCCAGGACTCATGCCTCTCTTGTCAGGGTCTAAGGCTGATACTGAAAATAAGGCAAAGAAAATATGTGTTTGAATAAATCAGTATATGTAGTACAAACAGATTAAGGGTAGAAAACATGATGAAGCCATAAGTAATATTAGTAAAATGCTTGGAAATCTGAAGTTAAAGTTCTAGAAGGGAAAGAAAATATAAGATATACATTATCTGCTGTTCAATAGACAAAAAAAATTTGATAATGTACAGTGGGATGATAAGATTTTTTTCTTGGTTCCTCATAAATGAGATGCAATGAAATTTGGTGAACAATGGCTGTAACAACATTCTTATTGTGAATACTACAATTACATTCACACTTTTTTCTAATTAATATCTTTCATATTTTTTCATTGATTGCTAAAGACCATAATAATGTAAATTCAGGTTCCAAGGCTTTGAGTCATATTATTTTCTCTAATTCTCTCTTAGCAAGCCAGCAAACAGCTGCTGATAGCAGAACAGTGAAACTCTACCAAAGTTCAGTGAACCCCAAAGGTCTAGGGGGACTTGGGATAGTGAAAATAAGATTCAAGCCCAGAATTCTGTTTCAATTCTATTTGTTCTTTGCCCTAACCCTACCATTTATTTAGGCATAGCCACAACAGTTCCTGCATACTACATAATAAATTTCTTTCTAGGCATTGTTCACTACAGGCATCCATAATATTTTTGGGGAACTAAAGATAATTCTTCAGATGGATTGGTTATATGAAAATAAATATTTTTTGAAAGTTCTAATTATGCCCATTACTTTTTTCCCCTAAGGATCAAATGAAACATTTTTAAAATGTATTTAATGTATTTTTGTTGTTGATCTCCTAAATCGTAAAACCAGTTGAAACAATAAGATTTATGCCACTAAAATAGTAAACATAAAGTACTCCTCTAATATAGCATAGTGATTACCCTCAGACTCAAATTAAACCTTGACTTAAATCCTGGCTCACCGTTAGTAACTGTTCAAGCTTGGACAAGTTACTGTCCCTTTCTATTCTTAACCACTAATGTCTCTAAGAAAGGCATTTAAAATAGTATCTAGTATGTTATAATTTAATAGTATGACAACAAACTCTGCTTTGACATAGCTTGATAACTGTGTAGGCATTTCTCTGTGTATTAGAACATTCAGTACTGTGAGTCTATCCCAAAAATTTATTTTGCTGTTTTTGTTATAAGGACTGATTTTGCCCTGTGTTCTCCTATAGTGGTTTAATATTATCCCCAAAATAATATATCCAAGTCCTGACTCCTAGTACCTGTATATGTGAACTTAATTTGGAAATAAGGTATTTGCAGTGGTAATTAAGAATCTCTAGATCCTGAATCCAATGATACTATCCTTATAAAAGACTGATAATGAGACATAAGTACACACAGAAAAGAACGTCATGTGGAGACAAAAGCAGGGGTTGGGGTGGTGTGTCCCTGAGCCACCAGATTCTGGCAGCCACCGGAAACTAGGAGTGAAGCGTGGAGCAGATGCTCCCTCAGAGCCTCTGGAAAGAACCAGCACAGCCAACACCCGGACTTCAGACTTCTAGCCTCCAGAACCATGAGAAAATAAATTTCTATTGTTTTCAACCACTGAGTGTGATAATTTGTTATGGCAATCCTAGGGAACTAAGCTCTCTCTTCTATATTTGATAGTTGAATGTCTCTCTTTAAATTTTAAAATATGAATCCTACATGATCTGTATCTGGATACACATATATATATATATAACTTTATGTGATTGTCTTTTCTCAACAGAGTGACTTTGATCAAATTATAATAAACTAGATTGCAGAAAACTTTTCACTGTACAAAATTACCATGTTTTTCTCAGGTTTGTTTATTACAAAATTATCATCTGTCATGATTTCTATCATCAAATAGTATCATTAATCATGACCCTTATCATGAAGTGAGTTAGCTGTATGTAGACCTTTATTTGTTGGCAGCACGAAGGAAAGGCACTTATTTTTAGTCTGTATCAGAAATAATGCTGATGCTATCTTTTTGTCTCCCTACAGTGTACCCATCGGCTCTAATTAGGTGAAAACACACACAATTAACCACCCTAGTTCATTTCATGAGGGAAGAGAAATTGCAAAGGAAATTCAAATTCTACTAATTGTCATCAAGTCATCCCTTAGGTGTAGCTCTAAGAGACTGGTGATTACAATGACTTTAAAAATGAAAACTCAACTTACCAAAGGGAAAGGGACTAGGGAGGAGGGGTGAGAAGGGAGGGATAAGGGGGAAAAGGGGCATTACAATTAGCACACATAATGTTGGTGGGGGGCACAGGGAAGGCAGTATAACACAGAGAAGGCAAGTAATGACTCTGTAGCATCTTACTACGCTGATGGATAGTGACAGTAATAGGGTATGTGGTGGGAACTTGATAATGGGGGGAATCAAGTAACCACAATGTTGCTCATGTAAGTGTATATTAATGATACCAAAATAAAAATTAAAAAAAAAGAAAACTCAACAATGAACTGTTTTTAAGAAAGATTTTACTTCAGTCTCATCTGTACAATAAATAATGTAATATGGATTTCCCAAAGGAGCATATAATGGATTCACTTTTGGGTAACTGTAGCATTATTTTGTTTGCTTTTGGCAGAGGAATTAGGTCTATGAACTTCACCTCTATCATTTCTGGTAAAAAATAAATTACATGACTCAACTGCTAAACGTATCAAACATCACTCAGTTTTGAAGATTATCATGATTAAATATGTGCATTCTAAAGGATGTTTCCTTTTTCTTGCCAAGTTTTCTTTAAGCATATTAAGCATGCCTTTATTTCCTAATTTTTCCTTTTTGCCCACTGAAAGATTTGCAAAGGCATGCACTTATTAGACAGCTGCGTACAATTACTTGTAGGCATATTGGCATGGTTCACACAAATATTGGCTTTAACTGCTTTTGAGAATTCAGTGGCAACCATTTTCTTTACAGTTTCTCTTAATCAGCCATGATTTAAAAATTTAGTAACATATGTAGTCCAAGAATATTATATGTAAAATAGAACACATATCAATACTCTAGTAGCAAATGAAGCTATAAAGTGTAACAGTTTATTAGTGTAGCAACTCCTCCTTGTCATTTTGCTGTTACATACTTCAGTTGGGCTTGAGTCATGGGTAAGATATTTTGGAATTTCAAGCTGTAGATCATGAAATGAGTGTCAGTATTCCCAGCACATAATATATTCTATGATAAAAGTGATTCTCTAGTCATAGGGAGAACAATGCTTAAATATGACCAGTATTGAGAACTTAAGCCCCCTTAAGCATTGACAGTATGGTATGAATAGAGTAAAATATCTTTGGTTAATTTGCCCCTTTTGAAAGCTGGAAGAAATCTGACCCAAATTTCGTACAGACAAGTTTGCAAGATAGCAGTTCAAATAGGTTTCAACTCATTGTAGTCCTATTCACACTTCTAAAAGCTCTGGAGATAAGAGTGAACCACAGGAAGTATGCCTCCACACTTGACAAGGACAGTCTGAAAGAACACATGCTGTCCCCATCTCGGCCCACTAGATTTCTGCTACCAGCTTGGTAGGTTTTCTGGTCATTTAGCATCGATTTCACTCTGAATTCTGTCACAGGGAAACCAATGAGAAGTGATTGTTAAATTGTTTCATTTGTAAAACAGAGACTGCAGTAAGTCCAATGTCCACTAAGTCTTTTGACCTTGAAAGAGTGGAAAGGGTCATAAGAAATAGCAAAGCTTCTTCAGTCAACTGGAACAAGTAGCTACGTTTGAAATATCTAAACTTTTGAGAATAGTTGTTGAGAAAACAAAAAGGTTAACTTAAAATATTTTTTAGTTAGAGCGGTCTCACTTTAACCATTACTATGTTTCATCTTTCTCATACTATGTAGTGAGTAAATCATGCATATGAGAATGTCATATGATAATGTCAGGCTACACTATAAAGAACTTGTATGTGTGTGAATTATTGACCTACTGTTCTTAGATTACAGTCAATATTATCTTAATCAGTTTAGTTACATAATGTGAGGGTAATTTCAGATTGTGCCTGACAAAAGTTTGTTAACTGTGTTTAAAGACTTTTACAAACCAGTCATTTCACTGGCTTTTTAATAAGTCCAGAAAAGTGTGAATAATTTTTGATGATATTTACTTTGGGTTCAGATTGCTCCTGAATATAAAAATATACCTTTTAAAATCCAGGTTTTACTAGTAGATACTAAATGTTTCAACATTTGCCATGAAGTTACCATGTGACTAGAGCTTATAAAATGTGAGCCATGTGATCTATGAAACCATAGACCTGGGTACCCTATGCAGAACACCATCATCAAATGGAACTGAAATATATGATATTGGGCACCTTTGGCTTGATGGAGAAGTCACCAGTTGACTAAAGCAATTCAATGGGGTTGGAAAGTATTTTCAACAAATAGTGCTGAGACAAATAGATATTCATATACAAAACAAAACAAAACTTAGATCCGTATCTCACACCTTAACAAATATTAACTAAAAGTGGATCATAGAGATAAAAATATATCTATAAAAATAAATGTGAAAGTGATTTATTTTACACATGAAAACAAAAGTCATTTGGGAAGTTGCAGCCATCCCAATAAATGATTTGACTTACAATTCTTAAGCAGCCTTTGTGGAAAAAGATGCCAATATTCTCTTTCTATTGACACCCTGGTGATGCCTACAGAATCATCCCAGGAACCTAGAATACCTGCGCTATAAACTGAAAGTTGGTGACCTGCTCCCTAATTCATATGTTAAATCCTTAAATCCACTGTGATGGCATTTGGCGATGGGGGCCTTTGTGATTAGGTCTTAAGTATAGAGTCCTCATGAATGGGTTCATGCCCTTATAGAGGAGACCTCAGGGAGCTCTCATCCCCTTTCCACCATGTGAGGATACAGTGAAAAGAAGGCCACCTGTGGGCCAGGAAGCCTACTTCACTATCTACCGAATCTGCTGGTGCCTTGACCTTGGGCTTTCCAGCCTTCAAAACCGTGAGAAATAAATTTATGTTGTTAAAAAGCCACACAGTGTATGGTATTCTGTTATAGTAGCCCAAACAGACTAAGATAAATAGCTTACAAATAGTTTCTCTCAGTCTGTGGCTTGTTTTTCATGTACTTACTGGTCTTTTGAAAGTTTTTAATTTTGATCAAGCCCAATTAATCTTTTTTTTTTCCTTTATAAATCATGCTTCTGGTGGTGTGTCTAAGAACTTTTTACTACTGAAGTCAGGAATGTCTCTTAATTTTACTTCTAAAAGTTTTATATTTTTTGTGATTGACTCTTAGTTAGTATTTGTTAAGGTGTGAGATATGGGTATAAATTTTGTTTGGTTTTATATATATGAATATCTATTTGTCTCAGCACTCTTTGTTGAAAATACTTTCCAACCCCATTGAATTGCTTTAGTCAACTGGTGACTTCTCCATGAGGCCAAAGGTGCCCAATATCATATATTCCAGTGCCATTTGATGATGGTGCTCTGCATGGGGTACCCAGGTCTATGGTTTCATAGGTCAAATGACGCACATGTTATACGCTCTAGTCACATGGTAACTTCTTGGCAAATGTTCAAACATTTAGTCTCTACTACTAAAACCTGGATTTCAAAAGGTAATTGCTCCAAAATTGTAAACATTCTACTATGATTCTTTATTAGGAGCCTTCAAATCTCCATAAGCATCCCTATCAGCTACAGATAATTCAAGCATCAATCTGATCTGCTGTGTCATGCTTCCATGCAGAAGAGCAGCTTACCCAGCAGTTTGGACCTGAGGATATTTTCCTTTGCAGTGTATCAACAAAGTTCTGACATTTCAACTTCATTTAACTTAAGTTATCTTTTGGGTCCAAATTTCAATCAACAAATCAATCAAAAGTTTAGAGCTGTTCCCAACCATTCAAGTTAACACAGTAAACTCAGAATATGATGCATGAATCCACACCAATACAGTTTGTCTGAAACAGTACCACATTCCTTCAATCATGATTCAACATCTTCAGACTCTTTCCCAATATGTGCTCCCCAGATATTGGACAATATAAATTGGCAAAATTTTGCAATTATTTCTTGTGCATGTAGCAACTCTTCACTAGTCACATTTTACCTTATGAGTCTGAGAATTGAATCTGATTAGAGGTCCAGGAACAATGAGAAGGCCCTCAGAAGCATCAGCAGTTCTTTGCAAGGCAACTATCTCTGGGGAGACTATTATAGGAAAGGGCAGATCAATGTCCTTAGGTAAGGGGGAGGGCTGCTCTATTGACAAAGAAAGCTTTGGAGAATTTGAAGATCCAAGATTTAGGATTCATTAGAATCTCTCCATATGGTCCCATATCTTACATGCAGCAAAAAAGGAAGACATAAGTGCCAGGAGGTGAAATGTTCAGAAAGACATTGGCATAGTTAAGAGTAGGCCAGAACAATAAAGAAATTCCAGAAGAGAGTGAGCAACAAAGTTGCACTGCTGCATAAAGGCAAGGAAGTTAGAACTCCCTGCCCAGATCCTCTGTTCTCCACTGTAAAGCTTACCAGCATAGCTACCTGTCTGATTACCCCAATGACTCTCCTCTAAATGCTTTCCAATGATCTGTGACCCTCCTATATACCATGGCACACAGAATTAAGTGCAGCTTTATGTTATTGTATGTGATAAAAATTGCACAAGGAGTGAAAGATTATCAGCAGTGAGATCAAGAGCAGGACACACAACTGAGGGGCAGTTCAACTCTAAAATGGTGTGAGTGGTTTGTGACAGTGTTTTTAAGATTATTTCATAAATACATATAAAATTCAGGCCTTTAAAAATATAAACTATTGTCATTATTAAAATTATTTTAGCCAACACTAAAAGTAACAGAAATTATATTTGTGTAGCCACAGCACACATTTAGGATAGTGTTCTCTAAAGCCTCTCAATCTTCCTTAGCCCTCTGCTAAATCATAGCTAATTTCTTCTGTACTTGAAAAATTGTTTCTTTAAAAATCTTCAGACTAAATAAATAATAAATAAAATGTATTCCATTGTGCCTGGCAATAAGATTTGGTATCAAAATCATGTTACATAGATTGCCTGTCTGGAAGTACCATCATGTTATCAGTACCCATTCAATGCATTCAAAGAACTTAATAAAATGGGTGGACCAAATTTAACACAAAGACCTATTACAAACTCTTAGAAACCACTCCCCCACATTAACATTAATGCTTCATCACTACTTAGAGTGTAAAATCCACCCGTTATTATTATATTTGACTTTTCCATCATTTCACTAAATTTGGGCATCAGTTATTCAAGGAAGTAAAAGAATTTATAAAATGCATTTAGGAAAACAGTGTATATACAACTAATTCTTGACCTATTCATCTGGTAACTTTTTTTCTCGTTGGAAAAAAGGGAGGTTATAGTGTCTATTTGACTGTAAAACTTCTTTGGTGGTGGAATTAAGAATCCTTTGCATAAAAGTGTGATATGTTTTGATAACTGATTTCTTGCAAAGAAACCATAAGAAAAGGACAAGAAAACAGTCAAAGTGCTAAGGTTGTAAAGTATGTAAGAAGATGACAAAAGAGCAAATGAAAGTAGTTGCAATAAATGCACATATTTTATAGGAATTGAAAAGAAGCAAAGCTTAATCCTATTTATTTTCAAGTTATACTGAAGTCCCAAACTGAAAATATTTTGAAGAATGAAAAACAACTGTATAGTTTGTGTGTATATGTATATGTCTGTGTGTGTGTAATCACCATGAGTTGTTTTGTTATAATAAAGGATTGTGGGTTTTTTTTTTAATAATGAAAGGTTTCTTTCCGCTACTTGTAACAACTTCCTTTCCATTTAAGTCTTTTGTTTCACATTTGCCCATACAACAATCCTTGGTTTATCCCTTGTCAGTCTTAATTTATCATAATTGATTGATACTGACTACTTGAGGAGGAAATTATTTAGCTGTGATTGACTGGGATCATTTAAGTTTATTGAAAAGGAACAGCAGGGGGAAAATGGAAGAAACAGTAAATGTGCTCATTTGTAAGAAAAAGGCTTCAGACACAGTTTGGCTCCTTTTGCTGAATAAAGGCTTATTGAGATTAAGTTGACATAATTAATTGAATAGAAATTTTACATCCTTACTTGTAAAATGGAATTAGAGATGAAGATCTTAGAAATTTAATAAGACATGAATATGTTCAGAGACTCCATAATGAAATACACACAAATGGAATAAAAATCAGTAAGATAATGATGTTTTAAAGTCATTTCAGAAATATTTACTTCTGAGACAAATTACATTTGAAAGGCTTAATGAAGAGGACACATGACATTATATATATCATATACACACACACACACACACACACACACACACACACACACACACATATATATCATCAGAAATCTTATAACCATTCATATTTTACCAATAAGTAACTTCAGGTTCAAAGAGACAGAACCACAGTATCAGTATGAGGCTGGTCTGCTAATCCACCCAAATCTTCTTACTACAGATCCTGTGTAGTTGTTCTTGCTGTTTTCCTTCAACATTTATTGTCCATTACTCTCCTTTTGTTTCCCTCAAAATATAAGATGAAGTGCTGATGCTTCTGATAACAGCCATAATGAACTGGATGGTAAAAATGTAGGGAGGAAAAATTAATTTCTCTTCTACCTGTCTAGGTTCGTGGCTGAAACAACACCCCACCACCACCACCACCAAGTAACAAAAGACAGATTATCAGGAGAAAAATAGAAGTTTAAAAACATGTGTGTACATGTAAAAACTCCTGTACATGCGAGATACCCAAGAAAACTGAGTGTGGGTAAAACTGCAATATTCCCAGAATCTCTCACCTGGCTTTAGTGCATCTCCAGATCAATAGGTGTTTCTAAGGAGCGGAGAGAAGTAGTCCATCTTCATATCACTAGGTGATTACAAGGTGGGTGGAGAAGTGAGCCCATGCAAGGACAAGAGGGACCAGAGACGGTTTTTTTTTTTTTTTTGGCTTTTTCCCATCCAGGACTGGGAGAGATATGGGCAAACAGGAATAGATGTCTTGTAAGTAATAAATGGGTTTCTTACATTTTATTTTTTCCCTTAGACTGATTTGGCTTCAAAGGTTTATTTGCCCCAGTTTGAAAACACACTTTCCCTCCAGAGTTGCAGTAACTCCCTGAAGTGGCCTTAACCACCATCTTAAATAGCATCTCCAGCTAAACACAAGAGAAGATGTTGGGGTTGGGGATTGGGGTCGGTTATGGGAGGTTACCAGGGATAGCACAGTAAATAAAGTTTTTAAGTCATTGCCTTCTTCATTAATAAGAATTTCTAGAGATTTAGAGTTGTGCTTCCCTTCCAGGTTCAAAGAGTGAGACACCCTTACAAAGGCAGATTTCTTTAAAAATGTAAATGTCTCTAACAAAAGAAAAACTTTTATTGGTTTGCAGAGCTGCTTCTGTGTCTGCTATTTCTAAATAACCAGTTTGCGATAATCCTTATGCAAAATAGACATATCGTGGGGGGCACATTCTGTTCCCCTTCAGAAGTCAGGATCTAGCAGCTATCTCCCTGATGAAAAACATATACATAAAAATTAAAATAAACCTTGCTTTTCATAATCTAGATAGTAAATAATTCTTTAAAAAAGATGAAGATTTAATGAATATATATTTTATGTCTTTTTGAATAGCTAATATAAACAAGTTTAGAGATGTTCCCATTCAAAACTCTATAAGAATCCGTTTATAGAAATTTCTATTTAAAAATTATTTTAAATATCATATATTTAATGGAAGCTAATATTGCCTAAATGTGGTTATACATAATGTTAAAAAGTTTGACAGGCCCAAAATGAAGTCCCCTATGTTAAGCCCCACCAAGATTTAACAGCTAACCTGACCCACTGTTTCAGCCTCTCCCAGGAGTGGAATTTCAAACCCATCAGTCTGGAATTTCCTAATCTGCGTTACTGAGATAATCTACTTGATAAGATCCCCAGTATTTCTCCCTAAAATAAGGTGGACTTGCCTGAAACAATCTTTTCTTTTCTTCTGTCCATTCTGCCTATGGAAAGCCTTCCGTTTTGTGCAGCTCCTCAGAGCTTCCATCTCATTACTAGATGAGAGGCTACCTAATAAGTTACTTTTTGAATAAAGCCAATCAGATCTTTAAGTTTACTTATTTGATTTTTTTTGTGACAATAAATTCATTAATTATAACATGTATGTTTGTAAATTTGAAAACAAAAAACAAGTGCAGTACTTACGATCCATATCAAGACTTACTACATCTTGGTTATAGGGAGAAGCTGAATAGCCAGAAAAGAGAAGACACACAATGGGCAGAAGAAAGCCAACATGAAGAAGGTTGTTTCTACGCATACTGTAATAACTTCCCTATCTTCAAATACTACACTTAAACTTTCTTCCAGACTGCTCATTCATTCCAGTATTTTTACAAACAGTGCCATGCTAATCTCCTGTAAGCAGAGGAAATGCAACTGTGTGCAATGTTGTAGGGATTACTTAGACTACTGAGTTCATATTACATTTAATAAGGCTACATATAAGTCATGAATACAATCACACATCACCATGCCTGGGTTATATATTGGTATATATGATGGAAAGAATTACACAAATACCAATGTTAACATTAAATAAGGAAATAAATTAAGAGTAGAGGATGTTAGGACTGCAAGTAGTGACAGTTTTGCATTCATGAGCAAACCTGGTTTGCTTTCCCAGTATCATCACTCACCAGAGTCTGTAAATGTGGCATTTTGATGAAGGTTGTCTTTATGTGATTGGTTGCTTTCATTTTTTAGATGTTAGAAACAGTCTAAGAAACAAAATAATATATCAAATGGTACAAGAGAAAATGAATTCAGGAACTTTATGCATAGTATTTTGAATGATGAAGGGAAACTTGCTAGAAAACAAAATTATTCTAGCTAATATATAGTCAGCTAATAAAAAATAAATAATCCCCCAAATCAAAATGATACTTAGAAAGATAAAATAATTTTAATATAGACATCCATTTGGTCAATGAAAATAATTTTTTATTACCTTGTCTTCTAAAATAGAATCTTATTCACCAAAGCACATGTCCTACTCTCCATGCCATACACACTTAGCTAAGTTTTGGTAAACAGAAGACAATGTTAAATATTATCAAACTTGGCATGATTATTGAAATGATCATTTATTATTTGTGTGCACACACTGGAGTTTGAACTGGATTACATGCTCTGGCTCTTACTTAATATAAATCAAATTAGTAACACTCTTATTTTAATGGGTCTGTCTTAAAATAGCCTCCTAAAGTTTTTCTATCCATTGTAATTTCGATGAAGTATAAAAATTGCTGATTGTCAAATTATTGCTATAATTTTCAGATCAGAAAATATCTTAGAGGTTATGCTATGGCACCATTTTTTAAATGATGAAGTAAGTGAGTACCTAGGATTTGGGTGACTCTCTTATTGTCTCATAGTTTGTAGTGCAAATATCTACTCAAAATAAGAGGAAAAAAATCTATTTTGGCAGCTATCAAGACAAAATATAAGAAAAAAGAAAAACATTTCTTTTCTCTTGAAAGTCCTATTTACACAAAAGAAACTTTACTCTCTTTTTAAGCCCAAGAGTACAAAAATGCTGCAAACTTAAAAATTCACTGCCCTTGCATCATCCTGAGGTAAAAAGTGATTCATATTTTATAATTTATTGACAAAAATTATTAAATTCACTGTAATATGAATAAAATGAAATATTATTTTTAATAGTATTTAGTATACTTGGAAATAATTTGGCTTTATTACATTTAGGATCAGTCAGGCTGTGGTATTAGGAGAACTTCAGGTATACAAACGGACGTGTGCGTGCATGTGTATAGATACTACGTTAATTGCCTATACATGTTTTCCAGGGACAGTTTGCCTTGAAGGAAACCCATTATGCACCTGTGTGTGTAAACTTACAATCTTATTGTGTATTTCTTTATGTATAAGGCACACCAATAAAATATTTCAAAAACAAAATGGAAAATTTTAAGTGTGCAAACAAAATTAAATCCATATGTTTTACTCTCACCTATGTGTGTCAACAAACTGCAGAGAGTAACCTGGTGGTTGCCAGGAGCTGAAAGACTGGGGAAATGGAGGACTATTGGTCTCAGGATACAAATTTCAGTTATAAGATGAATATGTTCTGGGAATCTAATGTACAATGTGGTGATTATAGTTAATGATTCTATATTGTATACTGGAAATTTGCTGAGAGTAAATATCACACACAAACACACACACACACAAAGGGCAACAATATGAAGAGAAGACATGTTAATTAATTTGACTGTGGTCATCATTTCACAATGTATACATGTATTAAATTACTACATTGTACATTTTTAAAAACATCATTTTGTACAACCTATATATATACACATATACATATACACTCACATACATATAATTTTTGTCAGTCATACTTCAATAGTTCTGGGAAAAAAAAGAAAAAATCATTTTCCAAGAAAATCGGATACAATAACATGCATAAAGAGTTTTTTTAGTGTGCAAAATATGCTGTGTTAGCTAAGAAAATCAGGATACTTTAACCACATCCTTAGCAACCTAACATGAGGTCCTATTTCAGCTCTTTCATACCTGCCCTATTTATTGTGTATAACAAGCCAAGAAGGAAAAGATGACAGTAGTACCAGGCCCAATTTTCTAATCTCTGAACTCTGGATCAAGGCAGAATATTTTTAAAGTGCATGAGTTTCCCCTTGAGAAGCACATAGCCTTCAAAGAGGTGGTATAAGTGATCACCTTTGACTGCAGCGCACAGAGCACACAGTGATTATTTAACTGAGGAAATCAAAGGAATTGGTATTATTACATCAACAAGCATGATGTGCACCAGAGCAGTCCAACCCCCAAGTTGAGCTTTATTCTTCTTTTTTAGTGGCCAGATCCATTTAAAGGGAAATCTGCTTCTCACTGCTTGATAATTTTAAAAAGGAGTCACTGAGTTTTTCTACGACTTTCTCAAAATCTTTAGAATTTGGTTAATACTGTCATAAATGAATTTCTCATTAAAAATCAAGTAAGGCTATATATATATGCATCATAGCAATGTTTAACCATATGGTGATGCCTGCCAAAACAAAATCAAACAAGAGAAAACAAATAAAAAACCTATTTTTTAATCATTCTAATTTGGAAAAAAGTCAACGTGGATAAATTGTGTGTATGTGTATTTAAAAAATATATATTTTTAATGTAATCCCACACATATAAATACAAACATGTGTGTATGTGTGTTTGGAATTTACATTTCCCCACTTTTATTTGGACTTTTTTTTTTTAAGGATTTTCCAAAAGTTCAACTGAGCATTGTTTTTTAAGTAATCTTCCCAGCCAAAACACTTACATCCTTGGTAATTGGTAAAAATCACACCAGATCTAAAGAAACTACACTAAACATTTAATAGAAACAGCTAGAGCTGTAGGGAGGGAGGGAAAGAGGGAGGGAAAGAGAGAAAATGCATATTAGTGAATTATTTAAGCCCTAATTTCTGTGGCTTAAATCAAGCAGAGTGATATTAATCACTCTGTGCTCTGCATGTTGGCTTCAAATTGGGTCAAGTTGATTTCCAGCTTCTAATCTCTGGCCTTCAGTTTCAGAAAGTCAGACTTGTAGGTTCCAGGTTGCAGACTAGAAGGTTGCACGTCTAGACTATTCTGAGGTCTCAGGCTATAGAAATTAATATCATTTTTACTTTTTTCTTATACCTTTCAAGATGCTGCAGATTCCCTCCATCCATGACTTTTCAAATGACTTTTCAAGATGTAATATGAGGAGGAAAGATGCAATCTTTTTTCTTCTTTTCCTGTGAAGAGAGTAATGTTTAGGAGAGCAACCTTGTCTAAAATATGCTTCTGTTATTGAAATGTTTTATGCTAAGGATAAAATAACAACTGCTCTCATAAATGAGAGCTTGTTACTTATGATTGGATTTACAACAAGTTTCACAAAATAAGAACCATGGAGATGTCTATTTAGAATGTAACTAATTTGATTTTATAGAATTCGAGAAACATCTTGGTTCCAAGTTTATGCAAGGTGCATGCATGCACATACGCACATACATATTCCCTATGGCTCTATTTCATTTATATGGGGAAAGCCTTACTCAGACTTCACAGTTTTTGACATTTGTTTGAATCTTTGAGAATATTTTGCTGTTGTAAGATTGTAAGATTCTTTCCAAAGAATGTCTCATTCTCTTCATCCTTCTTTTATCTCATTGCCATGTCCTTGCAAAGTGATCTTTGATGACCACATCCCCTCAAATCAGAATGTAAGAGGACATTTACACAAGTATAATGTTAGCAATTTTAATGCAGTTTTGTTACTACCTTGATAAGGATGTTCATCTAATATCTATTAAATTTAGAAAATGTAAAGTAGCATAAGTGTCAGTGAAGTACATGTCTTGGGAAAGGACCACAAGAATATATTATACTTTATGGCTTGTAAACTTGGCTGCTAATAAGAATCACCTGGGAGATTTGTTAATAATACAGATTCCCAAGACACAACCTAGACTTAATGAAGAAAAATCTCTAGGGAAGGGATATGGGAATTCTGTTTTTAATAAGTGTCTCAAATGAGTTGTATCATCTGATGATTATACTTAGGTTCAGGGCCAGATGTGCTGCGTGACTGACAATATTAAGTGGAAATTCTGTTGTGCTGACATTCAGTTTTCACAGTAAATGAAGAATCATTTAAATATTTTGATGATGAATGAATGAGCAAACACATAACATAGAAAGATAACAGACAGCAGTGAGATAAATGACAGTTAAGGCAAGAAAGCCAGGAAGTGGCATTTGTGACCCAGATGTCCAGTCAGGACATATAATAGGACAGTAACTGTGGCACTTACAAAAAAATAGGATGACTTCACAAGTTATGAGAAAGTAGTCTTAAACCAGCTTGCTGATTAAACATTAGAAATACAAGTAATTTGTTGTATTAGGGTGCTCGGGTTGCCATAACAACATACCACAACTAGGAGACTTCAACAACATAAATTTATTTTCTCACAGTTCTGGAGGCTAAAAATCCAAGGTCAAGGGGTGGGCAAGTCTGGGAATCATTCGGCCTCTCTCCCTGGCTTGTAAATGGCCGTCATCTCATGATGTCCTCACATGGTCTTTTCTCTGTGCACGAATAACCCTGTTGTCTCTCTGTGTGTCCACATTTCCTTTTCTGATAAGGACACCAGTCAAGTTGGATAAGGACCCATCCAAAGGGTGTCCTTTTAATGTAATCCTCTCTTAAAAAGGCACCATTTTCAAACACAGTCACATTTTGGGGTACTAGAAGTTAGGGGATATAATTCAACCCATAACATTTATGAAGCTCAGAAGCCTCCAAATGTGATGATTTTGACAACTGAGTAGGAGTTGATGGCCTTCTCTAAGATAAGGAATACATATAAAAGATGAACAATGTGGATAATAAGGTCTAACTAAACACAGCATGTTTAAATTGCTTATAAGAAATTAAGCAGAGCTGCACAAAGACAACGAATGCATGCATGTATGTAGAAGTGTAGGTGTGTGTCTGTCTATGTGCTACAAGTTGCCTATATATAGTCAGTAACATTAGCAAATTTGAAAATATAAATTGTGAAAAAATTGGATAACAAATGTCCAAAAGTGTTATCATTGATTAACCTACAATTAATTCCATTTTTACCCATGTATCCATATTGGTTGGACAACCAACAGCTTCAACTGCTCCCAGTCTCCCTACCAACCCCATCCCTGCCTTAGTGAGAAAGGCTTACTTGCATGCTTCATTAGTTTAAGTGGAGACATTACTTCGCTTTTCTGGTCCCTTGCTTAGTATTGTCCCTTCTATGTAGCTGGATGAAAAAATAGAGTGGTTAATTAGGTATTTCTGATGTGACACAGTTCCCATTGCTTTGATTTTCTTTTCTGGAGAGAAACTGGTTTCTTATTTGACACCTCAAAGTTTCTAGCTTTCTTTGTAATTAATCATCTTTAAACGATTTCTTAAGAATTGCTTATTTCATTAGTTAGAACACACAAGACTGCGTGCTACAAGCAGATTTTCCATAGGACTTAGTGTTACAAGTGCAAGCTTACATGAGACAGTAAGATTTCAAGAAAAAAATACTCAATGACATAGAAAATATTTTCAACCTAAATCTATAGCAATCATACAAAGTATTACTAGATAGAAAGAATCCAGGAAAATCTCTTAAGATAAATCATGCCTAGTGATTTTTTTTCTTCTTCCCAGAAGTAGAAGTCATCAAGATTTTGAGTCACCACTTCACCAAGAAACCCCAACAAAACAAATCTATGCACAAATGCTATACTATTTCAAAAGCTTCTCTCCTTAAAAATGATTACTAACTTATTTATATGAGCAGTCTATTCCCTTTAACTTAATATACTCTGTGTTTTTAGTGAAAATGAACACAATAACATTTTTTTAGTGCGTTTAGAAGAATGCTTTTAGTAAAAGACACTGAACCATCTCACTTGTCTTGGAATTGTAAGGAAAATTCGAATAATAGCACCTACATTATTATACAAAAAAACCCCACAATGCTCTCAGTTCATGAAAAATTATATATATATATATATATATATATGTATCTCATATATATTTGCTACCATTTATGTTTAATATGTGTATGTTTATTTTCATTTCCTTTGAAAATACTCTTTCTACAATAATTAAAATTTCAACTTTAAATTCCATTAATTAAGATTTCTTTATTTTTGTTGACAAAGACTTTACAATAAAGGGCAATTCAAATAAATATAACAATATTATAAGGATTTATAATGCTATTAATAGAAATATTATTTGAATATTCATTTTCCATGAAGGAAATGAACAATTATTTATCAAAGTAGGGAAATAAAAAAAACCTCTAACACTTCAAGGGTGACCTACAAATGTTTTGTCATGATTCATCTTTAGACCATCTGCATGATGGCAATAAATCAGTAAAAAATAAGGCCATGTGTTTCTTTAATTCTGTCCACCTCCTCCCCCAAACTGTTTTTCAATTCCCGCTGATGGTGATATTTACTTTCATAAATGTGGTAAAAAGATCATTGTGTCTTTCCAGCTGCAGTTAGCTGGAAATGGTTGCTTGATTTCAGCTCTCACTGACTGAGGATCACCTTCAGACATTTGTGAGCTGGGTCTCTCTATATTCTTTTGGATGAAGTGTCAGAAAATAGGTTTTTCCTTAGTGTTTACTTTGGTTAGCATTCTCCTTCATCGCTACAAACAGAAGACCCATCAGTTGAGTCTGATTTCAGGAAAGCAATCGGATCAAGCAGTGATCCTTGTGCCACTGAGTCTCCAATCCCTGGACAAACTGTCTAGTTGTCTCCAAGATGTTGATGCATTCTAAGTCACTCTGGACACAAATTCATGGTTTTAAAATACTCCTGGTTTTTTTTCTGGGTGTTTTTGTGCTAATATTTAGAGGAATAAAATATAAACTGTTTAAGTTTTTAACTGCTAAAAAACTAGCAGTTTAACAGCTACTGTTTTATCCAGTGTTTGATGATGTGCATACATAAATTGATATGTATGTGTGATTTGAAAATTGTCGTGTCAGAGTTAGAATATATATTCACCTGGAACAGGGATGTGGGAGGGATTTCGTGAAGGGGGGAGACTAGTAAACATGATGTCCTTCATGTAATTGTAGATTAATGATACCAAAATAAAATTATAAAAAAAAAGAATATATATTCACCTGTCTCTACACTGTAATTATTTTTCTCAGTATACCACACTGCCTCTAAAAAAAACAAAATTTCTTTGCTTATGCAGGTTAACATGATCCAGAATCTTATTTTCAGTAGTCTGGAGGTGCCATTTAATGATATTTATTTATTTATTATTCTGAGCATTATATTATTTGTGATGACTATTAGTTCTAGGCTAGACGTGCACTTAGACTGTGTTTAAAACCAATCCTTATTTTTTGGCAAGATTCCATATATATTTCAAGGTTTCAATAAATATACACTCTATATATTAACTTTATGTAGATCTAATCCAATTTAATTCAATCGGAAAATGATTTTTGTGTTAATTTAACATAAAGTTTTAAAAACATTTGTTACTCATCTTCTAACTGATAGGATACTATAATTAATTTTGTTCTCCTAAAATCCGATCATAAGTGTGTATTGATACCTGACCTTTACCTATTGGATTTTTACAAATTTTCCATTTTATAAATCTAAACAAATTAAGCAAATATTCATTTCTTCTTTACTTTTAACTTCTGTTTAATTTGAATATGCACTAATGATTCCCGAATAAATGCGTCCAAGTCTGATCTTGTATGATTTCCAGACTCATAATGAAATGGCTAATTGATATCTCCACACGTGTCTACAGTGTATTTTCAAGTTACCAGGTGTAAAATAGAAATCTTGCTTTTGCCATTACCCCCACTTCACTATAGGGAAGGGATAAGTAATTTTCCTTCTACTCTTCTCAGCTAGTGGTTGAAATTCCTGGTTACAAGACAGGTTAGTAAGAGAAGAACAAACAGAAGCTTAATGATATATGGTTCCACATAAACAGGAGAAACCATGACAACCTGAGTCACTTCCTGGTGTGACCAACTTCCTGGCTTGACCCACGTCCTGGCATAACTAACTTCCCACTTCCTGGCGTGACCCACTCCCTGGCATGAGCCACTTCCTGGCATGACCCATGTTGTCACCTCAAGGACTATCTCCATCTAACGGTGAAAGATGTCAGTTAGGGGTGTGGGGCTCTGGGAGGTTACCAGGAAAAACACAATAAAGAAGGTGAGATTGTTAAGCAGACTAAGTTTTAGCCTTCTCCACTAACAAATTTCTAGAGATTTAGTCATTCTCCTCTTGGTACAGAGAAGAAGACACCCTTACAAAGGGAGATTTCCCTTAAAAATGTAAATGTCTTTTATGAAAGGTCAACTTCAATTGGAATTTCAGAGCTTCTCTAGTGTCTGCTATTTCTTAAAAAAAACTAGCTCAAATAATCCTTATGCAAAAGAGAAATATTTGGGGGTGGCAAGTTTTGTTCCCCTTCATCACTAAACCTGCTCTTTTCCCACTCTTCTTCAAGTCAGTAAATGGCAACCTTACTCACCACTGTTCAAGACAAACCTTGGGATTTAACTTTGATTTATTTTCCCTACACATCTCACTTCAATAAATTCTATCTGCTTTACATGAAAATAAATCCAAGATTTGACACATCAATATTTTTATACAATGATCATGAGACCTTTATTTTCCCTTTATGTTTTGTTACCACAAAGACAAGGGTTTTGGGGCTAGCCTGCTGGAGTTTCAGAGTGATTTGGTAGCATAGTCAAGATCTAGACCCAGCAGGGCCAGCCTAGATGAGCCAGCCCAGAAGCTAAATGTACAGGTACAGCTGAGATCAGCAAAGCTATACCAGTACAGAACAATATCTCAGACAAACCAGAGACCTATGGGGGAAATAAAGTTTGTTTTTTCCATTGATGTACGGTGTTTTTGTTGTTGTTGTTCTGTTTTTGCACAATGATGTAAGATAATCTAATATGAGCAGAGATATTCCACAAACCTTAACACATCCTTAAAATAGTATCTTATTATAGTACAGTAGATTAATGTATTATAATATTGATTATAACATTTTAAACATTTTAAAACTAATGTTATTTATAACATCTTGGTGTGGAATTATGTTTCTCTTTTTTTCCCAATTTTCAAGACCTCTTTATGAAACTTCAATAACCCACTTTTGGCTATTTCAATAACAGCACAGTGTTAAAGCTTATTGTTCTGAAAAAAAAAATAGCTGTTAGTTTCAGAAGTAATGCTCCAAAAACTGAATTAATATGTATCCAATTGATGGCTTTTGAAGTAAAATCCATTTAATGTGTTTCAAATTTAAATATCTTTCTTGGTAAGTGGATCATGCACCTCATTGCTTAGAACCCAGCCATCAATTCTGCTTTTGTCTTTGAACAGTAATGTCATTTGTGACACATAAGCAAGCTTGCATTTGGTTAACAAGTTGGATGAGAGTCATCTATATTTACTGTCAAATGCAACAGAACTCTTGCATTGGTGGAAATAAATTCACTTCCACTATGAAAGTACAAATCTCTTCAAAATGGGCTTTTACAAAAACAGTGAAAAAGCTGCCCAGTATCACATTGCTATATTAATTATAGAAGTACTAATAATCAGCCCAACTTCACATGGTAAAGTGACATCTGAGGACAGTCTGTGATTTTTGACTATATATATCCAAAGGAGAAACTGATGTTTTCACAGGAAAAGAAAAAATTCTGTGTCCATATGTGTTTGTGTTAAATGCACTAGAGTAGAAAGACAGAATAGCATGGCAGTTAAACTCAAACCTAAATACAAAGACATGGACTATGCTTATAACTGAAATTACTGGGAGACCCATGTAGGATTTTAGTTGAAGTGATCCTGGAAGTCTGTATACTAAGTTACCTATTTAGTGATATAAGCAAATTGTCTTTAATGTCCTAAAAATGTAATATAAAACCTATACAAGGAGAAGATGAAATTGCTTGACATTTATCTATTATTCCTTTTAGCTTTTTTTAATGGAAAATAAAATCTTTGAAGACAGTCCTGGAAGAAAAGATTTCTGAAAAGAGTATAGTGAAATTTTTTTCATATAGTAGAAAGCATTCAAAAGACAAGACATTTTTTTAAAGGTGAATAGAGAAATATAATACAGAGGATATTCAATGAGGATAATAGCCTGAATAGGGAGTATCAATTTATTAATTGACTGCATTAATCTGACAGTTTGAGTTAAATGTTTGATTTCCTTTTACAAAGATAGGCGAAAATAGCAAGAATTTTGACTATATGGAATACGTACTGGAATAAAAATGACAATTTTGTAATGTCAATAAAAATTAAAATAATTTAAGAGTAAATAAGAATAGGGCAAAAATCTTGAAGCTTAAGTGGTAGTATCATGTACCATGTCTGAAATAAAATATGTTATGATGGAAACATTGAAAAGAGCATAAAATATAATTTAATTGGGCTTAATTGCGAAAGACATAAAAAGATACTTGAATATTAAGATAACAGAACATTCTTTGCTTCACAGTTTAGTGAAGGAAAAAAAATGATAAAAGCCATTGTAGTTGCAATACTTTTTGGTCTGTACTGTTATGGAGACTTGAATAGACTCATGAGAGTTTATAAGCAAACTTAGACTGCTGGATGCAGAAAGCCTTTAGAGACCTTATAGGCACATAGCAGTTCTACCAGCAGGGAAATAGTGAGAAAGGAGAATGTTCTGGAAAACATCCTTCATGTACGGAGGTTTATAATAGCATTTGACATCTGGCTGTGTACAGAAAATGGCAAAAGATATGCTACATATATACAAGTCTGGTCATGAAGTAATTTTGTGCCAGTCAAATAATTTGAAAAATGTATCATGAAAAGCTTGTGGAACAAAGGTAGACAACTTCATCAAATCTGTAATCAAAAAACACCAGTAAGTCTGTAGGATGAATTTTAAAGGAGCTAGTAGTGTAGCAAAGCTTTGAAATGATCCTTGGGAATGTTGATGAGAAACTAAACAAAGAAAACACTGATGAGAATGGAAAGTAGGGGTAAGTGTCAAAAAGCAGTTAGAATATTACTTTTATAATTTGTTTTTTACAGGGAAGCTAGGTGTGTGTTTTTAGGACATGAATCAGATCAAGACACTCAACTATTCAAAACCCTTCAATGCCCACTCCCTCAGCCTTCACCTGTAGTAAAAGAAAAAGCTTTGTTTCATGACATTTCTGATCTCATCATCAACTACGCTGCCCACCACTTACCCTTTTCCAGTCACACTGGTTTCTCTGATTTTTCTCAAACTCACTGAGCACTGTCTATCTCAGAACATTTCATCTTCTATTTGCTCTGCCTGAAAGGCACTTCTTCATGTGCCTTCAGGACTTACTCCTTCACTTCAAGTCCTTGCTCATATTTGACCTTCTTAATGAGTCTCACACTCACTACTTCAGTGAAAATTTCATCCCACAAATACTGCCTTTCTAATACCCCTTAATCTACCCTATTCATTTTCACAACATGCCACCTTTTGACATATGCTTATATGTGCACTTATTGTCCATCTTACTAGCACCTAGAAGAGCAACTCTGTCAAAGTGTTCATTTAATCAATATTTGTTTAATTGTTTCAATACAAAAGATGCAAAACTAAGTGGTTGTAGAGGTGAGAATAAATACAGACTCATCTGACGAATAACGGTCATTTTATTCAATGGAAGAATTGTAAAAGTATAATAGAAGTTTTTTAAAAAGTCATTTTACTTTATTATTACATCCAGCAAAATATATCACATTGAAATGTTTCTAAAGAAGAAACTATTAGAGTAAGAAGGTAAGGTAATCACACTGGAGATGCAGAGCATTCTAAAAATATAAAGGAAGTCACAACTTCAAGGAGAATAACAGAGATCAATGCCTCCTTAATGATTTGAAAATGTGTTATTGTGAATCCTGTAATAGCCACATTTAAGTCTCCTACTTATAAAGATAAATTAATCTTAGAGAATAATATAGTCAGTTAGGAACTTCAATTGGTGCCATTGTCCCATAAATGGTCTCTTTCCTAGAACAAACCAATATTTTCCACCCTCTTGTGTAGTTACTAATTTGTCAAATACCTCTTTTCTCTGTCTCCATAAAAACTGATGGAAATACACCACAGATGAAAAGAAGTCTTGTATGAGCCTCATTGCCTTCTCCATCTCTGTGCTACAAATCAGTCTGTAAGGCACTTGACTGTCTCCCCATCCTACAGAACATCACCCTGAACCAGCATGTTGATATCAATAAGCTCGTGAGTGCTGGGAATCAGCAAATAGCAGTCATCCAGGATAATCTGGAAAGGTATGTGTACCAAGGAATGAGAGCGAAGGTGTATAAAAACACAGGGCTCTGTTCTTACTGAAGTTGCTGGAGGTACATTTGATTCGAGGTCTATCAGTATGCCCCTGAAAAATAAAGACCACATTGCTCTGCCTTGTACTCAGTACTTACAAGAAAAAAGTGAAATGCTTCATAAGCTTCATCAGATATTGAGGAAAATCATAACAAATTTGTGCTGCTCTGGCCCCTTTATCAGGCTCTAAGTTTTGAGTAAACTTCAGACAAAGGAATGTTTAATATTCATCTGGGCTTCAGTACAAATAATAGCTTGGCTATCATTTGTGAGTGGTTACAATGATTTTCAGTTTCAGTAACATTCAATATAGCCATAGAAAGCTGTGAACAGAGGGCCATAGGATTTTTTCAAGCAGAATCATGTCTCTATAGCAATTTTGGATGGGTTACATGTACTTAGCATCTGACAGAGCCTCACATTGGTTCCCTGAAACTTGAAGTATGGCTATTGTGGTCAGAAGGGTTCAGTGTGGGAATCCCTGAAAACAGCTCCCTCACTCCTGGTCAAGAAAGCAATTAAGAATCAGAAGGACTCTTGCCCCCGTGAAGAAGTGCAGAGAAAAACACCAGTCACCATGCATTTGAAGAATGTAGAGGGGATGGTTTTATCATATCTGCTTCTCAGTCCTCTGCAGAAACCAGAAGGAATGTGAATAATGGCAGATGGCAAGGCATTGATAGATATCTAGCTATACATTTGCCCAGTTGCAGACCCAATTCTAAATTTTGTATCTTTACAGGATTAGATTAATTTGGCCTCTGGTACTTGGAATGTGCCAATGGTAATATGAATATTTTCTTCTCAATCTGCATCAGTAGGAAAGATCAAAAGCATATCTTGTTTCCATGGGCAAAACAGTTACAGTTACACACGTTTTCTGGTTTGCCTCATGACTCTGTCAACTCTTTTTGGCTCTATCACAAATGAGTCTACAGGGCACGACAGCACATTGACACATGTACATTGAATCAAATAGTCAGTATATGGCAAGTGATCTAAATGTGTTATTAAAACAAATGCATACTGACTATAATTATCTAAGATTAATTTATCTTTACAAGCAGAATAAACCCCACTAACACTCAGGGTACTTTTATGTTAGTGAAATTTTAGAGGTCCAGTGATCTACTGAATTGTGAACATTCCCACTATTAGGTAAAAATCACATTGTTTCATCTTGGGCTTCCTCCACTAAGAAAAAGTTAATATATTCAGCTATACTACATGAAATGTAGGGGCAGACTATACAGCATTTGGGGAAGTGGCTTCACTACCAAAATCAGATACCTTCTTGCAAGGCTGACAGTCCTGTACACATCCCAGAGCATGAGCACTCTGCATCAGGTGGAAACTCCTCATGACAGATGGCAGTGCATTGTTATATATTTAACTATATCTTTACCCGAGTTGGTTACATGTGACCCAACGTCCCACTAGCTAAGATGGACTGGAGGTTACAGTGATGGGTAAAGATGTGTGCAGAGTTTCTAACAAGCCAAATTGAAGTTTGAGCAAAGATCCCCTGTGGTTCCAGTGCAAGACCAGGCAATTGAGATGAGAGAAATAGACTGTGTGGAAAAGGAGAAAAAAAATGCTGGCTTGCTATTGAGCCTTGGTAGAGACAGAATGTCTGTGAAGGGTCCTCAGGTGACTATATAATGTGAGTTGCCTGAGCCAAATGGGCAGGCTTACGCAACTGGAAACCATTTTATAATGGAAGAAGTGCACTCACGATGGGCTTGAGCATGTCCAGAAGACATGTGAGCATTCATGAATACAGGCTCCAGACTTTCACACTGTCTACCTCCTCTGCAAAACTGCTTCTGCCTCAGTCCACATTCAGACACTCACAGCATTTTCTCACAGAGAAGCAAAACCTGGACCCAATTCATATAGAATCAGTATGATAGGATGACACCAGTCTGAAGTAAACTGCTGACAGTTCAGGTTTCCACTTGACATATAAAGCTAGAGAAAGAGCATTGCTCCCTCATGACCAGCCTAGCAGACTTGTAGTGCAAGCACCAGTGGAATACTGCTGATAAAATTAAAGCACCATGGAAAGAAACCCTTGTCGGTACAAGTGCAGAGAGAAGACCCAAAACTGAAAGTGGAGCAGACATGTACAAATCACCTGTGGCAAACCAATTCCCACCCAAAATGCAAGGCTGAGAATTTGAAGCCTGCAGTACAATAAAAGGATGCATAACAGCAACAGACACCGAACAAACTCAACTACTGAAAAAAATTACTCTAAAGTCTACATTAAAAATCTAGCAGGAGGAAAGATGTGCAAAATTTCAAACATAATATCTCTGACCTCACTATCTACTGTCCTAAAAAATGCCATGTCAAGGCATCTGAAAAAGCAAAGATTAGAAACGAAATATTGTTAAGAGAGGAAGTAATGGACAGGAGTCGAACAAGAAAGTGATACACATGTTACCAAATTTAGAATAACTATGAATGCTGGGTTAAAGACTCTAGTAGAAAAGGTGGACGATCTATAAATAAGATTGGTAATGGTGGCAGAGATGAAAAGTATAAGGAAAATCAAATAAAAATTCTAGAAATGGAAAACGAAGGAACAGAAATGAAGAATGCTTTCAGTGGGTTAGGGGAAGAAATGATTAGCAAACTTGAAAATAAATTAGAAAATAATCCATCTAAAGCAAAAATTTGAAAAAGTGGGAAGAAAAACAAAAACAAAGCATCCATGAGTTTGGCAGTAGGAAGGGGTGAGGGCATGGATAGCAAAGGTTGTATACATCTGTAATCAGAATCTCAGAAGGAGAGAAAGAACAAAATCCTTAGTTGAAGGAATAAGAATTTTCCAAAATTAATGGCACACACCATTCACAAATATGAATGGCTGACAAAACCAGTTGAAATAAATACTCAGATGTACACACATGCATGCACATATATCATTAAAGTGCTGAACAACAAAAAGCTTTTTTAAAATTTGAAGACAGTGAAAAAGAAATGTTATATGCAGAAATATAGAGGAACCAATAAAATAGTTATACAAGATTTTCATCAGAAACTATGCAAGCTAGATTATGATATCATTTATCAGACAATGGGATATCTTTAAACTGTAAAAACTTTCTGTCAATGCAGAAATCTATGCCTAGTGAGAATATTTTTCAAAGATGTATAAACTTTATCAGAAAATTAAAAACTTAAAGAATTCATTCCAGGAGATCCATAGTATGTAAGTGTTAAAAAAAATTCAAGTAGAGGGAATATGACACTAGACAGAATTTTAAATATACAGAAAAAAGGAAGAGTGCTGAAAGTTAATTTTATTTTAATTACTTTAAAGGATTAAAGATTGTTTAAGTTGAAAAAAAATAGAGCAAACATGCACAACAACAGTCCAAAAGATGAGAGGGAGAAATTGGAAATACAGTGTTGCAAAGCTCTTGTACTACACATGAAATGGTATAATATTGTTTGAAGATACATTAAGTAAAAATGTATACTGCACAATCCAGCAATTCCACTTTTGGGTATATAAAATCCTTCATTTATGAAGGAATGTGATCATTCTCTCAAAGATGTATCTACACCTTTATGTTCATTACAGCACTATTCACAGTAACCAAGACATGGAAACCATCCTATATTCATTGAGAGATGAATGGATAAAGAAACTGTGATATATATACAATGCCAATTTATCCAGCCATAAAAAAATAAGGAAATCTTGCCCTTTGTGACAACATGGATGAATATCAAGGGCATAATGCTAAGTGTAACAAGTCAAGCTGAGAAAGACAAGAAACCATATGATCTCAGTTATATATGGAATCTAAAATAGCTAAATTCATAGAAATGGTGATTGAAATGGTAATTTTTAGGGAATAGGGGGTGAGATACATGAGATGTGTGGGATAAATGGGGAGAAATGTGGAGAAAATGTGGATAATAGGGTATGAACTTCCAGTTATAAGATGAGTAAGTTCTGTGGATCTATTATACCACATGGTGGCTATAATGAACAATACTGTATTATATGCTTGAAAGTTGACAAAAGAGTAGATCTTAAATGTTTAAACTTTGTGAAAGGATGGATGGAGATGTTAACTAACTTTATATTGTGGTAATCATTTTGCAATATATACATGTATCAAAACACTGCATTGTACTCCTTAAATCTACCCCTGTGTTACGTGCTGATAATAACATAGGGAAGCTTATTGCATATGTATATTGCAAATGTTAGGGCAATGATTAGCACATTAAAAAGAAGGTATAAACAATGAATACTAGGGGTAAAATGGAATAATACAAATGCTTGTTTAGCCTACAAGGAAGTAGAAAGACAGGACACATGAAAAAATGTACAAAACAGGTAGAAAGGTTTAGAATTCCAATCTAACCATATAAATAATCACACTAAATATAGATGGTTTAAATAGTCAAAATAAAATACATATTGTCTGATTGGCTACAAAGTAAAATCTAATAATATATTGCCTATAAAAATCATTTTAAATGTAAATACATGGAGAATAAAAGTGTAAAGGATGTCAAAATATACATTAAGAACACTGATCAAAAGAAAGCTGGTGTGACTACATTAATATCAAAAAGTATAATTCAAAACAAGGAAAATTATCAGAGAAAAGGAGTGAAATCATATGGTGATCAAGGAGTCAATTTTCCAAAGGAATATAAAATCCTAAATGTGTGTGTACTTATCAAGAGTCGGAAAAAATGCTTGAAATAAAAATTGATAGGGAAATAGACCAATCTATAATTATAGTTGGGGATTTTCTCTCTTCAGTAATTAATGGATCAAATGAAAAGAAAATTAGTAGAATATGAAAAGCTGGATAACACTATCCACCACATTTACCTCAAAGATATTGTAGAACATTGTACCCAACAACATAATTTTTTCAAGTGTTCTCGGCCTTGCACACATACAGACCAACTTCAAGGCTGTAATAAGAAACATAAACTACTAAGTATTAGTGAGATACTCTTTGAATAATTTCCAATATAAAAGATTCAGACAAAATGGATATGTGCAAAAAAATTATAGTTTCTTTATTTAATTAAAAACAGTGCTAGTTTTCCTAATATCAATGACAGTATAGTGAGAAAGACAAGTTTAGACATATTTAACATCATTATGATGACACAAAAAATATTGAAACATGTATTACACTTTTTAAAAATTTTCTTTAAAAAATTATGTGGAGAGTATTCAGTAAAACTGGAAAACCATCTCATTCAAAAATCATTCATATCCCCAAGGTTAACTACTGTTAATATATGGATTTACACAGAAGATTTCTTCCATAAATTAATCTATGCACTATTTGGAAGTGGATGGTGGAAAAGTTAGTATTCTGATATAGTTTTCTTTTCTACTAATTATAAGTGTTCTAGAACTTTCTGGTCCAGTACTCATATAGCTACCTTACCAATTATAACAGGTGTTTAGCAGAATAAAGTTTCCATGTTTATTTAACCTCTCTGAAGGATGGTTTCTAGTTTCCTGCTATTATGAATATTGCACTTTGAGAGACTTATCCTTACTTCTTGGTGTTTAATTGAAAATATGTTTGTTTAAGACATTACTAGAAGTGGAATTCAAATATTTGTTTAGTTAAACGTTTTAACATGTATGCCAAATTGCCCTTAAGAAACAAAATCCCACACCACTGTACTGTTATCCCTTCTTCCAATAATATATGAATAGCTATTTCCTCAGACTCTGATCAACCCTGGAAATCATCAGTTTGAAATTTAATGTTAGGGAGAGGGTCATGGACAGATCAGAATACTCAGAGTTGCGCCATGACTCAGACGTTTGATCTCACTTGTGCCACTATTGCAAATTATGCTAATGACTCTTAAAAGAGGGAAAAAGCTGGATGATCAAGTATGCAATGTAAGGACACTAAAATATAGCCACTTATTCACACTTGAGCTGTTATTCATCTGAAGGCTAAAGGTTATTTTTTAAATCAGTGTAAGTGTTTTATATTTTTGAGTGGGGAATTATTTAGAAACTGAACAAATGATCTCCAGATGGAACAAACATGTAAAATTACAAATTGTCAAATGATTTCGCTGTTGACACAGAAGACATAAATGAACACTATTCATACATATATATGTACCTTAGTAAAGAACACTGGTATACACGTAGCAGTTATTTTTTGTGGCAATAGAAGTTAATTCACTCATAATATTGTATGTGTATTGTCCCTTGAAGCATTTGTTTCCTTCATGCCATGTTAGAGAATCTCATTTTCTGTTTATAGTTAACTGAAAGCCTGGTCACTATTCTAGTGCCCAAATAGGGCCCCTCTGCTCACCCATCACAACTATCATGCAGTCCTTGAGATAAACTGGTATTGCTAGTTGTGCCATCCAGATAGCATTGTGTAAATAATAATAGGGCACTGAAACTAGTTTTGCTTTTGAGTGGTTGTGGGTGTTAGAGAAATTATGTGCAATCTGTCAAGTTTCCTAGGTTTAAAAACTACTATTCAGACTTACTGAAAATCCTTTTGCCAAAAACACTCAGTTAAATACGTGATTTTGAAAAGAAAAATTAAGATTAACTATTAAAGCATTGCTAATTCAAAACACTAAAAGAGAACCCAAGTTAGTAGGAACATCAAAAAGGTTCAAATTTTATTTTTTTCCAAAGGTGTTTGAAAAGGACATGTTGTGGCACCAGAATTTGTGGGGTTCCCATCGACTAGGTACCATGTCATTGTTTCAGCCTACACAGTCCCCACATGCTGAAGGCATCGGCGGTCAATGGTAGGCGAAGGTTCACCTGAGTATTTTAAAGCATTCCCGGGAGACCTTCAGTCTGGCTGTGGCTGCTCGGTTAGCCCTCTGGTAGTGTCCTCATGCCTGTGGTTCATATTTTGAGCTTGGTTGTGAGCACAGCCGGCAAAAACATCACCGCCCTCCGTCATCCAATGACTTGGCTGTGACCACCTGCACTGTGCCAGCCAGCCATTTCTAGATGTTCAGGCTCACAATTTGGGGAAAATTAATACAGAGACTTCTCAAAAGACTGATAGAATCATATGCAGAAGACTGATTGAATAATCTATTGTGCTGCAAAAAATGTAATTCTGACTGCTGGGTTTCATTACAGCTGAATGGCTAGGGAAGAAAAGTTCCGTGACCCATTTGATACATGTCCTGTTTATATGAGAGAAACTATAAATATCTCTACATCTCTGATTGTTTTCCTGAAGAGTTTAAGGGGAACAAATTATCTATTCAATTCTGAAACCATTTTTAAGAAAAAAAAAATAATGAAAATAGTTTGAAACCTGTTAATTCCATAACAGACGCTTTATTTATCTAGAGCACAGCCTTACTTCACTTGCAGAAATTGTCTAGTGAATTGCACTGAAGAAACACAACCATTCCATTTTCCTTTCTTATACAATTCATTGATACAATTCTTATACAATTCATTTACCAAATCTAAATATACTAAAATCTATAATCAAATTGCATTTTATGAATATTCTTTATTTCTTATCACAGTCTTATAAATTAGATTTAAAGTAATAAAGAGGCACTGATTTTAGTGCACTTTCTATGTGTGTGTGTAGTATTTATTTAACAAGCTGTTTTTTAGACACAATGACATGTATTTGTGAGACTGACCCCTCTGTGATGGGAGGGTTATCTTGTGTGGATTGAGGTGGTGCTGTTCACATCAAAGCTGAAGCAAGGGGCCAATAGTTCATGCAGTACACAGCAAGATGAGAAGACACCCAGGGCTAAATTATGTGTTGGGAATCTGTTTCTGTTGTTTATAGCAGATGGAAGCAGTGTCTGCTCTGAAATTCCTCCAATCTACTTGAACACACAGTTTAACATTCTAATATATATATATGTATAAATAATACATATATTTATATACAATATATTTTTATATATTTACATATATATATTTATATATTTAATACATATTTTATAATCTAATCTAATATAAAATGTTCTATATTTTAAACAGCAATTTGTTTTATTCCATTTTACCTGTCATGGCAGTAGGAACATTCAGTTCAATGAACATATGATGTTAAATATACATTTTATTTTACATGAATGCTAAAATAGTCATAATATAAAGTGTTTTTGTTTGCTGTTTTGGTCTCTCTGAAGTATATGTTCCAAAATGTGTGATGTGCTTAACTGGGTGAAGTAAACTCTAAGGCATAATGGAATTCTTTACCATCAACAACTTTCCACTATAAAGTACCATGCTAGCCTATAGAAAATACAGCAAGGATGTAGCTCAAAAAAACCCAAACAAAACAAAGCAAAAATAATGTAAAACCCAAAGTCCAAAATCTCAGTAGATCCTATTTCAAGTCTCATGTTCCCATCCTGCTACAATTTACATTTAACTTAAAATTTCAGTTTTACCGAGTGACGTAAAATCTAATTAAATCTTCATGCCATGGAATTATCAGCTGTATTAACACTACAACTTTATCAAATTAAAAAATAAAGGTTTTTAAAAGCATGTACAATTGTGATTAACATAAATATATTTGCTTTTAGTAAAATAACTGTTCTACCTTTGAAAGTATAATATGTGAACATCTGGAACATCTGAGCATAGCAATAAAAACATGGTATATTATCAAATTGCAAAAGTTATTTCTAATGACCAAGGAGATGAGTCATTATATGAAAATATATAGCAATCTGATCTTCAGAGTAATGAGAGAAATAATCATCTGTAAGTTTTGATAAAGAACACTTACAGGACAAAACCATGTCACGAGAGCTTTACAACTATTTTAATAAAATTTAGCTAATGTTTATTTAAAAAACACAAGCATGTTTGAAGGCATAATCGAAAGAGTATTAGGGATTCACAAAGACAGTTAAAGCAGCAGCATACATCTCCACATAGAAACAGACAGATGACCCCCATGGACAATTTGATCAACAAAGCTAGATGACAAGAAGTCCCCCTAAGACCCATAACATCACCAGTCCAGAACAAATCACCAACTACAACAAATGTCTGTTATAGAAAACCCAGTCTTAGCCAAAGAATAAATTTGGCTTAAAAATCAATCAGGATTTTCTTTATTTCCTCTCTGTCTCCCTTCCTCATTTCCTTAATTTCTCCTTTCTTTTTACTTAAAAACAAACATTATTTTAGAACAGTTTTCAATATATAGGAAAACTGTGGAGATTGTACTGAGTTACCATATACCTCATACCTGGTTTCCCCCACTGACATCTGACTTAAGTTTGAAACATTTGGTGTGATCATGAAACAATATTAATATATTATTAATAGCTAAAAGCCATAGTTTTGTTTTAGACTTTCTTCGTTTTTAACCTATGCCGTTTTTCTGCTCCAAGACCCCATCACATACCACATCACATTTATTTTTCATGTCTGTTTAGAGTCCTTTTGGCTTGGCTGTAACAGTTTTTCAGACTTTGCTTGTTTTGATGACCTTGACACTTGTAAGGAGTACTGGTTAGGTATTTTGTAGGCAGGTCTTCTACTGGTATTTACTTGTGTGTGTGTTCTTATGATTAGACTTGGCTATACCTGTTTGGAAGGAAGACCACAGAGGTAAAGTGTGACAGCGTTCCACCATACTGGGGTACAAGTATCAATGTCGTATCACTGTTAATGCTAACCTTGGTCACCCGGCTAAGGCAGTGTTTGTCAGCTTTCTCCGACTTCTGTGGAGTATAAATAAATTAAAAATTGATATCAGCACGGACTCATGGATATGTACTTAAACCTCCAGTCATATTTCAGTAGTATATTTTCTTGCTCCGATGATTCCCTCTTTTGCTCCTGGATGTTCTTCAGTTAGCATTTCCTGTGTCCCTTTGACATAACCAGTTCTTTTACTTTCACTTTTTCTTTTTTTTGTTTTTGTATTTCCTTAGTATCTGTCAAAAAGACATGTTTCCTTCTCATCTTGTATGTTCTTGCCCTGCTTGTAGAATCAGACATTTCTCCAAAAACCTCCATCACCTTACTGGGAAACAGTATTAGAAACCAGCCCTGTGCGCCTGTTATGTTCATTGTTGCTGTCACAGTGTCATTGCTTCTAGGCCCTCTCGGCTGGCAGGACGGGGAAATATATGTGCTGCTAAAAAACATGCTCAGGCATGTTAACACTTTTTAAAGTTTATTTGAGCAAAAAGCAATTTAAATTGGTGGCGCCAAACCAGAAGTGGCCAGGAGCTCTCCACTGTAGGAGCTCCGAGAGACTTTGAGAGAGAGTATGCCAAAGCAAAGAAAGGTCACTATGGGGTGGCTGTCCCTGTAAAGACTAGTTGGCTCTTTGTGATTGGTTGTCTGTAGGTTTCAATTTCTTAACCTCCAGGCATTTACAGACTTCAGTTTTAGTTTGTTTATGCCAGCTGTCACAGCATTACAGCCGCCCCAGTCTAATGGCCTCCTTGTTTAATTAATTTAACACTGTGTTTGCTGTCACATAAAAACACACATGTATAAATATTTCTGTATAATCATCTGTATCTATGTTGAATTCAATATAAGTTCATACTGATGTCCCCAAATAATCCATTATCATGAGGGTTATTCTAGCCTCTTTCCTTGTTTACCTGTAAACTCCCTCCCAACAGTGAGAAAGCTGGGTGCCACCATCCTCCAATCATTTAATTGGTCATTTGGTTCCTCTGTGTGTTTTAGCAGTATAAGAATTGTTAACCTGTACCCATGGAAACTACATTATTACAAATACAGTGCTGATGCCCAGTTTATTTTGTCTTACAGAATTCATTTAAGTCAGCATGTCCCTGCCCCCTGTACCACCCGACTCCCACCACAGGCACAGCTCTGTGTGGGTGCCTCATGCATTATAATACAGTTAGGCTGTTTGTCACATTGTCCATTTCATCCTGGTTCCCCCACCTTCTTAAATGATTTTTTAAAAATTCATATGTACTAAGTTTCATTCTTTGCTTGCTTCCTTCCTTCCTTCCTTCCTTCCCTCCTTTCCTTCCTCTCTCCCTCTTTTCTTGGTTGTATTGTTACTTTGCTAGTGTATATGCTGACAGCCTCTCAGTTTATTGAGTTAGTGTTCTTATTACCATTAGGTCGCCACACTGTAAATATTTTGTGTGTGAACTACTTTGTGCCTTTGGTTATTATTTTCAACAATATTTTTGTAACCATTAGACTCTTCTTGCTCATTGTTTCAGAGTCAATTACTACTACAGAAGAGAAGAGAAACAATAAACATAAAAGGAAAATAAAGATACCATATCTGAGTTTTTAGGTAAAAAAAGATTCATTTTAGAAGAAATGCTAAAAAAAATGTCAAAAAAAAGAGATAATATGAAATGAAAAATTGAGTTTTTGATGAGTGACCTTCAGGAACTGCCAACATGTCCTGAGATCCCGTATCTACCACAAGACACCTTCCTAGGGGAGAGACAAGGTGATGGAATCTAAAGGAAAATATGGATTCTAGAGTTGAGAGTGTTTCATGTCCAAGTGCCTTGTGAGCCAGCTGTTGGTGAGAAAGAACTCTCCTCTACCCGTTCACATTCTTCTAGCTGGTCTAAGAATCAAAATGACATGGGACAGATTTACAGAAGAAAAAGACAAAAGTTTAATTATGCATGTACAGGGAACCCGTAAGCATGGATTCCAAAGACAGTCAGGGACAATGAGGCATATATGTCATCCTGAACCCAGGAGAACGGGGTTCTGAGACTTCAAAAGAAAAGGGAAGCAATTCACAAGAATATGAAAACAGTAAATGTTTGGTAGTAAATAAAGTACTTGAAGGGCCACAGAGAAATAATGGGGCATGGAGAGAAACATTAACAGACTTAGTCACATCCCTCCCTATCTACCATACATAGTTTACATTGTAAGACAACTATCTATGGTGAAAGCTCTCCTCCTAGAGTGGTTCCTCCATCTAAATTATTTTTATCCAGGTGTGTGTGTTGGCCCAGGGTGGGGTGGGGGACATTGTTTCTATCTGGGTGTTTGGGCCTTTTTCAGCTCAAAATAATCTGCATGTCAGAATAGCACAACTTGCAATTTGCGGTAACCTGCCTTTGGCCCCTACACAGCCAACCTTGCAGAGATCTATGGAATCTAAAGAATAAGAGACAATCATACTGTCTGATATGGAATAATATTCTGGTACTAAGATAATAATATTTGAGTTCACTGATGATATCTGTGGAATAGTAATTTTACAGGTTACTGTTACCAGAAACAAGTAACTACCAAATCCTGCTGAGAGGAACAGATAACAGAACAGGGCAGGGCATGAAGGGCTGAACTCGAAGGGAAAGGTGTACAAACTCAATGGATGGCAGTGTTGAGGGAAGCCTACAGGTGGGAACACACAGAATTGTATATGTCAGTGGAATGAGCATAGAACAAAATGTGGCCACCAGCCAGACACCTGCTCCTGCTGATGCTTCATTAGCTCAGGCTGAATTAATTATATGTCCTAGAATAGGGATCAATTTGAGACAAATAAGAGATAGAGTGAAAGTACAAAATCCTCAAAATCACTGTGTCTAATACTTTAAAATAATTGAATTTGACAGTCTACATAGAAGTGATTAAAGTTTCTATTATGTAGATATGAGGGCTTGCAATTCAAATTAAGTGCAGTATATGAAAATCACCTACATATTTGCAATCTGAATCTGAGGCTTATGAAAGTCATACCTCTGCCCTGCACTCTGCCTTTAATAATGAAATTCCTTCATGTTTGCTTTAAGTATTGCTGTGTAAAATCATTTCTATGGTGCGCTGGTTTTCCTTCTGTACGCATTGCTAAATGCTGACTGGATGTTTTTCCATTTAACCTTAGAAAAGCTTATCTCTCCAATTTGAGTGTTCATTGTGTGTTGACGTGTTATGCAGTGATACTTCTCTGTCGCACTGTGGCCAAGAGAAGGACTAAATCACATTATCTCTGACAGAGAGAATCACTTCCTTATTGAGGTTTGATCTGAAAATGGATCCCTTATGGTGCAGCCAGAGTTCCTCCCCAAATAGAAAGAAATTGCTCTTTAACCATTTGCACCCATTCTTGTAGCCATCAACATTGTGACTTAACAGATAATTGAAGAAATGTCCTATTTGTCTTGATGACTAATATAGTTTATTTCCACATTGTAAATTGAACTTAAAGTTATGTTTTCAAAGAAGGGAACCTTTCAAATAAGTTGCTGTATGTCTCATGTTTATATTTATGACATTTAGCCAAATTGCAAAAATTAGAAAAAAATATGTGAGAAGGTGGGGTCTAAATATGCTAAATTGACAACACATGACTTTTAATTTGTTGAAATTAATGTCTCCTTATGATTGGAAAGTTTAATTTGTAAATAAATATTATAGAAATTTATACAGAGAATATCAATTTAAGAAGTCTATAGGTAATATAAATAAAGCTCATTAAAATGCTAATGGAAAATTTTAAAAATCTAGAAAAAATTTACCATATTCCATCAGCCTGCAATATTTTCCCAAATAAGGATTATGTTAAATCTAAAGAGTGGAGTGAAACTTGCTGTATCATTTTATTATTTTTGTAAAATAATACTAAACAATATATAAATAGACCAGTGTGTGATCTTAACTCATGTTTTAAATGAATGAGTCTTGACTGGTTTTGGACTACATATGCTCCTCTATTTCTTTGATATTAGTGGGACATATATCCTTTTTTTATTATAATGTACTAGAGTCCTTTATTCCTGCCACCAGCCTGGCCTCTTGTGTCATTAAAACAATGCCTTTATGTTGTCTCATGAAATGGCTATGAGAAGAGACACTGATCATTGTTTGTCAGTGAGTTACAAAATGTGGTGTGACATTGTGATTTACAATAAGAAATATGTATTTGGTCTTCACCCTGTTTTCTGGCACAGAGTTCCTTAAACTCTTGTAATTTCCTGTGATGAAACAAAAAAGGTATCTTTTGTTATGTTAAAGAGGTGACTTTGGCATACTGTGAGGTCCAAACAACCTTGGGATCAGAGGATTGGAACTTTCAGTGGCACCTTTGACCTCCTGGAGGAGAGAGGAACCAGAAGTTGAATCAATAGCCAATGGGCAATGACTTAATCAGTCATGCCTGTGTAATGAAGCACCTAAAAGGATGGTGTTCAGAGAGCTTCCAGTTGGTGAACACAGAGATTTGGGAAGACTGGCATGCCTGGAGAGGGCATGGAAGATGTGTGCCTTTTCCTACATATGCCTTATGCATCTCTTCCCTCAGGCTATTCTTGAGTTACACCCTTTTATAGTAAACTGGTAATCTAGTGAAGAAATGTGTTTCCTTAGTTCTGTGAGTTTGTCTATCAAATTAATTGAACCCAAGATGGGATCATGGGAACCTCTGATTTTTAGCCAGTTGTCAGAAGCATAGGTAACAACCTGGACTTGCAATTGGCATCTCAAGGGGTGGAAAGTGAAAAGGAAAAAAATTTGAAATGTTCTAAATTAAGTGACACAAGGGTCAGAGAATGAGGTAGAGACAAGGGAAGGTAAGTCAGTAGCCTCAGGCCACAGTTAACCAGAAATCCACGTTCCTGGATGAAGTCATGTCAGCAAGCACCTAGAAGTTCCCCAGAAGTACCCCATGCCCCTTTCATGTGGCCAGTGTTGGACCATCATCAACAACGAATCCCAAGCCTTCTCTGTGGAGTAACCACCTATCCCTGGACTTTTCCCATTTATTGTTAGTCCACCTTCCTAATCTGTAGCCAATGTGAATATAGATAGCTTTTTCCCTCAAGACCCTCATATATGTGTTCTGTTTCTTGAATCTGGTAAACAAACTCTTTCTGTTAACTAGCCTTGCTGCTGGTGAAGCAGAAACTTCCTGTCCCAGGACTCACGCCTTATTCTGGCTAGCATCTGTAAAGACTCAGTAAACACTTAATCTCAAAGATCTCTCAGTCTCTAGAGTTTTTGGTTTATCAGGGGCATTCTTGTCAGACTGAGCTCTCAATCTGTGATGCTATCTCTGGGTAGACAGTGTCAGAACTGAATTGAATTGTAGAACACACAGCTGGAGCCAGAGTTTTGCTTGGCTGGTAGTGTGGGGGAAACAACCACTCATACACACAGTGCTGAGTGCATAACCCAAAAGCCATGGGGTATTTCTTTCCTATGCAACTTAAAAAACAGGCTTGAACTTTTAATAAATCCTCAATGATGATAGGGAAGGACAATACAAAAAAAATAATTTTAAATTACTACAGAAGTCTACAGAATTCTTGGGTTCCTTTTCAAGGTAACTCACTTTTAAATCTCACCCTGTATTTAGAGGAGAGAAGGCAGCTTGGTACCCACCTCTGTTACCAGTAAAGGGAATATATGAATAGGTGGATGGAGAATAAGGCCAGTGGAGCCCACTAAAAGGGACTCAAAGAGTTAACCAGATAAAACCAGAGAGCCAGAAAGGACTCACAGAGTTAATGAGTTGATTAGATGAAGTTCCAAAGGCCAGGAGTGACTTGGAATGTCCAGATATTCCCCAGATAAAAAAATATCAGAGCACAGCCCATATCTTCACTGTACCAATTAGCTCATGCCATTGTAAAATCTACTTAGCCTGAAAAAAGGTCCAGTTTATTCTTTAACTTAACCTCTGTGCTGTTCTTCCTCTTCTTTCAGGCCCTTAATCAAGTCATTTGTAAACAGGACAGGAGACAGACATCCCAAGTGTAAATAAACCTATGTGGATAAAGAATGGCAAGATATGAATGAACACAGATACAGAAATAACCCTATTCTAAAGACAAAACTCCAAAGAACAATGACTCACCTGTATACATATACCTTATGCTGGCTTCTACCCCAAAAGCCCTATAAAACCCAGACCCTAAACCCATAGGGGTGCCTCTTCTCTGAGGTTGCCTGCAATCCCCTTTATTTAAGTGTGCACCTTTTTGCCTTAAATACAAACTTCTCATTGCTCAACTTATTATATTTTATCTCTGCAATCTTCCAGTGATAAGCTTCTTTGACACTTTGCTGTTTCATTCTATTCCCCAGACTTAAGCAAAGCCCTTCATTCTGTCTCTGTCCTACTTCAGATAAGTAGGTAGGGGCTGCTAAGGGCTGATTTGAGTTTTTAAGTTCCCATCACCTGGGCGACTCAGGCAGGACTGCAGCTGTTAAGATCATCCTCTTTACTAGCCTTCCTGAAAAGCTCCTTTCTTTGCCTTTGGGAAGTTCTCAGAACATAATCTCATGCCATCCATTGTTCTGTGCCTCCTCCAAATACTGGCGCAGTAGGGACTTAGTTTCCATGCTGTGCAATTCAAGAAGACACTGATGTCAGGTGACCCTGACTTTAGGAGTTGGCAAGGGATCTGCTCAATGCTGAGCAGGAGTTCAGTGAGCTTCTCTTTCCTCTCTCTGCTCTTCCTTGCTCTCTGATGCCTGCAAGGCAGCTGACATTCCCTGCTACTGTCACCTTAATGAATTCCTTCCTTACCTTGTTCTCTGACCCCTGCATCTCTAAACGATATTCCCCTCCAACAGAAGGCATCCTTGTCACCAGAAGTAAGGAATTTAGGACCATGCAAGCTATAGAAATAAAGCTTGTTTATTTATAGAAATAAAACTTCTTTACCAGTTTACTACCCCAAACCCAACTTCTCTGTCTTTTCAATTCTTCAAAAATTGGTTGTTTCTTGGGTACTTCTTTGAACCTCGTTATTTTTTTATGAGGCTTCTGTACGAAATCAAATTTGCTTTTCTCCTGCAAATCTGTCTCATGCCACTTTAATTATTAGATCATCCAAAGAACCTAGCAAGGAAGAAAGGAAGGGAGAAATTTTTTCCTCCACAACACTAGAATTAGAAATAATCTGAGGAAACATGTTACTTTTTTTTTGGCTTGATTGAGATACAGTGGATATTGAACATTATGTAAATTAAAAGTGTACCATGTGATGATTTGATACATATATATTGCCAAATGATTACCACAAAAAAGTTACTAACAGATCTATAATTTCACATAACTAGAATTTGTGTGTATGTGTGAGTGTGTGTGTATGTAAGAACAAACATGTACCATTGATACTGGTCCAACACGACCCTAGGTCCTATGGGGAAAAAGCAGATTATCTGCCACTCTTGTCCAAAGAATTCCCCAGGATTACACGCTCCTCAGAGCTGACAGCATGCATGATTAACCGTGCTTTAAAGGGGAACCTAGCACATGTATCTGATAGACCTGGATGATATCAGCAATATGGCTCTGTTATGGGTTGTTTGTTCTCCTTGGTTCTTGTTGCCATCTCAACAAAGAATTGAAAGGCAGAGACATGATAGTGAAACAGAGGGAAAGTTTTATCTGAATACACTACATGGGAGAGGCTGGCCAGAGTCAGGATAAAGGCCTTGATCTGTTATGTGGGAGTTTTATAGATTGCATTCTGGTTAGGAGGGATCTCTGTGACAGACAAGGTGGGATTATTTGATTTATAGGTCTTTCTATATAGTCCTCCCTCTCTGTGAGCATGTCCTTTCCCCACGCTGAGGTGCGATTTGGGCAGTTCTTAGTTCTCTCCCATTGTGCCGCCACTGGGATCTGGTTGGGGAGGCAGTTACTTCCCAGCAAAGCCTCTGTCGTCTTCACATGGGACCCCCTCCCTGGGCAGAATTTGGGTGGCTCTTTATTTGAACTTGGGGGCTTCTCTTTGAATCTTATCTTCCCTTTTCCAGTTGCTCATGTCTATCTTTCTACCTAACGGTTCTACTTCAGTTTGATACCAGGACATTTTCCAAAACTGGAGTAATGCATCCCAAACAAAATCAAAGTCTGTCAGCAAATGTTCAGTTCCTTGGAGTCTGTAGGTGGCTCGGTCCAGCTTCTTTTAGGTTTCTTCTCAAAAAAGGTTAAAAATATTTTGGTACCAACTTTGCCACATGACCAACTTCTTATATGATGGGAAGATACCTAACATTTACTTTTATGTGGGATGAAAGTGCAGAAGTTAATATGTGAATTAAATGAATCAATATTACTAAAATAGAGACTACAGGGTCTTGATATAATCTACTCAAAACCCCTGAACATATATTCCCATCTTTTTTCTGACTCTCTCATGGCCCTGTTGCCAAAACTAAACTGTACCAATAAAAAATAACTATCTGCAAAATTTCCCCAAATAGTGGAATGTATTTTTAATATGATGACTTTTAGACTAGCTGCAGATGTGATAGTTTGATTTAATAATGCATAGGAAGCTAAACTATGTGTCAAACAACTTAATAATTCACTAACTTGGTCTTTAGATATGGTCAATGATAGACAGGTTAATATCCCCTGAGGGCATTTTTTAAGAGAAATATTGCTGGAAAGAAGGTATCATTGCTCTCTCTATAAATTTACTATAACTTTCTCTTAAGTTCCATAGCATACTTGTGTACTAGAGATTTAAAAATTTCTCTCTCTCCTTTAACTCTCAGACTGTTGAAATACCTACTGAGTCACTCTATCTCATGTTAGCATCTGTTGGTCCCTGGAAAACAGACAGTGAAGTTGCTCAAGGAAGAGTCTATGTTTTGTAATTAAAATTTCACCCAGTCACTTAATATTGACTGATGATTTGTCAACTGCCACTTTTTTGAAGCTGCTTTTTCCATTGTGCACGAAGTTAGATTTTCTTACACTTGTTCCACAGAAAATTCTAAGAGTGTGTTCTTAAAAGTCAAGCCTGAATTAACTTTAATTTCCTGAACAATTAGAAATAGAATAAACATAGTCCTAATTTTCATTTAGCTTGAAATATAAGGTAACTTTCGGTGGAAAATCTTTTTATTTATTTAAAATATAAAATCCTTTGAGAGATAATTCTCTCTGTGCCTTCCCACTAAACATAATTTCCATTTTTATTGCTCTGACAAAAAATCTCCTATTTTACTAACTTTTCCAAAATTTAAACAGGCAAAAAATCCCACCACCACTACGTAGCATAAACTCACAAGAGAATGGACCTTTTGTTTTGTTTAGTTTTGTTCTGTCTGTATAGTTTACAGTTTCTCCAGTCGGTTTAAATTTTTTTACAACAAACATCTTTAGAAATCAATGAACTCTGTTGGGCCAAACTCCTATTGATATAAAGGAAAGATGGAAGTGAGATTTTTGTAGTTTAACACTAAAGATCTTATAATCAGTTTAAATTTATTAAATTACAATATCATCTTAACTATTAGTTGAATATCCCTTTTAAAGCTGCAGAGAATATCTAGTATGAGCTCTTCCCTAATACTTGATGAAAATTTATAGATGTCCACATATCTAATGTTATTCTTCTATTTCATAAACTCTTCAATCCCAATGTGCCCAGAATAAGTTTGCTGTTTTCCCTTCCCCTCCCTACCCACCCACACCAGTATTTTCTATTACCTTTAAGTGGTATTATTCACCAAAATACTCAAGTGTTTCTTGGATGCATTACTTAACTAATCCTTCATTCTCAATAGTTACATCTACCTAACCTTTTCCACTCCAAGTGACTTATACATTGGATTCCATCTTATGTGGACTAACAATATAATTTTTACACTCCTGTTACTTCTTTCTTCAACTAAATATCAAATTAGTGAAAGAGTTTTTCTTCTTCTCTTTTCCTGCTATGCCTCCTCCTCCTCCTTCTCTAATACAAATGTGATTATATCATTACTACTTGAATCAGTTATATGGATCCCATTTATTACAGATTAAATTCTTTGCCATAGCATTTAGAACTGTCTCTTTTTAGCCCATTGGTCTTACCCTATGTACCAGCCCTTTAATGTCATAGTAACCCAGAAGTGTGGTTTATATCCACTAATTCAGCTCTCTGTTTTGAAGTGTTTTGGATAAAGATCAGTGACATGCCTTTTGCTTGCTAGGTTTGATAAATTATTTTATTAAAAGAAATCATTGAATGAGATTAAGACTCCAGGAGGCCTATACTGACAATAGTTTATCTTATTCTCAAATTAATATTAAGAATATTCTGATATTACCATTTGATTCTCAGCTCCTGCCTTGATTTTTTTCATGTTTGAAAAGCAGATATTTCATCCATTAACAATTTACTAGGTAAACTGAACAAAAATAAATTTAGAATTTCCTTGAGCAAACTGGCTTTAATAATCTTTTATAAAATAATGTTTCATAAGAGAGTCATTCAGTTAGAACTCTGCCTCCTCAACTGGACACAGAAATAGGTGATCTCTATTCTAATAATATAAATTTTATTGTTTGCTACACTGTGATACATGGCATATCAGATTCCAAGTTTTCCTTCAGAACCTCGTTTTAATTTTCTTATTCATGTTTAGAAATTATGTAAAATTTCTCTGAGGAATGAAATGGTCCAAGCCATCTGGTACCTTAGTCTCTGCGTGTTGGTATATCAAATTTATCACTAAGGAGGAAGTGCTATAACAAGGTAAATGACCAATAATCTAGGATTTTTCTAGAGTTTTCAGGGACAAAGGTTTTATAAGCAGAATTTTGCCTCCCATGATTTTTTTTTTTAGATAATTATTTTTTATTGAAGGGTAGTTGACATACAGTATTACATTAGTTTCAGGTGTACAACACAGTGATTGAACATTTATATACATGATAATTCTAGGTACCAGCTATCACCATACCAAGTTGTCACAATATTTTGACTATATTCCTTATGCTATACATTACATCCCGGTTACTTACTTATTTTACAATTGGAAGTGTGTACTTTATTTTATTTATTTCTTTTCTTTTTTTAATTTTATTTATTTATTTATTTATTTATTTATTTATTTATTTATTTATTTATTTGTGAGGGCATCTCTCCTATTTTTTTTGATCAAATGGTTGTTAACAACAATAAAATTCTGTATAGGGGACTCAATGCTCAATGTATAATTATTAATCCACCTCAAGCCTAATTTTCATCAGTCTCCAATCTTCTGAAGTATAACGAACAAGTTCTTACATGGAGAACAAATTCTTACATAGTGAATAAGTTACATGGTGAATAGTACAAGGGCAGTCATCACAGAAACTTTCGGTTTTGATCATGCATTATGAACTATAAACAGTCAGTTCAAATATGAATATTCATTTGATTTTTATACTTGATTTATATGTGTATACCACATTTCTCTCTTTATTATTATTATTTTTAATAAAATGCTGAAGTGGTAGGTAGATGCAAGATAAAGGTAGAAAACATAGTTTAGTGTTGTAAGAGAGCAAATGTAGATGATCAGGTGTGTGCCTTAGACTATGTGTTAATCCACGCTAGACAAGGGCAATAAAACATCCACAGATGCAGAAGATTTCTCTCAGAACAGTGTGGGGGGAGGTTCTAAGCCTCACCTCTGTTGATCCCCAATTCCTCACCTGATGGCCCCCCTGCGACTGTGCCTGTCTTAGGTTATTCCTCCCTGGAGGAATCTTACCCGTCTCTGGCTAACCAGTCATCTTCCGGGGCCATACAGGGAAATGTAAAGTTGGTAAGTGAGAGAGAAGCCCTATTGTTTGAAAAGGTTAGTTTTTTACTTCTTTGCATATTTATGCCCTGTGGCTTCTATGCCCAGCATTTGTCTTGAGGTATCTTTACCACTTGGAAGAATTGTGATACACGGTAAATTCGATATGAGGCATGAATTCTATTTATGGGTTGTAATTAGGAAGGAGCCTCCCGTGATTATTTTAACCCAGGATACTATGCTCCAGAATATATTATGCGTTGAGGCAAAAGTAGTATGCAAACTTAATTAGGGTTACTAATCCATTCACTTTAGAATAGGGAAATTATCCTGGATTACCTAAGTGATCCCAGGTAATCACTTGAGTTATTAAAAACAGAGATCTTTTTCTTTTTCTGGCTGCCAACAGAAGAGAAAGTCAAAGAGATTCCAAGTGTAAGGATATAGCCTGATATTACTGGTGGGTAGTCCCACAGAAAGCTAGAGAAGCAATGAGGTCATCAACTAGCAGCAAAGACTGGCCCCCTAACTCATATAGGAAGATACAGGGACCTCAGTTCTGTCTCCTCAAGGAAGTGAATTTGGCCAACAACCTGAACAAGCTTGAGAGCAGATTCTTCCAGGGCTCCAGGAAGGTATAAAACCCTGCTGACACTGATTTTTAGCTTTGTGAGATACTAAGCAGAAAATTAGCTGAGGTCACCCAGACATCTGACTTATAGAACTGCTGTAAAATGACCAATTTGTTTTGGTCTAAGCAGCCAAGTATATGGTAATTTGTCAAGGCAACAATAGAAAATACAACATGTTCTCTTATTCCTTGCATTGTTCTTTATCACTATATCACTATATCACTGCCTACCAAAATACTTTTCATTTCTTAAGGTCCAATTCAATGCTCATACACTTGATCTTTCCATTCTGATGAATTGTTATTTCTATATTAACAGTTCTGTGAATTTGTAGATTCAATTAATTTATTTCCTATTTATTGAAATATGAAATACTTATTTATGAATAAATATTTATTTCATATGTCCATCCTCTGTGGTACCTAGTACAGTGTCTGATACATCATTGACTTTCCAAATATATAATGTTGAATTGATATGAGTTCACATATTTATCCATTCAGTCCTGCTTTTTCTTCCCAAATTTCTAGATGCCTTCATCTATTTCATCATTAATCTTTACTGAGGGCTTATTCTGTACCATAATATGTTCAAGAGAGGAAGCTCATGAACAGCACAAGCATCTTCTTGGCCCTAGTTAGAATTCCAATAAGTTTCTGTTAAGAAGATCCAATTACCAAATAAATGAAAATGATAATTTCAGACAGTGATGATCAATTAGGTGATATGATTAATATGAGGGGAGACTTTGGAAACAGGATAGAGTTTTTCAAGGATATGACCTTGAAGTTGAGACCAGAGTGGTTTTAAGTAGCTACCATCTGGAGATCTGGGCAAAGAGTGCTCCAGACTCAGGGAATGGTAATTGTGAAATTCAGAATAAGCTTGAGATACTTGAAGAAGAGTTAAGTCAAGTGTCAAGTCTTAGTAGTTTGTGAGCCTTGTTCCGTAAAGAAGATACCTCAGCTTTTCTCAATAGACTTTAAAGGTAGTCATTATCTCAAGACTATGTCTGTGCCAGCATGGTCTAACACAGAGATTGGGACCTACATTATTTGAACCAATCTAATTGAATTCTAAACAGAAACATAAAGAGGCCAAAATAGAATGTAACATTTATTTGACAGTAACACACCCCCACCAAAGAGTTCTGTAATGTAAGCACTGAGCTCACCTGGGTGTGTTTTTTACATATAAAGTTTCTGTTGCATTTTTAATTTTTTTCAATTACAGAAAAAAGGACCATTAAGTCTTAATCAATGTTATTTCCAGAACTGTCTCATAATCACATTTTTTTCTTAGGAAAGTATGCCTTTATATATGCTTCTATATATAATAGTACAACATATTTGAATGTGTTACACCAGGATGGTGAAACTGAAATATTCTGGAATAAAACACTGAGTAGTTTAGTAATCACCATGGCCTTCAATTTCCTCATCTACAAATCAAAGAATTAAAGAAAGTACTCTGATCTTCCTTCAGGTTTATAAATATATGCTTCCTTAATCATATTTTAGCAATGTTGTATTTTAATTATATAGCTGTATAACAGAAAAATGCTGCATTCTTTAAAGAACATTTTATTTAAAAGGGCTATATTGGAGAATTTAAAAGGAAACAGAATCACAGATCTCAAGCATTCATCTACAGTGAGAATTTTAGCCTCTTTTACTTATCTGTGTATTCAAAGCTAGAGGTCTATGAATATTTGTCAAAGCAGATGATATGGGGAAACTCAACCTTAGCCCATGTTTGACTATTCAGAATTATAAAAATTTGGTCAAAAAATTCATATTAATTGTGTAGTCTGAAGGAGCCAATCATAAGAAATTAAGGTAGTAACTATATACTTTAGGAAATACATATATTTTCCTTCCTTATCTCATTTGTCTTCCCAACATATTCTGCCTTAAAATTTCCTTTTACTACAAAACATGAGACTTTTGACTTTGGTAGCAGAAACTTCCAGGAAACAGGAATACAACATCTCAAAAACTTAAACTAAGGAGGAAGTTTCACACCATGATTTTCTGACTTTCACATTTTCTGGTTAGAGGTAGACCATTTAACTTTTTAAAAAGTGAGTATTTCTAGATTCTTAGTCTACAGCATTAGTGATCCTGTCTCTTGTTTGAAATTCTTGGAATAGTTAAAAGGGTGATGCCCACAGTCCAATTCCTACTGCCTTACATCTGCTGTAATTCTGCTGCTGTGAAAACATTGGTCTAAATTTCAAGTTTCAGCTCTTCAGTCTCTGATGTGTGGATGTAGAGCCACTTGCGCCCCACATGCTGGATACCAAGGCTTCACTGGCGTGCCTGCTCACTGGAGACGAGCGTTTCTCCCCCCATCCTGGACTCTCAGCTTCCATTTCATTTCTCACACACTTTCTGAGCACTAAAAATTGTTACAAATCAATTATTCAGCAAATATGTACATCGGGTTCTTATAGCTCAACAGCAGACCAGCCATTTTTCTTCTATTTTTTCTTTTCCTTTCTTTCTTTTTTCTTTCTCTTTCCTTTCTTTGTTCTTTTTCTTCCCTGTATCTTTCTTTCTTCTTTCTTTTATCTATTCTTTTCTCCTTTGTTTTTACTAACAAACCCTAGAGCCTCATTTTTAATTTTTAATTTAAATTTTTTTAGAAAACATTTACCCTAGTATTTACTTTCCTCTTTCCTCAGAAAAGTTATCACCACAGATACATATATAGTGAATAGGTGGTGATCAGTGCATAGGAGGTGAATATATATATATACATACATACATACATACATATATATATATATATATATATATATACACATTTTTTTATTCTCATCAATATTGGACAGATGAGATCAGCAGCAGTTTACAAACCTCATATAGACATATAGTGACCACCTGGGGAAGAAGGACATTGCTTCTCCTTCCAGTGCCGCTCAGGATTTTCATTTGCGATTTGCATTTAGGATTATAGTGAACAGCAGGGTCTGTGGGGTAGTAAAAGTCAGGGAGGTAGGCCCTGATTTCTACAGCAGGATGTGATTGACTTGTTTAAATAACTCTGTGGTCTGGCTGGGCAGTGACACCCATTAGGTTCAAAAGCAAGTAAAATGCACTTTGTCCAACTGATAAGGCAAGTAGCTAAATGGGGAGCATAAGCTAAGAATTTTGGTGTGCAGGGCATTGTTAGTGATCAAAATAAGTGGAAGACAGGGGAGGGGAAGAGAGGAGACAGTGAGACAAGTCAAACAGTGCTACAAGCCCAACAAAGTCTTGCCCTGGCCCACCCAGACTATGCCGCACAAGGTCTATGAGAACTTTCCTGTGGTGGGCCAACTTGCAGGCGATGCACACGCCTCCTGCATTAGTCTTTGTATATGGGTCGCCCCAGGAAGGATGTGCCTTGGCCAAGTCAGTTCTCTGTGCCTGAGACAAACCCTAAAAGAATTGACAGCAACAAGATGAGCCCTTCAAACCCCTGACAGGTCCATCCTTGTAGGGTGAACTGGATGGTGCAACTCTGCCCAACACAATTTATTCTTTACACCACTTGGTTTCATTTCATACATTTGGGACCAACACCTTCAAGATGCCTGTAGGCCCCTCTTACTTAGGAAAACTTCGGAGAGGAGATGAGTAATAGCAACAGTAGCTCCTAGCTTCTGCAGCTGTTTGCAGAACCTTACTTGATGTTCATCCCCTGCCTCCCTGCTATTCATCCTCACCTTTTATTGACTGATGACTTCCTCTTGAGTGTGACCTGGGCCCTAATTATTGTTGATACTTGTAAATTAAATTAAAATGTATGTAGGTAAGAAAGAACATGCTATTTTTTAAAACTGGTCCACAAACATCTACACATGTATTTAATAGAATTCAAAGTTTTATTCAGACAGTAAAGAAAAATAAGGGAAATGGGGATATAATCTTTAAAGCAAGGAAGGAAGGGCAGAAAGAAAGAAGGAAGAAGAGAAAAAGACCATCAGATACAATATGCTGTCAGAGTATTAAAATATTAAAGCTTAACACATGTAAGGTTCTTGAGTTCCTTTCCAACCACTAGGAGTTGCCTGAAAAATATCCATAATGTCTAGGCATTATGTCTCATACTCATCAAAAGTTTTAGCATATTTCACATACCTAGTTTATTAAGCAGACTAAACATAGAAATGGAACTACAAAGGGACACTTAAGTCTTTTGATCTGGTCCTTAAATTCTCAGGAAAAGCGATTTAGCTTTCTTAATAGAAGCCTACTCATTACATAAGGCCATGCTGGGAAGTGTTGGTGTATTTTTCTCATCCTCAGTGCTATATTACTGAATTCCACTGACAGTAAAGTATCTCCTGCTGTGACAAGTATTGATCTTATTTTTCCTTTGAGACTCCTAACAAGCCAAACTGTAGCTTCCTGAAATATTCAGCTGGAGCAATGGTTTGTCAGAACTATAATTTTACAAGAAATTTACTTTTATTCTCCTGTGGAAAAATAAAACACAATTAATATTTTCCATGGATTACTGATTACATAATCGTTTTGTCAGCTAAGTGACTGAATGATCCAAGAATTGAAACCAAGATTCTTACTCATTTTACTTAAGTACGTGTGTACTTTTGTCTGTGGTGAAAAATTGTTAGCATTTTCATATATAATAAAATAGAACTGAGGATATAAGTAAAACTGAGAAAGTTAAGTAGTTAAATCCATCACAAAATGGTATTTTAATGTACAGCTTTGACATTCTTATACACAAATATGTATGAAATTAGTCTGTCTAAATAATAAGCAAGAAAATATGTTTAAATATGTCTATTTCTAACTCATGCCATGCTTTTATGTAAATTAAAAATTAATTTGAAATCAGAGAATATATAGCATATTGTTGATTTGAGATTTAGTTATGACACTGACAGAAATGTGCAGATAATGATAGTCATAGTTTTTTAAAGTGCAATTTTTAATGACATTTGGTGAAAAGAATTGTTATAAAATAGGAATGTAAATGTCTGGAACTCTAGAAATTATTGTGTTATGTAACAAGCAAATAAATATGTGACCTATTTAAAGACTATTTCAAATTTTGCAATGGAAATCCATCCATTATTGAAATATTTCAATTTTCCTCAAACTTGATATCAATATGGTACATTTTTGTGTTCAAATTTGTCATGATACCCATATTAACTCTCATCTTTTTAAATGTCACTATGTATGTAACTAAATAACATTCATTTGGCATTTAAGATACTCAGTAGTTAATAAAACCAAATATAGAAATGAAGTAATATCAAATGGATTCTTTAATCTTTTCATTCAGACGTTATGCAGCAACATTCTAAATACTAAACAGTCTACTTTTTAAAAAATGCCTCAAGGAAATTAAAGGAAGCAAAAAAAGATTCCATGATATAAGTAACCACAACCAGTATCTAAAATACATAATATGTTTTAATATACTTATACAAAGATTTGAAAGACATTTTATTTATTTTAGATATATATTTTTAAACTATTTTCTTCTGATCCTTATGTGAAAATGTCATTCTCTGTCTTATACTCACAGATACAGGCTCTAAATTATCAATTTCTCTTTTATTGGAAATCATCTAGTGCACAATATATTTCCATCTTTTGAAGAAAATTCCCACCACTTGTTTATATTTTCTGTAGAGACATAGTAACACCACACATTTGTTTTTGTTTTCATCCAAGGAAGAAAATCTCAAGACTGGTAAGAGTATATTCATTTAATTGAGCACTGAAAATGCCCAAAATATTTATCATTAGAACAAGCATATTTCCTTTTTTAATATAAGGGCTTGCAATTACAACTTTGACCTCTAAAAAATGGAATAAAACTGTATCCATCTGAAATAAAGAAAAATTGGACCATCAATTTTTCCCTTTCTGGAGAGTTTATAAGAGAACATTCTTTGTCAATCACCTAAACAGATATCTGATACACCAAATAGTGTATCTAGTCATATAACTGGGATTCATTCATCCACATCTCCTGTGAATTTTTGTTATTTGACAAATAAATACCAAAAATCATGAACTAAAAACCCCTAAATTGACTATAAAAATTCCAAAATCCCTAAATCCCACGGAAGGAAGACAAAGATTTATGCAGACTATTCATGGATCAAACCATAGTTCATATTTCAGAGCAGATCAGAAGATTTTTGACAGTTTACTTCCATTAAATTGTCACTAACACACATTTAACACAATGTCTCTTCTACACAGTCACATATAATGCTTTAGACATCTCATTTATTACATATAGGAAAATTAGAAACACTATTTTCAACTACTACATGTCTGATTTTTCTAGTAATTCTTCATAGGTGGTTACATTTCTTCTTTGATGGGATTCCTAAATACAATTTCTGGCTTTTGGTGAATTTCCATTTTAATACAAAATCTTTTTGTAAGATTATCAGAATTTTTCAACATTTGTCAGATTAAGTAACAAAACTCTTATTAGTTATTTAGGGAAGAGAATCCCTTATAACAGTGTCAAGTTTTTGCAGTGATTTCTTTTCCATTTTATAATTCTATGCTGAAGGTTATTTGATTTATGCAATCTTTGTTCCATGATTCTTCCTGCAGTATGTATATAATATATACAATATATATTTTCAAAACTGACAGAATTTCATATAAAGAATTGTTTTTTCTCCAATTATACACTAGAAAATGCATAGTGCCATTTGCAAATAAAAGTAGGTACTGAAATATTACATTAGGAGTTGATGTGTCAAAAATTCTCAATCATAATATAAGTGGGTCACAAGGAAGGTAGTACAGCATGGAGAATATAGACAATGATTCTGTAACATCTTCTGTGTTGACAGGTAGTAACTGCACTAGTTGGGGTGAAGATTGAGTAATGTGGATAACTGTTGAATTACTGTGTTGTACACTTGAAACTAATATAGGATTGTATGCCAATTATACCTCAGTAAAAATAAGTTTATGCATGCCTTTAAAGCCTATCTATAAAATAAATAACATGCGATTATATATGTGTGATTATATAATATGCAACCCATTATTTATCTTCTCTTTTAATGTAGAAATATAAATTAAGTTTATTATTCTTATTAAGTAAAATATATTTCCTAATACTGTATTATCCATGGTTCTAGTCAAAATAAGAATTTCTCCTAAGCTTAGTTACTAGTTACAGATGATTTTAATGATCTTATCAAAGTTACTTCTTAAAAACAAGTATAGCCACAGTACAAACATTTAATGTCTTATAACTGAAAGTTTTTCAGAGTTATGCTGATTTAATTTCATTTTCTAAAAAAGAAGATAATGGATAAAAGTCACAGTGTAATAAATTTCCAATCATGTGGCACTGATCATTAAATTATTGTACTTAGAGTGAAAAAAAATAAAAGTACCCTTACGTTTCAGGTTATATTTATAACTAGTGTTTTTTCATTAAATTAAATGATGTCAGAAATATACATTCTGATATGGAATGGAAAATCCAAAGAAATCATCACATGGATATTTCTCTCCTTTGGTTTTACAGAACTAAAGTAATTGCCCTCCATTCACACTTTTCTCTGAGCCAGTCACAGATATTTCTGCCTGTTTCCCCTCCTTCAGGCTACTGTACTGGCAACTCTTTTCCTGGACGTGTTTGCAAAGATATCTGGAAGAAATTCCACATGAAAAAAGTATGGAGAACCAACAGGTAATACAGTAACCTAGTAATATTAGTCTGTCTTTAGATATTATTTTTAAAGGACATTTGACCTGTGTTATATAGGAATTCAGAAGAAATATAAAAAAAACATGTTGAAACATGTTTTGATTTTACTTAATGGATTTTACTTGACTCTACTTAATTATCAGCATGTGAAGGCTGACTGGACAAGGCCCTGTACCAAGTCCTATAATAAGATTAAATTATTTCCATACTTCAAACAGCTATTTAAGCTATTACTTTTATCTATATTTTTATCTAAATGATGCTTTAAAAACATAAACAAAATTCATTCTTATTACAACTGTTGAAAATTAGAAGTTTAATGAGAACCAAGTATTCATCAAATGCAATATGATCAAATCTCCTTAAATTTATCAAATCATGGCTTGGCTAATAGTAATGATTGTACTAACTTATTAAAAAGAGATTACTACATGGAGACAGTTGGTTAAATATTTTACATGAAGTATTTATGTTTATTTCTTATTGCTAACCTCTGTAGAGTAAGATGAATTTCCTTCCCTGGAGCAAGTGTAATGTGATATTATAATTGCTATATTTGCAAAGCTCCAGGCAGTTACTTAATACTGCATCATAAATGGCTTTTGTAAGTACATATAAAATATTATGACCAATAGCTTTTAAAATAAATTCAGTTATATACTGAATTGTGCCTGTGTGTGTCTGTGTATATTTTGTGAAATTTCCTACATTTCTAATTTTGAAGTATATAAATGGAACTTAGGGATAGTCAAGTTAACTATACAAAAATTTAGATATTCTCTTGATATGTCCTACCCTTTTAGTTTCCAACTCCAACTGGAGTTAAAGTTAACATTACAAAACACACCAAAAGAAAAGAGATATAGTTGGACAATCAATGAGTAAGTAAACCTAAAGAAGGACAAAAGAGATGCAATGAGTAACTGTATGTTTTTATAACTCTTTTCATTTAATATGGAATAAATAGTGCAAACACTTACTTTGTGGGTAGCATTATCCAGGAGAAATCTAGAAGTTTCAATTTGCTACATGCCAAGTTTGTCAAATCCATTTAATGTCTTTCACAACAATATTGCATAAAGACTACATGTCAATTCTATTTTACTTTATTTTTGTTAACTTCTCCAGCAATCTTTAAAGACATTTAAAATGTATTCATGTGTAAGTTGTGGAAAGTAAACCAACACATATCAGCTGAATTAATATTCATTTTTTAGGAAGCTGACACTATAAAGCATGCAAAATAACCAAAATAAACATGTGTAGCAACTGATCTCTAAATGGCTTACATTTATTTTCCTTTAAGTGAATGGAACTGACAAACCGTGGGTCAAAACATATCTGATGAATGACAAATATAACTTAGTGTTTGAGCAACAAATTCTGGAAATATCCACCTAGATTTGAATCCGGCTTCCTCAGTTTGCTCTGTTTACTTAGGCAATTACTAAACTTCTCTATGTCTCATTTTCTACACTTGCAAAATGCATATGATAATAGTATCTACCTTGTAATTATGTGTTAAGAATTAAATAAGTCTTGGAAAGTGTTTAGAACACAGCTTGGCATGAAATCAGCATTTGTTATTATTATATAATTGATAATAGGAAAAATAAAAATGCCCACCAAAATATTGTATTTTGATTAAAAAATGATTTAATTTCAATTCATTAAAGGATTTGTAAAATATCCCTAGAATTCCAGGTAGAACTGATACTCCTAATTCATGAAACTATCACTGACTCACATTATTCTCACCTATTTAGGGGAGAGTTTTTAATCTGTTAAAATCTAAAACATAAAATGAAACCTGTATCATCTGATATGTTTATTATATAAATAATCTTTTTATTTTTTAACAAATACCATTTTTAGTATTATATCATTGTAAAACTATTTAGGTTTTGTTTTAAAACTTCAGTTAAATTGCATCTCTGCATACTTGCACACATATAAATATGTATATATTTTAAAAATTCATATTCAAATGTTAGAATTATTATAAAATACAATATTTTCGGTTTCCTCAATGCTATTTACCAGCCAACGTTTTTTATTTAAAAAATTGTTTTCTTCAATATATTCTATCACATTCATGTATGTATATGTAGATCACTCCTCATCCTTGCACTTGTCTGCATTCATATTCTTTAATATGTTCACTTTTGCATATGACATTCGACTCTATTTTGACTAATTTTCATTTAAGCCCTTTGTAGCTGAAATTTTTCTCTATAAATATTCCCAAAACTGATCCCCAACAGCCTCTTATTTTGTTACTTTATTACCTGTTACTGAAACAGAAGGGTCCAGTTATAGCTTCAATATGTTATTGAGGTCTACCTGAAAATTCACTTTTCTATTTATATTTCATAAATACCACAAGTCTGGCTTCTGCCCTATGATTATCAGTCAAGAAATGGTATCAGAAGCTCATAATGTGTTGTAAGGTGATATATTAATTCACATTTACAGTCTGAAGTCAGATTCTTTAGTTCATTTTGTTTTCTCAGAAAGGAGAGTATCGCTTCTCTAGCCATTCTTACACATGCTCTTCAGTTTTTTAAATTACAGAGATGACATTTTCACATATTCTCTTCTTTGCAAGATCTTCCACCACATTCCTAACTAAAACTTTCTCGGCAGACTGGAAGGAGTCAATACAAATGCTTGTGTTATCACTGCCAATTCAGAAGTTATCAAAACTGTCAAGGTCATCAAAACAAGGAAAATCTGAGAAACTGTCCCAGCCAAAGGAGTCTAAGGAAATACAGCAGCTAAATACAATGTGATATTCCTGATGCGATCACAGAACAGAAAAAGCACCTGAGGTTATACTAAAAAAGTCTGAAAAAAATAATTAAAATGTACTTAATGACGTACTAATATCAGTTCATTTAAAAGATCATTCAAAATATTGAGTGATGCCCTCTCTTTCCAATACATAGACAAAGCTACAGTTCTACCATCTGATTTCTCAGGAGTAGTTAAAAATGATTGAATGTGTCTTCTGCTTAGTTTCTGTGATAGTTATTTTTGTATGAGATTTCAAACTCCCTAAGCTGTTCTTCCTGGCTTCCTTTCTGGCTTCACCTCCATTTCCCAAACAAATAACTAGTAATTGTTTTCCTCATGGATTCAATGTGGACTTTCTACTTTTCTGTCTCTATCTCTTTAAAAGATATCTTTAAATAACATGATATAAAACATATACATATTCTTATGACACAAAATCTATATATCCAACTCAAACCACTTATTTTTTGCTTTCAAAATCACAAATAGAAATCTTATAAGCATGACTGCAATATAGTAATGTGTCCAAAGCAGAACTGCCAATTTACTTGCCAAAATCTTCTTTTTCTCTAACATATAGGTATAATCAGAGTAAATTTGATATCAGCAGCTTACTTAGTTACTCCTCCCAGAAACATTCAATTAATGCTTAGTATCCTTTTCCCTCACCACCCTACACACCAAGTCTGCCAGCATGACATTTTATCTACTTACAGCTTTCCATCCTTCTTGATACAACCTTAGCCCAGATACTGTCATTTCTCTCCTTGACTGCTGCACTAATCTCTTAAGAGGTTTCTGGGTTGGTTTTATTTTCCTTCAAATTTTGTCTCCTCCCATCCATTTTTTTTTTTTTTTGTGTGTGTATGTGTTTATTAAGGTATCATTGGTACACACTCTTATGAAGGTTTCACAAGAAAAACAATGTGGTTACTACATTCACCCTTATAATTGAGTCACCCCTATACCCCATTGCAGTCACTGTCCATCAGTGTAGTAGGATGCTACAGAGTCCCTACTTGTCTTCTCTCTGTTACACTGTCTTCCTCATGACCCCATACACACCACATGCACTAATCGTGATACCCTTCAATCCCCTTCTCCCTCCTTCCCCACCTGCCCTCTCCAACCCCTCCCCTTTGGTAACTGTTAGTCCCTACTTGGAGTCTGTGAGTCTGCTGTTATTTTCTTCCTTCAGTTTTACTTTGTTATTATACTCCACAAATGAGGAAAATAATTTGGTATTTGTCTTTCTCTGCCTGACATTTCACTGAGCACAATATCCTCTAGCTCCATCCATATTGTTGCAAATGGTAGGATTTGTTTCTTTCTTATGGTTGAATAGTATTCCACTGTGTATATGTACCACATCTTCTTTATCCATTCATCTACTGATGGACACTTAGGTTATTTCCATATCTTGGCTACTGTAAATAGTGATGCAGTAAACATAGGGGTACATACATCTTTTTAAAAATAAATGTTTTAATTTAGAATAATTTTAGAAATATGGAAGAGTTGCGAGGATGGTAGAGAGTCCTGTGTACTCTTCACCAATTTTTCCCTGTATTAACATCTTACATTAGTGTGGTGCATTTGTGTAATTAATAAACCAATACTGAAGCATTACATTACCTAAATCCCATGCATTATTCAGATTTCCTTAGTATTTTACCTGATGTCCCTTCTCTGTTCCAGAATCACATACAGGATATCATATTATAGTTAATAATCACATCTCCTGAGGCTCTTCTTGGTTATGACAGTTTCTCAGACTTGGATTTTGATAACCTTGATGCTTGTGAGGAGTACCTGTCCTCCTTGGTATTTTGTAGAACTTGCTCCAACTGGGACTATATAGCATTTTCTCACATTTATACTGGAGTTATGGGTTTCAGGGATGGGACCACAGAGGTAGGGTAAAATTCTCTTCACATCATATCAAGGCTACACACTAATATGACTTAGCATTGTTGCTGTTAATCATGAGCACCTGGATGAAGTAGTGTCTGTTATGTCTCTCCACTCTAAGATACTTGTTTTACTCCCACTTCATGCTGCACTTTTTGGAGAAAGTATGTGCATCCCACATTTAAAAATGGGAGGTTATGTTTCATTCTTTCGAAGGCAGAGTATCCCCATCAATTACTTGGAATTTTTCTGCATAGGATATTATTCAATTATCCCCCATTCATTCACTTATTCAATCATTTAACTATAATAGACTCCTAACCTAACTCCTGAAACTGGTTATTTTTGCACTTAATTTTAAAATTAGTTTTTAAATACATGTAAGGGAATAACTCTTCTTCCCAGCATGAGACATTTTAGTAGCTCCCCAGTTGAATCCATTATTTATCATACACTGCTCTCACTTTCAACTGACCATTCATCAGGTTGAAACCTGGCACTATTTTTCATCTTCCTACTAGCATTTTTTTGCCCATAATAATTTTGGCATGTCGTTTGGTTTACTTGAATACTGTTCAAGCCACTCTGTCTACCACCCCTAAATATCATCTTTCTGGGAATTTTTCCCTCGCCTCAGGTATGCCAAGTATTCTCTTTATGTGCCAAGATTCCTATGACAAGCATAAATTATTTTCCTTTTCACACATTAACATATCATTTTCTATGGAAGATCTATCAATAATGTAATTGAAAAACTGACTAGTTATTTAATTTTTAGTCTTACACTCATTTTTTACTTTTAAAACTATTCTCATATCATAACATACATATGTAAAATTATAGCCTTAAGAATATTGTAAATATGAATATTGAGTGTTTTGTATAAAAGAGGAAGATTCTTGCTGAATTTTGTAATTTTTAATTGATGTATCTTTCTTTTCCTGCAAATTGTAAATTTCCTTAGAATTGTAAGCCTAATTAAAGAGTACTTTAAGATTTTGGTGGTCTTAAGCTTTCCTTCAAGGATAAAATGACATTTGCTTACGCCTCACTTGGTCCTATTGAAAAACAGTCAATGAATGTAATATTCTCAGAAATGGTATCTCACATTGAAATTGTCAAAATTTCAAGTAGGCTATCTTTTCAAAGTTTACAAAAGAAAAAAGAGAAAGAACAATACCGTAATTGGAATGAAGTCTCTATTTCCATTCCAAAATTGTGCACATATATAAAATGTTCTATAATTGTACTGGAAACAAGCAAAATGAAAAGCTTGTGTATGTCAAGATGTGACACAAGAAAAGTTAAATCTGTTTTGAACAGTTATGTTTTTTTCTTTATTCTGTGTGGGAAAAGTGTAATCTAGAGGATTGATGTTCCTTTCTTTCTTCCTGCTCTTCTTCCTTCCTCCTTCACTTCATTCTTTGTCCTTTCTTCCTGCCTGGCTGCCTTTCTCCCTGTCTCCTTTTAAGAAAGATCATTGCTAACTGCAGATTTAAGATGAGTTTGAAGCCTAAATATTCAATTTCAACTTCATACACATTGTTCTTGGTGTTTTATTGTATACATTCTTTTTTGGTTTTTTTCTTTGTTTGTTTGTTTTTAAGAAATCATGTTATAAGTATACAAAATTTTTAAAAAATGAAAATATGGTTGAAGGATTTCACTGATACAGTGGCCTTACTCTGGATACTAAAGAAATTCAGTTATTTTAAAATGTCAAAGCTAAAAACACTTCCTGTAAATTCAGCACAAGTGTAGAATGCCCTTGATTTATTGAAAATGAATCATTTCTTTATTAAGGAAAACAATAGTACCCTTCGGGCAATCAAGAAAAGTGTTTGAGGCTGTGGTCTTCAGTATCTAAATTTAAGAGGCTTACATATATATGTATATGCTGATGTGAAATCTAAGCATATTGGAAATTGAAACAGAGGAATCACTTAGCCATGCCAATGACAAAGTAGAAAATACCATGAAATATTGCACAGATAGCATCAGCCAGCAATTTATACTCACTCCAACCTATAACCTGAGATTTAGGGTTATTCTGCCAAAGCCAAGATAACACAGGATATTTTGGCCTACTAGAGTCCCAGCTCTCTCTCTTTTAACTTTTATTGACAAGAAAAATTATAAAGTTACACAAGTACCTGCTTCATTTCATAATAGTTGACTCTCAATTTTCTTCCCTTTTTCTCTTCATGGTTCCTCATTGAGCATGTTACATCTTTTTAAAGTCTTCTGTTATGTCTTATGATTTATTGCTATTTTAATTTGAGAAGCCAAGCTATAACTTGGCCAGGGGAACAAGAAGCAGCAGCATCAATGTCAGAAGAGTAATGTGGGATGAGACAAAGACATGATGTGGAACTGAGTGAATCCAATAGAACTTTGACATTAATAGAGACTTTATGTGCAGTAGTGTAGTTAAGTGACATAGGATTTCAGCTTCAGAGAATTATCCCCCAAATCCATACTGAAGTAACCAAAGCAATGGTGCATGACCTGCATGTACAATGCAGCTATGGGTTGAGAAGCAAACAGAGGATAATTTCTTAGAGTTATGTGGAGCTAAATGGCTTATAATGAAGCTGGAAGAATATCTGGCTACATCTTAATAGCCAAGGACATATTTGTTATTATTGGTGATTTAAAGTGAGATGTCATTTCCAATGACATTATTACAGTAAATATGATGCTGAAAATTCATCAGGGGCTTTAGTTAACATGTCGTTTTTAGTAATGAATCTTTATCTGTCTTAAGGGAAACAGGAGGAACTGTACATCCTTGTAATATTTACTGAGCATATTTGATGATCTGTTGCTCTGTACTGTTGTTAGTATCTCATTGCACCTTCACAACACTGCAGTTATTTCATGAACATTTAACAGAGAATCTGTAACTTAAAGGGTTAAGTGACTGCAAAAGGTGCAATTAAAAAATGATTAGGCTTGCATACAAAGTGCATTAAAATGCAACTGTAGAATTGGCTATTACTAATTTAGTATATATTAAAACATCTACATTTTAATTGGACCTCATATTAAAGTAATTTGTAAGCAATAGATAACTAGATAATACAGCTGAAGGGTCCAAAATAACCCTGATTTTTAAAATGATGCCGTAGTATGCTATTTTCTTACTGAAAAGTAGGAAATAAATTTAAAATACAAAAATAATTTTTAGACATACATCCACCCTTGGGGTACATTTTTAATTTGCAAATTTCAGCTAAAACCAATATTAGGTAGTGTGATTCTTCTAGTTCTTGGACAAGCTGGGCTCCAGCACAGAACAAGAGCTGAAAAGGGAATTCAGCCATCCTGACTCCATGTTGTACCCATATATTAGATGTCAATTGTCCTTGCAGCAAAAGAGCATAGTGCCAGACCTAAATAAAATTGAGCCAAAACAAAAACACAAAAAAGAGATCATTCAAATAAGCCACCTACTTAAATTGGAAAAAGAACATTATTAACCAAGGGACTGAGAAAAATACATGGAAAATTTTAATAAAAAAATAGTAGAAGTGAGGGAGGGATGCAAAGTCAGGTGATGTCCTGAGAAAACAGAAGGTAGTTCTTGCCGGTGTTTGAATTGCTAAACCAGAGCAGGGTGAACTTATACACAGATAATGACTGCTATGTGGCATGGGATCCATGTCCTCACCACTTGCAGGTAGAAGTTGATAGACTACTTTAAGGTACATCTTTTTGACAATATGGTTGCATGTAATTGTGAAAGAGAGACTTTCCAGGTTCAGAAACTTGAACTGGGTACATTACCATTATTTCAATCCATTACAGTCAAGACTTTAATGGATGCATCCCTGCCTCCTGATAATCTACTTAAACTTCACTAACCCGAAGAATTCTGTAAGTTACTCTGCTCTAGGTGTTCAACCTCAGATTTATGCAGCTCCTTACAGTATGTGGGCCTACAGTTTCACTGTCTCTTGAGTCCCCTGAACTGCTGATTTCATGTACATTTTATATTTCATTGATCAGAACTTAAACCTCAGCACCATTTCCAATTGCAAAAAAAATAAAAATCACCCAAAGGGAGAATTTATGCATTTAATAGATTTAATAGTATTTTGCCAAAGGAGCTGTAACTTTTTTTTTCCATCTTCACTATTCAGAGCAATTAACTCTCCCTAAGTTCAACTCAAGGAATAGCATTATCTCTTTAACAGGAAATACCTTCTGGAGAAGAGCACTCTAATGTTAGATAGTTATGCATATAGCTGAGGATGGAACTGCTGAGTCTCAGGTAGAAGGTGCGTATGAGGGAACAAGGAAAGATAGAAAGGTCCAACTTACATCATAGGGTCAAAGGTAGCCATCTATCAGTTTCTAGCACATCTGGTGAAAAGCCAGACTATGATGCCTATTAAGATATGTTTATCCCACATAGAGTTCTATTCAGCTTGCTTCTTGTGCTTAGAACACCAGTATAACATCTTGCAAGCTTTAATAAGTGTTCAGAGCCTCCTGGGGGCTAATGAACTGCTAGTATATCAATTATAGTAATGCTGACACAAGCATATTGGGGATGAAAAGATGAAATTATTTATTAAAGGGAGTATCCTGGGTAAAGATGTACAGTGAGTTATAAGTGAATATCAGGATGATAAATTGGATTGGCAGTGTTTTTAATAACAGGAAAAGAACTGGAAAAAGTTATTGGCTTCTTTGCATAATTTTATTACTTGTATTGTTTAGAAATATTTAGTTACCAATGTATAGCTTCGACATAGTAGGTACTCAGTAATAACTTTTAATTTAACTCTTACTTTTTAAATAACTGGTAATGAATGGGTGCAACATGGAGGGAGCCTGCCTTGTTCTCTGGTTTAAAAGGTGAAGGCATGCAAGAAGCTGTCACAAACATGAGACACCAAAAGTCAATGAGGACTTCTTTAATGTTCTAAATGTTCATAGTAGATAGTTAAGGATATTTTAGAGTGCACACCAAGATAGCTGTACTATCCATCACAAAGTTTCAGAATTCAAAACAGATCAAGACTGCTGCTAGATGTGTGTCACATCCGGTTGAAGCTGTTTTGTGCATGTGTTCATGCACTGGAGATATTTTGTGCATGCCTATACTTGTTTTTTTTTTCTTCAAGTTGTAAGTAAGGCTAGAGAAATTAAACATTTGAGTTTGATTATTTTAAGGGTGTTGTCTCACCTGTTTCATTGTCTGATGCTCTGGTTTCAGAGATAAATTGCTTGTGTGCAGATTCCTTTTTGCTGGTACACAGATACGGTTAAATATCTTAGGTGTGCTGATTCCTAGACAGAAGCAAGAGTATGTCTGTGCCCACCATTGTCTATGCCAGATCTTCTCTGTTAAGTTTAAGTTATCTGGAAAGGTGTAAAAACATGTGGGCTGCTGGATTTTTTGGAAGTGGGTTGCCTGCCTGTTCTGTTCCCTCTCCAGTATCCAGATTTTAGAGATAATCTGTTCAAACCAGAGTATTTATCTGCCTGGTACTAACCATGCAGCTTCTTGAGATGTGTCAGCTGTTCAAAGTCATGGCTGCTCATACATCAGTCATAGGCCATTTGCACAATAGTTCCTCTGAACCTCAAAATTGGCATGTATGAACCAGTTCTCATTCTCCAAATATATATTTGATTTACAAAATGTTTATTGCCCTGAATTTGCAGATTATTGGGTTACATTTTTGAAGCTGCTACTTACAGGAGTATACGGACTCCAAGGTATGAACCTGTTTTCATAAGTGTTTATACTGAGTCAGAAAACTTTAAGGTATCTCTGTTTTATGACTACTTCTCATGTTCTCTTCCACATAGTTTTTATACTTCATGGCTCAGAATAAAGGTCATTTATTTATTTGCATGAAATTCTCCTTGAAGAACCCAGTCCAGAATTCATTAACCTCTCCTCTACAGTTCACTCTCTATACACCATGTGTTTACACTGACCCCATAGCACTTATCACATTCTTACTGGTATTGTTTATTTGCTATACTGGCCTCTTTTTGCCCTCCCATTAATTTAGTAGGAAATTTACTAAACAATGAGTAACCATAAAACCTTACTTTAAAAGTTACAACAATATTGCAATCTGATTTTCCACTTTCCCAGTTCTAGTAATATTACAGCATGTTTTCAACTGCTAATTTAAAAGGTCAAACTTATTGTTTACATCTAATGCATATGTGAAAATGAAATTGAACAGTTGTAACTCAATCGTAAACTATGAAAATACCATGATTTCTACAGAATTTGTATATTGAGTGGATGTAATGTGTATACATGATACAGACTGTTCCTCATCATGGCAATCTTTGGCTCAAAATTTTGAAAGAAGAAAAATAGACTTCTGATAGTAATATCATGTCCAGGAGTGACATAGCTTACTTCATAAACAATAAAAAATGTAGATATTAAGAGATATAACTCATTACTATATTCAGGTCATAGAGAAAATTTAGGCTTCACTTAGCATTTATTTAAATGAAAAAAAAAAGAAAGCAAATGCTCCTACTTCCAAATATTAAGTACTACACATTTATATAGCTTTCAATAAATGAGTGACAGCCTGTGGTTTTTATATCGAGTAAATTAAGAAAACTTGCTTGTAAATCACCTTTGTAATGCTGCCAGGGGACATACTGCAGTGTAGGTCATGTCTGTTCTGAGTGAGGAGCCCTGCTAATGACCCGGGGGGCTGAGAAAACAGCACATTCAAAGTCATTTTTAGACCATATTAAACTGTCAGGTAGACAAGCGGAAAGGTTACAATGCATCTAAAAATATTACAGTGATTGAAAGTTAAAAAAATGTAATAAAAAGGAGATTAAATCTGGAAAAATGCAAAGTAATGCACCTGTGAAAAGTTGTCATTTAATCAATAAAATGTGGGTTGTGTTGGTTTTGACAGTGCTGATAAACAGCAAACTCATGAAGTCTGCAATGTTGTATGCAATGGTACTTTGGGCCGCATATAATACTAACTTCTTTGAAAAGCTCCATGTGCGTTATTCCCATTATAGCATTAAACTCTAAATTCCCTTGTGGAATAAATATATAGTATATTAAATTAATAGAGGTTGCATGACTTATCTATGTCCATAGGACTTGAAATATTCACCTTTCTACTAGCTTTATTTTCCCTCTGACATAAAAATAATGCACCATAACAATTTTCATTGTGGAATATTAATATAAAATGTTTAGTTTATCACTGTATTTCTAAGGTTTGGAAATACTGAGGGATTATTTTAATTGTGTATGCTCATAAGGAGAACTACAAAGATATTATTACAACACAATTATTTCATTTCTTACTGCTTTCTTAAAATATTCCTTTGTGCACTCCTTTTTAGTCTTTTATAATACAGTTTAAAATATATGTAGACACCTGGGTCTAGATGTAGATATACAGCTATATTTATATGTCTATCTATATCTACCATACAAAAAGAGGGGATGAGAAGCAATATGCTTTTTGCTAATGTAATTAGAAGTGTATTTTGTGGTATGGCTATTATTTTAAATATTTTGTTGATTATGGAAGAGAACATAAGGGATATTCTAGAACTCTATTGAAACATGTGGCATATAGTTTAGTGATATAGAATGTAATATCTTGTTGTTTTTATATAATCTTCCCTCTCCCTGAATTTCTAATTTTCCTTTCTATTGTACTGTGCAAAAGTCTTTTATTAGAACTAAGCTGCATGTGAAAAATAGTGGAAAACAGTAATAGCTAGGTAAAAAATATATAAATGTTCATACACTACTGAATATATATACATATATGTATAGGAAGTCTATGAGAACAGGGACAATACCTGATTTTTCTCACTTATGCTCAATACATAGCACAGGGTAAGTGATCAATAAATGCTAATAAATAACTGGATGGATGAACGACTGAGTATATGTTTTTTTCTGTTTCTTTCTTACTAATTTTTTAAAAGTTGCAAAAATTTCCACTATTCATAAAAAACAAATTTTTGATTAATCAATTTCTGATGTCAATTTATCAATAATTTTTTGAGTTTTCTGGGTTATCTATTCAGGTGAGTTAGTTTAACATTTAACTATCCTTTCACTAACACCACACTCATTTAATAATCACAGTTTTACGTTTAATAGGTAAGGAAGGCCCTCACTAACATCCCCGCAATTTTTTCTGAATGACTTTTTAAGTAAATGTGAACAATGATTTTAGTAAAAACTGTGTTAAAATTATAAACACAATTGATAAAACGTCCCTTCTTTAAAATATTAAGTCATATAATTCAGGTTATATGATTATCTCTCCATTATGTGAAATCTCTACATTTTGTGGATCATTTAGAATACCTGTTTTTAATAAATACACCAGATTTTGTATTATAATTACTCCTAGAACTTTAATTTACTAAGTTACCTTAATTATTCATAATTTATTGGACAATATTGATAAAGTCTATCCATAGGTACCTATGTATCTCAACTTCAGATATTTGCTGATTTGCTAATTTAAAAAAATTTTACAAATAGAGTTCCCCTTACATTTACTAAATTGACAAAAGTAACTATAATATTGATCATCGTAAATGCCTTTTTCAAATTTTTATCTCTTAATTTTCTTTTTTACGTGTATTGCAACCACTGATGTTTCCAAGAAAGTGTAAAATAATTGCATAATTCTATTTAGCATTCTGTATTGTTTCTGATTTTATTAAGAAAATTTCCATAATTTTAATGTTAATTATGACATATATTAAAGATGAATTCTAAAACAATAAAGGCTGCCTTTTTATTGCTATGTTTTATTATTATTATTATTGTTTCATTTTAATCAAATCCTATTTCAACATCATTTTAGATTTTGTCTAAGCAGTTCTCTTCATAGTAAGCTTTCACATAATTTTTTTATATATAAATTTTTCTATTAAAATCTACCAAAAGCAGAGGCTGTTTCAAATAATGGTTGGTTATAAATCCCATTAATTACCTATTTAATATTTCCTAGTCATGATGATCTTTATAGTTCTATAAAATCATTGAAAGCATGAGGATATGCCTTACCTCACAACTTCAGAATTTTGCATGGGCTACTCTGTGTTCCTGGTGTGCCTCTTCCAGCTCTCTTCCAACACCCACACTTTTTCATTTGATGTCTCCTCTTCCTTAAGGAGAGGACATTAATGTCATTCTCCGAGAGAGGACTTCCAGTTTGCCTGCTGCACTGTTATATTTCACATCACGTTGCATGGTTACTTATAGAATAACATATAGCATATGCCTAATATCAAAATATGCATTTAATTGCTAAATATATCATTTTTTGCATGTATTAAGGTTCGTTGAGATGAAAATTTAGGTTTGACTATTACGATGTTTGCATACAGAAGGTAAGAAAGAAAAATGAATAAATAGCAGAATTAGTCACAGTTGCTATGTATTTCTTTAAAACAACATGACCATTTTGCAACTGATGTTAGAATCAATTTCAAAGGGAAAATAAATATAAATGGGAAACATGTATAAAACCAAATGTGCCTCTGAATGGTCATGATCTAAGACGAAAACTAAACAAAGACATCATACAAAAGTAAACCTTTGCAAATACCTCAGCTAAAAATAACAGAGTGAACACAATGATTGATAAATAATAAATTTTGTCTAGGCTAAAACTGAAAGGTAGCCCTACATTTATAATACTATTTCCTGCATTTAGTTGCATAGTGTCATAGAGTTGGATCTCAAATTACTGTAGTAGCTCCGCTGTGGGTTATAACACTGTATTATATAATAAGAGATAACTTTTTTTTCTTTTTTAGGGAATATGGCAGACAAGAGTAGAAAACAGTTTTGTCAGAGGACTTGGAAGTGAAGAGTAAAATACACAGACACCATTTTAACTGTACAGCTGAAACTGCAAAATCATAAACAAAATCACTAGGCACTGAAACAAAATTTACAACATGAAAGTGTGGTGTGCTCTTTGGGGAGTTTGTCAAATTTGATATCTGTGAGGATGGAACTTTATTTGACATACAAGGAAATAGTGCCAGTTACAGTGTCGGACTTCTGAACCTAGCATAAACATAGAATTCCCCAAATAATAAGCCATCAATAAAGGTATGGACTAGAAAATCAATCAATGTTTATTAAAGGTTAAAAACACAGAAACTTGTCTCCTGGGGCTAGACATTCAAGGCAACCAGCCAAATACTTGCCCTTAATAATTAATCATTTGTGGCCTGCCTACAGATGGAATGGTTATACAAATTTCACTTTTTCTCTGGTCTAGTAAGTTCTAAGCCAATCAATTATTATTTTAAAAAATTGTCTCTGGATGGTAAGGCCCTTTGTTACCAGGTAGTTATAAATATTTTCTGAAAGAACCAAGCCTTAGCTAAAACTTCAGGGTTTCCCCCCAGGTAAATCCTTGTAGAGGAAAATGAACTGACAGCCAAAAATTATACCACACAATTAGAGACACCATGGGCAATCAGGAGCAAAACAAAACAAACAACAACAAAAAAACACATTACATTTAGATCCACAGGAAATTAAAATGAATAATGATAAAATGCAATACGTGTGATTTAACACCAGGTAAAGGAAGAAAAATCAAAATTCAATCAGAGCAAAAATCAGTTGATTTATAAAGGCTACAGACTACCTTAGAGTGAAAAGAAGTTTGAAGGTTAAGAAGTAATATCTTGGAAATGCTGAAAGAAAAGAGCCTGCAACCTCACCTCTTTCAACAAGCTAAATTATTACTGAGAACAATATTTACGAGGCATTTTTTAGTCCTAGTATACCTGAGAAAATCTGCAACCAGTAGATTCCCAGGGAATCAGTTTATAAAGGATATATTTCAGAAACTATGCAATTGAACCCAAAAGGGAAAACTTAGATGCAATTAGAAATGAACCAATATTAAACAACAAGGAAATAACCAATTATTGGTTGGTGGGATAAAAATAATGGAGACATCAAATCTTTTTAGTTAAAATCTTCAGTAGTTCTTGTACTTTTCAGATTGCTGAAAAAGATTTTTTTCCTTTACATGTAAATCTAAAATATCCATAAGCACATAAAGACAAATGTTCTAACCTGGAACACATAGATTATTTATTCTATTTTTCCCTGTATTTGTATGTTTATTGTGAAGTTTAGCTTGCATTAGGCTTGCCCACATTATGGAGAGCAATCTGCTTTATATCAGGTCAACTGACTATAAATGTTAATTACATCTAAAATATATCCTCACAACAAAATCTACACTAGCATTTGTTTAAAACACAGAGCACTGTAGTCTAGCCACATTGACACATAAAATTAACCATCACTCACACACACACACACACACACACACACACACTCATACACACACCACCCTGAATACACTGTAAAAAGTCATATCTACTGGGAGAAGGGTAGAGAAAGTAAAAGAACTCTCATTGCTCACATTGTTATAGTAATAAGGTCAAATTGATAGTAGGTTTTTATATGTTAAGGATATATTGTATTTTTTAATATAGGTGCTTTAAAAAAAGCTAAACTTCAATGAAGAAAAGAATTCTTCCTCAAAATGCAGTATAGAAATTCTGCCTAAATTTCCAGGCTGCTGGCCTGCCCTGTGGATTTTAGCCTCAAGACTACAACAATTCTTCCTTATTTTTCAGCCTGCTGTCCTGACCTACAGATATCTGATCTGCTAGCTCTCCCAATTTCATGAGCCATTTCCTCAAAAATCTTTCTTCTCTTTTCTTTTAGTTCTGTTCCTCTGTAGAACCCTGACTAATACAGTGAATGCATATATATGTATATTTATATGTATGGGATCTCTGAAATATTATTAATGGTGTTTTATGTGGTGCAAAAATATTAGATTTATACACACATCACTAATCTTGATTACTAATTAATTATTACTGTTAATTATTGATTTAGTTACTGCATGAGAATTTATTTTTTACAAAATTTTTTAGTACTCCAATTACCATTTCTTTTTTAACTTCCAAGTTGTTGCTGAAATTTTTCTCTTTTTTTCCTAACAGACTGTAGCTCCAGTTGGGGAAGGGTGCTCCCTGCCTGGGGCAAATTCCTTATGAATTCCATCAAACCAAATTAAGTCAAAGGAAGGACAGGTTGGGAGGAACTCATTTATTTCTTACAGCCTGCTCAGGTAGCTTGCCAGGCCCTGCACCATCCAACCCCTCCAGCCACACCACCCTCTCTCTGCTTCGGTCACACACCCCTTCCAGAAGGAACTCCATGGGTGGGTCCCTGGTCACTGGTAAACACCAGACCAATTAGGAAATAGGAAAGGAGGGGAGGAGAGAAAGGCCATTTTCTCTCCCCCACTTTCTACAAATCGACTGGGTGCTCTGATGTGCTAAACATCCATTGGTATATAACCAGACTAAGTCCAGGCAGGAAATTCTGGGTGAAAACTTCCACTTAGTCCAGAAACATTATGCCTGAAAAAGTTTACCCTTACCCATTTTTATTTGAAACAAATTGATTGCACTTATTTTAAGCACTGTATCTAGTAAGTGCATGGTATGGGCTTAGTATGTAATTTTTTATTAGTGTATTTTTTGTCTTGATTTTTACTCAGTTTTTTCCTTTAGTATTTAATTAATAATTTTCCAAAGTATTATTTATACCTTTGTGGTCTGAAAAGTTGGTTGGTAGAATTTCAATCTTTTGGGATTTACTGAGGCTCTTTTTGTGAGCTAGTATGTGGTCTATTCTGGAGAATGTTCCACGTGCACTTGAGAAGAATGTATATCCTGTTGCTTTTGGATGTAGAGTTCTATAGATGTCTATTAGGTCCATCTGTTCTAGTGTGTTTTTCAGTGCTTCTGTGTCTTCACTTATTTTCTGCCCAGTGGATCTATCCTTTGTGGTGAGTGGCATGTTGAAGTCTCCTAAAATGAATGCATTGCATTCTATTTCCCCCTTTAGTTCTGTTAGTATTTGTTTCACATATGCTGGTGCTCCTGTGTTGGGTGCATATATATTTAGAATGGTTATATCCTCTTGTTGGACTGAGCCCTTTATCATTAGTAGTGTCCTTCTTTATCTCTTGTTACTTTCTTTGTTTTGAGGTCTATTTTGTCTGATACTAGTACTGCAACCCCTGCTTTCTTCTCTCTGTTGTTTGCCTGAAATATGTTTTTCCATCCCTTGACTTTTAGTCTGTGCATGTCTTTGGGTTTGAGGTGAGTTTCTTGTAAGCAGCCTATAGATGGGTCTTGCTTTTTATCCATTCTGTTACTCTGTGTCTTTTGATTGGTGCATTCAGTCCATTTACATTTAGGGTGACTATTGAAAGATATGTACTTATTGCCATTGCATGCTTTAGATTCGTGGTTACCAAAGGTTCAAGGTTAGCCTCTAGTATCTTACTGCCTAACTTAGCTCGCTTATTGAGCTGTTATATACACTGTCTGTAGATTCTTTTCTTCTCTCCCTTCTTATTCCTTCTCCTCCATTCTTTATATGTTGGTTGTTTTATTCTGTGCTCTTTCATGTTACCTTTAACTGCTTTTAGTGGGTAGTTGATTTTATTTTTTGCCTTTAGTTAGTATTTGGTTGGTCTGCTTTCTTTGCTGTGATTTTTTTCTCTCTGGTGATATCTGTTTAGTCTTAGGAGTGCCCCTGTCTAGAACAGTCCCTCTAAAATAACCTGTAGAGGTGGTTTTTGGGAAGCAAATTCCCTCAACTTTTGTTTGTCTGAGAATTGTTTAATCCCTCCTTCATATTTAAATAATAATTGTGCTGGATACAGTATCCTTGGTTCATGGCCCTTCTGTTTCATTGCATTAAATATATCATGCCATTCTCTTCTGGCCTATAAGGTTTCTGTTGAGAAGTCTGATGATACCCTGCTGGGTTTTCCTTTATAGGTGACCTTTTTCTCTCTAGCTGCCTTTAAAACTCTTTCCTTGTCCTTGATCTTTGCCATTTTAATTATTATGTGTCTTGGTGTTGTCCTACTTGGGTCCTTTCTGTTGGGAGTTCTGTGTATTTCCATGGTCTGTTCGATTATTTCCTCCCCCAGTTTGGGGAAGTTTTCAGCAATTATTTCTTCAAAGACACTTTCTATCCCTTTTTCTCTCTCTTCTTCTTCTGGTACCCCTATAATATGGATATTGTTCCTTTTGGATTGGTCACACAGTTCTCTTAATATTGTTTCATTCCTGGAGATCCTTTTATCTCTCTCTATATCAGCTTCTATGTGTTCCTGTTCTCTAGTTTCTATTCCATCAATGGCCTCTTGCATCTTATCCATTCTGCTTATAAATCCTTCCAGAATTTGTTTCACTTCTGTAATCTCCTTCCTGGTGTCTGTAATCTCCCTCCAGACATCTTTAATCTCCTCCCGACTTCATCCCTTAGTTCTTGTATATTTCTCTGCAGCTCCATCAGTATGTTTATGATTTTTATTTTGAATTCTTTTTCAGGAAGACTGGTTAGATCTGTCTCCTTCTCTGGTGTTGTCTCTGTGATATTTGTCTGCCTGTAATTTTGCCTTTTCATGGTGATAGAGATAGTTTGAAGAGCTGGCACAAGTGATGGCTGGAAGAACTTCCCTTCTTGTTGGTTTGTGGCCTTCCTCTCCTGGGAGAACAGCGACCTCTAGTGGCTTGTGCTGGGCAGCTGTGTGCAGACCAGGCTTCTGATTCTTGCCCGGCTACTATGGAGTTTATCTCTGCTGTTGCTGTGCGCATGGCCTGCCTGGAGCTGCTGCTCCGATATGGTGGAGCCACATTGGAGGGTGAATGGCTGGGAGGCTCTTTGTCTCCGTGAGGGGCCTCCATGCTCCCTGCTTCCCAGGGGGTTAGAGTTTCCAGAGTTCCCCAGATTCCCTGCTGCTGGACTAAGTGTCCCAGGACACTTCTGTCCTGTCTTGGGGTCCTTGTCCCTTTAAGACTTCCAAAAAGCTCTCGCTTTTCTTTGCTCCGGGTGCACTGGCTGCAGGGACCGGCTCACTGCTCTTACTGTCCTGTTTCCCTAGTTTCCAGCAACCCAACCATGCACTGTGTCTGCGCTCTGGTGCGGATGTCTAGGGCTGGCTATTTAGCAGTTCTGGGCTACCTCTCCCTCCATGCTCTGATTCCTCTCCTCCTGCCCGGAGCTGGGGTGTGGGGCACTCAGGTCCTGCCAGGCCGGGGCTTATATCTTACCCCCTTTGCGAGGCACTGGCTTCTCGCAGGTGTGGGTGTGGTCTGGCTGTTGTCCTGTGTCTTCTGGTCTCCCTTTAGGAAGAGTTGTCTTTGTTGTATTTTCAAAAATATATGTGGTTTTGGGAGGAGATTTCCATTGCTCTACTCACACTGCCATCTTGGCTCCGCCCCCCAAAGTATTATTTAAATAATATAAAATTTTGATGTTACAACATGCATAGATCTTAGATTTATAATTTAATGCCTTAGTCACTTTCATATGTCTGTGATTTTAACATACAAGTCAAGATGTATAACTTTTCCACCATTCCCCAAAAGTTCTCTAGGCACATTAATAGACTCATATGTCTGTGATTTTAACATACAAGTCAAGATGTATAACTTTTCCACCATTCCCCAAAAGTTCTCTAGGCACATTAATAGACCCACACACACACACACACACACACACACACACACGCAGGCAACTCATAACCAAATATTTATAACCAAAAATAAAGAGGAAGTATATAATTAAGGAAATATAGTGAAAACAATTGGCAGCATTTAGGAGGGAGAAAAACTGTAGAACAGTAAGTAGTGACAGCTACTTCTCACTGGAAAAAAATGGAAAAACATTTTTAAAATTCTGCTAAAAGAACAACTATCTACAAATGCATTCTATATTCTCCAATTATTTCTTTAAAATTGGGGGTGATATAAACACACATTGGATAAAGGAAAGTGAAAGAAATTGTTGCCAGCAGACCTTTACTATAAGAAATGCTTAAGGAAGTTCTTTAGGCTGACCAGAAAAGATACTAGATGGAAATTTGGCTTTCCAAGTAAATGAACAGCATTAGAAATCATAAATATGTGGATTAATAGAAAGAAGTTTTTTGTTTTTTTCTCTTAATTTCTCTTAATAGGACTCTTTACAGGAAAAGTAACATGTGATATGGTTTATACAATGGAGAAATAAATTATGGCAACAGTAGTACAATACTAGTAATGCTAAAATACTACATGAATTCTACTGTTATAAATTCTAACATTTTGCGTGAAGTGGAACAATATACATCTAAGCAGACTATGAGAACATAATGGCATCAATTATAACCACAAGAATTATCACCAAATGGCAATTCATACACCTAGTCAATAATCAAGAGAAAATAGAATAGCAAATACATTTCCTGAATCCCCCAAAACTGACAAAAAAGGAAAAAATGAGAAACAAAGTAAAACAAAAAGGAACAATAAGGAAACAACTTGACAGTTAAATTCAACCACATAAAAAAATACACTGCTTTTGACTGAGGCATGGAGTATTGGAAAATCATTGTACTTATTATTTCCACACATATGTAATCTATCTTCTATTTAATAATTTAAAAATGAAAAATTGAGTATATTTGATAGTTAAAAGAGAGAAAAGCAAAGAAATTAAAACTATAGTTGAAATAATGGGTAATTCAATTTATAAATAGAGGTGGAATTAAAAGTATGAAAATTAAGTTTGTAATAAATTAAAACTACAGGTGATAAATATTGTGGACTGTGAAGAAAATAAGTCCTTGGCGATTAATGATCTTTTACTAAAAGCAAATGATTAATAGTAGTGATCTCTAAAACGATATTGCATGGTTTTAGGGAAGCTGAACTCTGGAATCATTGTATTTGAAAACATTTAAGATAACATGAAATGCTGTGTTTTCTTAGAGTTCTTCAGATAATATTTAATTAGCATCTTAAAGTAAGAATCTAAACAATTCAAAGAAAGTTTTAATTCTTTCAAACCCTTACCTGTTTCCTGTTAATTCTGCTCTTAGGTTGTGGGTTATCCAGAACCCCCCAAATAGCCTAGAATGTTCACCAGTCCCTCATTCATAAAAATACTAAACTCTAGTTTGGATTTATAGCCCTGTAATTGTTAACCTTTGCTCAATTTTATGGATTATATAACAATGTTTTTAGTGTGTGATATCAGGCTCACCTCTCTGAACTTGGCTTCATTGATTTTACCACTGTAAATACAATTGGTTACTAGAGCTGTAATGCTTTCTATCAGATTTTCAATTTATATGTATCCTTTTAATTTATATTTATCTGAATGTTCACCTGATAACAGGAACTTGTCTCCAGTTGTAAGAAACAGAACTTAAAGTGATTTTGTTCTGAAAAAAAATGTACAAGGGGATTCAATTTATTTTTTTTATTTCTGAGCAGTAGAAGGTTCTGTTTGTAACTGTTAAAGTCCAATTTTGTTGTTGTACTGATAGTTGTTTCAAAATTCTAAAATAACTAAAATTTAAAATAATTTTATATGATGGAAGAAATCTTAGATTCATTGTGGATCAAAAATACTGTTGTTTTCAACCAAAAAAAACCCCAATATTTTATTTGGTAAAAAAAATTAGTGAGTTTCTACTGTATATAAGAATCAGAGAAATCATTCCAGTTATAATCTGGTTCTAATGGTGTAATCATAATTGACCAGTGAGAAAATGTAACAAAACATGACAAAATGTCAGCTATTTTAAGTAAGTAAACTCTATGCTCAAAGAAAATAGTTACATATAATTTTATAACTATTTCTTAGGGAATATTCCTACTGTAAATACTGTGATGATAAGGCAAATTATGCTAGCTTTTTAAAATAAAAATTGTCCACAAAATATTCAACATCTATATTCTTGACTCACTCTAAATTATTCATCACTCTCTTTATAGCTTCAACTCCCTGTCAGGGCAAGTTAAAAACAACAGTAATTATTATGACAACAACATGAACATGTAAATAGAGTTTTCTTATATCAAAAACTGGTTTTCATTTTGCTGTCTACAAATTAGAACTGGAAGGGAGAGGGAAAAGGGAAATTGTTCTGTTAGTTCTTTATTTACAAATATTTGCTAATTAAAAATTTAAGAAAATTTTCAAGGCAAGTGCAAATATCTTTCTCAATTGACAGCTAGTACAAAACTGTAGAGCTTACCATCGTCAGCTTACCAGAAACTCATCATTAAAAATTATAAAGAAACTGATTCATCACATTAATGCTGACCTTTCTGAGTCAGAAGAGTTAGAAATAAGGAGTCCAGAATCTTCAACTCCAGTTCTCCTGATTCCGGAGTTCATCTCTTCTGCCGGCAAGTTCTGCTCTAGAAATCATCTTCCTGGAAGGGATTTATTTTATGTATAACTTGTTCCTATTTACCACATATAATTTTCTCTTTTTATACAATTAATTTCCAAACTTCATATTCCATCTGAATTTCATATTGTTTAACTTTTATTTCAAAATCTTTCATTTTACTTTTTTCTCTTAGTATTACTTAATATATTCATTTTCTATCTTCTTTTAATGTTAATATTTTACATGGTAGGTAAGTGACCACATTTTAAAAAAAAGTGTGAAGAGATTCCACATTTTTGGTAGGGAAGAGGACAGCCTTCCCATTCAATTGTTTTGTCAACTGCTCTTGATAAACAAGAACACTTTGTCAGCTCCTGAACCCTTCACAAAAACTAACAGGGACTCAGGCACAGGGTCAGAATCTTAACCTATTGATAACAGTAGTGTTTTTGTTCACATCTCCTGGAGTCCAGATTTTCTGTCAGCAATTACATATGCTAAAATGCATGCATTTATTAACTATTCCTACCATCTCAAATCCACTAGTCCAGCTGAGGCTTCTATAGTAACAAGAAACACAAGTAGGGATAATTATAAATTCAGGATCATCTTTATAACGCAATCATTTACACCCAGTTTAAGAAGAAAAGAGGATACATATTTATTAAATAGGTAGCTGTAATCATAGGTGCTGCCTTTATCTGTGTTTCTGTGTCATAGTTTAGTATAAATTTGAATGATTTATCTGTAAATAAATATTTATGCTTTTTACCTTAAAAAACAGTTCTCATCAATGCACTCATTCAGAGAATGAACTATATAAATCATTAGAAGTCAGAAAATTTTGTGTATGACTAATAACCAGTTCCTTAACTTTAAGGGAATCAAAGCTCAGTGGTGCACACAGACATATAACTACTACACAATGGTCCATGATATAAAATTTCAGTTTAGAAGATATTGATTTATCTTTAAGAATTCAGCAGAGTGTCAACATCCCATTTGTAAATCAGAGTGATTTTAAATCTTATAGTGTATGTGGCTTGTTAAGTCAGGTTTTTCTAAAGGATTCTGATAACCTAATTTTCATAAACATACACACACACACTACATCAAATTAGAAATCTATTTGGAGGAAGATTAGCTAGGGAATTCATAAAAACAAAAGCTTAAATTGAGAGCACATGAAAAAGTGAAACAAAAAAACAAAAACTGAACATACAAGTCCTCCCCAAACACACATAAACACAAACCCAAAAACCCAATTAAATCACCAACAATGACAAAAACAATAAAACTCTATCATTTTGAGTTCTAACCACTGCTAATAATCCAAGTACACAAGATACATGGTGTTCATAGCAACTTTAACTTCCTCTAACGTTATGCAAACTTCTGACTTCTCTGTGATGCTGCAAAACTCAAATATTTCATGTATATTCTGTCTGACATAATCACATGTTTATTCTGCTCTTTTCTGGGTAATAGGAGGTTTCAAGAATTCCAGTTAGACAGAAATAACATCCTTTCCTTAAGATCCAAACTTGGAAGCAATTTCTCCCTTGCAAAGTTCCATGTTCACTCGAGAAAACTCAAAACCTCTCCAGTTGAAGTAATATATGTCAGCCACAGTAGAAAATTTTAGGCACCTCACTTAAATTCAGTACTCAGATTTCACATGATGGAGTTAGAAGAACCTTCTAGTTGGAGGGAAGACACCCAAACTTTTGTATTGTTTTGTAACGTTTTCTTTGAATGGCACCTTTCTGATCTGCAAATAAGACATGTGGAACAGGTGAGTTTTACTATGGTATCTTTGCTATTCTGTAAGACTTACAAATAATCAGAGAATAAATATATACATACATATATACATATTACATACACACCTACATACATGGAAATAGACATAGAAGGAAACAAACATAGATACTTTTTCCAGAGAACAACTATAAAGAATCACTTAACACATGCACTGCAGACCTGGGATTAGAGTACTGTTTCTACTTTTACTAAATATGTAACTTTCTGCAGGTCCTGGTCAGTGAGTGATCTAAGCTGCGGTTTCTACACAGGCAAAATGGAAATCATAACACTGCTTCCTAATTTTGAGCATCAAGTATACTAATGCTTATAACTTGCAGTATTTAGCATAACTTCTTCCTAACTGTAATTGTTCAATATATTGTCACTAATAGTAATAATAATAATGAAAACCTTTAGAAAATTTCCTTGAGTCTAGGCCATACTATTATCTTCTAAGGTACCATGTAAAATTGGAAATTAGAAGGATTTTGAATAATACCTTACCAAAGAATTGTCTGCTGGGCTCAAATATTTGTTTACTAATATTACTTTCTAAGTTATTCATCCTGACAAGTTTCTATAGTCATCCTCACCTGATCATATCTCCCTTTATTTTTTCCTCAAATGTAAAATTATTCATGAGCTAGCCTCTTAGGGAGATTCACCTGGATTTTTTTATATTAAGAATTTTCAATGAAACAGATGGGTCAGCTTTCTTTCAAATCATTAACAGTGGCTTTTAAGACTCATTGCATCTTGATGGACTTATTGTTTTGTTCAGCTTACTAAAACTGGTTTTTTTATTCCTCCCCTCATTTTACTTGATCCTCTTTCCACCTGGCCTATTGACTTCCTGATATGAATATTCCTTTCATTGGGGCATAGAAAGACCCTTTGGTTTATACATTCAGGTGTATATGGCAGAATGGGTGTATTGGTGAATATGGCAGAATAGCATAAGGCAGCATTTGGAGCGATGCTTAGCCAAATAATTAGTAATTCACCATTGACAGAATTGCTGAGTATAAAGCACAAAGCATTCAATATTCTGCATCGCTCTGCCCAGTCATAAGGCATTTCCTTTGAGAAATATGGAACTGTTAAACCTAAGCCGGTAAATTCCTTTTTGAGTTTTGGATATGATCCTTACCTCTGATATGATCCTTATCTCTAATACCTCTAATATTATCTCAATGACCTTCTTTTCCTGTGATGCCCCATTCTTCCTACTGATTAAGTATATTTCTAAAATATATGTAATATTTCATTTTTAATATCTTTAGGTTTCAATCTTATTACTCAGGCACTTATTACTAAGATTCCATCATCATTCTTACTATATTTCATCCACTGCCTTGAATTCTGTGATGCCAGTGATACCCAAATATTTTCTTAATAGTAGGTCTCTTTGAAGTATCTGGATGACATCTCCGTATTTTGCCTTGATGTACATAGATAAAATTTAGTGACTAGTTTATGTTTTTATTTTTATATCTTCTGGTGTTATATATAATATATATATAATTATATAATTACAGTTTTAGCACTCTAAAGTTTTATTAAAATGCAAGTACAAATATCTTAAAGACAACAGCGTGTTTCCTTAAAGATAAGTTCATTCTATCCATTTTTATATGTTCTCTCCCACAAAGTTTCTCCTGCTATTCTTTATTCCTTTAGAAAATTATGTTATTTCCTTTCTTTCAATAAATAATAACATACAGTATCTATTGAATACTTACAAGGTAGAAGTAGTACATAAAAAGTGTTATAAGCATTTTTTCAGATTATCTTTATAATGACACTATGAGTACATAGAACCTTGTTTTATAAATGACATGAGGCTGAGATAGGTTAGAGAGTTTATCTAATGTTTTAAAGCTCCTTAAAGATGAACATGAGATTTAAATTCAGACAAAATGTAAGTTGAACACATATTCTAAACCACTGTACCTACCATCTTCTTGGTAATACTACTGTGCCAGGCTAGGTCTAGAGCAAGATGAGTAAAGCACCAGTCTTAAGCACAAAGTTTAAAGTGGCACCACAAATCCCAGTAATAAAGACTTAAAGTTTTTTAATTCATTATTTTAAATAATCATTGTTTTACAGAAATTTAGTGATGAACTAAAAATTAGTATTTTAAATAAAAATAGTATTTGTATCACTGATCTTTCCTTTTGCTTCAGGCTCCAGTGTGGCTCCCCAAGCAACTGTATACTGATCTCATCTTAATTTAAAACTTGGATATTTGTTTATCATGATTTTTTGTACTAATTTTGATTTTTTTAATATTGCATCCAAACATTATTTATTTTGATCAGTGAGTCTTTGGTGGCTCTCCATGTTTTGAATTTGAAGGGAGGGCCTCATCTCACCTTAGAGCTGGCCCCACGTGTGAGGCTGAACTGCTCATTCTCAGGGGTAGAGCTCCAGCCCATGCTGGAATCTCCACCTTGACAGCATGTGGGAGGGGTGTAACTTCTCTGCTCCCTTGAAGTTTAGCTTGTTCATGTGACTTGCTTCAGCCAACAGAAGGTGAGCAGGATTAGCGCATGGCATCTTGGAAGCCTTTGCAAGTTAGTGAACAATTTGCCACCTTCCCTTTCATATTCTAGATGGTAGAGGCTTTCTCTGAGATTTGGCTCTTTATTGTTTCTGAAGAACAGTCTAGCCTATTTTTACTAATGTACTCCCTCAGCAACTTTGAATCTTTGCTAAAATTGTCATTTTCTCAGTATGTTTATCCTGAGCCCCTATTAGAAATTGCAGTGTACACAAATACATTCTCGCCTACATCTCTGACTTTTAATTACCCTGCTCAATCTTTTCAATAGTATGGATCATCTTTTGACATGCTGTATTAGTAACTTCTGTATTGTGTTTTATGTCTACATGACACTGAACTAAGCTTACAGGCTTATATTCTTATGGGTTACAATGCAAAGTAGTAATCTCCAATGTCAATTGACTAAAGAGTCAATAAGTGGAGTTGCCACTTTATATTTACTTGGCAGAGCAAATAGGAAAGAACACAGAGTTCTGTTCATTCAACAGCTTCCTTATCAATTTCATCCCATGGTCCTAATACTTGTTAATGATGTCCCAGAAATGGGGTTACAGGTTAGTCAATGAAGTGAATGATTTGTTTATTGGGTTTCAAAATACTTCTTATAATGCCATTTTAAGGATAAGTGTTGATTGAATAGTTGGCTTTTCATCAGCATTAATAGAATTGAGGGAACCCCATGTGGAAGCTTAATATACTTTTCCAGGTTATAAGGGAAATAACAGAATCTCCAAGAGCTGGTGTTGGCAAAACTGGACAGCTGCATGTAAGAGAATGAAACTGGATCATTGTCTAACCCCATACACAAAAGTAAATTCGAAATGGATCAAAGACCTGAATGTAAGTTATGAAACCATAAAACTCTTAGAAAAAAACATATGCAAAAATCTCTTGGACATAAACATGAACAACTTCTTTATGAACGTATCTCCAGGGGCAAGGGAAACAAAAGCAAAAATGAAGAAGTGAGACTATATCAAGCTGAAAGGCTTTGTACAGCAAAGGACACCATCAATAGAACAAAAAGGTACCCTACAGTATGGGAGAATATAATCATAAGTGACAGATCTGATAAAGGGTTGACATCCAAAATATATAAAGAGCTCATGCACCTAAACAAACAAAAAGCAAATAATCCAATTAAAAATTGGGCACAGGATCTGAACAGACAGTTCTCCAAAGAAGAAATTCAGATGGCCAGCAGACACATGAAGAGATGCTCTACATTGCTAGTCATCAGAGAAATGCAAATTAAAACCACAATGAGATACCACCTCACACCAGAAAGGATGACTACCATCCAAAAGACAAACAACAACAAATGATAGCAAGGTTGTAGAGAAAGGGGAACCCTCCTACACTGCTGGTGGGAATGTAAATTAGTTCAATTATTGTGGAAAGCAGTATGGAGGTTCCTCAAAAAACTCAAAATAGAAATAACATTTGACCCAGGAATTCCACTCCTAGGAATTTACCCTAAGAATGCTGCAGTCCAATTTGAAAAAGATGTATATATACCCCAATATTTATCGCAGTACTATTTACAATAGCCAAGAAATGGAAGCAACCTAAGTGTCCATCAGTAGATGAATGGATAAAAAAGAGGTGGTACATATACACAATGGAATATTACTCAGCCATAAGAAAGAATAAAATCCTACCATTGGCAACAACATGGATGGAGCTAAAGGGTATTATGCTCAGTGAAATAAGCCAGGTGGAAAAAGACAAGTATCAAATGATTCCACTCATCTGTGGAGTATAAGAACAAAGGAAAAACTGAAGGAGCAAAACGGCTGCAGACTCACAGAGCCCAAGAATGGACTAACAGTTACCAAAGAGAAAGGAACTGGGGAGGATGGGTGGGAAGGGAGGGAGAAGGGGGAAAAAAAAGAGGCATTACTATTAGCACACATAATGTAGGGGTGGGGGGCAAGGGGAGGGCTGTACAACACAGAGAAGACAAGTAGTGACTCTACAGCATCTTACTACACTGATGGACAGTGACTGTGATGGGGTATGTGGTGGGGGGGACTTGGTTTTGGGGGGAGTCTAGTAAACATAATATTGCTCATGTAATTGTAGATTAAGGATACCAAAATAAAAAAAATTAAAAAAAATATTGCTAAAAATGATTTCACTCATCTGTGGAGTATAAGAACAAAGGAAAAACTAAAGGAACAAAACACCAGAAGACTCACAGAACCCAAGAATGAACTAACAGTTACCAAAGGGAAAAGGACTGGGGAGGATGAGTGGTAAGGGAGGGTAAGTGGGGGGAAGAAAGGGGGCATTATGATTAGCATGTATAATGTGGGGTGGGGGCACGGGGAGGGCTGTACAACACAGAGAAGAAAAGTAGTGATTCTACAACATCTTACTATGCTGATGGACAATGACTACAATGGGGAATGTGGGGGGGACTTGGTGAGGGCGGTTCTAGTAAACATAATGTTCCTCATGTAATTGTAGAGTAATGATACCAAAAAAAAAATTTCTAAAGCCATGCTAACTGCCTACAATTCTCTTTGAAACTCATTTGAAGTCTTGGAAGCTTAAGAGAGCAGAAACTCTACTAACAAACCCTTATATATTTGATTTATTGGACTACATTTAGGTTAAAAAACTAGTATATTGAACTTAATGCATCTAGGTGCCTCCTCTTGAAGCCACCCACCCACTGCCAATTCATCAAAAGTCAGTAGTGAGAGGAATGTATTTTTCTAGTAATATTTGTTATTTAATTAAATTAAATAGAATTGTATCGTTGACTATAATGAAACATAAAATAAATGAAAAAATTTAAAAAATCTGCCAATAAAGGCAAATAGCCACAAAAACTGCTCTTCAGTTAGTTACTGGAGGAAAAATATTGAAGGAAAGAAATACAAAAATCAGAAAGGACTCTGTGGTGAAATTGCTTCAACAGTGTCTTCATTTTTTTTAAGGTATCCAACATGCTTATTTGATATATTTATATATTGTATCATGATTGCTATTATAGTGATAGTAACACTTGTGTTAGAGCAGACAGATAGGCGGGGGGAAAGCAGGCAGGAGGGGAGAAAGGCGTGGGCAGAACCCCCAGTCTCTGCCCACAGGCTGCCCATCTCCCTCAGGTCCACCCCTTGGCGATTCAGCACAAACTGATAAGCAAAAGGTCCGGGTCACTGAGACCTTCCCAATTTCAGCACATAGGCATTTGAAGAACACCTTGCTCCTAATATCCCTGGCACCATCATGATGTCATTATTATATTATTTGCATTGCGGTTTTAGCCCCATCATGGGTTTCTCTTAGACACTCATGGGAACAATGACCAATGACGAGCACAAACTCACACAAAGAAGCTGAAGGAGAGGAAGCAAGACGGATCCAAAATATAGTATGAAAATGATAAAATGGGAGGGAGGAAACCAAATAATCCCCCATAAGAGACGCAATGTAAAACCCAGTGAGCTGCTACCACCCTCGGGGTCAGTCCACACATCTGTCTTTGGAGCACACTTCCCTTTCACTTCGTTAAATAAAAACACCTTGAAGCTTTAACTCTTCTCTCCTTCAAGACGACAAGAATGGAGGAATTTGACAATCCACTGCCTGGTAACACTTCTATCCACAGTGGCTTTAAATTGTCCCTCCACTTAGCCCCAAAAGACTGCACTGTGGGTGTGGTTTCTCAAAAAAAGAAAATAAGCTGACCCACACTCAAAATTCTTTGTAACCCACAAGATTTTTTAATTAATGTTCATGCATATAGTTTAAATTGTATACATTGTGAGCATGTCATTTTTACATATCATCATTTTAACCAAACTTTTCAGTTAATGTATTCAATGTGTGCCCTAAAAACATCAGATTAAATAGTTTTTGTGTACTATTCTTTTGAACTACAGGTGATTTCAAAAGTCACCTATTCCAATTATCCTTATTCCTGAACTTTTCTGATTAAACTTAAGGAACATTTTATCAAAATATTTAAATGGTTTGGAAAAATTTCATAGCAGGTTAGGGTAAAAAACCAGGCTTGAAAATATTTCTTCCAATTCTAGTCTAGATATTATTTTGTCACATAGTGTCCCATTCACCTTCCCCTCCTTTTAATTGCATTGACATAAAAACACAAGTAACTTGTTTGGATTAACACCTACTCTCTTAGTTTGTGTTCACCCAAAAGCAGGTGATAAGGTAAAGATTTGTGTGCAGGTACTTTGTTTAGAGGTGATCTCAGGAAGAGCAAGAGAAAGAAGAGGGATAAGGAAGAGAGGGAAATGAAAAAATTTAGTAACCAATAAAGTATGTTGATGAATGCATTACTGCTGTCACTAACTTGGCACAGTCCTGTTAGGGAGATTCTGAGAAATCATGTGGGACACAGTTCAGAATACTCTCATTTAAGATGAGGATGGGAGGCTTAGTCCCATCCTCTTGGCTCCCACTGACTGAGAGGAGTCCCTATACAAAACAAAATCATAATGGGGCAATAATTGTTGTGATCTCTTTAGACACAGTTTCATATTTCAAATTCACTTTTTCTTCTTTTATTTTTGGAGATCCGATCACCACTGTGGAATAAAAGTCTTAAGAACGATTCTTGGCCCAAATTAAATCAGCACCAATAGAGTAGCAAGAAAAACAGACAAGAGGCAACCTTTCAAGAAGGCACACATCTCATAATATTTAAGACAAATAAATAAATAAATAAATAAATAAAAATCTATGAATTGGCAAGTCAAATATATTTATAATACTCTTGAAATTGTTACAATATTCATGTTATTGCTGTTGTTTATTGTTCTCCTTCCCTCCCAGGCTTAGATTTCATCAAAAGCTGTGTTGCTACCAGACTAATAAACAATAGGCCTTTTGTTAAGTACTCTCCAGCTTATCAAACAAAGTTAGAAGTGGATGCTTCAGCTTGAGGTATCAGATCAAAATAATGTTCAAACCTAGTCTAAGGTTTTGTGTAATATAGTGGTTAAAAATAACAGTGTGACTCAAAACGTGATATCCAAAGTCACAGCAGTTGACAGCTGAGTGATTTTTAGCTTTTCTTTTTCCTTTGCATTTTAAGAGGTAGGAACTTAAAGGCATTAATGGATTTTTATTGGATTGATAGTTTATATTTTACAAATTTTACTAGGATTTTTTTTTCCATTTTCATTACTATTGGGTATACATTAGTAGTTATTTTATAGAAACAGAGAGGTTCCTCTTTTATTAGTTTTAGTTTCAGCTATAATCCTAATTTGATTCAGAAAGCAGGAAGCCATCACTGCAATAACAAGCTTGCTACGTAATATTTCTTCATTTCAGACAACATCATAGACAATATCAAACTTCAAGTGCTGAAATTTGTCTCCAGGCAACGTCTTCTGCTCAGCACAGTACCAGTTGTCAAATTACAAAACACAATTCTGATTTTGGTAAACTTGGTTTACCCAGAGTTAATGCACTATGCCTCAATTACACTGTCACTCATGTTACTAATTATAGGAGACACAGAGAGTCATCAAAAAGATAATTTATTTATTTTTATTAAGTAGCTCACTTTCTTTTATAATTTACATCCCACAGAGCTGAATTGAAGCATTAAATGTTGAATTTCATCACAGCAAACATCTAAATTACTAGAGAATATAAAACATAATACCAGACAACTTGCTGAAAAGGCAGAAGGCAAGCACATGATTTGTCTCGTGGTTATAAAATTTTAGAGCTGGAAGGAACTCTTTCCTATTACAGATGAAGAAATTTAAGCCCAGCTCTAGTAAGTGACTTGTTCAAGGGCCTAGAGTTACTATTTTAGCAAAGAAATTCACCATTTATGTTTTCAAAAACAAAGTGGGTAATGACATGCCTGGAGATAAAACCTAACTGGCTATAAAAATATTTTTAAGAAAAGATTGTAAGCAAATAATATTTATAAATATGTAAATCATCTTTCATCTGAAACTAGTCTGGGCAAAGAAACAATGGGCCAGTAAAAGTGAAGCTCTTTATAACAAAGACTGTGGAAACCCAGCCAGCTGAGTAACCTTCCTGGAAGCACAGAGGTAATGGAACTTCATTGATCTGAGAGTTTATTTCATGAAAATTCATTCTTCATTAGTGAACTTTGAATACAAATGTCACTTAACACTTTCAAAAAAACCAAAGCCATCAGGATGCCATTCACTTCTCAAACATATCTAATTCTGATTTGGTAAGGATTAGGGAAAATCAAGTAGACCTCAAGGTCATGTTTCTCAGTCCTCCAATGTCTATTGGGAACTGGACAGCCCCTGCATCCTGGCATCAGGGAGCCTGCGCTCCACCAAACCAGCAAGGATCCTTGTAGACATGGGGATGAATGCTATAAACACCATCTGTGTAGTTTCAGCAAGAAGCTGTTTCTTTAAATGGTTGGCTCTTCTTCAGAGCAAATCAAATTGAGTCCTAGAAAGAGAATAAATTGATGCTGATGATAAAATATTTAGTTTAAAAATTTTTTTAAATCAAATTTGAAAGTTCTGGGCAGGTATCTTGTATTCCAATTTGGATGGGTTACTGTAATGACATTATAACTCACTTTGAATGTATGTCTTCATCAAATCTCCATTAGTCCACATTTGGTCTATCATTAACAAGCCACGTTGCAGGATTTGATATGGGTTGAAACTCATCTGCTCATTAAGGTGAGAGATAAGGGGCGGACTTACAAGGATGGCCCACCACAAAGTTATCTGTTTGTGAGTGTGTTTTACACACAGTTACACTGGTGTGTGTATGTAAGTATGTGTAAGGAAGACAAGAGAAGACAACGTAATAAACCACAAAACTACATGTGGATGTGTTTTAATTGGATTTATCTGATCATTTTAATAGAATATTTGCATTAGAAAACATCTAAATTTTAGGAAGGGAATATATATTGCAGACCTGGTAAATAGCTGATTTCATTAATGCAAATGAATTCAGTGTTTAAAATACAATTCTGCAAAATTCCCCTTCCCTCATGCTTTCAACAGTGTGACATTATGTATTATCCCTTCCTATAGCCTGCAACTCTCCTGTTCTCTCATCTCATCGTGACCCCTACATCTCTTAGATACTTTACTTCAAGTTCTAAACATCTGTCTCTATTATTTAGTACAGGTCTTTCCTTCTGATGAATTTTCCAATTCATTAAGTCTGCTCAGATGTGTTCAAACTAATATATCAAGTTCTAATTTTAGTTTTATTTAGTGATTTTTTTTCTTTCATTCTGAAATTCTCATTAAATTATTTGTACTTCTGTAGTTCTCTGCTCACATGTTTGTATTTTAAAAATTTCTTGAACATATCACACATATTTATAGTCCTAGTCTGTTATTTTTCTTCAAGTTTTGTGTCAAATCTAATTACATTGTTGTTTATTAAATTTTTATTTTAGGTGATAAATTACAGTGATTAATTTAAATATCTTGATTTTTATATATTTTATGGGAGAATGTATTTTACTTACATCTAGCAGTAAACCCAGAACAGGTTACATTAATACAATAAGAATGTGAAATAATTTGAGCCCCTGTTGCTGGTTCCATGTATGCTTATGTGACTGGCTCTCAAAGTCAGTTGAAATTTATTTATGTTAGTAGGGTCCTTTCTTTTCACAAGCCCTAAACTTCAATTTTTGTCCTTCTAGCTCTTAATTTCCCAAGCTCTCCTCCTCCATTTTTACATTTGGTAATTTGTCAAGGATAATACAGACACCAAATGTTGGGCTCAAATTTCTAGTCTTTCCTTTTCTCCTTTCAGGTTCTTATTGCCTTTTGAATTATCTGATGCTTTTAAGCAGATTTTTTTAAAAGTATTTCCCTCTATATTTTCTAGGTTTTCTGGAGGAACATTGGTCTGAACAAGCTAGTCCACAATTACATAGAACAGACTCTCTTAGATTTCTATTTGTTCAATAGCTCCAACGTGATTGCATATTACATTGAAACCTAGGATTAATCTCCAAACTTCTTTTTAGGCTTTGAAATGTATCTGTGCTGGGCATAAAATGTTATCAGCATATATTTGTTTAATTGACTTCCATCTTAACTTTCTATAGAGATGTTCAAAAACTGCAAGTTTTATAGCAGTTTACTGTAAAGCAGATTATATTGAGATACAAACAGTAAAATAGAATTCTCAGTAAAACTGATGATTATTCTTTGTAAATGTAGGCAGTTGATGGTACTGTAAGCCATGTGCAACTAAAACCAGAAGTTATGTAGAATGGAAATGGGGATAACAGTCGTGCAAATAAAGCCATAACATTTTTGATGCACAACAAAATGTTAAGCCATGCAGATGATAAGTGACCAGTTTAAAATATCAAGAATAGTGAAGGAAGTTCCACTGTTTGTATAGCTGCCCATTGCCACAGTGAAAATGGAATATTCATTGATCTAAAAATCACACCATTTAAAAAGTGCACACACAAATGCACATAATTTAGCCACTGAAACAGCTATGTGTGGAATAGACACAATTACTGCAGTGTGATATAAAAGAACTAAATACATCCTAACATAAAAATACATAAAATATTTCCCTCACTGGATCACCTGAAGGTCTGCAATTATCTTTGTTAAGGAGTCTCATATTTTAAGTCTATAGTGCTTTGGAAGGGGCAAACGTTTGCAAGTTAATATTGCTGGAGAAATACTTATCTAATCGACAACACAGTTATTCATTTTTTATGTGGTAATAACAATAATAGTGCTTGCCACTTATCAAATACTTGCTTTGTGCCAGAGACAATATATGCTGTGCCAAGAACTATATACACACACCCACTACATGTTTTGCTTGTGTGTGTATGTGTGTGTGTGTGTGTGTGAGAGAGAGAGAGGGAGGGAGAAAGAGTGGGGCCCATTTCCTCTAGGATTGCAGCCTTTCAGGTTTTCAATGTCTTTTTATTTATATATATATATATATGTATATATTAAAAATCTATTTATATACTATATATGTGTACTATATAATTACAAAATTATATATAATATGCATATATTATATATATATATAAATATTTGACCCTAAGGAAAAAAAATTATTTTAACCACAGAAATATCAAAACTGTAGGTACAGTTGTACACATTTTGCAAAGGGAGGGCAAGAGGCTAAGTAATTCATATACTGTAGCACAACTGAGAAATGGCAGAGCTCAACTCTCAAATGAATGCCAAGATTTGATAGGTGTGTGGGGATCGCTCAGTGTGTCTCAGACTAAGTCTGCCAACCACCAGCTGACAGAAACTTGTGTGAATTTTTTCTTCTTCTATTTTAATTTCAATGCAATTCAGAAACAAAATAATTGTTGTAGGTCATCTATGTTACCACCTCGTATCAAGTCCTGACATAATCTCATAACCAATTGCAGAAGAGTCTTTATTTACAATCGAGTTGCATTAAATGATACTGCAGTACTTGAGTTAATAAGAAAAGAAAACCAGAATAGTCTTAATTAATGTATTATGGTTAATATGACTGAAAATCCTGGGAATGAGTGAGTTATTGTCCAACATAATTTGTAGAGTCATATCAAACCCAATGGACCTTTCTGTATAAGTCAATATCATATTCATATTGAGGGAAGTAATTTAGAAATGTTCAGAAATTTTTTATGTACAGGAAATTAATATTAATTGGAGTTATACTGGCTTGCAATTTCTTTGCAGTTTAATGTCATTTTTAAAATTTGGTAGTAACTATTAGTATAAATAGTTTGTACTTTTAAATTTACATTTATTCAATATCATTGAAAGGAAAATAATTTGAGCAAAGCACAGGGACAGTAAGAATTATTTTCTTTTAAAATGGACTGCTATACTACCCTTGTTTTAGAAACACTAGGATGAGAAATACGTTTGGATGAAGTAAGAACAGTAAGAGTACAGCACTCAGGCAGGGGGATAAGTTAAGTGAGAAAGCTCTCTGCGTTTATCATAGGAGCCTTAAGATAATTCAGGATCAAGTAAGTAGGCTGGGAAACGTAGTACATAAACTTGCCACCCTCTTTTATTTTCTTAAGGCCTGAACTGAGCAACAGATTCCTCCATGGTATGAAAATAAGGCAGAGTAAAGTAAAAACTCTTTAGGGTTACTGATTTTATACAATAGTATCTGTTACGGAAACACATGCTGAAATTTTAAATGATTTTCTTATTAACAACAGTGATAAAGTTAGCACAAAGAAATCTGAAAAAAATATAAACACATATTCATAAAAATTGAGAAAACCAGATATTAGAACCAAATAAAAATAAATATACTTATCTACATAATTTTTCAATGCATCCCAAATTAGTATAAATTGGAGAGACTGAATTCTAAAGTACCAAAGAGGTCACTTTGCAAGTCATTTTGCATTTATGCTATATAGAAATAAAATTTTAGTGTTGAAATACATCATCATCCAACCTCTTTTTAACTGCCCTGAAAGTGGCAATCCCTTCATCATTTTAAGTAGGTATTCAATACGAAATGTAAAACTTCACATGTTATACATTGAGACAAGTAAAACTAGGTTTTATTTATTGTATTTGAGATAAATATTAAACTGTTTCTGTTAGTTTAATAAAAAAGCTTATTTCTTTTTTTAGAGTCATTCAAACAAGAATTTCCCTTCATAGGGATTTGTACTTCTAAAAGATCAGATGAACTTCAAGGCTCTACGTATGAATAAAGAATTCTCCTCTTAAGGTCATGATAAGATTGACTTGCATGGAAACTGCCTGCTTAACTGGAAGCAAATGGAGTGAGGCTGAGGCAGGAGGAGCAGAAAGTCTTTTGTTAATTGCGTGACTTGCATGATATTAAGCTACCAAAACTAGAAATAAGCATCTGGACATATTAATGTTATACAATATTTACACAATATATATTAAATTCACTGGGTAGTAGTCATTTCCTGAAACAACATGAAATAATGTACAATTTCTAAATGAATAAATAAAAAATATTAGAAAAGAGAAATTCAACTAACCCAATAAAATTAGGGAAGAAAATAGAGTCAACAGGTTTGCATGCTTATTGAGAGAGACAGAGACAGAAAAAGAGAAATATCTACACACATTAGTAAATATGTCACTAAGCTATACCTGCTTAAAAGTGGCTCAGATTTATTCTAAACATAAAAATTTTAAAAGAAAATGAAACATTAGTAAATGCATTTTTATAGTGTGCATATGTCAAACATTTAAAACAATATGATAATCATATAAAGCACTTAACAATGTTTGTAAGGGCTGCTTCACATATGTTGAACTTAATTATACTGCACTTTGAAATGGACTTTTCATGGATTATCTTTATCAGGTGGAGGAATCCCCCTGATATAGAATCTTTCTGACAGTGAAATTCCTAGATGTTGAGGGGTTCAATTTTTACCTTCTCAGATTTGGTCAAATGCTTTTTCTCTATTGAAATGATCATGACCTTTACCCCCTTTAAACTATTAACCTGATATATTAAACTAATTGAACTAAATTTGTATCACCTGGATAAATCCCTTTGATCATGGTGCATATTCCTTTTATATTTATATTTATTGAAATTTTTCATTTATATAACACATACTGGTCTATAGTTATTTTTTCCTTGTGATAACCTTTCTGATTTCTGCATTGGTGGTCCACTGACTTTGTATAATAAGTAAGGAAGTCATTCCTCCTTTTCTATATTTTGGAAAAGATGTGAAGGATTGGTCATAGTTCTTCCTTAAAATTTTGTTACAATTCATCAGTGAAGCTCTCTGGTCCTTGAGTTTTCTCTCAGGCAAGTTTTATGATTAATAAACCAATCTGTTCTCATGCTATAGGTCTAGTCAAACTTTCTGTTTCTTCTAGAATCATTTGATAGTTTTGGACTTTTAAGAATCTTCATTTTGTCTAGGTTGTCTAATTGTATATTGTCATACAATTTTTCATAGTATTGTTTACTGATTTTTATTTCTGAAGATTGGTTTTGATGTCCTGCATTTTGTCCTGAATATTGTAATTTGAATTACCTCTTTCTTTTCTTCATCAGTCTAGCTAACGATTTGAAAACTTGGAAGTCTCTCAAAGAATCATTTTTTGGTTTCATTGATTTTTCTCCATTGTTTTTCTACTCTAAACCTCATTTATTTTAGCTATTATCTTTATTATTTCATTGCTTCTGCTTGCCTTTGGGTTTACTTCTCTTTTCTACTTTCTTCAGGTTGAAGTTGAGGCTATTGTTTTGAGGTCTTTTTTCTTTTCAAACATAGACTTGTGCAAGTATGAATTTTACCCTTATCACTGCTCTAGCTACATTCCATAAGTTTTGGTATATTTTGTTTTTATTCACCTTAAAATATTTTCTAATTTCCCTTGTGATTTCCTCTGTGACCTACTGGTTATTTAGAAGTGTGTTGATTTTCTCATATTTGTAAATTTTCTGTGTTTCCTTTTTTATTGAGTTCTAATTACATTCTAATTTAGTCAAAGAACAACTTTGTATAATTTCAATACTTTTAAATATATTGAGACATGTTTAAGGTTCCAATGTATAGTACCTGGAGAATCCTTCAAGTGCACTTGAGAATGTATATTCTGCTATTTTGGGTGGTATTCTATAGATGTTTGTCAGTCTAGTTGGTTTATAGTGTTCAAGTCTTCCATTTCATATTGATTTTCTGTCTAGTTCTATCTATTATTAAAAGTAAGATATTAATGTCCATATTGATAGTCTCCAAATATTATTAAATTATGTATTTCTCCTATCAGTTCCATCAGTTTTTGCTTCATGTAATTCAGGCTCTTTTGTTAAATGTTTGTATGTTTATATTATGTCCTTTTTGTCTCTAGTAAGTATTTTGTCTCAAAGTCTGTTTTTGTCTAATATTACTTTAGCTATTCCAGTCCTCTTTGATTAGTGTTTTCATGTTATATTTTTCATTTCCTCAACCTATTTTTGTATTCAAATCAAACACGTGACTCTTGTAAACAGTGTTTAATTGGGTACTTTTAAGAAATCCAACCTGCACGTTATCTGATTGGAGTGTTCAATATATGTACATTTAATGAAATCACCAATAAGGTAGGATTTTTATCTGCCACTTTCCTTTTTTGCCTGTCTTATGTATTTCCATTCTATTACTCCATTAAAGCAAACTTTTAACTAAGTAATGTGTTTTTTTAGTTATATGTATTTATATATTTATTAATAATAACTAGTTTTCAGATAATTTCTTGATGGTTTCCCTGGGTACTGCAATTAATATATTAATTTATAAGAATCTAATTCAGATTAATATTCGTGTCTATATTGCATAAAATCTTTGCCACTATATTTCTCATTCCTTCCCAGTTTTCTGTACAAATTGAATCATTTTATCTTGTATACACATCAACACAGATGTGTAATTATTGCTTTATGCGTTTTCCTTTTAAATGACATAGGGGAAGAAGTGTTACAAACAAAATTCATTTATACTGTCATTGTATTTGCCTATGCAGTTATCTTTACCTGCTCTCTTTATGTTTTCATGTGGGTTTGCCTTATAGATATTTTATTTATTTTAGCATGAAAGATTCCCTTTAGTATTTTTCATAGGACAGAACTTTCTCTCATTTTTTTTTAATCTGGGGAGGTCAATTTCATACTAAGGACCCCTACTGCATGATGACTCAATGCTCTCTTCTACTTTCAAGATTCTCTTTGTCTTTTGATTGTTATGGTCTGGTTATGATGGGTCTAGTGTGAACCTCTCTTGGGTATGTTCTACTAGGAGTTTGATAAGCTTCTTGGATGTGCATATTAACTTGCTCTCATCAGATTTCAAAAATTCTTATATTTGAAAAGCTTTAATAAATTCCTTGACTGAGCACATATAAGCCTAAGACTGTGTTTAGGAATATATACAAATATAAGACTTCAGCAGAGATTTTCAAAGCTGTCTATGGACAGAACATTCCCAAAGTTTTCATTAACTTTTTAGTTAACTGCTTGTTTGGCCCAACTGTTATTGTTGCCTCAAGCATCTATAATGTTAAACAATTGCTGTTGATTGTTTTTTGACAAATGCCCCAGGGGAAATGATATTTGGACTAGACAAGCTTTAACTCAGGTCAAATAAAGATAAACCTCTCCAGTCCTTACTTTCCAAGGAAATAACAGATTAACTAATATCAGTTATCTGGGAATGGGGATTTGGAAAATACCTACCATGTTTTGTACCCTCCTTTGACTACGGGGCTGCTAGATCTCACTGTGATTATGGGTCACATTGGGTTTCAAACAGTTTAGTTTTCAGTGCTTCTGTGGAGCTGAACTGGGGGAGATAGGTATAGGGCAAGTTAAAACACAAACTTCAGTGTTTTATTCTGAGATCAGCTTTTCTTGAATAAACACTCCTTGGATTGTTGCAAGTTTTGAATTAATCCAAGAATTCTGAAAAAGTTGACTTAGACAATTCTTTTTGGGTTTTTATTCATTTTATGGAGGAAAGGATTTTCAGAGATAAATGCTTCTCCATTTCCACCCCGGAGGGTCTATTTAAACATCCTTCTTTAAAGAAAATTTACGGTCTTAATACATTTAGTAAAGAGACTGTAAGTTTTTTAAGCTTTCCTTCAAATATTAAAATGAGTATAGCAAACCAAATTTAAAGAAATAAGAAGAAATGAATTAGAAGTGAAAATATAATCAAATAAGCAGAGAGAATGAAATTTCACTCTCACTTAAAGAATAACAGATAATTAAAATAAATAAATTTATGCTGTCAAAGTTGTGTTACCTGTTAGGTTTGCAGGCTGAGTACCAACACTCACTCTATATATATATGGTACACTGTTAGAGAGTAAAAATACTTTCTAATCAAAGTTTAAAGAAAGATTGATATCAAGTTGGTCTCTTACCTTTGCATAAAGGTTTGTGTAGTTTTAAAATCCTGTCATTATCCAAAAATGTATAACAATTGACCTGATAATGACCAAATTGCTTAAAGCCTAAGTAAATTAATTGGGCCTCAGGGTAATTATCAATTGCATTCAATTTTAAGATTAAATTCTTAATAAATTTAGTGCCAGGAACATTTAGAATACAATTTTTAACTTACATTAACATATGACTCCTAGCTTCCATATTTTAAATGTCAAATATTTTTGCATCTCTGACAATGACTCAAAAAAAAAAAATCTCAGAAGTTATTATCATCTAACAATTCCATAGTTTTTTGTAACCACTATTTTAATTACAAGTTCTCCTGTGCTTCATAAAACTCTAAAATGATGTTTAATATAATATTTTGGTGATAGCTGAAATAAGGGAGGGGTGTTTAAATACATTTGATTCCTTTATGTTTTCAGGTCTTTCCACTTCTTGTACCCTCTGTATCTGAGCATATTAAGAGGATTTACTTATTGATGCTTCACATTGTTCCAACATTAACAAGAAGTTGCAAAACTGTACTTCATGAAAATCAATTTCATTTAATGAAGTGTTACGTTAAATGAAGTGAACATATTCTGTTATGTAAGCCTACTTTAAATACTTTCCTTTTTGGTTACTCTCTCTCTCCCCCTCCCACTGTGTCACTTGCACCTTATGGTTGATTCCTCTCAAGGATACAATATAGCTCCTAATAGCTATAAGAGATATAATTTTTTTACCCTCATCCAAATGAGAAAGGAAGGACTTTACTTCAGTGTTACAATGTTTCCTGGGTTGTCTTAACCCCAGAAGAGATGATTAGCACTAATTATAATGGCACAGCTTAATAAGCTTATCTTTATTCCAATCACCGTTGGTAAATATATGAAATTAATTGCTTGGCTCAGCATGCATGGGTCATATGTCCTATTGAAGTCTAGTGGATGAAAGCCAGTTTTCCCCAAATCAAATAGATCCTCATATATCAGGGATGGTGCTGAGTACAAAGAAGACAAAGAAGAAACCTTTCTACTGAAGTAAAAATATGAATAAAACAAAATAAAATAAAACAGAGATTACCAAAAAAATCTTGATATATAAAATTTCTCTCAAGGATCAAGTAAACCATAGAAATAACAGATAGATGTAAGAATTCATTCAAAACAGCTGACATGAGAGACTCAAATACCATCTAGAATCTCTTTTTATTCATCTTCTCTCTGTTGACTTATTTCTGTTTTATCAGTTATGAACAGATTTTCCACATGGCATAATACTTAGTCATTCAAAACTTACTTCTTTTTTCTTTGTTTAAAACTTTACTACATTAGGCAATATGAGCAAGATTAACTAAGCTTTCTTTAAGTCTCAATATCTAAAACCCTAGACAAGGACTCACTAATCCATAGTATAACTGTTAGCATTCCTGTTCCAGTCAAGTGTGGCCATGAGAAGTGAGACATGTAAAGCAATACAGATTCAAAAAGAATTTAATGATCAGACATAAAATGCACCAGTAATTAAGAAGAAGAGGGGTTACTGTGCAGACCATCCAAAATATGACTACTTGCAGTATAATGATTTATAAGAAATTTGGTCTTTATCCACAATCCTTGAAAATGTTTCCAAGGCATAACGGTAAAATGGGTGTCATTATTAATGAACGTGACTTTTGGAACCCACCTAAAGACAGAGGCTGGTTGCCAGGGGGACTGACCATGTGATTAGAGGGTTGGAACTTTCAGTCCCACCCCCAAACCTCAAGGAAAGTGAGAGGGGTTAGAGGTTGAGTCAACCAGCCAAAGGCCAATGACTAAGTCAATCATGGCTATGTAATAAAGCCTCCACAAAATCCCAAGAGGATGTTTTTGAAGTTTCTTTTATCCTTTATTCAGAGAGCTTCCATGCCTGGGCACTGGAACACTTCTGTGTCCCACCAAGCTGGGCCCCAAGCTCCAAGAGGACAGAAGTTCCTTTGATCAGAACCTTGACTTAGTAGTCTCTTCATCTGGCTGTTGATTCTTATCCTTTGTCATATCCTTCAATAAACTGGTAAGCATGTTTCCTTGAGTTCTGTCAGCCGCTAGGGTTAGATTAATTAGCTTGTGATTACATCTGAAGTGGGGGCTTTGATGGCATTCTTGTAGGACTGAACCCTTAATCTGCACAATCTGGTTCTATCTCCAGGTAGATAGTGTCAGAATTCAGTTGAATCCTCAAACAAACCTGCTTGGTGTTTGAGGTGAATTGGGGACATCCCCCCACCACCACAATGTTCAAATTGGGTCCAAGAAACCCTAAAGACTACTATAACTTGATTTAATTAATTGTAGTTAACTACCTGATTCATCCTTTTAAAAAAATCTATCTGTAATTTCACCAGTATTACTTATGTGCTACTTTTCCTTTGCATTGTGGACTGATACACTAACATTAGATTACATTAAGACTCAGAAATGTTGATCATTTATCAATTTTGCTTTGGTAGCATAGCACTTTATATATACTTTAACCAAATTATTCATAATATTGACAAAGTAAATGACTGTTTTATTTATTTTTCTAACATGGAAGGAATTATATCTTACTCATATCCATTTGCAATGCTTAGTAAAGACTGAATTAACACTTTAATTTTGTCTACTTTTTCAAAAATTGACAATTATAATTCATCAGATTCTGTATATCTACACTGTTAAAATACTTGTTCTCCTGTATAAACCCAAAATTTTCCAGTTTTTTCCATGAAAATTATAAATATATAACAATATGTGTTTTAAATTAAATGTTACAATTTTCACTCTTTGTAAATCCATTTTTTGACCTAAATACAATGTGAAAACATTCCAGAGATCCTGGCTCTTCTTTTTTTATGATTCATTCTGTCAATTTTTTTTCCTATGCTCCTCAACTTCATAGCATATCCCTTACTTTCTGAAATTTGAATGACTATATAGATATACTTTTTAAGGTTCATTGAAAATAATTAAGCACATAACTTTTGACATGCAGGTTCTTTTCTCTTTGTCTGCCTTGAATGACTTCAACTTTTTTCTACCTTGGTCCTTCCTCAATGTTTTCACTTATAACTGAGAGATATATTCTTTATATTTTTGACTAATATTAGAGGAGAAAAAATTCAGGACACATCACATGCAAAATCTTCAGTTCCTCTCTGCCTATTCTTTTTATTGCTGATTTTTTATATTTCTAGGTTCTGCCTGGATGATCCTCTTCCAAGCTTTTGGTCTGAGTGAATTGCTTTATGTCTCCTGGAGGCACGCACTCTTCTCCAGTGAGGTTCATTTATTTCTTTCAACAATCCTCCAAGGTAGACACGGAAAGCATTATTAACCTCAAGTGAATTCTGAAGTATTTTTTGGAGACATTGAAGTACTGAAAGTTCATGTAGAACAAGCAGAGGAAATGCTACAAGCATATTTTTAAGCCTTATTTTTAAGTGACATTGAATAGTATGCTAGGAATAATATCTGATAAAATTTGGCAACCGAAAAACCAAATGAGTTTACTTGAGAGAAAACACTGAACAGACTGTTAGTGTAAGAATTCAAATCCAGCACATTTTGAATCCAAACACATGCTCTTTTCACTACATGACACTGTTTCTACAGTTAGATGCTCTTGGCAGACATAGAAATAAATGTACCTTGACACACACTAATCATGATTTGATACAGGAGGAGTTGAAGCAGCAGGGATTCATGGTTCATTAAAATCTCCAAATCATCCAGAATATCTCTCAGACACTTGCCAGAATGTTTCTGTTAATTCTTCTGTGCTTGGTAAATGAAAAATTGTTAGGCTCTATCTCACTCAATCCTTTATGTGATTGTCACTTTAATTGAATTTTTAAAATAAATGTCAAGTTGAAAACATTATCCTGAGTATTGTGTTTGTGTATGTTTATGTATTTTAATATGACTAAAATCAGGGCAGTTGTTTATAATACCAACTTCCCTGATATATTTATGTAATATTAGACTCTCTTTTTGATCATGATAGAGGTTTCAGTCTGTGGATGAGATCTTAACTTTGGTAGCATGCTAGACTCAGGGAAGGAAATATTGATATTTAATCAATATCCTATCTTCCTTAATATTTGTCTACTTTTTACATTTTATTTTGTGTGTACTATCTTTCATTTCTTGCTATTTATTAAAATGAAACATTGTAGTTTAGAAATTTTATCTTGGATTAAATATGTACTTCACTGGCACTCTCTAAGTACCCCATTACACCCTTATCTAACGTCTTATGGGCATAGTTTGAGATACACTGGCATGAAGCTCTGAACAAAAGGCAAGCTCCACATTAGTTTTTAAAGCATTGATAATCAGTCTCTCTCCATGAGTCTGAATATGTAAGATGCAAAGAACAGTGTAGAGATTACAGTGCAAGAAAACCACCCAAACACACAGATCCAAACAGACACAATAAGCAGTAGTCACCAGGCAAAAACAGCGATGATCAAGTAGTAACTATGTTAGGTGTAGATGTTACTCAATTCAAAAGGACTGAATGTGAACATCCATGAGCAGTGGAATCAAAAGCGGACTGATTAAGATGTTATGAACACAGAGCTAGAATAAGGAACAAAGGAGGTCTACTTTGAGGGAGACAAGTTAAGCATGAGGGGAATGTTGTATATCAACTGGTGACCCAGAATCCCTGAATTGGAACCCTACAGCCTCAGATTTTCTGTCCTTTCTCATTTCCATGAGGACACTTCTAATAATTTGGAAGTCAGATGATCAGAACCCTCCTTTTTTTCTTAGCAGTCTTCATGAGCTCAAGTAGCACAATAAAACACTTTATAGAATGAATCTGCATGAAGGAAACTGAAACTTCTTTGTCAGTCTCTAAAGCCATGCAGATTGCATCATCTAAAGGAAGAAATCTAAAATATGATGAAAATGAATTTTACACTATATGAGATGTTTCAGGGGATTTGTAAGAATATTCATACAATATTAACAGAAGTGTTCATGCTAAGGGGAACTGCCCATGAAATGCAGAGTAACAGTGTTATAATGTACTTCATTCAGTATGATGGATATACTCACAGAAAAGTCAGAGTCCCAGTTAAATAAACATGCTCACAGGACTCTTTGCATTTTAAATAATGAACACACACACACACACACACACACACACACACAAAATTGGCCCATGAGAAAAGATTTGCCACTTGTGTTACTGCTCCTTATAATGTGACCAATTAATACAATTAGTACCTACTTTCTGAAATGTGTATTTTTCAGTCTCTTAAACACGTAAAAAAATTTTTGTATACAAAGTTGTTGTACAAATAAGTATAATGCCATCAACAAAATTCCATATTTAGAAGGAAATATATTAATATGATTGCAATTTGATTACCACACGCAACTCATCAGAAGTGTATCAGGACTTTTTATGAGTTACATATATCCTGGTATACAACTAAAATGCATTGCTTTTCCAATTAGTACCACAAACATGTTGTATGCTCTACCACAGAATGGAATAAGTAGTTGAATCCAAAGTAATTAAGGAAATTCATTTATTTTAATATATATTATAGGCAGCACAAATATGAAGTAATGTTCCTTGATATATATGGTTACTTAAAATAACAAATATATAGAGAAAACTAAGAAATTAGCTTTCTATTCTGTATTTATGAAAGAAACAAGACTACTAAAGTTGTCATTCCCAGCTATTAGAATATTTGTTGATATTAGCATTTCTTTTTATTTTTTTTTGTGCAAGAGTAAATATCTTACTAAGTTGGTGTTAATAGTGTTCACTTGAAGATTATTAATTTACAGGCAAATTTTGAAGTCACTTATATTGTAACTATAAGCCATGAAAAACATCAGTTACAGATTCCTTTAAACAGCTTTATGCTTTTCCATAGCATATTTATTGTATGGTCAGTAAGATGATTAACATTTCTAAAAAATTTCAGTAATAAATGAAAAAAATCCCCAGCTTATTAGGAGAGCATTCTGCTCTAAATTTGGCATGTTTCCTCATCACCCCATTGAAATGGAAATGTCCTAGATCCTTCTATAGCCTTCAGTAAAATTGTTATACAACAATGATCTTAAGCTTCTTAGTATAGCATAAGCATTGTTTCCATATTTACTTCTAAGTCTCATTGGCATAATTCTATAGATAGACAATTTTTGTTGTTACTTATGTTTTTATTATCAAGTGTAAGACCTGCATTTATTCCTCTATGTATCATTCAACAAGCCTAAGACCTTGTTGAATCTCCATTCTGGAAACTTGTCATTTCCAAACTCTGGAATGTATCAGACTCACTTCAAAAGCTTCTTATAACAGATTACTATACCTGCCCCCAGGGTTACAGATTCAGCAGGGGCCCAAGAACTTGCATTTCTAAGAAGTTCCTATAGGATGTCACTACTAATGTTTGGGAAATGTGTATTAAAATATTCAAAAGAGTTAAACCAAAAGCTACCCATAAGCTTAATATTTTAGTTTAATTGGTGAATTTATTTCTAATCCACCTACCTGTTCCTGCATCCAAGCAACCTAACCCACTCTGAAATGACATAAATAGATTTTCAAGAAGTAATGGTATCGTTACTTCTTGAAAATCTAAATAGAATGCCTTATCAAAACCTCTCTTTAATTGTGCACTTTAATATTCATGATTGGTAAATAAATAAATATCATCATTACTTACTACATCCTTTTGCAAATTTATAACATAAATACTTTCATCAATATAATTCAGATATGAAATGAACTTAAAGACACTTTTTGTCATGTTTGTTTTCACTAAAAAATGTATAAAAAAGTAAAATCGTGTTCAAATTATAATTTTTTATCATTTTTTTATTTGTCAAATTATAAAAAGCAGGAATAAAAATATGCATGAAAGTAACATGGTCTAGCTTTTGACTTCATATACTATTTCAATATAAATGTCCCAAATAAGTCCATAATTGTGTCCTTTCATATGATTTCTATAGATCAGTTACAAAAATTATATGATTGGTCTTAAATCCCAACTAATACTTTGTAACTTCTCACAAGTATAAATCCCTCATTGACTTTAGTTTTTTGAAATATACCATAGTTAGCTTTGCTGTAGAGGTTAAATGTACACTATTTAATTTGGAATTTCCCTTTCTTTAACTATTACAAAATTATCTTAGGTGGAACTGATTATCAGAAATCAATGGAATATCAGTTTAGAGGTAAACACTTCTAGTGAAGAAATGTTACTTATGTTTTTTGCATGATAAAATTATCTTCTCTTTAATCTCGAGTCAGATCTCATTGTACTATTGTTTTACATGAATAGTGTGTGTGTGTGTGTGCGCATGCATGTGTGTGTTTGTGTGTGTATGTGTGTTTGTAAAATGGTAGTTCCTATGGCCAGGATCCTCATCTGAACCTAAACTACTTAATGAGACAGTAGGCCTACTGCTGGACTAGTGCTTCCATACCCATAGGCAATAAGCTATTATTGACTAAGTCACTGTATAAAGAGGCCTGCCTAGTGTTCTAGGCAGAGGTAGAGATGAGGAGGATTACGGGCCTGCAGACTGTTGGATGCAAATAAGATTCTAGTGCTCAACCTGCCACCATGGGAATAAAGCCAGAGATAAACCCTTTTACCCCAAGAACATTCCATTGTCATTTCATCTCACTGAATCCATAGTGAACTTGCCTGGGACTGAAAACCTCAGGCAAGCCAACTAGTGTAGCTGGTAAGGTTCATTGTAGACCGAAAAATGGAACAGTCTGCCCTCATGGGACAGATACTTCTGCAGGCTGCCCCTATGAATGGGGAGACATTTGAGTGTCCTCCAGTGGGCATGTGGTCTGAGGTGGCTTGCCTCCAAGAGGGATGGACTCCACCCCAGGACTGGAGACAGGTGGAGGTGACACCTGAGGCAGTAGAGGTGGCTCTCAGCATAAAAAAGAGGTCATTTGAGAAACAAAGTTCCTGTGAGGTGGCAGGAACCATTACCTTTCTCACAGTATTAAAAAAGTCTACACATGAGAAGAACATGTTCTGTAAGAGATGTGAGAAATGGCAGCATGAGAATGCAAGCTTCAGGGTGCTGTGGAAGAAGGAAAAAACTTGTTAAAAAATAAAATAGTGTTGCTGCAAGGCACTATGGAAGAGGTAAAGGTCATGAAGGAGAAGGACATACACCTGTGAAAAGCACAAGAAGAGACAGCGTGAGAATGTGAGGCTGTGAGGTGCTGTGGAAAAGGTAAATGGTTCTTTGCAGAATGAGACAGTAGCGCTGCAAGGTGCTCTGAAGGAGGCAAAGGCCTTAGAGGAGAAGGACGTGCTCCTGAGGGAAGCACAGGAAGAGGCAGCACAAGAACACCAGCTGCGAGGTATGAAGGTGAAGGCAAGAGAGCTGTTGAAGACTGAGCTAATGTTGCTGCAGAGAAGGTAAAGGGTGTAACAGAGGAGGCACTTTGGGGAGTCGAGATAAAGGTGCAATCAGCCCCAGAAATGGAAGAAGAGCTGGGGAAGGGTGAAAACCTTTCCCCTATTGAAAACCTGTCCAGTGGTTGTAAAGAAAATAAAGATGCAGCAACCATGGGTTCCTCTTGGAGAGGTGCAGCCCCCTCCCCAGGTCGTGGAGCACTCTGTGCTCTGCCCCATACTCAGGCTGAGCTGGTGGATTTGGGCTCCCAGTTTTGGCAGAAGCCCTCAGAGCCAGTATCAGTTTGACTCCTGCATCTTTGGGACGTAGCGGGGGATGAGACTGTTCTGTCTGGATCAGATGTGGGAAAGCTGGCTTCCCTGACAGTTAATCCTGCTTGGAGGAAGCAGTTACAAAAGGCACTTCAGACCCCAGAAAATCACTCCCTCCTTGACTGGCTTATGGCCATGCTTTGCACGGTATGGCCCAATCAGGGTGATTTACCACCTTCCTCTGCTAGATAGTAGATGTATGCTGAGCTCCAACTAGGTGTTATAGGAATATGCATGAAAAATGCCATCTATAGTTTAAGAACTATGGCCCAGATGAGGAACCTTTTACTGCAGGATGAGAAATACGGTGTTTCAAATGTCTCCCACATCCTTCTTTGGGCCCCTAGTGGCCATTCTTGCCCCTCACTTAAGGTAGCTCATAAGTGAGGTTGCCTGTATGATAGCAGACTTGGGAGTGGCTGAAACAATGAAAGCATGGATGGAAATATGGTCGGCTACTCAGAGAAATAATTCAGTGGGCCCTGTGAAGGTCATGAGGAGGACCCAGATGTGGGTTGATATAATAGGGGTGGGAGCAGACAGAGAAAAAATTAGGTAGGAAGTCAAATAGAATCTTACTGGAGTTGTACCAAGAAGTAAAGGCCATAGACAGAGACAGAAGTCTGACCTGTGTGTTTGTAAGACTTCCTGCTGTATAATGAGCCAAACTCACCTGAACCCACAAAGGAAAATGACTGGGGGGTCACAGTCTGACTGAGAGAAGGGTTGAGGTACCCACCCTGAGGGACCAAGAGGGACTGCAGGCCGCATGTTGAAATATCAATTCATTGGCCCCCAGTGAACATAAAACATATCTTGGCTCTGGTAGACACAGGAGCTAAATGTTCACTGATTTATGGCAACCCTGAGTGGTTTCCCAGGACCCCGCTGTTATAGATGGATATGGGGGTAAGACTATCAGAGTGAAACAAGCCTGAATCTCATGGGGAATAGGGCATCTACCCCAAAGGAGTATGCTGTGTATATATCTCCAATCTCCAAATATATTTTGGGGGTAGATATACTGCAGGGCCTATGGTTGCAGACCACTGCAAGTGAGTTCAGACTGAAGATATGTGTGGTGAAGGCAATTTTGAGGGGACATGCTAAGCACCTACAAGTAGCTTTGCCTGTGCCTTGGTGGATGATTAATACCAAACAATATAAATTGCCTGGAGGGCATAAAAAATTGGAGAAACCCTCCAGGAACTGGAAAAGATGGGTATTATAAAGCCCACCCATAGTCCTTTTAATTCCCTAGTCTGATCACTAAGAAAGCCTGCTAGCTCCTGGCATATGACTATGTGAACTGAATAAAGTCATACTCCCTCTGCATGCTGCAATCCCCTCTATTGCAGACCTGATGGATACTCTCAATCATGAATTAAGAACAAACATATCATTATGTTGTGGAATAAGGTTACAATGCTCCAGCTTTCTTGCACAGGGACCATAATGGAAGATTGAAGGTATGTAGAATGTGAGGCAAGAATTCTGGAGGGGTGAAAGGTGGGGAAAATGGAAGTTCCTATGGCCAGGATCCTCATCTGAGGCACAGACAGAGGTGGATTATGGATCTGCAGAATGCTGGATGCAGACATGATTCTCAACTTACCACTGGGAGAATAAAGTCAGGCATAAATCCTTTTACCCCAAGAACATTCCATTGTCATGTCTCAGTCTCACTGAATCCATAGTGAACTTGCCTCAGGCTGAAACCCTCAGGCAAGACAGTGTGTGTGTACTTCTGAGTGAAGTACTTCTACGTTTTATATAGTGAATGCTATAATTTCAAATGCTCATTGCCTTATTCAACTAAAGCAGTTGTTGAGGGAATTTTCAAAAATGTTGCCATGCAATATCAGTTCTTAATGTTTAAAACACAATGCTGATTTTATCATATAGTGATACTGATTTTAAAAAGACATTATTTCATCGTTTGCTCCTCCACATTGTTTACGTGTATTCAGTATTCACCCTGTGGGAGGTACTATGGTACGGATGGGTGGAGAACAAAGGGTTCTTTCTGGCCTAGCGTTCAATTTTTACAGCATTAGCTATGTATCCCTATGTCTTGCCAATGGGTTTCAGCCCCGGGCAAGTTCGCTATGGATTCAATGTGACCAAAGAAATTGACAGCAATATGTTCTTGGGGTGAAAGGGTTATACCCAACTTTATTTCCAGGTGACAGGTCAATTACTAAAATCCCGTTCACTCAGAGTGAGTCTGCATGCAGCAAGCTGTTCTTGGCCTCAGCCCTTCCGTCTGCACAGCCGTCCTCTGTGCCTCTCTGCCTGCACAGCCATCCCACACAACTGTCCTCTGGGCCTCTCTGCACAGCCGCCCTACACAGCCATCCTTTGGGCCTCTCTGCACAGTCGTCCCGCACAGCCATCCTCTGGGCCACTGTCCTCAGTGCTGCCACCACTCCAGTCTCTGCTCTGTTCTCCCGCAGCCTTGCAGCCCTGCTACCATGTCACACCCAGAGTACTGGGTGATGCTCTTTATATAGAGTCAACGGCCATGTATTACCCACAGGTGTGCGGTGAGCTAGTCAACCAGGGCCAAGTGAGAATCCTGGCCACAGGAACTCTCATTTTACCCACACCCTTTTTTTTTCCTTTGTTTTTCATTATTAGGTTTTATTTTTTTAACTGTATCCAAGAAATTGCTGAGTCCTGATTAGGACTCACTAAACACCTTCAGAGGCCTTTTTTTTTTTTGGTCTGTATGAAACTGTAAATACTTAAAATAATTTTATAGAGTCTTCTCTGGAAATGTCTTCAGAGTTGTAACACTTTATTCTTGATATTCTAAAAATGCAGGAAATCCTCTCTTTTTGAATTGAGAGTAGACATTTCCTTTTTAGAGGGCAGCCTTCCTCATTTACACCACCTGTCTAACAATGAATCCTCTTGGCACAGGTGGATTTGATTTGATTAGACTGGACACCTTACGCAAGTAAATCAATCAAACTCTGTCACCCTGGAATTCTGATTCAAGTAACTGCTGAGAAATAGATAATAACGATCACCTGAATTATAAATCTGAAAGTATATAACATCATGGTTGGAATTAATCTGGATAGTAATAGAAGACAGCTGGTCTTGTTTACCAAGACAAGGAGGAAAGTGCAGCAGATGCACATGGGAAAGGATGTAGCTCCATGGGGAATTAGGAACCCCTGTGATGCTGATATTCTCATTCCAGAAACCACTCTTAACTTCAGCCCATTTATGTTTTCCTTGAAATTAAAAGTTTCTTGACTATAACAAAATTATTTTATTTCCTGAAAACAGCGGCAAATAATGTGAAACAATGTCTATTGAAGACAAATTTATTTATCAAATTGTTTATGGTCCAAGTAATCTATCAGGTTATAATTAAAAGAATATTTTATATCCCCTGGTACAATATCTTGAACATTGATTGCTGTTATTAAGATGAATGGGGGAAAAAAAGGTAGGTTATGAAGTATTACAATGATTCTTTCTTAAATATCTAAGCAGAAAGGGAAATTGAAACATTCTGGGATATGACTTCATTATGAAAATAACTATAGATTCACTCAGAATAACTCATTTTCATATTTTGGAATGTTTTATAAACCAAACAAAACTTAGTGGTGTAAACATCCTTTTCTACACCCAATCTCACAGGCTTTTGGTCTTACCATTTTCAGCTCTTAATTATAAGTAACCCAAATTAAGAACAAATGTATAGGTAAAATTCTATTTTGAATCAACAGTCACCATAAAGTTTTTCATGGAAAGAAATGTGTATAATCTTTTTCAAAAGAATATATTAAAAGTTGCTGAGTTTCCACCACCTGTTCCTGACAGCTATTTCAGTGTAAGTAATACATCACGGGGGTGATGGCAATCTGATGATGTATTGGAACTATACATCATTGTGGTGACGGTGCTCTAATGACAGATGAGTAATACATCTTCAGGTAAAGCCCTCAAATTTAGGCCTGCTTGGAAAATAAAATTTCTGGAAGAAAAAAACGTCTTATAAACTTCATAAAAGAATGTACGTAACAAAACATGTTTTGCTAAATTAGAGTGCTGTAAACTCTGGATGCAGCTATGAGATGTCTTTCCACTATTACTTTTTTCTTAACATGTTTATTGCAATTCAAAATTGCTTTTGCATTAAAAACTGTTCCCACTTATTTTTTGTCTTCTTTATGCTTCATTTATTGATCATTTCAACATGCCTCATTATGTATTTCTTTCTCATTCCTTTTTCTTTAGAACTGGAAGATATTTCTTCTGAGCTAAGAATTTTCAAAAGCAGTAACACTTTTCTTGCTAATAAAAACTCCCTAACTCTGTACAGGTAGAAATATTATTTGCCAATTTATTACTGCTTTTTCTATCATTAATAAACTGTTCACATTTTCTTGGTGTTTTGATTCCTTTAAGAGCTTAATTTTTTTATCTTTACATGGGTATGAATTTCAGTAATCTTTTGTATGTTATGCTCATTAAGGGGAAAATAATGAAATCTTTGGAAAAGACTATCAATACTCTGAATTTTTAAGAAATATTATCTTCTACTTATATTAAAAATTAAAAGCACATTTATATTACATGATCTTTAGAATTGTTCAACTGTTTGAGGCTATTGAGGTATATTTAATATTAAAACTTGGAGTAAATAAATCCTGAAAGATTCATTTCATATATGTAAGTTAGAGTCATCATAGCAGAAATCCCTGACAATACTTTACAGGACTTGAAAAAAGTGATAAAATACTTTTCTTTTAAGCAGTCTATTATAATTAGGCTGGCTGTTAGAGGAAAAGTAACAGTTATGTGTCAGATGCTTAGATCTGTGTGTGACACCTAGGAAGTGTTTTCTAGCTCACATTGTTAATCTTACACTAGCTTTGCTTCTGTGATTATTAATATTATAATCATACGAAGTAAAAGCTAAGATCAGATTATTCTGTAACCTGTTGTAGGAAAAATCCATAACCTAGATCTGGAATTAGAAAATGAATATATTTGGCTTTTTCCTTTATTCTAAGTTAGACCTAAGCATTTAATATAAAATTTTCCTCTCTTTTTAGTAAATTGTTCCTGAAGAGGAGAATATATAGCAAAAAATATACATCATGCAAGTTAAGCTATCATAAAGACAGTGGTAAATTGCCAGTAAGTGAATCTTAATGAGATGATGGGAAAATCAGAAATACGGTCTTTTGCTGCAGTCAGACCTGGATTTCAATTCCAAGTGTAAGATACCTTAACTGGGTAATTATGGAATGACATTTAACTATTAGAGGCTCAGGATGATCTTCCATTAAATGTGTAGATACCCTACATCTCTGAATGAGGTATTATGAGAATTAAATTGGAAAATACATGTGAAAGAGAGGACCTGAAATATTTTAGGAGCTCTGTAAGTGGTAATTGTAGATTGAATTAAACAAAGAGAAGAATCTTTAAACAGACTCTTTAAAAAAATTTATTTTTCAATGCATTGAAAAGATATGAAGAATAGGTACTATAGTAAAAACTAACCAAAATAACAACTAAAAGGAAATCCAATACATTTAGAATCTCAAAAAACATGTCTTTTTATTTCTTTTGTTTATTTTCAGTAAAGTGATATACAATATCATCTGGTTTCAAATGAACAACATAGTGACTGCATAATTGTACATATAACTAGATTCTTGCACCAATAGTTGTAGCTAGCCCGTTAACATAGCAAAATATTGCAATACTATTGGTTAAGTTCTCTATCTTGTACTTTTATTCTTTTGTCTAACTTATTTTACAATTTAGAGTTTGTACCTCTTTATCCCCTTCATGTATTTTACCCATCCCTCTACCAGCCTCCCTATGGTAACCAATAGTTTGTTGTAGGTATTTGTGGATCTATTTCTTTTTTGTTTTATGATTCCATTTATAAGTGAAGTCATATGGTATTTTTCTCCCTTTTCCTGATTTACATAATTTAGTATGATATCATCTAGATCCAACAATGTTGTCCCAAATGGCAAGATTTCTTTCTTTTTTATGGTGAATGATATTCCATTGTGTATATGTACCACATCCTCTTTATCCATTCATCTGTTGATGGGCATGTGAGCTGCTTCCATCTTGGCTATTGTAAATAATGCTGCAATGAACATAGGTGTGCATATATATTTTTGTATTTGTTATTTTGTTTTCTTTGGGTAAATTCTCAGAAGTGGAATTTCTGGGTCATATGGTACTTGTATTTTTAGTTTTTTGAGGAACCTCTATATTATTTTCTATAGTGGTTGGACCAATTTATATTCCCATCAAGAGTGTAAAAGGATTCCCATTTCTCCACATCCTCACCAACACTTGTTTTTTCTTGTCTTTTGCAGAGTGGCCATTCTAACTGGTGTGAAGTGAGATCTCATTGTGGTTTTGATTTGCATTTCCTTGATGATTAGTGATATGGAGCATCTTTTCACGTGTCTGTTGGTCATCTGTATGTCTTTAGAAAAATGTCTGTTCAGGTCCTCTGCCTATTTTTTAATTAGATTTTTTTGTGTATGATGTTTATTTCTTTAATTTAGGATCAGACTTGTTCTATTGAATCAGGTCATTGGTCCACCAACTTCAGTATTCTATAATGCAACTTTTTTTTACATAAGTACATTTCTCTTTCATCATATCCATAAATGTGAGGTGTTTAGGTAAATACACGTTTGAGATAGAGCGATTAAGACCCAGCAGACTCAAGGAAAACTTTTACCTCTCCCTTAAACTACCTAAAAGTATTTAGATAGGGGTCTGGCTCAGAAAGAGAGCTATCCAAGAGATAAGTTTTTTCTCTGAATGACCTAACTGTGTAACATCTAATTAACAAACATCTGTTCTTCTTATCTTCCTGTAAATCATCCTCCATTTTATTGAAGCCTTAGGCCCCTACCCCTATTTTTTAGCTCAGGATGGCACATAAGCCTCAATTGCCCCTTTTCCTTGGATCTCACTGATACCAGGATTCGTGGAGTTGAAGAATGAACTTTGCAGACACTCAAGGTAGGAAAGCAGGAGAAAAAGTCTTTTTGTTCAGAAAACGCAAAAGTATAGAACTCCCAGTTCACACCAGGAGGGGACAAGAGTGCCCTTGTCTGGGCTGTGTCTTGGGGTAAATCTCTCAAACTTAGCTGAGTTGTCTAATTTCTATTGGTCCTGGTTGGCATGCTGTTCCTTGCTTTGATCAGTCTCATTGAAAGTTGTCTGTATTCCCAAATCTGGCATGTTCATGCGACCCTCACTGCTAGCAGAAAAAAAAACAAGATGATCCCACCACCAGCATCTCATTTGTGTACATTCCTGAGGCCCTCAGGAAGCTTCCTGTTTTTTTCTTCCCCAAAGCCCCTTATCTTGCTCTGACTAGGCAGGGGCTACCCCTGTGTTTTCTGTGTTTCATCACTATCTTTGTGGGTACCCCCCCAATATGTGAGATTTGTTTTTCCTATTAATCTGTTTTATGTTAATCTGATTATTTAACCAGCCAAAGAACCCAGAAGAGAAGAAATTTTTTTTCCTCCCCAACAAAGACAATATATCTTATGAAAACATGTTCAGATAGCACAAACTGCTTCATGATGACCTAAAATGAGAATCTGAAAGAGTGAAAAATTGCCACTGCGTGTTTCATTGCTGAAGCTGCATGTTTCTTACATGCTTTTTATTTTATCCATATGAGAAACAGGAACATCCCTGAACACCTGGTAGAAGATGATCATCTCAAAAAGTTTCAAATGGACCTGCAGAGAGATTAGTGTCTTTCCTTCTCAATTTTAAGATTCCTTAAAAAACAGAATTGATTGATTCTGCTTGAGTCTGTGTGAACCCTGCACCCATCCACTCAGCCTTCGTGCTGTGTTGAGCTGTACAAGAGGAGTTGTCAGAGCAAATATCCCACAGGGGAGGAAAATTTTCCCTTCTACTCTTCTAGATTCTTGACTGAGGCACCCCTCTGTGATAAAAAAAGACAGATTAACTGGAGAAAAACTAGAAACTTAGTAACATGCTACCTTGTGCATACAGGGGAGATACCAGAAAAACTGCGTAACTCCTGGTGTGGATGAAGACACCACCTTAAATACTATTGACAGCCAAAAACAGAAGAATGACTGGAGTGTGGGTAGGGGGACATGCCAGCTATGGCTGGTTACAAGGTAAAGCACAGCAATCAAGGCTATGGCTGTTATCGATTGAAGTCTGCTAAATTCTCCATTGGTAAATTTCTAGAGGTACAGAAAGGGAGAAACCCTTACAAATGGAGATTTCCCTTAGAAATGTAAATGTGCCTTACAAAATCAGTTTTCAGACCCTCTCCTGTGTCTGCTTCCTACTACTTACCAGTTCAAGATCATCCTTATGCCACAGAGACATATCTTGGGGTGACAAGTTCTGTCCCACTTGAACCCAAAGTTGGGGAATGTTGTTGGATAAGGGAGTTCATAGGCCAGGTTAATTTATCAATTATTCTAGTGCACTCTCTGCACAGTTCTGACATAAGAGTCAAACTCTGTAGTGTCTAAAAATCTGTTTGAATTATTGAGTGATCCAAAGGAATGCAATGCTTATGATGCATTAATGTTTAAAGAGTTCCCATAATCTAAGCTATGACCAAGCTAACTGGAAATAAACAGAAAGACAACTAATTTGAAGTTGTCAACCTTCTAATAAGTGTAAGAAAGAACTGCTATATAATAAATTTTGTGGACATAAATATTTCTGTGAAGTGTCTAAATGCAGAATAATGAAAGGTAACCATTTCTGGACAGAAAAAATAAGAAACAATGCATAACTCAGTACATTTTCTTCAGAATGTGAACTCTGTAGGAATCACTAATAAAAAAAAAGAAAAACCTGATAGAGTAACCATTGCAGTATAAATTTAATTTAAGTTATTTAATAGCAACTCTAAAGAGAATATAAAATAGTGACATATGGCCAAGAGAAAAAAGAGTGCACATATCCATACAATCTAATTCCTTGGACTTTCATTTCATTTGGTCTCAGCATCTTTTTGCCTTACCTTTAAATTTTTAAGAACAAAAATGTAGAATGCATATATATTTTCAGTTTTTAAATACAATTCAAATCTATAGTAACTTGAGAAAGAATATTAAGATAGCATAGGTTTATAAGATGGCATATTAATAAGGAAAATTGGGGGTTATTTGTGATAATAGTTTTAATTGCTATTAAATATGAAAAATAGAAATTAAATGACTAAGAAATACAGTAATTTACTTACTCAGTTACCTTATTTTGTCTCAAAACTCCAGAATACATTATAAAACATTATCAATTTAATATCATACCTGCAGATATGTATAAAACTAAGGACCACTAATCATATATAAGTGCAAAAATCTTTCATATAAAGGTGATCTCTCATTTAGCAACATAAAATATAATAAAATTCATAAAACATACTTAGTAATTAAAAAGTTAATATCAACAATGAGAAGTTCCTTGAAATAAAATTCATTAATAAAAATTAATTTTGTAGAAATACTTCATATTACTAAGGGTCAAAAATTTACCTTATCACCATATTCTTCAATTTTTTTTTAAGTAAATCAATTAATAGCAAACATATTGTTTATTTTTTAGTTCTTTACAACTAAAGTTATGACCAATTCTTTCATTGATATGTTAAGTTGACCAGCCCTTCACAGAAAATGCCCACATCTTAATCTGTAGAACCTGTGAATATACTTTATATGGCAAAGACTTTACAAAAATTACATTAGGATCTTGATATGAGATTAAAGTGGATTATTTGGTGGACTGCAAATGTAATCAACAATGTCTTTACAAGGAGGCAGAACATTTCCTACATAAAAGTGGAAGTAAGTGTGGTCAGGCAGGCAGAGACTAGAATTAGAAGCCACAAACTAAAGAATGCCACCAGTTACCTGAAGATGGACGAAGCAAGAGACAGATTCCTTCCCAGAGCCTCCAAAGGGAATGTGGTCCTTCTGGCACTCTCTTGATACTGTATTCTGATACTTGGACTTCTTATATGTACAGTGCACTTAAAGACATAGCATAGTGGATCAATTTTCTGTCCCAAACACCTTATCTCATTGCAGACTCCACAAAAATTAGTTCATTGTCCACATTCTAGGAGCATATCTTAAAGCTCTTTTGCCATTTTTATCAAATTAATCCAACTTCATATTTGTTTCTTCGGTTTATTTCCATCACTTTGATTTTTTTTATCCTCAAAGAAATGAATGTCATTTAAAATCTACAAATTTAAGAGCTCACTGTAGCCTTAAAACTTAGTTTTGGGAGGCGGAGCCAAGATGGCGGCATGAGGAGAGCAGCGGAAATCTCCTCGCAAAACCATATATATTTATGAAAATATAACAAAGACAACTCTTCCTAGAATAGAGACAAGAGGACACAGGACAACATCAAGACCACATCTACACCTGCGAGAACACAGCACCTCGCGAAGGGGCAGCCCGAGAGAGGCCATGCCCACAGCAACAGTGAAGATAAAATCCATAGCAGCCAGGCAGGAATCAGAAGCCCTGTCTGCACGCAGTTGCTGAGCACAAGCCACTAGAGGTCGCTGTTCTCCAGGGAGAGGAAGGCCACAAACCAACAAGAAAGGAAGTTCTTCCAGTCATCAATCATCCCAGCTCTACAAACTATTTCTATCACCATGAAAAGGCAAAATTACAGGCAAACCAAGATCACAGAGACAACACAAGAGGAGACAGACCTAACCAGTCTTCCTGAAAGAGAATTCAAAATAAAAATCATAAACATGCTGATCGAGATGCAGAGAAATATGCAAGAGCTAAGGGATGAAGTCTGGAGGAAGATCACAGATGCCAGGAAGGAGATTACAGAAGTGAAACAAACTCTGGAAGGATTTATAAGCAGAATGGATAAGATGCAAGAGGCCATTGGTGGGATAGAAACCAGAGAACAGGAATGCATAGAAGCTGACATAGAGAGAGAAAAAAGGATCTCCAGGAATAAAACAATATTAAGAGAACTGTGTGACCAATCCAAAAGGAACAATATCTGTATTATAGGGGTACCAGAAGAAGAGAGAGAAAAATGGATAGAAAGTGTCTTTGAAGAAATAATTGCTGAAAACTTCCCCAAACTGGGAGAGGAAATAATCGGACAGCCCACAGAAATACACAGAACTCCCAAAAGAAAGGACCCAAGTAGGACAACACCAAGACAGATAATAATTAAAATGGCAAAGATCAAGGACAAGGAAAGAGTTTTAAAGGCAGCTAGAGAGAAAAAAGTTAGCTATAATGGAAAACCCATCAGGCTATCATCAGACTTCTCGACAGAAACCCTACAGACCAGAAGACAATGGCATGATATATTTAATGCAATAAAACAGAAGGGCCTTGAACCAAGGATACTGTATCCAGCATGATCATCATTTAAATATGATGGAGGGATTAAATAATTCCCAGACAAGCAAAAGCTGAGGGAATTTGCCTCCCACAAACCACCTCTACAGGGCATCTTACAGGGACTGCTCTAGATGGGAGCACTCCTAAAAAGAGCACAGAACAAAACACACAACATATGAAGAATGGAGGAGGAGGAATAAGAAGGGAGAGAAGAAAAGACTCTCCAGACAGTGTATATAACAGCTCAATAAGCAGACTAAATTAGGCAGTAAGATACTAACGAGGCTAACCTTGAACCTTTGGTAACCACGAATTTAAATCTGGAAATGGCAATAAGTACATATCTTTCAAGAGTCACCCTGAATGTAAATGTACTGAATGCACCAATCAAAAGACACAGAGTAATAGAATGGATAAAAAAGCAAGACCCATCTATATGCTGCTTACAAGAAACTCACCTCAAACCCAAAGACATGCACAGACTAAAAGTCAAGGGATGGAAAAACATATTTCAGGCAAACATCAGAGAGGAGAAAGCAGGGGTTGCAGTACTAATATCAGACAAAATAGACTTCAAAACAAAGAAAGTAACAAGAGATAAAGAAGGACATTACATAATGATAAAGGGCTCAGTCCAACAAGAGGATATAACCATTACAAAAATATATGCATTCAACACAGGAGCACCAGCATTTGTGAAACAAATACTAACTGAACTAAAGGGGGAAATAGACTGCAATGCATTCATTTCAGGAGACTTCAACACACCACTCACCCCAAAGGACAGATCCACCGAGCAGAAAATAAGGAAGGACACGGAGGCACTGAACAACACAGTAGAACAGATGGACCTAATAGACATCTATAGAACTCTACATCCAAAAGCAACAGGATATACATTCTTCTCAAGTGCACATGGAATATTCTCCAGAATAGACCACATACTAGCCCACAAAAAGAGCCTCAGTAAATTCCAAAATATTGAAATTCTGCCAACCAACTTTTCAGACCACAAAGGTATAAAACTAGAAATAAATTCTACAAAGAAAACAAAAAGGCTCACAAACACATGGAGGCTTAACAACATGCTCCTAAATAATCAAAGGATCAACAAACAAATTAAAATAGAGATCAAGGAATATATGGAAACAAATGACACCAACACAAAGCCCCAACTTCTGTGGGAAACAGCAAAAGCAGTCTTAAGAGGAAAGTATATAGCGATACAGGGATACTTGAAGAAGGAAGAACAATCCCAAATGAAAAGTCTCACATCACAATTATCAAAACTGGAAGAAGAACAAATGAAGCCTAAAGTAGCAGAAGGAGGGACATAATAAAGATCAGAGAAGAAATAAACAAAATTGAGGAGAATAAATCAGTAGCAAAAATCAATGAAACCAAGAGCTGGTTCTTTTAGAAAATAAACAAAATAGATAAGCCTCTAGCTAAACTTATGAAGAGAAAAAGAGAATCAACAAAAATTAACAGAATCAGAAACGAGAATGGAAAAATCATGACAGACTCCACAGAAATACAAAGAATTATTAAAGACTACTATGAAAACCTATATACCAACAAGCTGGGAAACCTAGAAGAAATGGACAATTTCCTAGAAAAATACAACCTTCCAAGACTGACCAAAGAAGAAACACAAAAGTTAACACACCAATTATGAGCAAAGAATTTGAAATGGTAATCAAAATCTACCCAAGAACAAAAGCCCCGGGCCGGACGGACTTACCACGGGATTTTATCAGACACACAGAGAAGCCATTCTCCTTAAAGTTTTCCAAAAAAGAGAAGAGGAGGGAATACTCCCAAACTCATTCTATGAAGCCAACATCACCCTAATACCAAAAACAGGCAAGGAACCCACCAAAAAAGAAAATTACAGACCAATATCCCTGATGAACGTAGATGCAAAAATACGCAACAAGATATTAGCAAACCGAATTCAAAAATACATCAAAAGGATCATACACCATGAACAAGTGGGATTCATCCCAGGGATGCAAGGACGGTACAACATTCGAAAGCCCATCAACATCATCCACCACATCAACAAAAAGAAAGACAAAAACCACATGATCATCTCCATAGATGCTGAAAAAGCATTTGACAAAATTCAACATCCATTCATGATAAAAACACTCCACAAAATGGGTATAGAGGGCAATACCTCAACATAATAAAGGCCATATATGATAAACCCACAGATAACATTATACTGAACAGCGAGAAGCTGAAAGCTTTTCCTCTGAGATTGGGAACAAGGCAGGGATGCACGCACTCCCCACTATTATTTAACATAGTACTGGAGGTCCTAGCCATGGCAATCAGACAAAACAAAGAAATACAGGGAATCCAGATTGGTAAAGAAGAAGTTAAACTGTCACTATATGCAGATGACATGATATTGTACATAAAAAACCCTAAAGACTCCACTCCAAAACTACTAGAACTGATATCGGATTTCAGCAAAGTTGCAGGATACAAAATTAACACACAGAAATCTGTGGCTTTCCTATACACTAACAATGAACCAATAGAAAGAGAAATCAGGAAAACAACTCCATTCACAATTGCATCAAAAAGAATAAAATACCTAGGAATAAACCTAACCAAAGAAGTGAAAGACCTATACCCTGAAAACTACAAGTCACTTTTATGAGAAATTAAAGGGGCACTAACAAATGGAAACTCACCCCGCGTTCGTGGCTAGGAAGAATTAATATCATCAAAATGGCCATCCTGCCCAAAGCAATATACAGATTTGATGCAATCCCTATCAAATTACCAGCAACATTCTTCAATGAACTGGAACAAATAATTCAAAAATTCATATGGAAACACCAAAGACCCCGAATAGCCAAAGCAATCCTGAGAAAGAAAATAAAGTAGGGGGGATCTCACTCCCCAACTTCAAGCTCTGCTACAAAGCCATAGTAATCAAGACAATTTGGTACTGGCACAAGAACAGAGCCACAGACCAGTGGAACAGATTAGAGACTCCAGACATTAACTGAAACATATATGGTCAATTAATATTTGATAAAGGAGCCATGGACATACAATGGTGAAATGACAGTCTTTTCAACAGATGGTGCTGGCAAAACTGGACAGCTACATGTAGGAGAATGAAACTGGACCATTGTCTAGCCCCATACACAAAAATAAATTCAAAATTGATCAAAGACCTGAATGTAAGTCATGAAACCATAAAACTCTTAGTAAAAAACATAGGCAAAAACCTCTTAGACATAAACGTGAGTGACCTCTTCTTGAACATATCTCCCCAAACAAGGAAAACAACAGCAAAAATGAATAAGTGGGACTATATTATGCTGAAAAGCTTCTGTACAGCAGAAGACACCATCAATAGAACAAAAGGAACCCTACAGTATGGGAGAATATCTTTGTAAATGACAGATCCAATAAAGGCTTGATGTCCAAAATATATAAAGAGCTCACCCACCTCAACAAAGAAAAAACAAATAATCCAATTAAAAAATGGGCAGAGGAACTGAACAGACAGTTCTCCAAAAAAGAAATACAGATGGCCAACAGACACATGAAAAGATGCTCCACATCGCTAATTGTCAGAGCAATGCAAATTAAAACCGCAATGAGGTATCACCTCACAGCAGTAAGGATGGCTACCATCCAAAAGACAAACAACAGCAAATGCTAGTGAGGTTGTGGAGAAAGGGGAACCCTCCTACACTGCTGGTGGGAATGTAAATTAGTTCAACCATTGTGGAAAGCAGTATGGAGGTTCCTCAAAATGCTCAAAATAGACTTACCATTTGACCCAGGAATTCCACATCTAGGAATTTAACCTAAGAACGACACACTCAAGTTTGAAAAAGACAGATGCACCCCTATGTTTATCGCAGCACTATTTACAATAGCCAAGAATTGGAAGCAACCTAAATGTCCATCAGTAGATGAACGGATAAAGAAGATGTGGTACATATACACAATGGAATATTACTCAGCCATAAGAAGAAAACAAATCATACCATTTGCAACAACATGCATGGAGCTACTGGGTATTATGCTCAGTGAAATAAGCCAAGCAGAGAAAGACAAATACCAAATGATTTCACTCATCTGTGGAGTATAAGAACAAAGGAAAAACTGAAGAAACAAAAGAGCAGCAGAATCACAGAACCCAAGAATGGACTAACAGGTACCAAAGGGAAAGGGACTGGGGAGGATGGGTGGGTAGGGAGGATAAGGGGGGGAAGAAGTAAGGGGGTATTATGATTAGCATGCATAATGGGGGGGTGGGAGAAAGGGGAGGGCTGTACAACACAGAGAAGACAAGTAGTGATTCTACAACATTTTGCTATGCTGATGGGCAGTGACTGTAAAGGGTTTTGTGGGAGAACCTGGTATAGGGGAGAGCCTAGTAAACAAAATATTCTTCATGTCATTGTAGATTAATGATAACAAAAAAAAAATAAAAGAAAGAAAGGGGGATTACACCCTGATAGGGTAAAACTAACTGTAAATCAATGATTAATTCATGCTTTAAATATTATTAATTTTGATCATTTAAAGGGTGTCAGATGATCAGCTATGGAAGTACATTTTTCTGGTAATATTCCTTTCTCTTAAAAAAAAAAGCAGTTCCTGTGTGGTGATCTCCTATAAGTTCTTCACAATGATATAAAGGGCATATCAAAGTGTGGGCAAAGGTTTGTTTGTGTTTATACAGAGGATCAAAGCCTAATTTGTCTACCCAGAAAATGAACTAAGATACGAGATGAGGAAGAACTTCCAACATCAACATTCTCTGGAAGAGTCATTCCAGAAGATGATCATCAAAAACTTCAACAAAGATCCTGGTGCTGTTGCAGTTGTAGCTGCATCCATCCCACCAGTTCCTAGACCTGCCATTGGAATGAAGAAGGAGATATCTAAGCTGGCCTGTGCATACAGTAAAACAACAAATTTGACTGGATCTATACTTTCAGAACTCAACCAAGAATTGGAAGTGCAAGTTGTGGCACTCCAATATTTTGCGACTACAGACTATCTACTGTTAAAAGAACATATGGGATGTGAACAGTTCCCAGTAATGTTGTTTTAATTTGCCTGATTTTTCTCAAACTATTCAAATTCAGTTAGACAATGTCCATCATATCATTGATAAGTTTTCACAAATGCCTAGGTGCCCAACTGGTTTTCTTGGTTTCAGTGGAGATGGCTGTTAATTGTAGGTCTGCTTTGGTTATGTAGCTGTATACCTATTATGTTAATGTGTATGTGCAATTTAATTAGTATTTTAAAACCTATACATGCTTATGTTACTCTACAAGAAGATATGTCAAAAAAATAATCAATCTTCCCATGTTATCTTCCATCTGCTACTCCTATAGCTTTTCTTCTTCCTTCCTAATTACAACCCTTAAGTAGAATTCATGCCTCATAATGAAAATACCAAGTATCATAATTCTTCCAAGTGGTAAAGATACCTCAAGACAAATGCTGGGCATAAAGGCCACAGGGCATAAATCTTCAAAGAAGTAAAAAGCTAACCTTTTCACACAATATTGCTTCTCTCTCACTTACCAACTTTACATTTCCCTGTATGGCCCCAGAAGTTGACTGGTTAGCCAGAGACGGGTAAGATTCCTCAAGGGAGGAACAACCTAAGACAGTCACAGTTGCCAGGGGGCAATCAGGTGAGAAATTGGGGATCAACAGAGGTTAGGCTTAGAACCTCATCTTTTGAGAGAAATCTTTTTGAGAGAAATCTTCTGCAACCGTGGATGTTTTGTTGCCCTTGTCTAGGTTGGATTAATACTTAGTTTATAGACACACACCTGATCAACTACATTTGCCCTCTTACAGCACTAAAGTATGTTTTCTACCTTTATCTTGCATCTACCTACCACTTCAGCATTTTATTAAAGATAATAATAATAAGGGAGTAATGTGGGATTCACATATAAATCAAGTATGAAAATCAAACAAATATTCGTATTTGACCTGATTGTTTTTTAGTTCATAATCCGTGATCAAAACGAAAGTTTATGTGATGACTACCCTTGCACTGTTCACCATGTAAGAAATTGTTTGTTATGCTTCAGAAGATTGGAGACTGTTGAGAATTAGGCTTGGGGTTGATTAATGATTGTGCATTGAGTCCCCTATACAGAATTTTATGTTTTATTGTTGTTTACAACCATTTGATCAATAAATATGAGAGATGCCCTCTCAAAAAAGAAAAAAAAAGCACTTTAAACATTTCAAAAAAAAAACTTAGTTTTGAATAAAATCCTAAAAACAGATAACCCTCTATATATAATTTTTTATACTTTTCTATTCAAAGATACTTTTATTTAATCTTATATGCTCCTGATTACTTTTAAACAATCCTTCAACTAAGTTTTGTTGCCAATCTTATGGTTACCCAATCTTGTAAAGAGCCAATTTGGGTGGTCAGATGAAAGTCAACCTCTAAATAAATTAAATCTTTTGCATCTGCTTAGTAGTCTTATGTTCAATAGATTAACATATTTGGTAACATCATTTCAAATAGTTTTGAAAGCAAATTTTTTATTTGATATACCAGAGACCCCTCAACAAAGCTAATATTCATGGACACATATATATATTCAATTTCATATGATCCAAGGTACTTAGCAAGTAGATCTATATTTCTGAACTAGAATATTGATATTAAACACTATAAATAATAAGAATTTCTTTATAATGGACTGAAAAGCTGTGGATAATTGTTAATTTAAAGAGCCAATGAGTATTGTCTTCTTTACAATACAAATTGAAAGGAAATATGGTGCATTTACCTTGAAAGGATGTTGTGGACTTACATTCAAAAGATGTGGTGCATTTATTGTCAAAGAAGATGTTTCATTTACCAAATATTTATTTTAGGTTCCTTTATATAAAGAATGTTTTCCCTGTAGCTAGATGTGTGTATAAGGGGTAAGAGGAATCAGTAGCCTTGAAAGAAATGATGTAAAAAATATTTATTCAGAGTTGGTTGTAATTTAAGTAGTCGGCTATGACTCTCATTACAGCCATTGCGATTCTTCTTTGTTGTAAACTACCAATGGGAGTATTATTTCCCTACAGTGTATCAATTTTAATAGTTATCAGGCACTTCTTCAAAGATTTCAGATTAGATTTTCCCTCCTATTTAGAAACACCTTTCTTAATTCAAAGGAAATTGTTACTGGCATTTATAATTTGTGAGAGAAAAAGATTTAACTTACTGTTTTTTTCTTAGAGATAATGTGTCTTAGAGACTATGTTTACATGCACAAAACAAATTGTTTAAACTAAAATAACTAGCTTCCAGGTAAATTATTAAATATTCAATAAAAATGAACATCCATATGCAAGGAAGGGGACAAAAGTGAACTTTACAACTACTATCTCAGTTAGACTTACAGAATACAGAGAAAAATCCTCTGCAACATAGTTTCTACTCTATACAAATAATCTTCCCCTGTTTTACAAATTAAATATCAGTCATTTTAATATTTTGCAAAGTAAATCATTAATATTATCATTGGCTAGAGTGATAAATCTAACCCATTAGCTGATTCATTAGCAAAGATGCTTTAAGAAAGGAATCTATATGAGTTCTTTCTCCTCTAAGCGTTGGGCATTATACTAAGTGGCAAATATGTGACTTTTCCTTGCTTATGATATACAAACCTTAGGAAATAGAACATGGCATACTATGTTTCAATTTATATATGCAGTCAAGAAATTTTTTTTTATTTTATGTTTATTTAGACTTACTTCATTTGAAATTAGTTATCTATAGTGACATCATCCTCACCCTATTCTAGATTTTATGACCTGATGCCTTTCACTGTTGTAAATAGGAAATGATATTAATCAAATGTCTTTCAGTAAAATTTAATGTTTATACCTGTATAATCAATGTAGTATCCATGAGCTACATGGTACTATTGAGCATGTGAAATGTGACTAGTCATAATTGGGGTGAACTGTAAATAAAAAATACACATGGACAACAACAATAAATATGAAAAAAGGATATAAATTATCTCAGAAAAATCTTTTTATATTGATGATATATTGAAAGGATAATGTGTGTGATATTTTCAGTTAAACACTAAAATTAATTTTACCAGTTTCTTTTTATTTTTTCATTTGGCTATGAGAAATTAAAGCTATATATATATATGTAAAATTTTTATTTCTATTGAATGGAGCTATTTTATTCCATTAGGGAGTTTAAAAAGTATGTAAAGGAAATGTCTTTTTTCATCATCAATAAATAAGGAAACAAAAATTCAGTGAGGTTAATTGGCTTTGGTTGCTCACCTACCTATAAAGTACAGAAATCTGCCTCTAGATTCTTTCTTTTTACTTTCCTAAACCATTTGCAAGGTGTTTGGCTGGACATTGCTTAGATAAAAGATGGCAAAAAGTGAAAGCCTGATAATTAAATTGTTACATTTTTTTATTTTAATTTTTTAAAAATTTCATTAATTAAAGGATTCATTGTAATTTGGTTTACCAAACAGCTTAAAAAAATAGATTTAAGCAATTGTCATATTAAAAACAATTATAGTTTATTGATCTAGTTGTTGGTAACAGGCATTTTCTCATTTTCTGAAAACTTTCTTAAGCTATTTATTTATGTTCTTTGTTCTAAGCTTTATTTGTGCTACACTTTTGGAGTTTACTAAAATATTAAGGTTATAGTTTTAGAATCTAAATAGCTGTATAATTTGTTACCAAGACATTCTTTTGATTTACAGTATTGTTTTCCCAATGATATATTAATTTAATTCAACATAATTTGATACACATAAATCAATGACTGATAAACAAGAAAAAGTCTAATATCAAAGTAACTATGAACCTTAGGATATTTTTAGGAAGGTGAAGTGAAAAGAAAACATAGCATAAAATGTCAGTGCAAAATATTAGTTTACAAAAGTATGGAGAAGTTGATTAGGTAAGTCTGGGAAACTAATATAAATTGTAGTAAAAAGTATTTTGAAATTATATGTCAGTATCTTCAGATGTACCATTTTTCTTACTACATTTTCTTACTATATGTGATCCATACATGTTTAAGTACACATTATAATTGTATTAAATTTATCTTATGCTTGCATGTTAATTTGAAATTTGATTAAATTATTTGGAAAACCAAGCTCAAATTTCAATGATTAATTAAAAAGTTAATATATATGTTAGGGTAGTATGTAAGATATGAGCAGCAGAAAGGAAGGGAGAGGTGGAAGCTTGTAACCTCTTTACATGGGTTTACACCCTTTCTCTACCTAAAACGGGAAGGATGACAGAATGCGGAAGTTCCTCAGGCTGAAGCTGATCCAAAAGACGTCCAAGAATGACTTTGATACATTCCTATGATCATTAGAATTTTACCACGTGGGTTTTTCCTTATGCATTGTGAGTAAGAGCATTCACAGAGTCTGAGCAGTTATATGATGTGAACCTGTTAACTCAGCCCTCATACTTTTTTAGAAAACTAAGTATTCAGATAAGCAGGGATCGTCCTGACCTCTAATGCTGCCAGCTTTCTCTTCAAGATTGTACTTTATATCTCCTTGCTAAATAAAACTGTCCTCTAGCCTTTTTTTTATCATGCTTCATATTTCTTGTCTATGTGCATCAAAGGAGGGGTGACAAAGACCTCTCTCTGTAACATACATGGTTCTATTAATAGAATTTTATGTAATCATTAGCTAATTGTCATTGTTGTAAGAATGATGACTAATGCAAAATTAGGGATTAGAAGCCAATCTTAAAATTACCTTAATTTGGTCATACCGATTGAAAGTCTAGAGAAGATAATAAAAAGTATACATCTCTGTGTTGGGATGGAGGAAGTGAAAGATGAATTATAAAATTAAGGCTGTTTGCCTGTCCTTAGTCATACTAAATGTAGAGGTTTTAGAATCTATCAGAGTATTATCAATTCAACATGCTAAATAAAGAACCCAATCCAAACTAAGCAGCTCTAAGGAAAAGGGCAGGCTGCCACAAGGTATGCCCTTGTGGAATGCAAATTCTGTCAGAGTTGAAAACAATAAAGGCCCAAAAAGACTCAGAAATATACTTTGACCTCCCCCCCCAGCCAACTCAAAAAGGATTTAGATAGAAGACCTGCTATAGGAAGATAGCTATTACTATAATTAACTACATTATGATATAAGCTGAGGGTGGTAGAGAGAGAAGGTTGTGGTTAAGTCTGTTAAAATTCCTGAGTGCCAAGAATTCTTTCTCAAGGGGATTAATGATGGTGACGTGAGAGGTGAGACAGAGGTTGCCTCCTAAAACCACATATAACTGCATATAATATGAAAATATAATTAATACAACTAATCCTGAAAGAGCAACAGGAAAGAGGACTGTGCCAAACTGAATACCAGGAGAAAAGAATAAACCTCACAGAACAGGATAATATACCCCAGCCATGGCCAGGCAGGACCCAAGCCCTTCCCTCACCTCAGCTCACTGGTGGGAGGAAGATAAATGGAGCGGGGAGGCAGTGGAGGCCAGGGACTGCTGAATACCTAACTCCAGAGATCTGGGAGCACAAACCTACATTTCATGGTGTTTTCAAACCTACATTTCATGGTGTTTTCATGGTACTCTCATGATTAGGGGGTTGAAAATCCAAGGCAGAATACCTGGAGACACTGAGATTCCAGCCATTTGTGGAATGCAGGGATCCTTATTCAGCTGCTCTGGGACAAAAGAAAGCCAGGCAGTCTGAGAGAATTCTTAACAGCAAGAGGGCTGCTAAAGGGGCAAGGATTGCACAGACCTTACAGCTCAGGAGAAAGGACAAGTAGACAAAATTGTCCAGGTGCACTCTATCCAGCAGGTTAAGAACTTTCACCATCTTCAGGTGCTCCAGCTTCCTAGCTGACTACACAGCTCCAAGGAACCCCTCCATGATATGCAGCCTACTGTGCCTTTCTCCCAGCCAGCCCCACATAGCTTGTAAACCGGCAAACCCTACCATCGCATTAGGCCAGCCAGACGGAAGTCCCATATACAGCAACTACAAACATAAAGCAGAGAAGCTTATACCTAGGTGCTCGGCCCACTGATTCTGGCAGTGGAGACAGGCATACCAGATGGGAAGCAGGAAACATTTTTACTCCCTGCAGGCACCAAAACCACTCCCCTGTGACACCTGACATGCTCAGGGGTGGAGCAGTTTCCAGATAAGCAAAAGCTGAGAGAATTTACCTCCTACAAACCATCTCTACAGTGTATTTTGGAGGGAATGCTATAGATGGAAGTGTACCTAGGGTTTAATAACTGTCACCAAAGGTAATAAAAACCACAGTAAAGAACGTAGAACAGTTAATTACTAAGCAAATGTGAAATTAAATCAACTATACCCAAAGTCAATCAAGGGATAGACAAAGAATACAGAATGATACCTAATATGTAAAAATGAAGGAGGAAGAAAAAAGAGGAGAAAAAAAGAACCTTTAGATTGTGTTTATAATAGCATATTAAGTGAGATAAGTTAGATTCTTAGATAGTAAGGAAGTTAACCTTGAACATTTGGTAACAACAAATCTAAAGCCTGCAATGGCAATAAGTACATACCTATTGATAATTACCCTAAATGTAAATGGTCTGAATGCACCAATCAAAATGCATAGACTCACTGAATGGATAAAAAAATGAGACTCATCTGTATGCTGACTACAAGTAACTCACTTTAAACCTAAAAACTTTCACAGACTAAAAGTGAAGGGATGGAAAAAATATTTCATGCAACTAATAGGGAGAAAAAAGCAGGAGTTGCAGTACTTGTATCAGACAAAATAGACTTCAAAACAAAGAAAATCACAAGAGACAAAGAAGGACATTACATAATGATAAAGGGGTCAATCTAACAAGAGGATATAACTATTATAAATACCTATACACCCAACACAGGAGCACCTACATAAGGGAAACAAATACTAACAGAATTAAAAGGGGAAATAGAATTCAATGCATTAATTCTAGGAGACTTCAACACTCCACTCACTCCAAAGGACACATCATCCAGACAGAAAATAAGAAAGGAGATAGAGGCACTGAACAATACATTAGAATGGATGGACCTAACATATCTACAGAAATCTACACCCAAAAGCAACAGATACACATTCTTCTCAAGTGTACATGGAACATTTTCAAGAATAGATCATATTCTAGGCCACAGAAAGGGCCTCAGTAAATTCAAAAATATTGAAATTGTACCAACCAGTTTCTCAGACCACAAAGGTATTAAACTAGAAATAAATTATGCAAAGAAAGTGAAAAATCCCACAAACACTTGGAGACTTCACAACATGCTCCTAAATAACCAATGGATCAATGACCAAATAAAAACAGAGATCAAGCAATATATGGAGAAAAATGACCACAATAATCCAACAACAGAAAATCTGTGGGATGCAGCAAAGGCCATGCTAAGAGGAAAGTATATTGCAATACAGGCCTACCTCAGGAAAGAAGAACAATCCCATATGAGCAGTCTAATCCCACAATTAATGAAACTAGAAAAGGAAGAACAAATGAGGCCCAAAGTCAGTAGAAGGAGGGACATTATAAAGATTAGACAAGGAATAAATAAAATTGAGAAGAATAAAACAATAGAAAGAATCAATGAAAGCAAGAGCTGGTTTTTGAGAAAATAAACACAATAGATAAACCTCTAGCCAGACTTATCAAGAAAAAAAGAAAGTCTACACACATAAACAGAATCAGAAATGAGAAAGGAAAAATCACTACCAACGCCACAGAAATACAAAGAATTATTAGAGAATGAAAAATTCTCTATGAAAAATTATATGCTAACAAACTGGATAACATAGAAGAAATGGACAGCTTTCTAGAAAAATGCAACCTTCCAAGGCTGACCCAAAAAGAAACAGAAAATCTGAACAGACCGATTACCACCAATGAACTTGAATTGATAATAAAAAATCTACCTAAGTACAAAAACCTGACCCCGATAGCTTCACTGCTGAATTTTATCAAACATTAAGTGAAGACCTAATACACATCCTCCTTAAAGTTTTCCAAAAAGTAGAAGAGGGAATACTCCCAAACTCATTCTATGAGGCCAGCATCACTCTAATACCAGAACCAGGCAAAGATACCACAAAAAGAAAACTTACAGACCAATATCCCTGATGAACATAGATGCAAAAATACTCAACAAAATATTAGCAAACTGAATTCAAAAATATGTCAAAAAGATCATCGATCATGATCAAGTATGATTTATTCCAGGGATGCAAGGATAGTACAACATTAAAAAATCCATCAGTATTATCCACCACATTGACAAAAAGGAGGACAAAAACCACAAGATCATCTTCATAGGTGCTGAAAAATCATTTGACAAAATTCAACATCCATTCATGATAAAAACTCTCAAAAAATGGGTACAGAGGGCAAGTACCTCAACATAATAAAGGCCATATGTGACAAAGCCACAGCCAACATCATACTTAACAGTGAGAAGCTGATAGCCTTTACTCTCAGATCAGGAACAAGACAAAGATGCCCACACTTCCCACTTCTACTCAACATAGTACTGGAGGCCCTAGACACGGCAATCAGACGACACATAGAAACAGAAGACATCCAGATTGGCAAGGAAAAAATTAAACTGTCCCTGTTTGCAGATGACATTATATTGTAAATAAAAACCTTAAAGGATACAGTCCAAATCTACTAGATCTAATATGTGAATTCAGCAAAGTTGCAGGATACAAAATTAATACACAGAAATCTGTGGCATTCCTATATACTAACAATGAACTAGCAGACAGAGAAATCAAGAAAACAATTCAATTCAGTTATATTAAAAAGAATAAAATACCTAGGAATAAACCTAACCAAGGAAGTGAAAGACCTATACTTTGAAAACTACAAGACACTAGTGAGAGAAATTAAAGAAGATATCAATAAATGGAAACACATCTCGTGATCATGGATAGGAAGAATTAATATCATCAAAATGGCCATCCTGCCTAAAACAATCTACAGATTCAATACAATTCTTATCAAAATAAAAACAGCATTCTTCAATGAACTCGAGCAAATTGTTCAAAAATTCACATAGAACCACAAAAGACCCCAAATAGCCAAAGTAATCCTGAGAAGGAAAAATAAAGCTGGGGGGATTGTGCTCCCCAAGTTCAAGCTCTACTACAAAGCCACAGTAATGAAGACATTTTGGTACTGTCACAAGAACAGATGCATAGACCAATGGAACAGACTAGAGAGCCCAGATATAAACCCAACCATATATGGTCAATTAATATATGATAAAGGAGCCATGGATGTACAATGGGAAATGACAGCTTCTTCAACAACTGGTGTTGGCAAAACTGGACAGCTACATGTAAGAGAATGAAACTGGATTATCGTTTAACCCCATACACAAAAGTAAATTTGAAATGGATCAAAAACCTGAATGTAAGTCATGAAACCATAAACTCTTAGAACACAACATAGGCAAAAATCCTCCTGAACATAAGCATGAACAACTTCTTCCTGAATGTATCTCCTCAAGTAAGAGAAACAAAATAAAAACTGAACACATGGGCCTACATCAAACTAAAAAGTTTCTTTATGGCAAAGACACCATCAATAGAACAAAAAGGCATCCTACAGTATGGGAGAATATATTTGTAAAGGTCATATCCATCAAGGGGTTAACATCCAAAATATGTAAAGAACTTACAAGCCTCAACACCAAAAATGCAAATAACCTGATTAAAAAATGGGCAGAGGATATGGAGAGACAATTTTCCGAAGAAATTCAGATGGCCAACAGACACATGAAAACATGTTCTACATCACTAATCATCAGGGAAATGCAAATTAAAACCACAATGAGATATCAATTCACACTAGTTAGGATGGCCAACATTAAAAAGACTAATAACAACAAATGCTGGCAAGGTTGCAGAGAAAGGGGAACCCTCCTACACTGCTGGTGGAAATGTAATCTAATTAAACCATTGTGGAAAGCAATATGGAGGTTCCTCAAAAAACTAAAACTGAAAATAACATTTGACCCGGGAATCCCACTCCCAGGAATTTACCCAAAGTATACAACTTCTCAGATTCAAAAAGACATATGCACCCCTATGTTTATTGCAGCACTATTTACAATAGACACGATATGGAAGCAACCTAAGTGTCCATCAGTAGATGAATGGATAAAGAAGAGGTGGTACATATACACAATGGAATACTATTCAGCCATAAGAATGAAACAAATCCTGCTATGGCTGGAGCTGGAGGATATTATGGTCAGTGAAATAAACCAGATGGAGAAAGACAAGTGCCAAATGATTTCTCTCATTTGTGGATTATAACAATGAAGCAAAACTGAAGGAACAAAACAGCAGCAGACTCACACTTCAAGAAGGAATTAGTGGTTACCAAAGGGGAGGGGTGTGGGAGGGTGAGTGGGGAGGGAAGGAGAAGTGGATTGAGGGGTATTATGTTTAGTACACATGGTGTGGGGGATCACGGGGAAAACCTTGTAGCATCGAGAAGGCAAACAGTGAATCTTTGGCATCTTGTTGCACTAATGGGCAGTGACTGCATTGGGGTATGGGTGGGGAATTGATAATATGGGTAAATATCGTAACCACATTGTTTTTTCATGTGAAACGCTCATAAGAGTGCATATTAATAATACTTCAATAAAAAATTTTAAAAAATTCCTGTGTGCCGTTGTTTCTGTGTGGCCCATCACACCCTTGTTTAAGAAATATTACTCTTTTCATATTCCTGTAAATTTCTCCCCTTTTCCTTTGAGGTCTCAGACCCCTATCTCCATTTCCTTAGCTCAGAGTGACATGTATACCTCATTCTCCCTGTCTTTGGAATATATGTCTATGGATTCCCTGTGTGTAGTAATGAAGTTTTGTTTTTTATCCTTTTAATCTGTCTCATGTCAATTTGACTTTTAAACCAGCTAAAGGAACCTAGAGGGATAGAGGAAATTTCTTCCTCCCCAATGCTACCATTTCCTCACTAATATTCTCTATTAAAATATAGAATTCATAATTTGACTTGAGATGTTAGACTAAATATAGTGATTTTTATTTAGATGTTTGTCATTAGCAAACAGTATAGATGATGATAGAAGATTTTGAGTTTCTATGGGCAGTAAAAATTAACTTTAAAGGTTTGTATTTATTTTGGTAATGTCAGACAATTGAATTTTCATTTTCTGCTCAATTTCCATTTTATTTACCAATGTAGAAAAAAGAAAGAAAATACCTGTATATAAAACTCATTCGTTCCTCACATCAGTATTTTTAAATTCTCCAATGGCATTCCTTAATAAGTCACACTGAAAAAGACCGATTTCTGTGGTAGCTCTCTGGAGGATGCATCTATTTAAGCCATTTTTGGGGGAGGGGAGAAACCCAGTCTTAAAACTATTCACCGTCAACTCCTGTTCAACTTAGTTGATCTTCCTGAACTAAAAATTCTTACCTGCCTAAGATTATACTATTTTTCATGTATCAAAGGGTTAGTGGCAACTCTGATATAGTTCCTTTTGATGATTATTAATATCATATTCTGATATGAAAAATAGCTGGATTTGCTCAATATATATTATATATCCCCTGGGCTTCCTTAGAAGGGAGTTGGCAGTGGGGGAATGAGAGCAAATAACATAGAATACCTATGTAACATAATTGCCAGTACTTTACCTATAGCAGATAGTTCTGAAATAGTTACCAACACATCATTTCACTGTAAATCTCAAAACAATTTCAGTAATTTTGTGATAAATAAAAGGAGGCTTACAAGTTCCAGGTGCCTAGATATATATGTACAGCTATCAACAGACAAATTTAGGATAGGAGAACTGGTTTTCTGCCTCCAAAGTTATTCCTTTTATATATTACTATGTGATCAAAAGTTGACTTTTTGTTTGCTTCAGAACCATTCATATTATTCAGTCAAATTATGGTCATTTTTATATTTAAAAAGTCCTCTTACATAAGTTATTTAGGATTTATATAAAGAAAACAAAGACCCTTAGTAGATATTTATATTTTGCTCCTATGGAATCACCAGTCTGGCTAGTATAGAAATTTATAGCATATCTTTTTATAGCCAAGACAAAGGTAGGTTTGTCTCATAAAAATTAAATGCAGGTAAATTTCAGGCTTTTGTCTAGGAGATGATACAAGTGCTTAAATATAAGGATGGACATTCCCTCCATCAGGTCTTCGTTAAACCATTCACAATAAAATCTTCTGTAGGATGAGTATTACAGCTCCTTGTATTAAATCTCCCTTTTCCCAACTCGATTCCTTCATGTGATCATCAAATATTCATTTAATGTCTTCTGTATACATGGTGGTATTGCATCAGGTAGGAAAGACTGAGAGACCAGTCCAGAAAAAACACCATATTCCTAAATTCCGACAAACATCACCAGAAGCCTTATGACTTGAACCACTGACCCTATAAGATTCCTAAATGTCTTGTTTTTCCCATCAACCCATTGTGTTAATGCATTTTATGGCCAACACATCCTGGGTTTGGGGATCCCTTGGCCAGATAATCAATGGACCAAGACACAAATTCTGACATACACACAAGGGAAATTTGGTGTCTGTCAGGGGCCTTTTCCTCATTCTAATACTACATTACCCTGGGTGGAGAGTTTGTATGCTAATACTACATGAGATGATGTTGCAACATACATGTATGTATGCAATCTTACTGTGTGTATGCTAGTCGGGTACCTCCCTGTTTATGCTTAGTAACCAGACAACTAATGAATAAGCATTTTTGCTCCCCATAAAAGGAGCCACCCTAATTCTTCTCAGGGATGACTCTCTCTTGAACAGCCCAGTTTGGCCTATCAAGTTGTTTCTGTTTTCTCATTTCTCTAATAAATACACAGCTTGCTTGCTTATGCCTAAGGCTCAATGTTAAATTCTTTTAAACATGAAGATAAAGACTGAGGACTCTGTTCCAATGTCAGCTGGTAACAGTATGAGCAGGTGCTAGAGATATTCTGATGAATAATCTAGATGAAACACACCTCTACTTTTTGTAACGTATTTATATATTGGATTACTTTAGAATTCACACCTGTCATATCTCTCTTCAGAGCAAACAGTGTAGATATTTAGTATTAATATTAGTGATTCATTAATTTCAGAAATACATAATTTGTAATCCTCCAAAACAGGCATTGTACTTGATATTTAGATCTGTAATACTTACAAGTACTTAGAAAAATTAAATATGAATAAGAGACTTCAGAGTTTTAGTTCCTGTTGGAACCTGGTTTTTCTCTTAAATCACCATGAACAAGTGTATTCACTTCTACACTATGCATTATTTCTCTCCATGAAATGGCAAATGACATTGGAAATAATCTTTTGTTTGCCAGAGGTTAAGGTAACTCTCTGGCTGGAACCTTTTTCTTTTAAAAGTGTACATATTTTAAGAAGTGAACATATAATGGATAGCTCATAAAAGGAACTCCACTTACTTGCAGTCATTGGAGAAAGCTCAGTTTGAATTAGCAACATGTCTAAAATGAAGGTTTATGACTTTCAAATAATCAAATAAATAAAAGGCTACATAGAGAAAGGGAAGTGCTTAAAGAAATGGCTTTATTAAAGAGATATTTAAATTAACATATCAATACATGGAATGTAGAAAGAGGATTTTGAATGCTGTGTGTGCTGGCAAAGAGTTTGGTGTCTTAACCTGTCACCACCTTCCTTATTAGTCCTGCTTGCAAATCGGTGTTTCCTGAACATCTTTATTTCATTCGATAATGGTGATGTACTTTTCCCCTTTGGTATTTCCCACGTATATATGGAAATTTGCCTAGTTTTGTATTATTTTGCTTTCTATTACACACTTCATTTTAGTAACTGTCACTTAATGGTCTCAATATATATTCTGACTATAAAAATAAGATACATCCCACGGGATAGGATATGTCTGTCAGTTTAAAAAAGGATTCAGGCCTCACGGCATTAGCCCTCCATCTGAATGTGCTACCTCTCTCTGCATAGAGAAGTTCAAAAGGAGTCAAACTGATACTCCTGGAAATGTCATCCTGTTTTCTTAGTCACGTTACATGCAGCAAGATTGGATTTTTGATTGAAAAAACAAACAAGTGATGTTTCTGGTGACATTTCTAGGATTGGTTCCAATTGATTCTCAGAATGACTTTATACGATCTTAGGTACATCTCAAAGGTGAACTACAGAAGTAAAGTTTTGCAACATTACTTCCCCAGACTTATGTTCCCACATACTATTTTATTTATTGTTGATTGTAGTTGCCTGGAAATAGGAAAGTTGCGTGTATTATAGGAAATGTTATATTAGTACTCTGACAATTTAAAAAATTGTCAGACTGGAAGAATGAATCCATGAAGAATTTATCAAAACTAATTGATAAAATGAATGGACCCAAAATAATAACCAATAATAGCCAAATGTCACTGGATTGCTTTGTTTCCAGTCTGTCTGTCAGCTGTAACTGGCAGGTAAAACTGTGAAAAAATACTGAAGTGATCAAAATTTCAGCATCCATCATTATAAAATCATGATAATAAAGCCTTATCATAGGACTCTTGCAACAATTAAATAAGATTATCCATGAAAAAATTCTCATACTGCTATATCACATATAATTTAGAATCAATAAATAGCAGAAAACCTGATATCCAGAGCCCATTTCTGCCACTAACACTGTCTGTAATATGTCAAAATGTTTAACATGTTAATATGTTTCTTAATTACTTCTTAATTTTAGCCACACCTTAGTCATGTGTTAAGCTAGTTTATTTGAGAGAGAGCTATCAGAATTCAGTAACTAAACTAAAGTAGTGATTAATGCAGATTATTTCCCCTAAATAATTGAAAAGAAATCCACATAAGACATTTTTCTAGGCTTTTGTCATAGAAGACCAAAACATAGTATGAATTACTGCTATAGGATCATATATGGTACTATGAATACCTAGAGGAAAGATTTTTGAACCCCCAAAAATCTATGGGGTATAATTCAGGAAAACTAAGAAGTTTTTTGCATAGAGAGGAGAAGGTCTTCTGGAGCAAAATAAGGTGCTTTTTGCACTGCTTTTGTTACTGAACTTCCAAGTAAGAAGTAGTTTTCTGCCTTCTTTTATTCCAGGGCTCAAGGCAATAGCAAATATGCTGTCCTCATTTGGTGAACATGTGCATGCATTTTGAAACTGAAATAGGATTAGATATGCGTATAGTCAGTTCTAATGCAAAATATAATCATCTTAAGTACATAATGCCAGGATTTTCTAAAGTGTGTGTATACATATACACAGACACACACACATATATAAGGTGTTTTTTCTTAGGGAGGTGGTTAATTTGTGATATCAATCATTTTTCTTTTCTAGTTAAATCTGTTAATGTGATATAGTGTTCCTTAAAAAACATAAATGTTGAAAATTTCACAAAATTCTATATAAAACTTGCATGGACATTTGATTAATATTTTGATAAATTTGCTTTGTCTCAATATATAATATAAGCTTTTATAGAAATATGCATAGTTGAGTTTGTTCTATTATTTAACTTTGGTATATAAATTTCATTGTTAAGTTTTGTTGTCTGGACTACACTAGTAAAATGAATTGAGACTATCAGTTACAATATTAATTTGAAATGCTTAAGGAATATAATGCTTAAGAAATATGTGGAGGGCAGAGACAAGATGGCAGCATGAGTAGAGCAGCAGAAATCTCCTCCTGAAACCACATATATCTATGAAAATATAACAAAGACAACTCTTCCTAGAATAGAGACCAGAGGACACAGGACAACATCCAGACCACATGCACACCTGTAAGAACCCAGCGCCTCGCAAAGGGGGTAAGATACAAGCCCCAGCCCCGCAGGACCTGAGTGCCCCTCCCCACAGCTCCCGGCGGGAGGAGAGGAGTCAGAGCGGGGAAGGAGAGGGAGCCCAGGACTGCTGAACACAAAGCCCCAGGAATCCAGACCAGACTGCAGACACAGTGCATATGTGGGTTCCTGGATACTAGGGAAACAGGCCAGCAAGACCAGTGAGCAGGTACAGGAGGCTGGCGCCGGAGAACAAACAAAAGCAAGTGGCAATTTTTTTTTCTTTTTGGTGAGTGCTTTTTGGAAGTCTTAAAGGGAGAGGGATCCCAATACTAGGGAAAGAGGACAGCAAGACCGGTGAGCGGATGCCTGAGGCCAGCCCCTGAGGACAAAGAAAAGCAAGCGGTATTTTTGTGTGTTTTTTTGTTGTTGTTTTGATTTGGTGAGTGCTTTTTGGAAGTCTTAAAGGAGTAGGGCGGGACATGTAGTTTAGAGGTAAGGAATCTGGGGATCTCTGAGCACTCTAACCCTCTGGGCAGCAGGGAGCACAGAGGCACGTTACTGAGATAGTCTCCCAGCCAATCCCCCTCCAACACAACTCCAATAAATTGGAGGAGCAGCCCCAGCCAGGCCACGCCCATAGAAACAGCAGAGATAAACTCCATAGCAGCTGGGCAGTAAGCAGAATCCCTGTCCGCGTGAAGCTGCCCAGCACAAGCCACAAGAGGTCGCTGTTCTCCCAGGAGAGGAAGGCCACAAACCAACAAGAGGGGACGTTCTTCCAGCCACCATTTGTTCGAGCTCTGCAAACTATTTCTATCACCATGAAAAGGCAAAATTACAGGCAAACCAAGATCACAGAAACAACACCAGAGAAGGAGACAGACCTAACCAGTCTTCCTGAAAAAGAATTCAAAATAAAAATCATAAACATGCTGATGGAGATGGAGAGAAAAATGCAAGAGCAATGGGATGAAGTCTGGAGGGAGATCACAGATGCCAGGAAGGAAATTACAGAAGTGAAACAAACTCTGGAAGGATTTATAAGCAGAATGGATAAGATGCCAGGGGCCATTGAAGGAATAGAAATCAGAAAACAGAACACATAAAAGCTGACATAGAGAGAGATAAAAGGATCTCCAAGAATGAAACAATATTAAGAGAACTGTGTGACCAATCCAAAAGGAACAATATCCGTATTATATGGGTACCAGAAGAAGAAGAGAGAGGAAAAGGGATACAAAGTGTCTTTGAAGAAATAATTGCTGAAAACTTCCCCAAACTGGGGGAGGAAATAATCGAACAGACCACGGAAATACACAGAACTCCCAAAAGAAAGCACCCAAGGAGGACAACACCAAGACACATAATAATTAAAATGGCAAAGATCAAGGACAAGGAAAGAGTTTTAAAGGCAGCTAGAGAGAAAAAGGCCACCTATAAAGGAAAACACATCAGGCTATCATCAGACTTCTCAACAGAAACCCTACAGGCCAGAAGACAATGGCATGATATATTTAATGCAATGAAACAGAAGGGCTTTGAACCAAGGATACTGTATCCAGCACAACTATCATTTAAATATGATGGCGGGATTAAACAATTCCCAGACAAGTAAAAGCTGAGGGAATTTACTTCCCACAAACCACCTCTACAGGGCATCTTACAGGGACTGCTCTAGATGGGAGCATTCCTAAAAAGAGCACAGAAAAAACTCCCAACATATGAAGAATGGAAGAGGAGGAATAAGAAGGGAGAGAAGAAAAGAATCTCCAGACAGTGTATATAACAGCTCAATAAGTGAGCTAAGTTAGGCAGTACGATACTAAAGAGGATAACCTTGAACCTTTGGTAACAACGAATTTAAAGCTTGCAATGCCAATAAGAACGTATCTCTCAATAGTTACCCTAAATGTAAATGGAGAGAATGCACCAATCAAAAGACACAGAGTAATAGAGTGGATAAAAAAGCAAAACCCATCTATATGCTGCTTACAAGAAACTCACCTCAAACCCAAAGACATACACAGACTAAAAGTCAAGGGGTGGAAAAATATATTTCAGGCAAACAACAGCGAGAAGAAAGCAGGGGTTGCAGTACTAATATCAGACAAAATAGAGTTCAAAACAAAGAAAGTAACAAGAGATAAAGAAGAATACTACATAATGATAATGGGCTCAGTCCAACAAGAGGATATAACCATTCTAAATATATATGCACCCAATACAGGAGCACCAGCATATGTGAAACAAATAATCACAGAACTAAAGCGGCAAATAGACTGCAATGCATTCATTTCAGGAGACTTCAACATACCACTCACCCCAAAGGATAGATCCACTGAGCAGAAAATAAGGAAGGACACGGAGGCACTGAACAACACAGTAGAACAGATGGACCTAATAGACATCTATAGAACTCTACATCCAAAAGCAACAGGATATACATTCTTCTCAAGTGCACATGGAACATTCTCCAGAATAGAACACATATTAGCCCACAAAAAGAGCCTCAGTAAATTCCAAAATATGGAAATTCTACCAACCAATTTTTCAGACCACAAAGGTATAAAACTAGAATTAAATTCTACAAAGAATACAAAAAGGCTCACAAACATATGGAGGATTAACAACATGCTCCTAAATAATCAATGCATCAACAAACAAATCAAAATGGAGATCAAGGAATATATGGAAACAAATGACAACAACAACACAAAGCCCTAACTTCTGTGGGCCCCAAAGTCTTCAGAGGAAAGTATATAGTGATCCAGGCATACTTGAAGAAGGAGGAATCCCAAACGAATAGTCTAACATCACAATTATCTAAACTGGAAAAAGAAGAAGAAATGAGGCCTAAAGTCAGCAGAAGGAGGGACATAATAAAGATCAGAGAAGAAATAAACAAAATTGAGAAGTATAGCAAAAATCAACAAAATGAAGAGCTGGTTATTTGAGAAAATAAACAAAATAGATAAGCCTCAAGCCAAAATTATTAAGAGAAAAAGAGAAACAACACAAATCAACAGAATCAGAAATGAGAACAGAAAAATCATTGCAGACTCCACAGAAATACAAATAATTAGTAAAGACTACTATGAAAACATATATGCCAACAAGCCTAGAAGAAATGGACGACTTCCTAGAAAAATACAACCTTCCAAGACTGACCAAGGAAGGAACACAAAAGTTAAACAAAGCAATTACGAGCAAAGAAATTGAAACGGTAATCAAAAACTACCGAAGAACAAAACCCCTGGGCTGCATGGACTTACCTCGGAATTTTATGAGACACACAGAGAAGACATAATATCCATTCTCCTTAAAGTTTTCCAAAAAATAGAAGAGGACCGAGTACTCCCAAACTCATTCTATGAAGCCAAAATCACCCTACTAACATAACCAGGCAAAGACCCCACCAAAAAAGAAAATTACAGACCAATATCCCTGATGAATATAGATGCAAAAGTATTCAATAAAATATTAGCAAACCGAATTCAAAAGTACATGAAAATGATCATACACCATGACCAAGTGGGATTCATCCCAGGGATGCAAGGATGGTACAACATTTGAAAGTCCATCAACATCATCCACCACATCAACAAAAAGAAAGACAAAAACCACATGATCATCTCCATAGATGCTGAAAAAGCATTTGACAAAATTCAACATCCATTCATGATAAAAACACTCCGCAAAATGGGTATAGAGGGCAATACCTCAACATAATAATGGCCATATAAGATAAACCCACAGATAACATTATAATGAACGGCAAGAAGCTGAAAGCTTCTCCTCTAAGATTGGGAACAAGACAGGGATGCCCACTCTCCCCACTATTATTTAACATAGTACTGGAGGTCCTAGCCATGGCAATCAGACAAAACAAAGAAATACAGGGAATCCAGATTGGTAAAGAAGAAGTTAAACTGTCACTATATGCAGATGACATGATATTGTATATAAAAAACCCTAAAGACTCCATTCCAAAATTACTAGAACTGATATAGGATTTCAGCAAAGTTGCAGGATACAAAATTAACACACAGAAATCTGTGGCTTTCCTATACACTAACAATGAACCAATAGAAAGAGAAATCAGGAAAACAACTCCATTCACAATTGCATCAAAAAGAATAAAATACCTAGGAATAAACCTAACCAAAGAAGTGAAAGACCTATACCCTGAAAACTACAAGTCACTCTTACAAGAAATTAAAGGGGCACTAACAAATGGAAACTCACCCTACGCTCATGGCTACGAAGAATTAATATCGTCAAAATGGCCATCCTGCCCAAAGCAATATACAGATTTGATGCAATCTCTATCAAATTACCAGCAACATTCTTCAATGAACTGGAACAAATAATTCAAAAATTCATATGGAAACACCAAAGACCCCGAATAGCCAAAGCAATCCTGAGAAAGAAGAATAAAGTAGGGGGGATCTCACTCCCCAACTTCAAGCTCTACTACAAAGCCATAGTAATCAAGACAATTTGGTACTGGCACAAGAACAGAGCCACAGACCAGTGGAACAGATGAGAGACTCCAGACATTAACCGAAACATATATGGTCAATTAATATTTGATAAAGGAGCCATGGACATACAATGGTGAAATGACAGTCTTTTCAACAGATGGTGCTGGCAAAACTGGACAGCTACATGTAGGAGAATGAAACTGGACCATTGTCTAACCCCGTACACAAAAGTAAATTCAAAATGGATCAAAGACGTGAATGCAAGTCATGAAACCATAAAACTCTTGGTAAAAAACATAGGCAAAAATCTCTTAGACATAAACATGAGTGACCTCTTCTTGAACATATCTCCTCAGGCAAGGAAAACAACAGCAAAAATGAACAAGTGGGACTATATTAAGCTGAAAAGCTTCTGTACAGCAAAAGACACCATCAATAGAACAAAAAGTTACCCTACAGTATGGGAGAATATCTTTGTAAATGACAGATCCAATAAAGGCTTGATGTCCAAAATATATAAAGAGCTCACCCACGTCAACAAACAAAAAACAAACAATTCACTTAAAAAATGGGTGGAGGAACTGAACAGACAGTTCTCCTAAAAAGAAATACAGATGGCCAACAGACACATGAAAAGGTGTTCCACATCACTAATTATCAGAGTAATGCAAATTAAAACTACAGTGAGATATCACCGCACACCAGAAAGGACGGCTACCATCCAAAAGACAAACAACAACAAATGTTGACGAGGCTTTGGAGAATGGGGAACCCTCCGACACTGCTGGTGGGAATGTAAATTAGTTCAACCATTGTGGAAAGCAGTATGGAGGTTCCTCAAAATGCTCAAAATAGACTTACCATTTGACCCAGGAATTCCACATCTAGGAATTTACCCTAAAAACTTAGCACTCAAGTTTGAAAAAGACAGATGCACCCCTATGTTTATTGCAGCAGTATTTACAATAGCCAAGAATTGGAAGCAACCTAAGTGTCCATCAGTAGATGATTGGATAAAGAAGATGTGGTACATATACACAATGGAATATTATTCATCCATAAGAAGAAAACAAATCCTACCATGTGCAGCAACATTCATGGAGCTAGAGGGTATTATGCTCAGTGAAATAAGCCAAGCGGAGAAAGAGAAATACCAAATGATGTCACTCATCTGTGGAGTATAAGAACAAAGGAAAACCTGAAGGAACAAAAGAGCAGCAGAATCACAGAACCCAAGAATGGACTAACAGGTACCAAAGGGAAAGGGTCTAGGGAGGATGGGTGGATAGGGAAGGATAAGGGGGGGGGGGAAATGAAGGGGCGTATTAAGATTAGCATGCATAAACGGGAGTTTGGAGAAAGGGGAAGGATGTACAACACAGTGAAGACACGTAGTGATTCTACAGCATTTTGCTATGCTGATGGACAGTGACTGTAAAGGGGTTTATAGGGGAGACCTGGTATAGGGGAGAGCCTAGTAAACATAATATTCTTCATGTAATTGTAGATTAATGATAACAAAAAAAAAAAAGAAAGAAAGAATGGGGAATACTCCCTGATAGGATAAAACTAACTGTAAATCAATGATTAATGCATGATTTAAATATCCTTAATTTTGATCATTTAAAGGGTGTCAGATGATCAGCTATGAAAGTGCATTTTTCTGATAATATTCCTTTCTCTAAAAAAAAAAATTAAAAGTATTTCATGTGTGGTGACCGCCAATAAGTTCTTCACAATGGTATAAAGGGCATATCAAAGTGTGGGCCAAGGGTCTGTTTATGTTTATACATAGGATCAAAGCCTAATTTGGCTACCCAGAAAATGAACTAATATACGAGATGAGGAAGAACTTCCAACATCAACATTCTCTGGAAGAGTCATTCCAGAAGATTCCAGAAGATGATCATCAAAAGACTTCAACAAAGATCCTGGTGCTGTTGCAGTTGTAGCTGCATCCATCCCACCAGTTCCTGGACTTGCCATTGGAATGAAGAAGGTGATATCTAAGCTGTCCTGTGCATACAGTAAAATAACAAATTTGACTGGATCTATACTCTTGAAACTCAACCAAGAATTAGGAGAAGTCCAAGTTGTAGCGCTCCAAAATCTTGAGACTACAGCCTATCAACTGTTAAAAGAACATACGGGATGTGAACAGTTCCCAGGTATAAGTTGTTTTAAATTGTCTGGTTTTTCTCAAACTAGTCAAATTCAGTTAGACAATATCCATCATATCATAGATAAGTTTTCACAAATGCTTAGGGTGCCTAACTGGTTTTCTTGGTTTCACTGGAGATGGCTGGTAATTGTTGGTCTGCTTTGGTTATGTAACTGTATTCCTATTATGTTAATGAGTGTGTGCAATTTAATTAGTAGTTTAAAACCTATACATGCTTAAGTTACTCTACAAGAAGATATGTCAAAGAAATAACCAATCTTCCCATTTTTTCTTCTGTCTGCTACTTCTATAGCTTTTTTTCTTCCTCCCTAATTACAACCCTTAAATAGTATTCGTGCCTCATATTGAATTTACTGAGTATCATAATTCTTCCAAGTGGTAAGATACCTCAAGACAAACGCTGGGCATAAAAGCCACAGGGCATAAATCTTCAAAGAAGTAAAAAGTGAACCTTTTCACACAATATTGCTTCTCTCTCACTTACCAACTTTACATTTCCCTGTATGGCCCCAGAAGATGACTGGTTAGCCAGAGACGGGTAAGATTCCTCCAGGGAGGAACAACCTAAGACAGGCACAGTCGCAGGGGGGCCATCAGGTGAGGAATTGGGGATCAACAGAGGTGAGACTTAGATCCTCACCCCCCTTGTTTTGAGAGAAATCTTCTTCATCCGTGGATGTTTTGTTGCCCTTGTCTAGCTTGGATTAATACTTAGCCTATAGGCACACACCTGATCATCTACATTTGCTTTCTTACAGCACTAAACTATGTTTTCTACCTTTATCTTGCATCTCCCTACCACTTCAGCATTTTATTAAAATAATAGTAATAATAATAATAATAAGGGAGAAATGTGGGTTTCACATATAAATCATGTATAAAAATCAAATGAATATTCATATTTGACCTGATTGTTTATAGTTCATAATGTGTGATCAAAGCCAAAAGTATCTGTGATGAATGCCCTTGTACTGTTCACCATGTAAGAACTTATTCACTATGTAAGAATTTGTACACCATGTAAGAACTTGTTTGTTGTGCTTCAGAAGATCCGAGACTGATGAGAATTAGGCTTGGGGTGGATTAATGATTGTGGATTGAGTCCCCTGTACAGAATTTTATTGTTGTTAACTGTTAACAACCATTTGATCAATAAAAAGACATGCCCTCTCAAAAAAAAAAAGAAAAAAAGATGAGGCACTTCTGTCAAAATAAAAAAAAAAAGTAATATATGTTGGAACTGCAACTATAAACAATCTGGGAATATACTATTTTTCTACTGCCATTTAATTTTAATATTTTCTACTTGGTTTTGAACAAAATTGGCCTTTAAATTTTCCTATTATTCCAATCATAATTTTCAAATATAATCATACAATGTACTTTAAAATTTCTTAAATGCTTGAACCTGATCAATATATAGAACCAGGTCTTTAATTCTAGTGGTATATAATCATGTTCTCTAAATTTTTGTTTCCTTTTTGATGAATTTTCAATATTTTCAAATAACTTTTGTGTGCTTATTGTGTAAAACAAAAAACTGATTTTTTTCTATAGTTTTACTATTTCATTTTATCTTTGTAATTTCATATGTTATAGTTAGTTTGTTATTCTCTTTATTACTACTTATTTTAAAAACTTAGTGGAATCACTTTTCATGTTTTTAAGTAAAATTTTATTTTACTTAATTTGCTCCTAAAATTGTTTTACTGCATCTCATGGATTATGATATGTAGATCTGTTATTTTAATTTATGTCTCACTAATTAATAATCTGTATTTAAATTTCTAATCTGTGAGTATTCAAATTTCATTTTTATTTTCTAAATGGAAATGATATTGGTTAATGTTAGGTTGGAGAAAGGAAAAACAAGGACCCCAAAGTCTGTGCCTTATATGGAAAGGGGACAGCTCTTCCTGAATTCCATCCTTCTGATGTGCCAGCTAAGACCTGGATGTCAGCCTCCTCCCTCTTAGAAGGAAAAAAAGTTTCTTTTTGTCTATTATGTCATCTTTAGCCAATCACACCTTTCCACACCCCCTAGGATAGCTTGCCCGCTCCTTCCCCTCCTAATCCCTTATAAGCCCCCCACCTCCTTGACCGGGTGTGACTTACCTGGCCTGTGACAGGAAGTCCACAGAACCTCGCCCGGGGGTATTCAAATAAATTACCTGGCCCTTTGTTGCCTCTCTTTGCCTGCTTATTTCAGCTAAAATTTATCTTACAGTTAACTATTTTATTGTGATTTTCAAATTGTATTGAATGGTTTTTAATCTGCATTATATTTGTATACTGTGATATACTATTTACCTTAATAAGGTACAGTATTTTGCTGTTTTCCCCTCATTAATTTTTAATACATCATTTTACTTCTTGGAGTATCTGTTTTTCAATCAGAGAATTTAATTCCTTCATATTAATTATGATTATTGATATGTTTAGATATATTTCTGTTATATTTTACTTTGGTTTACTTAAGTCTTTCTGTAAATATTCTGCTTTATTGATTGAGAATTCTTTATTTCACATATGTCTTGTTTTTTCTTTATTTCTTTCACACAGTGATGATGAAGTTTTTACATAAAGGACCAAATAGTAAATATTTTAGGTTTTTCGGCCAACATATGGTCTGCTGTATCACATAATTTTCCTTGTTCTTTTTTTTTTTCTAAAGCTTTTAAAATTATTAGCTTCCTGGCCATGGTTGTTAACTCCAGTACCACATTTTCTTTTTCCTTTAAGTTTTAATATTTATGCTTAAACAATTTTTGTCCAAAATCTGTAGTAAAAAATTATCTCTTTACAAAAATGTTAAGAACTTTGCCAATATTCACTATTTTCCATTGCTATACCTCTCAAACTCCATTTGAGATCATTTAGGAATTTAGGGTTCTGACTGTTATAAATTAGATATGATAATATATTTTATTTATATAGCAATATTCATATATATTGTATAAACATTTGTGCAGCATTTTATATAGTCCAAGCACTATTCTGAGTCCCTTAGAGGTAATAACTCATTTCATTTTCATAATAATAGGCCAATTTGATTGCTTTGTTGTCATTTTGCAAATGAGTACAATTGAGGCATGAAGTTAAGTGATTCACTCAGTGTCAAACAGCTGTTGGGTAGTAGAGCCAGGATTCAAATCCAGTCTAACTGGCCTCAGAGTGCATGCGCTTGACCATTTAGACTTAACTGTATTTCCAGTTGTCTTTCCCATCACTATCTAAATCCTTCCTTAGAGATATTTTCCACCCCTGCCTTTTAACCATTTTTAACCATCCATCTTCTCTTAATTTATTTAGAGAAAATCCATAGTAAATGTTGCAAAAACCACTCATTAAATTTGAAATATGAATAAATTATTACATTTTCAATAAATTAAGTTATCAGAAAATTATTTGGAAAAAGATCTCCGACACTGAACACTTTTGTAGAGTTTTTCCAAGTTAAGATTCAATGAAGAATCTTAATGGCAAATTCTATCCACAAAGTAAAAGACTAAGAAAAAATATAACAATTCATTATAATACCGTAAATTTGAATAGGTATGGGTAAAAAAATTCAGTATTTCCATAATCTCTCACCTGGACTTAGTACATCTCCATATCAGTAGGTGTTTCCAAGGGGTTGAGAGAAGTAGTCTCTCCATATCAATAGGCAATTACAAGGACCAGGAGGGCTTATCCGGATGGGAGAGGGTGGGTGGAGCTCTCCTTCTGCAGCTAATCAAGGAGAACTGCTTGTGAGAAAAAATGGGTTTCTCCCACTCTACTTCTCCCTTCGACTGACTTTGGTTTCAAAGGTATTTACCCTGGGATTTCTCCCCTCCCCAGAGTTACAGAAGGAAAAAACAACAGTGAACTCTACAGATCAATCTCAGTTATGAACATGGCTACAAAAATACAAATTATCAGTTTAGTGTATGAATCAAATGATGGAGTATAGTATGTATACATGCTCACTGGTATCAGCTTCTAAAACTTCAGGACTACTGAAACCACTTCTTATGATTTTTTTATCTGATTTTACTAGAGACATAGCAGAAATAGGTCTGTAATGGGATCTGTGAACATGAATTGCTATTTATTTTTTATTTTTACTTTAATAAACTCTAGATTAAATGGTTTACTTCTTGAGTCATTTTCCTTATACTGATAGTGTTTAGTAAAATGTCAGGCATTCAAAAATTATTAGTAAACATTCAATATTAACAGTAAATAACTTTTTTGAGAGCCTACTATGGCCCTGTGTTTTACTGATGGCATTAGGCATATGTATTTTCATAATCACAGTAGGAGATGCAGAAAGTGAGGTCCAGGGAATATATATAAACTTGACTTCGTCATTTGCAAGAAGTTTATATTCTTATTTTCAATCTTACAATACAAAATTTACCAGTATTAACTAAATGAGCTGTGTTAGTTTTTAAAATGCTGTTGTAAAAATAACCACAAATTTAGTGGCCTAAAACAACCCAGATTTGCTATCTGATCATTCTGTGGGTCAGAAGTCCAACATGGGTCTCATTTGGCTCAAATCAAGAAGTCAGCTGGACTGTGTTTCTTTCCGGACACTGGAGAAAATCTGCTCCTTTACTCTTAAGGTTTTTCAAAGAATTCAGTTGATTATAACTGTGGACCTGAGGTCCTTGTTTTCTTGCTGGTTGTCAGCTGACAGCTGCCTACTGTATCTTCAAAATCAGCAACATGGGTTTGAGTCCTTGTTACCTTGAATCTCCCCAGCCTCTTCATCTTTTGATTTCTAAGTTTTCTTTCTTTTTCTAGTTTTAAGGACCCATATGATCATATTCGCCCACCAAATTGTTCTCCCTATTTAAAAAAATATGTTAACTTACTTCTGTTTATTAAGTCATTTTTTTTGCTATATAATGTATCATATTCACAGATGCTGGAGAATAGGATGTAGATTGCTATATTGGCTATTACGTGAGTTAAAACTACCAAATTGATTACTTTGAGTCACTCAAAAATTAATATATATTTTAACTAATGCACTAGATAATATAATTCAGATTTATTTTTCAGAAAATATATATTTTATTAAAAAATGAGTATTTATCATTTTAAGTTTATGATAAATCGTCACAAAGAAACATTCCACTTTTGTTGCAAGCTTAGACACAAACTATAGGGCATATTAGGAAAATCATGGGTGGGGACTATTTTTAAACAAGGAATTCCTTAATAAAAGAGAATTATCTTTATTTATATTTTAAGAAACAAAATGAGTAAACCATTTTATTTCCAATTTTAAACAAAAGTACATTAAAAATTTAACTCATGACATGCAAAGTCATTAAATATTGATAAGAAGTCCTAAAAATTATTGCAATGAACATATTTGAAATCATACTGGTTATTTTCCATGTTTTAGTTTAACAAAGTATATCATTCCATTTATTTACTTATTTTTTATGCTTTTCCCCTTGGTGGTTTTGTATTTCTCTAATCTTATCATTTTACCTTAATAATCATGGTCTTTGAAATAAACTCCAAGACAGTATTCTGAATTTTTTAAATAAAACTTCAGTAAGTTATATTCCTTATGCCCATGAAAAATATAGTTTTTTTAAAAAATGGGAATAAACTTTGTAGCTCAAAAGCAGAATTATTTTGCTAAGCTTGTGAATTTATGGGCATATTTTCATACTAACATTTACAGGGTAAGGAATATAAATTAACATTACCAATATTCATTAAGTCCTAAATAAATTATACACAAAATTTCTCAAATAAGATTAAAATTTTTTATCTTTAGCTATAAAAATTAAACTTTTGCATTTTACATGTGACAGGATTATTTTAATTATTTAAGAAAAGAGTAATACTAATTTTTAAGGCATTTCTGAACATGCAGTAGAAAACCATCATTTGATATATTTTCTATGTAAAAGCTTTAATAAAAATGTAATAATAAATCTAAAATATACTATTTATATATAGGAAGATTTAATCATATAAATATGTTAATTAACCTCAAATCTATTACTCCAAATAAATTCCATTAAAATTCTCATGAGGAATTTTCAAGATGTCTAACATTTGTTTGGAGGAGTAAAGGTGTAATCATATCCAACTAAATTTTGCACAAATAAATTGAGGGATTAGAGAAGGAAAAAGATATGTAGGAGGATTAGAGAAAATGAAGAATAAGAAGAATTAGGGATTAGTCCAACCTGACATAAAAATTGAAAATAAAACCACCCAAAAAATTGGTTAAGATATTTTTAGTGAACTAAGAGCACAATGTACCTAGGAAAAAAGGAGAATATTAGGAAATAATGTTGGATGCAAACAAATACTTAAATTTTGTGGGCCATGTTAAGGAAGTTACTTTTTTTTTAAATGTAAAAAAAAACTTTGGGTTTTATGTCGAAGTTGATGTAATATGACAAAATACATGGTTTTAGAAAGATCATTCTATCTATAGTAAAGATAATAGGTACTAGAGTAACTACAGCACTTGGAGGAAAACAGTCATAAGGTTATTGTAGTATAGATGACTAATTACTGTAATTCCTTCAGATTTATCATTGAAACCAGTGCAATTATTCTAAGGTTCTCTGACTCCAGTGTGCTCATTGGATGGGAGTTGGGATGCGGAGGCAGAGGGATGACTAGGAAAAGCACAGGGGACTTGCGGGACAGTGAAACTGTATGATAGCCTAATTGTGGATAATAGCATTTATTAATTGTAACAAGTGTAACACATTAATACAAGATGTGAATAGTAGAGAAAACTATGTGTTGGGGTAAGCCAAGGGGTATGTGGGAACTCTATTATTTACTCAAGTTTCTAAAACTGTTCTAAAAATAAAGTCTATTCATTTGAAATATATAAAACTGAATTTTTTAAAAATTACCCTAAAGAGAGGATTGGCCAAAAATTATGATGTCTATTTAAGCTGGGTAAAATGAGAACTTGTTCATAGCTGAAAAGTTCAGAGGTAGGGATTAAAATGGTCCATGTCTGTTTCCATTTTTGTGCATTGGAATTAAAAGCAGTTGACTAATAAATAAGCAGGTACAGTGATGGTTCAAGTACTTTTTAGTTATGAGGAAATACTGTAGTTAGGAGCATGGGCATGTAATCACAAACAAATGCACTTTTGTGGGTGTATACGTGTACAATGCAACAAAGATATAAGTGTACATCATCACCAACTAAGAATATCACGGATTTATTTTTCCTATATTCTTAGTTTTAGATATACAAATGGCATGATAAAATAGCTAAACTACTTTATTTGGGTCAGATTTCTATGCTCAACATGAATGGCTTTATATCTCTTTTGATGAGTCAGAAAAAACAATAAAATTCCTTTATGGCTTCTACAGAATTTAAGCAAAAAGCATTTGTTGTTGAGTGTTCTGTATCCAATTTTCACACAAACTGACCTGTCTAATGATTCAATAACCACAATATCACATAAATTTGCATATATGTGTATTATACCACATATTCAAAATCTGGCAAATATTTATATTCCTCTATCCCTTTCTATGTTTGTGTCTAAGCTTGCAACAAAAGTGGAATGTTTCTTTGTGACAATTTATCAAGATCTAATGGTCAGGTGCTTTATTTTTGCATCAATTTTCCTCCATGCCCAGTCATTCTCATTAAAAAAAAGGAACATTTTACCCAAAGACTGAACAAGTTTGTTGCTTAGGAATGGAGGCTATTTTATTGCTCCTGTGTGCTCAATTTTAAGTGGTGGAAGACATAACCAATATGACAGCTTGTGAAACCAAATAGTTGTAAAAGACATATAAAATATCTTTAGTCAGGTTTTCTAATCCCTATGGTAAAAGTAATGAGGGAACACATTACATTACCACCAACTTTATTCACTTACACATGCTTCTGAGACTGGCTTTAAGATAGATCCTTTTCTCCCACGTGTAAAACCAAATAAACAAACCAAAAAAAGCCAACCTTGTTTTCTAGCAAATTAATTGTTCTGGCAGAAGGAAAAATAAAGGTGAGAAAAGGAGTTACATGTACATGGAATAAAGCATACTCTGTCTTGCATGCCAAGCTCAACGCAGTCTACTCTCATTATGAGGGTTGGACACTGACTTTGTATAATATGGCCCCTTACTAGCCAGAGTTCTGGAGCGAAAGTGGTCACTGGAGAAAGGTCAGGCCTATTTAGTATTAATACTCCCATCACTGTGAGTTAGCACAGGTCTCGAGTCTACCACTTCCAAACCCAGTGCGCCCCAAAGGTCTGCCCTAAATCTAGAAGATCAAGCCCATTATACCTTTTATCTTTACTTGTAGTACACAAGAACTCCTAGGCTCCATTTCTTATCTGCCTAAATCCAATCTCCTTTAAAGCTATGTAATTCCTTTTTCTTCTCCTTATTCTACCATCCAAGTTCCTGATACCCTTACACTGTACCTGTGGAATTACTTTACTTTCTAAGATAAATTTCTTCTCTGACCATTCCCTTCAAATTATTTTTCTGATGGAAACCTGAATCTTTCCTGAGGAAACAGCTTCTATGGCTCGCTTCTCAGCTGATAACTGTTTTTGCTCTTACAGCTCTCATACCAGTGGGCCTGGAAGTTTTCTTAGACTTTGTTCCTGGTTTTTGGCCATTCTCCCTCTTTTCTCCGTAAAGACTTTTGGCTTTGATTCTCATTTACATTATCAGATTCTTTGACCTACTAACACTCATTGTTGCAGATATCTACAATCTCCTGATTTATTTCCCATCTTCCTCTCATTTTAGCACTGGTTCCAATATCACTCCTGTCTTAATTCTCTGTGACTGCAATAAACACTTAGATAATCCTTTCAACTCATGTCACTTCAGTTCCTGAACTACATTTCTCTCAGTTCTTGTCTCCATCTCACCTATAATCTTTCATGAGATTATTTATAGTCTAGATCTTGTGATTACCAGTGAATGCATCACCTCTAAGTTTCTTGGATCATATTCTTTGACCACCAAGTCTTTTCTCTAATTCAACTATCACTCTCACCAGAACAAAACTTCAATGGCATTAAATCCTCCATTCCATTGATCTTACCAACTTTTCATTGTTCCCCTTTTTCTTAATATCTTATATTCCTCCTTCTTCAGTGTTAATTCCATGGCCATCAATTAACTCAACAGATACTGACTATGTATTAGACACTATTTTAAATTCTTTGGATATATTAGTAAATAAAGATGAAAGACCTCTGCCTTTGTGAATCTTAACTCATAATCATTGTCTTGATATATCCTGGTATATCAGTCAGTTGGGGCTAAATTATCCTGGGACAATAAATAACCCACAAATATTAGTGATTTCCCAAAACAAGGTTTTAAATATTATTCACATTATATGTATATTGTGAATTGGCTTAGGTTCTCCTCCGTAAAACCAGGAACATGCTATCTCTTGAACTTGTTCATCAGGGTAGAGAGAGAGGAAATACGGCCCAGTAATATGATAGCCCTAATAAATGTGATTAAAATTACAAGAATGAGATACCTAAGAATGAGCACCAAAGGAAGGGGACCAGCAGACATTTTCCTTTCTCAGTAATCAAACTTAGTTGGCAAAACTGCAGCCTTAGCTAATTCCAATGGTCTCTGCCTATACCCATCTACATCCATACATCTGAATGTAAGTACAGGAAAAAAAATATATACCAATTCATGACCTGGTCAAATTTTAAATGGCTAACCATATATATCAAGTGGATTATTAATGATACCAAGAAATAAAACCACAGGTCTCTGTTATAAGTTGAATTTGTCCCCCAAATTTTTAAAAGCTGAAATCATAAATGCTAGTACCTCAAAGTGTGACCTTATTTTGAAATAGGATCTTAACAGAGATAATTAAATTAAAATGGGGTCATACAGTGGGTACTAATCCAATATGACTGGTGTTCTTATGAAGATGGACATTTGGACACAGAGACACACATAGTGGGAAGAAGACACACAGGGAGAAATAACCACCCCCAAACCAAATAATGAGATGTGGGACAGATGCTTCCACTCAGAGCTCCAGAAGGAATCAACTATGCTGACATTTTTTTTATTAAGTTATTGATATACACTCTTAGGAAGGTTTCACAAGAAACACAATGTGGTTGCTACATTCACCCTTATTACTGAGTCCTCCCTATACCCCATTGCAGTCACTGTCAATCAGTGTAGTAAGATGCCACAGAGTACCTATTTGTCTTCTCTGTGGTACACTGCCTTCCCTGCGATCCCACACAGACCATATGCATTAATCATGATACCCCACAATTCCCTTCTACTTCCCTCCCCACCCACCCTCCCCCATTCCTGCCCTTTGGTAAAGGCTAGTCCCTTCTTGGAGTCTGTGCGTCTGCAGCTATTTTGTTCCTTCAGTTTTGCTTTGTTGTTATATTCCACAAATGAGGGGAATCATTTGATATTTGTCTTTCTCTGCCTGACTTATTTCACTGAGCATAATATTCTATAGCTCCATCCATGTTGTTGCAAATAGTAGGATTTGTTTCTTTCTTATGGCTGAATAGTATTCCATTGTGTATATGTACCACATCTTCTTTATCCATTCATCTACTGATGGACACTTAGGTTGCTTCCATATCTTGGCTATTGTAAATAGTGCTGTGATAAGCATAGGGGTCATATGTCTTTTTGAATCTAAGAAGTTGTTTTCTTTGGGTAAATTCCTAGGAGTGAAATTCCCAGGAGTGAAATTCCCAGGTCAAATGGTATTTCTTTTTTTAGTTTTTTGAGGAACCTCCATATTGCTTTCCACAATGGTTGAACTAGTTTATATTCCCACCAGCCATGTAGGAGCATTCCCCTTTCTTCACATCCTCACCAGTATTTGTTGTTTCTAGTCTTTTCAATGTTGGCCATCCTAACTGGTGTGAGGTGATATCTCATTGTGGTTTTAATTTGCATTTCCCTGATAATTAGCAATGTGGAGCATCTTTTCATGTGCCTGTTGGCCATCTGAATTTCTTCTTTGGAGGAGTGCCTGTTCATATCCTCCACCCATTTTTTAATCAGGTTATTTGCCTTTGGGGTGTTGAGGCATGTGAGTTGAGGCATGCCTCAACAACATGGATGGAGCTATAGAGTATATATTTTAGATTTTACCCCTTGTCAGATATGTACTTTACAAATGTATTCTTCCATACTGTAGGGTGCCTTTTTGTTCTGTTGATGTCATCCTTTGCTGTACAGAAGGTTTTTAGCTTGATGTAGTCCCATTTGTTCATTTTTGCCTTTGTTTCTCTTGCCTGAGGAGATATGTTCAGGAAAAAGTTGCTCATGTTTATATTTTAGAGATTTTTGTCTATGTTTTCTTCTAAGAGTTTTATGGTTTCATGACTTACATTCAGGTCATTGATCCATTTTAAGTTTACTTTTGTGTATGGGGTTAAACAATAATCCAGTTTCACTCTCTTGCATGTAGTTATCCAGTTTTGCCAATACCAGTTATTGAAGAGACTGTCATTTCTCCATTGTATGTCCATGGCTCCTTTATCATATATTAATTGACCATATATGGTTGAGTTTATATCAGGGTTCTCTAGTCTGTTCCATTGGTCTATGGATCTGTTCTTGTGCCAGTACCAAATTGTCTTGATTACTGTGGCTTTGTAGTAGAGCTTGAAGTTGGGGAGTGTAATCTCCCCTGCTTTATTCTTCCTTCTCAGGATTGCTTTGGCTATTTGGGATCTCTTGTGCTTCCATATGAATTTTAGAACAATTTTCTCTAGTTCATTGAATAATGTTGTTGGTATTTTGATAGGGATATGCTGACATCTTTATTTTAGATTTCAAGTTTTCCAAATAGTGAGACAATAAATTTCTCTTGTTCAAGCCACCCAGTCTGTGATAATTTGTTATGACAGTATAGCAAACTAATATAGTCTCTAAGAAATTCACTGGCTTATTCTCCCATTTCCCACCAATCCCTCTTCTCAAACCACCAGTACCTCATGTCATATCCTCAGCCTAATGTTGACTTCTGTGAACTGGTGACTTCACTTCCTGCTCCTCTAAGAATGTTAGAGTATCAGAAGGAGTCTTCTACAAGCTGTGTCTACAAATTGCCCTCACCTAACAATATCTGCATAAACAGACTGAATTATTGCCAAGTGGCATAGATGGGGAGGCCTTGCTTCTATCAGTTCCCTCACTTCCCACCTCTAATCTCTTCATAGAGGCACCTTAGCAATTCTCCTGCCTGCCTTCTACAGTCAGTCTTCCCTCTCCATTGCAGTATTTTCACTACCACACAGTCTGTCATCAAGGAAGGTAATGATATTTTTATTTCATTTCCCTTCTTAGATACAACACCATTTTTTTGCTTGCATTTACAGCAAAACTCCTTAAAATTATTGACAATTCCCATTGTTTCCAGTTACACTCCTATTATCTGCTCTACTGAGATTACTCCCATTGTGGTGATGGAACATAAAGAGACCTTCATGATCCTTGCCTCCTAACACATATTTCCTTTTTCAGTCCTTACCCCATCTGTGTGGATAGGAACTGTGACTGGCTTTTAACCATTAGAATATGGCAAAGTGGATGAGTTGTATGTGATTATATGCAAGTAATTGTGCAACAATCTCACTTAAACCTCTTGATGAGAGACTCTATTTTGATGGCTTTGATGAAGCAAGTGACCAGTTAAAGAGGTTCATGCATCATAGAACAGGGAGACATTCCTGCTAAGCCCTGGCCAGCAGCAAGAAACTGAAGGTCTCAGTCTAACTGCCTGTGAGGAACTGGCTTCTCCCAACAACCATGTGAACTTGGAAAATGATACTTTCACAGTTGTGATGGAACCCACCTGACATCTGGATTGTGTCTTTCAGATAATGTCCTATAGCAGAGAACCTTGGAAAGCCATGCAAAGACTCCTGACCCACAGAATTTGTTGCATTAAACAAAATGCGTGTTGTTTTAAGCTGCTGAATCTGTGTTAATATTGTCTTAGAGGAATAATAACTAATGCCCTCATCCAGGTCAACAATGACTGTCATATTGTTAAATTTAATGATCTGTTCTTATTCCCTCTCCTAACTCTTCTATCAACTATAGTTAACAAGGTTCACCACTCTCTTTTCCTTGTTTACTTGGCTTTGAAGACTGATCACATCTTTGTTTATTCTTCTGAGGTGCTAGTTGATATTTCTGGCACTTCCGCTGGGTCCTCATTTTCTTCCCATCTTTTCAAAGTATTCATTTCCTTGTGCTCTAGATTTAGACAACCATCTATATATTTCAAGCAGAACTGCTTTTGAGAAATTGAAACTCAACTCTGTCTTTCATAAAGAGAAACTTATTATCTCATTTGTCTTTCAAACATGAAAAGGATAAAAGTACAGCTGGGAGCAATGAGGGACCAGATCTACTGTCATCACTCTCCCTGACTTTCTCTCTTCTTCTTTGGTCACTTAGTCTGACTCACTGTTTTATTTAATCTTTTATTCCTCCAGCTCTGAGGTCAATTGTTCTTCCCAACTGCAGTGTCAGATATGCATGTTCTCTCCCCTTAGAATCTGTGTACAAAAACTTAGGAAGGACTTGAAGTAGGAGTTGCATTTTTGGAAACTTAAAAAGTAAAAAGCAGGCAAGAAAAGGGTAAATACCTATCATATAACAATAAATTCAGTTAAATTTTAGCTTTTCTCATCAATGAATTGTTTAGTTTTGGAACTGTGCTTCCTGAAATCTAGGATAACACTAATAACAATAATAACAATAATTAGCTTATTTTATCTCATTGTATGTTATGAATTATGTAAACATTTTACAGACATCTAATGTGATCCTGAAGAACCCTGAAGTTATAGATGCTATTATTATTCTCATTAGCATATAAGGAGATTTAGACGTGTTAAGGAATTTTCCAAAGGTAATCACATTATTAATAATTAGAGTTGATGTTTAAATATAGGCTGGCTGACTCCAAACTCTTGTGCTATATATGAAACCTCACTGAAAGTATGCATCTCATAATACCTATTTCTTTGTTAATGGGAGCAAGTGCATCCTGGCAGATAAAGCATGGGCTTCAGCATCAAAAAGTTCTGGGTTTTTAAATGAATCTTATGATTCTGAATCAAGTAACCTAGTCAACTTTGTTTAAACTCTTCTCTGTGCCTTATTTTCCAATAGAAGAACTAGGTAATACAGAAAGAATATCTACATTTATGAATTAAATAAAATAATGCACTTGCAGGCTTAATTGCCATATATAATGTTCACTATTAACATTTATTTTTGTGACCACTAAGATGCCAGAGTCACTTTCTCCCGAGCAGGTGCATTTCACTTCTCAATCTCTTTTTCTTAAAAAGTAAAATTAATTTTTCATCTTTTTGTATTTAAGGACTTGCCTGACTGAATTATGAGGGAATTAGATTGATGTAGTAAACTAAGAAAACTGAAGAATCAAAGAGGATAAAAGCAACTTGGATGTTTATGTTTATCAGAGCACTGTGAACCAGTTACTTGAAGTTGATTGGACTGCGTTATGTACCTCAGCTCTCTACCCATTTGAAACTATAATCTATGCTTTTTGAACTCACAGTAACTCATGCTAAGTGATGAAGTAACTTTCTCTTCCCTTGACTTTAGGTTCAACCATGTAACCCAATTCAGTCAGTAGAGTAAGTTAGAAATTTTGACAGGTCATTCTGATTCTTGACATCACTTTTTACTACTTTTCCTCTTAACGCTGTTGCTGTTTCTATGAGAAAAACATGTCAAGTCTAGTTCATTTGATCCAAAAAATGGATTAGAGATACATGGAATAGAATCACACCCAACCCAGTAGGGTGAGTGAGCCTCATTAAAGTCAGTAGACCTCCCAGTTAAGGCTAATGAAATTCTGTCAACAGTCAGCTAGTCTACAGGGCCAGGATAATAAATCATACTTACTTTAAGCAGCTATTTTTAGGGTACTGTGTTGCATATCATTTCTTATGACAAATAGTAGGGGCTAAAGCTCTACTAGATGGCAGATAGATAAATGATAGATACAGCAATATACACACAAATATTTATAAAACAATATATCTATTAGATATATATATAATATAGATATAGAGATAATGTATTTGTGTATGTTATGTCAGTATGGCTAGTTACATAAAGACATAAAAAGAACAATGTACACCACATTTACAGCTTTTTATTTTAATTCTTTAAATTTTTATATTAAGGTATTATTGATATACAGTCTTATGAAGGTTTCACACGAAAAAACAATGTGGTTACTACATTAACCCATATTATCAAGTCCCCACCCAAACCCCATTACAGTCATTGTCTATCAGTGTAGTAAGATGCCAAAAATTTACTATTTGCCTTCTCTGTGCTACACTGTTTGCCCTGTGATCCCTCATACCATGTGTACTAAACATAACACCCCTCAATCCCCTTCTTCATCCCTCCCTAGCCACCCTCCCACACCCCTCCCCTTTGGTAACCACTAGTCCCTTCTTGGAGGCTGTGAGTCTGCTGCTGTATTGTTCCTTCAGTTTTGCTTCATTGTTATGCTCCACAAATGAGGGAGATCACTTGACACTTGTCTTTCTCTGCCTGGCTTACTTCACTGAGTATAATACCCTCTAGCTCCATCCATGTTGCTGCAAATGGTAGGATTTGTTTCTTTCTTATGAATGAATAGTAATCTATTATGTATATGTACCACATCTTCCTTATCCATTCATCTACTGATGAACACGTAGGTTACTTCCATATCTTGGCTATTGTAAATAGTGCTGTGATAAATACAGGGGTACATATGTCTTTTTGAATCTGAGAACTTGTATTCTTTGGGTAAATGCCAAGGAGTGGGATTCCCAGGTCAAATGGTATTTCTATTTTTAGTTTTTTGAGGAACCTCCATATTGCTTTCCACAAAGCTTCAACTAGCTTATGTAGAAGGGTTCCATTTTCTCCACATCCTAGCCAGCATTTACTGTTCTTAGTCTTTTCAATGGGGGCCATCCTTACTGGTGTGAGATGACATCCCACTGCGGTTTTAGTTTGCATTTCCTTGATGATTAATGATGTGGAGTATCTTTTCATGTGTCTGTTGGCCATCAGAATTTCTTCTTTGGAGAAGTGTCTCTTCCTATCTGTTTCTCATTCTTTAATAGGGTTATTTGCCTTTTGGGTGTGGAGGCTTGTGAGTTCTATATATATTTTGGATATAAACCCCTTGTCGGATATGTACTTTACAAATATATTCTTCCATACTGTAGGATGCCTTTTTGTTCTGTTGACGGTGTCCTTTGCCATGCAGAAACTTTTTAGTTTGATGTAGTCCATGTTTTCATATTTGTTTTTGTTTCCCTTGCTTGAGGAGATGCATTCAGGAAGAAGTTGCTCATGTTTATATTCAAGAGATTTTGCCTATGTTGTCTTCAAAGAGTTTTGTGGTTTCATGACTTACATTCAAGTCTTTTATCTATTTTGAGTTCACTTTTGTGTATGGGGTTTAACAATAATCCAGTTTCATTGTCTTGCATGTAACTGTCCAGTTTTGCCCACACCAGTTGTTGAAGAGGCCGTCATTTCCCATTGTATGTCCATGACTCCTTTATGGCATATTAATTGACCATATATAGTTGGTTTTATATCTGAGCTGTCTAGTCTGTTCCATTGACCTATGGGTCTGTTCTTGTGCCAGTACCAAATTGTCTTGATTACTGTAGCTTTGTAGTAGAGCTTGAAGTCAGGAAGCGAGGTCTACCCTGCTTTATTCTTCCTTCTCAGGACTGTTTTGGCTCTTCAGAGTCTTTTGTGGTTTCATGTGAATTTTAGAATGATTTGGTCTAGTTCATTGAAGAATACTGTTGGTATTTTCATAGGAATTGCATTAAAGCTGTAGTTTCCTTTAGGCAGAATGGCCATTTTATCAATATTAATTCTTTCTATCCATGAGCATGGGATGTGTTTCCATTTATTGGTATCTTCTTTAATTTTTCTCATTAGTGTCTTGTAGTTTTCAAACTATAGGTCTTTCACTTCCTTGGTTAGATTTATTCCTAGGTGTTTTATTCTTTTTGATGTTATTGCGAATGGAATTGCTTTCCTGATTTCTCCCTCTGCTAGATCATCATTACTGCATAGGAATGCAACAGATTTCTGTGTATTAATTTTATATCCTGAAACTTTGCTAAATTCAGACATTAGATCTAGTAGTTTTGGAGTGGATTCTTTAGGGTTTTTATGTACAATATTATGTCATTCTGTAAACTGACAATTTAACTTCTTCCTTACTAATCTGGATGCCCTTTCTTTCTTTGTGTTGTCTAACTGCTGTGGTGAGAACCTCCAGAACTATGTTGAATTAAAGCAGAGAGAGAGGGCATCCTTGTCTTGTTCCTGATCTCAGAGGAAAAGCTTTCAGCTTCTCACTTTTTAGTATGATGTTAGCTGTGGGTTTATCATATATGGCCTTTCTTATGTTGAGGTACTTGCCCTCTATACCCATTTTGTTGAGAGTTTTTATCATGAATGGATGTTGAATTTTGTCAAATGCTTTTTCGGTATCTATGGAGATGATCATGTGCTTTTTGTCCTTTTTGTTGATGTGGTGGAAGATGTTGATAGATTTTCTAATATTGTACCATCCTTGCATCCCTGGAATAAATCCTATTTGACCATGATGGATGATCTTTTTGATATATTCTTGAATTTGGTTAGCTAATATTTTGTTGAGTATTTTTGCATCTATGTTCATCAGGGATATTGGTCTGTAATTTTCTTTTTTTCTGGTATCTTTGCCTGGTTTTGGTATTATAGTGTTACTGGCCTCATAGAATGAGTTTGGAAGTATTCCCTCTTCTACTTTTTGGAAAACTTAAAGGAGGATGGGTATTAGATCTTCACTAAATGTTTGATAAAATTCATCAGTAAGCCACCTGGATCAGACGTTTTTTTCTTAGGTAGTTTTTTGATTACCAGTTCAATTTTGTTGCTAGTAATTGGTTTGTTCAGATTTTCTGTGTTTTGTTTGGGTCACCTTGGAATGTTCTATTTTTCTAGAAAGTTGTCCATTTCTTCTAGATTATCCAGTTTGCTAGCATATATTTTTTCATAGTATTCTCTAATAATTGTTTGTATTTCTGTGGTGTCCATAGTGATTTATTCTTTCTCATTTCTTATTCAGTTTATGTGTGTAGACTCTTTTTTTCTTCATAAGACTAGCTAAGGGTTTATTTATTTTGTTTATTTTCTCAAAAACCACCTCTTGCATTCATTGATTTTTTTCTGTTGTTTTATTCTTCTCGATTTTATTTATTTCTGCTCTAATTTTTATTATGTCCCTCCTTCTACTGACTTTGGGCCTCATTTGATCTTCTTTTCCTAGTTTCGTTAATTGAGTTTAGACTGATCATATGGGATTGTTCTTCTTTCCTGAGATAGGCCTTTATTGCAATATACTTTCCTCTTAGCAGGCCCTTGGCTGCATCCCACAGATTTTGTGGTCCTTTGAAGTGAATGGAGTGTTGAATTCTCCTAGAATGAATGCATTGCATTCTATTTCCCCTTTTAATTCTGTTAGTATTTGTTTCCCTTATGTAGGTGCTCCTGTGTTGGGTGCATAGGTATTTACAATAGTTATATCCTCTTGTTGGATTGACCCCTTTATCATTATGTAATGTCCTTCTTTGTCTCTTGTGACTTTCTTTGTTTTGAAGTCTATTTTGTCTGATACAAGTACTGCAACTCCTGCTTTTTTCTCCCTATTAGTTGCATGAAATATCTTTTTCCATCCCTTCACTTTTAGTCTGTGAAAGTTTTTAGGTTTAAAGTGAGTTTCTTGTAGGAAGCATATAGATGAGTCTCATTTTTTTATCCATTCAGTGACTCCATGTCTTTTGATTGGTGCATTCAGACCATTTACATTTAGGGTGATTACCAATAGGTATGTACTTATTGCCATTGGAGGCCTTAGATTCATTACCAAAGGTTCAAGGTTAATTTCCTTACTATCTAAGAGTCTAACTTAACTCACTTATTATGCTATTAGAAACATTATATAAAGGATATTTTTTTCTCCTCCTTTTCTTCCTCCTCCATTCTTTATATATTAGGTATCATGTTCTGTACTCTTTGTCTATTCATTGATTGACTTTGGGGATAGTTGATTTAATTTTTCATTTGCTTTGTAATTAACTGTTCTACATTCTTTACTGTGATTTTATTACCTCTGGTGACAACTATTAAACCTTAGGAACCCTTCCATTCATAGCAGCCCCTCCAAAATACACTGTAGAGATGGTTTGTGGGAGGTAAATTCTCTCAGCTTTTGCTTATCTGGAAATTGTTTAATCCTTTCTTCAATTTAAATGATAATCTTGATGGATAATATATTCTTGGTTTGAGGCACTTATGGTTCATTGCATTAAATATATCATGCCACTCTCTTCTGGCCTGTAAGGTTTTTGCTGAGAAGTCTGATGATAGCCTGATGGGCTTTCCTTTGTATGTGATCTCATTTCTCTTTCTGGCTTCTTTTAATAGTCTATGTTATCCTTGATCTTTGCCATTTTAATTATTATATGTCTTGTTGTTGTCTTCCTTGGGTCCCTTCTGTTGGGAGATCTGTGTACCTCCATGGCCTGAGAGACTCTCTCCTTCCCAGATTGGAGAAGTTTTCAGCAATTACCTCCTCAAAGACACTTTCTATCCCTTTTTCTGTCTCTTCTTCTTCTGGTGCGCCTATAATGTGAACACTGTTCTGTTTAGATTAGTCACACAGTTTTCTCAATATTCTTTCATTCTTAGAGATCCTTTTTTTCTCTCTGTGCCTCAGCTTCTCTGTAATCCTTTAATTTATATTTCATTTACTGTTTTCTCCACTGTATCTAATCTGCCTTTAAATCCTTCCATTGTATGTTTCATTTCTGATACTGTGTGTTCCATAATGATTGGATCTCCAACCAGAATTCATTCCTGAGTTCTTGAATATTTTTCTGTATCTCCATGAGCATGTTTATGATTTTTATTTTGAAATTTCTTTCAGGAAGATTCATGAGGTCGATTTCATTTGAGTCTTTCTCTGGTGTATTTATAATTTTGCTTTGAACCAGGTTCCATTGATGTTTCATATTTCTATGTAGTGCCCTCTAGTGCCAAGAAGCTTTACCCACTGGAGCTGCTCAGCCCCTGGTGCAATGTCGGGGGGTCACAGGGAGTGGTGTTGGTGTCTGAGGTTAGAAAAGAGCTGTTTCCTGCTTTTGGCTTCTATGCCTGTCTCCACTGCCAGAACCAGGGGGCTGAGCACACAGGTATAAGCCTCTCTGCTTTGGGTTTGTTGGTGCTGTAGGAAGAGCTTCCTTCTGGCTGGCCTAGCACCAGGCAGGGTTTGCCGGTTTGTGAGCTGGGTGCTTGCTGACCAGAAAGAAGGCACATCATGCTGCAAATAATGGAAGGAGGCTTTGGAGCTGTGTAGCAAGCCAGGGGGCTGTAGCACCTGAAACCTGAAAATCGTGAAAGTTCCCAACCTTCTGGGCAGAGCGCATCAGACAATTTTGTCTACCTGCCCTTTCTCCTGAGCAGTAAGCTCTGTGCAGTCCTTGACCTTTTAGCAGCCCTCTCACTATTAGGAAGTCTCTCAAACTGCCCACCTTTCTTTTGTCCCAGAGCAGCTGAATATGGATCCCTGCTTTCCACAAGTGGTTGGATTCTCAGTCTCTCCAAGTATTCTGCCTGTCTTAGCTTCCCAACCTCACTAATCACCAGAGCATCATGCAATGTAGGTTCATGCTCCCATAGCAGATCTCCAGAGCTAGGTGTTCAGCAGTCCCAGGCCTCCACTCCCTCCCTGCTCCATTTCTCTTCCTCCTGCTAGTGAGCTGGGGTGGGGGAAGGGCTCGGGTTCCAGCTGGCCATGGCTTTGGTACATTACCCTGTTTCATGAGGTTTATTCTTTTCTTCAGTTGTATGCAGTCTAGCACAGCTCTCTTTCCTGTTGCTCTTTCAGGATTAGTTGTATTAATTATGTTTTCATTTTATATGCAGTTTTAGGAGGAAGCCTCTGCCTTACCTCTCACATCACTAACTTTGGGATTATTCAGACTTCACAGTTTTCCTTGCTCTCTAATTAGAGAAGGATTTTCCCTGTGTTGGATTACGAGTCTTCAGAAATGATAGAAATTATCTCCAACTTTGTAATATTTATAACTATTCCATTATTAAAAAATATCTTCTTCACATTCAACCTCAATCAACAGTAAATTACTGAACTTTGTTCAAACATTAAAACTTTTTTCTAGAAGGTCACTACAGGTAAAATTTTATTTAAAAGTTTTAAGTAGTAGTTTTATTAAATTCCATTGAGGCCTTATAAATCCTTTCCTCTTTTCATTCATTTTGTGATAGAACTAATCAAACTAAAGTAACCATATTTTAAAGATTCTTATGTGTTCAGGATCAGCATCTTTGCCCCTTAAGAATGGTGTGGGAGTGTGGATGATTTGACTTACTCATTACATGTACAAATCAGTAGTGATGGAATAAATTATAGATTGATGATCATGTCTTTAAGCATAACACATCTTAATTATTTTACCAGTTCATACAAGCTAATTATGTGTGAGAAGTTTTATTCTCTTATTTCAAAGGCTTGTCAATGTGTGGGATGAAAGTACAATAGAAGAGAGAGTTCTTTTTAATTGCTCCTAGAACTGAACATTCTTTTGTGCATAGCTGGTATCTGAAATAATTTGATCCTCATTGCTTCTATCTAAACAAATTTAGAAAATGAAGCAAAAATATATAATCAAATACAGAAACACACCAGCATTTAATGTGGCTTCCATTAATCCGGTAAGATTGACACTCTAAAATAAAAGCTCTAAAATAGTTGTTGATGAGTTGGTTTGAAGAGTTGTTAGAGAACAGACTTAATTTTTACTGATTTTTTTCTTTGACTCTTCTAAAAATAGTCATTTAAGTGTAAAAGTTTGCTGTGTAAATAAGATCTAGTTAATTTACAGTTCTATAAATGCTTTAAAAAATTCTGTTGAAAAAATAAATGTTGATACGTATAGTAAATGCTCCATGCTATGATTACTTTCACACCCTCCAATTACATTTTCTGCTTATAAATTTTTATTTGAAAATAGTCTTCTAAAAATCAAACTATTAAAATCATTTAATTATTTAATTATTTTTAAGTTAAACTAAAGAAGCTGAAATAATTAGTGTTGGTAAAGTCAGAAACTGAAATAATCTGTGTAGGTACATATATATCTTGCAATAATTTGTACAGTAAAAATGCTGTGAAATAATTGGTACTTAATTTTAAACTATTGTAATTTCCTAGGCATCTGGGTATCAATGAAAAATAAAATAAAGCTGTCATGAAACTCATCTTGTATTTAAATATTTTCTACAGGATAAGAAAAGTATATATTTTAACATTTAAGATATGTCCAAATATCACATATATCACATTTGATTCTAAAAGCAAGACAAGGTAAAGTATATTTGATTTCACTCTTGCCTTTACTAGTGCTAGGTAGAGTTCTTTGTGTCATTCTCATCTTCCTGTCTTAGCATCAGGTTATGTAAATGTTTGTCTATTTTTTGGAGTAATTTTTCTCTCTAATATTTCTTTACTTAGCAACCAACTGTAGCAGCCAACTCCAGGCTGATGTCAGATGCAGTCTTAGTGCCATGAGTAGCTGAATTAATAGCCTCAAATTTAGTCTTCTAGTTATCCATGATCTTTAACACGTTTCAGTTGGGTGTATCTTTACAGATAAATAAAGGATCCATTTTCATATAAAACTGCTGTTTTGGAAGTTCATATATGGTAAAACAACAAAAAATTACAAATTTCCATTTATATATACTTTTATTTAAGAGAGTAAATCTCCAAAGTTGTGTAGTACCATATTATATCCCCTGACTTTTCTTCTGGTTTTTGAATAATTATTTACTTTTTTCTGTGTCCTTTTTTGTATGTTTTACTGACCATGTATATTAGTTTTCCTGTGCACAATTCTTTAAAATTAGTAACCATGTATGTCATGTAATATTTTAAAGTATCCCACAGAAAATTAATACATTGAAACATTTATGAAGAGCTAGCTACAATGATCTATTATTAACTCTGAGTTATATATATATATATAATAATATAATTTGTGCTCTTATTCCACCCTTCCTCTTGTGGGATTGTGATGGGTCACATCCTGACCTTCATGGGTGAGTCTGCTTAGAACAGCCCATCAGCACCATCCTAGTGGGTTACTACAGTGATTGATAGGTTCCATGTTCAGTAGGTAAACCAAGTGTGCAAGCGATTACCGGTATTTTCTGCAACTTTTTGATGACACATACTTTTTTCTTCTACAGGTGAATGATTTACCTTGTGGCCCTGAAATTGTATTTACCTGTCTTACTAGCACAAATATCCTGTTTTGGGTAGAAAGCAGGACAGAAAGAAGAAAGGATAACAGGTCTTTAATGTTAATACTACCTCAAAGTGACTATAAATTCCTTCCTAAATTAATAACAAACTTAAGTCAATAAATTCCCATACTGATTAAGGCATTTGAGCCTGGTTTTGTGTTTACTTACATATAAAATCATCCTGTATGAAACAACAATAATTGTATGGCTCTATAGTAAATATAATTTACGGAAAATTATCTATTTTACTCAGAAATACTTTTTGGAATGTAGTTTTGAGTTTTGATTATCATACCAAAAATTCAAATACTTGAAATTATATTTTCCTCTTAAAAGACATCAAGGCATGGTGAGCAGTAGCAACAGCCTGATTCAGAATCTCTTTCTTACCCTTTTGAAACAATCATAAAATTAACCAGTGCAACAAATACTTTCAGCACTGCTAGGAAAAAGAAAATATCAACACACTAGATAATCTTTAAATAGAAAAAATAAAATATGGGGAAAATATCCATACTGAACATCACCAACCATTCCATGTCTCTTCTCAGCTCATGGGTATACAAAACTAGAGACAATGTTGGAAAATGGGAAAATGCCATGACAAGGAACATACAGGAACACAGGACTTAGAGGAAACACATACAGCCATTTTCAGAAAAAAGAAAATGAAATAGTAAATATAAGCCTACTGAACATAGACTGGGAATTGTTAGTTCAGAGTATTCACAGACTTGGTTATGGACTAAAAGCTGGAAAATATATGGAATCATGGGGGCAGCTTTGGAAATGCTATACTTCCAGAGAAGAGTCAGAGGAGAGATTCTTTGAAGGTGAAAATCAGAGGAGGTATTCCTTGAAGATGATAGTGGAGGAAATGAAGGAAATAGAGGGGAAGAATGAAAAATTAAAAAGAAATGAAAGAGAAAAGACAGCACCCATTTTTTCCTTTCTCTCCTCACACTCATAAAATAAAATGCGCAGGATTGGGCAGAACAAATAGAAGAGGGAACTCATGAACTAGACCCCTGCCCTCTAAAGGATAGAAAAAGAAAACACCAATACAATACTACTGCAGAGGGTCAGATGTAAAATACATATTTTTCTGCTGAAAATCTCAACAATAAATGAACCACTAAGGCAAAAAAAATTCACAAAACATTGAAAACCAAACTAAATACACTTAAAATATATTAAAAATATGAAATATCAGCAAAATAATAAATAAGCCTAAGAATAGATATGTACAGAGGATTAAAGAAAATGAAAGGAAGGTTGATTTCATATCAGGAAAGAAATATACGTAACAGTAATAGAGTATTAAATCAAGGCCGGAAAAAAATCAAGATGGCTAATCTAAGATTTAAAAAAAAGTCTAAGGTACCAGTGCAACAGTGGTTGAAATGGAAGAGAGGCAAAGGAGGTTGATTTTCTGGGGTACTGGTTTCCATGAAGAAAACATCAAAATAATGGATCAGAACTAATATTTCAAACTTTAATCCAGAAAGATTTTCAGAAATAAAAGTGGACAATAATTTTCACTGTGTTCTGTTATTTAGCAGTAGCACCATGCTACTCCTGAACAGTGGACTGTACATAGGAGTATTTGGGGAGACTTTTGGGAATAAATCACAATATTTGTGTGATTCTTCCCTGGTGATCCTGAAACCCCATATTAAAATAGAAGTACAGACAGGTCAATGCCTCTTTGAATTAAGCCACCTCATGGAAAACAACTGAAGGGAGATTTGTTTGGATTCACTTTGGACTTTGAAAGAGTAAGAAATAAAATTTGTTTTACTATATCACTAAAAATTTGATGGTTCCTGTTGTGGCAGCACAAGTGGACCACTCTGCCTGATACAATTAATCATACTTAAAAAATAAAACAGAATCTTACAAAAAGATGACAGAGGAGGAAGGCAAGGAGGAAATCTTCCACAAACACACCAAAGAAACAACAAAATACAACTAATCCTGAAAATGAACTGAAGACTACAGAACAGACCATCTATACCTGGTGAATGAAAGTCCACACAGAGAAGGGTAAAGTGGCAGAAGCACAATAAAACTGGACCCAAGTGCTTTCCCAGTCCAAGCCCACAACTAGGAGGGAGAGGAAGAGAATGAGGAGGAGATAAGCACCCAAAAACTCTGCACACCTGGCCCTGGAAATCTTCTCTGGAAACAAGAGCCCACATTGCAGTGGGCATTAGTGATTAATGGGCTGTACACCAAGGAGAGTAGGTGTACTCTCGGAGTCTGACACTGATGTCACACATGGAGGACAGGCATACTCCATCAGTCCCACTGAGACTGAACACAGAGGTGGCAGTTTGAAAAATTTACCAGCAGTAAGAAGGGCACCAGAGAGGTGAGAGTTGGATGGAGCTCTCTCCATGGGAGAAAGGGCAGGTGGAAGATGCTTCCCCAGCCCTCTCAGTCTAACTGGTTAAGCACTCATGGAGGCCAGCCCCAAATGCTCCAAACCCTTTCCCTCACCTGTGGCTCAGCCCTGAGGTTCTTTGCACAGCTGGCTGACCACCCAGTGCATTCAGCTCAGCATCAGTAAGACTTTGCTGACTGGCAGGCAGAGGGAACCTTTGCTGCCTGGCAGCTGGAGGAAGGCTTTCCCAGCTCTGCTGGCTCTCAGCCCAAATGGAAAGGCTCTCCTTGCTGGTGGTTATCTCAAAGTTGTGCTCCACTGAGCACCTGCCCCTCCCACTCCATCAGCAGAGCAGCTCTGCCATCACTGCAAGGAAGGCAGAGGAGGGCTCTGCTCCACAATGATCATAACAGAAGCTCTGCTGTATGTCTCACAAAGGGCATGCTGAGGTACTCTGCCAACCATGGCAGACTGAGATCAGTCACTGCCCACAGATGGGCAAAAAGATGGTCCTGCCCACCACGCAGTAACAACTGTAGCTCCACCGCAAATAAAACAAGGCACAGGTGACCAAAGAGTATTAAGATTCTGTGAATCACAGGACACCTTCTTCATAAAGCTATTACTCTCTAGACCAGGAGGCATAGTGGAACTATCTAATATAAAGGAAGAAACACAGAAGCCCAGACAAAATGAGGAAGCAGAAGAATATGTTCCAAACAAAAGAACAGGGTAGGACACCAGAGAGAGGGCTAAGTGAAACAGAGATCACCAGTCTTCTTGATAAGATTTCAAAGTAACAGTCTTAAATATACTAACTGACCTATCAAAAAGTATTGATGGTTTCAGGGAAGATTTCAACAAAAAAATAGAACAGTTGTAAAAGAGTCATTCAATGCTAAAGAATACAGTATCTGAAGTGAAATATACATTGGAGGGAATGAATAATAGATTGTTGTAAGTACAGAAGACAATCAATGAGATGGATATTAGAGAATAGGAAAACAAAGATGCTGAGGTACAGAGAGAAAAATTCTCTAGAAATGAGAAGATGATAAGAGGGCTGTTTGTTGAAACTCCAAATGAAACAATATTTCCCTAATAGGGGTCCCATAAGGAGAAGAGAGAGATAAAAGAGTAGAAAGTCTCTTTGAAGAAATAATTTCTGAAAACTTCCCCAATCTGGGGAAAGAAATAGATACCCAGTTCTGGGATCACAGAGAGCCCCTAACAAAAGGGACCCCAGGAAGACAACGCAAACATAATTAAAATGACAATGTTTAAAGATGAAGAGAATGAAAGCAGCTAGAGAAAGGCAAAAAAATTCTTATAAGAGAAACCCATAAAGCTATCAGCTGATTTCTCAGCAAAAATCTTTACAGGCCAGAAGGTAGTGGCATGAAATATTTAATATATTGAAACAGAAGAACCTTCAACCAAGAATCCTCTTCCAAGCAAGGTATTCAGAATTGAAGGAGATATTAAATTTTCCCTGATAAATGAAAGTTAAAAGAATTCACACCACTAAGCCAAACCTTACAGGATATGTTAAAGGAACTTGGGTAAATAGAAATGTTCTTAAGCCTAGATATTTTTCATCATTGAAAATGAATCCACATTAAAGGTAGTAGACCAATAACTTATAAGGTAAGCAAGAAGTTTAAAAAAAGTAATAAAATCAATTATATACAATATCAATTAAGGACACACAAAAATTGCAGATTACGACATCTAATACATAAAGTACAAAAAACAAGTACTTTTAGACTGTATTTGAATAGAGTGACCACCAAATTAACATAGAGAAACACTTAGGAAACTGTTTATGAAACTTATGGTATCCAAAAGCTTAAAGCCTAAAATAGCTACACAAGAAATTTTTAAAAATGTCCAGTTACAACACTAAGGAAAATCATCAAATAACAAGAAAGAGTATAAGAGAGGAATAAAGAAGCAGAGAGGAACTACAAGAACAACCAGAAAACAATTAATAAAATGACACTAAATACATACCTATTAATAAATAACTTCACTGTAAATTAATTGAACTCACCCATCAAAAGACATAGGGTAGAAGAATTGATAATGAAGCAAAACCTATCTATATGCTGTCTAAAAGAGACTCATTTCAGACCTAAAGACATACATAGACTGAAAGTGAAGGTACAGAAAAAGATATTTCATGCAAATAATAGGGAGAAAAAAAAGGAGTAGCAGTACTTATATCAGACATAGACTGCAAAGGAATAAAAGAAACAAGAGACAAGGACACTGCATAATGATAAAGGGGTCCATCTAACAAGAGGATATAACAGTTATAAATATCAATGTACCCAACAGAGGAGCACCTATATATGTAAAACAAACACTAACAGACCTAAAGGGAGACATAGACGGTAACTCAGTCATATTATCATATTAAGGAACATTTAACACACCACTTATATCCATGGACAGATCAACCAGACAGAAAATAAATAAGGAAACAGAGGCACTGAACAACATACAAATCAGATCAACTTAACAGATATACATAGAACATTCCACTCAAAAGAAACAGTTGGAACTGTTGCAAGCACCTGGAACATTTTCCAGAACAGATCACACATTAGGTCACAAAAAGAGCCTCAATAGATTCAAAGAGTTTGAAGTTGTACTGAGCATGTTTCCAGATCATAATGGTATGAAACTTGAAGTCAATTACATGAAGAAAACAAAAGAAAGCATGAATACATGGAGGCAAAACCACATGTTTCTAAAGAATCAATGGATCAATGAACCAATCAAGGAGGAAATCAAGCAATATATGGAGACAAATGAAAACAAAAATAAAACAACTGAAAATATGTGGGATGCAGCATAAGCAATTCTAAGAGGGAAGTACATAGCAGTAGAGGCCTACCTCAAGGAACAAGAACAATCCTAAATAAACAGTTTAAACTCACAACTAAAGAAACTAGACAAAGAACAAATGAAACCCAAAGTTAGTAGAAGGAGGGACATAATAAAGATGAGAGGAGAAATAAATAAAATAGAGAAGAATAAAAAAATAGAAAAAAATTAATGAAACAAAGAGCTGGTTCTTTGAGAATATAAACAAAATAGACAAGCCCTAGCCAGACTTATCAGGGAGAAAAGAGAGAAGACACAAATAAACAAAATCAGAAACAAGAAAGGAATAGTTATATCTAATACCAAGAAATACAAAGAATTATTACAGAATTCTCTGAAATTTTTTATGCCAATAATGGGGAAACCTGAAAGAAATTGATAGATTCTTGAAAAAGTATAATCTTCCAAGACTGAATCAGGAAGAAAGAGAAAATATGAACAGATCAATTACCAGTAATGAAATTGAATTTGTAATAAAAAACTCCCAACAGACAAAAGTCAAAACCAGATGGCCTCATAGCTGAATTCTACCAAACATTGAAAGAAGAGCCAACACCCATCTTTCTTAAAGAATTCCAAAAAGTGGAAGAGGAGGGAATATTTCCAAACTCATTCTATTAGGCCCACATTACTCTAATACCAAAACCAGACAAAGAGACCACAAAAAGAGAAAATTAAAGACCAATATTCCTGATGAACAAAGATGCAAAAATACTCAACAAAATATTTGCAAACCAAATTCAAAAATACATCAAAAGGGTCACCCATTGTGAGTAAATGGGATTTATTCCAGGGATGCAAGGATGGTACAATATTCATAAATCAATCAATGTGATACATCACATTAACAAAAGGAAAGATGAAAAACACATGACTATCTCAATAGATGCTGAGAAAGCAGCAACCACTCATGATAAAAAACACTCAACAAAATGAGAACAGAGAGAATGTACCTCAATATAATAAAGCCATGTATGACAATCCCACAGCTAACATTATACTCAATGATAAAAAGCTGAAAACTTTTCCTCTAAGATCAGTAACAGGACAAGGATGTCCACTCTCATCAGTTTTATTTAGCATAGTACTGGAGATCCGACCCATGGCAAACAGACAAGATAAAGAGATAAAGGTACCCAAACTGAACTCTCCCAAAATACTATTAGAACTAATCACTGGATTCAGCAAAGTTGCAGGATACAAAATCAATACACCACATTATTTAAAACAGCCAAGATATGAAAGCAACCAAAGTGTTCACCAATAGATGAATGAATAAAAAAGAGATGGTACATATATACAATAGAATATTATTCAGTCATAAAAAGAAGGAAATCCTTCGTTGTGACAGTATAGATGGACCTAGAGGATATTATGCTAAGTGAAATAGCCAGGTGGAGAAAGAAACATTCCCATTCTATATACTAACAATGAACCAGCAGAAAAAAATATCAAGAAAATAATTCCATTTACAATTGCATCAAAAAGGATGAGGTACCTAGGAATGAATAAACCTAACCAAACAAGTGAAAGACTTGTGTTCTGGAAACTATGACTCTGATGAAAGAAATTAAAGAAGACACCAATAAATGCAAATCTATCCCATGCTCATGGATAGGAAGAATTAATATTGACAAAATGGCCATTCTCCTCAAAGCAATTTATAGACTCAATGCAATCCCTATCGAAATACCAATGACATTTTTCAGTGAACTGGAGCAAATAATCCTAAAATTCATATAGCACCACAAAAGACCCTGAATAGCCAAAGCAATCTTGAAAAAGAACCAACCTGGGAATATTATTTTCCCTGACTTCAAGTTGTACTTCAAAGCTGCAGTAATCAAAACAGTATGGTACTGGCACAAGAACATATACATAGATCAATGGAACTGGATTATTGTCTAAGTCCATACACAAAAATAAACTAGAAATGCATCAAAGACCTGAATGTAAGTAGTGAAACTATAAAACTCTTAGAAGAAAACAAAGGCAAAAATATCTTGTCTATAAGTATGAGCAATTTTTTCTGGACACATCTTCCCAGACAAGGGACAGACAAAAAAAATGAATAAGTGGAACTACATCAAACTAAAAAGCTTCTGTACAGCAATGGACACCACCAACATAACAAAAAGGCAGCCTACAGTACTGAAGAATGTACTCATACATGATTATGTGATAAGGGTTAACATCCAAAGTATATAAAGAACATATGCCTCAACACCAAAAAAACAAATAACTGATTAAAAAATGGGCAGAGGACCTGAAGAGACATTTTTCCAAAGAAGAAATACTGATCACCAACAAGCACATGAAAAAATGTTCCACACTGGTAATCATCAGGGAAATGCAAATAAAACCACCATGAGAAATCAACTCACAGCAGTTGGAATGACCACTATCCAAAACACAGGAAATAACAAGTGTTAATAAGGATGTGGAGAAAAGGGGAACCTCCTACACTGTTGGGGAGAATATAAATTGGAGCAGCCACTGTGGAAGGCAGTACAGAGGTCTTAAAAAACTAAAAGCAGAAATGCCATACCATCCATTAATTTCACTAAAAGGAAATTTACCTAAAGAAAGAAAAAAATTCAGAAAGATATATGCACCCCTATGTTTATCACCACATTATTTAAAACAGCCAAGATATGAAAGCAACCAAAGTGTTCACCAATAGATGAATGAATAAAAAAGAGATGGTACATATATACAATGGAATATTATTCAGTCATAAAAAGAAGGAAATCCTTCCAGTTGTGACAGTATAGATGGACCTAGAGGATATTATGCTAAGTGAAATAGCCAGGTGGAGAAAGAAACATACCATGTAATTTCACTTATTTGTGGAATCTAAAGCAAAAACAAGCAAAATGAACAAAATATCAATAGACTCATAGACACTGAGAAGCTATTGGTGGTTACCATGTGGATGGATTCGGGTGAGTGGGTGAGGAGGGTTAGTGGATAAAGGGGCACAAAAATTCTCAATTATAATATAAGTTTGTCACAGGGATGGCAGTGAAGCATGGAGAATACAGCCAATGATTTTCTAACATCTTTCTGTATTGACAGTAAATGCGCTAATTAGGGTGAGGATTTAATAATGTGGGTAACTGGTAAAGCTAATATGCTTGTATACTTGAAACTAATATAAGATTGTATATAAACTATACTTCAATAAAATAAACAAGACAACTATAGGATCTGTTTAAATATATGTAAATAATAAATTAGAAAATAAATACCAAACTCTGAAACTGATGAACTCTGATGTGTTACCTCTATACCTTTGGGCAAAGCCTAGGGATCATCAGATTTAAGAGTTCTCCATTTTCATAGTTTTGGCTAAAGACCTCCTTTTATGAAATGAAGTCTGCACATAAATTTGAGAATGTTTCAGTGAAATTCTGTTTCAAAACAAAATATATGGAAAATTTATCATTATGAAAATAGTTTTCTTCTCTAGAAAATAATTTATTATTTCAATGTGATTCCATATCATCATGCATGATTTGCACCTGTTGATGTTTAGCAAAATTCTGCATTTCTAAGCTGATTGCTTTGTGTAGTTTGCAGTTCTTCTGTGTAAATTTGCATCATCCTCTGAAAATCACTTGTTTCTGAACCAGGGTTCTCATTAAAGTTTTCATGGCTGATTGCCGTTGATGTGTACTGTATAATCACAAAGCTTAGTCACATAGCTTGGAACAAGTATGGCATCTACTCTTTCTTAGAAAGTAATTAGACAAAATTTAAGATCTTTAAAACTAAAATCGCCTTTTCTTTAAAATAAATTTTTGGCCACCTGTCCTCAATTTCATTTTCATATCATATTTTAGCTTTTTTTAATCCCCTTAATGATTCCTCTTTCTATGTTTTCCTATTTTTATTTATTTTGACTCAGCATCTTCAGTAACTTCTGCATATTTAAAAAAATATAGGTCTGATAATTTTCCCCTGGAACAATACCTTTACTAGCTTATGATCTAAAAGTCTGTCCTCTTATTCTCTCTTTCATGGAATTTTCCTCATTGACAGTTTTGTCATTTACATATAACCTTCGCTTGTAGAGACTATAAATATCATTTTTCATCCATTGTCAGTTACAATATGATATGTTTGCTTTTTTAGGAAAGATCTCCCTTCATTTATAAACAAGAAACAAAGAAGGCCTTTCATGAGCTTTGTAGATCAACAAGTAATTTACAAAGTTAACTATAATACTTTGTAAAGGAGTACTCAGAAAGCCTGGGTAGGCACAGAAATGTTGACCTGGACAGGGTGCTTCAAAGTGTAGTAAAGCAGAAGATATTCCTAAGAGTAATTTATATCCTATGTTGTCCAGCATGCAATTTCATGTTTTTACTAATATTTTCTAAATTCATTGTCTTCTTAATAATATTTTAAATTAGAAATTCCACTTGTTAAATTGTTTACTTCTGAAGATGTCTATGATAGTTAAAAGCCATACATTTTGCAAGGCTTTATTAGTAAACCAGTTGTGATGGCTTTAACTGTGCCTTCCAAATGATATGATGAACTCTTAACCCTCGATCTTGCTTGGAACTGGGCATGTTGCAGTTGTAATAAGTTGACATGAGGTCATTCTGAATTACGTTGAGCCCTAAATCCAATATGGCTGATGTTCTTTTAAGAAGAGAAGATGCACAGAGATGAAGAGATACAGGGATAATGCCATGTGATGATGCAAACTGAGATGGAATTATATGGCTACATGCCAAAGATTTCCCACACCAAAAGCTGAGTGCAAACCACAGATTCTTTCCTAGAGTCTTTAGAAAGAATAATGCCTGATTATCAATTAGACTTTGGACTACTTGCTTCCAGAACTGTGAAATAATAAATTTGTTTTAAGCCATACAGTTTGTGGTACCTTGTTACTGTAGCCCTAAGGAACTGATACACTAGTTAATGATAACTAGAAATTCCGTCTAGTTTGAGTCACATCTTGCTTGGAGATTAGGAGGCTACAGTCATCCAAATTATCAACAAACCATTTGCATTGAAGTCTACCCAATTTTCTTTCTGATTTTATTTAGATAGTATCATAAAAATCAGTTAGCAATATATAATACATAGTTTTTACCTCCATGACAATTGATACTGAAAAATTAAAGTTTAGAAACCTCAGCAAATGCCTAGTGTTATAGTTTAGGCAATGCTCATTGTGTTAAGTATCTGTCTAGATAGCCAATGCTCATTTCACAGCAATCATTAAATATTTTTACTAACATTCCTAAAACACATCATTCAAATAGTTACTTTTGAAATTAAAGACTAATGTTGGATAGTTAATTATCCAGAAAGCATGCAATTAAAATGGACTTTACCAAAACAAAAATCTAAAAAATTAACAATTATTTAAATGGCAACCTTCTGCATTGGAGTTTCAATAAGTATCAGACAATATTAACTATAATATTACATTATTGGAATATTGGAAACGCCACTGGGTTTTTATTAATGCATGTTTACATATCTGTAAAATCTTACAAATGTGCATCAGCAGAAAAAAATCAAATTCTCTACAAAGCAGTTCCTAACATCCACATATATCAAATACTGAAGAAATAATTATTTAAACCTATGTCTTGATTAGAGATGCCAATGAACCATGGCAGAATAGTCAACTGGTAGTTAAAATACTTCCTTGAAAAACAGGAATTAGAACATTTTTACACAGTCTATTTGAAAGTGAGCTTTGGGTATTTAAATTTACTTAAAATTTGAAGTTCCTATTGGTTTGGATTTCCTAGAAATGTTTGGAATTATGAATTTACTCCTAACATAAAGAAGTTTGGGTTCTTAATTTTAAATGTCAGGGAAATTATTTTTCAAGACTTCTCATCCCTGTTATTTTCCTCATGATTATGGCAGTTCACTGTATGCTGGAATGACTATCCTGCTGTGGTGTTAATCAGATGAGAGAAGACCCTGCTGGGAGTTGTGGTAATTACACTGGGATAGTTCATCTCTTTTTGAACTCTCTCTAGGTCTTCATTTTTTCTACCAGCAGCAGTGATACTAATTAAAAATGGATGTTAATTATAAAAATTTAAAACATTCTTCCTTTACAAGTTAGTGTAATCTTTTCCACCAATGGAAGAGATAAGTTTTTCTATTCCTGTAGCTCTTTTGTCTAGCTTTTCAATAAAAAAAATTAGTATGATTATTTTAGTAAATGATAAGTGCTCTTTTATATAGGGTCATATTTTCATCCTCTTTGAGGCATATTTTTGTCCCTAAACCCTTTTCATTTATTAATAAGTAAACCTTCTATTAAACTTCATGACTTGTAAAATTGGCATCCTGCTTACAAAAAGAGTAGGATGTTTACTGAGGCTTTGAAAACCAATCTTTATTTATAGAGGGCTACTAAACATCAACTATCTGATGTTCTCTTCAAGAATGACAAATGCAAATAGAATTTGATGTTAATGTATGTTTATATCCATTGAAGTATCTCATCTGAACCTCTTTTTTTCATTGAAATCCAATTAATAAAACATCTCTTACTGCAAATGAATGTGAATAATATTTATTAATAAAATTATATCCCTGAAAATAATAAATTAGCCTAAAAATATCACAAATATATTAATAACGTAGGTTGGTCATAGATAATTGAGAAAATTTGTAGTAAAATTATACTAAAAGTATATGACTAGGAACATTATTATAAGAGAATCTTGTGAATTTTATGTGCTTAATTTAAATGTGAAACAGTAATTCAAAATTGGAACTATTAGTTGTGCTGCAATTTAAATATGTTTTTGCTTTGCATAGAAAGTATTAAAATGTCCAGAAAACCTTCTCTAAAAGAATAAACACTTCTGACTCATAAGCACCAGATAAAGTTCTAACAATTATTCCATGAAATCTGGGACAAAGAAGCTAATTGAGTGTATTATTATAAAACTCTAGGGGGAGAAACAATAAGTTCAGCAGAGCTGTCAGAGGTTTTAGAATATCTCTACCCTTTAAAGGATTAATCTCTCTGGAAGCAGAAGATCTGAAGCAAATCATGAAAAAAAACCCATCACATTTTAAGTGCTAATGTGACTGAAGCAATTGAAATTTTACAGATAAACAGAACATCTTTAAATATTAGATACCCAAAATGTTAGGGTTTTCAATTTAATCCTCCACCAATTTCTTCTGAAACATACTTACATATTTCCAGTCAAATAGGTTAAAATTAATGGATTATTTAAAATAAGTCTTATTTCACATTTTTTGTATGTTAATACTATAAGCAAGTAATGCCAAGTGCAGTATAATTTCCTCAAAATTTTTGATATTCAAATTTATTTAACTCTATGGTTCTGAACTTTGCATTGAATCTGAGATTCCTTAGCTTTAAATTTCAGAATAAATAATTTAGGCTAAGAATACATAATTCAAATTTACTCTGTAGACATTGTCCCAATAATAAGCCATTTGTGAAGGCTGTATCTTCTAATTCTTTGTTAGACTACCCAATATAGCTTTGGCAGCCATTAACTCTACGTGGAACTAGTTTAAAATCCCACCTCAAAATAATTGAAGAAGCCTAAATATAAAGGCCTTGTACTGGAGAAGTAAAATACCATGCAGAAATGTAAAAGAAAAAAGTAAAAAGCTTGGTTTTCAATTACTTAAACATCCGACTTTTAGGAAGTTAATATATTTTAGTCATAATTTCCTCATCTAATTTGTTATGAGAATTCACTGATGTAATTGAACTTAGGAATGTAATGCATTATGTAATCTATAATAGCATTTAGGAATCCTAAAAGAGCTTACATCATTCTGACCTTACCAAATATTTTAATATTTGATATACTTATGGGAATTTTAATATTTCTCTGAAAAAAATAAATCAATAATATGGTAGCATTGGAAAATATATTGGAGAAACTATTTGGTAACTTGTGCTCCAAATCCTTATGAGCACATTATGACGGAGCTTTCCTAAAGCACTCCTTGACTTATTAAATATTCAGTTTTTAATGACCTGTTATTTACAAAATTTCAGTTTTAAAAACCACATCACTCTATGCAAGTTGAATTATATGCATGGATTGCACCATCGCAAAGTCATTGGTAGTGTACAATTACAAAATTGTTGGCTATAAATGTTCAGAACAAAATAACTGAATACTCCTAATATTGATTAAACAGCTCAATGTCCTGTTTTGCTAAAATTAATAGGAAATATCACAGCGTTCTCCTTGCAGTTACCATAACAGATAGGGAAACTTTTATTAGAGAAATGTCCACATTGAAAGTATATGATGGAAAATATGTGTTATAAATCCTGGAACTTTTGCTGTAATTCATAGATACTCATTATTTATATATTCTGCATTTGTGAACTTTCCAAGTTACTAAAATCATTTTGTAACCCCCAGATCAATGCTCATGGGATTTTTTCGTGATCATCTGTAGACACGTACAGACAGTGAAAAACTTGTCACCCAAATTTCACATTCCCAGTTGAGGGTGATCTAGGTGACACTCTGCCTTCTTGTTTCAGTTTCTTGTTTCAAGTGCCCTTTTTGTGGTCTATTTAGTACCACATTTTTAACTTTTTTGTGCTTTTACTAGTGATTTCACTGGCCTCAAGCACAGCTTTGAGGTAGTATGTAGCACAAGTAGACTGCAATTAGTATTGTGGGAAATATAGGTGTATTAGATAGGCTTAATTTAGATATGAATTATAGTACTGCTGAATGTGAATTCAATGTTAATAACTACATATATGTGTGTGTTTTTTATTTATATATATATATAAATACATATGTCTATAATCTGGGTATATATATATAATTTTATATATATAAAATAAGGTATCTATACACAGAAACACACATGACAAAAGGTTATATATTCATCGATTGAACAAATATTGTGACCACAGGACCTTACCTTACATTTCCACTAAGAGCAGTGATTCAGTATTTGCTAATTGTGTGTTTTTCAATACTTTATAGAACAAAACTGCCATGAATAATGAGAATGAACTGTAATTCCCTACTTTGATCATTTTTATGCCTAGAAATATATGCATTTATTATGATACAAAAAGTAGATAGATTAGTTCCATCAATTGCACACCTTCATATATACTTAAATGAATTAAAATTTTTTGTTCATTCAAAAACCTGCACATGGATGTCTATAGCAGCTTCACTGATTATTGCCAAAGCTTGGAAGCACCAAGATGTTCAATAGTAAATGGATAATCAAACTGTGGTACATCCAGACAGTGGAATATTATTGAGCAGTATAAAAAAATGAGCTATCAAACCATGAAAAAACATGGAGGAACCTTAAATACATATTTCTAGATGAAATAAGACATCTGAAAATGCTACATATTGTATGAATCCAACTAGGTAACATTCTGGAAAAGATAACACTATGAACAACACAAAAAATTCAGTAGTTGGCAGAGTTCATGGGACAGGAGGGAGGAATAAAACAGGTGGAGCACAGAGGATAATTAGGGCACTGGTGCTACTACATATGACATTGTATTATTGGAAACATGTCATTATACATTTGTCAAAACCCACAGAATGTACAATATAAAGCATGGAACTTCATGTAAACTATGACCTTTAATTAATAACAGCGTATCACCATTTGCTCAGTTATAAGGATTTTACCACACTAATTCAACATGTTAATAGCAGCAGTGACTGGAGTGGAGATGGTGTGGGTGAGGAGGGTATGAGAACTCTGTACTTGCTGGTCAATTTTTCCATAAACTTAAAACTGCTCAAGTAATAATTTATTAATCTGAAAAAGAAAAAATGGATTAATTAAACTCTTTCGATTCAAGTAAGATAAGCCCAGTTTAGCTAATTTAGCAGAAATGAAATGGGATTTCAGAGATATAAGATTTCAGGAAAAATAGGCCGTGAGGTACCTTAAAACAAGTTACAATACAGGATTTCACAGCATCCATGGGTCCAAATACTGCAATTTCTGCTGCCAGCATGACTGCCATTGGATATTGAATGCTGTAACAACTACCAACCCTCATGCTATCCCTGGAAACTTGAACTTGTTATCACAAATAGGTATTTCTGCTGTGACTTCTTTTTTATGTTGCTAGCTTCTGACTGAAAGTTCATGGCCTGCTTAGGCAATGAACTTAGCCTTGGTTTAGTGCCTGTACCCTAATTTTTTTGGTGACTCAACCTTCAATGAAGTTTTTTAAGGGAAGAATTCTTCATGCATAAGAAAGAGGTTCAGCTTCTGAGCAGCTGAAAATACTAACTGTCCACTACAATAACATAATGTGTTACTAAAAGAGATAATATAAAGATATTGTCAACACAGCACTATTATACATTGTAAAAATTTAGTGGTTGATGAACTAGCAAGAAATAGTAATGTTTTTGAAAACCAAATCAGGATTGGATATACATTTCTTTTTTTAAGATGACACCTCATGGCTTGATTGATGTTTATGAGGCTGCACTTCCATTTTCTATTTATTTTTTTAATACCGATCTGGACAATTTTTGTTTTCTATTTTTATAAGCAAGTGACTTCAAAGAACATTCTCCCTAGGCTGGACTTCACACAGAATTCAGTCTCCTGTTCCTACAACTTCACTGAAGTTGCTCTTATTAAGTTACCAATACACTCTAACATTTTTCTATTTTAAATTTATTCTAGCTTCTAACAAAATTACAACTACTTACTCTGTTGAGGACTCCTGCCTTGAAACACTCCACCTCTTCTTTTCCATGAAATCACCTCTCTGGTTCCACTCTATTTCATTGCTTCTTAGTAATATATTTAAGAATACCTAAAATCTTGATGATCATGAAATTTCTTTTCTTTCCCCTGGATGAACTCATCCAAGCCTGTTGTTTTAAGCACCACTCATATACTCCTAATTCTCCCATCTAATCTCTGTATTTCTACTTTCCTTTGATACAGATCTGAATTTCCCCAGGGTATCTAGAAGTGTCTTCCAATATGTCATGATCTTCTCTAAGTTAGCACACCTTAAAAGACTAAAATCTATCCCCCACCTATGGTCCTTCTCTAAATTAAAGACATGCTTGCCAGACAGACAGATTAAAATTTAGACATAGTCCTAAAATTCACTTCTACTCAGGCATTACTAGCCAGTCTGTCCCACAGTCCTATACTTTCTGCCACCTAAATAGCATGATTCTTGTCCCTTTTATTTCTACTCTCAATGCTTTTGTTAGACCTTTACCTTCATGTTTACATGTTCCTAACTCTTTTCCGCTCTTCAGTCACTTCCCTCACAAGTCCCTGTCACATAATTTGCACAGTGAGATTTAACATACATAATATTTTTCAAATTCTTCAAAGGTGTGACACAACCTGTAAAATAGAGTTCACACCTTGACTTGGCAGTCACAGCTCTTCATAGTGTGGTTCCTCCTACCTGCTCTTAACCCTGGGCTTTGTTCTTAGTATAAGCAAGCAGTGACTCAACTGCTTCCATTTGCCTACATATGCCATCCTCTTTTACAATGTCATAGCAAATTGAGAGGGAGGGTGATGTATAGTAAAGATACATAGCTGAGACTTAGGTAAATCTGAGTATGTCCTGGCTCTGCAACTGGTCTGTAACTTGAGGTCAAGTTATTTCTCTGGGCTTCAGTTTCCTGACTTGAAAATGGAGGTGCATAACAGACAAGGTTGTAATAACTTATGAACAATTTAATACAGCTCAAGAATTTAGTATATATGTTCTAACAACTTCATTTTTATGTGGACCCTGACAGATCTCATGTAACCCACCATTTTATTCCCTCATTTATTAATTACTAAGTTCCTCACATGTGTCAGACAATGCACTGAGATTGGGAGGTAGGCATAATTCTATGAGCAAAGGAACCCCACCCTTTCATTGTTCTTGTCCTTTTCTCTTTTCAGTTTTGATGCTTTTGAGCTGAATGTATTTCTGATCCTACTTGTCTGATAAACCACATTTGTAAACCACTGAGGATTCACAAATGCATTTCCTTCATCCCAAACTTGTGAAATTTACTCAGATTAGCCTTAGTGCAGCTTGAATACCCATCCATTATGATATTCAACTTGATTTCAGTTTATTTGTTCTTACTACTAGATGATTAACTCTTGTAGTGAAGAGCCCTATATGTAATCACTACAGTGGCTATCCATGAAAAGTAGCACATAAGAAAAGATAAAAAAGAAAGAATCATATTCTCAGATGTTTAAAGCAGGTATTTACATTTCCCCAAATATATTTTTAAAGCTATATACTAAGCACCATGCAAAAAAGATTGGTGATAAAAAGGTATAAAAAATCAGTGCTAAAAAATAGAGAAAAAAATCCATTTCCATGAAAAAGAAGTTTAGATTGCAACATCCTGCTCATAATTTATTTGACTAATTAGTAGTTCAGGTAATAAATTTCCTAAGAGTTCAGAGTAGAGAAACATCACAGTGGATTACTCCAGTTAAGAGAAATTTCCATGGAGAGTTAAACTTTAATGAGAGGAGAGAAAAGGCAAGGGCTTTCCAGGTGGTGGGAGTGAAGTAAGCAATGGAGCAGAGACAGGGAATTGTGGCAATAATATGGGGAAAATATTAAATCAATTTTCTAAAATAAAGAATTCACTTAGGGAAGCAGTGATGAATTTGGAGACATACAGACTAGCTAATGAGAGATTTGCAGGCCACGGCTTTAGTGAGGCCGTGTGATTCAGGCAAAGGAGGGTTATGAGAGTTGATTCAGAAGTTGCCAATACAAAGCATTGTTTCAGAACATTTGGTTTGGCTGTGAGATGCCTGATGATCTGCCTACAGGGTACCTCCAGATCTGGAGGGAGAGTTTAAGCTAATGGTGATCATTTTTACAGAATTAAATTAGGACCAAGACTAGGGTTTTGGTTACATGCTTTACTGTTCTAATGAATTTAATTCATTCTTGATGTCAAAGTGATTGCAACATCTTCAAATAAAATAGGGAAGATCTACTAAAATGCATATAATTTCCATAATTGTGTTCAACTTCATTTACTTCCCAAAGATGCACTAAGATTGTATTAAAGTTGTAGATTTTATTCAAATTATGTGGATCCTAAAGACAGAAATTATTTTTATGTTTGAAATAAATAATATGTGTACTTCCTTTTCATTCATTAAACATTTGAATTATTACATTGTGTGTAGAGGAGATAAAATCAATGGAATAATTTATGCTTTCACAATGTTTACAATTTACTATGGAGACAATAGAATTTATCAATATGATATAAAAATAGCAAGTGGTGAATATTTTAAGGATTTATTAAAAAAACAAAAATCTCACAGAAACACAGTTTGGGCAGGAATAATAAGAGCAAATGCCACTGAAAGGATTGCACACAGGCTGTTTTGAAGGACGTGTGGAATTTTGAGCCGCAGAATTGGATGAGTAGGGGCAGGAAGGTAAGAGAGTCAAATAAGCAAAGACAAAGCAAACCACTTGTATGGCCTATTTGGAAATTGGCAGGAAGTCCACTGTGCTCACTGAGAATTAAAGAAGAGATAATTGACTATGGCCATGTCACTGGGCTGTATGTGGTGTGCATGTGTACGTGTCTGTAAAAAATGCATGTTCATGCATATATTCTGTGTACTTGAAGTGCAGAGCTTTAAATATCATTCTATCAATATAAATGTTATTTTGCATGGAGTAGGGAATCTTCAGGGGGATAGAAGAAAGACAAAACAAGAGAATGAGTGATGTGCTTGGGCCAGATCATGGGCATAGAATGGAGTTTGGACTCTGATGTAGGCATCAAGGAATCACTGGAGATTTTTGAGCAGGGGAATGACTTGACTTATTAGGTTTCTGGTTAAGGGAAATAACTCTCAGTGAAAAGTTGAAGACTTTGGAAATAAGAGGTTGTGAGAAAATACAGACACAGTTGAAAAAGATTTCTGCAACAGTTCAAATTAAGATGTAATGGCACCCTGAAACTGTATACTGCCAAACACAAGCTAAGGATGCATAGGGAAAATAAACTGGATTCTAGTAAGTAAAACTTGACCATACTATCAACAATTAAATACTGTAATACCAACACAAAGAAATAAAAGGCATCTAGATTGGCAAGGAAGAAGTTAAACTGTCCCTGTTTGCAGATGATGTGGTATTGTACATAAAAATCCCTAAAGAATTCACTCCAAAACTACTAGATCTAATATCAGAATTTAGCAAAGTTGCAGGATATAAAATTAATACACAGAAATCTGTTGCATTCCTATACACTAGTGATGAACTAGCAGAAAGAGAAATCAGGAAAACAATTCCATTCATAACTGCAGCAAAAAGAATAAAATACCTAGGAATAAACCTAACCAAAGAAGTGAAAGACCTATACCCTGAAAACTACAAGACACTCCTGAGAGAAATTAAAGAAGATCCCAATAAACAGAAACACATTACATGCTCATGGATAGTAAGAATTGATACTGTCAAAATAGCCATCCTGCCTAAAGCAATTACAGATTCAGTGCAATCCCTACCAAAACATCAACAGCATTCCTCAAAAAACTAGAGAAAATAATTATAAAATTCATACGGAACCAAAAAAGAACCCAAATAGCCAAAGCAATCCTGAGAAGAAAGTATAAAGCAGGGGGATCTTGCTTTCCAACTTCAAGCTCTATTACAAAGCCAAAGTAATCAAGACAAGTTGGTATTGGCACAAGAACAGACCTATAGATCAGTGGTACAGACTAGAGAGTCCAGATATAAACCCAAGCATGTATGCTCCATTAATATACAATAAAGGAGCTATGGATATACAATGGGGAAATGACAGCCTCTTCAACAACTGGTGCTGGCAAAACTGGATAGCTACATTCAAGAGAATGAAGCTGGATTATTGTCTAACTGCATAAACAAAAGCAAACTGAAAATGGATCAAAGACCTGGATGTAAGTCGTAAAACCGTAAAACTTTTAGAAGAGAACATAGGCAAAAATCTCTTGAATATAAATATGAACAACTTTCTCCTGAATGCATCTCCTTGGACAAGGGAAACAAAATTAAAAATGAACAAATGGGATTACATCAAGCTAAAATGTTTCTTTACAATAAAGGCATCCTACAGTGTGGGAGAATATATTTGTAAATGACGTATCTGACACGGGGTTAACATCCAAAATATATCAAGAACTCACATGCCTCAAAACCCAAAAGGCAAATATAAACCCTATTAAAAAATGGGTAGTGGATATGAACAGACATTTCTCCAAAGAAGAAATTCAGATGTCCAACAGGTGCATGTAAAGATGCTCCACATCGCTAATTATCAGGGAAATGCAAATTAAAACCACAATAAGATATCACCTCATACCAGTTAGGATGGCCAACATTGAAAAGACTAAGAACAACAAATGCTGAAAAGGATGTGGATAAAGGGGAACCCCCTTACACTGATGTGGGAATGTAAACTAGTTCAACCATTATGGAAAGCAATATGCAGGTTCCTCAAAAAACTAAAAATAGAAATACCATTTGACCGAGGAATTCTACTTCTGGGAATTTACCCAAAGAAAACAACTTCTCAGAATCAAAAAGACATATGCACCCCTATGTTTATTGCAGCATTATTTACAATAACCAAGGAAACAACCTAAGTGTCCATCAGTAGATGAATGGTTAAAGAAGAGGTGGTACATATACACAATGGATTACTATTCAACCATAAGAAAGAAACAAATCCTACCATTTGCAACAACATGGATGGAGCTAGAGGGTATTATGCTCAGTGAAATAAGTCAGGCAGAGAAAGACAAGTACCAAATGATTTCCCTCATTTGTGGAGTATAACAATGAAGCAAAACTGAAGGAACGAAGCAGGAGTCTTACAGATCCAAGAAGGGACTAGTGGTTACCAAAGGGGAGGGGTGTGGGAGGGCACGTGGGGAAGAGGGAGAAAGGGATTGTGGGGTATCATGATTGTTGCACATGGTGTTTGTGTGGTCACAGGAAAGACAGTGTAGCTCAGAGAAGACAAATAGTGACTCTGTGACATCTTACAACACTGATGGACAGTGACTGCAATGGGCTATGGGTGGGAGACTGTATAATAAGGTTGAATATGATAACTACATTGTTTTTCTTGTGAAACCTTCATAAGAGTATATATCAATGATACCTTAATAAAAAAATACTGTTATACCAATTTAGGTACAACTAACTTTGTAACAATGATACATTTTCAGTCACAGGACAAAAACTAATGATATACAAATCCAATATATAAAGGAGATGAAGTTTTCTTTATTTTACCCCAAACACAATACTTTCTAGAAATAATTATAGCAAACATATTTCTATTTAAAAGCTACAGTCACTAATAAATCAGTGTAAAGTTTAGATTTTTAAAATATTTATAAAACATAAACTTAGAAGTATTGAGTATTTCAAAACTCTTTGAAGATTCAGTATTACTACAGTCAAACACAAATAAAACCCCTTTTAAAGATATATTCCTCTTTGGTAAATATAATCTCTTTTTATCAATGTCTTGTTTTCAGTTCAATTGGATAATATATTATAAAGAGTATATTTTGCTTTATCGTAAACATACAACAAGTTTGAATTGTGAGCAAATTCAAAAGGCTAAAATGATCAACTTGGAACCAGCAGTTTGTATATTAAAAGTGAGGATAACTTTATAAATAATACATCCTACTGATGTGGGAATGGGCTATACAACAGACCTCCACTATCTGCTACTGTTACTGAAGACAGAACTGTGGCTGTCAAAAACATACCCTTGCCCCTGAACTGATAGTAGAACCAGGACTAAATCCTAGGACGTAACTTTTATTCTAGGTTTCCTTTCACCATACCATTGAGTTCCCTCCCTATGTTTTAGAGTACCATGATAGCAACTATTACTGTGTAGCATAATTATACACCATATACTATGGCTTTGTTTTAATTTTCAAAATTGTTAAATATTAAAGCAATGTTTTTTTCCAGTTTTCATCATTAGAAAGTATGATAACATTGTGTGCTTCCAGAGTATTCCATTTAAATTGGAAAATATGTCATTTTATTAGCACTTAAGCAATCTAAAAGATTTTAGGACTTTACATAAAAAGAAGAGCTTCACTTATTTTATCACAAAATCAAATGTTGAGAAATAGTTCTCTATAATCTTGACATCATCCTCATTTAGCCATTTATCTAGTTTTTAACTGCCTTTATAATATTCTAGAGATTTCACACTTCCTAGCATTTGTTTTTCTTATAATTAGTTTTATTTTACTTTTTTATATATATTTTTTGAAGTATAGTTGACATACAGTATTATGTTGATTCCAAGTGTACAACATGATGGTTCAACAGTTATGTCCATTATTCAATGTTCACCCCAACTAGTTTAGTTACTGTCAATATAGAAAAATGTTATAGAAATATTAATTATATTCTCTATCCTGTACTTTCTAGAAAAAATTATATTATGATTAAGATTTTGTACCTCTTTATCCCCTTCACCTATTTCACCCACCCACCTGAACCCATCTCCCATGATAACCAACAGTCACCTACTGTCTGAGTCTATTGGTATTTTGTTCATTTTGTTTGTTTTTAATTTTAGATTCCACAAATAAGTGAAATTATATGGTATTTGTTTTTCTCCCCCCCTGGCTTATTTCAGTTAAAATAGTGTCCTCTAGGTCAATCTGTGTTGTCATAAATGGCAAGATTTTCTTTCTTTTTTATGGCTAAATAATATTCTATTGTATATATGTACCACCTCTTCTTTATCCATTCATCTGCTGATGGACACTTTGGTTGCTTCCATATCTTGGCTGTTGTAAACAATGCGATGATAAACATATGGGTGCATATATCTTTTTGAATCAGGAACTTTGTTTTCTTTGAGTAAATTCCTAGAAGTAGAATTACTAGGTGGTATGGTATTTCTGCTTTTAGGTTTTTGAGGAGCATCTGTACTGCCTTCCACAGTGGCTGCACCAATTTACATTCCCTCCAACAGAGCAGGAGGTTTGCATTTTCTCCACATCCTCACCAACACTTGGTATTTTCTGTGTTTTGTATAGTGGCCATTCTAACTGGTACGTGGTAATATCTCATGGTGGTTTTGATTTGCATTTTCCTAATGATTAATGATGTGGATCATGTTTTCATGTGCCTATTGGCCATCTGTGTTTCTTCTTTGTAAAATTATCTGCTTAGGTCCTCTGCCCATTTTCTGGAATACTTTGAGGATGGTTAGCTCTTTTTTAATGTCTGGTAAAATTCAACTCTGAAGCTATCTGGTTCTTGACTTTTGTTTGTTGGGAGTTTTCTGATTATCAGTTCAATTTTGTTACTGGCAATTGGTCTCTTCAGATTTTCTGTTTCTTCCTGGGTCAGTCTTGGAAGATTGTGTATTTCTAGGAATTTTTCCATTTCTTCTAGGTTGTCCAATTTATTAGCATATAATTTTTCATGGATTTCTCTAATAATTATTTGAAATTCTGTGGTGTCAGTTGTAACTTCTTCTTTTTTTTCCGATTTTGTTTTTGTGTCCCTCTCTTTTTTTCTAGATAAGTCTGGTTAGGAAACTATCTTTTGTTTATCTTCTCAAAGAGCCCAGCTCTCAGTGTCATTTTTTTTTCTACTATTTTCTTTTCTCTATTTTATTTATTTCTGCTCTCATGTTTATTATGTTCCTCCTTCTAATACCTTTGGGCTGTGTTTGTTCTTCTTTTTCTAGTTCCTGTCATTGTGAGGCTATGTTATTTATTTGGGATTGCTTTTGTTTCTTGAGGTAGGCCTATACTTCTATGTACTTTACTTTTAGAACTGCTTTTGCTGCATCCCACATATTTTGTACCTTTGTATTTCTGTTTCCATTTGTCTCCATGTATTGTTTGATCCCATTTTTGATTTGTTCATTTATTTGCTGATTATTTAGAACCATACTGTTTAGCTTCCATGTGCCTGGGAATTTTTATGATTTCTTTATGTCATTAATTTCTTGTTTCACACCACTGTGGTCTGAAAAGATGCTTGATACAATTTCAATCTTCTGAATTTATTGAGGCTTTTTTTGTCCTAATATGTGATTTATTCTGGAGAATGTTCCATGAGCACATGAAAAATATGTATATTCTAATGCTTTTGGGTGGAATATTTTATATATATCTATTAAGTCCATCTTGTCTAATGTGTTGTTCAGTGTCATTGTTTCCTTATTTATTTTCTGTCTGGATGATCTATGCTTGATGTAAATTGGAGTGTTAAAATCCCCTAATATAATTGTGTTGCTGTCTATTTTCCCTTTAGACCTGTTAATATTTGCTCTATATTTTTTATTTGTTTTCTATATTTCAGGGCTCCTAGGTTGGGTGCATTGATATTTATAATTGTTATATCCTCTGGTTGAACTGATACATTTAAGATTTTGTAAGGTCATTCTTTGTCTCTGGTTGCTTTCTTTGTATTGAAGTCTACTTTGTTTGATATAAGTGCTGCTACTCTTGTTTTTTCTTCATTTTATGCATGAAATGTCTTTTTCCATCTTCACTTTCAATCTATATATATATATATGTATTTAGATCTAAAATGAGTCTCATGTAGACACATATAGATCTTTTTTTTTCTTTTTATCCATTTTGCCACCCTATGTCTTTTGATTGGTGCATTCGTTTATGTACATTTAAAGTAATTATTGAAAGGTATGTACTTTCTGACATTTTATTAATTGTTTTTTGGTAGTTTTTATAGTTCCTCTCTGATCTTTTCTTTTCTTATACTCTTGTCTTGGTTTTATTATATTCTTATATTTGGTTTGATTATATTCTTATACTCTTCTAATGGTTTTATTTATTATTATGATTGGATTATTTAAAAATAATTTATGTATCTTTTACATGTTTTAGGCTTGTGGTTACCATAAAGTGTATATATAGTTTCCTAAACATATAAGAGTACTTATTAAGTTTATGATTACTCAGTTTGAAATACATTCTAAAGGTGCTAATATTTTCTTCTTCATCCTCCATACCTTATGTATAAGATGACATAATCCATATCTTTTCTCTATCACTTGACTTAAGAACATTCCATCTGAAGAATCCCTTTAATGTATCTTGTAAGACTAGTTTAGTAGTGGTGAATTCTTTAAGCTTCCTTTATCTGGGAAGCTATCTCTCCTTCAATTCTGAATGATAACCTTGTTTGGTAAAGAATTGTTTATTGTAGCTTCTTCCCTTTCAATGCTTTAAATATTTCATGCCACTCCTTTCTGTCCTATAAAGTTTCTGCCAAGGAACCTGCTAATAGCCTTATGGAGTTCCTCTATATGTAACTACCTCTGTCTTGCTTCTTTTGAAATTCTCTCTTTATCTTTAATATTTGTCTTTTTAATTACTATGTGTCTTGGTGTTGTCCTCTTGGGGTTTATCTTATTAGGGGCTCTCTTTTCTTCCAGGATCTGAATGTCTATTTCCTCCCCTAGATTGGTGGACTTTTCACCTATTACTTCTTCAAATAGACTTTCTAACACTTTGACTCTTTCTTCTTCTTGGCCTCCATTATGTGAGTATGTTCTGTTTGTAGTTGTCACCTATCTCTGTTAGCACCTTCTCAATTTTAGAAATTCTTTTTTCTTTCTGTTCCTCAGCTTGGTTAATATGCATTTCTCTACCTTCCATAAGACTGATTGTTTTCTCTGCTTCTTGCACTCTGCTATTCATACCCTCATTGTATTTTCCATTTCAATTACTGTGTTTTCCCTGATGTTTTATCTTGTTCTTTTTTTTGGGAACATGTTCTTCTGACTCTTTATTTTGTCTGGGTTTCTGCATATCTTTCTTTGTATTGAATAGGTCAGGTATGCCTTCTGGTCTTGAAAATAATGACTTTATAAAGTGAGTGTCCTGTGGTGACCAGATGCTCAAGACTTAGCTCATCAGTGCCTGGTTCTCTTTTGTGGCTGAACTCAGTAGCTCTAGGTGTGCTGCAAGTGAAGCGAATCTTTCTGCTTGCCTTCCAACACTGGCTAATCCCCACAGCTAGCCTCTGCAGACCTTGTGTGTTGTGAGGCACTTCTGTTGGGATTCATTGCGGGTGGGGCTTTCTTTGCCTGCCGGTCAGCTAAGTCTGCCAGAGAGCTGAGTGGTGCTGAGCCATCAGCACATGAGATGGAGAATTTATAGCTGGTTCCTGCAAGCCCCTGACCAGCTGGGCTAAAGAAGAGCTGGGAAACTGTCGTCTGCCTGCCTTTCTCCTCCAGTAAGTGCTCCCTCTTGCCCCCACCCCTCTGGCATACTTCCTGCTATCGGTAAAACTTTCAAATTGCCACCACTGGGTTGGGTCTCAGTGGAATTTGTCTGTTCTCCACAGGTGACAGGAGTCTTCATCCCACACAGTGCTCCAACTCTCCCTGGTGTCCTGCCCTCTTTATCATCAAAGCCCAATGCAATGTGGACTCATATTCCTGGAGCAGATCTTCAGGACTAGGTGTGAAGGATTCCTGAGCAATTATTGCCTCCCCAATCTGTTGCTGTCTCCCATGTATAGGCCAGGCTGGGGGAAGCGCTTGGGTCTTGACTGATAATGTCTTTGCCCCTTTACCCTTCTCTGTGTTGTCCTCTCTTCCTCACCAGGTGTAGGTGGTCTATTCTGCAGCCTTCAGGTAATTTTCAGATTGTTTGCATTTGCTGTAGTTGCTTCCTCAGCATATAAGCACAAGGATTTTTTTCTCCTTGCTTTTCTACTTCACTATATATTTGCCCTGAATGCTTTACTTTTTAAATACAGTTTGCAAAACTTTTGCAAACACATACCAATGTCTTGCCTATATTTTTTCTTTCTTTTTCTTTTTTATTAAAATAACATTCATAAACAATCTTTTGATGGTTTCAAATATACAACACAGTGGTTCAACATTCACCCATATTATCAAGTCCTCCCCACACCCCATTGCAGTCACTGACCATCAGCATAGTAAGATGCCACAGAGTCACTACTTGTCTTCTCTGTGCTGTACTACCTTCCCTGTGTCCCCCCTACATTATGTGTGCTAATCATAATACTTCTCAATCCTCTTCTCTCTCCCTCTCTACCATCCTTCCCACCCTGTTCCCTTTGGTAACTTCTAGTACCTTCTCAGAGTCTGTGAGTCTGCTGCTGTTTTGTTCCTTCAGTTTTGCTTTGTTTTTATACTCCACAAATAAGGAAAATCATTTGGTACTTGTCTTTCTCTGCCTAGAACCCAATTCATCATTGTTTCTCTTCCTTGGCCATCTGTGTACTACTGTAAGGGAAATGGGAAGGCTGCTGCTTTATCAAAGTCCTGAATGGTGAGATCTTAAGCACTTCAGATGGCTTCTAGGGTTTGTGCTTAGAAATCAAATCTGATCCTGTTACTCTTCTTGCCCCTTTTATTGTAGCCACATTCTGTGTTATCTTAATAGGCCTTCTCTGTCTTTCCCTCTTGTAATGACAGGACAGAGGCTGTTCACTGGCAATTTCTTTTTTTGTATTTTTGTATCATTAATATACAATTACATGAGCAACATTGTGATTACTAGATTCCCCCCATTATCAAGTCCTCACTACATACCCCACTACAGTCACTGTCCTTCAGCATAGTAAGATGCTATAGAATGACTACTTGTATTCTCTGTGCTATACTGCCTTCCCCATGTCCCTCTTCTACATTATGTGCGCTAATCATAATGCCCCTTATTCCCCTTCTCCCTCCCTTCCCATCCACCCCCCAAGTCCCTTTCCCTTTGTTAGCTGTTAGTCCATTCTTGAGTTCTGTGATTCTGCTGCTGTTTTGTTCCTTCAGTTTTTACTTTGTTCTTATGCTCTACAGATGAGTGAAATCATTTGGTACTTCTCTTTCACCACCTCTCTTATTTCACTGAGCATAATACCCTCTAGCTCCTTCCATGTTGGTGCAAATGGTAGGATTTGTTTTCTTCTTATTGCTGAATAATACTCCATTGAGTATATATGTACCACATCTTCTTTATCCATTCATCTACTGATGGACACTTAGGTTGCTTCCATAAATTGGCTATTGTAAATAGTGCTGTGATACACATATGGGTGCATATGTCTTTTTCAAAATAGGTACCTTCATTCTTAGGGTAAATTCCTAGGAGTGGAATTCCTGGGTCAAATGGTATTTCTATTTTTAGTTTTGTGAGGAATCTCCAGACTGCTTTCCACAATGGTTGAACTAGATTACATTCCCACCAGCAGTGTAGGAGGGTTCCCCTTTCTTTGCAGCCTTGCTGGCATTTGTTGTTCCTAATCTTTTTGATGTTGGACATCCTAAATGTTGTGAGGTGATATCTCATTGTGGTTTTAATTTGCATTTCCCTGAAAATTAGTGACATGGAGCATTTTTTCATGTGCCTGTTGGCCATCTGAATTTCTTATCTGGAGAAGTGACTGTTCATATCCTCTGCCCATTTTTTAATAGGGTTATTTGCTTTTTGGGTGGTGAGGCATGTGAGTTCTTTATATATTTTGGATGTTAACCCTTTGTCAGATGTGTCATTTAAAAATATATTCTCCCATACTGTAGGAGGCCTTTTTGTTCTACTGATGGTGTCCTTTGCTGTACAAAAGCTTTTTAGTTTGATATAGTTGCACTTGTTCATTTTTGCTTTTGTTTCTCTTGCCTGTGGAGATACATTCATGAAGTTGCTTATGTTTATATTCAAGAGAGTTTTACCTGTATTTTCTTCTAAGAGTTTTATGGTTTCATGACTTACATTCAGGTTTTTGATCAATTTTGAGTTTACTTTTGTGTATGGAATTAGACAGTAATCTAGTTTCATTCTCTTATGTATAGCTGCTGAGTTTTTCCAACACCAGCTGGAGAAGAGGTTGTCATTTACTCATTGTATATCCATGGCTCCTTTATCATATATTACTTGACCATACATGCTTGGGTTAATATCTGGACTCTCTATTCTGTTCCACTGGTCTATGGGTCTGTTCTTGTGCCAGTACCAAACTGTCTTGATTACTGTGGGTTTGTAGTAGAGCTTGAAGTTAGAGAATGTAATTCCCCCTGCTTTCTTCTTCCTTCTCAGAATTGCTTTGGCTATTCAGGGTTTTCTCTTCTATATTAAGATCACCTAATGTGTAAAATTAACTCTAATAGTGTTTATTTTTATTCAAGGAATGTTTAATAGTATTTTACACATTTTTCCCACTTTGTGGAATATGTATAGGGACTTCTAAGACTAGACATTTTCAGGAACATTACAATGACAATAATCATATTTTTGCTTAATTTTTCTTTGATTATCTTTTAAAAAGTTGTCTGGATAACAATGAGTAACATTGAGTTACTAAATGCCAACTTAATTTCCACAGAAATGTGTACAACTTTGATTAGTAAGATAACTGAGAAGTAGACACTTCAGCCTCCTCTCTGCAAAAAAACATAAATACCTTACAAATGTGAAATTTCTAAAGTAATAAGTAGAGGTTAGAATCTCAAAAGTTGCATAAAAAGTACTAATATACTTATCCTGAGTAGCTGATGATTAAAATTATATTGTTTTTTTTTAAATATCTTTTTAACTGATATTAGTGTTGATAAGTCATTTTGTGTACTTCCTGTCTTGGAAATTACAACATTGTATTAGCTCAGAGCTGACTTAATTTGGGTTAGTCCAATCACTGGGCTCTTTCAGAAAGGCCATCTGTGTTAAATATGGCATTTGGGGATTCACTGAGGAAGATGATTCCTTTTCTGACTTATTATTGAGCGTTTTCCAATTCATTTGTCCCATTCTTCTACTTTTTCTACTAGGAGATTTTTATTTTAAAGAAAGCTTTTGTCATGGTGTCTGTCCTCCCTGCCCCCACCATATCATTACTTTTATTTAAAAGAAGATAAAAATAATGGGAATTCCAGGTTGCTTTATATCTTGAAAGTTTTATCTAATGCCAAGAGAAGGAAATTGGTCATTGATGATAACTGGGCAGTAAACAGTGTCTCAGGAATCTTATTTCATATTCTTATACAAAGACAGAGAGAACTCTCAGTGTCTTAGAGTAAAACAACATAGGAGAGCAAAGCATCCACATCATTAGGGTAAAGCCCTGGGTGGGGCAGGGGTAATTTCTAGAGAAAGAAATCTGCCAGTTCCACTCACTGACAGGATATTGTTGGGGCAGGGGCTAGGATCCATCTCACTTAAGCCAGAATCCTCTAAATGGGACAAATAAGTAAGAAAAAACAACATATTTCTGGATTCTAAGTCTTGGCTTGATAGCTTCGGCTAGATATGTAGGTATATTTAATCTATTATATACAACTTCCCAATACGGTAGGATAAGGAAAAGGTCTATATCCCAACTTCTCATCCTGAAAGCTGAAATATGTGCTTGTTATTTGACCCTGGAGGAACAGAAGAAAGACATATTTTAGGTATATGTATATATATGTCTCTATATATATGTGTGTGTGTATATACACACATCAGTTTGGGCCACTCCTTTTTCTGAAATCATGCCTTTAAATATTGCTGCCTGACTAAAGAATTTCTGGTGGAATTATGCACTCAAAGGGATGAAGACAATGAATGTAGGTCATGTCACATATGTTCTTGGACTTTGCTTACATCATATATATGCATATATGTATATATTCAAAACAGAGCCCTGCATGTGTGCTTAGATCATATATACATGTGAAAACCACAACCCTGAGTGTATATGAACTAATTTTTATTCTCAATTATAGAAACAAAAGTTTTTAAAGGTGAATTCTTTATTCAAGAGCAAAAGATAGAAAGAATTTGGAGATCTGACAGTCAATCCCAATGTGTGGGATTTCAACATTAGTGTTCTTTTCTATCTACTGCTATCCTGACACCAAAAATGCAAAATAACTGAATATAGTAAAGAATAATACTTAAGAATACAAGTTCTCAGATTCAAAAAGATATATGCACCCCTATGTTTATTGCAGCATTATTTACAATAGCCAAGATATGGAAACAACCTAGCTGTCCAACAGTAGATAAATGGTTAAAGAAGAGGTGGTACATATGCACAATGGAATACTATTCAGCCATAAGAAAGAAACAAATCCTACTATTTGCAACAACATGGGTGGAGCTGGAGGATATTATGGTCACTGAAATAAGCCAAGTGGAGAAAGACAAGTACCAAATTATTTCCCTCATTTTTAGAGTATAACAATGAAGCAAAACTGAAGGAACAAAGCAGCAGCAGACTCACAGACTCCAAGAAGGTACCAGTGGTTACTAAAGGGGAGTGGAAGGGGAGAGCAGGTGAGGAGGGAGGAAGAAGGGGATTGAGGTGTATTATGATTGGTGGTGGGGATCATGGGGAAGACAGTGTAGCACAGAAAAGGCAAATAGTGACTCTGTGGCATCTTAGTACACTGATGGGTAGTGACTGCAATGGGGTATAGGGGGTACTTGATAATATGGGTGAATGTAATCACCACATTGTTTTTCATATGAAACCTTCGTAAGAGTATATATCAATAATACCTTAATAAAGAAAAAAAGAATATTTTGTCTGCTTCCCTGATCAGACAGTGTCTAAGTCTGCTGGGACTATCGTAACAAAATACCAGACTATATGGTTTAAATGAGATTAATTTACTTTCTCACAGTTGTGGAAGACTTTGTTCATTCTGCGGCCTCTCTCCTTGGCTGGCGGAGCTGCCCCCTTTGCACGGGGTCCTCACATGGTCATTCCCTGCTGTGTGAGTGTCACTGGTGTCTCCGTGTGCATGCACTCTTTATAAGGACACCAGTCAGATGGATTAGCGCCCACCCTAATAGCCTCATTTTAATTTCTTTAAATCTCTGTCTACAAATACAGTCCCATTCTGAGGTCCTGGGATTTAGGGCTTAAACATATGAATTGGTGGGGGGAACAATTCAGCCCATAGTTCATCCCTTTCAGTAGGTAATTTTGGGTTAAGGTAAAGATAATTGAATATGAAGTCAGAAAAATATGGATTAAAATAGTTTAATGATATTAAACAAACAACTCAAAATCTCTGAACATCAGTTTCTCATCTGCATATGGAAATAATAATTCCCATCTCAAGGTTATTGTTATATGACACATATAGGATACTGCCATATTGCTTTATCAATGCTAGTAATACATTTATTGACTGTCCAACTGTATCAATGTCACCATGCATTTTTGTACATCTTAAAATTAAAGAAATAATCTGATAGAAAGTGCTGAAATTTAAAGATAGTGTCTTCAGTTTGTCTTTGTAAGCAACACATTTTTTTGTGAGAACGTATTTGAACATAATATATTGAATGTGTCCTAACATTATGATAGCATTTTTAAACAGCTCACATTTAAACACTTTATTTCTATTTTGTTCTCCATGCTTTATCATGCGTCACTGATTTATAGACAGTTGTCACAAATAGGATAGGCCCATGTGTTAAAATCACTTGCCTTTTTATTGTGACTGCCCTCAATCAGATCCAACAGATTAATGATCATAATAATCAGCCATCCAGGTTTTCAACTACATGGTCTTCACTATCCTACTATTTCCTTTAAATTATTTATCTTTTTAGGACTTATTATAGCCTCTTTTTAGGCACATTGATCTGCATTCAATTTGTATCTCTTTTGTAATGGCCTTTTCTATTGTGGATTTTTATAGCAAAGTATTCTTGTTGATTGATATATTGGTGTGTTGTTATATTGCTTCATCTTAAATACCTTTATTTCCTCACCAAATCTCCTTGAGCCCATTATTTTAAATGCTTTTACCTTTTATATGTCTTTGTAATGTCCTTCCATGTAAGATCAGGTACAGTGGTTGACTAATGCAAATTAAAAGCCCATTTGTTCAGCTTAAATTATGCTTAGTGACAGCTCTGTGCATTTTTATGCTTAGTGACAGCTCTGTGTATTGACATGTGATGTGAATACATGAAGGACACAGCACAAAAACGCACTACATTATACTCCATCTGTGTTGTGAGGTAAATGTGGAGTAATTACTACTGTCTAAGTTTTTATGCCTTTTTTCATTAAAGCTGTTATCATGCCAGGGACAAGGGTAAATAGTACTCAAACCTGGCTTTTATTAGTTTCTGTCTTTGTTAAATGTGAATGACGTGAATGGCAATAAGTAAAGCTATAAAAAATCATAAATAAAACATTAGCATATTTTTTGATAGTGCAGGTGTAAATGTCACTAATGAAGTAAGAATAAATATGTGATGTTAATTACTCTGGTTTGCTAAGTGTAAAATGTGAAAGGAAATGTAGTGCTTGACAAGAATGAAAACAGGATAATCAAATTTTTTTCCCTAGGAAATACTCATTTTTTTATACTCGCCATACAAAATAGGTTATATTACAGGTTCAGTCATGTGTTAGACCTGTTTTATAGAGTAATACTCTAGACATAGTAAGTTACATATGGCTATTATACTTTCACCAGCTGACCCCAAACTGGTATATTTATCTAAAGACTGTGTCCTAGAATGTTTTCTCTCGGTTTCTTCAGGGTCCGACAGCACACAGTACATGCTTAATCAGTGCTTCATATCCTTTTCTTCTATAAATTCCTTCTGCTATGAAACAATTATACTTTTTTTAATATGTAAAGAGATAAGAAAGCCACATGTGTTGGAATTACATTTAACCAAGTATGAATAAACCTGGGATTAACATTTAAAAATCCAACTAATAAATAAAGTTAATAAACTACAAACAATGATTCAAAAAAAATTATTAGCTTTGTTTTGTACATTCTCCTGCTTGATCCAGAATAGAAAAGGAATGTGTTGAAGTTCATGACTCACTTTGAATATCTCATTTCCAATCGTGTGGGTTGTGGAGATACATCACCACCTCACCATTAGAAAGAGCAGACAGCCACACAAAGATAAGATTCTAATAATTGCTTCAAGAGATTAACTCTAAAAATCATTTATTTTTCTCTGCTCATTGAATACCATCATATCCAGAAAAAATAAAACAAAACAATACTAAAAAAAACCCCAAATCTAAGTGTCATTTTTCTTGCTTTATAAATGTATGCTCTGTCTTATGCAACTGGTAAAATTGAGCAGGTTAAGCTCATATATAACTGCAAGCCCCATTTAGAGATGACTCATCTTTGGATCAGAGGTGATAATTGCCTCTTCCAAATTCACACAGCCATCATATTTCAAAATCAGAATTCAAACTGGGATTCTACACCTTTTGCATCCAAGCTTCGGTGCTCATGTGTCCCAAACCTGGAATCTAACCTTCACTTTTCACAACTCTTTCTCCCCTGTTCACCACACCACCTATCACTTTGCCCTGTTCTTTGCCTGACAGATATTCCTTTCATCCATTCACATGTGTTCATCGCCACTGACATCACTGAATACCACAGAACTCTTTCATCCCCTCTGTCACAGCTGCCCAGATACCAAAGGGGCCTCCTAACATCTCTCCATAGACATCCAGTCTCACTTCAATCATTCCTTCACACATACTCAAATGACTTAAAGCCTGGTGTTCCACTTTCCTTTTATTCTATGCAGTTCTGTCCTTATTTTTGATGGTTCAACCACTCTAGATTAAGTTTCTCAAATGAACCCCTGACTTCTGCCACAGTGCCTTTGCATATGCCAGAAAGGTGTTAGCTACCAGAAACTTACTTAGCCCTTGTCTACATCTATTCATCCTTATTTAAACTCAAATACTATTTTCTTAAAGCAACATTAACTGGGCTTCACTAATACAATCTCCATTTTACATTGTCACAACAAAAAGACTCTCTTTTATAGCATTTTCATTTATAATTTAATATTTATTTGTATGATTATTTAATGTCTTCTCTACTGTGCATACCAATTCATTTTATGAGGAAAATGAACATGTCTGATCTTTCTCATTTTTATGCTCTATGGGTCTAGCACAGTGCCCAGGACAAATTATGTAATAATTAAATATATATTGAAGGACTGACATCATATTTCATGCTAAAGTTAATGTTTTCATTTTCTACTAGAGTGTTGCCTAAGGTGTATAAACATCAAGCTATAAAATCATCTGTTTTCCAATTGATTATCATGAAAAATTTCACCTTGAATAAATTTTGAAGAAATACAATGAACACTAGTATAATCTTCACTAAAATTCATTATTTTTAAAAATATTTTATCCCACTTGCCTCATGCAGCTTTCTTTCTTTCTCATCCATGTCCTCTTTCTTTTCTGAATCACTTGAAAGTTGCACATAGCATGGCATGATACCTTATCTCTGCATTTCTTAAGAACATTCTTACCCATATTCTAAATACCAATATCACACCCAAGGTATTTAAAATGGAAGTTTATGTCTTGAAATTATGATAAAATAATTCACAAATGCTCCATATCTGTTAAATAACAAAACATATAAAATGTACAGCATTCTACCTGTCACAATATGTTTGAAAATTAGTTTGATAGTTTATCATTCTTCAAAGATTCTAAGTGTTAAAAGGGGATTCAAACTCTGGTGTAGTGAACTCCAAAACACATTGCTATTCTACCATACCACAAAAAATTATGATCAAATTATTGATATTGATTCCAGGATTAAGTTGAACTTAGATAATGTTCATGAGTACTTATATAGAAAATGTAATAGGAAAGCTTAGTATATATTTCTGAATGCCAAGTGGATAATAGGAGATGCCCCCAGTGTATTAAGATATGTTTTCCTCTAAAATGGGATCTGTTATCATATGTAGATACATAAAAATTTTCTGAGCCCACTAAGTTAAAACAATCACTGATATCTTCTATAGATAGACATGGAACATTAAAATATGTGAGAGTAACACTTGATTCCAGACATAATGTGACAAGGTTTTATTTATGTTTTAAAATAACACTGTATTAAAAATATTATTTGGTGACCACTCCTGGAAGAATGTTGAGCAGAGTTGACCTCCTAGGAGACTCATTCTAGTAAGAAAAACCAGTACTTCATTTTTGAGTTACATCACCTGAAAGAACCGTTGTTCCTGCCATGTGACATCGCCTGTTCCATAATTCATTGAACTTAACACCTTGATAAAATGCATGGATCTCTACCAGAAAAACATTGCTGCAAGCATACATGTCACTCCTTTATGGCAGGTCGCTGACTTAGGAAAACATTGAAAATATGTTAAGGGTATTTTTACCATACTATCCTTAGCTAGCATGGAATGGTCTCAAGTCTGAGGAAAGAACCAGATAACTAAAAGCAGAAAGAGAAGGCTGCTATGAGGGAAGATTTACTGAGAAAAAAAAAACAAAATTCATAGAATCAGATTAAGAACTCATGAGAATATATGTGAATACAAAGCTAAAGGATGCTTCTGAGCCAAACATGATTTTTGAAGGCCCCGAGCAATGTGTTCTTGTAAATTTGTATTATTTTTTTGAAGAAGCGTCCCTAAATGGTATAAACCTCAAGCCTGACAAAAGGTATATATTCTTATATTGGACTTTAAAGATACTAATAGAGAAACTGAGGAAACAGGCATTATTGCTGGACAATGAATTGATATTTTGAGAGGTGTCTCACAAGAAAACACAAAAATTAAAAAAAAGCACAGGTAAAAAGTACAGGTATAGAGTACATACTTGAGATAACTAATATAAAATGTACAGCTTTATGAAATATAAGATAAGAAAAAAGAACAGATTTAAAAAAATTATTGCATTTGCCATACAAGAAGGCTCCTTAACTCATAGAAGAATTTGTCCCTATAGACAGAAAGTGGATAATGAGCACATTGATATTTAAGTCATTAATTGAATACAATCTTACTGAGCATCTTCAATTAGTCAGGCAGAATTCCAAGCCTTGGGGATTCAGCAGTAGGCAAGAGAAGCCAGGCTTCTTCTTTTAAGGGGTTTAATGAAGTCAGGGGAGACATACAATAAATGAATAAAAATGTCATTGCATAAGACCATTTCAGGTCAGTATACATCCTAAAATATCAGAAAGTGGAAGGAAATAGTATTGAGACTTTAAGGATACAACTAATTATAATGCCAAAATATATGATCCTTAAATGTACAGAAAATATCTTACCATTTTTCAGTAAAAGTAACTTTTTATTAAGAGTTTCAAGATTCCCATGAGGCATTAAACTAAGTGTGGGGACCTTCTAAGGTAGAGTCCAGTGACTTCACAGCTCATGGGCCCTTTCAGCTGGCCCTGCCACTGCCTCCAATGAGTAATGGAAAACAGGATTTTTAGGAGTCAGCCTCACTGTGAAAAGAGACGAGTGAAGTGACGGAAGGTCGCTGAGTGGTTCTTTAAGCAAACAGGCAATTGGTCCACAATGTATAATGAGTAAATAAACCTTGTGATATGGACATTGGTGAAAACAGAATTCAAGTGAAAAATGTTAAATGAATAAAAGGATGCTACATGCACATATTTACTGAAAATCTACCTATCAAAATCAACAGGAAGAAAGTTTTACTCACTGAGTTCTACCTTACAGAAACTTCAAATGATATATAGTTCCTATTTCCCTAAGTCTATTTTGAATTAAAGAACTTTAAAAAAATTCATATATTTTAAGAGTTACCATATATTTTTATCAACCATGTATATAATATATATGTGTGTTATATCATATATATGTATTAATATATAATACATATATATATGATATATATATATCATTTACCTAAAGAGCATAGCTCAAAATTGAAACATAACTCAATTGTATGTATATATTCCAATAAGAGGCTGAGTTCATCTCCTTGTCTTGAGCTATTTCATGCTATTTGAAAAGATATAGGCTGATTTATTTCACCCATATTTCATTCATAATCATGTAATTATATGAAGACTTGACTTTTTCCTACCTGGAATGGTTCCAAATTTTCTTTTATCTCTTAAGTTATATCTCATATGGAAAAAGCCCTTAATCTTTCTTTAAAGGCATTGTAGGACAGTATTCCAGATCACTTTGGTCTAGTTGCAATATTTGGTTTTTAGAGGTTTTTTATTTTTTTATGTTTATCTGCCACATTTTAATGGAGAATAAATCTTACTGTATAAAATAAGTATTTGCCACAACTGAATGGAGAAAAAATCATGTCCTATAAAGTAAATATTTAAGGCAATAAGGGCATCTATTTGTCCATTAAAGTTTTATTCACATTTATGTTGGGTTGATATTTTAAACTTACACTATCTATATATATAATTAAATTGATTAAAAAATATTAGGTAAGACTAACACCACTGGAAATGAAAAACTTAGATACCATGAAAACCAAGGTCATTCACTTAAAACTATAAAATTTAGAGATTTGATGAACTTACTGAAAAAAGTAATATATAAAATTATTTTACTGTCCATAATTAGCTAGAAATGGAATCATTTAAAAATCCTACTCAAAATAGTAACAGAAGTTCATAAAATTACTTAGAAATACAATTCATTAAAGTGAGTTAGATGTAAATAAATAAAACTACTAAAATGCTATTAAAATATAATAAAATCCAAAGTAGAAGGTAATAATTAAGATTCTTAGAGATTTTAATATTGATAGGCAAGTTATTGCAAAATTCAATTTACAAATATAACAAAAAAGCAAAATACAAAATGGTAGAATAGAAAATAATATTAATTTTATATGGTAGAATATACTCCAAGAACTGAGGATATTCTTTTAAAATTAATAATTGAACTTCACGGAAATATTTGCAATGATCAGCAGAATGGATTTTATAGTCTGCAATTAAGCCATTTCACTTCTGTATATAATATAGAGAAATTTTCATAGAGGAAATTATGAAACATGAAGGAACACTTAGAATGTAAGAATATTTTTTCTGAAAGCAATATAATAGAAACAACTGCTATATCCATCAATCAAAAAATTAATTAACTGTGAGCATATTCACACAGTAAGTACTATTCTTAGATAAATATATATGAATTAGAGCACATTGAAAAATGTCATAAGCCAGGTAATGAACAATGAAAACATTTTCCAGAAGATAAAATAAGTATAATATTATTTCCATAAAATTTAAAAACATGAAAAACAATACCATATTATGTTTATGTATACATTGAATTATGTGTGTTACATTCAGAAAAGCATAGGAAGAAGAAATATCAAATTCTAGATAATGGTTATCTCTGTTAAAAAATGTTGATGTGATAAACAAGGAGTGCATAGGTGTCTTAAATTGACTTGGTAATGTTTTATTTCTTTATTTTAAATGGGATGGTGGATGCGCAGATGTTCCTGGAAATAGTTTCACGAAGTTCTGGAGGTATTAAATATAACACATGAATACAGAGTAAATCTCTTAATACATTATTATTATCATTAATGTTAAGCCATTTGTATCATGACTTCCTTGGCTTTTTTTTTTACATCCAACTGTTTCACATTCCATAAGAATGTGTGTGGTGATAACAATGCTTAGTATTAAATATTACCAGATATAAAGGTGTGCTTTCTTGAACTAGAAATATTACATGATACAGAACAATGATAGCAATAGCATTACACAATGTAATGTGTACAACTCATATTAAATAACAAGTACAGAAGAAGAGTGGGTTATAAGGAGGGCATTTTCTACCAGATGACAAATCTTTCTATAAACTTCCAGTAATCAAAAGCGAATGGATTTGTACACAAGCAAATGATAACTGGAAGAGAGAAAAGTGATCCCAAAATATCCAAATTCATATGAAAACTAAAGAGAAACACAAATAATATAAACAGTAGTATTAATATTAATATTACTAGTATAGATGCACAGAAAGCTTACCATGCTAGAGACATTTGGTTCATGCAAATTAAATCAATGAATTATTTGCTATCTACTAAGAATGATATCCAGGCATTCTACTGGCAACAGTCACTGTTAATACTCATTTGGAAAAAATGTGGGAGAATCTACTAATATTTCAAATATATATTTTTATTTTATTAATAGAATTTCAACATTTTGGACTTCACCTACAGAGAAATAAAAAACAAAAAATACTTCCTGAATGAAAAGATGCTGGTGAATTGTGATATAAGAAAGAAGTTCATAGCTGTAAAATGTGTGCAACAATTTGAATGTTCATATAGAGGAGAATAATAAAGAATAGAGCATACAACATGTACTACCAAGAACATAGTTAAAATACCTATTTAAAAATACTGATGTTGCTACGTTTTGGCAAGGGACATAGGTCAAATATATTTAGCATGGAAAACAAGTTTGTGTGTGTGTGTGTGTATTTAAACATATCCTTTAAAATAAAAAACTGTGTTGAGTATGTATGCATCTTTATGTAGGTTTATGAACACAGATGAAAGTGTAAAGGGTACAAATAAATCTATGTTCAATAGAAACTTAAGGAGTTTTCATTGGCAGGAGGAATTGACACATAAGTGTTTCTATATATTATTATTTCTTTTGTTACCATTAGCATCTATTACTGGTGTAAGAATATTTTTAAACCGAACAGCATGCCAAGTAAATGAAGAATCATTATGATGGTATGCTTTTTAAGGTATCATAAGTGAAGGGCTTTACAGGAAATTCACATTCTCTAGAAACAGAAGGATATAAATATAATGTGAAATTTGTCTCTTACTATATTAGTATGCAATTTTTATCTCTGTAGGATATACATATATTCCTCCTGAGACAGTAAATGAGGATTATTTTCTTCCATTCCTTAATCTGATGCTACATGACGGTGATTAACATCTGGGAGTGGAGATGACTGAATTGGCAACTGGAAAACCAAAAGAAACTTCCATTCATGTACCCAAATCAAGGCTTTTGATAATGATTGCAGACATGATCTGAAACGTTTATTGCTAGTGAATCATAGTTGGCCTGAAGAACATTTTGCTCCCAAAAAAGCTTCTTGATTCTCTAATTTTTAATAAGATATAGCTGTAAGAGGGTTCTGGCAAATCAGAAATTTGGAGTAGAGATGTACATTCTTAATTGTCCCTCCCTAAAGCTGAGCCCATTTAGTAATGTACTCAGTAACAGTGAACCTAATGCAAGAAAGCGCACAGGCTTGAATAAGCAAAAGAGCTTCTTCTTTTTGTAAGTCTTTTAACAAAGGTGTGGATTAAAAGATAAATGATACAAGGATAGGGAAGTATCTAGGTTTACGAAGGAGTGGATTCATTCTTCGGGAACTGAAAGGGCCTCCAGTAAACAGCATTCACATTGTAGACACTTTCATCTCTTCATCACATCAGTTTCTTCTTGTTGTGTACACAGTTGAAGCATGTTACCATTTCCATTTTAAGCAAATCCTTGAAAGTAAATTAGAAATTGTTGAGAAAGGCCTTTGGGGGAGTCAGCAGAAGTATAAGAAAGTTTTATAGAAAGGAAGATGAGTATAACTTCACAATTATAACAGGAACGATTTTAAACATCAGCACGTCTAGAAAATTGCAGAAACCGAAATAGCAATCTGAATGGAAGAAGCAGGATGATAGCTATGAGTGCTGCTTTCCTAGCTCATCTAGGTGTATTCTTCCTCAAACTAAGTGATCAAATTCCTTGCTGTAGCTCAAAGGGAGAGAAATGAAATAAAATATAAAATGGATACAATATTATAGCTCATAGACTCCTTCAATCATTGAGAGAGAATCATTGGAAAGGAGCTTACATATGATTTAGTCAAATCCCTCAGGAAAACTGGGGCACAGAGAAATGAAGGGACACATATTCCTGAGAGAAAAGCCAGTCATTATTAGAACAGGGATTAGACTGATAGCTTTTGTTTGCTGTGTTTTTGTTTGTATAAAGAAAGAAATAATAATGGTTCTTCATTTATCCAGTTGAAAAATAGTTATTCATTGCACACATCTTATTAATCAGGTATTTCCCTAGAACTGAGGATAGAGTTGAGAACAAGACATTGTCAACAATTAACCCGTTCCTTGTTGGGATAAAGTTTAGATTCTAATAGGGGAGAGAGTAATAAAAGTGAAAAAAAAACATGCAAAATGATAAATCCAAATGATCATAGCATAATAAATGAAACAAAATGAGTGAGTGTAATATGGCATATTGCAAGTCATTGCTGAACTTAAAAAGTGCAGTTTTTATAGTAAAGGATGGAAGAACATTATATAAGATTGTATATGATGCTAGTAAAAAAGAGCAAAGAACTAAAACATTCTGAAGGAAAAAAAGTTTGAGAAGGATTGCTAATAGATTTCATCCGGTTTGTGTAACTTTCTTGATTTAAGAAATTTCAATGGCATTTTCAATGAGGAAAATGTGGCTCTATATAATTAACCTGAGAAATTCATCCAGGCAAAAAGGTTAATGCTACCAGAAATGAAAGTTAAATTATAGCTATTCAAGTGAAATAAATAATCTGGCTTAACTGTATGAAATGATTATCTAAAAAATGATGTATGAAGTGAGTCTGCTGGTTAGAGAAAACATAATATGATTGATTACATGATTTGTAAAATTACCTAATACTTTCGAATAGGTAACAATCCTGATTCATTTTTATTTCATTTTTCTATGCATAATTTGAATATATTTTTTCAATTTATTTTTCGTTTTGAAATGTATCACTAGATGTTTTGACCGCCATTTCCAAAGCGCAAGCCCGTCTAGAAATACAATAGACTGTAGGGTAATTATTATTTTTAGCAATTCCAGATATCCTTTAAGTGAGTTGCTTTCCCTATAGTGTAAGTTCCACCAGTCATTTATGTAGGTAATCGGATAGTTCTTTTTCAGTTTTAAGATATCTTTATTTCATTTGTTACAACCATCATGCCGATTTGAGAATATGAATTATTTCAATTGTTTTCAGAGAGTCTAAAGCTACCCTCAAATAATAAATAGGATTTGAACTTTATTTTGCCATTTATTCTTGAACTGTTAAGTAATTCACTTAGTTAACACTGTTGGCTAGGGAAGGTAATACAGAACCACAGCAAATCAAAAGAAAGTAGTGATTGGTAATCATTCAAGTTTACTTTGAAATGGAACTACAACCAAATGTAGGTGCTTTTTTCATAAGATGAACATGTTTTTGAGACCATAAGGCTTTTCATATGCCTCCTTGATAGTCACTCTTTATATATGTATATATTAGTAGAAAAAGGCATTGAAGGGATGCTCAACAGAAACTTACATCCAACCCCCAAATGCCCAGCATTGCATCATATGATGTAAAAGATTTTTGGGATATCAAATTAATTTGAATTCCTGCTCCCTTTGTTTCTGTAGGGTATGGGGAAACAACTGAAGTACAGTTCTCAAAAAATAGGATTAGGTATTACTCTGATTTATAGACTCATTTTGTTGTCTTGAGAAAGACATACAATGCATGTACTTGTTTTGTCTTTAAGAAGAGTGGTTGAGGGACATTTTTACCAAATAGAAGGCATATTTCTTAACATCCATTTTTACTAGAAGATACTCAACAAGATCTTCAAATGTGTAACAAATGCATGAGGTAGGGAATATGATTTCAGAATAGAAACCTATAAAGTTAAAGCAGAGAATTGAAATACTACCCACTGAAAGGTGGAATCCAACTGTTCATAATTGCTCGTGAATGCAGAAAGTAAGAAAAAGAAGGGAAAAAAATGCCCTAATATTTCCGATTCATTTTCATGATCCATTGGCCAGCTGCTATGAGGAGAATCACTAATGAAGCATGTGGTTTCATGCTGTTTGGCCCCACAGCAGGAGCCATGCTTCACCTTATGGTCACATTCTTTACCCATTTCTAATACCAAAAAGGTCCATGTGTTTTAGACACATTAAAATAAGATATGTACATATTATTCAGCTTTCTTTGAAAATCACTGACAGCTACCATACCATTTGTGAGAGTAACAGCATTCAGTGGAGCATTGTTCTGTGAAATGGAGTACAGAATCACATAGTGTGAAAGGAAAAATGTAAAATCAAAAGTTTTCCAGAAGCTATTATTTAGTCAGGTTTTTGTTAAAGAGTTAACACTGTAATAGCTCACCTGTAATTTTTGTTTCTTCTTCTGAGAATAATTGGACTTGGTGAAAAATCAGATCGGAGTGTTTATTACTTGTTTTTGATTTTCCCATCACTTACGAGTTTTGTGTTGCATTTCCTAGCATGGTAAAACTCTACGTGTCTTTGACGTTACAGCTTACAACTGAGTGTTGACAGCATAACAATGAGATTTTCTTACTAAGTTATTCTTACAAGTATTACAAATAAAATACATAAAGGTACTCTAAGTTCTGGCATGTCAAAATAAGCAGCATATTTTTTTCTTAAGCTACCTACTGGTTAGACAGGCTACTCAGTTGACTCGACAAGTGTAAAGATGGAGCTCCTTTTTTAAAAATTTTTTCCTCTGCATCTTGTCCTGGTCTTGAAATTGAGATTGATTTTCAAATGTAAACAATTTGTAGAATTCTATCTCTGAATACTAGCTGTCATTAAAAGATGAATATGTATCCTATGTTTGTCCACTGAAACATGCCCTAACTCAGAATGTGCAACCTAAGTTGAAAGAGCCATTAGTGTGCTTTCTTACATTATTTAGTTCACTAATGATGAGTTTGTTCTATGAATAATAAAAATGCTGCTTACTAATTTTCTATGCTGTTAATATCGATGGCTTATAAATACATGTGTTGTTAAAGTTGGGATATTAATATTTTTCAAAGAGGCATTAAAGAGTCAATTTTTAGCTGGCAAGTACCTAAAATATTTTGTTTAACTTCGAACATATGTTTACCCAACAGGTCAATACTGTATGGAAAAAAAGATGAAGAAAGTCTTTGAGAAAATACAGCATTTGAAATGTCTAAGTATTGTTCATTATGAAAAATGTGCTAGGTAAATTCAAAAAAGAAAAAAATGCTATAATGTAAATCACTCAAAAAATATACATCAAGATGCCCTATTGGTACTTAGGAAGGTGATAATATAATACAATTCAGTAAAACCATCCATTCTTCAGTAAAACCTACCATTCCTGGAAGGTACCCTTATGTTTTACCTTTCTAGCCAATCTTTTATTGGGATTATGGGTTTATCTACTTTCTAGAGATAAGGAAATTGAGGTTCAATGAGGATAAACAAACTTGCCATGTAGTTAAAAATATGAAAGATGTGATCATGTCCCTATATTCTCTTGAGAAACTTAAATGAAAGCCATTGTGCTAACAGGGAGAAAGGGTAGAAAGGAAAACAAATCACAAAAAGAAGGAAAAAAAGGGGAAGGAGACATTGCCTTTGCACACTGTAATAAAGTAACATACACATGGTAATGAAAGAGAAATACATGAATATGCATTTACTTGATGAAGCTCTATACTCCATATTTTGAGCTATAATTAGGTATTTCATCGAAAGAGAGCACCTATCATGTACTATGGACAGGTTTAAAGTATTTTTCATTCACAGGAGCCAACTTTTGGAGATTAGGGTTTCCTCTTTTTAATTAGAGTTTCCTTAAGGAAAGCATTAGTGTATGAATACAGTTTTTTTAAAAGGAACTTAATTTTGTTGTTTTAGAAAACTCACACAATATCAGTTATTATATATATGCATTGTAACTTTAGGGATATCATTCATTAATCTGTAAAAGGCAATTATGAGTTTAAAATTTGAAAAATCTATCAATGATTATAGTGACATTTTGTTTCTGATTTAGTGAAGTCATTCTACTTCTTGGAATCAGCTAATATTTTCATAGTAGTTAGGTAGATAATACTCTACATCTTTCAAAAAGACACTTGGTATGTTTCTGGAGTAATATTCTTGTCTTTTGATATACAAACTAAATTCTGATGTAACTTCCATTATAACTTTTATCTGAGGCTTCCCCTCTGGCTCTCTATGTTTTGAAATTTAGCAAGAAAAGTTACTGTAAGTCCAGGGGGAAAAATATGTTCCCAGCCTGGGACAAATAACCTTTGAAGCCAAAAACAGTCAGAGTGAGAAAGAAAATGGGAGAAACCCCTTTATTGCCAGTCATCTACTTCTGCTCACCCCTGTCTCTTGCAACCCAGCTGCAAAAGGACCCCACCAAACCTTTCCAGTCCAGGTGTGTCCTTGCTCCCCACCACCATTTATAATCACCTTTCGATATGGAGATGGACTACTTCTCTCCACTCCTTGGAAACACCTATTAATATGGAGATGCACTAAGGCCAGACAAGAAATTCTGGAAACATTGCAATTTTACCTACAGTTACATGCAATGTAATGTTTAGATGGGCATTTCTAAATACAGAGTCATGTAAAAAAAGTAAACATGATTTCTGGACCTTAATAGTTGTCAAAATAGTAGAATGCAGAATTAAGTTTAAAATAACTTAATATGTAAGTTTTAGACGTATGAGTCTAAGGGCTGAGAAAGAAGAAAAAAAAAATAAAAGAAAGGGGAAGAAATGTGTCAAATAGAGTACATATGTATCCAGAGAAAATTTTCAACATTTTTCCAACATTTTATTTAAAATGGTCAAACATTCTGAAAAGGTGAAAGAAATTTACAGTGAATGTACATCACCAATCACTAATATTTTACTATAACATTTTACATAAATATTTTAATGTGGGATTTAACATATAACTGCCCATTTATCCAGCCCTTTTTCATCCATGCCTCTTTTTTATGTATTTTTAATCATTATGTTTTTAAATTGTTTGTCAAGATTCTCATGATAGACATGCAGATCTTTGCAAAATATTTTCTCAATCAATCCTGCCTCAAACATTATTCTACTTAAAATTGCAACCCTCCCAACATACACAAACATATATACATGCACACACATGCATACGCACACATACTGCATCAGATTCCCATTACACCATCTACAGTTTTATGTAAACTTCACCTCTTCCCATCTTACTATGAGAATGTAACACTATAAAGATGGGAATTTCTGTCTTTTATTCTCTAACTTAGTTCAAAAGTCTAAAAGCCTGGTGCTTAATATGTATTCAATATATATTGTTTGTATTTCATTGTATGTATATATGTGATGATATAAACTGTGTCATTGTACAGTATCCTCATGTTTACAGGATATATTTCCAGGTTTCCATATACAATTTTACAATTTTAAGATACCTGTATAACTTTGCAAATTGATCCAAAAGCCTGTTCCCTGATAATGTCTTTACTAATTTTAAAACCTTTTTTTTAGTTTCTTTCTAAAGTTATTTCTCTATCCTGGAGATCTAACTTCCAAGATGTAGTTTTAAGAATAATTGCAAATAAATTGATTCCATCCTTAGTTTTCATTTTTATCATCAATGTCATTTTCTATTTGTTGATTCTGATCCTTTCTATTGCTACATTTCTACTTCCTGTTTCTGTTATGGGTTGAGATTGTTCTCCTCAGTTCTTGTCCCCACTGCAACAAAGAATTGAAAGGCAGGAACACAGTAGTGAGGCAGCAGGAGAATTTTATTTGAACACACACCAAGGAAGGAGCAGTCCAGATTCAAGGTAGACAAAGGCTCTGAACTTTTAGGGGAAGCTCTATTTATCATGACCTAGCTGGGGAGGCACTTCCCATGATTGACAGGGTGAGGTCATGGTCATTTGACAGATCTAATTATACACCCATTCCTCTCGGTGTATATGTCTTTTCCCAAAATGCACATAGAAGAGCCCTTGGGGGGATGCAAAACTGGAATTTTAATGAGATTATGAGGTGTGGTTTGGGCAGTTCTTAGTTTTGTTAAATTGCATCCATGTTGGGACCTGGTTGAGACCAGTGTGGCCTGGTCCCAATAGGCAGGAAGTTATTTCCCTGCAAAGCCTTTGTCTTTACGTGGGACCCCTACCTGGGATGTTCGGGCAGTTTTTTCCTGGAACCGTATCTTCCCCTTCTGGCTGCTCATGTCTATCTTTCTACCTAATATTCCTGACATTTCCACTACTTCTAGTCGTTTCTATTAATTCTATATTAACACAGATATCAAAATTAATAAGGTAATTGAAAGCCATGGAAACATAAACACACAGTGTCTCTCTCTGGGATATTATGTATGGAAGACCAGCAAACTTTCAGGATCAAAAGAAATATAAAAGAATGACAAGCAGTAAGTAGAGTGGGTTTTTGAGGTCCTCCGTATTCTCTGACATGCCCTCATTTAACAAAAAGCCAGTCTCCTAAGCTTCCTATTCTAAGCGGTACAGTGCTTTGCTGTTTTGACAATCTGTTTATTATGATGAGGTCTCAGCTTTGACTTAATCTTGACATCAGTTGGCTTTTAGCTGAAAATCTGCAATTGAGATGGTGAAGCTGTCACTCTTGTTGACCTTTTAACAGCCTGGTGACAGAGACTCAATTCCTCTTGCTAGACTTTAGTTAACCAGAGATTCTGTGGGCCACTTTAAAGCAGAGATTTGGAAACACAAGTTAACAACCTGACAAACAGAATTAAAACATTCAATGTGTGAAAACATGCTTGTTATTCCAGCAGATGACAGAAGAATTTTGGCTTTGGCTTGCATAAGCAGCTTTTCAAAATACATGAGCCAAATTCAGCAGATAATTTTTCATTCCTCCTTTTGAGTTTGGTGGTGATTTCTCCTGAAAGTAAAACTGTTCAATGCTAGAGAACAGCATGTTTTAGACTAAAAACTTTCCTGATGAAATTCAAGGGCAATGGAAATCGGCTATCACAAATTAAGAATATTTATATAGATAAAGAGTGCTTACTAGGACTTCAAAAACCTTTTGCTCTCAAATTCTGTATAATTACCCTATTACTTTTCCTGAAAAAGTATTTTCATGATTGATATTTGGGATCATATTTTCTCTTCTTTTCTTACAATTTTCCCTTGCAATCCTTCCCCATTACATGCCTGATTCATATTAATCCTTTAATAGTAATTCTACCTCATCATTATAATAAATCGTTTTAATGAGCATTTTAAAAAACACTTCTGACATTCTTATCAAGCATTTAATAGCACAAATTAAGTAAATGGCAAATCATGATTTCATTTGTATTCACTGTAATGTTATTCATAAGACATTATTTTGGCATTTGTGTGAATGCAGCTCTCTATTTTCATGGAAATTTATTTTTATTTTTGTTCTTAATTGAGTCAACTTGACTCATTGTTCTAGAAGGTTTAGTTAGCTGGCTTGGAGTACCTAAGAAATAATTCAGGTACAAATGGCTGAAAAGAAGTTCCACTCTTTAACGAGGGTTTTGTTGGCCTGTTAAATGTTTAAAAAGATATTAATAATTAAAATTTGGGAGTATTTCTATACCAGTCAGAATTTCTGCTTTATCTTAAAAAATATGGTTGGGGTTAGCAGAAATAACCTTGGCATATGGAGTGAGCTCTCCAGTTTAAGCACCCACTAACTTCCATACTGTGCTTGCTTCCTTACTTTTATTAACTTCTTATCTTTGTCAGGCCAGTGAAATTGTATCACTTATGACACAGGCTTCCCTAAGGAGTACCAAAGACACCACTCTGTCCCTGTGTCACCTGTTCAGATTGTTTTGCCACCCATCAAGACTGGTTCCAATCTGAATCTAGGTACAAGACCTTCTGTAACTAATACTATCAGTAGACAGATAATTAGGTAGAACACTAATTTGTTAGCATTTTCCGAAACTAAGAAGGAAATATTTGTAACAAAATAAACCACTTGCCTGGACTAAACTCCTAGGCTTGATTACAGGCAGAATCCTCTCTCACCAAATGAATGTTATAGAGATGGATTGGTTGCTTGTGGTTCTCTGTGTTCATGACAATTGCTAGTTCCTAGAAAAAATGCTTTAATTGAGAAATGTTATGGAATGTGACAGGGACCATTGGTGTAGTCAGAGTAGGGTGAGGGACTCTGGAAAAAGCAAGGCAAGATAGTTACAATCAGAGAAATGTAACTCCATGCAAGGAAACCCCTTACCAAAACTGTGTTAAATATTGAACTCTAGAGTCATTCTTCAGTGAGATCAGTTAACATTCCCTAGATGGAGGAAAGTAGGCCATGTTTTTATTATGGTAATCATTTGTAATAATGTTTAAGATTCACTTTAGCATGCTAAAAGGCCCAGGCCTATGTGCTGTCTTTCCTCCTTCAGATCTGAATGAGGTGATTTGCAATCTGGCCAATTAATATTGGCAAGCAAGCCCTGCCATAAACAACATAGTAAAAGTCAGGAAGGATTCCACCTTAAAGATAAGATTGCATTTTAATACCCAGGAAGTTTGAAGTAAGATTATTAACTTACTCTTTGGCAAACAGACAATAACTCAGCCCACCTTGGGGGCTGGGCAGGTGGCCTTGTTTGATATGCTTCAAGACCAAGACATCAGTATCTCAGGGAAAAATCAGAGCAGGAAGTTCCTGTATTAATTCTAAATATTCAAGTCCACACCCCTAAGCCTTTTATCAGTTTTCCAAAAATCCTCAAATGCCTATAAAATCCCTCCACAATGCACAACTATGGCTCTCTTGTCCCCTCCTGGAGTGAGCCAGGAGCTCTGTCTTCTCACTTTATCTCTAAATAAAAGCCACTCCTTGGCTCTCCTACCTTGAGTGTTTGCTAAGTTCATTCTTCAACTCAGCAAATAACCCTGGCATTAGAATGTTATGTAGGTTTTTAAGATTGTCAGAAGAGAAAATTGAAATATTCCAAATAAAACAGTTTTTGATAGTGACTATGTTTTGTTTTATTTTTCTTCCCTTGTACTTTAAGGAGGTCCTGAATTTCATTCTTTAACTCAGTCAAGATTATGTCTTCTCAGCTGGGGGCTTAATTTATATTGGGTCAGTGTGCTAACACAGCAAAATACATTTCAAAAAAGTACATTTTCTAGTTAGCAGTTATTTTTTAATATGAGGTTTGTTGTTCCTAAAAACAGTACTTGTGATAAACTTTCTTGACATTTTGTTTCCTCATCTTTCAAAGATGAGCCTTTAAAAAGCCTTCACACATCAGTGAGCCCTACAATGCCGCCTTTCCCATTGGTAAATCTTTAAACTACCTGTACATTAGTTCTTTATCTTCTCTTTTACATTTTCATCATGATCGAAGAGAAAACCCTTCATTTACAAACACAGAAATTCTTGCTTTGCTATTTGCAATTAATTGCAGGAGATTGTCCAGTTTCTGCGCTTTGCAGTATTTTTTTTTCCCAGCAAAAAAATAAGTCCTTTCTGGGCCTCCTTTTTCATCTGTAAATGTGGATACTACTACTTGGTTTGCCCAACCCTGTTAAGGGTATTTGGAGCATCAGTGATTATAAAATTGAAGATTGTTTTAGACAACAAAGAATTGCTCTCTTAATTAATATTTCAGGCCAGGTCATTTTTTTCCCTCTGTCTTTACATCTAAATGAAATGTGTTAGATCTGGAATAGAAGGATAATGGTAGGAATAATAGAGAATGGTGGAAGAGCAATAAGGCCTTACTCTCAGGAATAAAAAGAAGAAATTGAGTTGAAGGAATCGAGTTGAGATCAAAATAATGATCTCTTTGAACCAGAATAACTTTTCTAATAATCAAATGTAATAATATTGATTCAATGTGCAATGTCTTGTAAATAGATAAATGTGTATCATTATGCATAGCATGAGGAGTACACCGTGAGCTAGGCCCTGCCTATATTTCCAGTCCTTTATTTTTCAATTGTCTATTGTCAATTTTCTTAATTCTGTTATAAGCAAACTTTTCTAATTGGGAATTTCCCAAACAAGCTTTCTTTTATATGTTTATTTTAATTGAAGGTTTTTATTCTTTTAATTCCATAGTACTTTTGTCAAGTGACCATCTCTTTCTGATATCTTAAAAATCCAATCAGGTTTTATTTACACTGTGAATTATGCTTAACATTAAAAAATAAAGTGATTACTCCTTTGCTTTAGCAGACATTGTGAATTCTATTCAGTCTTTTCAGATATGGGGGTGGGAGAGATGGAATAGAATTAACAGCCAATAAGGATGAGAGGAAAGAAAAGAGACTATATTCTGGGGCATAAGGAAGGTGTCTGAATAACCTTCATTGGAAACCGGACATGTGCTGTTTTTGTGTCTATCTGGATTTGTCCCAGGATGGAGGAGACAATAGGCCTTTCAAACTACAGATGTTGAAATTGAGATTTATACAAGGGGCAGTGACATAAATTTGAAAGATCTGTGTCAGAGAACAAGAATCCAGACATTATTGTTACTAAATCAGAGCAGGACAGTTTAGAGAACAGAAAGCAGAACCTGGAGTGATTCCTTAAAATGAAATGTAATGGATAATGGTTACAGCAATGGATTTTTTGTTTCTTGTTTGCCTATTTGTAGAAGGATATTTTCAGATTTATTCATAGAGAGGGAACAAGCTGTTAAGGAAACCAAGCCAGTACAGAAAGAGAAAGAAAAAAGGAAAACCTGGGATATGGCCAAGGTCTCAATAGTGAACTTTTAGGCTAATTAATTATGAAGAGTCTGCTTCGGCTCTGTCATACAGCCTAATAATATTCTTTAAACCTATTTCCCCATGATTTGATAAAAGAAGTTTATATTTATATAATGACTCTTAAAACAAAAGCACTCTCTTTGAAATGGCTGTGTAGGATGATAAAAATAATTTAATAATTATTTTAAAAATAAATTACAATTATTGAATAGCTATTGTGTTCAAGGCATTGTGCTAAGCAGTAGACAAACATATTCTCATTTACCCATCTTAAAAATTTTCCAGTCACCATTTTATGAAAAACACATTCAATCTTGGAAGCATTATGTTATTTGACCAAAGTCCCTGAATATTAAGAAAAACTGGAATATGGGACAGGTGTGTCTGTTCCTCACATTGTGAGCATAAAAGTTTCCACTTCTCACAACCTGTCTAATCTCTGTATGTTTACTTTGTGGGTAACTTTCTGCAATCATACACAGAGAAAGCTGTTTTTTTTCTATGAATTATTTTAGTGTAAAATATTTTTAAGTATTCTCACTAAAATACCTTACCACATATTAACTTTATGATTGAGTTTTGCATGCACAAACTAAAGTTAAAAAAGATAAAAATATAAATATTAATAGAAGCCCTTCATTCACTCACAAAGCACTATTCAGAAGAATGATACAAGGACAATGAGTTGTTTTCCTTTTTATTTTAAATAATTAATAGCTGGCTACCTAACATTTTTGGGAGCAGATTCAGAAATGTCCTTCAGGCTCTGGATCTGGAATTTGTACAGATTTACATATTTTAAAGCCAAGTATGGTTTATTATTGAAGCTTCCTATACAACAAAGAAACATTTTTAGATTAGATGAAGAGTCATATATTCTGCTGATCATGAAACTAGGATTATTTTCCCTGATGCTTAGTAAAATGTTTCTTAGGACATAAAATATTCTACATTTAGGTTACAAATACTCAAATTTTTATTCAATCCTCTCTAAATATTTCATAGTACTTCTAGTTATTTGTTAATAGGCATCTATTAGAAAATAGGCATTGGAATTTCTGTACTGTGGAAAAGAAAGGTATATTTTCTAAGTAGCTAATTATAAGATAATATAGTATATAACCAAAACTATACTTATGATTAAGAAATGAGTTTCACTTAAGAGTGAGGCATTTGCTTAAGGGAATTAAGAAATGTTGAATTTATGTAGCTGAATTATTTGAGGTTGACATGTTGAGTACCTTCAAATTATACTATAACTTCAAATTATTAGAAATAAGCTAATAGGTGTTCTCATTTATACTAAATGAGAAAGAGGAATTTGGACTGGAATTTTAAATTGATATTAAACTTCAATTATTTCATGCATTATGAAATTGGTACATTTCATAGACATTTTCACATTAAATATTAAATTTAACACTTGGTTTAGAATGCTAGGCCATGTAGTTCACCTTGAAAACACAACTAGGACAGGGAATTCTATATGTTTAACAGAAATTTCTTCCTTTCAGTCCATTTTCTGCCCGCAACACATCTATATCTGATATTCTATGCTACAATTAAAAGGGAGATTATTACACTTGGGAAAATAAGTACACGTGATTTGCTGCTTATAAATTAGGATAGACTCAACACAAAACAATGGGAAAATAAAAATATAACATGTAAACACTAATTATAAGAAAGTTAGAGTAGATATGAATGTATAAAAAAAAGTAGACTTCAAGAAATGAAATATTGCATGGATAAAAACAAACACTTCATCATGATGGAAGACTCAATCAAAAAGACATTTAAAGAAATCTAAATCTCCATAATTAATAAAAAAGCCACTGTCAGTGAAATACATAATGGACAAACAATAGGAAAACCAATTAAATTAAAAATAGATGTTTGTAAAACTAAAAAGTTAATAAATCTATGATTAAGAAAATATAGATGATACAGGTTACTAATGTCAGTGATGAAAGAGAAGGAATTCTAACTTATTTTATAAAGTGAGAATTACTGTTTCACAAAAAAATCCAAACTAGAATATTACAAGAAGATCAAACATGGTCATCTGAAGAAATGGAGAAAAGTATTTCACTAAAGTCAGCAACCAGAAAATTAGGAATAAAGGGAAAATTCTCTAGCTGATAAAGAATAGTTTGAAAAACCAGCAATGATCGCCACAATTAATAGTATAAAATTAAATATTTTCTCCAATTAAAAATAAAACAATGGTTTCACCTATACTCTGATTGAGTTATTTATTGTTGGCACTATCCAGTACAAGAAGGCAAGAAAAAGAAAGAAAATGCATACTGATAATGAGATGTAAACTGTCTTGAATCATAAAACAACATAATCATGCATGTACATAAATAAAACAAATATTTGAATATCCTTAAAAGCCTACAAAAACCTATTAGAAATAAGCTAATTAGCAAGGCCACGGGATTAAAATCAATATACAATTAAAAGAAAATGTAAATATTTAGGATTAAATTTAAGAATAAAATTTAGAAGAAATAAATAAGTTTTACAATAATTTTTTTGAAAGTGAAGAGCAAAGCTGGAGGACCTAACTAACTGATTTCATGATTTATTATGAAGCCACAGTAGGCAATAGAATGTGGCATCAATATATACATAGATATAATAATCAACTGAAAAGAATAGAGGGTGCACAAAACTTTCATATGCATAATCACCTGATACTCTATAAAGGTGCCAACGTAATTCAATTCGGGAAAAGTTCTTTACCAAAAAAAAAAAAAATAGGGCACACAACTTCTGTATACTCATATGATAAAAACAGGAATCTTTACCTGTTTCTCAAATCATCCACAAAATTTACCTCCATGTAGAGTACATACCAGTACATAAACATGGACACCATGTATAAGCTGGAGTTTTAGAAACCTTTCACATTCTGAGATATTCTACAGCAGTAAAAAGGAACAAACTACTGATTCATACAAAACATTGTATTGAACGAAAGAAGTCAGGTACAAAAAATGGAACATTCTGTCTGATTACATCAATGGGAAGTTCTAGAACAGGGAAAACTAAAACTTTATATCAATGGGTATTCCTATGAAGGAACAAGTAAGATTTTTCAGGTAAATATCTAACTTTGGGTCTCTGATTTTTCTGTTAATAAGTCTTTATAAATCAGTTCCCAAAAGAGAACTTTAAGAGAATTCTTTGACATATAGTTAAATTAATTATGTTACTTTTGTCCACTTTTTATACTACTTGAGTCTCAAGGATTTCCATATTTTGTGGTAGGTGACACACTACTGACTTTGCTAACAAAGTGTGCAACTAAAACAATGATTAAAGACTGGTTGTGCTTTCAATTTGATCAATAACGAATATCTCGAGTTAGGAGTTTTTACCTGGAGTGACACTAGAAATATTTAAAAAGTCTAAGTGTATAAACACTGTTAAATTTCTTCCTCCTATTTTCTTTTTCTTTACTGCTTTGGGTTTCAGTGTGCTGTTGTATTGGAGAAGGAGTTACAGGTTTGAAGAAATTAAGAAATAAGGGTAGTAGCTATGTATAGATAGTGCTTGGATAGAAAAACAAATAGGAAGAAACAAGAACCAGGAATAGTGAGAATGAACAGAGAGAAATAAGTGGATAAGTGATTGGGAGAGGGGTTTGAAAATTATAGAAAAACAGGATATGAATGAAAGAGCTAGCCTGGTGTGGAATACCCCTCAGTAAAAGGATTTTAAAGAAATTTTGCCTCATGTCATGTTATCATTTTCTTTGTTTTTTTCTTTCTCAAGAGATACTCAGTATAAAGCTTTTTTCAAATTTTGAAAATTATGTAAAAAAAGCAGTATGTACAGTGAAAGCAAAGATTACAATACTTGTTAACTCTGATGATGTGCTTTCTCACATTTTGCAGAATTTAAAACAATTATGAAATAATTTGCCCAAAACTTTAAACTTAAAATCCTATCAAACAAACCATAGAACAAACTCTTATATTCTATTTTATTCTTTCCTTTTCCCCTAACTTCATGACTTCCTCTTTCTGTGAGAATAAGGCAAACTCATTATAAGAAAATATGGATACAACAAACAAGCATATGGAACAATCAAAATCTTAGTCATCTTGTGTTGAGTTTGGCACGTATCCTTCTCCATCACTTTATTTGCATATTTGATCCATGTTATTACATGGAATCATATTGCACATGCTATGTATAGATTTACCAAAATCTATTTAACAGGTCCTCTTATTTGATGCTGTTAGGTTCTGTTTTGGCCAAGCATGAGATGATTGAATGACTAGGACATGGAGTGCTGTACACCAACCTTCACACATTACATTTGTCAGATTTCAGGTACGTGGCTGTGTCTGGGAGCAAAAGAATGAGAAATAGGATCTCTTTGTATTGTTGTGAGGCTAGGTTTTCCCAACTGTGAGCAGAAAGCACAAAATAGAAATAGCTGCCTAAAGCTTAACATTTGAAAGGTAAATTAAACACACTGAAAAACAAATGATAAACTTATTTAAAATATAGACCAGTACAAATTTCTCCAACTAAAATTGTTTTTGACCAATCATAATTATAATAGACCTGTTTTGATAAAGCATAAGTTAATCAATTCATTAGATTTATTCTATCCATATTTATCCTGGGCAATTAAAGAAAACCTAAAGTAGTGATTGTATTGTTTTTATTTATGAAAGAAGAAACAGGTCTTATGAACTTAAACAAAGATACCATAAATAAAATATTTTTTTTCAAACTTTCATACATCTCAGAAATGAGGGGAAAATCCTTCCAGTTTATTCAGAATTATATTATACCTGATGTTCTCTTTTTTTCTTATTTTTCCTGCAGCAAAGGATTCTGATAGAATCAAATGTAATTGAACAAAATGAGATATTATTTCCTTCCATACAAAGGATGCCAAATAATATTTGAATTTATATGCAACCTTGTATCGTTATTTACGTTTTTATATTCAAGGCTTGCCTATTGATTAGTTTGTAAATTTTGTCATGAATGTGACTTTGAGTTTGTAGATGGGGATTTTTAAAAATACCATTGTATCACACTTTTTTATCTTGCCCTGATGATGGCAAATAAATTAGAAATGGAAAAGCGCAATAGGGACAGTAGTTTGGATAAATATTAAGGTAGAAAATACATCTCACAAATGTAGGATCTCTGAGGATCAAAGCACTGTCTTTCTCACTGCTACGTCCTTGGCCTTCACTATAGTTCCTACTACATAATAAGTGCCCCATAAATATTTGATAAATCAGATAGCATTTTTTTTTGTCCTATTGGCTTTGAGATGTGTATTTTAAGCTTTTGGTTGGGCAATAATTATCACACAACTCTTTCTACATTTCTCTTACAAATAGAAAGAGGCAATAACTGCATAGTGGTGAGACAGTTTTATTATGGACTGAGATTGCCTGGGTTCAAATTCCTGCTCTGGCACTTGCAAACTGCATAATCTTGATAAGATGTTAACCTGTGTAATAATTATCAACTAGAAAAATGGGAGATAATAATAACTCATGTCTAATATGGCCAATGTGATAACCTTATGTGTTTCTTTCAGTACCTGAGACCCAGTAAGCACTAAAGGGGCACATCATAGCTCATTCAATGAAATTTGTAGCTGAATTGTGTGCCTGCTAATGTCAGTAGTCTGGTATTATTTGTTTTTGAGTGACTGCAAACAAATCAATACAAATTGTTAGTATTTTATAAATTAATCAACAGTTTATCTCTTAAAATGACTTAAAATCCTGTCTTAATGGTTTACATTACTAGACCAATTTGAACTCTGTATACACTCTGTGCTCTGTGTTTTTGTGTTAGAAATATTCTTCTAGAAAGCTTTTCTGTTTCAGTCAAATGAGATTATTTGCTCTTGTATTTTAGAACAATAGCAATACAAATATAGACAGATATGGATAGAATTCTAATATTTCAGAAACTAGTGATATTAATTATAAAACTTTAGTCCAAATACAAGGGCAAGGATATAGTTTTCACAATACTATATGATGAAAGTATGTAGACTATGAAAAGATTACTTTCAATGCAGTAGTATATTTTTAAATACTTTCTTTAGAAATTTTGAATATAGATTTGGGCTTGTGTCGAAGTAATTTTCTGGGGTAGAACTCTTTTTGCTAGTCATTTTTACTTATTTTATTTGTTTGGATTCACCTTTTCAATGAAAAATTAAGCATTGGTTTCAGGATTTTCTCTGTTGAATGAACAGAGTAAACCCAGTCTTTGAGTTGCTGAAGTGAAAAGGTAACTGTTAATAGTCATCAGCAGTAGGAATGTGAAACTGAAATTGGTGACATACAGAGTGCTAGTAGTAATTTTCCATCTAGAACTATTATTCAAGCATCTCTGAAGGTTTCCTTTATAAAAATAATAAAATCACTTTCCACTGTATAAAATGGCCATCTTTTTAAAAGAAAATATAGCTAGTGAGACTGAAAGTTGGAAAATTGAATTTATTGTATACTTCAGTGAGAAGAGTAAACAGTAGACGGTGGTGATGGTGATGACTCTTTTGAGTTGAATTATTATTATTCTCATTCTGTTGCTCTTAGACAGAAGTTGATGCATAGACTTAAAGACTTTGCATGATACTTCAAAAGACTTCAAGAAATCTGCCATAATTAAACTAAGAACACTTAATGACACATTTTCTATGAATATGTTCTTGTTGAATTGTAAGCCTTTTAGATATAATCCTGTAAGTTACCTCTTATTCTTCTTATCCCAAGATATAATGCAAAAATTCAAACAAATGTGAATAAATGTGCAATTAATCCTAGTCCTTCTGGATTATTCACATCACAGACAGGGCACTATAGCCATTTGAAAACCGTACAATTATTTGAGATCTCTAATGGATATTATAATACTCAAATAATATGGTCATTCCTTGACGTGGTTGTCATTACTTGCTTATGACAATGTAATAGTACATTCGTAGAAATTTATTATATAAAAAAAAATCTTAGAGCAGGAAAAGAAAATCTGTCCAATGATTGGATAGTTAAAATCATTTCTAAATGATGTATGAAAGTATTAATAGTGTCATTAAGAACATAGATTTTTAAGCTACATAGTCTTAGACTGTCTTTAGTTCTACGTGTCAAATACCAACAAATTGGTCCAACTAATTTAGCTGCTCTACTTTGTTTCTTGATCATTAAAATTAGAGTAATGATATCATGAAATGGTTATGAGGATTATATGAAACCCTCACCTGGATTTAATGAGGTTATAATTAACTAGTCAGAGAAACCACTTTCTAATTCACAATCATAAAGATTTATCATAGAGGTATTTTCCTTTCACCCATTTATACTCTTTTCCTGAAATGGAGAAGATATTCTTACTTTCAATATCAAGTTTTATGATAATTAAAAAATAATTAATGAGTCACCATGAAACTGGGTGATACCAAAAATTTTGTGACTGGTAAGATATTAAATGTGGTCAAATCAACATAGATAACAAGTTTGAACAGCCAGTAAATGAAGAACCATTTACTACAAACCAAGTAAATATCAGTCCATCAAAAAGATAAATACACAGACAAAGAAAATACAATCATATTTATAAAATTGGGATAAGTATGTTCACAGTTTTTATTGAAAATGTATTCTTTGATGTTATGTTTTTTTCTTTGTTTTATGTTTTGTTTTTGTTTAGGCTATACTTGGGTTTTTCCTGTTTAATATACTTTGTGATCAGTGGATCTTGTGTAAGATGATAATGCATAAATAGAAAACCTATTTATTTTTATTTTCTACAAATATATTTATGGGTATTATATTATTAATTATTCATGCAGAATTAAAGATATTTCTTCTTTCCTATAAAGAAGTCATCATTATATGGAGTTTCTTACAAATTCTACCTTCTCCAATAAATAATTAACTTTTGGTTACACAAAGTCCATAGTTTACATGAGGGTTCACTCATGGTACTACTGTACATTCCATGGGTTTTGAGAAATGTATAATGACATGTACCAACAATTATAGGATCATACAGTCCCCTGTGCTCTGCCTGTTCATTTTTCCTTCCCCTAAGTCCCCAGAAACCATGACTTTTTTTATCCATTATTTTGCTCTTTCTAGATTGTTGTATCTTTCGGATCATACAGTATGTAGGTTTTAACAATTGACTTTCACTTACTAATATGCATTTAAGTTTCCTCCATGTTTTTCATCTTTTTTCATGTCTTGAGCGCACATTTATTTTTAGTGGTGAATAATATTCCATTGTCTTCATGTTCCAAAGATTATATATCCATTCATCTAGGAAGGTCATCTTGTTTGCTTCCATGCTTTGGCAATTATGAATAAAGCTGCAATAATCATATATGTGCAGGTTTTTGTATGGATGTAAGTTTTCACCTATTTTGCATAAGTACCAAGGAGCACAATTGCCAGATCATATGGTAAGAATATGATTAATTTAGTGAGGAGCTGCCAAACTGTTTTCCAAAATGCCTGTACCATTTTGCATTCCCACCAATAAAGCACCATTTCTGTTGCTCCTTATCCTTGCCAACATTTGATGTTGTCTAATATTTTAGGTTTCTGCCATTCTAATAGGTACATAGTGGTATCTCATTATTGTTTTAATATGCAATTCCCTAATGATATATGATCTTGGGTATCTTTTTATATGGTTATTCACCATCCATACATCTCTTTGGTAAGATGTCTGAGTCTTCTGCCCATTTTTTAGATAAGTTGTTTATTTTCTCATTGTTAAGTTTTAAGAGTACTTTCTAGATATTAACAGTCCTTTATCAGAAATGTTTGAAAATATTTTGTCATAGTCTATAGCTTCTCTTCTCATTCTCTTAACAATAAAAGAAATGTTTTTTATACAGCAAAAAGTTTTAATTTTAATAAGGTCAGCTTATTAATTTTCTTTCATAGGTGGTACCTTTGTTGTTCTGTCTAAAATGTCATTGCCATACACAAGGTCTCCAAAATATTTTTCTTATGTCATCTTCTAGTTTTGTAGTTCCCCATGTCACATTTAGGTCTATGATCCATTTTGAGTAATTTTTTGTGAAGGGTGTAAGATCTGTGTCTAGATTCACTTTTGTGTTTATGGATGTCCAGTTTTTCTAGCACCATCTGTTGAAAAGATCATGTTTTCTCCATTATATTGTGTTTTTTCTGTTGCCAAACATCAGTTGACTGTATTTGTGTGGGTCTATTTTCAGGCTCTTGCTTCTGTTCTAGTGATCTATTTTCTATCCTTTAGTCAATACCATACTGTCTTGGTTACTGTAGCTTATATAAGTCCTGAAGTTGGGAGGTATCTTCATATTTGTTCTTCTACTTTAATGCTGTTGAAAAAGGTTTATATTCTAATTTAATAAAATATAATTGAGAACTGTTTTGTACGTGTATTTTATTTTCCAGAGCAAGCATTGACAAACTATTTTATTAAAGTCAGACAGCATATATTATGGGCTTCTTAATGGCAGGTTTATCTCCAAATATTCAACTCTGCTGTTTCAAGTAAAACAGTATTAGTTAAAATGTAAATGAATTAAAGTGGCTATGTTACAATCAGTCTTGAGTTGTAAAAGCAGGGCTGAAGCTGAGCCACCTTCAGCCCATTGGTCATAGTTTGCTGAATCTCCTGTTTTAGAGAATGACTTTTCTACCAACAACACCTATGGGAAAGGCACCATATGTGTTTTGTTTACTACGTTATAACAGGTAACAAACAAGTTCTTGGCACAAAGCATGAAATTAATCCCTGTATGGTAAAATGATTAATAAATAATATTTTTTATTGGAACCAACTATTAATATTTTAGTTCATAGAAATTATATTTTGCCTATAATTCAGTAGTGTGTATCATATTTGCAGCAAAGTATAAAGTCCTTTAAAAGGATTCTGGTTATAAGAAACTAATAATTAATGTATATCTCTCAGTGAAAAGAGTACTATTGCATATTACACCATGAATAATGTACACAATCATCCACATCTACTGATAATAGTTTGTACAATTCAATAAGGAGACTATAACAGAAGAAAAAAGGATGATATTCCCATTAGGAACTTTAATTTCTATATTTAATACTGATGACTCTATGTAAGTATTTATAATGGAAAAATACAGTTAGCTAAAAGTCATATTGTATATACAAGTTTCTCATAGCTCTAAAGTAGACACTCTCACTCAAACACAGTAATTTATAATGCCTACATTTTCCAGTAAGTTTCATTGTATAAGATAAATTTCTTCTGAAAATTCAGTTTATTTCATGTTTTAATTTGGCTTTTCAAAATGTGTGCACAAAATTATTTAGGAGCACATTTACTTCTGCAAATTGCAGCCTTTAATAGTCAATTGTAGTATTAATATTCATATTTCATTCCAGCTTGCTAATAGTCTTTATTCTAATCAGAATATGCAAACCTTTGTTATTATTCACTGTCAACATCCCCTTAACAAATCACATGGGGAAAAAATGTTCTTTAGCACACTGAGAGTGTGATCTGAAATAGGGATTTTATTCTTGTGGGATCCAAAAGACATGCTGGTATGGACAGTCAGAAATAGGAAGTTACCCAGAAGAGTGTTTTCCTTTTGTTCAGGAAAAGTTATATTTATGAAATAAAAGAATATTTATTAACATAGGTGCATATGAAAAATACCATCTGTAAGAAAATTATATAGGGACTTTCTTTTAATAAAATTTATCTCAATAAATTATTTACCTCTCAAAAACTGGAAATTTTTCTTACAATACCAAGTTTCATTTTATGATTAAAATTTACACCATAAAATCTTTAATGCTTCCACTATTGCATAATCATGGAGCTTGAAGGAACGTCAAGCATATTCTGAAAATTAACACAATCTTCTTTGTGGACTATAAAATTACCATATTTAATGGTGTCACTTTTGACCATGAGAAAGCAATACAAATGATCGATGATGAAAATCCTCAGGCCAAATACTTTGCAATAGCCACTGCATATACAAGAAAATATCTTACTGGATTTCATTAATGTCAACAGGGATCCATTATTTTAAATAAATTCTTCAAGTACAGTGAGCTTATCAGTCATGTATAAAATCAACCGTTAGTGTTTTCTGAATTTGTTTCCATGGTATTATATTTAAATCCATGGTATGTAATGGCTTTTTTAATACCTTGTATTACTAATGAACAAGGGCCAAAGATGTTAAAGAATAAAAATATAAAGATTTAATATAGCCTGTTAAACTATAATTTTAGTTTTAGCAAAAAAATTGCCACAATGAACAACCACAGGTTATGACTGCCACTGTGTTCACTACCGTAGCACTCCAGTTCAACTGTCACTCCAGTTCAACTCTGGTCCTGACCGTACATGTGTGCCCTAGTTTCCTATCTCTTGAGCGATTTATAGAACATTTCCATTTGCATTGGATGCTCTAGCTTCAAAATACATGGTTTAACAATTGACGTATTTTTCCTTTCTCTCTCAGCATTCCTGTCTCCTAATAAATAAAGCTACAAAGGTTAAGTTTTCCTTTAGGGCAAGTTCAAACAATTACAGATGCCTCAAAATGTTAACCTTTCCTATTGATCTGCATTGAAATAGTATGTGTGGGTCTAGACTTCAGCTGTTCATATAAAAGGCATCCAGTGAAAACAAAACTGAAACTTTACTCCTCAAAATATTGCAAGGGTTAATATTAACTACCTTTTATTGACATAATAACTGAGGCTTACAGAGCTTTGCCAGCTTGCACAAAACTTCATTGCTGATGGGACTGGAAGAGGCTATAAAGAGAAAAAGAAGATATTAGGGAGAAAAAGGAGAGAGTATCTGTGGGGGACAGAGGACACAGTTGAGAGAGCGGAGGAAAATACAGTGGGATATTGAACATCGCCATTCAAGCAATATTATCAAATCCCAGTGCTACTAAATATTAGTACTATTAAATGCTGAAGATATAGGGCATTTTTTCTTTTCATTTAAAAATTGTTTCAAATGTGGGCAATCTGAACTCACTGTGATTTTCTTTGATTTAGTTAAAATAGTTTTTTTCAGTCTACGTAAGAATTTTTATATTTTTTTTAAGATTTGCAGTATTTTCTTGAAATATCTCCCTACATTGGTTTATCATTATTGGCCTTCTCAATACTTCTATATCAGCAGGGTCCAATAGAACTTTCTGCTCTAATGTGGTGGCCAGTAGTCACTTGTGACTACTGAAATTTGGCTGATGAGAAGGAAGAAATGAATTTTAAATTTTATTTAATTTTAATTAAAATTTTCTGGATTGTATTCTGATAAATGACATTAACAGTCTCCTAGTTTAGAATTTCAATGTTGTTTTATTCTTCTTATCACTTTGGTGTATGGTTTTGAGTGTGTGTGAGTGTGTGTGTGTGTGTGAATGTGCATGATTTGGGGCCCTACAGGAAGTGCAGAGATTTATTGGGAGTGACGTCTACTAAAGAGAAAGGAGAGAGTGAGTAAGAGGAAGCAGGAACATCCTAGAGGCTGTGATGTGGCTCAGACGCGCGTGAGGAGGGGATGGGGGAGAGGGGAAAGGACTCTGAGTGCACTAAAGCTCTGAGGAAATCTGAGCAAGCCCAGTGGGGAATTCCAGAGCAAAGATGACCTGTTAGAGGAGTCACAAATTGTCAGAAATTAGTACTCCCACCACACTCAGTTGTCTCGGGGGTTCCCGGGGAGAGAGTAGGTCTAGCTCTTATGCTACAGCAGATTCTTAAGGCAGCTGGAGGCTGTCAAAGCCTTGGCTTCCTTACTGTAAATTCCTTTTTTTTTAAATTTTTGATTAAGGTATGATTGATATAAACTCTTATGAAGGTTTCACATGAAGAAACAATGAGGTTACTACATTTACCCATTTTATCAAGTCCCCACCCATACCCCAATGCAGTCACTGTCCATCAGTGCAGCAAGATACCACAGATCCACTATGTCTCTTCTCTGTGCTACACTGTTCTCCCCGTGACCCCCCACACCCTGTGTACTAAACATAACACCCCTCAATCCCCTTCTCCCTCCCTCCCCACACCGCCTCACACATCCCTCCCCTTTGTTAACCACTAGTTCATTCTTGAAGTCTCTGAGTCTGCTGCCATTTTGTTCCTTCAGTTTTGCTTCATTGTTATACTCCACAAACGAGGGAAATCCTTTGGCATTTGTCTTACTCTGCCTGGCTTATTTCACTGAGCATAATGTCCTCCAGCTCCATCCATGTTCCTGCAAATGGTAGGATTTGTTTCTTTCTTATGGTTGAATAGTATTCCATTGTGTATATGTACCACCTCTTCTTTATCCATTCATCTACAGATGGACACTTAGGTTGCTTCCGTATCTTGGCTATTGCAAAAAGTGCTGCAATAAACATAGGGGTGCATATGTCTTTTTGAATCTGAGAAGTTGTATTCTTTGGGTATATTCCAAGGAGTGGGATTCCAGGGTCAAATGGTATTTCTATTTTTAGATTTTTGAGGAACCTCCATAATGCTTTCCACAATGGATGAACTAGCTTACATTCCCACCAGCAGAGTAGGAGTGTTCCCCATTCTCCACATCCTTACCAGATCTTCTTGTTCTTAGTTTTTTCAATGCTAGCCATCCTTACTGGTGTGAGGTGATACCTCATTGTGGTTTTAATTTGCATTTCCCTGATGATTAGTGATGTGGAGCATCTTTTCTGTTGTCTGTTGGCCATCTGAATTTCTTCTTTGGAGAACTGTCTCTTCAAATCCTCTGCCCATTTGTTAATAAGGTTATTTGCTTATTGGGTGTTGAGGTGTGTAAGTTCTTTATATATTTTGAATGTTAACCCTTTGTCAGATATGTCATTTACAAATACATTCTCCCATACTGTAGGATGCCTTTTTGTTTTGTTGATGATATCCTTTGCCTTACAAAAACTTTTTAGTTTGATGTAGTCCCATGAGTTCATTTTTGCTTTTGTTTCCCTTTCTTGAGGAGGTAGGTTCAGGAAGAAGTTGCTCATGCTTATATTCAGGAGATTTTTGCCTATGTTGTCTTCTAAGAATTTTATGGTTTCATGACTTACATTCAAGTCTTTAATCCATTTCGAGTTTACTTTTGTGTATGGGGTTAAACAATAATCCAGTTTCATTTTCTTGCATGTAGCTGTCCAATTTTGCCAACACCAACTATTGAAGAGGTTGTCATTTCCCCATTGTATGTCCATGGCCTCACTGTAAATTGTTAAGGGGGATCTAAGCTGCATGTCTTCATGCTCCAGTCACGCCTGTTGCTCTTCAGGTCCTATTCTATATACGTGACTGAGATGCAGCTGCAAGATCCCCATGGGTCTTAAGTGCAAACTGAGGAGAGAGAGGTTAGTGGACAGAAGGCCAGGCCTCATGCCACTGGTGGCCTTTGTAGCTACAACTGCTGCACATCTTCTTACCCCTCCACTATCTGTTCTAAATTCCCATCACCCTTCACTGTCACCTTGGCAGACATTAGTGGCTTTTCTGGTGATGTGACCCAAACCAAGGACTAAGAATTCTGAGCTTCGAGTAACCATAACCTTCACAGGCTGGGGCTGCTGCATTGATATGAGTTTGGTCCTGGCTGTTTTTGAGCTAATGAGTCTCAACCTGCTGTGAAGAAATAACATAGGCACTAAACCCAGGGCCAATCATTGGCTCATTTATATAACAGACAATCTTCCATGGTCTTCATCCACTGTAACTCTCATACAATCTGCACTGCATATCCTTCACGTATGTGATCTCGGTGTTTCACACACACACATGCCCTTGACCTTGAAGGTCCTTGACAAGGCAGCCAGGCCATTTGCCACACCTTATGATTTTGAATAAATTTTCATGTTTGACCACTTTCATTTCTTATAATGAGGGCAACTCTGTATGACAGTCTGATTTCTGCCCTTTGAGAAGGTTTTCCTCTTCCACTGTCTTTTTTTTTTAAGAACATGCCAAATGTGTCAAAAAACAGCCACTGTCTATTTTATGGCTTGAATTCACATATCAAGGCTACCCATCAATAAACAAAGTTCAGGTTCTTTCAACTGGCCATGCAGGACCCCCTCCCTTATTGCCATGGAAATTAAGGAAAGGATGCCAGTTTACCATACGTGTGACATAGGAATCAATGCCACCAGCTCATGCAGCTTATTATTGCCTTCCATCCTGGTTTAGGATTGAACCACGATATACCACTTCCACATTATAACCGGGTGCTCCTAGGCCTGTACAACACTGTGTCTTTTCAGGTTGGAGGGAATCCGGCTCATAATGGGTATTTTGTGTCCCACAGTCGAGTTTGATCTCTCTTGGGGCCCAGTAACATCCACAAGCTCTTCCTCAAAAAACATACCACCCTCTGCTGCAAGTAACTTTGTCTTGGCTCCAGATTTCTGGAAACTATATTATGATTCTCCTGCTGAGTTTTGCCATAAAATCCACATTGCAACATTTCCCATTACCAACAACCTCAATAAGGTCTGCCAGATTGTACGTCCTAAGTAACAGGCCTGCCTGGTCACAGCCTGGAACTACTGTCTCTTGGCTTTCTCAGACTTTTTCATGCCACCCACATTATGGTCAGGATGTATTACTAGGTGTAGAATACATCACCTATAGAAACCAAGAGGCCCACCAAACATTGTGCTTCCTTGTTTGTATTAGGGGATACAAGATGGAATAATTTTCTTTTACTTTGCAGCTAATATCTTTGCATGCCCTGTAGAACATCTAAGTTTATTAAACTTTGTCAGATTTATCTCTCACCTCTGGAGCACATTTTTTATCAATGCCTCTAGCAAACTGGCCATCTCTTGCTCACTGTGCTTAAAAGCCTAATGTTACTGATATAATCGAGGAATATGATATTCCCTAGGATGTCCAGACAATCCAGACCATTTTGCACTGAAAGCAGGAGAGTTATGTAGCCATGGAGCAAAATGGAAAAGGTATGTTTTTGACTATTCTATGTGAATGAAAACTGTTTTTTATCTTTTTTGCTGGTTGAGTTAGAAAGAAACATGTTTTCTAGATAAATTGCCATATTCCATGTACACGAAGCCCTTTTATTCCATGTTTGTAATGACACTACCTCCAGATGGAGCTGGGATCAGGACTACTAATTCTTTAGCTTGCTCTAGTCTACAGTCATTCTCCAGGATATATCTGCTTGCCATTGTAGCCAGACTGATAGGTTAAATACAGATTTGATGGAGATCATTAGCCTTGCATTCTTTGGACCGACTCATCTTTACCATTCGAGGGCAGAGCTTGAGTCTGAACTGCAACTCCCTTTAGAGACTGTAGTGTGTTACCTGTGTGCTAAGTCTGGTATGCAGAGGGCAGCATCCCCCTGTGAGTCCAGGTAAAACTGGAAAGAGTATACAGTAAGAGCGTAAGTCAGTCTGAGAGATCACATACAGAATTATGGTCTAGAGCTGAACTTCTTGAACTACTTTGGCTGTCCCTCCGAGGCTGTCACACTAACTGCAGCCCTCTGACTTCTGGCAGTCTGCAATCTGTCCTCAGTTGCTTCAGGGCTCAAAAATCCCCACTGCTATTAATAAGCCAAGAAACTACATCTCCCAACCTCAACCTTCACCAGCAGAGGAGATCCAACACCAAACTTCTTAACATCATCCTGATGGTCTTAGTAAATTACACGTCCTCTGGGCCTTTTCATGGAACAACATCCTCTGGTGCTTCTTTTGAACCTAACAATGTATCCATTCCTGCATGTCTGTCTCTCTGGTTCATATTCTCCTCCTTCTGAGATGACAACCAACCCAGGCATTTCACCTTCCTTCAGTATGGAACATTATTTTCTCCAGACTTCTAAGAAGCACCCTAGTAGGGCATTTGCCTTATTTGCTAGGGTTCTTGCTAGGAAGGTAAATTATACATCCCAAAGAGTGTCCCCAAGTCAATGGGGCTTTATGTCCTAAATCCATTGATCAAATATTCTCAAAATCCAGTCCCACTGGGGCTACTTGCTGGTACTTGAACTACCTTAGGGTGTAATCTTTTCTCTCTCTTATTTGGCCCTGCGTATGTCTAGTTTGCATATGCTTTGATTAAATATTAGTTATTGGTCTGAAAGCCAGCAGAGGTGAGAGCAGCCCCTTGCCTTTGGGAGAGAGGTCTCCTTCTGCAGTATATTTCCATGTGGGGGAGGAACTACTTTTTATTAGTAAGGGACATACTCCCTCTTCAGATTCTGAGGGTTCAGAGGAAATCATTAGAGACACAGTCCTATGGGGATCCATCTGGATATTTTCACCTCATGTTTTAGAGTCCCAGATTTTCTCTACTGGGGCCCTGACCTTAGTAAAACAGCCTTGGCTTAAATGATAATTCAAACTTTGAAGTTTTAAAATTTTAACTGTCAAATTCTGTGCATGTCATCAGTGGTGTTTGTTCTCATACTACATGAGATAAGGACTTGCTATAAGAGATAATCTACAAAAGTGGCCTTTGCTCTTTTAAAACTCATTTATACTATTTGATAAACAGCCTTGATTTCTATTTTCCCTCTGGTAAGTGTCAATGCCCCTTGGTAATAAACAGACAACTTCAATATTTTTATAGATATTCCCTCCTACTCATATCTTATAAACATCTAAGTCTTAGCGTATGTACCCTTCACTGGAGACTTTTCCCAAAATCACAACCAGAAGAATTTTTAGCCTCTGGGCTACCATATTGTGCCAGAGACTATAGACATACCACTTACTCTATCAGCTACTCGGCAAGTGATCTGGTCCCCAGACCCCATCATACTGACTATTTTCTAAGACTGTTTCTGACAAGACTACTGTGTCAGTTTGGATCCTCCAGGAACCCTGCAGTACAAGATAAAGTTTCAAGGGCAAGTGATTTATAGTGAGCTATACCTATGCAGGTTATGTGAAAAGATCAGGTGTTGAAGGAAGAGTCCAGCTGCTTTGATACCTATGAAAAGAGAGGAGGAAGAGTGATTATTTAGGAAGAGACTCCATATGTGGTGCAACTTTGAGAAAATATCAGCTATCCCATAGTGGAATTCTAGGGCAAATATTGCCCATTAGAGGAGAATGGCACTAGGCAGAAATTGCCAGCTACCAGGAGCTACCATACTTGGTAACTTTTTGGAACTATCTGGAAAGAGCATAACCTTGGCTCAAATGCTGCAATTGATCCCAAGGGAAATACAGCTGAAGGCTATCATTTCACTGCATTCCTCATATAGATTCCTTTTGTAAGTAGATCTGAGTGGGATAGGTGCATGTTGGTCATGTTATGTATAGGTAAATATTTTTTATTATATTGTAAAATACCCTGTGCTTTGTAATCATTAATTCATCCAACACATATTTTAAATACCTACTTTGTGCCTGGCAAAGAAGGCTGATGAGCAAGAAGGCCCCTTTGTGGTGGAGTTGTTATAGGCCATAAAAAGAATTAGAAGGAAATACATAAGATACTATTTAAATAGTTAATGCATCAAGGTTGGAAGAGTGAGGCTGTTTGAGTGGCATAGTTAAAAGATTATTTCTTTGATGGTAACATTTGAGGACCAAAAGATGTGCATAAACTAGGTACCAAAGAAATCAAACAAATCAAGGAAAAGAGCATTGCAACCATATGAACAAATTAATGGAAAGCCATGAAAAGGACAAATAGTTTGATGGGCTGTAGGCACTGAGAAAAAAACTAGTGTGAATTAAAAATTGCTACATAAGAATTAGAAACAGAGGAAAGAGACAGATTATGCATTTTCTTGTAGGCTGAGGTGGAGAACTTGATTTTACTCTATAGGCCATAAATAGCCTACAAATTATTTTAGTAAGATAGATTATCTGATTTGATTCTGTTTATTATGTGATTAATTTGTTTGGTTAATGAATATAATGGTGTCAGTGGGAGTTGAAATAGAGGCATCATTTGAAGATCTTGTAGTAGTACAGAAAAGAGAGAGAAAACCATACTCAGTGGTAGGGCTGCAACTGGTATGTGCAAATATATTTGAGTTCTTAATCTGAATATTTCCAGACCATATACATAGAGAAGATTATGAGGGCACCTAAATCAGCCTGCAGAGGAGGTCACTAACAGCATCATACACTTCGTGTTAATGGAAAATGGTACTGGGAAAATTGATGGCTTACTGCATATTCAGACTAGCTATAGTAATTCTCTTCTTTATCTGTAATTGGAGTAACAAGAATAGTCCAAAGTGTTTAGGTAATTATCTCAATTTCCAGGTCAATGGAAACCTCACTGGGTTCCTCTAATCTAGTAGATTCCAGGATTTGGAGACAAAAAGCTTTTTTTTTCTAGCAAATAATTGAGAATAACAGAAAGAGTGGTAACTCCCATTTCCACATCTCTGTTCAGAATATATTTTGAAAGTCTGGCTATGGGGGGGAAAGGGGGTTAAGCCATTGTACTGGTTGCTAATAAAAAGACATACTACATCATAGAGGGCAACTGTTCACTCTAAGAGCCCTTGCCACCTAGCTGGTGCTAAAACTGAGTTCAACAAAAGGCTATTCTATCAGGTGAGCTGATTTGGAGCAAAGGTTACATAGAATGCTTGTAACTTCTCTGACTTAACTTACTGTCTCACTTGACTTGCCCTAAGAAGTGTTCCTTGGTCGAAAGTGATACTGTGAGGAATAAAATTGATGAACAATATTGCATGAATACATTGATGATGCTTTTGACAGAGTTATTGTGACCAGTAAGGCAGCTCCATATCCAGAAAATGAATCTATCCTAGTGAGGACAAATCAATGGCCCTATGATGAAAGATCTAATGTAATCAATGTATCATTAATGGCTAGATGGTCCCCCTGGAGAAATCTATAATATGGGACTCTGTTATTAACAGGTTGGGTCTACACAGGCCAGATCTGCTTGGTGAGATCTATTCTGGGCCCTGCTAAAAATCTAGCAGGCTTACAGATTATTTGATTACTGGTACATAATAACATGCCCAAATAATTTATAAGCTGCATGCAAAATACAAAGAAATCCTAAGCTTGGTAAGTCTTTGTTGGTGGTGAGAAAAGCCAGTTGTAGTATGTTCTTAACCATGTAGGGAAACTTTCAACATAACTCAGAAGAAGAGAAATATTACTGAGCTAAAGGGCTTCTGATTTTGTGGGTTGTATTTCTCTTTTGTACTTGCTTGTAAACAAGGCCTATAAAGAATTCAGTAACTCCCAGTTACAAGGTCTAATCAACATTGCCACATCTTCATTGCACATCTGTCCAACTTTCTACTGTTAGCCTCAATACTTTCCCTGAGGACACTTTACTATACATTCAACAGACTGAAAATACTGTAATTGACACCCATTTCTCAGGAGCAAAGCTCAAAAACTGAAGAAGAAAGGATATGCAAACTCCAGCTCACCTACCCTTTCAGTAAGATAATTCCTAAATACATGTTTTATTCTGTCCCCTGGACTTCCAGTGGAATTAGGTTCCAGGTACTCACAGTGGTAACTTGACTAATAACAACACACTTTCCTATAATGTGATAAAGAATAAATATCTATAGATATTTTAGGGTTTTAACAGTCAAAATCTGAAAAAAATTTCTCTTTTTAACTAAATTATATTAATACCTTGGTAACACATATCATAGGAAAACTAATTAGTAGAGTTGTTATATGCAGTAAACCAAGAAGATAAATAAGTAAATTGAAAGCTATTAAAAAAATAAAAATAAATGGGACCCGATTTTTTTCTGTAAAAGTGAGATGGGTAATTAAGGTTTAGATTTATTTCCTATTAGTTATATCTAACAAAAATAGCTGTTTGAATTTACTATCTGCATCCTGAAATGTTTAGGATTATGGCAAGTGAGATTTGTCAAGTTTTAAGGCTCAACCTTCTAGCTTTTCTAATTTAAATTGTCTTATAAAGACATGTATAGAGTTCGCACCCTGCTTTTAGGAGGCAGATCAGAATTGCTCATAAGGTTTACACACAGATATACAAACAATAAATTCTAGTAACAGCAATGGTGTTGGAAAGCAAATCAGGCATGCATGGTGGGAATATAAATTGTGAAAAATGTTTAATATCTGGCAGCATAAATTAACATCAAACGTGTATTACCTCTGACACATTAAAGCAGATTTTAGAATGCAACAGAAATGATAACACTACACATATGCCTTGTAAAACTGTAGAGGAAGAACATGAAAATGAATTAAATGTCCATATTGGGAATAGTTGACTTTTTCTATATTCATTCAATGAAATTGAAATACCATAAATCCATTCCAAGTCATAACTGAGTATGAAAGTGTTTTTTACAATTAAATAAATGAAAAAAGAGGGAAGGGAGGAAGGGGTGTGTAGGAGAGAAACAGTTGAAAAGATATCAAAGAAAAAAAAAATTTACCAAAGCATTCAAACTGGCTACTTCAGGAATCGAGATGAGAGTCTGACAGTCACTCTTTCTAAAGATTAATACCATACTCATATTTAAACCAAAATATATAACAAATAAGCAAGAACAGGATAGTAAATATAACATGTACATGGATTTATTAATGACAGTATTAAGAACCTTCATTTAAATATAGAATTTGATTAAGGGAAGCAAATAATAGTCTTCCTTTCCGACTTAAATGACAATTAGAAGCATAGTCAACATTTAGCATGCTCAACCTCAAAATTCACCAATCACTGTGTTTTGGGGCCTTTTTATGGTCCACATGGAATATATTATTCACTTTAATAAATTAATAAAAAGATGATGTTTTCCTCCTAAATTTCTTGTGTAGAATGCAGTGGCCTCTGCTTAAAAAAGGTCTTTGTGAACTCAAAACATTTTTAAACCATTTTGTAAAATCTATCTTAACTATGAAATACAAAATCTACTTTTTTTCTTTTAATACTTAAATGGTTGCCAGATCATCCAATATACCGTTGTGTAAAAAGATCATGCGGCAGTTAGGGATTTCAATATAAAAGGAAGTTCATCCTCCAAACTACCCTTAGATTTAATTTTCACTTTGAGTATTTACTTGATCAAGAGTAAGAAGCATTTCCTAGATTCTTTTATTCACTTTCAATTTACAGCATTATAAAGTTAAATTTCAACAGTTGAAAACAGTTGAAACAGATGAAACTGTTTTCCAACAGAATTTTAATAGTCATTAAAAGTTAGGTTTTTAATGCAAATGCTGTCAGGCTCTTAGCATCTTGATGATGTTCGTTATTCATTTCTGCTGCAAGGAAACTTTAAAAACTTTTTTTTTGGTAGCTGACACTATTCAATGCTTGACTTATTTTAAGACTCTTTTAAGACAATGGAAAAGAACAGTCTCATACAGAATTTTATCTGATGTAATGCTCAGACAAAATTTTGGAGAAGAATAAATTAATACAATGAAGAAGAAAAGTCTTGTCTGTTTACCTGGGGAGAAGAGAACCCACAGATAACCAGAAGTGCAGATAATTCACTTGGGTAGTTTGCTCTTTCAGGGATGAGCAGAGTTAACACAACCTTATTTTTTCATACCTACTAATTTTCATTCTTCTTTCTCTGCATGCTTTTAGAAGCTGCTACTGTGGGGTACTATATAGACCACAGGCTTTCAGTAAGGTATAGAAAAAGCAAGATATTAAATTTGATTTGTCTAGTGATACCAGTAGTTAATTATACAACCTAATTTTGTGACATTTTGCACCTTAGTTAAAAAATTGGTATATCTAAGCATGGATGAAATGAAGGTTCCAGTGGCCAGGATTCTCACCTGGCCCTGGTTGGCTTGCTCACTACACATGTGCGGGCAATACGTCGTTATTGACTCTAGATAAAAAGCTCTACCCAGTGCTCTGGGTGACATGGTGGCACAGCTGCAAGGCTGCAGGAGAGCAGAGGCTGGAGTGGTGGCAGCACTGAGGACAGAGGCCCAGAGAATGGCTGTGCAGGTAGAGAGGCCCAGAGGTAGAAACCAGCTTGCTGCATGCAGACTTGCTCTGAGTGAACAGGATTCTAGTGACTGACCTGCCACCATGGAAATAAAGTTGGGTATAACCCTCTCACTCCACGAATAGTCTACTGTCATTTCTTTGGTCACATTGAATCCATACCGAATTTGCCTGGGGCTGAAACCCATTGGCAAGACACTGAGAAATTGGAAATCCTTTTTTATTTGCACATTGTAATTAAATTGTCAACATAGATGCAGTGATTTCATGGTTAGTTACTATTTGCCAGTAATGTGTCTCAAACTAGAAATCACTCCAAGTGAAGAAAGTGGGGGAATAGAAAAAAAAAAGAGAAAGAGACAAAGATATTTCTGCACAAAGAAATTTGAAACTGTGTCTTACTTAAAAAAATCAATTTTCGAGTAAGCCCAGTCTCAGTGTGTTTGGTAGTTTGAGTTTAGATAACCATTTATAAATGCACTTTTGCATTTTGGTTTAATCAGTGGTATTACATAATGGCAGGATAAAGTCTAAGATGCTGAGATCAGAAATAGTTTTGACTTACTGTGTGATTGATAAAACCTGTTTGAAACAGAAAACTTAATTCTATTCAGATGCAATACCAGTGAGGAAACTTATTCCACTTTCTTGGTAGAACAATAGGAGATATATAATTCTGCCTAAATTTGTCTCACTGTACAGTTCATAATTAAATACATTATCACAAGTGCCTTTTCTACTTTTATATTAGTGATTAACAAAAGAATGATTTCACTTAGATGGTATAAATTACTATTCAAATAGAATAATCACTTTATATATTAAAATCATTTATGCTTAACTTTTAGAGAACATTTGTGTACACATTTATAAAGGTTTATAAGATATTTGGTTATATAATTTACAGTTTTATGAATTTTTAGTGATAATAATTAAGTTGGTTGCATGCTTACTATTTCAAATTATACAAATGTATTTTATGTATGTGCCTTCTAATTCTAGGAAATTTTGAATATTTTCTCAGAATGTCATATTTTTTCTGGAAGTTATAAATTCCATTTTAATAAAATAAAGGCATACCTCATTTTATCATGCTTGCTTTATGACTTTGCATTTTTACAAATTGAAAGTGTGTGGCAATCATTTTTCAGCACCATTTTCTGATGGCATTGCCTCATTTCCATGTCTCTGTCACATTTTGGAATTATTGCAGTATGTAAAACTTTTTCATTATCGTTTATTTGTTCTGGTGTTCTGTGATCAATGATTACAACTAAGATAATGGTTAGCATTTTTTAGCAATAAAGTATTTTTAAATTAAGATATTACATTGTTTTTAAGGCATAATGCTATTGTATACTTTACAGTAGACTACAGTATAGTGTTAAACAAAACTTTTAGATGCAGAAGGAAACCAAAAAATTCATTGACTTTGCTTTATTGTGATACTTACTTTATTGAAGTGGTCAGGAACCGCACTAACAATATCTGCAATATATACCAAGTTTAACATACACTTTCTTGAAAAAAATATATATATATAATACTCATGTGTGCACATGTGTCCATAAGTGCACAACCACGGTATGTGGCTGTATATGCCTATTAAGAGATTATACTCAACTCACTTTGATAATTCTATTCTATTCATTTGCATTATAACAGAATTAAAAGCTTTTCTCTTATTTCTTATTGTCTTAATATGCCATCTGCAGAATTTAAATGATAATTCTGCTAAAAATTCCATCCAAATGGAGAATTACATAGTTTTGGTTAGCGAAAAGAATGTGGATTCTGGAATTCTTAGAAAAACAGGTTCCCAGTAATGGACTCATGACTACGTATTATGGAAACTTTCTCTACCTCAGATGATATTGTCTGTTTGCTTGTTTTGTTTGTTTTTTGATCTTACATTGGGAGGTGGTTTGGATAATCAAGAGACTTCACCTAAGGCACTAAATATATCATATGAATATTGCCTAAAATATCAAATGTATTATTACACTTTTTATTTACATGGTCATTTATTTTTTACCTAACAAGTATTAATTATCACCTCTCCCCATGATTCTGTTATAGTGGGAGAGAAAAGAATACAAATAATAGAAGAACAAAAATGTTCTGTTTAAAAAACATATAGTTTGGCACACAACATATTAAATATAAAAATGCTAATATAGAATTGTGTTCAATGTTTTTTGGAACCTAAAGCAGGAAGCTCAATTCTGCTTGCAAACAGAGAAGAAAGAGTTACAATGGAAGTGATATTTGAGCTATGTCTTGAGTATGTGTTCTTCAGGTAGACTGAGTTTGAAGGTAGAATGGGCAGGCAGGGAGAGATTGAAATGAACTGGAAACTTTCTAGGCAAAGGGATCAACAGATGGAAGTAAAAAATAAACTGACATATTCAGCTACCTGAAAATAAGAGCACATGGCTCATATTTAGGCATGTGTGTCAGAGGAAATTTTACACCATAAGGCATTACATAAACCATATGTAAAGAGGAGGGATAACAATAGCAAATCTCTGAGTCATTCCTTTCCTACTTGAGGTTAATTTAATTGAGAGACCAACTTTTCTTTGGGACAATAACCAATTCAGTACTATGATATTTGAGATAAGGCAAAGTAAAAAGGAAGCTCTGCATTTATGTGAGCTTTCTCCCTAGGTTTGTTTTCCAAAGTTGCACAGGAAAACAGAGAACAAGCAGAAGTGGCTATATTGCTGCATGGGTGAAATAGAGATTGGAAACCAAGGCAGCCAGGAAAAGCAAGTTTTGGAGATAAGACATGATAAATGTAGAAACTCCATACAAGGATTCTCTAAAATATACACAAAAATTCCCCTGGTGTCCTTGACTATACACACTAAACACAAAAGTTTGAAATACCAAGGGCAGAACAGATAATAGGAGATTCAAAGCCAACTGGAAATGTAAGGTTTCAAAGTGCTGAAGTCTGTTGAACCCAGTGAAGATAGCAGTGAAGATTTTGAATGTTCATTTAAGACCCTGAAAGGCACTAGGAGAAAGAGCAAACAGAACTAAATCTGCCCTCCTATGCCTAAACCAAGTTACAACAGGGTCAAGGAAATCCATGAGAATTAAACTGATAGAACAAATATCAACACTGTTCGGAAGATAGCATAATCCAAATTCTCAAGACGTATTACCCACAATGTTCAGTAAACAATAAAAATCACTGGACATGTTAGGAGATAAAAGCCAAGTGATATTCAGAAGGTGAACTGTCAATAGAAGCATACTTAAAAATAATTCAGATATTGGAGAAAGCACAGTACCAACACAGTGAGGATTAATATGTTAAATAGAGAAAATAGTTGACAAAATAGTTTAATAAAATGAATTAAACTGGGCTGGTATCAGCAAATACAAAATAGGATTGTAAAGCTTGAAGACAGTTCAAGAGAAAATATCCTACCTGAAACTAGAGAGAGAGATAAAAAAATGGAAAAGGCAGAGAGCATGAGGGAAGTTTAGAAAATGATAAAAACAAATAACAAACATGTAACTGAGGTTCTAGAAGAAGAAGAGATTGGGAGAATGGAATGGAAGCATGTCTTTAAAAAGAAATAATGAACAATAGTTTTCCAGATATAAAAAAAAGACATCAAACCACGTATTCCAAAAAGTGAATAAATAAACTGCAAGAAGAGAAAAAACTACACTGAGGAAAATCATAATCAACCCTCAGTGAATGGAATGTACAGAATAAATCTTAAAAGCAGCTAGAGAAAAATAAACATTATCTTTTATCAGTAATAAGAAAACTGACTCCTCAACAGAAGCTTTGTCTCACCACTAGACAGAGAAATGTTACCTTTCAAGTGATGGAAGAATATAGAATAGTTAGTGAAGAATTCCATGTCCAACAAAAATATGCTTCAAAGGGGAAGATGAAATAAGAATAGTCTCACCTCCACTACAGGAAATGCTCCATCTTAAATGGAAGCAGATATATCTAACAAGGAATAGACAGCATTAGAAGTGACAAATACATGATTAAATATAAAATATTATTCCCTATTTAAAGCAATGTTAAATACAATGTTATAGAATTAAAATATATAGCAACAATTTCACAAAAAATAGGCACAGGAAATGAAGTTATTCCATTATTATCTTTTGCATTGTTTTATATGCTGTAAAATACTAAACTGACTCTAATAATAAAATATGTATTTGTTGTCTCTAAAATATTAAGGCTGTATTTTCAATTTCTAAGACAGCCAGTAGAAATAGTAATAAAAGTTTTATTTACTAGTGGGAGAAAAAACTAGTGGGAGAGAGAAAATGAAATAAATGCAGTTTTTAAAAAACAAATACAAAAAATGGCAGGAAAGAAAGAATAAAGAGAAAATAATAAATAGAAAAAAGAACAATATGGAAGATTTGAACCCAATTATATTAGCAATTACACTATATATGAATGATGTAAAACACTCCAACTGAAACAAAGATTGTCAGACAGAATTTTTAAAAAATTACTGTTTTAAATACATGTTCACATTAAATAAAATTAATTATATATGAAGCTGACAAAACCAGAGTTATTCCCTACCCTAGGAATGTTTACTACATAAAGCACAAACCTGATGCTGGTGAGATTACTACCACAAATTTTCACTATTGTGCTTTTCTTCCCCGTAAATCAGGGGGCAAGACATGTTCCCTTGTTGTACATGGCAGGGGTTCAGTGTATACAATTCGTATTTCCTCCTTTGGTTTTCTCTGTAGCAATACTATGACAATCTCTCTTCTTTACATGCAAAAAGGTAATTTTTCCCGATCATCTTGCCCTTGCCACATTCTGCATAATTGAGTTAATATTATGTGAGCAGGCTTACTCAATGTTAGCTCTCAGTACTCGTCTGGAATCCCAAAGTGAAAAAAGTCAGACAACTGAGACTTTAGCTGTGAGTGAACTGAGGCAAAACAAAACATTAGTCTTGGCCCAGTCAGGAGCTAAACTGGAGGAATGGCCAATGTCAAATAGGAAAATGTGTAGGCCACTGGAACCAGAAGAATTCTTGAAATAGATGAGGGCTTGTCCCTGTAGGGGAACTTCTATCTTTTTTCAAAAAAAAAAATTCTAAATTTGATGCAAGTCACTTAGGTCTCTACAGAAATGTTATTGACTCATTTGTTCCTTACAGTGAGATATTGAATAATTTGCTCAGATTCACATAGGTAGCACATGGAAAACTTGGAATTATAGTCTAATTTATCAATCCCATTTCCCTGAAGGGAAGACTATAAAATCAGACAGGTGTGCCCAGAATATGTTCTCACATATGGCACACTGGAAATAACAAAGTGTCAGAGTAAAATACATCAGGGTTCAAACTCAGCTGTGCCACCTGCTAGCTGTGTGATTTGGTCCTTACATTGACCATTTCTGAGCATGCATTTCTTCATTTGTAGGGTGAGAAAATTCATGCAGTCTCTTTTTCTATTACTGTGGAGATTCAATGAGGTCAATTTATAAAGTACCCAGTATAATATCCATCATGGTTGTTTTTCAAACTATGGAGGCTTTTATTATGGAAAAAAAAAACAGCGCTTATTCTTAAACAAGATATAAGTACATGTTGGTTCTTCTGCATGCATTTTTTTTATTTTAAGAACTGAAATTAATACATTAAGATATTAATCTTCCTACACAATAGCTGAAACTATGAAATCCAGTGTTGACTAATTACATCTCCTTTTAAGGTGTGTTTGTAATCATTATATCTCCAGCTTTGCCTGTTAAGGTATTCTGCTGTATATATAAGATTAGTCATATTTTACAGATAATGAGGCAACTACAGACCACTCTTTCTTTTAGAAAAAAAAATTGACATCTTACATATTAACCAATTGGCTACTTTAAAAATCAAAGGTCTCCCTTTATAATCTCTACTATATGCCAGGCACATAATCATGTTTGTGCTGGTAGCACCATAATGTATAAAATAAGAAAAACTTCCTGCCTCCAAACTTATGGTGTCATATAGAGAGATGCCAATAAGCAAATAAAAGAGACAGAAGGAAATTTGTGTCCAAATTTACGTCCATTAGTGACTGATACCCAAAGAGGAGTGAATTACTATCCTGTGACAGAGGAGGTGGTATGTATACTGTCCTGCAGGATTAAAAAAGAAATACAGAGAACAGAATTTCCTGTCAGAAAACAGTGTTTGTGAAGTATGCAAAACAAACAAATAGTAAGTGTGAGGAGGGATCAAAAATTTCATTGACCTTGAGTGCTGAATAGTGCAATTGGAAGCCCTGGAATTTGGTCTTCTGAGACTACTGGGAGTCACATGCTTAGATCCTCCCCTGAACATAACTGGGGGCTGAATCTGTAAGCCCATTCTCATATCAATTCCCAAGCCTGGGGCTCTTATCTGAACTATCTGCCAATTGGAATCATAGGGGCTAAGGAACTGTTAGGGTCTGGCCTTTACCCTAGAAGAGCAGAATCGGAATCTCAGAATGGTGAGCCCAGATAAGAGACACAGACATAGGTACATAGATACAAAGAAACATATACATAGGTTTTAAAATATGATTATAAAAATACAGAAAATTATAAAAGAGGTTGTTAATGTCATTACAGACATGGAAGGAAGGGGTAGTAAAAGAAAAGAGGGAAATGGATGAGGGAAAATAAGAGAGACAAAAGCAGTGTTGAAACAAAAGATTGTAAAGTGTCCATAATAAAAATAACAAACACGGTATGATCCCATTCATTTAAAATTCATTGGGTGGGTGATTTAATTTACATGTTAAATGATAATAGAAACTTTCTTTTATTGGTGTGTTGAGTGGTTTTCTTCTCTGACTTGGAGGATAAGCATACAGTGTTAATGTATAAACTTATAGCAAACCTATTTTAATTTAAAAAAGAAAATAAATGACAGGATTTTTATTAAATTTTCATTTTGTTTGAAACTTATATAAAGCCAATAATATGCCATTTACTGTCTAACTATTCTGTGCTTCTCCATGTATGAAAAGGATACATAGATGAACAAAATGTTAGGGGTTTTAAAAATATCTTTATTTAAATGTAGGTATCAGTGGAATATCTGTTATAACACTCTTTTCAGAATATTTTTCTGACTAACATATTCTGGGCAAGTATATATATATGTATTTCTCAATGTTTACCCATGAGCCAGTTAAGAAAGTTTTAAAATATGTTAATATGTATAAATCATTTATAAATTGGCATGTTCTTCTAATCTAATTCATTCCTAGAACTTATCCTAAATCTAGATTCATGCTTCCTATGATAAATGTGATAAATGTTTTCCTATTCTTGATAATATTCTATGTGATATTTTTAAAAACCTCTTTAGCAAGGATAAGCATTTTAGATATAATTCAATACTGTGTATGAAGATTGGGGAATTTCTCCAGGGGAGATTCCATGTACCTTTGCCCCTCAGTACCTATATGGTGATGGACTGTGCTGCCAAGAGGTATTTGAAGCTTGAAGCTTTATAATACAGTGCTTAAGAGGATAGAATTAAGCTTATGTAGAACTGGATTCTATTCCTGGTTCTATCAACCATCTGATCTAATAACTTTACCAGCTATAAGTTTCCTTGCCCTGTATCAATAAAAAACAAAATCTACCTTATAGAGTTGCTTTAAGACATTTATAAAATTGCTTTTATTGTAATTAGTGGTATTATTATTAATAGTGATAGTAATAGCAGCTGTAACAATGGTAACAGTAGTTTTCATGTGATAAGTATAACTATAAACAGTGGAAGCCTTGTTTGAGCCATCCATGTTCTACAAGATTTATGAATATCCAAGGATAGACTTCAAGGTTTCTGTGAACTTTGTAAACTTTCATCTTCTTTATAAAGCCTAGAAAATATCAGAGCTCACAAACTATAATGAAAAAAAAGAGCATTAAGAACAGTAACTCTGACTCCAGAATTCTACCTCTGCTGCCTTATTTGGTGTATGGATCACTGCATGATTCCAGAGTTTGTCCACGGTCCACATTTTGTTGCTACACACATGACGTAAATGCTCCTCTTTTAAATCTTCTTTGTCATAATTTTCTGAAAAAGTATTATTCTCTAGAGGCAATGTGTGTTCAGTCTGGAATGAGAACTGAACAAGAGAGTATACAGGGAAATGGTTTTGATAATGGGCTATGAGCTCAAACATGAGTGAGCAGAGATTTGAGAACCTCAAAGGGGCAGTCAATAAGAGGTCCTGCAGGGGAGGTAGAATTGTTGGCATCCAGTAAAAGAGGGAGTGATTTGAAAGTCTAAGTCAGAGTAACAAAACTGGGCTTCTTGAAAAAATCATATTCACGCAAGAGGAGGATTAAAGATGGTGGTGTGAGAGGTAAGAGAGAAACCTCTACCCAAAACCACATATAAAATGAAAATATAACAAATACATCAAATCCTGAAAGAGCAACAGGAAAGAAGGCTGTGGCAGACTATCTACACCTGGGAAAACAAGCAGACCTCAAGGAAAAGGGTAAAGTATCAAAGCTGCGATCCAGGAGGACCCAAGCCCTTCCCCCATCCCAGCTCACCAGATAGAGGAAGAGAAATGGAACAGGGAAGGGTTGGAGTCTAGGACTGCTGAACACCCAGCCCTGGAGATCTGCACTGAGAGCATGAATCTATATTACATGGTACTCTGGAGATTAGTGGGGTTGGAAAGATAAGACAGGTGGAATACTTGGAGAGACTGAGATTCCAGCTGCTTGTGGAAAACAGGGATCCACATTTGGCTGCTCTGGGACAAAAGAAAGGCAGGCAGTCTGACAGACTTCTTAACAGTGAGAGGCATGCTAAAGGGATAAAGATTGTGCAGAGCTTACTGCTCAGGAGAAAGGATAGGTGGACAAAATTGTCAGCATGGACAATGCCCAGTGGGTAGGGAACCTCTAGGAGCTTCAGGTACTCCATACTCCTGCTAGTTACAAAACTACAAGGCCCCCCCACCATGATACACAACCTGCTGCTCCTCCCTCCTGGCCAGCACTGACTTGGAAACTGCGTGCTCCTGCCATTGCATGATGCCAGCAAGAGGGCAGCCCCACCTATGGAAGCTATAAGAGCAAAACATAGAGGCTTCTGCTTGCATTCTCAGCCCACTGACACTGCAGCTGGGAAGCAGGAAAGAACTCTTAACTCCCAACAATCACCATTGCCACTCCCCTGAGACACTAGCCATCACCCCAGGGGCTGAGCAGCTCCAGAGGCTAGAGCTTCTGGGCACTTGAGGGCACCACCTACAAATATGAAATGAAAAAGGAGCCTGGATCAAACAAAAATTCCACAAACACAAGAAAGGTGGCCAAGTGAAACTGAAATTAATAACTTCCTGAAATAAATTTCAAAAAAAAATTAAAACCATGCTCATGGAGCTACAGAAAAACATTCAAGAACTCAGGGCAGAATTTAGAAATGAGATACAAATGTTCAAGAATACAGTATCTGAAATGAAATATACAATGGAGGGATTTAAAAGAAGCTTAGATGAAGAAGAGAAGACAGTGAATGAAATAGAAATTAGAGAACAGGAAAACAAAGAAGGTGAGGCACAAAGAGAAGAAAGGATCTCTAGGAATGAAAGAATATTGAGAGAACTGTGTGACCAATCCAAACAGAACAATATTCACACTATATGGGTACCAGAAGAAGAAGAAGAGAGAAAAGGGATAGAAAATGTCATTGAGGAGGTAATTTCTGAAAACTTCCCCAATGTGGGGAAGGAGATGATAGTCTGTCAGGCCATGGAGGTGCACAGATTTCCCAACACAAGGGACCCAAGGAGGAAAACATCAAGACATACAATAATAAAAATGGAAAAAATCAAAGTCAAGGACATCCAGAGAGAGAAAAAAGGTCAGTTACAAAGGAAAACCCATCAGGCTATCATCAGATTTCTCTACATAAATCTTACAGACCAGAATGGAGAGGCATGATATATTTAAAGCAATGAAACAGAAGGTTATCAAACCAAGAATACTCTATCAGGAAGATTTTCATTTACATTTGAAGAAGAGACTAAACAATTTCCAGATAAACAAAAACTGAGAGAATTTGCCTCCCACAAACCATCTCTACAGTCTATTTTGGAGGGACTGCTATAAATGGAAGTGTCCCTAAGGCTAATAGCTGTCACTAGAGGAAATAAAACTACAGTAAGGAATGTAGAACAGTTAATTACTAAGCAAATGCAAAATCAAATCAGCTACCCCCAAAGTCAGTTAAGGGATAGACAAAGAGTAGAGAGTATGATACCTAATACATAAAGAATGGAGGAGGAAGAAAAAGAGAAAAAAAAAGAAATTTTAGATTGTGTTTGAAATAGTATAGTAAGTGAGTTAAATTAGACAGTTAGATAGTAAGGAAGTTACCCTTGAACCTATGGTAACCATGAATCTAAAGCCTGCAATGGCAATAAGTACATACCTATTGATAATCACGCTAAGTGTAAATAGTCTGAATGCAGTAACAAAAAGACATAGAGTTATTAAATGGATAAAAAATAATACCCATCAATGTGCTCCCTACAAGAGACTCACTTCAAACCCAGAGACATACACAGACTAAAATTGAAGGGATGGAAAAAATTATTTCATGCAACTAATAGGGAGAAAAAAGCAAGAGTTACAATACTTGTATCAGTCAAAATAGACTTCAAAACAAAAAAGTCACAAAAGACAAAGAAAGACATTGAATAATGATAAAGGGGTCAGTCCAACAAGAGGATATAACCATTATAAATATCTACTCACCCAACACAGGAGCAACTACATATGTGAAACAAATACTAACAAAATTAAAGGGGGAAAAAGAAAGTGATTATTCATTTTAGGAGACTTCAACATTCCACTCACTCTGAAGGACAGATCAACCATACAGAAAATAAGGAAAATAAGTAAGGAGACAGGGGCACTGAAAAATGCATTAGAAGTGATGGACCTAACAGACATTGACAGAACACTCCACCCAAAAGCAGAAGGATACACATTCTTCTCAAGTGCACATGGAACATTTTCAATAATTGATCATACACTAGGCCACAAAAAGAGCCTAGTTAAATTAAAAAAATATAGAAATTGTACCAACCAGTTTCTCAGACCACAGAGGTATGGGACTAGATATAAATTGCACAAAGAAAACAAAAAAAATCCCACAAACACATGGAGGTTTAACAACATGCTCCCAAATAATCAATAGATGAATGACTAAGTAAAAACAGATCAAGCACTATATGGAGACAATTGACAGCAACAGCTCAACACTGCAAAATCTGTAGGATTCAGCAAAGGCCATGAATCTAAGAGGGAAGGATATTGAAATGCAGGCTTACCTCAGGAAAGAAGAACAATCCGTATAAACAGTCTATACTCACAATTAATGAAACTAGAAAAAGAAGAACAAATGAGCCCAAAAGTCAGTAGAAGGAGGAACATAATGAAGATTAGAGCATAAATAAATAAAATCAAGAAGAATGAAACAATAAAATCAATGAAAGGAGAAGCTGTTTCTTTGAAAAAATAAAATAAATAAACCCATGGCCAGATTTATCAAGAAAAAAAGAGAGTCTACACATATAAACAGAATCAGATATGAGATAGGAAAAAATCACTACAGACACCACAGAAATACAAAGAATTATTAGAGAATACTATGAAACATTATATGCTAATAAACTGAATAACCTAGTAGAAATGAACAACTTTCTAGAAAAATACAACTTTCCATGGCTGACCCAAGAAGAAACAGAAAATCTAAACAGACCAATTACCAACAAATAAATTGAACTGGTAATCAAAAAACTACAAACAAAATCCCTGGTCCAGATGGCTTCACCACAGAATTTTATCAAACATTTAGTGAAGACGTAATACGCATCCTCCTTAAATTTTCCAAAAAGTCACAGAGGAAGGAAAACTTAGAAATTCATTCTATGAGACCAGCATTACTCTAATACCAAAACCAGGCAAAGACACCACAAAAATGGAAAACTACAGCCCAATATTCTTGATGAACATAGATGAAAAATATGCAACAAAATATTAGCAATTCAAATTAAAAAATACATCAAAAAGATCATCCATCATGATCAAGTAGGATTTATTCCAGGGAAGCAAGTATGGTACAATATTTGAAAATCCATCAACATCATCCACCACATCAACAAAAAGAAGGACAAAAACCCCATACAGTTGCATCAAAAGAATAAAATACCTAGGAATAGAACTAAAGAAGTGAAAGATTTATACCCTGAAAACTACAAGACACTCATGAGTGAATTTAAGAAGATAACAGTAAATTGAAATACATCTTGTGCTCATATATAGGAAGAATTAATATTGTCAAAATGATAATCCTGCCTAAAACAATCTACAGATTCAATGTAATTTCTATCAAAATACCAACAGCATTCTTCAACGAACTACAGCAAATAGTTCTAAAATTCATATGGAACCACAAAAGACCCCAAATAGCTAAGGCAATCCTGAGAAGGAAGAATAAAGCTGGGGCGATAATGCTCCCCGACTTCAAGCTCTACTACAAAGCCACAGTATTCAAGACAATTTGGTACAGGCATTTGAACAGACCCAAAAATCCAAGGAACAGACTTGAGAGCCCAGATATAGACCCAAGCATATATGTTCGATTAATATATGGTAAAGTAGCCATGCATATACAATAGGGAAATGACAGTCTCTTCAACAACTGGTTGTGGCAAAACTGGACCGCTACATGCAAGAGAATGAAACTAGTTTACTGTCTAACCCCATACACAAAAGGAAACTAGAAATGGCTCAAAGACCTGAATGTAAGTCATGAAACTATAAAACTCTTTGAAGAAAACATAGGCAAAAATCTCTTGAGTCTCAACAGGAGCAACTTTTTACTGAACACATCCCCTCAGGCAAGGGAAACAAAAGCAAAAATGAACAAATGGGACAACATCAAGCTAAAAATCTTTGTACAGCAAAGGACACCATCAACAAAACAAAAAGGCATCTTACAGTATGGGAGAATATATTTGTAAATGACATATCTGACAAGGGGTTAATATCTAAAATATATAAAGAACTCACATGCCTCAACACCCAAAAAATAAATAACCCTATTTAAAAATGTACAGAGGAGCTGAACATACATTTCTCCAAAGAAGAAATTAAGATGGTGAACAGGCATGTGAAAAGATGCTCCACATCGCTAATTATGAGGGAAATGAAAATTGAAACCACAATGAGATATCATCCCCTCACACCAGTTAGGATGGCCAACATAGAAAAGACTAGGAAAAACAAATGCTGGCAAGGATGCAGAGAATGGGGAACCCTACTGTATTTTGGTGGGAATGTAAATTAGTTCAACAATTGTGGAAAGCAATATGTTGGTTGCTCAAAATACTATAAATAGAAATACTATTTGACCCAGGAATTCCATTTCTGGGAATTTACACAAAGAAAACTTCTCAGATTCAAAAAGACATATGCACCCCTATGTTTATTGCAGCACTATTTACAATAGTCAATACATGGAAGGAACTCGAGTGTCCATCAGTAAATGAATGGATAAAGGAGAGGTGTTCAATATACACAATGGAATACTATTCAGCCATAAGAAGAAATCAAATACTACCATTTGCAGCAACGTGGATGGAGCTAGAGGGTATTACGCTTAGTGAAATAAGCCAGGGGAGAAAGATAATCACCAAATAATTTCCCTCATTTGTGGAGTGTAACAGGAAGCAAAACTGAAGGAACAAAACAGCATTAGATTCGCAGACTCCAAGAAGGGACTAGTGGTTTTCAAAGGGGAGAGATGGGCAAGGTTTGGTGGGGTGGGATGGAGGGAGAAGGGGATTGAGGGGTATTATGATTGGTACAAATGGTGTGTGGGGGGTCACAGGGAAGACAGTGTAGCACAGAGAAGACAAGTGGTGACTCTGTGGCATCTTACTATACTGATGGATAGTGATTTCAATGGGGTATGTGGGGGACTTGGTAATATGGTAATGTAGTAACCACAATGTTTTTCTTGTGAAACCTTCATAAGAGTGTATATCAATGATACCTTAATAATTTTTAAAAGTACCAAGAAAAAAAACACAAAAAAACACGTTCATGCTTTTGTTGATAATTACAAGTCTAGGAATTAAGCCACAGGTTAGGAACACCAGTCAACACACACATGGGTGGAAAGCAAGGTTTATTTAAGGAAAACAATCTTACAGGAAAAACAACATACATAATTTTGCTATGGCCTGAATTTTCAATTAATAATTAATTATTAGTATAATAATTAATTAACTAACATATTAATTAAGCTAATTAATTTGTTAAACTCTTAATGCCCCAACTGATGCTGTTAGTAGGTGGGGCCTTTGGGAAGTGGTTAGAACCCTCATGAATGGGATTAGTGCTCTTAGAACCTAGAGTGATCCTTCATCCCTTCCCCCACGGGAGGGCATCATCAAAAGATGTAAAGTTAGCTCTCACCAGATACTGGATACTGAATGTATTGGTGCCTAAATCTTGAACTTCCAGCCTTCAGAATTGTGAGAAATAAGTTTCTGTTGTTTGTAAACCACCCACTCTTGGTAGGTAATAACCATGAGGTTACAGCTGAAGAGGAGAGGAAATAATCATTGGAAATGAGACATCAAGGGGTCAAGTTCTGCATGGGTCATCTAAGTGATTGCCGAATTTAAGAATGATAACCGTGGTTAAAGAACAATAGAGGAAGAAGGAGGAGAAGGGGGAGAAGCAGGAGGAAGGAGAATAGAAAAGGGGGTGGGTGGGATATTAACCCAAGAAATTAGCTTCAGTGAATGAAGAGTGATCATCTGGTTTTTAAATTGTTGCAACAAGGAGAGTTAGGTCTGAGAAAATCTATGGCAAGCATGGATAAAGAAGTGAGAATCTATGGCAAGCAAGCAGATTGCTGACCCCCAACTCTAGGCTTTGTGGTAGCTATAGCAGTAATATCATCTCTCATGTGAGAAATATGTAATGGAAGAGAACCTTCAGACAACAGCCAGCTTGGCGTCAGAGCAGAGACCTGAAGAGAACGTTCAATGGAAAGGATGAGGACACAGGATTTTCTGATATGAAGCAGATTCACTAGCAGTCATAATTGGTCTGAGGGAACTCGGGGAAGTCTCAAACCACAGGATGGTAAGAATCATGGGGGTGATACATTACTGGAGAAGCTTCAGCATTGGAAAAGGTCTGATGTAAGTAGGGATGTGAACAATAACGGGATTAATATTGTGGGGTGAGGCCTCATAGGGGATGTTCACGATAGCGGCATGCCCAACAAGTTGTTACACAAAGCATTTCAGTTTTAGCTGGGAAGGAGTGAGCAGTTCTTAACAGAAGGAGGTGGTGGTTTTAAATTCCTGGGTCTATTAATGGTATGTACCGTCTGTCTCACAGTTGTCCCAGTGCAATACCCTGTCCTTATGGTCCTCTCTGAATAATATTGGACCAATTATATGCTTAAAAACTCACTTGAATATAAAAGTTTAGTTTATTCATTAATTCATCCATATTTCTTTTTCCACTTCAGTTAAAGCAAACTAGCATTGTGGTGCCTTTACTCGAGATTTCTTTCTCAACAACTTGTAAAATGATTATTGTATAATAGAATAGTTTTTATACTAATAAAATGCCAAAGAAAACCTCAAGTAAATTTCCTTTGTGAAAGTAAGGAGGTTCTGGTTACAATTCCAGTGTGAGGAGTAGGGATCCTTACACCAGGAAGCAGTTCTCAGGAAACCATCTGGGTGTCCTATAATTTAACTCAATTCTGACACTGTCTACCTGGATTAGTATCAGATCCCACAAGAAAAGGGTTTAGTCCCATTAGATTGCCTCCCCACCCATTTCTGACTCCGGTCGGTCACAAGCTCAATCTATTACGTATACTTCTGACCAATTGGCTGCAAATGATCCCCTCTTTGGGTTCAGTTAACTTGCTAGAGAGGCTTACAGAAATCAAATAAATATTTTACTTACTAGATCACTAGTTTATTATAGAAGGGTATAAGCCAGGAACAGCCAGATGGAAGAGATGTATAAGGCAAGGTATGGGGAAGGGCATGGACCATTCATGCCATCTTTGAGGGTGCCTTCTCCTTAAATCTGTATGTGTTCCATAGCGAGTAAGCTCTCCAAACTGGTCCTTTCTGGTTTCTATAGAGGCTTCAATACAGGAACGACTGATTAAATCACTGCCCATTGGTGACTGATTCAACTTCCAGTCCCATTCCCCTCCCCAGAAACCAGGAGTGTGAAACTGAATGCCCCAATCCTCTAATCACAGATTTGGTTCTCCTGGCAACCAGCCCCCATCCTTAGGTGTGGTCTGAAAGTCGTTGCATTAACATAACAAAAGACACCTTTCTGCTTTCCTAAAGTAGGAAATTCATAGGGTTTTAGGAGTTTCTGTGCCAGAAAAGGGGAAGAAGACTATAAATTACGATATAACACAGGGATACATCAATTCTTTTGAGCAGTCTTAAATAGATGGAGTCCTCAAGAATGGAGAAGCATTATGTCAGAAGAAGAAAAAAAGAAAAAAATTCCGTAATGTTTTTTGCAGTAAGGTATTACATGTCAAGTACCAAATGATTAAGAAAGCTAATTCAAGCTAAAGTAATCTTGAAAAGAATGATTCAAATTAATATTTTACATTTACTCAATGTAAGGAAGAGGAAATATACTCTTACTATTGTAAATAATGATGATTAATATTTTTGTACAAATCTATTTGCTAATTCATAAGCATTATTCTAAGTATTAAAAACTATTTTATATGATTAAGAAAGCTACTTCTATTTGAACTTACAAGTAGCTATAAACATGATAATAAAAGAATTCTCAAAAATTCCAAGATTTATGCCCTCCGATTTCAAATGCTCCACAGTCACTATGACAAAGGAGAAAAGCAGAAGACAGGGATAGTAACCATGTTTTTACTTGGCAACACTTCCCCCTGCCTTTTTCCTAGGACTAGTAAAAATAACTTAAATCAGGTAATATAATGCTTTGTTGAATTGTGGATTTCACACAAAACAATTTTTCCCTACCGTTAAGTTTCAGGGGGAATTGAAATATATGCAACTTTAGGGATTTAGGGCTTTTATTTGTGAATATTTACCTTAAAATTTGATGAAATATATTGTTTCCTTTTTCCCACTTTATGTGCATTACTTTATCTCAGCATTAACAAAGAAAATCCTATAATATGTGCTTTTAAAGGAACAAGTAGACGTGGAAGAAATAAGTATAAAGGAGTGTGTGAATTTTACATGAACTGTCTTTGCCTTGAGAAAACACTCTTAGCCTCCATGAAGAATTCACTACGCTGTCCTTAACCACGTGAATCAGTCTAGCTCTGGACAATATGCATAAAGCTTTACATCTTCGTTGTCTTCCTTCATTTGTAGTTGAACAAAACTATGTCCCTTTTTTTGTCCATTTCCTAAACTTCAAATTCACAGTTATTTAAAACCACATACTACAAGTTCAATTACCATGCATTGGTAACATTTTTACTTTGGGACACATAAAACTGTATTTTCTAAGTACTTGTTTTTCCTTTTAAGAAGTAAATTTCCATAATGCACATACCTCAGATAGACAGCTCTATAACCTGCACTTCACAGATAAGCTTCACCATGGTCTGGGATAGGGGAAGTGGCAATTTTATTTTTATTTTCTATTGTCAGTTTTCCTTTGAAGCATCAAATAGGATATTGATATTTTTTGGCACTTAAGCTATTTACTTACTGTGACTTAACGAGCCGTTACAAAGTGAGCCATATTCCCACCATGCATTTCATACAACTATTACTAGAACTTCTTTTCAGAAGGATTTATCTACTAATCAATATCTTTCTTATTGTGCCATTTCCAGAGTACTACAGAGACTTCTGCTCTGAAACAGGGTTTGACTCTAATGTGGTTTACCTTCCCTAATAGCTGTAAGACGTACAACAGCAAATCTAACAGGTAGACCACCTGGTTCTTGAGATGTGGCTGTGCTCACAATCATTTGGACATTTCTGGGGAAGTGATAAATCTTCAGTTGCATTTATGAGGTAAAAAGCAAAGTATGGTAGAAATGTGAAATTACACTTGAAACCATTCTCTTTACTGAACAGGTTAGGACATCAATTAGTAGGCATATTTAAATTACAGTTTTGGGAAGATTGACTTTATAAACTCAGAGACACACAGAAATTCATCATTATCAGTGGTAAATATAAACTGGATTTTGCCCTTCCTTTTCTTAAACTTGGTCTTTTGGTATGAACTGAAATAGGTAGCCTGTACACAACATTCCTTTCCAGCAACAGCATTTTTCCTGTGATCTATATTTTCTACAGATGATTTACAGGTTACACGCATGCTGTGACCTTTCTCTCCCAACTGCAAACAGATTAAGCAGAGCTGATTAACCGAGACTACAAACACTGGGTTATTTTCTCTTATGAGGGTCTTTGACAGAGCCTCCCTCTCTGAGCCCACCCATTTCAATCACTTGCAAATCACTGTGCCTGAAGAGGGCTTCACTCTCGAGCCCCAAACCTGGAGCCCTGCAGCGCCATCAGCGGCAGTGTCTTCCCCTGGGAGGGACGTCTTTTATTAATCAGGAACGCTGAATGGAAACCAATCAGATAGAGAGTTTCTTTGGCTTCAGCTTCCTGCCTGTCTGAGTTAAAAGTAATGCTGGAAGAGGGCTGCACACTGAGATGCCTGAAGCTTCAGCTGTGATGATACTATAAAAAGAGAAGGAATGAGACAGAAGCAACACCGGAATCGTCAGGGCTGAGCAGGGCTAACCTCAGTTTCATTGCTAAACAAGGTAAATGTCATTTACTTTGCTTGACAATATAAGCTATTCAATGTTTGCTTCCTTATAATGCAGTAGTACCAATATTGCTTTCTCCTGGTTTCTAAATATTCTGTCTCTTACTCTCAACATTTGGAAGCAGGTAAGAATACATTTTGTAGTATTTGAGTAAGATGTTAAAATGCTCTGTGAAAAAATCTTACAGTGTTTACTTCTTATTTTACTTCTACAAAACTGATCCCTACCAAAGCTCTTTGCCTAGTGCTCCGTTTGCATATGAAGCATTATTACAAAAATAAAACTCAACTTCACATTGTAGTAGTTGATTTGGGGGGCTTTGAATTACTCACATGTTATAATGTGTTTAAGTATAGGATTATTATATACTTTGAAATGGACTCCTGGTTTCCTCATAACTTTTGTTTACATAATTTGAGTGAGAACTGTCAAAAGCAAGGACATCTTTTATAATTTAATCAGAAGTGATTTCTTTATTTTTTAATATTAAAATGAAATAATCTATAAACAGTAAAAATAACCCATCTATAGATGGACAAAGGATGTCAGGATTAAGATAAATCACTTTACCTGGGAGAGGAGATTTCTTCACATATTTCTGGTTCCCACTCAGGTCACCATTCTGCATGTGTACATCTGCTGGCTTTAATTGCTTTTCATTATTATAGGCAAATGCATCTCAATGTAGTACAGACTGGATGAAAACAACAGGAGAGAGAGAGAGTTTCAAAGGCAAAATTGGCATGTTTTATTTGAAGTGATATGGAAAATGCAATAATTTGATGGAGCATTGTTGTTTTTATATTCCTTTGCATACTCATTCATGTCTGTTAAATTATCAGCCCACTCCTCTCAAAAACGGCACAGTGAATTCCAACTATAAGGTTATCAATATCTATAGTATTTACTTTTAGGTACTGTTGACAATATATGTTCGCAGAATCTAGTTTAATAACAAAGATGCATGAAAAGAGAAGTGATCACCTCCAGTAGATAAGTCCACATTTATCTGTATGATCAACTTTTAATGAGGATGTAGTAGACTATAGATTTGAGGAGAAATTGGAGGTCTTCTCTGGAGATTTGTTGTCACTTAATATTTTATGTTATAGACCTATGAGATTACTAAAGATTTTTTTCAAAGGGTGTTCAAATCTCTGTAGCACGAAGTAATGAGTGATTTTGTGACAGCAAAAAAATTAGTGGTAACTTTTGCATGCCAGGAAGAAATCTTCACGTGGCTCTCATTACTTTATCAGTGGAATAAAAAGAGTTACCCATTGTCAGCCATAGCTGACTAAAAATGAATTGGATCCTTCAGTATTCTTAACTCAGAAAAAAAAAGTGTGATTTTAAAACCTCCTGCATTTGATAGATGGCAAATCCTGTTTCATAGTCAGAAACTGCTTCACTGCTTAGGCAATGGTATGTCAAGTGTAGAATACATTTGCGTAACTACAAAACCAGTTAATCCAGATTTGAACAGTAGATACTTTGAAAGATAAAGAAAATGAAACAGCAGGTTCTTCCAGCACACAGCAGCAAAGAACTTGGACAAAACATGAGCAGCATGCATTTGTGGTCTTGGCATCAAACATGCCATGGAATCAACTGAAGTTCTCTCAAAGGGAGAGTACCACATAATTGTATGTACTTGGTATGTATATGCTGAGATGTTGAAATACTGTCATCTCTTTATCTGTTCGTTTTGAAAAATGAGAAAATGTAAGCTCCATAAAGCGCATGGTATGAGCAAATCTAATCCTGGAAATTATGAATAGAAAAGTGCATTAGAGGAAGCAGATAGTAGCACCTACTTAAAAAAAAGTCAAATAAATTTGGTAGGACTAATAAAGCAAATCACTTAAGATAATGTTATTTTCTAGGATGGAAAAACATGGTTTTTCCCTTTAGCACACTATTTGATCATTTCAAACAATTATGAAATAATTTACATAATTGTCATGATTATTTTGTTCATTGCATAATCGAAGTAAAAATGTCTTGCACCACTGCCTATGTGTAACAAGTTCACAGTATTAAAGTTGGCTTTGAAATTGTGTTTTTAATTGTTGTGTTGCTGAACTTGATAAACTGTATGTTGGATCAGAAGCATTTCTGAATGTCACCTTGCATGAAAAGATTTCATTGGGGATTTTCCTGTGACCCTATATAAGCAAACTTTAGCCAGTGCACTGTTCCTTCTATGCTACATTCATAAAATGGGCTTCAAGAAATTAATTGGAGATTTTTTTCCAGCTGGCTCACCTCTCACTAGACATTAGTAGTGATTTGAGGTAGATACAGATTCCTGACAATATTTGCACAATGTATAGATGCAGTTAATCAGAATGCTTCAGACAATGTTTAAAATTATATAACCTAAAATATGTGTGTAAGATGGCAATATATTATATGCAGGAAAGTATAAATTAAGGTGAAAGTTTTCATGAGTACACACTGGCCATAACTTGTTTTCTATGAAAGTGAACACCTTAGATGGATAATTATTTAGCATTAATACAGAGGCTTCAGTGTAATAGATCATTAGTTTGCTATTTTCTTTAAGACTAAATTTGTTCTCTCAAATTAAAATTTAACTATAAAGTATAAATAAATCTCATGTTTGAAAAAAAGTACACAATTAAAAAAAAAGTCCAAAGTGGTATTTTAAATATTTATACTTGTGACTTCAAGGATATATATATATTTATATATACACTTATGTATATACATATGTGCTATTAAAGTGATACCAAAATAATAGGAATATTAACTACACAGTAAGTTTGATTTATGATGAGGTACTTTATTATAAAAACTCTAGTTAGGTTCTTAGGTATTTTACTTCTTAAATTATTTCCTTAATTAAAATTAAGTTTCTTAAAAAGAAGAAATCATGGTAAAAAGACCAAAGGACATTGGTTTTAATCAACTTTGTTCTCATCTGATCCTAACTTATAAATATGATAAATTTTATTGTAGAAAATGACATGTTTCCTAAGACGTTTTCTTTGTATTTTTCATATCTATTATAAAAATGTGTTGTGCCTTAAAACATATCCCAAAAACATTTCTTAATAACCATGACATTATCATATATATGTGTTTAAATAGATTCTAGAACTTTAGAAAAGGGATTTTAGCCACCTTCAACTCTATTGTAACACAAGAAACCTGAAGTTTGAGAGATGAGGTCACACATATCCATTGCTGTCAATTATATATGAAAAAAATTGGTAACATTATGGGAAAATATGTCAAGTTAAGTCATGAAAATCATATTAGGAACACACACAAACACACACAGTGATTAATTGAAAACAGTGATTCCTAGATTGTTTTAATATTCTGAGAAAAGTTTTTTATCTTGAGTCACTTCAAATTCCTCTGCCTGGAACCACCATTATCCTCATCATTAAAATATGGTAAGAAATGCACAGTGAAGAGTGTCTTTATAGCACTTTTATACATTTCCATAGCAGTCCTAATATGTTAATGCACTTATTCCTAAATTTAGCACTAGTAAGAGATGGGTTTATAGCCGCATTAAGAATGCAAAGTGCCTGAATAAAAGCACGATCTCTGGAGCCCAACCAACACATTGTATATTAGCAGTACCATGAAACACTTCCCAAAACGTAAAAGTCATGATAATGGATCTTACTGTCTATGAAGGGAAAATGGAAACCTCATGAGGAATTGTTGCTGTAGTGTATGTGTGTGTGTGCGTGTGTGTAGGGGGGTAGAGAGAGAGATTTATTTTTTAAGGGAAAAAGGAGAAAACCTGAATATTTTCTTAAAGTGACATTCAAGGTTTTTCTCTTTTTTTTTTTCTGTCCCATTACTTTGACAAATTATAAAACAATTGCAGGAGGAATGAATGCCTTCATATTCTCTGTTTCTCTTCACGAGCAAGATAATTCTTGGTTTTTCTAATTAATCAATGAAACACCAGAGCATATAATTGTTTCATAAGCATGAATTAAAAAACCTGCCCCTCATATTGCTTATTTGAGATTGGCTCTATTGTTGTGAAGAGCATGGATGACCTCATTATGTTTTTTACACCAAATGCTTATTCAGCTTATAATAGAAATAGCAGTGACTAATGGTTATTGTTTGACTTTTGAGTTTACAGATGAATATGTTCCTAAATGTGTTGTAAGAAATTGATACACCTGACAGAATTTATATTGGAATATGCTAAGCTCACAACAATTTATGTATTATTAAAAGAATATTCAATTATAATGGGATTTTTACTTACATTTACTGAAACAGGATTTCAGGAAAGTCATCAAAAACAAGAAACAATATTTACAGGAAGCCAGTTTAACAGGGAAGACAACAATGTCTATATTATAGGTAGTCTAAGCAAATAAATACTAAGCAAATAACAATAATTCACTTCTTGGGGCAAAAGACATCATATAATATTCTGCTTTTAAAATATTGGGACAAAAATCCTAAAAGTTTTTAAAGGACATTTCCCCCAGTCAAGTAACTTCCTTATCATCTATTTTTCCTACCAAAGTAGGTCACTATAATAATTTAATGAAATTGCCAGAAATATTTTTTCAAAATACTCACGTATGTTATAAATACTTCGTAATGCACAAAGAGCATATCAGAAATACAATACTTTAAATAATTTTCACTGTGATGATAATTAAGTCACAGGTGAAACATCTGAGAAAATTTACAGATCAAATTACAAAGTAACATCTATGTCTGTATCTTTATAGCTTTACCTATGCATCTGGATCTATACCCGTTTCCATTTATATTTCTGTGGATCTGTATCTGTAGGTAAATCTGCGTATGTGTATACTTACCTGGAAAATAGAAATAACACAATCATTCCACTGTGTAAATTAATTAGTCTTTAGACTGTTACAATGTTGCATCATTAGAAACTGTAAAGCATGTGTGTCAGTAACTTATAGATATTAAATCATAAGCAAATAATAATAAAGCAATTAGAACTTTCTCAATTTTATAAAAAGTTATGCTCAATTATAGTCCTTGTATTATGGCTAATTTGGATAAGTTTTTGAGCAGGGAGAATTAGACATTCTTCTTTCAAAATTGTAACTAGAAATAATCTTTCTCCATCGGCTTTCTACTACTCTTGAAGACCTCATAAACATATAATCGCTTTGCCCATTCGTATGGTGGGTGGGGAAATAGTAACATGAAATAGGAATTATAATGATTTCTCAAACCATATATGGTAAAAATTAGATTATTATCAAAAATAAAATCATTATTTTTTCATTTGTTATATGTAATACAAAGAAAACACACTATATGTTGGAATTTAAAATTATTTATATGGCCATTTTTCCTAGCTGAGGGTCAAATCTATAGGTGTTTTATATTTGTTGTATTATTGGGTAAATTATTTGCTTAATTGCAAATTTGTTTTATATTAATAATATACAGCTAAAATTAAATAGCTTCACCTTGTATCTAACAAGATATATACAATAATTAATAAAACAGTCAAGGATAAATACTTGTATTACTGCCACTCCTTCCAGATTAATGTTATAACATACTTATTAGTTCACTATAAATCATTATTTATGCATAACCTGAGCAGGGTTTGGAATAGGTTTAATTATTATAAATTATAATTTTTTTCCTTTTCCTCCAAATCTTGCCAGTTTATCTAGATAATGTGACATTTTATATAACACTTAATTGAGTTATGTTTTTAACATAAGTCCACTAAATAATATTCAGACTTGTATTCTGGCAATACTCTTCTTATAACTACATAATTAATGTACTATTATAATAGTACAAAACTATTGTATGCAAATCATATTTGTATGTCTTTTACATTCAACTTACATTGACATCCCTGATACAATCATTACAAAAAAAGAATGTTATTGTCATACCTACAATAAATATATTTTTAATAATTAAAATTAACTTTGGTCAGTTTAAAATAGGTAGTCATCTTAAAATACAAATAATCAATGTCAATAATAAACTTAGCTTTTTTAATATTACAGGGTTATTTTAGTATATGAGAGTGAAGAGTTTTTTTTATCAGTACTGTTTCTATGTATTTATCTCTCTATATCTAGATGGAAGTATAAATACACACGACGTATCTCAAGCTCACTTTGTTGGATTGAGACCTATGTTAAATTTCATTTTAAAAGCTAAATAAGAAAACCATTTTATTTAAATGGGAAAGAAAGTTTCAGCTTTGGAAAATTATGTGATTTTAGAAAACTAAAAGGATAATATTTTGATAGAATTTTAAAAAATAAGTATATATCAGGAAACTGCTTGAGTTTATAATTGCTTATACACAAAGATGAATATTGAAACTAGTGGAGACCAAATAATAGAATAAAGGGAGATAAGAAAGTGGCAGAATTCCATCGTAGCCCCACTAGAAGAGTCACACAGCAATTTGATTTAATAATGATGTCATCACAGACGACATCTCCCCAGACCTCTGCTGCCTATAGATTTGCTGCTTGACAATCAAAGTTTTACCCTGGGGACCACCACAAGCCTTTATTTAAACATGGACAAGGAGATTCTTCTCCATTACACTGAAGGTTAAACCTTGTTTATTGATGTCTTACATTGAAATTGAACTTTAGAGGTGTTGAGGGAAGAATAAAATGTTATTTCTGAATAGAAATGTAACCTGTGTATGTCTTGAATTATGTTTCAATGACCATGTTTATAAAATTCAGTGTTCTGTAATGACAAGAAAATGTAGGTAAACAGCCCAAATGGAGAACGAGGAAATTCTACCCTGGAATGAAAAATTATCCAGAGTATGGTTGTAGACAAATATATCACTACTTGTATATAATATTTTGTTCTATAAAATATGTATTTGAAAAGCAGATTTAGTAAATAAGTAATTTTTTATTATTTTAAAATTCTACACGTATTAATACAATACAGTGGCTTTCTACAAATAAGAGGTGTTTTATAAACTATCAATGATGTTTTTTATTAAAATTTCAGCTTTAGGTAATTTTTCTAAATATAGTCATTTAGTGTTTTTAATTATTTTTCATTTGCATATTTTAGCTTCTGTCATTAGAACTCAAAAACTGAGGGAAAAATTTAGAAGTTTTAACTAATCAACTTCCTAAAAGTAAATTTTCAACCAATTTAATATATAGGAAAGTAAGCATATGTTAAGGTTACAAAAGAGAATTTTCATACTTAGCATGTGATTAAGAAGTTCTCAATAACACATATATTAAAAAGATATCAACTAATATACTACTAAGTACACAAATACATATCTGTATATATATTAAAAAGTTACTATTTTTAAAATGTTAGGTGACATTTTGTGCTGGAAGTGTAACATGTGTTTTCTCCTTTAAATATAATTATAATCTTTGGGAAAGATATCCACATCCATTGTTTATGTTTTTTCTTCTGCTTTAATGCTAAATCATTTGATGGCTAACAGAGACTTCACGTAGGTTGTACATTGTCCACTGCCTTCTACCAAATTGAACACAAATCTAAGGTGAATCATGAAAACAGACTTATTTTTCCCATGCAATGAAATGTGATGATTGATTTCTCTTCTTGATTTTAACTACCTGTGCTTTCTTACCTTCATGGCAGCTTTAGCTTTGGTGCAACGTCTGCTGCCATATTCCCTTTGCTTCTTTGCCCATATTCTTTCCTCCCCCCTCTCTTCCTCCACTTTAAAGACAGACTATGTTTAACTGCGAGTGTCCAACCTTCTTAACTTGACTTGCATTTTAGGGAGATATTCAGTGAACAGTAACAGAAAGTAGCTTTCCAACAGGAGAAGCTCCTTGCATGTGGAGCTCATAAAAATTGGTCAGTATATTCATGCATGGTTTTAGACACTCTTCTCCTCTGCTCCAGCTCTCCTTGTGTGCACTTTCCAGATGACTAGATATGAACCTCAGTGGGGTTTGAGTTTGACCAAGGTTACAGTTCATTAAAAAGAGATAAATAGAACAAGGAAACACACTGCGACTGACAAGGCAGTTGGACTATAAGTCCAGGAATGCAGCCCTGTGTGAGGATTTTGAATTAAGAAAAATTGATGCTTGAAAACCAAAGGCTATCCTTTTCTACTTAATACTCATAGTGTGTGTGTGTGTGTGTGTGTGTGTGTGTGTGTGTGTGTGGAGAAAAATTGGCAATGTTTTGATATTGACTGCTTGGCTTTAGGAGTCCCAAAATGCATATAAACTTTTATATTAAGAATCTGCTCTTGTATCCCATTTCCATGTAGTAGAAAAGATAGTCCATCTTACAGTTGGCAGATGGAGGTAGAATTAATGCTTCTTATAACTTCAGAACCATAGTGTAGTGTTCTAAACATGAGCGGGCTTGTTGAGAAGTCTATTCAGAATCCAATATTCTTTTATTTAAACTCACAATTGGGAAGAAGACCAGATTTTTTGCAATAATTGATTAATTAATTGGCTGATTATTTCATTTTCTTAACTTTGAATGTACTTATTACTGAGCACCTCCTCTGTCCTAGGTTCTGGGCTATAATGAAATGCACTTTGGAGACCTTCACATGGAAACCACCATTGTTTCCAAACAACTTCAGTTGTTAGAGATTCTCATCTTGTTGTGACAAAAATTATTTGCCTGTAACTTTATTTTATTCATATAGCTTGGAACTAATCGTTATTCCAGCCCTATCTAATAGTGTTAAACTCTTTCATAGAAAACTTTGTCCAGCCTATTGTTTCTCTTCAGTATAAACGTTCCTCCTTACTGCAATTTTATAATTAGTAACATTTTACAGACTGCCCTACCATTCTAGTTTCCATATGTGAAATGAATTCTTCTTTGATATTGTCTCTAAAACTGAAACCAATAATTCTAAATGGGAACACACAATAAGTAGGACTATAGCTCCCCTATGAAAGCTACTTTTCAAATTAATCCAAGACCATATTATTATGCAAGGTATCATTTCATGGTAGTAAGGACAAGCAAAGTCCTGGAGTCACATGTCAAAAGTGTAAAAATCAGATTTATTATATACCTCAAGTATGAGTTTGCAAAAATCTTCTCTCAGAGCACTGGGAACTCTCTGTGTAAAACTGAGAGTTTAACAGTATCCACATTATAGTGTATCAGGAAACACAGTTGATTGTTCCAGTAATACCTACTGTTGTTATTAGAAAGAACTTTATTGCTTAGGTTCATTATACCTAGTAAAGAGTATTGATATTTTCCATATAGAAAAGCATGAGAAAGACCTAGCTTAATTTGATGACTAACTTCATTGTTCTTGAAATTAGATAAGGTAAATCTGGAAGTCAGTTATAACATTATGAATATAAATATTCATATATATATATATTATATGGTTTCTTGAGTTGACATTGCATATGATGAAAATATTTTGTATTTTGAATAATTTAGTGCTGTACATTTATATCTATATCAAAATTAAGGTTTATTGCTTTCAGTTGGAATGAGTACACTACATGTGGATCTTAGAGATGAGTGAATTATGAGTCTTTTAAATCAATGGTAATAAAATTTCATAGTATCTCGTATCACCACATATTTTAATGTCAGGTGTTTAACTTTTCTTTTCTAGCATTTTTATGGTTTCTCTCTTTTATTCTTTGAATTATATTAATGACTATAAAGAGAATGACATTCTTGACCTTAAAGCTTATAAAGATAGTTTATTTGTATAAGAATTTTAGTGTGGCTTGAAAAATACGGTTCAAACAAAAATGGTAACAATGGCATGCTTGTGAGTAGCACACACTAAAATTAACTTGGAGGTTATATTTGCAGTGAATGTTAATGATTTGATACTTTATCCCTAAATCATCGTAAAATAGAGTTTATGCTATTCATGAAACATAGACACTATTTTCAGTTATATTATTCAGTAAATTTGTTCTATAATCAGTATTGGTGCCAAATATTCATTCAACCTTTGCTATTCATACAGCATTTTTCTGGGTTCTGAGGTTTCAGCGATGAACTAGATACAGAATTTCTAATCACAGGAAGGTACTTCCAGAGGAGTGATACAAATAAATAGATAAGATAAATAAATAGAAAAGGTATGTTGGCAAAATAGGCTGTGTGATGGAGAGGTACTGAAGGGGTGGTTGGAACTTTATCCATATGGCGAGGGAGGATTTTTTGAGACGGTGATATTTGAATTGATTCTGAATGGAGAAAAGGAAATACTATGAGAAAGATCATTTTAAGTAGAAGAGATGGCAGGCTCAGAGGTTGTGGTATATTAACAAACATTGCTCATTTTATAATATAATCCTAATCACAATTAATTTAATTTATAAACACTACATTGTTATATTATGCTTATTTAAATATTTAAAAACTTAGCAGTCAGAATGTAAACTGGGCATTTTCCATTTTTTATTATAGCAAATATGATACATCAAGTTAGGAGAGCAACAACCTGCATTGTTACATTTTTTTCTTGTTTCATTAAATAAGCAGTTCCAATATAATGTAATAGTCATCTTTCTTGTGTGTGCAAAGTTAGACTTTCATTAATTGTTACTATTTATACAGTGGTGGGAATTTCAGTTACTGTAGAATATTTAAATATTAACTATGCATGTCCAAAATATTGGTTCTCTAGATTCTTCTGATTATATACAGAAGAAACACTGAAGCTAGAGCAGGAAAGAGTATATTATTATGAGGACATATGTACCTGTATGTATCTTTCTATATTTCTACATACTTATCTATAATGGTAAGGGACAGTGAATCTTGCAGCTCTTCAGAAAAAATAATTTGTAATAAGATTGATCTTTTATCCTAACGTTGAAGAAGATTCTATTCTTTTTGAAGGCACAAGGAACAGTAGATTTCTGTCTTAGAATTTTCTTGAATTTCTCCAAATGTTGACTCCTTCCTAGTTGTGTGATTTTAATCTTGAACACAATTTTCATATTTCAATATACTTTGTAAAAGAAGGAATCTACTTATGTGAATGCAACTCTTTACTGAGGATCTGCTGTCTATAGGCTCCACTCTTGTCATTTTATAATGTAATGCCTCCTTTTATCTTCAGGCACTTTTATGGTTTCTCTTTCTTTTTGACTGATTTCCTCTTTTCAATGATCTTCATTTAAATTTTCTAAGGTAACTGTATTAATCTAATTCTTGTTTATTTGTACCAGGACCAGAGACAGTCTTTGGGTTGGTATCCAGAATTTGGTTGGCTGGTATTCAAAATTTTCCTAATTGTATCTCAATTAGATGACCCCAGTCATTTCTTGGGTCCCTGATATATAATGTATTTGCTGAAAAACTGACCATTAACCTCACAAGGACTGGGTGGACATCCTTCTTTAAAAGGGACTATGAGCAAAATACTCCATGTATATTGATTGATACGTCTACACTAATTATGCAAAGTAAACAATTATAATAACAAAATTCTCACCGCAAATAACGTGTAGATGATACGCTTCTCATCCTACACAATGATGTTCATGTGGCTAACATGTATTCTGTAGTTATAAAACAAAAATGAAAATATGCTCAATTTTGGAGTTTTAAAATTATATCATAAAAATTTATTAGGTGTTTTCAACAAAGAAACACAACAGTTTAAGTGTTTTGGGTGCATCATGTTTTACTAAGTTATTATTTCAGGAAGTTCTACATTGCTTAATTATGAAAATGATACACATACCACATTGGAAGGTATAGTATTTATTACTTTTGGTCTGATGCTAATTCTCTGTCTCTTAAGTTCCTGCTTCTCCCTTTCCCAGCCCAGATCTGCCTGTCTTTCTTTTGAGCTACCGAGTAGGGAACAAACCATGTTTACTTAAATATTAAATGCAATGGTTTAGTGTTCAGATTCTTGAACTAGAAATGCCAACTCCATCTTTTGCCTCCAGTGTGGTCTCAATGAACTTGTTTCATTTTCCTAAATTTCAGTTTTCTCATGTGAAAATTGTGGATAATTATAATTATTAGGGTTGTTAAGAATGATTATAATAACATGCATCAATGTGCTTATCATAGTAGCCACTTAATACATATTAATTTTGCTTACTATTATTATTATATTCACAATGTAGACTAAATATTAATTTTGCTTAGTACTATCATTATTATATTCACAATGTACTCCAGCTGTCAGTTTCGTACTGTTTTTAGAGAATTTTACTATTCTATTTGGAAAAATTAGCTACAATATTCTGTTCATATTTCAGGACTTTTTTCCTTGTCTAGGCTTTTAAAAGAAGGTAGAAAATGAAAAATAAGCAGACCTTCAAATAATTGATAGAAAAGATGCTTTGGGCATCTGCTAACATTTTACTTGATTAAACAATATATTTTCTCCAAAGAAATTTGCACTGGCTTTTAAAAATGCCATATGATCAATCATGAATGCAGAGAGTAGGAGTAACAAGTAAGAACATATTGGAAACATTGAAGAAATGTTAAAAATTATGTAAGCAATCACACTTTCAAAAGGCACAGAGCACTAAAAAATACTCTCAATTATGAGTATGAAAAATATGTTTGTAAAATGTATGAAAAATATTGGTCTTCGAGAAACATTTGTTCCATTTTCATTATGAAAATGGGCCAAGTTGTCATAATGGTTTTCAATGATATTGCATGTTATTTTAAATGAAAAAAGTTTATCCTATAAAATGTGATCTCTCTCAGAAGATTTTAAATTACTTAAAGAATTATTCCACATAATCAGGGATTATTACAGCAAGTAGGAACCTAACTGACGTTTTATTTAATTGACCGGTTTTATACATAAGTATGCCAAGCCCCCCAAGAACTTTGCTTAAAATGATCCTAGAGGGGAAAAAACAAGAGTAGAATTTAGGACTCTAGGAACAGATTTTTATGATTAAAAATGACTCATCAATGTCAATCATTGCATTTTTAAAAACTCAATTTTAATTCATAACACTGTATATGTAAAACATGGCATTATAGCAAGCATGTGTACCCAAAGGTAAAAATGACTGCCATTTAATTCACCCCTGTGGTTGGTCCTGACTTTCTCCACAAACCTTACTGAGGGAATAAGATGAACCCACTGATCTCTGTATGTAAGGACAGTCAAATAGATTTATGCCAAGTGTCTCTGCTATCTGCAAGAACTAAAGTGGGTTGTCTAATTGTTTCCCGAATTTCATAGAGTGAAGTTACACTCCAATCTGGTGTAGTAAAGAGAACAATGGATGGGAATAAAAAGACCAGAGATAGGGGTTTATATTTATCACCCAGGGATTTCAAATTTATTATTACATTTCTTCTTATTTTAAAAATGTTAGCGACAGACTAGAAAACATCTAACAGCTTTTACAGTGCCAAAGACAATTGAATGTTTGCTTGAAAAAAGTCATTAAGCTTTCCACTGTTACTCTAATAAGCCTCTATCTTGTAGGGAAAAAATGGAATAGAAATAAATGATATTGTAAGAATTCAAACCTTCATAACATGCTTTCCTACCTCATTCTCTTGAAGTCCTTTTTTGTAGATGTGAGTTTCTCTAGGATGGTGTCCAATCTGGTACCAGATCTATTGCTTTTTTCAATTGACTATCTCTATATTACCTACATTTCTCCATTGAAATTTGAAATTCAGTATATAAAAAGAATATCAGTTGTAATTTCATTATTGTCACTCAATCAGTAATGTATTCAGAAATGTATATATTTCTCATGTTTACAGCACCACTGTGTCAACCATTCTGTCAGCATATGTACAAATATTATAACAAATTCAAATATCAACCACCTAAGAGTTTCCAGTAATTTATTTTAAATCAATTTACACCAATTTATTTTAAATCATTTTTTGTGTACAGATAATTCAAATAGTATGATCTACTCATTTGACTGAAATTATATGTATGTTTCTGCAGTTATAAATTTGTGCTATTTTTACACTACATATACAAAATATTTCTATATTATAGCAAAGATTACATGGTATGGAAAAAATTTTTGATACAACTGTTCAATCTTTGGTGAAAAAAGAGAGTATGTCAGTTTGCCAGTTTTAAAGATAAAAATATAAGTCATTTGAAGGATAATTAATTCTAAGTCAAATGAATTACTAAAAAACACTCAATTTGTAAAAGACTAGATTTTTTTTAAAAAGGAATGTAAGGTTAGCTATTTCTTTAAGACATTATGTATTGGAATCTTTCAATAATTTTATCCTTGGGTATAATTTACTTGGCTTATGTCAAAAAAGAATCTCTCAGGCACTTCAGTGTTAGACCCCCCCACCAGTTAAAATGAAGAAATTACTGTCTTTAACCATGTTTTATCTATAATGTTATGAGATTAATATGAAAAGCATAAGTGTATAAGATAATTTTTCCCAAATCACAAAAGAGCAACACTCCTGGTTTCAGCATAATGTCTTGGGGAAACATAACACACAAGTATCTAATAGTCAATTAAACATTTTGCTTTCATGATCTATTTACATGAAAATTAATTATTCATAAGTAAGTTATCTCCTCTCCTTGTGATTTCCTACCGGTGTTACAGATTTCTTTCTGATGTCTGAAGAAGGAAATTAATTTATTCACTAATTAAATTAATCCTATTGTAAAATAACATTTTGTAATAAGGAACTACAGATTCTGTTTATCTTTGGCAATGAACCTTTATTTATAATGTTATCTTGCCTTAGTCTATAGGGAAAATGGGTAGCAGCTGTGTTGTATAAACCACACACATAATTAGCATACAGGATCTCTTTGCCAGTGATATGGCTGAAGATCTCTAAAATATTATACATTCCTAATGTGTTTTGTAGATGAATCATATTTTATTTTACTCCTAACAGTGTTCATGTACATGGAAATGCCTCAGTATTATTCATCCTATTTATGTAAGTACAGAAAAAACTCAATGATTTTAGTTACCTTAGGTTTATGGTGATTCCTACCTTTCCTTTGTAAGACTCAGTATTAAGATATTTTATTTAATGTTCCTTCCATCTTTTGTAATTTATTTTTATTATTTGATGGTCACTGAAAACTAATTTTCTTCTGGGGGAATAAATAATTTTGGTCCATAAATTAAGTACTGTCCATGATTCTTCAATGCTATAAGTCTATATCAGACCCAGTTACATTTACATCGAAATATAGGCACAATTCATTTGTGAAATTGATCCCAAACTTCATATTCATGAAGCCAAGCTACTTAGCACAATACTTTAGCTCCCTCTTTTGGACGGTCCAGATTGCAATAATGAAAATATGAGAAAATGCCCTAATTGGCCTTATTTCTACTGGCATTTGTAATATTTAAGATAATGCTTATTCCATTATTTAACTGCATAACATTAATAATTTTAATCCGTTTCCTAGTAAAGATCAGTCAAACCTACATCTGGAAATTTTTTTACTAGTTAAATGGTAAGTTATTGAACCCTTCATTTTAAAGCTAAAGATGTATTTTGACAATATCTTAATACATATTATTTAAAATGAATTAATACTTACTTAATTTTAAGAGGATTTTAAAATGCCATTTCTCCAAGTAAGATATTTGAGCTCAATTATCCCATAAACTGCATACTACCCTTAAAGCATTTAAAAACCAAGACTTTTAGAAGTATTAAACACCAGATATTACAAATTTGGTAAATTTTTGTTTTAAAGGTTGTTAACTATTTTCCTTAGTTATTCCAGTAATGACTTAAAAAATTAATCAAGATATATAAAAGGTAATTTGACAATCTCTTGGATATACGTATGTAATGAATGTATGCATGCATATATGTATTTTGTGTATTCTACATATATAATTACTTTAAATAGTTATATATACCTTATTCCATAATGTCATCACTTAGAATAGTTTAATGCAAACACTAAAATAATATAAACTCCTGAAAGTCAAATTATCATATTTGTTGTTAAGCAGCTATGTTTCTCGCAGTGACTGAACTGTATGCATTAAAGTGTTTAATGTCTAATAGCAATAAGAACCAATTATGTGATTATACTGTAATTGATGAAATTCTTACCTTCCAGGAAAAAAATTGAATTATAATTAATATGATATATTGAGTCAATTATATTGATAGAATATATCAAATTGTATTGATACAATATAATATATGATATTATGTTGTACATAATATAGGTGTACAGTTTAGTGATTCAAGATCTATATCCATGATGAAGTGCTTGCCATGATTTTTATTTTTTTGCCATTGAAATTTATTTGTTAAACTTTATTTTGGAACTAAAGAACATCTTAACATTATGAAAATGTTTTTAAACCCTGTCACTATACTCAATATAGTAGACAAGGCAGTTAAGTTGGCAGATTAAAATATCTTAAAATTATATTTTGAGATACTAAGCTATTATCTAATTATAGAAAATAAATTATAATGGATATGTCATCACAGCCCAGTCAAAAGGAATATAATTTCCTCTCATCTATTCCAGTTATGTCCATTTCCTAAACCCTACCTCTAAAAGGATAACAAGTCATCTAATGTATTGCAAACATTGGACAACTCAAAACTATAAAAATAATTTTTCAAAGTCCAGATGTCAGATGTATGTCAAATGGATACTAGAAATCTTTGCATGTAGGGAAATGACTTTACTCTTGCTCTGTTTTGTAAAAATCTTATTTTATCAAACGACACTTAAAATCATTGTTTCCAATGAATACATTAATAATCTATCATGTTTATTTATGTATTATTTAAAAAATTTTTGACTGAATGGCCATTTTTTTCCCATATAAGTGTTAGTTGATTCCACCATATCTGTGCTATTTTTTTTCTGGTTTCTGTGTTCTGTTAAAAAGAAGGTAAATAGCAAATATGCAGAAGCTTTACAATGAGCTTGATTTCATAATGTGCCAGTGCTACATATGGCAATTACCTTCAATCTATTCACAAAACGGCACCAAGACCAAAGATAAAATAAGAGCATTTACTATATTTTCTAATTATAGAAACAGAACTGTGTAAAATAAGAGAATCAGGCTGGAATTAATTCTGGGTTATAGAATGTGTTAACTACCATGTTATTTTTCTAATGTTACACACAAATAGTAAGTAAATTGAACATTATAGAAAAATCAAAGAATCAAAATTTTTAAAAAATGCAAAATCTCATTAAGAGATGGTCATGTGAAACTGTGAGCATACATATTACATATTTCTGTTTCTTGGTCTCTATCAATATCTGCATCCTCAAATCTATATTCTTATCTGCAATAGCAGGTGTACCTAATGTTTCCAACTCTTCAAAGTTTTTCTTGCCTTTCATACCCAAATACCTAAATCTAATTACAGTGTCTGTGATAAAAGTACACCAAATCCACCTTATCAAATATTTTAAAAAAAATTTCCAGGAATGTTCCCCAAATCCTGGATTTCACCTATTAGTACTTGCTTAGAATTCTTCTTCAATTTTCTTAGCTTATCTCAACACTTAACCCTCACTGGGCTTCTTGTTTCCCCCAGCCCTACTAATACTAGGATAGTATAATAGTTAATAATAATGATATAATTGAATACCCTTTTCAGAAGGATAAATTGAATGAAAATTATTTTAAGGAACAAAAGGTACCAGGAAGAAAAAAAACGAAATGCGGTACATCACTGCTAAGTCATCTCCACAGTCCAGGCACTTTCCCACGACTTGATTCCTGGTCATCCCCATTCTTGGTGCACAGCCAGCTGCCATGTAGCTGGGGACCGTTTCTCTAAGCAACAGGTGGTATTTTGTCACTAATTGTTATTTGGGAACTCAGAATCCTCAGTCCCTCTCGGATTATAGGATATTAATATTTTTAAATAAAATATTTACTCTGATAACATTACCCCAAGGTTCCAGCAATTAAAAAAATGTTTTTACATTATTAAAAAAAGGTTTAATATCTCTGTAAGAAACATGGATATTTGGCTTTTTCTGTTCAAAAGGCATAAGGTTATAACTTGATCTGTATCTGCATGATTTAAATGGGCTGCCTGAGAACTGAAGAGCTTTCAAAAAGACAAATCGCACCTTCTAAGAGAAGAATCTAAAAAACAATTGTATTAACTTTGTTAATGGTTTATCACTAATAATAACTACCCATGGATCAGGAATATTTGCCCTAGTTTTCTGTCCTAATTTTAGGTAGATATACAAAATACTTAATTTTTATGTATTTAACATGGTTAAGTGAAGAGGATGTATATCTGAGAAACACTGTATATAGAAGATGTGAAAAACAAATTGTTTTAGTTCTTTCTCTAAATAAATAGGAACTTAAATCAGTTTGAATGGCTTTCCACTTTTTGGTTTACCTCCATTTATGAAATGTCTCATTTGTAACATAGGAATCGATTGAAATAATTTTCTGAGAAAGATATATATTTTTTAATGAACAAATATTAGGATTAATTAATCTCTGTCATTTTAGAACCAATGACTGCTTTTACTATGAAAATCAAAGATAATACACTCTCTTTTTCTCACATACATATGTAGTAAGAGCATATGTGTTAGGAAATAGTAGAGCCTGAGATGAAAAAATAGCATGGGTTTGATAATGGAACTCTGAAAAATAAGCGGAGGGATTTGAAGGTGATAATAGATGACAGTACCAGAGCCTCATTTAAACCATGTAGATCAGAGTTTACAAGGTTGTGCTATAAAATGAGATCATCTGGTTTCATATTTCAACCAACACAGTCACTTCCTAACTCCACTCCTAGAGGAGTGACTTGATCCTACTGAATCCCAAAATCTTTAACTGTACGAGACTGCTAATAATTTTTCCTATATGTTCATTTATGAGGCTCAATGAAACATACCTGAAAAATAGGTTTGTCTATTATGTTAAAGGAAATACAAGGAAGAAAAGGCATTATATATACTTTGACATATGTTTGTCAGAAATCAAGGAAAAAGCAGTAAGAAAAAAATAGAAGATATGAACAGTTTCGAGGTGATGATGTTCTGTATTTAACTTCAAACTTGTCATGTTGGAGAAGGGAGGCAAAGAAAAAAATGATAGAACTTGACAAGCACTCTAGCACTTGAAACTGCAAGTGATCTGGAATCAACACTTTAGAAAACTGTCAGGGCTTAATTTAAGTGAATAAAAACATACCTTTCCTTTCTGTGGATTAAGAAACACTCTGTTCTTTGAAACTTTGTTCTCTGATTTTTCTCTGAATCTCACCAAAATTTCATGTATAAAAAGTTATCTTATCTTACATTTTTGGATTTCAAGAGCTTTTTTAATAGTTAGTTGAAGAAAATAGAACTATATTTCAAGGATTATTTCCCCCCTGAATTTAAGTTACTCTTGGATTTAAAATTACCACTTAGGAGAAAATTGTGTGGCCAACTGTGCTAAACTTCCTCCCCAAGTGGACAGAACCCACTTCTCAGACTTTTAAATGCAGACATTGACAAACTCAAATTTCACAAATAGCTAAATGTTAAATAAGCATTCTTATAGGATGAATAACACATAGGGTTTTATATTGTCCAGTGGGTTCCCTTTCTGAATTGATGTCAGATTCGACTCTACAAGTACCATGATTAAAAAGTTTTTGTATATAAATTGCACAATTGTTTGTGTTCACATGGTGGCATTTCATGATGAGTAATCTATTTTTTCATCAAATGAGAATCTCTCTCACCTTCATTCCTCTCCTCAACTTAGTACAGTCTGTTGATTTGTAGGAATGTAAATGTGAATGACTTCTAAATGTACAGCCAAACCCATATTTGATCTTGATTTAATTTTCTAGAAAATCCAAAATAAAGTATATTAATGGTATGTACTCATATGCTGGTACTACCTGTTAGAGATTTATTGAGATGCTACAGTATCTATTGCTGATGATGGTTGCCATTAAGAAAAAATAAATTTCAAAACCAGGGAAATACGCAGAAATGTTAAAGGATAGATTATCTCACTAATTAAAATTACATAAAATGTCAATGCACATTGTATCTATTTTTATCTATATGGTCCCTCTGATTATTTACCAATATTAGTTCTCTTTCTTCTGAAAGTGATGGTGTCTCGTTAGATTAGGATGGTAAAATTCTGAACTAAAAATTACTTTTCACTAAGTTACTGTCAGGAAATAATGACATACTGAATGTTCTGAGTTGCAGTGTTGAGACAGATGACCTCATATGCTTAATAAACAGAATCCTATTAGAAGACACCTATAGCAAGCATTTGGCAGAGTATATGTTTATAATATTGTTCAATAAAAACATGAGGTAAATGATTATGTGAATCACTATTAATGTCCAAGAAACCAGAATATATTTTAGAATTTATATTTAGTATAGGCACCATCCTAAGTAGCAACATTTGCATAACTTTTTTGGCTTTGATGAATATACTTCATTTAGCATTTTATATTTCTGATGCTTAATGATGCTATTTAAGCAGGAAACATATGTTCCTTTTAGAAATATATAGAGGAAACATTTAAAATAAACTGGTCTTACTGTGTGGCAGACATAAATGAGTTTTTCTACAGAGAAGGATCCACAACAAGAGTTGTATCAAACTTGAAAAAAACCTGATTTTAAGGTTAACTTTTGGTACATTTTTGCTTTTTAGTTTTCCTCTTATAGCAAATGAAAATATGTCCTAACAAAGATTAATAGTGAAATCATAATTATTTAATGTGAAAATAATAAATACTCTCCTTTTGGAATTCAGTGGGTGAATAAAAAGATATTTCAGTCTTTTACTAACCCTTTTGGTTGTGCAATATTTTTAACTAAACTTTAAGCAGTTTTAATTGTATAGTGCTTTAAAAATAAGGTTCAATTAAGTGCAACATGTTATGTGTAAAGTGAAAGATAATATGTTCACATTTTAAAGTAGTTTGCTATAGTTAAATGTTTCATTACATCCCGTCTTATAAGGCACAAATTGAGCACATTGAGTCACTCGAACTCTTGGCCCATTATTCCTCTTCTACATCAGACCGCAATTCTACTCTAGCCTTTGGGTATATGATAAGGATAATTAATTTTTATTGCAAAACACTTTTGATTCACAGCTTCTTTTTTATTGAAAAAACACCAGGATCATTGGGAGAGCTGAGAGTGGCAGTTGGGGTAAAATAAAAAATAAATCAATGAAATAAGAAAAGGTCCTTACATAAATGCTCAGTAATTACAGCCCATGAGCTAGAAGAGTATGATTGATTCGACTCTGCACATGAGGTTGGAGCAGTGGGGTGAGAACTAAGCCTAGTCCTGGACAATGTTTCCCTTATATATGTATATATATAGGTATACACACACATAAAGACACCCGCACACACACACACACACACACACACACACACACACACACCAATAAGTCATATTGGTGCCAATTTTACTGTCCTTTGACATACTGTTTTAAATCAGATTCCTTGATTTGTTTGGTAAAACTGTCATAGAATTACTTGAAGAATTTTTTTCCTCAGCCTATATTCCTATGTTAATTACCTTATTCTCAAAATTCATACTGCTTTATTTGGGTTACAGTATAGTGATTACATCGTGGGTACTAGTGCCACACTCCCCAAATACAGATCTCAACTACAACTGAAAAACCCAGTGCCCAGACGATCACCAAGAACACAGTTGTAGACGAAGTAGGTAGACTGACTTACTGAATGGGAAGTCTTTTGGTCAGAGGAACTTAGGATAGGCTTATATAGAGTTTGGGAATTTGCTGGGGTACTTGGAAAGTACTATAAAAGCAGAGATCAGCACTTGATTAGGTAATACCAGGATATTGGGGCAATTCTGTGTCAATATCTATATAGAAAGTTGGAGAAACAGTTTGAAGTTGTTTTTGATCAAGTAGTAAGCAGGAATGGAAAACATTTGGACATTTCTGGGGTGTGTAATACCCCAGCTTTTGCCTTGTTCACTCATAGCTGTTTAGTGAGTTCGTCTGATGATATTCTGCTAAATTGTTTGTGTTCATCAGGGCAAACCACAACTTAGCTCATAGCTGCCAGTCTCGGTACCAGATGTCAGCTCTCAGAGCTGATTTTTATTTTCTCTTTCATAACCTAATGGATGTTTATCTTGGGCAATTTATTTAAACACTCTTAACTTTCATTTTCTTGTGAATGAAATGAAAATAACAGCATATTCATCAAAAGGACTAGTGTGTGCAGGGAGCTCATAACAAAAAGTTTCTTTTTCTTTCCCACTATATATTCATTAAAGGTTGGCTAGAGGGGGTGAGGGGAGCTTCTTCTTGCCGTCATTTTGGGTCCTCGGCTGGGAAGTGTTGCTATGCTTGCAGAAGTTCATAAACTTTCTTCCAAGAAAGGACATACATCATATCCACTCAAACTTAGCTGGCCACATAGACACACACAACCTCAAGATGGCAGTGAAGCATAGTCCCAATGGACTAGAAAGAGGGAGACATGGGCTGCTCGTGGACAGAACAAATGATTACCAAACCTGTGAGGTGCTTAGAACAGCATCTGGTCCTTAACCTGTGCTTAATAAATGCTAAATATAAAAATAATAAATGACTGTTACATTATTGCTATCATATCCATTTCCTTCCCTCCATAAGATTTATCTACATACGTAAGTTTATTTTCAGATGAGCTTTCCAGGTGAAACAAACACTAGATTTTAATATGCGTCTGACATTGAGATAGTAAGTAAAATTTTGTGTTAAGTGTATTGTGCTCGAATAGGTGACTTGCAAAGGTAAACAAGTTTATTTTTACACTAAAACAGTTTTTAAGTGTGGTTAGTATTTGAAATTTGAAACCTAGGAATAATTCATAGTTGTTGCTTATTTCATTTTTTTAGTGTGTTTAGATTTTATTTGACCGGTAAAATTAAATAATCTGTACATCCTGTGTGAAGTTGCCAAGTGGTACACTAGACTCATCTTATGCTGTGACTGTGTAGCAATAATTGAAAATATTACCATGGTGATTGCTATAGTAACATTTAAATTAGCATCAGTGCCAGGAAATCTTTACTATTGATCTGATAGAGCTTATTTTACAGTACATTATGAGAATATAAATGGAATTGTGCTGTTTTTTCATTCTATAGTATGAGGGAAAATAATGTAAGTTTTAAAAATAATAGATTTTTTTAGAAAAATGTTTAACTGCAAATGGTCATGATTTATGTATGATTAATCATATATTAATGATATCAGAATACTTACATAATTTTTTTCCACATTACATTATATTTCATTTGAATTTAAAAAAGTAAGATACATATAATTCAATATGCTGAATATTAAGTATTTTAAATTTGTTAAGCTATTTAGTCTTTCAACATGTATTTCTATTCTCTGTGTTGTGCAAGAGGATTTAATATACTTATGAAAGAAGATCCCTATTCTGTTTTTAAATCATCATCTTGAAAAGAGAGTCATAAGTAATTTGTTAGTGAAACTTATTTTTTCCAAAGCTTACAAGAGAATTAGTAGTAACTCCATGAGTATTACTATTTTTATTAAAATCCTGTTTTACAAATTAAGAAACTGAAATCATTAAATAAAGCACTTTATGTAACTCTCTGTCCTTAATATTATAGACTCAATGCTAAAACTTAAAAAAAAAGAATCTCTTATCTTTCTCTAGTAAAGTCAAAGAAATATTACAAATTGTTAACAGATATTTCTGTTTAATTAGCCCTGAATTAGTTTCTTAGGGCTGCCAGAACAAAGCACAGGGGGTTTAAAGCAACTGATATTTATCTCTTACAGTTACGGAGGCTAGATGTCGGAAATCATGGTGTCAGCGTGTCTGTACCCTCCATAGAGTCTAGTGAAGAATAATCCTATTTCTTCCAGCTTGTGGCATTTGGCTTGTGGCAGCATAAGTCCAGCCTACCTCTGCCTTCACATGACCATCCTCACACCTCACTGGTGCCTGCTCCCCTCTCCTTATGTGCATACCATTGGATTAGGGCCCACTCCAATTCAGGATGACTTCATCTTAACTTGATTACATCTTCAAAAACTTTATTTCTAAAGAAGTCCACCAGAGGGGTGAGGAGTTAAATATACATTTCGGTGAACACAGTTCATCCCATAACATGCACACTTACATGCTCGTGAAGCAATCCCTGGAACTGTTAACCAAATATTTCTGGATTTCTCTCTTCCAAACACATCATAGGACTGTTTGTCTTTTCTCCCACATCTGAATGTAGTCATAACCATGGGATTTGCTTCAGCCAGTGAAATGTGAGTGCAAGTGAGTGTGTCTCTTCTGTGTGGAAAGCCTAAGGGCCGACACAGGGTTCCCTTTGCCCCCTCTCTCCTCTTGGCAATCGTGGGAGCATGGCATTGGAAATACCCTTGCTTTGGGTTCCTGGTGATAAGGTTTATCACAGCCTCCCAGTAAAACCACAATGGCTATGTGCCCTGAATAAGCATTATAATATGAGTAAGGCTAAAGCCACTGAAATTTTGAGTTTTTTGTTACCATAGCACAGTGTGATGGGTGCATAAATATCTACTGGAAATTATATGCTTCCCTAACCATAAGAGCAACAACAAAAACTCTAAAATTTGTAGCATCAACTTAAGGCTAGGCTACCCAGGAAGTGGAGAAGCTTTACCAGAGTTTCAAAAGATGGATATTTATTTCACACAAGGATATAATGTTTGGTAAAACTATGACTGGTGGTAACTTGGAAAGCAGATCCTGGACCCAGTGAACTTGGGGTTAATGTAGGAAAAGAGAGTGTTAATAGTATATATTTTTCACTATGGCTGTATCATCCAAGTACTATAAAAAGATAAATCCAGAGAGCTTTTGCCAGTTTTCTGATAGAAATGTAAGGAAATGGAGATGGCATAAGTGGGAGACTGGCAGGTGGAGAGGAAGAGGTAACATTTTCTATGCTCCTTGATAAAAGAGAAACAAAGTGTTATGTGATCATGGCTGATTGAAACTTTTAGAGCAAAAAGCAAATCAAGAGAATGGTCAACACAGCTATTTTTAAAACTTCTGAATGGATTATATCATCAAGGTTAAGATCTCAGTTAAGACTTTAGTTCCTAGCAAATCCTTTTACTTTGACAAAATATCTAATGTTAAAGATACTAAGGCTGTGGTTCTCCCAGTAAAGCCCAATAAAACCTAGGAGGCTACAATCAAGTAGGCATAGCAAGACCTGTGGAGCAGTGGGAAGAGAACACATAAATATAGAAAATCTAAGAAGTATTTTTAAATGACACATGAAATTCACTAGCGTCAAATTGAAAAACAGGGTTTAGTTTAGTTGTCCTGCTAAAGAGTTCAGCAGCCTGGACCAAAAAATGTCTGTGTCTCATGGAGGTTAAAATGATGCTGGGGCCGTCAACCTGCCCAACCAGTAAGCTGGCTAAGAAATGTGTTCAACTCTCAAAGGCTGACACTATCCACTGCCTTCTTCAGCAGTGGTCAGTGAGGTCAATGAATACCAAGAATTCCAGAGAGTGAAGGTCACAAAGAACAGTATCCAAAGGAGCTCCTCTTGGGAAGCACAGCCTCATTCTCCATGACAGGATGAAGAGACAGGCAAACAGGATTCCAAATCTGCATGGCTTTCAGAAGAAAAGCATTTATTGTGCTTGCACTGACTCTGTACCACCACTGTTCATTGCAGGTGTGGAGCAAAGACACTATCATTTTAGTTCATAACTCTCTTCATGAGAAGCCTCATCTGGACTTGATATAGATACTACTTACTGCCTGTGATCCCCCCCTTAGCCACCCCCTCAATTTGAACTTGATAACAAGTCTAGATGTGACTTATGAGTTGTATTTTTTTTTCTCCAGGGGAAGAATCAACCTTATGTATGGTAACCAGGGCTTGAGTTGTCTTGATGACCTGTGTTATTTACTAAATATCTCTGATTTCTCTTGTTTGTTAGGAACATATTTCACTAATACTATTCAAGTTAGACAAAGTAACCTGATTTGTTCAATGAAAAGTGAGTGGAGTTGATGTGTGTCAATTCTGGGTGGAGGTGTTAACAGACTGAATGTCAATTGTAAAGTTATTCTTTGTCCTGTTTTGGCAAAGGTGCAAGCAGAGATTGAATATGTCTCCTTTATCCTGAAATTCTGATAAACATGAGATGTAACAACCTTCACTTGCTGACCTATGTGGGTGTGAGAAAGATATATTATTGTTTTAAAACACTGTTATCATTGCACTCACTAGTCCATTCAAACTAATATCCAGGCACTATTCTATTTAGTTTATGTGTATCAAATAACTTAACTCAAAACACCATAAAAACAATACACATTCAAGAGAGCCAGTGGTTAAATAACATGTTCAATGTCACCTAGATAGGACTAGTGGAGCTGTGATTTGAAACCAGACATCCTGACTTGAGGACATGCTCTCAATCAATAAACTGCAAGAGTCTGTGTCTTAAAATTTGAAATAGTTTTGCAAACCAACTGCAGAGAAGTGAAATTAAGACAGATATAAGAACATCTGCAAATGTATTTGTCAATAAGAAACATTGTAGCTTGTTTTAGGAAGTAAAAGTTAGACCACTTGACTATATGAATATTTAGAGACCATTTGAATAGTCCAGGTAAAAAACAATGTACATTTACCCATAAAGACATTGCAATATATGAATTATATAGTGAAGGCCATAGTTTCAATCCAGTGGCCAGTTTCCAGTCTTCATATTTTTGATCACTTGATTTTGGGTCACTACCTCTTACTGGATACACTTCCCTCCCTGGGCTACAGGAACACACCACTCTTGCTCGGTCTTCGTCTGCTACTCTCTCCCCCTCCCTTCTGTCAGAGAGACCCAACTGAAACAAGCCAGACACTGCTGCTGTAGGAACCTTGATTCGGCTTTTGCTCTGAAAATACTGTCCACCACATATCTTCTTGGATAGCTCCCCTTTCTTCAGATATTTACTCAAATAACACCTTCTCAATAAAGCCAACTTGTAATTTCACTTGCTTCCTTTAACCAACCAACCCCTTTTATTCAAATCCCATGATGTTGCTCTAAGGTTTTTTCAAGAGCACCGAATATCTTCTATCTACTATATGTTTTTCACATTTATTATGTTTATTGGATGGTGTTTGTCTCTTCCTGACCGAGTATAAGTTACATAAGAGCAGTCATCTTCGTCTTTGTTCTTGGCAATAGTAAGCACCAGATAAACAGTTAAAGAATAACTGGTTGGTTCATTTCTACAGAGTAGATGCTCATTCACACCACGGATATAATGTTAGATGGCTCCTTGGAGTCCATCTAGGACTTGGATTTGGATACAGGTGATTGGCTGAAAATGTGCTTCTCAGGAGAAAAAATGTAAGGGAGGGAATGAAGCAGGAGTGAGAAAGGAGAAAGAACACACCACCAACATAATCTCAGGTTGAGTCTAGTCTTGGTGTGATCCACATGAAGAAGGCTCTGAGCAAAAAATGGAACAGAGAATTGACCCACATTGAAACAAGAGGTTTGCCTATTTATGCTTCAGTGTCATTGCCCATGGTAGTGAATAGAGTGATTTCCCTAATTTGGTTGTGCTCCCAGTGCAGAAAATTACTCAGAGGAAAGTGATTACTGCAAGCAGTTAGCAGTCAAATCTCCCAGCATCTAGCTGATAAGTAGACTGGCTTGGTAACTGGGATTTACATGGAGCATAAAAGCATTTACTACAGCATCCAGATTGACATAATAAACTACGGATGTGTTTATGCCTTTAAAATGGTTAGTGTAATAGTTTACAATGACCCTCTCAAATCTATTTATAGTTTCTTAGGCAAAATTCATATTGTTTCACTGTACATTAATAGAATATAATTATATAATGACCTAATCAATAGCTTCAGCGTGAAGGAAAGGCATACTGTTATTTTATATTATGCACCTATTATATTGCAGGTTTTTTTACACACATAACTTTATTTAATCATTTATCCCCTTAGAAGGTAAGTGCATGATTGCCATTCTAAATATAATGAAAATAAAACCTAGTTAATAAACTCACTTCCACTCATTGAGTGACAAAGGCAGAATATTAATCCAAACCTCCTTCAGATTTACTATCCATTCCACTCATCTACCTGCATCTATAATGTCAATGTAAAATTACATATTTTTCAAAATTAAGTCTGTTTTATTTTGAAAGTAACTGAGAAATCTTAAATTCATATATTTAAACAGAAAAACATATCAATATTTCTACTAATCTCTAATTGAAACTTAGCATATTTTTCAATTATATTTATGGCTATCAACCCACAGTAGTATTAGAGGTATCTGTGACTTTATATCAGTAGGAACTCAATATTACATGAAATACCTTATACATTTTTCTTTGAAATTATGGTACTGATCAGATATGCTGCCAAGTCTTCTTATTTATTGCATTAGGTAAGAAGCATTATATTATTTTACCCCAACTGGTTTTAAAAATATGTTGATGGCTGTATTTTTAAAAAATTGGTTTCCTTTTTAGTACTATGTATCTTGTATGTTAATTCATGCTTTAAAAACATTACTCTGTCATCAGACTGACAAAAGTTTCATGAAACAAAAAAGTTGAAATTCCTTTTTAAAATCCTTAATATTGTCTTGAATATTTGATTAAATATTACCTTCATTTATATCTCTGTTGTGGAAATTATTATACATACTTGTATATTTGTTCAATGATTTATTCCTCCATAGCTATTTAATGTCCCTTTCTCTCCATAGCACTGCCAAACACATCCTACCATCCACCCACTTGTTCCCATTTGCCCCAACCCCATGCTAAGACAAACTGGCCAACAGTTGGGTATGAACTCTTGCTTTCCAGAGCAAACTCAAGAAAGGAGCTCTGTCAAATCAAATACATTTTTAAATATGGGTGGAACACTACGTGTTCCTTCTTAAACGAGAAATACTTAGCGTAGGCTGATGGCATGTCAGACACTCATTAACTTGCATCTGACACACTCTGATGTTCATTTCTGACACTGGAAGTTGACATGAAACCACAGGCAGAAAATTCACTTACAGCTTTCTCCAGTAATTAGAAATTTGAAATGTAAATTTAAGTTTTTCTTTCATTTTCCTGAGGGATTAAATATTATTCAACAAATGACTTCTAAGGTCAGTAATCTCTTCAGGAATGTGTCATAAACAAACTGTCTCTTGTTACATATGTAGACTATATTCCTAGAATGTATACTCCTTGAGGAGTTTGCTGTTCTGTTGAGCTAGAAAAATGACTAGGAAAAGAGTAGGTACTTCATATATATTTGGTGAAAGAATTAATATGTGGGTTTTTTGATAACTTTATGGTGCATCACTGTATTATATGTAAGTTGCATTACCTATTTACCCTTCCCCTGCTCTTACACATTTAGTTCATTTTCAGCCCCCTCAATGTTTCTGTCAGGATATTTGCAGGAAATGAGTATGCAGGTGACAGGCTCCATGATTAGGAAGGGTTTAATGCAGGATGTGTCCAGGGTTAAAGGAACTAACTAGAGATGGTGGCATAGCAGGAATTCACAACTACATGAACCTGTCCCCTCCTGGGCCTAACAGAGTTAGGCAGGAGCTGGGGCAGAAACTACTCCAGAGAGAGTACCTGTATTCTGACAGCTTTCTCTGCAATGAGCTGTGACTCGATGGTATTCTGGAGTGACAGCTCATTGTAGAGAGAATCAACCAATCTTAGTGGTGCTGCATGGAGGAAACTCTACCTCCCTTTCCTCCTGCCTGTGCCTCATGCTGTCTGACTCCAACCATGGACCAGTGACCCCACCAATACTGAATTTACCTCCTGCCATCCTGAGCAAAGTGGAGACTTCAGATTGGCTCTGAAGGCACAAATACAAAATGTCCAGAACATCTAATAATAAATAATGGTTTGATAAACATGGTTTTACTCAAACATTTCTTTCAAATGTCTGATTTCTTAAGAAATTTTCCTAGAATTTGAATTACCTGGTCAAACACTGTAAATGATTTTAAGGCTTTACACTTATGACAAATTATTTTGAATGAAATGTTATACATCAACAATATTCAAAGAACTATTTTGGTTTCCTTTTCTGTACCAAGAACTATGTCCACCCTATGACCCCTTAACAGCACTAAATACTATCCTTCCTTTTTTTCAGAATTTCAACTTTCATTGCCAAATACCAAGGTTTATATACTCAAAACTTAATTATAAGGTTTGTATTTTCTTATTTTCCATTGAGACTGAAATTGTATTTGTATTTTTTTACTACATGTATAATTTTAACCATTGTATTATCTTTAATAACCATGGAAAATACTTATGGAACTCAATATTTTAAGTCTAGTCTGGAGCATTCCTGAAATTCCAGACTCATATATCTAAATGCACATGTGTTATCTACATTTGGATGCTAAATAAGGTGCATCAATCTTAACATGTTCAAAATCAAAACCTTGATTCCCTATTCCACACACTACCTGAACTTCTAGTGCCTCTCATCAGTAAACATTAGCTCTTATCTATTGTTCAAACCGAAGCGGTGGATTCATTCCTAAATTTTCCACTTCCATTCCTTCATCCCAGTGAGAACATTGTATTATTAGGATTATTTCAATCACTTTCTAGCTATTATCTCTGTTTCCTTTCTTGCTTTACAAAGACTATTTTACATATGCCAGCTAGAGTTACTCATTAGCATTCAATTATGTTACGATCCTCCTGTGCTACAAACTCTCACGTGATTTCGATATGAAGGTTAAAACAATTTACGGCTTGCATGACTTTGAAAGCCTAGTGCCTCTTGGGCCTCACAGATGATGACTCTCCTCTGGTTCATTTAGCTGGATGTACATGCATGTTCCCTCTGGGACCTGAAGGCTTCTGACATAAAAACTCTTCCATGTCAAGTATTTGCAGTTTGTTAGTCCCTTTCTCTGGAACTCTGTTCCCATTGAAATCCTCATCCCTCACACCCTAACTCCTCCAGCTTTCTATTCAAATGTCACCATCACTGAGAGGCTCCCTGTTTGACCACATTGTTGAAAATAATGATATCTCCCCCAGTACATGTAATTTATCCTCTATCCATTAAATTTATTTTTCTCAATAGGGGGCCATTTTTAGAATAGTTTTAGATTCACTGAAAAATCAAGAAGATAGTACATACTGTTCTAATATGATATGCCCTTTATCTACTTTTGCCTACTATTAACATATGATGTTAGCACAGTAGTTCTTTTATAATTAATGAACCAATTGATATATTATTAAATGAAGTCCATAGTTTATTCAGACTTCCTTAGTTCAAATTTAATAAATTTTCTGTTTCAGAATTCCCCCCAGGATATTACACTTCATTTAGTAGTCATGTTTCTTTAGTCTCCTCTTGGTAAAGATAGTTTCTCAGACTTCTCTTATTTTTAATGACCTGGGCAGTTTTAGAGAGTCAAGTATTTTGTCACATTCCTCTCTATTGGAGTTTGAAATTTCTCTTATTATCCAGGCTTTATGTTCTTGAGCAAGAAGACCACAGATGTCAAGTACCATTTGCATGATATCAAATCAAGATATTTGCTATCAACTTGATTAATACTATAGATATTGACCTTGATCACCTGGCAGAAGCAGTGTTTGTCAGCTTCCCACAAAAGCAAACAAACAAAACACACACACAAAACCTTGTTTCCCTCAATTTTCATACTGTGTCTCTGGAAGGAAGTTACTCTGTACACCCCATACTTACAAAATAGGGATTTGAGTTCTTCCTCCTTGAAGGTAGAGTTTCTAGATTATTTGGAATTCATCCTTAAAGGAGATGTGTTTCTTCCCCAGTAATTCATTGATTGAATCATTTATTTCTATCAATATGAACAAAGGGGTATTTATTTTACCCATTGGGTTATAATACAATCTTTATTAAATTTCTTATTCATATTGTTAGAGATTAGGCCATTGAGGACTTTTTCATCCTGTGTCCCTTGACATATTCCTGTAAATGTGGGTTTGGGGATGCATGTGTGTGGTAAGCACTTCTTTACTTTCTGGCATTATGATATGCTCCTTGTTCATCTTGTACATTTCCTGTTTTATTCTTGGAATCAACCATTTCTCCAAGGAGCCATGGTTCCTTTAATTGGAAAATGGTATTAGAAACCAAAGTCTGGGTGCCAGGTGAGTTCACTGGTACTCAGTAGCATTGTTGCTAGGCCATCTCACACAGCAAAGGAAGGAATACATCTGTGTGTATGCTAACTTGCGTATATACACATATCTATAAATTTATGTTTTCAGTATGTAGCCTTCTATAACTATATTAAAGTATGTGAATTTTCACTAATGTCTCCAACACTATTCTATTACCACATGGATCATACTGTCCCTTCCCCTTGTCTATCTATAAATTCCTACAATAGTAAGCAACCTGACTCCCAATAGATGTCATCTATCTACTTAATTGCTCAATTTCACTATACATGTATAGCACCACAAGAATCTCTAACCTATACCCTCAGGAGAAACAACTTTAATGACTAGAATGCAGCAGTTATGTGCAATTCTTTCCATTTAGTCTTAGGGACTCTGCTTACTTCTGAGGTTATTTAGGTCAGCACCTTTCTCTCCCATTCCCTTCCCTGAGATTGTTACACACATTTGTAGTTAGTTAGAATCTGCTGTCATTGTCTATATTCCTTCTTGGAGCCCCATCACTCCAGCCTCCAATTCCTAAATGATTTTTTATTTTAATTTTCATAGTTGAGGTTCATTCTGTGTTGTGAAGTTGTACAGAATTTGACAAATGCATAGTATCATGTAGCTGCCATTGTGGTACCATACAGAACCCACTGCTCCCAAGGTCCCCTTTGTCCACCTGTTCATCTCTGCTACCCTCTTTCCTGGACCACTGGCAGCTGTTCCTTCAGTTTTGCCCATTCCAGAAAGGCATTTGAATCATTCAGTGTCAGTTTGAGTCATTCAGTGTGCAACCTTTTCAGACTGAATTTTCTCACGTAGCACTATGCATTTAAGTTTCTTCATGTTTGTTTGAGACTTGATAGCTCATTTCTTATCTCTGAATAATATTCTATATGGATATACTACAATTCACTTCTCCACCTATATTTTCCGCTGGTCTCAACCAATATTATGATTTTTAAAAAGTTTTTGTTTCTGGATGTCCAGATATTCCAGAATTTTGTTGAGACAGCTATCCTTTCTCCATTGAATTGCCTTTGCCCTTTTATCAAACAATAGTTGACTATGTATGTGGATCTAATTCTGGACTATATTCTATTCAGCCAATCTTTGTGTCTATTCTTTTGCTAAGACTATGCTGTCTTGGACTGTAAACTTAGAGTAAGTTTTGAAATTGTCTTGCTTTATTTTTTTATAACACTTTGGACCACTGTCACTTCATTTATTTATTTGTTTGGTTTTGTTTATTTGTCCTCTGCTACCATCTCTACAAGACAAGGTACTTTGTTTAATTAATTGCTGTGGCAATAATACCTAGAATAGTCTGCATGTGGCATGTTTTTATCAATTTTGTTTAGGCAATGAATGCATACAAGTCTATAATTCTTTTTACTTATTTTAAAATACATGTCTATTATTTTTAAAATAGTTTTTCAGAAAATTCTTTATAAATGATACTGACTCATTCTCTATAAAATTTTTTGTTTTGTTTTTTTTTTCTCCTTTTCTCTTGTGTTTAAGGTGGAGGGGTCCACCCAGGTTGTGAAAAGTGTTGAGATTTCATACAAGCTTAATTACCTATTCCTATGTAAAACCTTCTCTTCATCTCATTTCCTACACTTACAGCCTCACTGTTGTTCTTTGTTCTTGTATTGTTTTTCCTCAGGTGAGAGTGTTATTGCATATGCTTTTGCTATAGAATAGTGTACATTCCTCTTGGCTTCAATGTAGCCCAATTTCATGCTACCTGTTATGTCATTTTGCTACACCAACTTGGAACTTTTCATTAGCGTCTAGTGTTTAAGGAGAAATTCACTAAAAATGTCACTATTGTTTGTGGTAATATCAAATTTTACCTGCCTCTTCAACCAATAATACCTTGTCAGCCAACATTCTTAAACAAGTCGTGAACATAGACTGCTCTCTCCTGAGAGATTTCCAAACTGAAATATATCTAAAATAATACTCCTTAAGTTGTCTCCTTTTTTTCTCTTGGCTGTTTATATAATGGGGGTGTATTACTGAATGGATATAATGATATCCTGGCAAGCACCAAAGGAGCATCTTTCAGTAGAGGATTATACATAAGTTCTGATTCTCTTGATCCCTATCCGTGGGACCAATGCTGGGAAAACACTTGCTTGCCAATCTCAGTCTACTTTTAATTGAAAGTTGATGTTGTTTTCACATATCATAGAATTATCAGTTGTTATTTCTTTTCTTAATCTAGCTCCACTATCCTTATGAACAGTAGTTATTTTTCTCACATTCTGGTGATAGGTTGTTTACATGCTTTTATTTTCTCTAATTCTATATATTCTACTTATGTCTTCTTATTTTGGTTAATGTTATTATTGGTTTTATGATAAGTTATTGGAAAAACCTGATTTAAGAGCTTTTCTTCTGCCATCAGTCTATACTGCCATATTTCTAGGAAAGACATAAAGCTAAATTTTTAAAGCTGTGAGTGTACTGGTGTTAACTCTCAAGCTTTGGATTATGCAAGATAGGCAGCTCATGTTTCTTCCTTGAGTTTCTGTTTTTCTTGAAATCACTTTACATTTATTTAGGTAAGGGTTATCTAAATTATAATGTGACAATGATTGGAGTGGAATTCTTGGAAAATAATAAATGATTTTAGAGACCTTAAATAACAAAAAATATGTGTGTGACTATATATATATATATAAAATCAATGAAACAGATGATCAATTATACATATTCATATACACATATATTTATATAGCACATGTAATAATTATCAATTACTATGAAAATAGACATGTGAAAACATATATCCATTAATAATTATTTGATTATGAACTCAAAATTTTGGTGTCTATTTATGTGATATGCATAGCACTTGTTCTTTATATATGTCACCTAACTGAGCTGTCAGACTTGTTTCCCCAACTGCTGTAAAAACACAGTTGTTCGTTGAAAGAGCACTGGCCATGGACTCAAACAACATACATATGGCTTTTCCCAAAATCAGAAAATAAATGGGTGATCAGAAATGATTTCCTTTAACTCTCTAAACCTCATAAATATCATTGGAAAAAGATTTAAATTATATGACCCTATCACACAGTTGTTTTGGTTTTTCTTTATTTTTTTTAAAGATAAATAGGTTAGTGTAAGTGGGAGGGTGCCTTTGATTACAAGTCATATGACAGGGTACTAAAATTAATCAGCTACAATTGTGCAATATGTATATTTTATCTGAGAAACTTTGCCTGAAAAATAAGATTGGAATGATTAAGTACTTTATTTGAGTTTAAATTGTAGGGATAAGAAATAATGATATACTTTAATTCTGGGTATGTATTTTATATGCTGAACATCCTACTTAATTACAATAATACACTTTTTTGATTCACAAATAGCCAACAGACATTTTTCTCAAATGCAATTGAAATTCACTTCTCCACCTATATTTTTTTTGATTCACAAATAGCCAACAGACATTTTTCTCAAATGCAATTGAAACATAATTAAGGGTACAAGGGAATAATAATACAACAATATTCAGTTCTTAAAGTTAACAAGACTCAAGTGAATTCCCTGATTACAAAATCAAAGTTAAACTAAATTTGAAATATTGTACTTTATAATGCATCTGATGGTATTTATTTATCAACAAAAATGTGTGATTAAAATGCAGAGCAATTTAAGTCTGATAGAGACAATTAGGCATAGAAAATTTAGTAATCAGCTTGTTGCAATTGAATGAGTAAAGGATATGAAGAATTTTTTTTTTAAACCCATGAGATAAGAGTTTGCTAACTAAAACTAAATGCAACAAACAAAAAACCTTTTAGGATATGCACTTTTGTCTGAGAGCAGAGGAATGTTCTGCTGTTAAATTGGCCACAATTGAGGTACACAAGTATTTCCTAAATGTGAAAGATTTATGCCAAGAATTATCAGAGAAATAAAGAAGATAATTAATGAAAAGATTCTAAGTTCAAAAAAAGCATTCAATAATTTATACCAAACACATTTTGAAGTTCATACTTAATCCTATGTTGTACAAATTTTTATGAATAATACTCTTACTTCCCTGAAGATTATATTCCACTTGTTAAAAAAAATTGTTTCAAAAGACACACTTCCTCCCAGTTTAATTATTTGCATATATCTATTAGCATGTTTATGCAAAGGAATATCAAACCAATCTTCTGTGTGCTTCCAGGTTCAAATTGGGGGTTTTTCCATTTTTGGCATGAATCAATTAACTCATTAATTTTACAAATATATATTAAGTACCTACTGTATGTAATTGCTGTCTTATGCAGAATATGGTAATTTATAAAATATCTCACATTAGAAGTTACATTATAACTAGAGGAAATAGTCAATAAGCATATAATCTACTAAATGAAAGAGATTATTAAAATCATAGTAAATAATATAAACGGAATAAATGAGTGATATGAAAGAAATCAAAGTAGGGAAGATTGCTTTTGAAAAAGTTGTTATAAAAGAGTTTTTAAGAAAGTAAAATGTTTCCCCATCATAATACGACAGATTATAGAAGAACCTATCTTAAAGAGTGTCATCAATACTTAAATTAAATTATGTAAAATTAGGAGGATAATAAATCACTTTGCTTCCTATTATTAATTATGCCAAATATTGTTAGTGACACTATCAAAATGGCTTTTTTCTACCAAATATAAGAAAAAGTTGATTCTTATTTTTCTAGTAGATCTTTTCCCCCAATATGAATGACTCAAAAAATGGCTCAACATCCACCCAGTTCACAAACTAATAAACTAGAGTTATGTTTCCTTTTTTTTATTACACCCCCCATAACTAATATGTGAGAAGGTAGTGTCTACTCTTCTGAATATGTGAACTATGGAATTTATCCATGTTTTTGGTCTGGTTTCCCTGAAGTGGACCCTGAGTTGAAGATTTGTATGCAAGTGATTGATTATCGAATTACTAACATGTCAGAAAGTTAGGGAGAGAGTGGGGAAGCAGGACAGGAAGAAAATTTCACACGAGTATGATTTCAATCAAAGTCCCAGCCTCATTATGATTCTGTAGGGAAGCTTTGGGATGTGAATAACATGTAGGTTTCCATACTTCCTCACCTATTAAACAGTGGCTCCTGGCTTCCATAGTATGTGATTATGGACCTGCAGGATCCCTGCACACGTGGGCAAAGTGGTCCCTGTAGCCAAGAGAAGTCTCCCAAATACAGCTGCATGGGAAGACCTTTGGAAGCAAAAAGAGAAGAAATATATAGTGTATGTAGTGTGTGTGTGTGTGTGTGTGTGTGTGTGTGTGTGTGTGTGTGTGTGAATGTAGCTATATTAAAGAATCAAAGGGAACCTTAGAAAAGTACTAGTGTCCCCTTCAAACTATTTCTCAATATACCATTATCATCTTTTTCTGGACTAGAATAAGTGTCCAATTGTTCTCCCCTTTAACCATATTCCTTATCTACCTCTAATCAATTTTCCACTCTACAGCTTGGTTAATCTTTTCTAAATGTCATGTTAAAGTCTTCGAACTACTTTCCACTGCACTGAAAATAAATGCTATTTCATACTCCAGCGTGTACAGGTCTATGGGATCCTCACCTCTGCCTATGTCTCTCACTCCATCTAATACTAACTTTTCTGCTTAAAAGCTTACATTCCACCCAAAGTGGGCATGATGGTTAGAAAAGACTACAGGAGATGAAAAATGTTCTCCAGTTGCTTTTTCAAGAGTGATTAATAAGGACAATGACCAAAAGAAATCTCCCACCAGATAGAAAATAGGGTAACCGGTTTGGTCAACTAAGGAATTTGTTATTTTATCAAAGTGAGATATCAGCTTTCTTTGAGATTTTCTGTCTCATTGCTCATTTCCCAGTACACCATCGTTGATCAACAGAATTTGGGAATTGTTTTGAGCAAGTGGCTGCTAAATGCTACTTTTCCATTACATTTTTCGACATACTATTTGACATTGTAGTTTTCTGATAGTTATTTTGGAGTTTTACATTAGCTAAATTTACCAATTTCCTGGAGTTTACAGGATTATGAATAGCCAAATGAGGACCTGTCAAATACCATCACCCAAGATTTTAGAGTCAATGACATAACTTTGATTTCTCTTATTCTGGGAAGCGTGAGTTTGTGGCCACTTATGTGTATTTTGTTAAATAAGAGCATTTAAAAAATAATGGGTATGGAAAATAGGAGACCTATGTATTGCCGGACAGAGCCAGTAACTCTGGACCATAGCAAGCATCCATTCCACTACCTGCCAATCACCATTCTCTGCTATGCTATGTAGGAGGAACCACGGTTGGTGGTGATGATGATGATGATGATAATGATGATGATGATGATGATGATGGAAACATGCTGAGAATTTGTATGCTAGCTTCTTTACATATATAATCTGATGTGAAAGTGGTTTTTAAACCTGTTAGTCCAAGAAATAGTTCTAACACTACTTGTGGATCTTTGTCAAATTCTTCACCCCTCAGTTTTCTCATAGGTCTATGCTGCAGTAAAAACAACTCCTTGTAATACAAATAGCTATTAATCTGCATTGATAAAAGTTCAAAGTGAAAATTAATAGCAATATCTTGTGAGCCAGGTACTGAATATTCTCCTTTAATAGGAGTAGATGAGAATTAGTGATGGGGGTTAAGACCCCAAAATTTCACAGATAATAAGGGACAAAGCCAAGCTAGAGGCATATATAGGACTTTCACATCTTGATAATTGCAACTGATTCCACAGATGGATGGCCCAGGCCTGGGCATCTGGCCTAAGACAGGTAAATCAGAATGTATTACCAGAATTTTTTTTCAAACTCAAATTAGAAACAACTGCCAGTTGCTTTCTGGATTGGAAGATATTAAAACTGAACTCCATTCCTGTAGTCCATCAGGTTGAGGAGATCATTATCAGCAACAGCATCTTTGTTATTATCTCACATCTTCTAAATTAAATGCCTTACAAATTAAAACAATTTGCTAATAAATAGAATTATAAATGAACTATCATCACTAATATAGAATCAGTTATATCAACAGATGGACATTGTATGAAAATTCTGGATCAAATTATCCCATAGGTAAAACTCCATATATAATTTTGCAATACCATTTTTGGTTGCTCCTTTTTCTTATTATTTTAGGGTATAAATACATATCATCTTTCTAAAGTATCAGATAAAATGTTTCCATTTACAGAATGTTCCCCTCAGTTTCAAATAAATTTGAATGACTTAGTCAACTGATTCTTGGAAAAAAATTGTTATCAATTGGAAAGGATCAACATGGTATGGTGCTAGGTATTGCAAGACACCATCCAAAGATATTTGGTATAATTTAATTTGTCTTGAGGCAACATCTCAATATATTACAGAAAAACAAGGAAGACAAAGAGAACAAGGAAGAGGAAAAGAAGTAGGAGAAAAAGTTTATAAAAGGTGATAGATTGTGAACAGAAAAAAGTGTTCTTTTAAGTATTAGGTCTATAAATATGTAGTATATATTAATAAACATTAAACTTATTAATTGTAAGGACTTTAGGAACATTGCTATAATCTTTGGTGTATTGTAACCTTAATTTTTTTCAGACTATGTAATATTTTAAACTACAAATATACTTACATTTACGTGCTTCAGTGTAGTGATATTCCAGTCAAAGGGCAATTTTCTATATAGTTTATTTGCACTACATGTATCTTTCTACTTTTCTACATGATATGTAAGCTTTTGAATGATAATTCACTGATATAATATCGGTAAATAATGTATATATATTATTTATAAAAGATTTAAATAATGTTTAGAAAAGTTTTACAGTTAACAGGTTACACATAAGTTAAACACAACCTAATAAGACATCTTTTCTCCCACACTCCTCAGGGGAAGCAGACGGTATATTGAATTTGATATCCTGCTGAAGCTACAGATAATGAGGACTTACCATTGCCTACCACTATTCATCTGGACCTATATGTTTCACACAGTTGATGCTATCCCATTACAAGAAAAGGCTAACAGTGATTTACCAAGCAAAAGGATAGTGGGTCTGACAAAAGATGATGGTAAAGTGCTACATCGCACCAAGCGTGGCTGGATGTGGAATCAGTTCTTCTTGTTGGAAGAGTATACAGGTACAGACACACAATATGTAGGCAAGGTAAGAATTTTTATATGATAAATCTGGAAGCCAAAAGTGATAGCAATTTATTTTTTACAGCAACTTTCCATGTCACTAATGATTATTCAAAGATATTAGACTAATCATGATGTGCAGAAGGCATGGTATTGCATATTTCTTCAGTAGGGTAGGATGAGGATGTGATTTGTTCAGGTAGCTAAATATAGGGTCGTATCCACAGTCAGCCTCAAAATAAAATAAGACATGTATGAACTTGATTCATTATTAATCAGCTAATAGGATTTAATTTTATGTGTATGCATCTAAAGATTAAAAAACTTTCTTTGAAATTTAAAGTCAAGGTAGATAATAACTTACTGTGTTATCTGAGGCAAAACAAAATACAATTGTCATATACCAAAAATTATGAAAACACATTGTTCTTTACTAATGAATAATTTATTAAGAACAGTATGTTGTTTGAGAAATAAATACAAAGACTTGTACATGCTTCTATTTCTTACGATCTGTCAAACTGAACTACTCTCTGCCTTTAACCCAGACCAAAGGGTTTGATGCAGGAGGAAGAAAAAGAAGTAGAAAGGAGACATGACCTTTAAGAAGACTTAATGCCACTCCAGTAGCACTGGGGAGTTAGTGGCAACAGGAACATGTAACTCCCTTCTTGTATCCAATTTTGAGGAAATAGATTAATTACCTCCCTCCTTTTCTTTCCTTTGTGTCTCAAAGGTGAAATGATCTTTCTGATCTCCAGAAATTTCTATTTATCTTCCCCTTACCACTCTCATTCATACTATTTCATACCCAGGACAATGCTTTTGTTCACTGTGGATTATCTCCACTTTATACCCAATACTGAGATGCTTTCAAATTCTGAGAGCAAAACAAAATAAACAATTATAAATGCTAACATTGCCCATAGAACATGTATTTCTTTTTCTCGATTATTGGCACATACACTAGAAGGGACTATAATGGTCTGAGTATTATTTGACTCATGGCAAAACTAGACAAATAAAAATAGGCCAAAAATTTTTAAAAGACACAGAAAGTAGCCTGTTTCACAAAATTCACGTTTATTGCTTTTAAACCAGAAGCATATTTATTCTGTGAAATTGCCAGAGTCTTGGTCTAATTTTTCATTTTGTGTGTGTGTGATAGGATATTTTTTCAAATGCAGCCTTCTTTTTCAGAAGCCTATTATTTCCTCTTCTTTGGATATTTCTATCCTCTGGTTCCATAGGTTGGACTCATTTTGCTCCATACAGTCCACTTGCTGATTATTTGTTCTCTCATTTCTCCTCAGGTTAGTCATATAGCATACCTAATTTAACATCACTTTTCACTCTATAGTTTATAACTAACATCAAGATATTTGAAGGTCAACTGAGAAATGTTTGTGTCTAAAGATTTCAAATTGCCTTATGATTCTCATTCAAAGGCAGTGTATAAAGGACACTTTCAGTTCATGGGCTTCATATAAAGGGTTTCATCCTTGGAGAGTCACAGATGCAGAAAAAAAGAGATTCTTGTAATCTTAAGGCAGTCAAGGCTCCACTACGAGCATTTATTTTCAGCTGTAAACAAAAATCTTCCCTCTAAAAATTGTGCCATTGATTAATTGACCACCATTACTGCACTCTTTTAAAATATGCATTAAACTTTATATCTTTTTGCACTGTCTTGCTTATTTTTAATTAATTCCATAACTTGTCAAAAACATTTACTAAAAGTGTGTTCATAGTTTTATTTAATTACTTTTCATAAAATACTTTATCACTTGTATTGGGAAAATCAACTTTTTTTTCACCCTTGGACAAGTCAAGGTGTTCACTTTTTGGTGCTATTTAAACTTGACAAGCACTACCATGAGTCCAAAATAGAAAACCCAGTACGATAATCAGAAGTTTCGTCAAATAAGGATAATTAAACAGAAACTATGTGTCAGATATTTTTGTTTTATCCATGAAAAAATAATGTGTATGAAAGAGAAACTGTAACAAAATAAAATATCTATACTACTTTTTGAAAGAATTACTTTCTCTGTTTTGTAATAGGGACTTGTCTTAGATATGCCATGTACCACATTAGTTCACTATAAAAGTGGGTATCCAGCTACTACTTAGTTTTTTTTTTTTTACATTCTTAAGGGTCAATTAAATCTCTTCTAACCTATTCTCTTAACTTTTGACATCATTATTCATTTGCCTATACAGAGACTAGCTAGACTCTTGGCCATGACTTTTGCCAAACGTGTGAGTTCTGATGGTGTTTTAACTTCTTGAACACCACACAGATTGGCTTTTAGACCACATTGCTCTGGCTTCCCTGGGTAAACTGAAATCTAGGCTTCCAGGATTCCCTGCACTGCTGACATCCCATGTGGTATAAAAGCTTACCATAGTTTCTTTCTTAGTTTTATAAAAGCTAAGTATTACAGAAAATGATAAGACTCATTAATTTACAGGTGATATAAAATTGTGTATAAATCAAAGGATATATGATCCTTGGATATAAAATCTAGGAAGCAATTTTGGAACAGACAAAGTAGTAGCAGCAAAATTTAATTAAGTACACATGTGCACAAGCATCCAGTTTACACAGTTCAGTCTTGATTATGCAGTTCAGTCCTAGAATGCAAGGGGGTTTTAACATTTATCAAGTTCTTGTTTACAATTGGCTATAATTGATTTAGGTGCTAACAAAAACAATGGGAAACACTGATACCAACTGCAAAACAAATAGTATTCTGGTTTATATTAAATCAAGTAATCAAAATGTGGGATGACTCTCTCGCTCTCTCTTTTGTATGTTGACATATGCACCAAATATTAATTAGTTCCCTGAGGGTACATAAAATAATGTCCTTGGATAGGCAATTTTCTCTTTAGCTTTCAGAGTATAGCAGTTTGATGTGTGCAAAGACAAAAATAAAGTCTCAAATTCCCTGAAGGATGTTTGATAAATTTTATAGTATATTATAGTGTTTTTCAGAATCTAAATAAATTATCTTTATAAAGGTTTTAGGATGCCATTACCTGTGGTACAGAACATGTAGCAGCTGCTTCTGATTTATGGGCACACTGTATCTCAAAATTCTCTTTATAGGTTGGTTGTTTAAAGCTAGGAACACAAGAGAAAAATATTAAGCATTAAGGCTAGGTTCTCAGGACAGTCCGTAAAGATTTTTTTCACGCGGAGTTCTATAAAACTCTACTTTTATAGCAGATTGCTGTCATTTAATTCTTATAAGCAATCCCCTCCTTGCCAGTACTGTATTACACTTCATTATATCACCATGAGCACACTCAATAGCCTCTTTACTTGACTTTATTTTTACTTATTAAAAACATATTACACACTGTTTCTTGAATCATACCGACCTCTTCGACAAAAACGTCAATAAAAAAATAACCCAAATTACTTAAGGAGGGTTCAAAGAATTCAACATCATCACATATTCCAGATGTTCTGTGTCCCCATAACTATGCAGCCTGAGCTCTAAGCAAAGAGAAATCTTTCCTTTTCCACATTTTTGACCACCATTTCATCATGTTCACATGGTCTTTTTCAGGAGCTTTCTAACATCCTTTCCATAATTTCATCTCTTCAACTTAAGTCCTATCTCAAATGCATCCTCTTACCCATCTTCACTCTCCCCAGTTAGAATTTTCTGTCAAAATGAAACCATCTATCAAAATTATTGTTCTCGATACAGTTTTAGTATATTGATTTACAATTTTACCTCCTGGAATCTGGGACCTTAGGGCCTTGAATTTGTTGTGTTGGACTTAAGTTTTTCCTTCCCCAAAATATTTGACATCATATATTTACTCAAAATTAATATCCAGTTGCTAAACCAATAGATCTTCCTTGGGTTTCATTAATCTAGGTACTGAAAGCCTGACATTAAGAAACACAGAAAGAGCAGGGAAAATTTAAAATAAATATGTTCTCTTTTCAGACACACATTATACCAGTCAATTCCTCTTATATATTTCCATTATATTTGAGGACCCTAATTGCAACCAAGCCCTCCCATTTTGCCTCAAACAGCATATATTTACACTCACTTTCACTCCAAAATAATCTCTGTGTCCTTAATAAAGATAATTTCAAACAGGAGTAAGAATTAAAAAAAAAAACATTAAACAAATTCTGACTGATTAATGAATTTTAACTATTCCTAGAAAAATTTGCATTTAAAATTTAAGTGAACTCTTTTTTTCCAGAAATACAAGTAACTGTTAAACCATTCAAAAAATTTAGTGTAGTAGAACATGTTTATTATGATTACTAAACCTGTGTGATTTTTCCTGATACCTTCCATTAATTTCAGTATTTATGAACTATTTCTAATATTTCAACATTTTTTTCTTCTATTTCCAAAATTGCAGAAGATTAAATATACCCTAACATACATATCAATGTTAAAAAAAAAGAAATGAAAAGAAGAAAGAACGAAAGAAAAAGAAAGAAAGAAAGAAATAAATAAATAAAAGAAACTTAAATAGAAATGTAGCATCTTCAGGACGATACAGAGAGAGGGGTGGAAAAAATATTTAAACACAAGCATATTTATTATCATATTATTATTATTATTATTATTATTATTATTATTATTATTAAAGCAATTTGTGCTCCCTACAAAAACCAGATTAAGAAAATTAATGAAAAATATGAAAGATAACTACAATCATAGCACAAAGATAAGGTTAATATGTTTACATATTTCTGATTATTTACTGGTTATATTTTTTGACAATTGGATTTCTATTATTTATACATATTTTATTTTGTCTTTCTGAGTTAACGTTGTGTTGCTTTTTACTGTTAAAATGTCAGGATTAGCCATATCCTACATCACATATGTAATCATAATAATTTGAATTTTTCCAAATATTCTATTTAGACTCTGCCTGGTTTTATACATGTGTGCATGCACATATACACACAACACACACTCTTCTATGATGAAAAATTTTTACCTGATAACTTTAAGTGTATTTTAAATTATCTTTATATATTCTTAGTTTGCTAGAAGTGGAATTTCCAGAATCAAAAATATGAATGATTTTAAATCTCTGGATACATATTAGTCAACTGCATTTCAGAAATTTATTCCACTTATCTTCCAGCAATATGCCAACATAGGACGTGTACACAGGATATTTATTTGTAAAATTATGACTGCATCTTAATGTGGACTTTAGCCCTGTATATTATTATTATTCAATTAGTTTAAAAAACTGAACACCTATAAAATAGGACACGATGGGTGAGTCCTAAAAATACTAGTAAGTAAGATGAACTGGTTCCTATCTTAGAAATAGATACAAATAGATATCCCTACCTACAATAGGCAATATGTTAATATCACTGGTCTGCTTAGAGACCTGATAAAGAGTCTCAATTTAGGGAAAAGATGACACTTTTTTTTCTCCTTATGCAGTAGATGAACACCTGAGTTCTCTTTAGCCTAATTTGGCACTAGAATCATTCTCCAAATTAATAATATATGCATGTTTGTTCATGTATTTGTTGATTTAGAAATTTCATGTTTTCCTTTTCCAATGAACACAGACATTTTTACCAGATATTCACAAAATACTTAAAACTTTTCTTGTGCAAACCTTTTTTAAGTTGTTCACAATAAATCCTAATTTCTCATACTGAAATCTTGTAGCTAAACCAATAGATCTATTGGTTGTATTTTTCATGGTGCAAAAGTGTTAGGAAGATATTCTAAAGAATGTCACACCTCCTTTACACTGATTTCATAGGTAATTAAAGTCACTTTAGATATGCCATTGAATATTGCTTTTAGGGGAATTCCTCTATACACCTGTTTTGCAGCCAGAATTTCCTTGGGATACTACAGTATTCATCATATTCAGAACCATACATTAAAAAACTGAGGCAAAAAAAATGAATTCAAGATTAAGGACTAAGTGATTTAGCAAATCCAAGGGAAAAGAGCTTTTTTTCTATAATGGGAAGAGATGTATTTGCATGTGGCCACAATGTGAAAGTTTCAACTTCTTCAGTACTTTCTAACAACGGAAGTTGAAACATTAAAATCATATTCTCCCACAGTTTATATTATATTGATGTTACTCTAAAAATATAATCAGATCTATTGCTATCATATGTTAATGGTTTTAGAAAAAACCTGCAATTTTAAAAACTATTTTGGCAAATGTGTCTTATATACTTGAAAAGAATATGTATTATGTTATTACTGGGTATAGAATTCTACAATCTCATATACAGTTGGTGATGGTATTCTTCAATTCACTATCATTACAATTTTTGTGTCTTCATGTTTCAATTCTTACTGGGAGAAGAATATTGGAAAGTTCTATTTTTAAGTTTATTTTTTAACTGTTTTTTTCTACATTTACATTTATTTTTTATGCAATTATTAGGTGAATGATCAATTATCTTTTATGTGTCTGATTACTTGGTATTTTGTTATTATGAAATATCACTCTTTATCTTTTGTGGTACTACTTTCTTGAAGTTAACTTTGCCTGATACAAACTTACTACACCAATCCATTTATGATTATGGTTGTGTGGTTTAACTTTCCCATACTTTTGCTTTCAGCCTTTTTATGTAATTCTTTTCTAAAGTGCAATTCTTATAAAGACCTGAGTTGGTTTGTGCTTTTCAATACAGTTTGACAAACTTTAATATTTATAGGAGTGTTAAATCCATTCATATATGATGCAATTATTGATACATGTGGATCTACATCTACTGTTTTCTTGTTTTCATTGTCCCACACAAGCTATGCTCCATGAGTGGAACCAGAACGCATACGTATTTTTTCTTTGTTAACACATGTTTTCTGTCAGTAAATGTCTTAACAATTGAATGCAGGCATGAAATGAAGTCCTATCATCAGCATTGCAAATATGACTTAGAGAATATAGGTTGATTTTATTCTATTCTATTTTTGTTCATGAGTAATTTTTCTTTCCCACATTGTAGGATGAACTGAAGAAGAAACTGGACATTAATCTAAAAGACCGTCAGAATACCACATAATAAGTTTTAAGTCTCTGCTTTAAGTGACTATTTTCAGAGTTTCAATTGAAATAGTACCTCAATATGTTAGGGAACATTATTGAAGGAAATAAATTGCTTGAAAGAGAATATTAAGCCATTAGCATAAAATATTCCTAACACTATATGGGAATAATGGCAATGACGAGGCAGAAGTACATACTTGTATTTAATTGTCCTCTATGTCCCAGTGTTCCTGGCACTGTTTCTTCCTGTCAGCCACTACTGAAATACGGCCAGTATACTTAATGAGTTAAAGGATAATTAACTTTAAAGAGGAAAAAAAATTATCACCAGCCACTCTATTTCAATTAATAACCAATATTTTCTAGTAATTATGTTAATGTACATTTTGAAAATACCCATGTTTAAGTTTCTGCTTGCCTAGAAAATTACTCTTTATACTCACTAAAGTATATTTCATACTAATGACAATCAATAAGAAATGCAATATTAAATATCCTTAAATAAAGATAATTAAATAAAATTTTATAAATAAAATTAAGTAAATCAATAAAGTATACATCTTTAAAGCAGCAAAATACCAGGTTACTTATTGATAAAGTTTTTAATTTACAAATTCCTGAGATAAACTTTATTGACTTTTTTATGATTACCCCAATAAAGCAAGTCTTAAACTTTCTTGAAACATCTTTATTTCAAAGTGAGTGAATATTTTTATATGTACATGAGAAAATAATAAAAAGTGGCTTGATCAAATAACAAACCACAAAATAGTTTTTAATATATAGAATAATTTTTCTAATGTATAACAAAAGCAAGATAAACTGTATGCCTTTTGCCCTAAAATTTATTATGAAATCTATTGATTTTGACAAAATAAATGAAAATATGTAATTTATAATGAACCAAATTTAAAAATCATATTTCTCTCACAAATGAATTATACTCATTTGACTTCAATTATAGTTCAAAATTAATGTAGAGAAAGGAATGTTAAAATTTCATTATAAAATGGATATTAGAGAAATAGTTAAAAGGAATAAAATGAAAAATCATACATATGAAAGAATTCTATTAACATTTCCCATAAATCCATTATAATGGAAGTTCTGAAGTAAGTTATGAGTCTTCAGTGTGTGTCTTAAAAGTACATAGATCAAGGATACTAGAAAACTTTCATTTTTCTCCCTTCTGGTTTTATTAAGCTGGTATTAGCAAAAAAAAAAACTTATTTTGCTGGTGACAAATTGGAATATAAAATGAGAAGTTAAAAGCTTTGACCACCCCAGTGAAGAGAAGAAAGGTAGGGTCACAGGTGAGAAAGAGACACACTGTTACAGAAAGCCTTGCCTTTATCTCCACTAAGGGCTCATAGGAAGAATCCACAGAACAAGTTCTAGAAAAGAAGTACTGAAACTTCTTGTGATATTAAGAATGCCCTTTAATTAAAGACAACAGTGCTAAGGTGATTATCTGGTCATGAGAACTAATAACATTTTAGAATTTGCTTTACAGAGATTATTTTTTGACCATTTACTATGAACTGTAAGGAAACTGAAAGAGATCCAGGTGAGGAATGAACACAAATTTTAAAATAACTCAGAAATGGCAGGAAATTGATGTTACATCTTCCCCTTGAAACGTTTGCTTACTAATTCTATTCTGCTTTGTATCAATCAGTCATTATCATTGTGTCCTTTGCTCTTCTCTTTAAATTCTAAGTCAAAAGGCAATAACATAAAATGTGAAGATTTGGGTTAAGAATGTAAAAAGTACAATTAGAAGATTTTGAAAAACTTGAAATTAGAGGTGACTAATAATTAAGTGGACTCCTTTGTAAACCAATAAATTCTCTCTCATAGTGTGCAAGGACAGCTTAAATGTACACTGATAGTTGAAAATTTATAAATGAAGAATAACATAAAGAAGAAAATAGATAACCCCACACCTCACTGATAACTATAGTTGTGATGAATAAATTAATTTCCTCTGGCATTCTTTTTTGTCATAAAATTTGTATATAGTAAATATCTGCAAAATACAAATTGTGTTGTGCCTTGTGTATCCAAAAGTGTGAGCAAATCTTGATGTCCCCAAATGATTTTAGAGAAAATAGTTTCTAATTGCTATGTAATAGTGTATCAAATTGAAAATTACAGTATGAAGAACTCCATAACAAATAATAGTGACTGTGAACATAAAGAATTCTGAAAGAATAAGGGTTTTAATGAATATGCTGAGTGTGTTTGTATATATGTTGCTAACTTGGTTTGTTTAAAGATGTGCCTGTATAAACTAAAATATGCACATCTTAATTGTACAATTAAATTTTATAATTGGATATGCCTATGCTAATATGACCAAGATCACAATATGGTAAATTTCTGGCATCTATCCCTTTCTGATCAATGCCCTCCAAAAGGTAACCCCTTTGCTGACCCCAAATCCCTATTGAGTAATTTGCCAGTACTTAAATTTCACATGGATGAAATTAAATAGTGTGTCTGGCTTCTCTATTTCAACTCGTGGAGGATAAATTCATTCATAACACTGTGTGTACGATGAAAATTTGATGACTGTACAGTATTTTATTGTACAGTATTACCACAACTGATCTATTCCCTTATTGGTAGTTGATTGATGTACTTCTAAATGGAAACTATAATAAACAATACTCTATAAAGATTCTTACACATTTTAATTGTCACATGTTGATTCATTTCTTTTGAGTATTTCAAGAATGGGATTGCTGAATCATTGAGTGGATATAGGTTTATCTTTAGTAAATAGTAGCAAAAGTTTTCAAAGAGATTTTGTCAATTTACACTCCCACCAGGAAGTTGTGAGAATTCTAGTTACTCCATGTATTTACTAATGCTCTATAGTGTTAATCTTACATAATTTTGAGAGTTTAAATACTTTCAGTGGTGTATAGTGCTATCTCATTGTAGTTTTTATTTGAATGATTCTGAAAATTTAAAAGTTAGTTATGTTTTCATTTTGTACTGACCATAACTGCCTTATCACTTTATAAAGTCCTTTATATACAAGTCATTTATTAGAGATTCTGAAATTATTTTCTTCCAATTGCAGCTTACTTTCTCATTATCATCATACTGTATTTTAATGAAGAAAGTTTCTTACCTTTAATGCAGGTCAGTTTATCTATCTCTCTTTTTAAGCGTATTGAGTTTGGTGTCCTATTTAAGAAACATAAGGTAGTATCTTTTTTTTTTTTGGAAACTTTATTGCTTTATCTATCACACTTAGGTTTATAAGCCAATTTAAATTTATTTATGGGTTCGATGTAAAGTAGAGATCAAACAGTCTATGTAGATATAGAATGCTCCAGCATTTTTTTTAAAGATTTTTTTGTAAAGATCATTCTAATGGCCATTTCTGTGTAATTCATGAGGCTGTTCATGTGTGCATGCATTTGTAGTCATTTCATTGACCTTTCTGTTTATCCATATGTTAATAAAAAGCTATCTTAATTATTTAAGGATCATTGTTTTATTTTTTGATCTAGTCATTTAAGTCCCCCAACCCTATACGTCTTCTTCAAGATCGCTGTGTCTTTTGAGGTCTTTTGCATTTTCATAAAACCTTAAAATGTAATTTATCAATTTTCACTACTCTCAGGAATTGTTTCAGGGTAAAGACAAAAATGACATACTTTGTAAGGGAATGTGTGATCCTGGATAAAATACTGGATTTTGATGGGAAATTATCATAAATTGATTATTGGAACAATTGGCATATATGAAGATGGATTGTTTATTTTGATGTTAAATATGATTAGTCACATTGTTAAATTAATTTATACTATGATTATATTAGAAACTTTCTTGTTCGTAGAGTATAGATGCTGAAATATTAATGGGAGGTCTAAACTGATCAAATGTCTACAAATGGGAGATGGTAATTGTAATGTATATAATACATGCAATAATTGATATGACAGATATCATATACCAAATCTATAAAGCAGTAACTAAAAGATGAACAGGCAATATAAAAACAAGCAAAAGGATTGAATAACTATTTTATAAGAGATGATACCTAGGTGGCCAGAAACTATATATATGTATATAATAGATGCTCAACTCATTTTAGGAAATGTTGATTTAAACCACTCAAACACCAGAATGATTAAGAGTAAAAAGACTCAAAATCCCACCATTTAGTATGATTTACCAATTACCAATATTCCACCTAATTTGTTTTATCACTCTTACTGTTTGTACAGATTTTACATTATGGCAGAACTATTTCAGTGTCATTACTTCTAGGGCTTGTCCCTTCTTGATCTCTGCATAAGATCTGAATACTTTCAAATCCACATGAACTTGGCAATGACTGAACTCTGGTTCAGTCAATTTCTGGTACCTGCTGAGGAAATCTCTGTTCATTCCTTAGCCTTGCTGACATTTCCAAGTTTCTTGGAGTTGAATCTTGTGCACAGGAAATTTAGATGTCAACTTGGAAGTGTTAACAGAGATTTGGAGCTCCACTCTCTGTGACTCTCTGCTCCCCAAGGTTGCACCCTCCAGTTTCTAAACACTCTGGCAAACCCAAACTCTGACCACTCTTCCCTCATCCAAATAATACTGCTTCTCTTTGCTTTAGCTCTAATTGTATTACTCCTACCCTCCTAACTAGAAAGTATTCTCAGAGGAAAAGTCTGGTAAGGGTGTTTTATTTTTTGATCTAGTCATTTAAGTCCCCCAACCCTATACCTCTTCTTCAAGATCGCTGTGTCTTTTGAGGTCTTTTGCATTTTCATAAAACCTTAAAATGTAGTTTATCAATTTTCACTACTCTTAGGAATTGTTTCAGGGTAAAGACAAAAATGACATACTTTGTAAGGGAATGTGTGATCCTGGATAAAATCCACAGCAAGCTGTGGTGATCCACAGCAAGCTTAATTCAAGGTCATAGACTGTGCATTACCTTGTGTTTTCATTGGTGTCCAATGTCATCAAACAGCTTTGTCTGTTTACATGTTTGTATGGTCATGTTTTCGTAATTATTCTCAGTGGGTATATTTGCCCAATGCAGCTAATCTCTGAGGATAAAAACTCCCAGTCCAAGATTGTTTTTGAAAGACTCATCATGATGTAAATATGTGGGTTTTGTGCACTACTAAGGCTAGCAAAATTTTTCCAATGTTCCTAGTCAAAATAAGCTCTCTTTTTTCCCACAAACGTATAGTTAACATTTCCGTTTCATGTTATATTCTTGTAAGTAGAACTTTCAGAGTGTTTTACATCATAGGTGATAGTATGATCACTTCGTTGTCACTCTAAAGGATACAATCGCTGGTATTTTTGAGGTTTTCTCACATGTTAAAGAAACATGATGGCTCACTGTCTCCTTCCTGACAAAGACTATGGCCTTCCAGTGGAAATCCATTTGTAAATGTTTTCTATTCATTCCTTGCCTTGACCAGCAAGTCCATTTTAGAGTGGCACTTCTGGCCTTCCACTCCCAACATCTCAAATGCCCTGTGAGATCAATGATTAGTGTCCTTTCTTTCCAGGGAAATTTTGAACATGTCAGTCATTCCATCAGTGCATCAATAAGAGGATGAGGGCAGAAGTCAGGTGTCACTAGTTAGCTTTCATATTTTGAACTATCTGTTCTTCCATTCTACTGCATAGATAACAGGGTTATGTAAAATAAATAACACCACCATTATGTTTTTACTGAATTTTATAAAAATACTTCTATTTTATATGTACAAACTGGCTTATTCTGAAAATATAGATTTCTTTTGCCCTACTTCAGTGCCAGGCACATATTAGCACCAGTTTGTTATTGATTGAGCATGAGACTATGATGAAATCACTGTGTATCCTGATGAAGCACTAAATAGAGCTATATAGACAAACAAGCAGATATCTTCCAAACTCACTGAACTGCATTACTGGAGTTTTGCAAAGGAAAAAAAATCATGTGTCTATTTACTTATTTATCTTTATAAGTAAAAATATCATCATTTTGCTCACCAAAGATGGCCTTTTATTAACATGAAAACATGGTCTTAACAAAGTGAAACAGAAGGTCAAATTAAATGTTAAAATATATCATGCAAATACTTAGGTAAATTATGCGATACTAAGTAATATAGCGTTTACATTTGATTTTTTAATGTATTTTAAAATATGAACAATTCATTATAATCACTGAGTCTTAAATTCATTCATGGTATTAAAATGGAAAATGAGATCACAATACAAAATGAAAGAAAACCCATTGAAATAAATACGCATTAACACATGTTCCCTGAAGTGTATTAGGGTAAGGAGAGAGGTACTCAAATTTATGAAACTTTTTGTGAGGGTCACTTGAAAAGCATTGTTCATGGAAGAGACTGAAATTGATGGATAGTATTCCATAATTATATGTGTGTGATAAATTTAAATCCAGCCTCAATTACATACTAATAATTAATGTGGCTTGCACCACTAATCTTGAAGAACATTTTCTATAAAAAAATACAAAGTAAAATAGATGCCATGAAGATGATCAGAAGCTAAAATGCAAAAGCAATGGTACACTTACGCAATCAGGTATGTGGCAGGACCTTCCACAGGCTACATACCACGGTATCCAGATAGTTTTCCAATTTCTTAAGCAATTAGCTGAAGTCATAGTATTAAGCTAATATAGAGGGCACATTCAATAATAAGTTTTAAAGCCCCACATCATGATCACGTACCAATTCAAAGCCAAATAAAAATAAAAGCTTATTATTATTATTACCTTGGTGCAATTAGCAATCCTAAAAGTGATTCATTATTCTTGCTTCTAAGTTTCTTCCTCCTACCCTTAACCTCCAATTAAAAGGCAGAATCAGAAGACACTTTTTCATGTTCGGCCATATGCTGTCAGTGCTGGTAAGCTTTTAATAATTTGCCTCACATGGCCACTGAAGAGCACTGAGTAGAGAAAGTACACAAACTAGATTCAAGAAAAACAAATGCATTTAGTTTATTCCCCTTCTGCGATCGATCTGATTCTATTAATTTATCTCCCAAGCTACACATGTATTGCTGTTGTAAGTAGTTATCCTCTCAATGTCTCTAGTCAGCTTTCTTATATTAAATCTCTAACTGATCCCATTCCCCCTGATTTTTATTTCCTCTTTCAAATTACTTTTCTATACTCTACCAGAGTATTTATTTTAATTATGTATCACAGTGCTATCCTGTTCAAACATCCTTTGTAATGGCTCTTCCTTGGGAAAATCCTCAAATATGTTGAGATTACCATTCTTCTAAAAACCTTAACAATAGGGCATTTACTATTCTTTACAGTATAATTACACCATATTTAATTTACCATTAATCCCCATACCTCCACGGTTTATTCATACCTTCCGTTTTATTCTCTGTATATTAAATCTTATACAAACTTAAAAGGTTTACATTTGATTATGAGCTGATAACCCTTATATATTTTATAGTGTTTTATATCTTAGCATTCGATTGTTTCTGTGTTTGTGTGTGTGCATGTGTTGTGAGTACATTTTTGTGTAGGTTGTGAAAAGAAAAATTATTTAATCCCTTTACATTCTAATTCCCCTATCACAGTGCAGACATGTGTACACAGTTTTCTTGGTAAAGAGATTAGACTCAAGTAAATATCTTGAGGCAAATTCTATTGTCAACGTACATTTCAGTCATGTAGTTGATTTTAGCAACATATACAAATAATAGGTTGCATGATAATGATACACTCTAAACTCCCTTCTTTGTGACTTGCAGATCTTAAATTTAATAAATTTTGTACATTGAGAGCACAATGGACAATACTACTTAAAGCTGTTCCTACTGAACAGATACTTTTCTGAAGTTGGAATGAAATAGGGATAATACATTGCTGTAGTTAGCACTCCCCAAGGTATAATAATTGCCTTTTGAAAATGATGTGTGCAAGGTTAGAACCTTCATTTGTATTCTATGAGATATAATATGACCGATGAGTGGACCCTAATTTTCTCTCATGTCATTTCACTCTTGGTAATATGGGCTCCATCTTGACCATTTTCATGGTGAATCGTGCTGAATTCATACGCAGTACACAGTCTCTTTTCTGACTTTCTAGTCTAGGCTAGAAATAGAGGCTCCCATTTTAGCTTTGCATAAAGCTGAAAAGAAGCAGAGTTCGCATTTGTGTCAAAAGGAACTTGATAGAATAAAAGGTAGCTGAAATGTGTGAATTGTGATAAGAATGGCCTCTTCTATGTCAGAAGCATTTCTGAGGTTTTTACCGCTAACATTTTTTTCCCCACTAAGGATCATAAAATTTAGAGGAAATAAAAATTTATGCTGGTATTCAATTTGAATTATATATGAAGATCCCAGGACTATTCTTATTATAATCATACTAGACATTTGAATTACTGTAGGACTTGCAACATTTATGAGAAAAATCATCTTATTTATACAGGTATACAGGACAACGTCAAATTTGCAAAAAGAGTTTTTTTTTCTCAAATAAGGTCTTGTCTATATAAATATATGGAAACAAAATTCAGTGAAGGCAGAGAAATGAAGGTTCTGATTACTAATGCAAAAGCTTCAGGGTGTACTCAATTATTCTATCATACTTCTCTAGAGTTGTTACAATGATTTAGTCAATTTCTTTGTTTATTTAGTCCAACTTAAGCCTGGAAAGTATGATGTAACCTGAACAGTGAATCTTGATCATGGTTATCCAAGCAATGCAATATTGGTGAAACCATTTTCATGACATATGGAACCACATACATCATGTGTATGTATATACACTGATACAGTGACACTGTTTTTTCTCACACATTAGGTAAGTTGTTAGAAAAACTATGAATGAAAATATAAAACAATGTGTCTTATGGTCATTTCTTCATTAAGCTATTTGTAAAAGATTAATTTATTAGAAAGAATGTAGCTTAAGGTCAGGAACTATAATTTAAATTTTATATAGTAAAAAGAAAAAGACAATGACTAGTTTTGTGACATTTCTGTAAAAAGAAAAAGAATGGACCTCTCTCAAATTGTTAGAAATCAGAAATTACTACTAGATTTTTAACTTATTTTCAATTTGGAAATTCAAAAAGTGCCACCTGAAATATTTATGAATTCAAAATTGGTTTTATCATGACACAGTCTGAGACTTACAAGCCTCACATTGAAAAGGTTATATGTTTATATACATGGTACATATATGTATATGCAATTTCCTTTCAACCTACTAGTGATGTGAAATCAGCAGAGGACAAGAAAAAAAACCTAGATTTATTGATGTTAGTTAGCAATAAAACAAGGAAAAGAGAGATACCAAATAATAAACAAAGATACCAAGTAAAGGAAATTTTGAGATTTTAAAGAATTGTTACAATACAGTTAAGCTGTACAATGGTGTATAGATATCTGCTACTTGCAGGCATTATGTAAGGACATCTTTGGTGTACAGTGAATGTTTGTATCACATAGTCCAGTGGGATTGGGAGCAGGAACATAGCAGTAATGGAAAGAGCTAAATTTTTCACTTTCCACTTAAATGGAATCCTTGCTTTTGCCTTACTTCATTCTCTAATTTATCACATTGATATTTCAAGAAATTGAAATGATTATCATTCTGAAAATCTTTTTATGGCTAATTAACATTAAAACAGATTCTCTACCTCACTCCCTCTTGCGGTTTCTCCCTACTGGAATGTAAGCTCCTCGCAGCAGGCATTTTCATTTGTGTGGTTCATTGCTGTATTCCTAGTGCCTAAAAAAGTGACTGGAATATATTTTGGTACTTAACAAATGTATACATTCATAAGCACTCTTTCTGAGGAAAATTATAATCAGAGTAATTAATTAACTAATCTAAGGATTTTATTTTATAATCAATTTCAATATGGACAGATGTATTGTAATTTCCAGAGGAGCAGTCAAATAGAACTTGATCCTGAAACTTATGAGCAAGGCTGCTGGTTTAGAGGGACTTTCTCAGATAAATATGGTGTTTGATGACACTGATGGAATTAAAGTAACAGGGGAATAAGCCTAGGAAGAGAAGAGAAGATAAAATAGAAGACAGGAGAAGATGAGTCTAGAACTAAACACTGAGGAATGCATATACAGTTGACCCTTGAGCAATGGAGAGGTTTGGGGCACCAACCCTCTGTGCAGTCTAAAATCCATGTATAACTTTTTACTTCCCAAACACCTAACTAATAATAGCCTACTATTGACCAGCCTTACTGATAACATAAACAATAAATGAACACATATTCTGTATGTTATATATATTATATGCTGTACTCTTGTAATAAAGTAAAGAAAATGTTTGTTTCAGATTGTCACAAATCTCCAAAAAATTTTTCCAACATTTTTATTGAAAAAAAATATGCATCTAAGTGGACCTGCACAATTCAAACATGTGTTCTCCCAGGGTCAACTGTAGTTCAGGAGCAAGAAAAGGACTAGTAATTCCAGAAGAAATCAGTATTTACAGATAAGGAGAGGCTCCAGAAGAACCAGAAAAATTCAACACCAGAGCTTAAGAAAGGATAATTTGCAATAAGTGTGTGGTAAATGATGTCACAGCAATGTATTTATTTCACTGGACCAAGAGAAATACTGGTTTTGTTAGCGCTGAAAGAACCTTTCACTTTTGTGGGATGGGACAAATTGTGAAAGAATCTCTTGGGAATGTTAGAAGAGTAATTGGAGAAAGTTATTAGAGACTCCCACCTATTGTAGGAAAAAAGAAAAGGAAAAATAAGTGGTAGCTTTAGGTCAAACAGCAAGATATGTGCTCAGAATAATAATTTGAATATGGATTGCATTTTAGATTGTGTTCAATCCTGTGAAGAGTTCTATAGGTGCACTTGCCCTTCAAAGCTGCCCGAAACTGAGATAAGGAACCCAGACTTCATACTCTGAATCAAACACTGAATGTGGGGAGACACGGGGAGGGGGTATAACCTTGGGTGAGGCCCTTTCCTGTCACTGAGCTGCAGTGACTAGACCCTCATCAATCAGCTGAGGAAATGAGTGCCCTCAGTTCTGTAGATCAAGTTGATCAGAACATGCAGGTTTATAGCACTTAATTCAGCGGGCAAAAATAGTATCGTACCATATTTGCTTAAACACACTAGGATACTTATGGAGTTATTCAACATTTCAAATATTAAGTGTTTTATTGTATGTATTTATAAAATATATTAAAATCTTTGATTTTGTTGCTACTGTTATTGCAAAACTTTTAAATCAGTCTACATAGAACATGAGAAAGAAATGAACCAAAAAAATCCAGTACTGGGTTCTTTTTGGCACTCTAGTTTCCACATCTCTTGGGAGAAGCCCGGAAGTGTGCACATAATTAGACTAAAATCATGAATTCATTTTCTTATTGTCCAATTATTGCTTCCTGTTCATAAGGCTCATAGGTGCATCACCAACTGCACAAGAAAGATATTTTATTTTAATAATATAATAGGAACACTATTTTACATAAATGGCCTAGTTATAAGCCAATATTAATATTAGATATTTTGATTAGGAGATTCTATTTTTTATAGAGGAATTTACAACTGTTCTGTTAAAAGGGGTAAAGGATATTCTAAAAGCACTGAGTAGTTGATTAATCTCTTCATTTCCTGTCCTGGTAAAATCACTAGGAGACCAATAAGAATTAAACTTATTAGCTGGAAATTTTTACTAAGGAAATAAGTGATTAGAATATTGCTGAATCAGAGCTGTTCTACTTGTCTCTTACCAAAAAAAAAAAAAAAAAAATCAGGTGCCTGAATATAATAATATTGAGAAAATCTGTTTGACTCATGAAAACAAAATTTTTGTATCCTGTCAACACACTTTTTATTTTTCAGGGAAAAGAGAAAGATTAATGGAGAGAAAAATAGCAAAAAAATTATAGTATATACTGTACAATTTGGATATCTTTGCATTCATTGAGAAATGATAAACCATAACTCGGTGGACCAAATTCTTAGAGAATAGAAACAACTATGTCCTCGTGGTGCTCTTAGAAATCTGGCTTTAGTGAAGTAAAAGATTAAAAAATATTTCCCAACTTCCCATGTTCTAGAATGAGTGTGCATATGTATGAATTATAGAGGCTTGTTCTATACTGAACAGAAGTTTTATGCAGCCTTTTTTTGAACAAAACACTATGGCAGCTCCATTACAAAGCTCGTGAAAACACTACTCACAATTTATTATTTTTAACATGAGCATTCATACTTTTTTTTTTTAATGGAAACCTGTAATGGTTGCTCTTGAATACAATTTGGTAAAAGCAATTCAATTTAGTAAGGTAGGTTAAATATCTTTTCCAAGATCATACTAGTACTCATCCAGAAAGATGTTCATATTCCTAATTAGTGTTATTTCTTTCTATTACTCTTTTAAATTCCAATACAAATTACCTTTTCCCCACATCTTTATTTTGTGATTAAATTAACATTCACTGAGCTTCCTGATCTCTGGGGATGATTTACAATGTCCGCTGAAATAATGCATCACTTTTTTAAAAATGACAAAGAGATAGTCACCATGCTGCACAAATGTTCACAGGATGTGTGTTAAGGGTCAATTTGCACTTATGCCCATTATTCCAGAAAAATGTTTACAATAATGAAGTAAAACCTCCCAGGTTCTCTGTTTTCAGAACATTTTTGGAGAAAGCATGGGGTGGCTAGCTATTTATTTATTTAGTGATGATTTTACATCTTTGTAGCAAGCTGTTAAGTAATATACTGTGATGTTCTGGCAATTGCTGTCACCATAAACCAGGAAAGATAAAATTGAAGCTCAATCCCTTTGTGCTTAGCTTACTTCTTATATTATCTATATATTTTGAAAGAGTCTACACATAAGTGGCTTATCCAAAATCAACCTGAAAGTACTCCAGTATAGAACACCTCAAAAGGGACTGGAACCAGAACCTAGATCCACTGCTATTCCACAAAGAAATGTAAATTATTTTGGTACTGTTTTATGCTCTACATTTTCCTCTAGGAAAAACAGGCACTATTCCTCAAAAAAGGGCAACACCTAAATGCTATAGATTAAAGATGATATTATTATCAGTAGTTCTAAGTGATTAATTCTAATGTGATTTAATGAGTTCTGATTAACTATTGTTCAGGATTTATGTGTAGCATAGTAGTTGTATTTGCAAATAATAGTACCAAGGGTAATTTTTTATGTCTTATATTCTCATGAAATCACTGTGCAGATTAATTTGTTCAAATAGAATAGTTTTTTTTTTATTTTGGAAGGAAAATATATTGATTTAGCTGTCAGAAGGGTCCATTTACTAAGACAAAACTTTCTTAAGAAAAAAATTTGATAAACTGATTAAATAAATAGTGACATCTTCAGGGCAAAATCTAAACCAGCAACAAAAAATTAGTTAAAATTAGAATATATATATATATATATATTTCTCATTATATCTATCTATATATATAGCACTTGATTTCTGTGTAGTGGTCAGTGTCAATGTGCTGGGCATCAGTATAATAAATAAAGTCAATTGTCCTTTCAACTGTTTTGTTTTTTAATTCATTTTACTCTGTTATTATGGTAAGTCTTATTTTGAATAAATAATGATGATGACATATTACAGAATGTTTTCTGAGGTTTCTGAAATCAAATAAGAGATTTTTAAAAAACTGTGGGTGAGAATGCAAGTTCCTGACAAATATGAAAAGCTTGAGAATTAAAAAGAAATACTGCTGGGTCTCATTGTTTATGTGTTTTAATAATACAAAAGATTTTTATATACCCCAAGTATGTCATATTAAATAAGATCATTATGCCAAAAAGAGAAATATGCTGGGTTGAGATACCTTTACCATCTCTTTCATACGTGAAAAGAATCCAACCGTTGTCCCATTAAAGACAAATATAAAGAGAAGACACTGAAATAAGACAAGTTTCTGTAAAGAAGGAGAAGGTTTAAGAAGACGTGATGAAGTTTCTGCTTCCTCATTGGGCTTTTCAGTCAATATCTATAAACTGAGAGTTGCTAGCCTGAGTGGGTCTAGGGTCTGGTGGTAGTTAGGATCGGTTAGAAGACGAGTCTTTAGCATGCATTGGCACAGATCTTCACTCAGCTCTGCCTCCCTTTGTTGCCTTCAGACCAGACCAAATGTAAATGTATGTATTAATTAGTTAATTTATTTATTAAATCTCCTACAATATACTACAAATTACATAATGATCTGTAAGTAGGTATGTTAGTGGGTTCATTCGTTGGTTTTGGTAGAAATTAAGTGGATTAAACTTACTTTTTTTACTTTCTGTAAGGAGATAGTATATCTGGGATGACCTGGAAAACATGTAAGAGTAGAAGAGTAAAAGTAATAGATGACTATATAATAAATAAATAATAAAAGGTATAGGCATCCTTGATAATTTTTTAGTGAATGGAGAGGGCTTTGCATTTCATTAGGACACTAAAAGAGGGTTCTGCAGTTCTACCTAAAAAGATGTTAGAATATATCAGCTAATACCTAGCTTTCAATTGAAGCTATACTATACATTTGAAAATTAATGTCACTCAGATGACAAATAAAAATATGCAGAAAGTCTCAAAATCATAAGAATTGTTTTCTCAGTATCTGCCACTTACTGAATCATACTTTTTAGTTTGTCAAATGAATTGTGAATATTTTCCAGAGATTTTAATTTTTTTTGAAGTATTTGTCTTTTCATGTTGACAAAATTTATAAATGCCATACTCAACAGAAACCCTCCAGTGTCATAGTTGTGTTATTAATATAATTAAAAATTATATCAAACTTCTTAATATATTAAACTAGTTGTTTTATAAATGGCATATGGGAGGTAAACTCTTTGTAACCATGCATCAGTTGTCTTGACTTCTATCCTATCCTCCCATTAAATTAACACCTTTACTTAGAATAGAATCTGGTTTTAAAAGAGTTTGAACATGAACATTAACAGCACTTGTTATTCCTTTATTTCCTAGTGTCCCATATTTTAATTAGAAGTCTGCTGTTAATGTAGTGTATGTTCTTTGCAGGTGATTGCCTCGCTGAAAGCATTTAGAATGCTTTCTCTATATATAGTTTTGTAAAATTTATTGATACCAAAAGAAAAACTCAAAGAGGATCCAAATTTCTATGTTTCATCATTTTATCTTTGTTTAAAACTTTTGTTGGATGTATTACTAACATAAAATTAACCATTTTGAAGTATACAATTCAAAGGCATTTTCAGCAATCATCACTTCTATCTAGTTATAAAAGATTTTTATCCTCCCCAAAAGAAAGCCCATACCCATAAAGCTATCACTCCGTAGTGCCACTGGTTTCTAGCCTCTGTTAACTACCAGCCTGTTTTCTGTCTCCAAGGTTTTATGTATCCTGGATATTTCATACCAATAGAATCACACAGTATGTTGTTCTGGCTTCTTTAACTTAGCGCAATATGTTTGGGGATCATCCACACTGTAGCAAATATCAGTACTTCATTTCTTTTTCTAGTTGAGTAATATTCCATTGGATGAATATACCATACTTTTTAAATCCACTCATACATTAATGGTTCTTTGGTTCCACCTCTTTGCTATTGTGATGATGCTACTATGAACACTCATGAGCACATATAGATTCAATACATGTTTTCAATTTTGGGGGTTATGTAGATAGGAGTGGGATTTCTGGGTCATATGGTAATTCTATTTTTAACTTATTGATATACCATCAACCTATTTTCTATAGCAGATGTACCATCTTGCATTCCCACCAGCAATACCTTAGGTTTCCAGTTTCCACATCCTTCTTGGGACTTGTTATTTCCCATTTTATTTTAAATAAAAGTTATTTAAATAAAGATACATTATTTAAATAAGATACATCTTGTACCTTGTGGCTTTGATTAGTATTTCTCTAATGACTAATAAAATTAAGCATTTTTTCGGTATTTTTTTGGTCATTTGCATGTATTCTTTGGTAAAATGTCTCTTCAAATCCTTTAATCACCTTTTTTTTTAATTGTGCTGTTTCTTATCTCTGTTAAGTTGTAAGAGTTCTTTACATATTTTGGATACTAGACTATTATGAGATATATGCTTTACAAATGTCTCCTCTCATTATGTAGGTTAATTTTTCACCTTCCTGTTAATGTCTTTCAATGCACAACAGTTTTTGTTCATTTTTGTTTTTTTCTATGATTTCAATCTATCTATGTTTCTTTTGTTGGTTCTGTATTTGTTGACATATACAATCCATTGACAAATCCAGTTGTGGAGATTTACTCTGATGTTTTCCTCTAAGAATTTTATATTTTATTCTCTTAAACTTAAGTCATTGATCTATTTTGAGTTAATTTTTTGGTATAATTGTATTTTTATCTCTACATTTTTCCAATCACACCTGTTAATAATATATTTTTATTGCAGATATTCTCTATATTTTTTATTACAGATATTTCTAGTTGTCCTTTTATAGTGAAATATTTTGCTATAGTGAGTGTAAGTTCTTCCTGAGTATAATAAGCATACAATTAAGAATTTGTCTTCACTGTACTGATGCAGTATTTTCTGGGTACAGTTATCTAATCTCAACTTAGTTATTTTCAAAACACAAGTTTACTGCAAACATATAAGCATTTTTTGTCTGTTTATGTCTATGACTCCAATCACAACCATTATTCCTTAATTTGTAGGTAATCTTTAGCTTTTTACATACTAAAGATCCATATAGAATATAAGCTTTATGTCAGAACGCACATGTGGGAGTAAGGCAGGCAAACAAGGAGGGCACGCTTTCATTAAATAAATAAAGGAGCCTAGTGTCAGAAATATTTCTGATTTCTTAGAGAGCTTATGTCTTGCTTCAGTCTGGAGGAAACTCTCTCTCCCCCGTGTTGGTTAGGGAAGAAGGGTACAAAAGCTGTCCGTGATGCCATTGTAACAAACCCTTATTTGATTAATTCCCTCAGTGTTCATCCTTCTTCTCTCTTTCACTTTCCTTTTCTCTTAACCTCTGGATTTCATATGTATGGGGAAGAAAAGTCTCTTCCTTTCCTCACTAGTGTTCTTTGTTGCTCTATGAACTTTTTGCCTCTTTTCTCAGAATCACGTGCTAATTAATCCCGCCCATTTGCTCTACCCCAGGAATTAGCTAGAATTAACTAATGCTTCTCCTCTCATTCTCAACACTGTTATGAATCCCATTCACTTTAGTATTTCTTTTTTCATATTTCAGTTGGTCTGAAAGACAGAATGGGAGCTAAAGTTCTTTTCTTTATCTGTTATTTTAAATCAAAATTCTCACAATGACTTTGAGGTAATCCTTAAATAGAATCCATATGTAAAATGATTGTAATTTGTCTAAAATAAAGACAGTGCCAGAACATATTAATGAATTTGAAGTTGAGAAAACATAAAGTTGTACAGCATGGAATCTGCATAATATGTATAGTTGTGCACCAAATTTGCCACCAAAGAAAAAAATATTTAGGTAAATAATTCCAAATATTCATGGAAATATTAATTTGACAGCATAACTATCTTCAATAACTAGATTTTATTATCCTTAACAGATACTTTAAAGAACATTTATCTTTTATATTATACATATATTTCTCACTAATATCATATAAAATGTCCTCAATATCACTCCTATAGCAAACCTGATTACAAGCTTCAGAGAGTTTATTTCTTTTAGCATTTTATATGGGAATCAAGAAGGCAATATTAAAATTCAACTAAATAAAGGGGTATTTTTGAAGCAGCATGTAAATGAAATAAAAAATCTCAAGTACAGAAGTTATCAAATTAATTCTATTAGGATAGTTTAAGGAAATAGTAAAAGCTGAATACTGAAAATAGGAAAGGAAGTAAATGTCTTCATAGATAAATTTTAAAAAGCACATGGAAAGAAAACTTCATTGAGTTATGCTAATAATTATGGCTAATATTTAGTGAACACGAACCATGGCCCAGGCACTTTTCTAAGTATTTCATATATTTTGACACATTGAATCCTCAATTCTAAGAGTGATTGCTATGTTATGACTAGTTCATGGAGATACAAAAATGGTTAGGTCACTTGCTCAAGTCACATAGCATGAATTTACAGACCTGGTATTTGAATCCAGTTTGCCTTTAAAGAACACACTGTTAACCACTACATTATAGTGATGCTTAGGGTAGCTTAGGGTATTATGATATATCAATAGCACATCAACTAAGTGTAGAAAGATTGGTATTGGAAACTGTACCTGAGGATATGTGATAAAATGATGATCCCAAATATGCCTATGTCCTAAAACTCAGATTCTGTGACTTTAGTACATTATATGTCAAAGGAGAATTGAAGCTGCTAATCAACTGACCTTGAGATGGGGGTGCAAGTATGGGTTGGGAGAAAGTAAGAGAGAATGCAACCACAAAAGGAGTTTCAGAGAAATACCATGCGAAAATCTCTTAATCTATTGCTAGTTTTGAAGATGGAGGAAGGGGTCTGTGAGCCAAGGAATCAGGCAGGCCCAAGAAACTTAAAAAGACAAGGATGAATTTTGCCTAGAGCTTACAGAAAGGAATGCAGTCCTGCTATCTTGATTTTAGCCCACACAGACCTATCAGACATCTGACCTAGGGAACTGTAAGAACTATGAGATAATAAACTTTGTTACTTTAGGCGTTAAGGTTGTGGCAAATTGTTACAACAGCCACTGGAAACCAAAACAGGTTATCACTAAGGGCTTCTCAATATTGTAACATTTAACCTGAGCCTTGCAGAAGGATTGGAAATTATTACTTCAAAGAAACATGAGAAGACATTCCAGATAGTGGTAGCTAATACTTGAAAGAGAGATGGAGCCAACAGTGAAAAAGGAACAGATTAATTGAGGGATATACTAGCAATGTTTGGTTTTAGTTTACAGTGAGTGTTTAAAAGCTTGTTATGAAAATATTCCAACAGTCCACTGTAAATTGTTACTTAAATTGAACTTTATGAAGACAAATGACACAGTCAGCATTTGATTTTAAGAAGTGTTGTCAGTTTGTGTAATTTAAAAATTATCATTTTTTTCCTTCTTCGATTATAATTTTTATCTTCACCACAGTAGGAGAGATTTTAAGATTCAAGGAATGGTAATCTAATTTTTTAAGAGTGGGCAAAAAGCAAAAGATCTAAATTTTCCAGAACTTTAGAGAGAGAATAAATGTTTACAATTGATAATTAGTCACAAATGGAGGAAGGTGTGGAAAGTCTTGTTAATTAGAAATTACATATTAATAGAAAAGGATGAACAATGATGATAAGGAGTCAGGAAATTTTGATTTAAATACTTTCCCATATTAGAATTCTAACATGAGCTTAGACAAGGTAATTGATCTGTCATTGTACATTGAAGAGTTTGTGCTCAATTATATTGACATCCACATGGTAAAGAAAGAAAGCTGATACGGGTATAGTTTAGTGAGTGAGGAGGGAAATAAAGACCAGATAAATTTGGAGAGAGAGGAAGAGGTAATATCAGGTAGGTTCTTGGAAGCCATAGTCATCTTTTGGTTTTGTGTGTGTGTGTGTGTGTGCGCATGCATGTCATTTAGTACAATGAAAAGCCATAGGTGTATTTTAAGCAAATAATTCACGTAAACTGATTCTATTTTGAAAAGGATAAGTGTGGTTGTTGTGAGGAACATGAACTCTAAAGGAGAATGAGATTCAGGGAGACTGAGGAGGAAGCTACTGAAAAAAATTCAGGTGGTCACAATAGTGGCTTGAACGAAGATATTAACAGAAGAGACTGAGACCATAGGATTCACAGATAGATTGGACGAAGGGGTTGAGAGAGAGGAAATAATTATTTTGATATGATCAAATACCCAATGAGCAGTACTCTTTACAACAGTGAAGTGTGTTAGAAAAGGCAAGGTAGGATGAGAAGTGGCTTAGAGAGAAATAGAGAATTCTGTTTGGGCCACATCAGGTTTTAACTGGTGTGTTTGATACACTGATAGATATGAAAAACAGGCATTTAAATATTAGTTATGAAAAGAAAGTTTAGGCATGGAGATGTCATTTTGAAAGTTATTATATATAATCTGTATGTAAGGCAATTTGACTAAGTAAACTACCTAGAAAGTATAAAAAGAAGACAGGGATAAAAATTCTTATTATTATACAAAGGTAAATTCATTAAGACAGTATCAAGGTAATGTCTAGAAAAAAATGTTTTGTGAGGACTAGGACACAAGTTCTATTAAAAAAAATTTTTTTTTGTTTTAAATTTTTTACTTACATTTCTGCATATATAATTTCATTTTAATAAATAAATAAGATATAATACATGCTGGGATTTTTAAAAATTATTATTTTTTAATTTTTTGCAAGCTTCATCTTCACCTCTCCTTACCTTCATGTATCACTCTTTTTTTTTTCTTTTTGAGAGGGCATCTCTCATATTTATTCATCAAATGGTTGTTAACAACAATAAAATTCTGTATAGCGGACTCAATGCTCAATGTACAATCATTAATCCACCCCAAGCCTAATTCTCGTCAGTCTCCAGTCTTCTGAAGCATAACGAACAAGTTCTTACATGGTGAACAAATTCTTACATAGTCAATAAGCTCTTACATGGTGAAGAGTAAAAGGGCAGTCATCTCAGAAACTTTCAGTTTTGATCGCGCATTATGAACTATAAACAATCAGGTCAAATATGAATATTTGTTTGACTTTAATACTTGATCTATATGTGAATCCCACATTTCTCCCTTATTATTATTATTATTATTATTTTTAATACAATGCTGAAGTGGTAGGTAGATGCAAGATAAAGGTAGAAAACATAGTTTAGTGTTGTAAGAGAGCAAATGTAGATGATCAGGTGTGTGCCTGCAGACTATGTGTTAATCCAAGCTAGACAAGGGCAATAAAACATCCACGGATGCAGCAGATTTCTCTCACAACAGTGGGGGGGAGAGGTTCTAAGCCTCACCTCTGCTGATCCCCAATTTATCACCTGATAAACCCCCTGTGACTGTGCCTGTCTTAGGTTGTTCCTCCCTTGAGGAATCTTACCCATCTCTGGCTAACCAGTCATCTTCCGGGGCCATACAGGGAAATGTAAAGTTGGTAAGTGAGAGTGAGGCCATATTGTTTGAAAAGGTTAGCTTTTTACGTCTTGACAGATTTATGCCCTGTGGCTTCTGTGCCCAGCATTTGTCTTGAGGTATCTTTACCACCTGGAAGAATTATGATACTCGGTAAATTCGATATGAGGCACGAATTCTATTTAAGGGTTGTAACTAGGAAGGAAGAAGAAAAGCTATAGAAGTAGCAGGCGGAAGAAAACATGGAAAGATTGATTATTTCTTTGACATATCATCTTGTAGAGTAACTTAAGCATGTATAGGTTTTAAACTACTAAAAAATTACACACAGACATAGACATAATATGAATACAGTTGCATAACCAAAGCAGACCTATAATTACTAGCCATCTCCAGTGAAACGAAGAAAACCTGTTAGGAATCCTAGGCATTTGTGAAAATTTATCTATAATATGATGGATATTGTCCAACTGAACTTGAACAGTCTGAGAGAAATCAAAGAAGTTAAAACAACCCATTCCTGGGAACTGTTCACATCCCATATTTTCTTTTAACAGTAGATAGTCTGTAGTTGTAAGATTTTGGAGTGCTACAACTTGCACTTTCCCTAATTCTTGGTTGAGTTCCGACACTATGGATCCAGTCAAATTTGTTGTTTTACTGTATGCACAGGCCAGCTTAGATATCTCCTTCTTCATTCCCATGGTAATTCCAGGAACCAGTGGGATGGATGCAGCTACAAGGCTAGCAGCGCCTGGATCTTTGATGAGGTTTTTTGATGATCTTCTGGTGTGACTCTTCCAGAGAGTGCTGATGTTGGAAGTTCTTCTTCATATCGTATCTTAGTTCATTTTCTGGGTAGCCCAATTAGTCTTTGATCTTCGGTATAAACACACACAGACCCTTTGCCCACATTTTGATATGCCCTTTATATTATTGTGTAGAACTCATTGGAGGTCACCACAAAGGAACTGCTTTTTTTTTGTTATCATTAATCTACAATTACATGAAGAATATTATGTTTACTAGGCTCTCCCTATACCACGTCCCCCCTATATACCCCTTTACAGTCACTGTCCATCACCATAGCAAAGTGTTGTAGAATCACTACTTGTCTTTCTGTGTTGTACAGCCCTTCACTTTCACCCACCCCCCCATTATGCATGCTAACCTTAATATCCCCCATCTTCTTCCCCCCCTTGTCCCTCCCTACTTACCCATCCTCTGCAGTCCCTTTCCCTTTGGTACCTGTTAGTCCATTCTTGGGTTCTGTGATTCTGCTGCTGTGTTGTTCCTTCAGTTTTTCCTTTGTTCTTATACTCCACAGATGAGTGAAATCATTTGGTATTTCTCTTTCTCCACTTGGCTTATTTCACTGAGCATAATACCCTCCACCTCCATCCATGTTGCTGCAAATGGTAGGATTTGCCCTCTTCTTATGGCTGAGTAATATTCCATTGCGTATATGTACCACATCTTCTTTATCCATTCATCAACCGATGGGCATGTAGGTTGCTTCCAGTTCTTGGCTATTGTAAATAGTGCTGTGATAAACATAGGGGTGCATCTGTCTTTTTCAAACTTGATTGCTGCGTTCCTAGGGAAAATACCTAGGAGTGGAATTCTGGGGTCAAATGGTAAGTCTGTTTTGAGCATTTTGAGGATCCTCCATACTGCTTTCCACAATGGTTGAACTAATTTACATTCCCACCAGCAGTGTAGGAGGGTTCCCCTTTCTCCACAGCCTTGCTAACATTTGTTGTTGTTTGTCTTTTGGATGGTAGCCATCCTTACTGGTGTGAGGTGATACCTCATTGTAGTTTTAATTTGCATTTCTCTGATAATTAGCGATGTGGAGCATCTTTTCATGTGTCTGTTGGTCATCTGAATTTCTTTTTTGGAGAATTGTCTGTTCAGTTCCTCTGCCCACTTTTTAATTGCATTGTTTGTTTTTTGTTTGTTGAGGGTTGTGAGCTCTTTATATATTTTGAACGTCAAGCCTTTATTGGATCTGTCATTTACAAATATATTCTCCCATACTGCAGCATTCCTTTTTGTTCTACTGATGGTGTCTTTTGCTGTACAGAAGCTTTTCAGCTTAATATAGTCCTAATTGTTCATTTTTGCTGTTGTTCTCCTTGCCCGGGGAGATATGTTCAAGAAGAGGTCACTCATGCTTATGTCTAAGAGGTTTTTGCCTATGTCTTTTTCCAAGAGTTTAATGGTTTCATGACTTACATTCAGGTCTTTGATCCATTTTGAGTTTACTTTTGTATATGGGGTTAGACAATGGTCCAGTTTCATTTTCCTACATGCAGCTGTCCAGTTTTGCAAGCACCATCTGTTGAAGAGACTGTCATTTCGCCACTGTATGTCCATGGATCCTTTATCAAATATTAATTGACCATATATGTTTGGGTTAATGTGTGGAGTCTCTAGTCTCTTCCACTCGTCTGTGGCTCTGTTCTTGTGCCAGTACCAAATTGTCTTGATTACTATGGCTTTATAGTAGAGCTTGAAGTTGGGGAGTGAGATCCCCCCTACTTTATTCTTCTTTCTTAGGATTGCTTTGGCTATTCGGGGTCTTTGGTGTTTCCATATGAATTTTTGAATTATTTGTTCCAGTTCATTGAAGAATGTTGCTGGTAATTTGATAGGGATTGCATCAAATCTGCATATTGCTTTGGGCCAGATGGCCATTTTGACAATATTAATTCTTCCTAGCCACGAACATGGGATGAGTTTCCATTTGTTACTGTCCACTTTAATTTCTCTTAAGAGTGTCTTGTAGTTTTCAGAGGATAGGTCTTTCACTTTTTTGGATAGGTTTATTCCTACGTACTTTATTCTTTTTGATGCAGTTGTGACTGGAATTGTTTTCCTTATTTCTCTATTGGTTCATCGTTAGTGTATAGGAAATCTACAGGTTTCTCTGTGTTAATTTTGTATCCTGCAACTTTACTGTATTCCAATATCAGTTCTAGTAGTTTTGGGGTGGAGTCTTTAGGGTTTTTTATGTACAATATCATGTCATCTGCAAATAGTGACAGTTTAACTTCTACTTTATCAATCTGGATTCCTTCTATTTCTTTGTTTTGTCTGATTTCCGTGGCTAGGACCTCCAGTACTATGTTAAATAACAGTGGGGAGAGTGGGCATCCCTGTCTAGTTCCTGATCTCAAAGGAAAAGCTTTCTGCTTCTCGCTGTTCAGTATAATGTTGGCTGTGGGTTTATGTTAAATGGCCTTTATTATGTTGAGGTACTTGCCATCTGTACCCATTTTGCTGAGAGTTTTTATCATTAATGGATGTTGAATTTTGTCAAGTGCTTTTTCAGCATCTACGGAGATGATCATGTGGTTTTTGTCTTTCTTTTTGTTGATGTGGTGGATGATGTTGATGGATTTTCGAATGTTGTACCATTCTTGCATTCCTGGGATGAATCCCACTTGGTCATGGTGTACGATCCTTTTGATGTATTTTTGAATTCGGTTTGCTAATGTTTTTTTGAGTATTTTCGCATCTACGTTCATCAGGGATATTGGTCTGTAGTTTTCTTTTTTGGAGGGGTGTTTGCCTGGTTTTGGTATTACGGTGATGTTGGCTTCATAGAATGAGTTTGAGAGTATTCCCTCCTCTTCTATTTTTTGGAAAACTTTAAGGAGAATGGGTATTATGTCTTCCCTGTATGTCTGATAAAATTCTGAGGTGCATCCATCTGGCCTGGGGGTTTTGTTCTTTGGTAGTTTTTTGATTACCACTTCAATTTAGTTGCTGGTAATTGGTTTGTTCAGAGTTTCTGTTTCTTTCTGGGTCAGTCTTGGGAGGTTGTATTTTTCTAGGAAGTTGTCCATTTCTCCTAGGTTTCCCTGCTTGTTACCATATAGGTTTTCATAGTACTCTCTAATAATTCTTTGTATTTCTGTGGGGTTCGTCCTGATTTTTCCTTTCTCGTTTCTGATTTTGTTGATTTTTGTTGACTCTCTTTTCCTCTTAATAAGTCTGGCTAGAGGCTTATCTATTTTGTTTATTTTCTCGAAGAACCAGCTCTTAGTTTCATTGATTTTTGCTATTGTTTTATTCTCAATTTTATTTATTTCTTCTCTGATCTTTATTACGTCCCTCCTTCTGCTGACCTTAGGCCTCATTTGTTCTTCTTTTTCCAATTTCCATAATGGTGCCATTAGACCACTCAGTTGGGATTGTTCTTCCTTCTTTACATATGCCTGGATTGCTATATACTTTCCTCTTAAGACTGCTTTTGCTGTGTTCCACAGTAGTTGCAGCTTTGTGTTGTTGTTGTCATTTGTTTCTATGTATTGCTGGACCTTCATTTTGATTTGGTCATTGATCCATTGATTATCTAGGAGCGTGTTGTTAAGCTTCCATGTGTTTGTGAGTCTTTTTGCTTTCTTTGTACAGTTTATTTCTAGTTTTATGCCTTTGTGGTCTGAAAAGTTAGTTAGTAGGATTTCAATCTTTTGGATTTTGCTGAGGCTCTTTTTGTGGCCTAATATGTGGTCTATTCTGGAGAATGTTCCATGTGCACTTGAGAAGAATGTGTATCCTATTGCTTTTGGATGTAGTGTTCTGTAGATGTCTATTAGGTCCATCTGTTCTAGTGTGTTGTTCAGTGCCTCTGTGTCCTTACTTATTTTCTCGCTGGTGGATCTGTCCTTTGGAGTGAGTGGTGTGTTGAAGTCTCCCAGAATGAATGCATTGCACTGAATTTCCTCCTTTAGTTCTGTTAGTATTTGTTGCAGGTATGTTGGTGCTCCTGTATTGGGGGCATATATATTTATAATGGTTATATCCTCTTGTTGGACTGAGCCCTTTATCATTATGTAATGTCCTTCTTTATCTTTTGTTACTTTCTTTATTTTGAAGTCTGTTTTGTCTGATACTAGTATTGTAACACCTGCTTTTTTCTCTCTGTTGTTTGCATGAAATATCTTTTCCATCCCTTGATTTTAAGTTTGTGCATGTCTTTGGGTTTGAGGTGAGTCTCTTGTAAGCAGCATATGGATGGATCTTGCTTTTTTATCCATTCTATTACTCTTTTTCTTTTGATTGGTGCATTCAGTCCATTTACATTGTGGTGATTATTGAAAGGTATGTACTTATTGCCATTGCAGGCTTTAAGTTTATGTTTACCAAAGGTTCAGGGTTAGTTTCTTTACTATCTTACTGTCTAACTTAACTCACTTGTTGAGCTATTATAAACACGGTCTGATGATTCTTTATTTCTCTCCCTTCTTATTCCTCCTCCTCCCTTCTTCATATGTTGGTTGTTTTGTTCTGTGCTCTTTTTAGGAGTGCTCCCATCTAGAGCAGTCCCTGTAAGATGCCCTGTAGAGGTAGTTTGTGGGAGGCAATTTCCCTCAAGTTTTGCTTGTCTGGGAATTGTTTAATCCCCCCTTCATATTTAAATGATAATCGTGCTGGATACCATAGTCTTGATTCGAGGCCCTTCTGTTTCATTGCATTAAGTATATCATGCCATTCTCTGTTGGCCTGTAGGATTTCTGTTGAGAAGTCTGATGATAGGCTGATGGGTTTTCCTTTGTAGGTGACCTTTTTTTTCTCTCTGGCTGCCTTTAATAGTTTGTCCTTGTCTTTGAACTTTGCCATTTTAATTATTATGTGTCTTGGTGTTGCCCTCCTTGGATCCCTTGTCATGGGAGTTCTGTGTACCTCTGTGGTCTGAGAGGCCATTTCCTCCCCTAGTTTTAGGAAGTTTTCAGCAATTATTTCTTCAAAGACACTTTCTATCCCTTTTTCTCTCTCTTCTTCTTCTGGTACCCCTATAATGCGGATATTGTTCCATTTCAATTGGTCACTCAGTTTTCTTAGAATTCTTCATTCCTGGAGATCTTTTTATCTCTCTCTGCATCAGCTTCTCTGCATTCCTGTTCTCTGTTTTCTAGTCCATTAATGGTCTGTTGCATCTTGTCCATTCTGTTTTGAAGTCCTTCCAGAGCTTGTTTTATTTCTGTATTCTCTTTCCTTAATTCTTGCATATTTCTCTGCAAGTCCATCAGTATGGTTATGACTTTTGTTTTGAATTCTTTTTCAGGAAGACTGGTTAAATCTATCTCCCCAGGTTCCTTTTCAGGGGAAGATGTAGCAGATGCCCAAGCTGTCTGGGTTAGTCTTGTCTGGATCAAATTTTTTGCCTTTTCATGTTGATAGGTGCTATTGCCTGTCAGCTGGGAGAGCCACACTTTCCTCTTGCTACTGGCCTTTCTTTACTGGGACAACTGCGACCCTTAGTGGCTTGTGTTGGGCAATTGCATGTAGACTGGGTCTTTGGATCTTGCCGGCCGGTATGGAGGAAGCTCCCTTGCTGAGGGGTTGGCCAGCCTCAGTCTGCTTCTCTGCTTTGGCAGGGTCCCGGAGGGGTAATGGATGGGGTGCTGTTTGGCTGTTTTCCTCCATGAGGTGTCTCAGAGCTGTTGACCAGGGGGTTAGTGCACCCGGGTTTCCTTGGAATATCCAGCTTCTGGACTGTGACCTGGGTTGTTTCCATCCAGCTGTTGCGTCCCTGTCCCTTTAACACTTTCAAAAAGCACTCACTTTTCTTTGTCACAGGTGCATCAGCTTTGGGACCTGCTCAGAGGTCTTACTGCCCTGTTTCCCTAGTTTCCAGCCTTCCATCCATGCACTGTGCCTGTGCTCTGGTGCAGATGGCTAGGGCTGGTTGTTTAGCAGTCCTGGGCTCCCTCTCCCTCCCCACCCTGACTCCTCTCCTCCTGCCGGGTGCTGGGGTGAGGGGCGCTCGGGTCCTGCCAGTCTGGGGCTTGTATCTTACGTCTTTCACCAGGCGCTGGGCTCTTGCACGTGTGGATGTAGTCTGGCTGTTGTCCTGTGTCTTCTGGTCTCTCTCTTAGGATTAGTTGTATTTGTTGTATTTTCAAAAATATATATGTTTTTGGGAGGAGATTCCCACTGTCCTACTCATGCAGCCATCTTGGATCCACCTTCCTATATTTTTTAAAATTTTTAACCTTAATAGAGTAACAGTCAAATTTTCAAATTCACTGTAATAATTGAGTCAAAATTATATAATGTCTATATATATCAAATTACTACTTCATAAGATTTTCTAAAGAAGAATGTTTTAATGTTAATCAGTATGAACTTTAATGTTTTCCAATAAAAATGAGCAGGTATGTTGCAGAATTATAAAAATTTCCATAAACACTGAGGTTACATAGTGTGAAGAGTCCACTGCAGGCAGTGTGCCTTATACTGCAAAGAATATCAATTGCATAACATGCTTTCTAATTACATATTTAATTTTTTTTCCTTTGCTGTTTAAAAATGCCTCACTATTCAACTTTGTTCTCTCCTTAAACCATGTGTCCTTTAAGGAATGGAGATATTTTGGGTTCAATGAGAGACTTAGAAAACCAAAAAGCCTGGGGAAAACTTTGTTTCTGACTGGACTCAGGTTTCGAGGGTGAAAGTTCTGTGGGGTTATTCAAAACAAGGACAGAAGTAACTGTGAGAACAGCCTTGCAATGTCTCTGCTTAAGGATGGTAAATGATTGTTCTTCCTTCTAAGCTAAGACAAATGATTGGAAATTGTCAAGTCACACTCATATAGATTAGAATTATTACCCAATATCTAGCTTCACTAACTATTTCAAGGATACATACACTATCCAAAACAAAAAAATTAGAAGCAATTGCGGGATGCTCAGTGCAGCTTTGCAGATCCCCATAGAATGCATCTCTAGCTCACATCTAAGGAATAGGTCTCTGAGTAAGATGGACAGTTGCCTGCTTTGGAAAACAAGTGTATTTAGGTTACAAAGCACCTCCATTTTATATTTACATAGGTTGCATGACATTTTCTAGAGAGCATGCCTTATTAATCATAGATATTTTATTTAATTAACATAGGTGACCCTAAACCAGTCCACTAAAGCATTTTAATGATAAATATTATCTTCCTACCAAATACCATTGATTTATTTTTAAGACATCTGTTCTTGGTTTTTTATGAGACTAGAGCAGTTCATATGTCTTCTTTCAACCCAAGTGCTAACCCCCATTAATGCAAATGAAACATGCTGAAGGCTAACTGCTTAACTTTCTAATCTCTTCTCTGTCTTCAGGCAGTATCTCCATACTATATATTTCTACGAAACAGTTTCTTTTCCTATCTTGTAGTTTATTCTATATTTTCTACAAAGATTAATCTTACTGGCACCATGACAATGAGTTGGATTTGTCTAATATAGCTTTTAGTAGAATTTCCTTTGCAAAGCTTGTTAAATTAGATGAATCCCTTTTGAGTTGTTTTAATATTCTTTTTTCAATGCAGTTACTCTTATTCTTCCAATGACTATGGTCATTTGAACTTTTTATGTGTGTTGATGTAAACATTTATTGAATGTGAAATTTTCATAAGGCCAACTTTACTTCATTTTCTGGAGAAACAATTTTCAGGGTCATTTCATCAATTGTTGGCTTCCACTTACATCATAAAGTAGCATCTCATCCTGTAGAATTATCACATCTCGTTTTTATTTAATTCTATAAATCATTTTCAAATCATTTGTTCATCACATAGTTTTGTCAGAGAAATTAATCTATCAATTTCCCTATGTACCATACAGTCTGACTGACTGACAGACTGTGAACAAACACCATTCTGTGAATTTTGGGTTACATTTGACTGGTGGACCTAACAATATCCAAATTATCACAGGAAAGTGTTTAGGACATTGGCTTCTAGATGTAAATCCCCATTAGGGATGACAAGGTTTTGCCCTATCTACTCAAACCCAATTAATTGCATCATAGTGAATATTATTATTTGCAATTTTCAGGACATTAAAAAACAGTGATAAAAGCCACAATTCTTTGTTATGATCCATTGTTATTTAAGTTTAATATAGTACTCATACAATTGAGCTTCCTTTGTTTCACTCTCTAAGCCACACAGTCATGGACCTTAAAAGCCATCACGGATTACGATATCTGATAGTCTTTCCTTGTAAAGAGTATGCCCTCTACTACCATTTTTGACAGCTATGCTAAAGTTTTTATTAAATGAATCCATATATTTAGAGATTTTATTTTCTCTCAAGACCAATTCCAACCATTGACAGTCTCCTGGAAGATAGCATTTTCTAGTGTTCCTTTTTGGGTTAGCAAGATGTTTCTGTCATGCTGACAACCTTCTAGGATTGGCATTTCAATCCTACTCAGAATCTCCAGATGAGCTCCTAACATACCTACAGGAAACTTGAAATAATGGGGCTAGTGCTTGTCAAGGAACCACACACACTGTTGCCATGGCATAATGAGCAGGAGTTCAATATTTCTTCTATGGGAACAAGTCCCAGATTTCTCCCTCCACCTGCAAATGGTCATCATTGGATCTAAGAGAGAGAACTCAGTATCATTCTCTTTCCTGAGATGCTCATTTGGAAGTTTCATATGGGCCATCCTTCCCTGGTATATTGTAGCTCTGGGAGGGGGCTCCAAGCCCTGAGCAAGTTTGCTGTGGATTCAGTGAGACTGAATAACAACAACATTGGGGATAAAAGAGGTTCATACCAAGTTTTATTCTCATGGCAGTAAGTAAAGCACTGGATTCCATCTGCCTCATCTTAGCCCCCAGCTCAGCCTCTGCTCCCCTTCCCTCTGCCCATAGCACAAGGCAGAACTCTTCTTATATCAATACCGGCAGTAATGGCTTACTGTCAATGAGTATCCAAGTATGTGCCTGTGCAGTAGGCTACATACTACTTCATCACATGTATACAATGGGTGAAATTAGGATCAGGTGAGAATCCTGGGTGTGGAATTTCCATTTTCCCTACATATATTAATCCTTTATGAGTGCCTTTCCCATTTGTTATATCCCCCATTTCTATGTAATACTTTTCTTTCTACCTCAGTTTGACCTTTAAGCTTTGCAGGCAGCTTACAGAGCTAGTACTAAAAGCAGACTTCCTAACAATTCTGAAACACTTCCTTTCCCCATTTCCAGGTAGATGAGGGGTTTGACAGGTAGAGAATATAGGACAAGCCCTACTGCTTGGTAACAGAATTGCATTTGTAGATAACCTTAATTAGGCCACAAGAGTTGATGTTATGACTCATCCCGAAATACCTTTACATATATACAACAGTAAATTCAATGACACAAAAATTAGCCGTAAGCATTCTTTATATGTACAGCATTTTTAAGTGAGTCTGGCATCACTGGATACAGAAGAATGAAAGAAAATTTTTCATAGATGGAAGATGGAATATTTCTTCATTGCATTCCACGACCCATCAGTTCCTACATGTAGATTCTACAAATAATTCCAATGAAGATGTCACCTTATTCCTTTCATACGTCAGCACATGTTCATTTAACTATTAAGCCAACACTTAGAACCTTTTCTGTTGCCCATTTTCAATAACAAGGCTTCAGTTGCCAATTGAATAGAGCACTTCTCTGCATGTAATAAATGCTATGACCGTAAAATTTATGTGTCCTTGGTTCTTTTTGTATAGTGATAACAGTGTGTAACCTGAGTAGAAGAAATATACCCATGTAGGACACACTGACAGACAATATGCTATTCTAAGCCTTTAAGTGTAATCTCTGATATTACATTTATTACATGAATAGCAAAACTGAAATAAAATCAGTATCAGGACTGGAGAACATATACATGTAACCCTTAGGGCTACCAGTAGAAGCCATGTGGTAGGAACTATGTCATGTCCTGGTCCTAAGGAACTTTAGCCACAGCCAATTTTTTTTTTGAGAGGGCATCTCTCATATTTATTTATTCATCAAATGGTTGTTAACAACAATAAAATTCTGTATAGGGGACTCAATGCTCAATGCACAATCATTAATCCACCCCAAGCCTAATTCTCATCAGTCTCCAATCTTCTGAAGCATAACGAACAAGTTCTTACATGGTGAACAAGTTCTTACATAGTGAATATGTTCTTACATGGTGAACAGTACAAGTGCAGTCATCACAGAAACTTTCGGTTTTGATCACGCATTATGAACTATAAATAATAAGGTCAAATATGAATATTCGTTTGATTTTTAGACTTGATTTATATGTGAATACCACATTTCTCTCTTATTATTATTATTATTATTATTTTAATAAAATGCTGAAGTAGTAGGTAGATGCAAGATAAAGGTAGAAAACATAGTTTAGTGCTGTAAGAGAGCAAATTTAGATGATCAGGTGTGTGCCTGTAGACTAAGTGTTAATCCAAGCTAGACAAGGGCAATAAAACATCCACAGATGCAGAAGATTTCTCTCAAAACAGGGGGGGTGAGGTTCTAAGCCTCACCTCTGTAGATCCCCAATTTCTCACCTGATGGCCCCCCTGCGACTGTGCCTGTCTTAGGTTGTTCCTCCCTTGAGGAATCTTAACCATCTCTGGCTAACCAATCATCTTCTGGGGCCATACAGGGAAATGTAAAGCTGGTAAGTGAGAGAGAGGCAATATTGTTTGAAAAGGTTAGCTTTTTACTTCTTTGCAGATTTATGCCTGTGGCTTTTATGCCCAGTATTTGTCTAGAGGTATCTTTACCACTTGGAAGAATTATGATACTTGGAAAATTCGATATGAGGCACGAATTCTATTTAAGGGTTGTAATTAGGAAGGAAGAAGAAAAGCTATAGGAGTAGCAGATGGAAGATAACATGGAAAGATTGATTATTTCTTTGACATATCTTCTTGTAGAGTAACTTAAGCATGTATAGGTTTTAAACTGCTAATTAAATTGAGTACACGCATTAACATAATAGGAATACAGTTACATCAGGCTTTAGATTCGTGGTTACCAAAGGTTCAAGGTTAGCCTCTTTAGTATCTTACTGCCTAACTTAGCTCGCTTATTGAGCTGTTATATACACTGTCTGGAGATTCTTTTCTTCTCTTCCTTCTTATTCTTCCTCCTCCTTTCTTCATATGTTGGGTGTTTTGTTCTGTGCTCTTTCTAGGAGTGCTCCCATCTAGAGCAGTCCCTGTAAGATGCCCTGTAGAGGTGGTGTGTGGGAAGCAAATTCCCTCAGCTTTTGCTTGTCTGGAAATTGTTTAATCCCACCATCATATTTAAATGACAGTTGTGCTGGATACAGTATCCTTGGTTCAAGGCCCTTCTGTTTCATTGTATTAAATATATCATGCCTTTCTCTTCTGGCCTGTAGGGTTTCTGTCGAGAAGTCTGATGATAGCCTGATGGGTTTTCCTTTATAGGTGACCTTTTTCTCTCTAGCTGCCTTTAAAACTCTTTCCTTGTCCTTGATCCTTGCCATTTTAATTATTATGTGTCTTGGTGTTGTCCTCCTTGGATCCTTTCTGTTGGGGGTTCTGTGTATTTCCGTGGTCTGTTTGATTATTTCCTCCCCCAGTTTGGGGAAGTTTTCAGCAATTATTTCTTCAAAGACACTTTCTATCCCTTTTCCTCTCTCTTCTTCTTCTGGTACCCCTATAATATGGATATTGTTCCTTTTGCACTGGTCACACAGTTCTCTTAGTATTGTTTCATTCCTGGAGATCCTTTTATCTCTCTCTATATCAGCTTCTATACATTCCTGTTCTCTGGTTTCTATTCCTTCAATGGTCTCTTGCATCTTATCCATCCTGCTTATAAATCCTACCAGGGTTTGTTTCACTTCTGTAATGTCCTTCCTGGCATCTGTGATCTCCCTCCAGACTTCATCCCATTGCTCTTGCATTTTTCTCTGCATCTCCATCAGCATGTTCATGATTTTTATTTTGAATTCTTTTTCAGGAAGACTGGTTAGGTCTGTCTCCTTCTCTGGTGTTGTCTCTGTGACCTTTGTCTGCCTGTAGTTTTGCCTTTTCAGGGTGATAGAGATAGTTTGCATAGCTGGTATGAGTGACAGCTGGAAGAGCTTTCCTTCTTGTTGGTTTGTGGCCTTCCTCTCCTGGGAGAACAGCGACCTCTAGTGGCTTGTGCTGAGCAGCTGTGTGCAGAGAGAGCTTCTGCTTCCTGCCCGGCTGCTATGGAGTTTATCTCCACTGTTGCTGTGGGCATGGCCTGGCTCGGGCTGCTGCTCCAAAATGGTGGAGCCCCATTGGAGGGCTCCATAACGGGCCTCCGAGCTCCCTGCTGCCCAAGGGGTTAGAGTGCCCAGAGATCCCCTGATTCCCTGCCTCTGGATTAGGTGTCCCATCCTGCCCCTTTAAGACTTCCAAAAAGCACTCGCCAAACCAAAACAACAACGACAAAAATAATTAATTAATTAATTAATTAATTAATTAATTAATTATAAAAAGAAAAAGAAAAACACACGATTTTCTTTGTCCTCAGGCACCAGCCTCAGGCACATGCTCACCAGTTTTACTGCCCTGTTTCCCTAGTATTGGGGTCCCTGTCCCTTTAAGACTTCCAAAGAGAAAAAAAAATGGCCACTCCTGTTTCTTTGTTCTCTGGTGTTGGCCTCAGGCATCTGCTCGTTGGTCCTGCTGCCCTGTTTCCCTAGTATCCAGGACCCCATGCATGCACTGTGCCTGCGCTCTGTTCCGGATGGCTGGGGCTGGGTGTTCAGCAGTCCTGGGCTCCCTCTCCCTCCCCGCTCCAACTCCTCTCCTCCTGCTCGGAGTTGGGGGGAGGGGTGCTTGAGTCCCGCGGGGCTGGGGCTTGTATCTTACCCCCTTCATGAGGCGCTGGGTTCTTGCAGGTGTGGATGTGGTCTGGATGTTGTCCTGTGTCCTCTGGTCTCTATTTTAGGAAGAGTTGTCTTTGTTATATTTTCATAGATATATGTGGTTTTGGGAGTTGATTTCCGCTGCTCTACTCACACTGCCATCTTGGCTCCGCCTCGCCACAGCCAATTTTGAGAAATTTATTTTCCATTGATATTAATTTCTAGGCACAGTAGATATTATTTTGGATGCTAGAGGGATTTGTTATCTCTCAGCCCATCAGTTATTGGCTGAGGCTCAATATATATTTTCATTTCATAAACCCAAATAACTAGCTTAAAAGTCTGACTAAGGCACTGCCTTAGCATTCCATTGCCTTTATGAGCTGTGTGTTTTCATTATTAAGTAACAACATTTTATAATGATTTAACTCATAATTTATACACAATAAAAAACAAAGCTATTCTTTAGAGCTTGACACCATATATATTTATATGTATTCACACATCTCACTTACATTTGTTATAATTGATGTAACAATATTGTTATATTATAATTAATTAAAATCTATAGTTTACATTTGACATCACCTCTATGTTATACATTTCTATGGGTTTTTACAAATGGACAGTGCCAGGTACCTACTATTATAATGTTATACAGAGTAGCTTGTCCTAAAAGTTCTCTATTCATGCCTCCTTCACTTCCCCAAAAATGTCAGGCTACTACTGATATTTTAATTTTCTCTAAAGTTTTTCCCTTTCCAAAATATCATATAGTTAGAATTATGCTCTGTGTGTCCTTTTCAGACTAGTTTATTTTACTTAGTAATATAAATTTAGATTTCCTTCACATGTTACTTTAAAGAATTATAATTGATTTTCTAAGAGTAGAGAGAAAATAGGATATAGAAAAGGTTCAAAAAATCATAAAAGCCAGGAAAAGAATAGGAAAACATAAATAAAAAGAAACAAAACCAGGGCAATGAGTAGAAAACAATGCCAAGTATATAGTTATTAAACCAACTACATCAATAAACTTTTTAAATGTGAATTGTCTAAGTACACCAATGATACGAAGAGAGAGTAGATGAAAATTACAGAACTCCACTGTATGTTGTTTAAAATAAACTACATTAAATATAGACACAGATATGTTAAAAGTAAAGAGATGGAGAAAAATATTCTAAGCTAACATTAAGGAAAAGAAAGTCAGAGTAACTATATTAATTTCAGAAACAATTCATATCAGAACAAGAACATTTATCAGGGATGAATAGGGGGATTACATAATGATAAAAAAGGTCAGTTCTCCAAAAGACATACAATTCTTAATGTGTATGCACATAAGTGCAGAACATCAAAATACATTATTTTGATGATTAGATTTTAATTTTGATTACATAAGAATATTGGTTTTATTTTCCTTTTTGTTAGTGCCTTTGGTTTTGTATAAGAAGTATTTGCTTGTATTTACATCATGAAATCAAGGTCATACTTTTTTTCCAAGATGCTTTTTGGTTCTAGCTATCATATTTAAGTCTGTAGTACATCTCAGATTAACTTTTTGTGAATGATCTGAGGTATGGATGAAGTTTCTTCATATTTTAAATAGTGATACAAAGTTGCTTTGGCAAAATTTACTGACAGTTCTTCCATAATGAAATTGTATTGGCATCCTTTATCTAAACTCGTTACTATGTATGTATGAGTTTATTTCTAAATTTTCTATTTTGTTCTCATTTGTCCATCTACTACCTCACTTTCTTCATTATTGTAGTTGTATAATAAGTTTTGAAATTCAGTAATGTAAGTTCTTCTACTTTGTTCATCTTCAAAACTATCTAGGCTATACTATATCATTTGTATTCCCATGTCAATTTTAATTTTAGGTTATCAGTTTATTTTAGAAAAACAACAAATTTTTAAACAAAATTAAAGAAAAATTTTGTTACAAAATTCCATCGCTGGAATTTTGACAGGGATAAAGTTTGTTCCATATATGATATGTGATATAATATTAAATATATATTTTTGGAGGGCAGGAGAACAGATATAACAGAGATCATAATAAACAAGGTATGGGCCAAACTTTGCCCAACCCCAACTCAACTTAGTATAATCTGGCGAATGTTCCATGTGTCCTTAAAAATAATGAGTATTATGAAGATGTTGGGTTTGCCCTTAAAAATAACGTGTATTATGAAGATGCTATAGAAATATTATTGAGGTTGATTTGATTAGCAGCATTATCCAAATATTCTATATCTTTACTAATATTTGACTTATAGTCTATAATTATTGAAATTAGTATGTTAAAATATCTAACTCTATATATCACAGTGAACTTCATATTAATATAGTTTCATATAGATATATGTACATACATGGATTACTATACACTCACATTTCATTCTGTCAGCTGATAGGTTCTAACAGCAACAAGCACATCTACCACCCAGATCTTGATTTCTAACTTCAGTCTCAGTGAAAAGAACCAAGGTTTCTTGAAGAAATGACTGATTCTAGCACTGGGACAGGAAATATACAAGATGATCCTGGATACGTAAAGGAAATGAGCACATGCAAAAACACACATTAAAGATGGGGGAATGGCAAAAGGACTCAAGAACTGATTGTAGGGATTCCAGGGCGCAGAGCTGGAAAAATTGGAGCAAAGAAAAATAGTGATATTAGACTATAACCCAAAACATAAAATTAAAAAATCTCATAATCCATACTGATATTAATAAATAATCATAAATAGGTAAATGAGAGAGAATAAACAAATCTCCCATGTAGAGCAATTCAAAATAACTTATGAAGATACTGCTCCTTCAAAGAAATGGAGCATAACTCCCCATTCCTTAAATGTTAGCAGAATACTGTGATTTCCTTTGTAAGAATACCTAAGGAAAGTGGGAAAATAGAGTGAATTTACAGTGGGAACATGGGGCAAATACTAAGTAAACTAAGTTAACATCATGGGTAATATATGTTTTTGACAGTTCGTACCCTTTATATGATGTAATGAAAATGGCACTTTACTACTATAGACTTTCTGCCCAAAACAGGTAATCCTAGTATAAGCATGAGAAAGAACATCAGATAAATCTCAGTGCTACTAAATACATGCCATGCATTACTCTGGAGGTAATAAAAAATACAGAAAATCTCAGAAAATGTCAGTACAGACGGTACAGGGGAACCTAAGGTGCATGAAGGCTAAATGATATGTGGAACAAGTAAAAGATATTAGGTAAAAAATAAGGGACTCTAAATAAAACATTCTATAGTTAATAATTTGTCAATATCTGTTTATTAATTGTAAGGTAAGGAAGAACTAATTGTAGTGTGTTTGTAATTTTTATGTAAATCAAAACATTCTAAAAACATTACTGACATACATGCCCAGTATTAGATGAACATATTTGTTATTTGTACATTTATTGTTATTTGCTGTTTTAATTGTAATGTCTCACTGTGATCATCTAAAATCTCATAATTTCAGTTATAAGTATTTAATGTGTTAGTTTCTTATAAGAAATAAAAGCTTATTACTTCCATAATAAAATCAACTATGTTTTGGATTTGTCTGCTACTTCTTTTAGCTTTAGGAAATGTGTTTCATGTACTTTGAAAATTTACATTAATGATTGTTATATCTTTCTGAAGTAGTATCCCTCTCATCATTATTAAACATTCCTTTTCATCATTTCTTAAAGTTTTTGTCTGATATTAATATAGCCCTATATACTTCCTTGTAATTACTGTTTGCAAAGCTTTTCTTTCTTGATTTTAAATTTATTTGTTCTGTTATATTGAAAGCAGGGCTCTTTCAGCATGCAGAATATAGCAGGTGGTTCTGTAACATCTTTCTGTGTTGACAGATAGTAACTGCACTAGTTGGGGTGAGGATTTAATAACGTGTGTAACTGTTGAACCACTGTATTGTATACTTTAAGCAAATATAATATTGTGTATCAATTATACTTCAATAAAAAGATATATATAATTATTTTTAATGAATTCTGATCATCTCTTCCTTAGTTGAGATTTAAGTCCATACTATGTAATCTAATCACTAACATCTTTGTGTTTGTATCTTCTACTGGCCAACAATGTGTTTATCTTTGATCTAAATCTAATTATTCTTTGTTTTTCTCTTATTTCTTGCCTTTTTTATGGAAGAATACTTTTATCTGTCTCCTCATCTTTCTCCCCTAATTAGTATTCGATTTTATTTCCACTATTGTCTTTTAAGTTTTTTCTTGTACTTTTTAGTGGCTGGCCTAAGGATTATAAAGGGATTATAAGGATAAGGATAATATCCATCCTTATTTTACTCAGGTCAAACTGAAATATGATAAAACCCACAGAATGTTAGAACTTTATAAAAGTAAAATTTCATTTACTTTTCACACACTTGGATATTATTATATAATTTACTTTTCATTTACTTTTCACACACTTGGATATTATTATATAATTTACTTTAACTGTGTTACATTAACCTTATAACATATTGCTATTATATTAGACTTAAACAGTGGATTATATTAGTGAATATTTAAAGACAGTCCTCATATTTATAAACTATTTTGCCTTTTAAAGTCTCCTCATTTCTTTCTTTGTGTCAAAGATTCAGTCCAGGATTATTTCCATTCAACCTAAAGAGATTATTTAATATTGCTTGAAGTAAAAGTCTTATAACAGCAAATTCCATCTGCAATTTTTTCTCTCAAAATGTTATTATTTCTTCATTTTTGAAGATTATTTTTACTGAAAAATTCTAGCTTCCATTATTTGTAAAGTGAAGTCAGTTGCCTTTCTTGTTATAATTATTTACCCTGAACATATGTTTATTCCTTGGATGCTTTTAACATTTTTTTCTTTCACAATAGAATCATACTAAAATCAATTTTAAAAAATGGTAATAAGAAAACATTCAAATATTTGGAAATTAATAACATGCTTCTAGAAAAATAAAAAGAAAATCACAAAAAATTTATAGAGAATATGAATATTTTCTCTAAATCCTTAGTTTTTATCCATTTGACTATGATTTGCTTAGACATACTTTTCTTCATAATTATTTTGATCGAAATTCACCAAAATTGGATATGTGGCCTGGTGCCCTTCATTAACATGAAAAATGTTTGCCATTATCTCTTAAAAATTATCCATTATCTCTTAAAAATTATTGTCTGCTACACTCTTTCTTCCCTTTTGTAACTGCAAGTTCATATTTTATTTGGTTTTCCAATTACATGCATGCCTATTAGTAGTTTGCATATCTGGGTTATCTGTGTTTCTGTTTCTATGGCTGGGAGAACATATATATATATGTATATGTTTCAAATCATATTCTACTGGTGTTTTAGTTGTTTTATATTACTATATTCTGGGCATTGTAAAGGATATAATTTCCTGTCAAACCTTGATTTTAGGACTGTTTAAATGGGTCTATTTTACTTTATCTCTTTTTCTTATGATGTGCTTTTTTACTCATAGAACACAGTCCTGTCTCCTAAAGTATGGTTTTTCTCAAGTTTTAACTTTGTGCTCACAATGTTCACTTAAAACTGAACCATTCTGGATAAAGAACAGGTGGTACATATACACAATGGAATACTATTCAGCCATAAGAAAGAAACAAATCCTACCATTTGCAACAACGTAGATGGAGCTAGAGGGTATTATGTTCAGTGAAATAAGTCAGCCAGAGAAAGACAAATACCAAATGATTTCCCTCATTTGTGGAGTATAACAACGAAGCAAAACTGAAGAAACAAAATAGCAGCAGACTCACAGACTCCAAGAAGGAACTAGTGGTTACCAAAGGGGAGAGGTGGGGGTGGGCAGGAGGGAAAAGGGGATTGTGGGTTATCATGATCTGTGCACATGGTGTATGTGAGGTCACAGGGAAGACAGTGTAGCTTGGAGAAGACAAATAGGGACTCTGTGGCATCCTACTACACTGATAGTGACTGCAATGGGGATTGGGGGGACTTGATAATAAGGGTGAATGGAATAACCACATTTTTTTTCTTGTTAAACCTTCATTAGAGTGTGTAACAATGATACTTAGTAAAAAAACAAACTGTACCATTCTGTTTATGTCAATATTCCTACCTCTATGCATCCTTTGCAATGACTGAAATGATCAGTTGAAATCTTAGGCTACTAGAAATGTTCAGTGCTAGCTAGTCCTCCCTGTATGTGTAGAGTATATGATTCTACTACAATTTTAGCAGAACTCTTATGCAGATACTGGGATCCTCTGTGGCTTTCTCCTCTTTGTACCCTGTCCAACAAATTAGTGTCACAATAGCAGCCTTGAAATCTGATCTCTGTTTTCTCTGCCCAGCCATAATAGCTAATTTCTGTACATTCTCCATTTTCTTCCAGTAAAATTCTTCCCAGGAAGAATGGTAAGGTAAGCTATAAATTTATAGCTTACCTTGGTGCTTCTCTCCTGTTGTTCAATTTCTAAAAAAGTTGTCTCATATATTTTGTCCAGGTTTTTACTTGTTTACTATGAGAAGGTAAGTCCAGCTAATTCATCTTATCCCAAACTGGAACTTTTTACCGTGTTAATATATTGCATATCAGTGGCCTGATATTTAGTTCCCATTTAATCTCATATACCATAAAACTGCATATTAATATATTAGTCATGAAGCCTGACCCAGAACTTTTCCTCTCTGTCAGCTGACTGAAGGAACTCTTCATTGGGCCATAGATACAGGCCAGGATAGAAAAGGCAGTACAGTGGGAGTGAGGCCCATGGCACTTGCGCCACTGCTTCCTGTAACTTGTGCTTTCAGGGCGTGTCCAGACCCAATCACATAGATACTTCCACTTGATGATAGAGTGCTGCTGTGCACACTTAACTTTATGGTTTGATGGTTAAGATGACACCCAGTTCATGATGAACATCTCAGGTTGCAGGGTAACTTGTGACTCATGCTTAAACATTTAGTTTCTAGACCCAGTAGCAGGCCAAGAGCTGTTTCTCAAAAAGAGACTAGTTATCCACTGAGAACTGCATGGGTTTGTTCTAGAATCCTAAGAACCTGCCCTGCAGTTCATGTACACATCTCCCATAGCAGCCCAGACCTGTTGCAGAGGCTTCTCAAATTCTGGGTCTCACTCAAAACTAGCAGCTTTTTAGGTGACACAGTACTTAGATAGGAATAACATGCAGATGAGGTAAAGGATGCCTCCAGAATTCAAAGAAACTGATTAGACATTGTGCTTCTTTGGTTGTAAGATGTGCCAGATGTAACAATTTATCCTTCACCGTATTATGGGTTTGTGGGCCCACTTTGAGATGGATCTCAGGTAAAAATCCATTGATCACCTGACTTCCATATGCTTCTAATCTGGTTGGCTGATCACACTGATGATTTGGGTCTCCTGCAATCACTGTCAGTTCAGAGCCAGTGTCCAGTAATACCAAAATGTCTGATGATTTCCCTTCTTCCTAGTGTGTTACCCTATTAAAAGATCTAGGTCCACTTGGGGAAGTCTGGGAGAGAGATTCATAGTATAAATTTTGGCATATGTACTAGGGTCCTTCCTCAAGGGGATCTGGTATCCCTTCATTCAAAGGGCTCTGGGTCTATAAACTGGCTCAAGTTTGGGAATTGATTGAGGGGTCATCACTCTGTTTTTGTGATTCAATTCAGTCTTTTGTTCTCTTGACGTTGAAATTTTCTGCTTTACATATCAGGTAAGAATTTAGTAGGCTTCCTATCTGTTTCACTAATAGAAATATCATGATCAGCTAACCAATGCCATAGGTATGTGTGAGTCAGACTCCTCTGATTCCTGCTTGACTCAACTGCCCATTTACTGTAATCCCACCATCATTCTTTTGGCTGTTGAGCACTGCCATTTGGCACCTGCCATTCTAGGGTCCAATTGCCCAAACTGAATTTCTGTGTCACAATTCAGTGACTGCAGTTCCCATTGTAGGGTCTGTCTTATAGAGAAGAGTAGCCAGAGGTCTTCAGGCTGCTAGGACTCCCTCCCAGTCTTGGTGAAAGGTATGTTCTCTGGGCTTTCTCAGCATGAGTGAGTAGGTTTTAAATGAGAAACCTACTCTAATATTCCAATCTCCCTAAGGATTATTGATTTCTTTCTCTGAAAAACCTAGACTAACACAGATTTTATTTACGTAAAATAAATTTATGTATATTTATGCTATATGTATTTATTGTGTAAGTAAATATATATATATATATATACACAAAATTGGCTTTCTCTGGAAATAATGTAAATATATAAATATATGCTATATTATATGTACAAGTATATTTGTATTATTACATACAAATATACATTTTATATATTATATTCTTATATATACATATATATAATAATAAATTGGCTCACATGATTTTGGAGCCTGGAAAGTCCTAAGATCTGCAGTGGGCTGGATGGAGACCCTGGAATGCTGACACAATGGCTCACATCTGAGTCTGAATGCTTAGGAATCTGGAGACCAGGAGACGAATGGGTGAGGGAGTGAATTCTTTCTTACCCAGAGGGTATTTTTTTTGGTGCTCAGGACTTTAAAGGGTTAGATGAGATCCACCCACACTGATAGAAGGCAAGCTACATTACTCAGTCTACAGATTCAATTGTTAACCTCATCTAGAAGCATCATCCTAAACATACCCGGAGTACCATTCCACCAAATATCTGGGCACTTTGTGGCCCACTTAAGTTGATACATTAACCACCACATATGTATTTTAAATTTTAACCTCTTTTTCATTCATATTTAATTTTTTCAAACTTATAAAACAAAATATCTGTACCAGGGCACAACTAAAAAACCATACTGTCAGAAAGTACAAAGTAACAGTGTTTGAAAAATTTAGCTAGGATTCAATGTGCTTTCAGTATATTAATTCAAGTTTAGAAGAGGAAAATAAGTTATTTCCACCAAGGGAGGACTATTTGGTTTAAGAAATCTGAAGAAAATAATTATACTTTGGTACTCATATTTCTTATGTCATTTTATGTGGGCTTCTCTCTATGAGAGAGAAACAATATTCATAAGATTTCTACTTTATTTTGTTTAATCGATCCTATGAAAAATGTTGAATTTGGGATTCACATAGAAAATTTTATTTACATTTGGTTATTGTATTACAGGTTTTACTACGGATTTCTATCAATTCTAAATGTATGATTCAAAATTCAACATTTTAAGATACCTTTGGTTTTTGTTAGGTTGCATTAGAAAATAACTAACAGGAGTTTTCATTCTTAAAATGAAATTATGAATTAAAGACACTGCTTTAAAATGTGTGGCTGATTAGTGTAAAATAGTTATTTTAAAATGATATTTTAAATTAATAGAGTAAAGAGTATATAAAAAATATCATGGCCAGAATTAGAACATGGAGGAATAGGGTAATCTAAATTACAATGATGTTAATATATGAATGAAAAAAATATCATTTTGCTGCAAATATTTTATTTTGTAACTAAAATCCAGTATTTTCAGGAAGCATATGTATTCTGAAAATCTTGTAATTCCATAAATATTTTAATTTCTCTTTGAACAACATCCTCAGTCCAAACAGCATCATTTAATAGTGAATTTTCCTTTAAATTTTAAAAATTGAATATAAACAATTCAGAGAAACATGTAGTGATTATGATTACTATCATGTTTGGCTAAATAATTTTCCAGACTCTGAAATACTCTGAATGAAGAAAAAATATTTGAAAAGTGAATTGTTTCTATAGGTATTTGAGTCTAAGTAAGATGCAGAATCATATCTTACTTAGTGGAGAGGTACAGATTCAGTTCCTTGCACATTTTAATACCACATTAAGTGTTAAATGAATATTGGCTAAATGAAAAAAGATATAACATTATTATAATTTTATTATAATTATGTTAAAAATATGGACAAATAATGGGGAAGAATATAGGCTATTAAAACTGATTTTTATTTATGTGTATGTAAAATTTACACAGAAAGGTTATAACACTATGAACTTGTTCCTGCTTACTTGGTTACTTAGGAATTCCCATAAGATAATCATCGGATAGGGGTCCCTGACATAGTACATGGTCTGTGCTCCACAGTACTTACTGTTCCATGATTTTTAGAAAATGGCAGTGTCACCCATGGATTTCCACTATTTCAGTCTGAAAATAATTAACAATATTGACAAACAACCAATCTTTCATGTTTCTCAGAGTGCATAAATATGAGAACAGTAGAGTATAGGCTGTGGGAGACATTTTATAATTTATTTCATATATTGTTCCTGTCTAGTTTTATTTTTCCTTTATTTGATTGAGAAATTAACACAAATTACTCATCAAAATATATAAAACATATAACTCAAAAATATAGGAGAACAATTTAAAACTAACTGCTCTCAATATTATGAATCTTCTGGGTATTTTTATCAAAAAATAAAGATATAACAAGTTGAAATTATACCATATATACTGTTTTTAACATGAATACCTTATTTAAATGATTTATATCCAACAGTACATATGTAAACCATCATTTTAATGTATACAAACAATATCATTATATATTAATTAGCTTAAACGAATTAATAAGGTGAACATTTTAGTTGTTTCCACAATTTTTGCCAAATTAAAAAGAACTTCTATAAGTATCAATTCTCTATCTACCTATCTTTTTCATTTTTTTCTAATTATTTTCTTTTATTAAAGCATCTTCTTTGCTTTTTCTCTTTGTATAATAAAAGTACTAGCAATACAAGAACATATGTAAAAAGTTATTTGAAAATGTAGTCATTAAAAGAATTTTGTTGACATATAAAGATTATGCAAATATTTTGAAGAAATAGGTATTGACATCCTAATGATTTAAAATAAAAATATCAGTCCTTTTCTTTTGGATTTTACAGTTTAGTGGGCATGGTAAACAATTTCACCAAATGTGATAAGTATTATGATAGGAGTTGATATGTGTTTCATAATTATAGATCAGGAATATCTTGTCTTATCCATAAAATAAGGAACAGTATTCTTAAGAAGAAAATTTTAAAACGAGACACGATATTTTTTGGAGAAAATGCAGAGGAAAGGAAGGGTATTAAAGGGTGAGTGAAACATATGCAAACATCAGAATGAAAGCTGGAACAGGCCTTCTAAGAAATGAAGAAAAAAAAAACAAGGCATAATTAAAAAATTGGTATGCACAGAATGCATACAGAAGTGGGTAAAAGTGGCAAAGATGTATCTGAAAATCAGGATAACATTATAGCCGGTGTATAAATAAGGGTATAGAGTACAAACAAGCAAGTAGAATAACAATAAGAGTAAAGATTCTTTTTTTAATTAATATTTTCCCCTTTCAAAGAGGCTTAAACACACACACACACACACACACACACACACACACGCACACACAAATTGCTCTGTATAACAGAAATTTGTGTGACACTAAGACTGGTTTGTAAGACTTTAGCTTATGTAAGACTAAGACTCGAGTTTCAGAATGTTAGGTTTGCAAAAATGTATGATTTTTTCCAATCCAAATTACTGTGAATTCATGATCCATTTGTCTATTTTAAGTACTAAAATGTACAGCCTTCCAAATTAAGAAGAATTTTTCTTTTATGATATATATGTTTCAGAAGAGGGAAGATAATAAGTGAAAAACTCCCAATATTTTCATTAAATTATTTATACGGCCAGTGGAAAAGCCCTGTGTGCTTTATATCACTTTGGATTTCAAAAAAAGTCTATAAAATATGTCTACTTCTAAAAAAAGGAGAACATCCTGGTTAAAAGAGTACTCTCCCAAAGTCATAGAAAGAATAATGTATAGATTAAAATTCTCTCTGTTGACAGACCCTGTGCATCTACAAGCAATACTATACTGAAGGGAAGTAAAATCAGTTTAAAACTGCAGTGTACATCCTAAACTTAATGTCATAATGAGTTCAGGAATTCCTCTTCTCAGTTCCTAGAGTTACTGATTTTTATGTAATCCAGAGTAGATTAATATTTTACATTCAAGATCTAGGTTAATGGCTTTCTTTTCTTGGTAATGTACTAGAGGTTTATATGTTGATAGCTTCCCATTCAAAAACATCTTAGAAACAATGTGTTTTGAAAAAGATTTATTCATTTCCATTTTATTTTCAATTTAGTCCCTTATAATGTATAAATATAACTGTTTAAAAATTTTGAAAATGATAAAATAGAAACGTTTAGTGTCCCTGCAGTGAAAATTAAGAAAACTAGTGCATTCAATGTTCTAGTGTGTTTTGTGGAGACGAACTGATATGTGCCAAGATTATTTTTTCTGTAATACCAATGCATATATTTATAGAACTTTTCTTTTCTACCTCTCTGAAGCTTCACACTGACCAAGATAAAGGAGATGGAAATTTAAAATACATATTAACAGGAGATGGGGCTGGCAGTCTGTTCGTTATAGATGAAAATACAGGAGATATTCATGCTGCAAAGAAATTAGACAGAGAAGAAAAATCCCTGTACATTCTTCGTGCCAAGGCTATAGACAGAAAAACCGGGCGGCAGGTGGAACCTGAATCTGAATTTATCATTAAAATCCATGATATCAATGACAATGAACCAAAATTCACAAAAGACTTATACACTGCCAGTGTTCCTGAAATGTCTGGAATCGGTAGGTATATTCTAATCCATGTAAACTTTTTTATTTGTTTGTTTTGCTAAGGTAATTATTATGGACATACAGTCATGATATGTGACATTTTTTAGAATAAGAAATATAGCTTAAAACTACTATTGAATCTCAGCTGTCTCACTTCTAATTATTTTCCATTGTGTGTATATATATAGTATATATATACTATATAGTGTGTATATAGTTTCCTGCTATGTTATAAGTGATATGTAAAATGATTACTGAGAACAGTTAATCTATAACATTTCTACCAACATCTTCATCTCTACTCAACTGCCACTGAAATGGCAGCCAAGTTGAATGTATTTTTGCCTGAAATAAAAGGAATATCAAATAGTGTCAGCAGTTTTAGATGGCTTTGCTTGCATTAGTTTGCATAATAACATCTAATGCTTGCATTTGACAAATTTCTTTTGATCGTCTCATTTGATCATTGAAACAGCTTCATGTGGTAAGCATGGGAAATAAAACTTTAAATCCCCATTCTGTTAATTAGAACTCAGGATTCAGAAAGATTAAGCAACTGAATTAAGATCAAATAGTCTGGTAGCATAACAACAATATTCCAAGTCTTTTTATGTTATTTCAGTTACATTCCACTACAGAATAGTAGTTGTTCAAACTGAAAATAATTGTTTCATTTTTTAAGGCTGCCCACAATTTTAAATACCATTTGTTATTATGCAATGTTTTTATCTCTATGTATTCCTCTACTTATACAAAAGGTTTGCATTTGTTGAGATAATAGAAGTTGACTATTAAATCATAAATTTCTTAAAAAATTTTGAAAACCCTATGATACAAACTGACAAAAATACCCAAAATATGACTTATTTTCAAAATTTGGTACTACTTAGTTGAATATTATTTCAAAAAGAGTTCCAATTATACATTTTAACATTATTATAATTAATACGTTTCTGCCTAAAATAATTTCTTTATCAGGAAAAACAAGCTTATAGCCACCTTTACTTAAAGAGCGATATAAAATGTTTAACAACTATGTGTGTCATCTAGCAAGAAGATGCAAGAGTTTGTAAAGAAGCTGCAATTTCCTCTCACCTCAGTGAATGAAAATGAAATCTAATCTGTCCGAAAAAGTGCAGTTCTATTGCCTTTTCAGGTGTTCATTCCAATAATACGAAAGGGCCTTAATAAATTAAATAGGAGTCCTATGAAATTATAAAGCCAGGATGAAATATGAGCAGTTGCATTTTATTTCATATTTAAAAATATGTGTTAGCTTAGCACAGTTTCATGAAAAGTAGTGGATTGGTCCATATGCATTGACCAGGAGGATAATGTAGAGATACATTATGATCTCTTTATGGGTTTATATTTGAAATGAAAATATCTAAACTTGTACTCTTCATTTCAAATTCCTGTTGATGAGCATTCTAAAGTAGTTTGGTTTTCCAGGTAATATCCTTTATGCTTTATAAAACATCATTGTCTTTCTTGTGCGTGTTATTTTTGCCAGTTAATTTAACAATTAACAGTACAAAAACTTTCATTTATCTTTCTCCAGAAAAGATTTGATATGCTGATGGAAGTAAATAGTCTAATGAAGATGACAGATATTTAGATATGGTACATGTTTATACTAATTTATTTAAATTTGAGTCACTTAAAATTTTTTAAAGCATTACCTCATCTTTAAAAATAATATTTATCAGAGATTATTAATATTTAATCTCAAATAACCTGCATTTTCTCCCATATAATTGTGTTATTTAGTGGAATATTATCTCTCACTGTATATTTCTATCACCTATCTATCTAAGTCAAATACATTCTTTATCATCTGAAATGCTAATATAATTTAGATTCGCATTTTTGAAGTATATGACTTAAACAGGACTAGGCACATCTCTATTTTATTTTCTTAAAAATCCTTCACTTGTTCAATACCTATAATAAAATATGGAATATATAAATTTATACATGGAAGAAGCCCTTTCTGACAGGCAATCTGTATTTCACTTATATAAGCTTAAACTGTGGACCGTACAATTTCCAATTATTACAAGACTTAAAAATAAGAATTTAGGCCATTGCCATGTTCATTCCCTTCATATCTCTGATTCAAACAAAACTGAGAAAAACATAGCAGGCAGCTCTGTGTGGCTCTGGTTTCAGCTTTTGGAACAAATAAAGATTTGAGAACTACAGGTCAATCCTCGTCCAATTCATGGAAGATGGTTATTGTGCTATATTAATAATATTGATGCCACTGCATTAACCGCTTCCTCCTTGGTTCACCCTTAGACTTTGTATGTATGCTTATTTTTAAATGTATGCTTATTTTTAAATAAAAAGGTACGTATATACATATACACTATCTATATGCAGAGGATACTGTATTTGGTTTAATCAACTTTTAATAAATAAGTAAAAATGAATCCAAAAGAGTTAAACCAAAAACACACAGTGACAGCTTATTACTGTACTGGTTTTTAAAGAAAAAATAACAAGGCTAATGAATGCAGGTAAAGCTGGATAATTTTAATGCCTTCCTAGTTTTCTCTACTGTGAAGCCTTTATGCTTACTATGCATAAGTACTTGCACAGAAGTTTAGAAAGCTGATTTTATTAGATTCTCAGAAACTCCTCAAAAACATCATTTTCTTACTTTATTCTTTTAGTTCAAATGGCCCTCTAAATAAAATTAAATTCAAATAAGAGTAAGGATTGGGGGGACTGCATTTTATATTAAGCTCTTAGATCCATATATTGAAAGTATTATGTTTAAATAAAATATACGTGAATTTTATATCCTGAAATTGTTATTTTGTCATAATTCTCCTACCTGATTTAAAGGATAATAAAGATTAACTCACAATTTTGCAGATATAATTTTCTCTGCTTTTACCTATACAAATAACCATTTACAGTGGAAATTTAAAGAGCAATACTTAGGAAGTTTGTCAGGCTATGTGTAACCCATATATTGATAATTAAAGACCCTACATGATCAGTTAATAAAGAATGCCTCTATAGAAGTAATGCACAATTATTTCATTCTAATATTAATTTCATCATGAGTAATTTTCATTTCCATGAAGGAGATGAAAAACATTAATTTTGGGGGTAAATGAAATCTAACAGAATAATATGAAATTTCATCATTATTATTCTACCCTTCTTTCCAATGATTTCCTCCAGGGGTCTGCTCTGTACTGTTCTCTTCCACCTGTTTGTCTTGTCTTCTTTTGCTCTATCACAAATTCCTCTCCTTGCTTTTTCCCTCTCCCCTTGTTTTTTCTATCAAAAGCATACACTATTTTGCATTTCAGTTCTCAGAATCACATGTTCTTCCCCCTTTTAGCCAAAAACAAATTACTCCAGTGAACTCCTGAAATGTGAAATGCTAATTAGCATCTTCTGATCAGAGCAAACAATCTGGATGGTACATGAAGAATATTTAGTCAAGAAAAATGGGATACACTTCGATTTAAATATTTGTAGCAGATCTCTACTTTTTATATTTTCCTTTTTTTGTGTATAGTCACTGTACTTTGATTAAAGATTATCTGTTAACTTTCTATATTTGTATGTATTCATATTTATCTAGGCAAATTCCTGTGTAAACCTGTGGGTTTGGGATGCATACTTCCTCATGAACTGGGTCCCCTAAATGGTCTCTCAAAAATTTACCAGTTCCCCCTCTAATGCCATTCCTCCAACAAGGAATCCCTCTGTAGTATTTCACAGATCACACAAATAACTCATCAAGCAATCCTTCATGTCCTCATCCAGGACCTTTCTTAGAGGTTCACCGCTTATGGATTCAATGATGAAGCCATTGGATAAATTATTTAAAATGGTGCTTTTTCCTTCAGACTGGCTTGGTTGAAACTCGTGCCTTTCACCAGGCATTGCCCTACTTTTGGAGAGTGTATATCACACTGGCCAAAACATGCAGATAACAAATACCATAAATTTGTTGTTCAGGCTTCACTACATTTTATTTAATGTTTTTATCTTTGTTTAATATAGAAGTAAAATATTTTTCTTTGAAAAAAAGAAAAGAATAAATATCTCAGAAAATTTAGAGGCATATAAAAATCAAAATGATGTATTTATTTTCTTTTAATTTGCTTTCATGAACAAATAGAAAATCAGTCCAAACATATGAATCACTTTCTGCCTAATTTTATTACCAAACAGTATTCACTATATAGTAAGGCATTATATTTAGGGGAAAAAAATCTATCCATTCCCTATAGTCCAACACACTAAATAGTTCTCTTTTTTCCCATCTTGCCATTATAAATAGTGTCAGTGATATGCGATCAGTGTTTATCAGTGTCTGAGAGCACTCCTAATTATTACCATGATTCTAGAGATGGAATAGTATTTTTTATACGCATTTGCAACATTTTAGCCACATCACAGGATTAATTTCTATTCTTTAGATTAACTTCCTGTCTTTTTTTAGGTTAAGTATTTTTGGATAAGTTCAAAGATCTCATACCCATAGGAAAATGAAAACAATGAAAACCAAAAGTGTCAAAAAGGTATCAAGGAGTATTTCAACCTGTGCTCACTATGAAAGAGAAAAAAATGAAACTGGTAGCAAAAGACATGTCATAAAATTGATGAATTAACTATTTGCATTGAGCCATTAGTTATGCTTAATAATTCATATTTCAAGTAATCCTCCAGTATGAAAATAATTCTTTTTGTAACATATGCTCACATAGGGCTACATAAAAAGAAATTAAATATAAATCAAAAACCACTTTATGTGAATTTGTCAACATTATTGTAGCAGAAAAATAACCATCATTTCTGCTTTGGCCTAGTGAGAACATAAGTGAGTACTTTTTAAATGATAAGAGAGTACATGTGGGATTGACTGAGTGACTAGTAGGGTCCCTCTCATGGGTAATACCAATTCTGCTGCAGCTGAGAAACAGAGGCCTCAACACGAAGGGCTCAAGTTCTCATCTCATGCTAATTAATTTTGATAAAACATAAAAAGAATGTTGCTAAATCCATGTGGTGGTATTCAAATACACTGATGAGAAATGAGTCATTAGTTTAAAATTTCAAAATTTACATAAGAGTCAGGTATTTGATAAATTATTTGTAGTTTAGTGGAAAATGTAATATAAACTCATTTTGCCCAAGGGAAAGATGATAGACTTCAGTTAATAGTAGTTTCACATTATAGAGAGGAATGTTAAATTACAGTATTACATGTGACAAAAAAATATACATTTACTTAACTTTTGGGGAGAATACTGATTTACATATGTGCAGCAAATATTAACGTCACATATGAATAAATATAATCATGTATGACTATGTTAACTACATTTGAAAGGTTGGTGCACTTAATGATCATATATATCTTGAACACACAAAAGTTTTGCATGTCAATTTTATGTCATTTTTCTTTGTTTGCTTTTTCATAAAAACAGTTAACTTACCAGAGTAAGAAGCAGCAGGAATGTTTTCATTGTTAGGTTTATTTTTGAAAAAATCATTTCCAGTTAGCAATATAAGTATGCATGTGAAATTTTGTCCCTCACAATATTTTCAGTGAATTAAACATGCACTACATTTGCCTCATTATATTCATCTTCGTAATAAAATTGTTTTTGAGTTTTCTTAGATTCCTCAAACAGTAAAATTAAGGGATATTTAATTGTTAAAAGAATGAAAGAGAAAAGTTTTTTTTTTGAGGGGGCCACATCATTAAAAAAAATTTCTTCAAACATACCAACAATAATTTTTCAGAAAGATAGTTTCCAGTTTAGAAGAACTTAAGTGTCTGTGTTTGGATGGGCATTCATGTAGGTACATCTGTTATACAAGTAACTGCGACAGATGCAGATGACTCCAACTACGGAAACAGTGCCAAAGTGGTCTACAGCATATTGCAAGGACAGCCATATTTCTCAGTGGACCCCGAATCAGGTAACAACTTCTAATACTTCTCCTTCTCATTATGCATGTTCTCTTTCTCATGATGTAATACATCTGGATGTGCAGTTAATTTATAGACTTTTCCATATTTTCAAAGCTATCCATACACTATTGTGTTTCCATTTATTTCCTACAGTTATTCCATGGAAGCAAAAGTAAATTTTTTGTTATTTAAATAAATTATTTAAACTGTTACCTCTTTAGACTATTTATTGAGTTTAAATTTATGACATTAAGTACATTTTAGAGATTCAGCACTTTATGTGTGATAGGAAATACTTAAAACCTAAAAAATGTGATAATCATCAAAATTAAGCAAGCCTATTTGTCTGAAGCTTTTGGATTGAAGTTAATTTTTTTAATCAAAAGGATAATTAAATCGATTTAGTAAAACTCATTTCTTGAACAATAGCCCATAGAAGAATTCTTTCTGTTCTGTCAACTATGTTAAATTGGTTATGGATTGAAAGACTTATTTAGGTACACTGACATTTTATCTGTTTGTTATGATTAACCTCTGTAAAACGAATCTTGCATAGCTTCATTTTAAAACTCAGTGATTACATCGTAAAATATTTGTCTACTCTTTCCAAAAGGCATAATAAAAACTGCATTACCAGACATGAGCAGAGAAAATAGGGAGCAGTACCAAGTGGTTATCCAAGCCAAAGACATGGGCGGCCAGATGGGAGGCCTTTCTGGAACCACCACAGTGAACATCACTCTGACAGATGTCAACAACAATCCTCCTCGCTTCCCCCAGAGTAAGGAAGGTTTCAGTAATCTCATGTCAGAAGCTGCCTCCGACACACTACAAACAGAGACTATTATTTGTACCAGTGGTTTCATTACTCGTGTATGCAAAAGGCAAATCCACAATCCCTACCCCCCCAACAAAATATCAGTACTTCCCACAAATTGAAAGTGACTGTTATCATTTTCATCATTAAATATGTAGTGAAAGGAAACATGGAAATGACGTATTTGGGGCAAATTTAATTATCCTCTTTTAAAATTCAAAGAATTATAGTTTTCCAGACTACCTTTCTCAACATTCGCTATGATCATATCACTCTTTTTATCTCCTTCCTAGTTAGGAGTGTAGACTCAAGTCAAACTGTCTGGCTTCAAATCCTATGTCCAATCCATATGGCTTGCCTTAGTTCTTTTGTCTACAGATAATAATTATAATCGCTTATTTAATTGATTCTAAAACACTGACTTGTTGATGTTTTATTGTCTCTGAAATCAGATACTGTATTAAAATCACTGCGAGTTGGTTTAATTGGCAGACTTTTTCATTTCTTAGTGATGCAGAGTTATGGTATCCCTTGATTGTGATACCATCAGATAAATTTCACTGATATCTGTTACCTACTTGTGAAGATTAAATCAGTCAACATACTTTCAGTTGTCACCATTTTAGGTATATATGTTGAACCATGGATGCTTTGCATACCATGAGGTACTACAAAAATACATTCGGATTCTCGGCTGAAAATGTTTCCATTTTGCAGTGAAGAAAACTTTAAAAGGCCATATCTTGGAATGTTCAATTAAAGCGGTACCAATTAAAATTTATAACATTGATTCCAATTCAGTAAAGCATTATTCCAGACTAATCAAATTTAAAATATTTGATGATTGAGCTTTTGATAGTGGACATATACATATGATAAATGCTAAAAAATAAAGTTTGCTGAGAACATGTTTCAGAAGCCTGATTAGTATAAATCTAAACTTTTCAGTCATTTTCCTTAAATATAAACTGAAAGGGTACAACTTGATGAATTATCAAATGGCCTGCCACTCTATAATTGCCACTTTATAATTCTGTTACATATTATAATCTTAGCAAAAGGTTTGGTACTATAATAGTAATGCTAAAAATATTTGAGAACCAGACCCTGGGCTGAGCATATTAAGCACTTAATTTTATGCAATCCTCATAAAAACAACTATGTGCTAATTACTATCGTGTTCTCCTTATTTTAGACATGTAGAAATCAGAGTTTAGAGAACTTAACTAACTTGGATGGTGATAAATTCAAATCGAGGCAGCTGGATTTAGAAGTCCTTCTTCTTTATTACCAAGCATATAGCAAAGAGAATAGACTTGGAATTCAGAGACTTAGTTTTGCATTCTGCTTTTGCCAATTTTACAGGGTGATTTCCTTGAGTCTTATCCTTGAGGATAATATACGAAACTTGGTCCTATGAGGTCTAATATTAGAATTAAATAAACATGGAAGACCTCAGTCTTAATGTAGAGCTCAGCACATATTAATGTTTAAAGATACAACTATCTTCATTAACATTTTTTTGTGTGATTTTTTTCCTATTGTCTCTTGAATAGTCACAAACTAAAAGGTTTTCAGAGACAGCAAAATGCAATATAATGATTGGCTGGAACTGCAGGAAACACATTCACAAACAAGAACAAGAAATTGCTACCTATGGATTTATTTTTCTGTCCCTGACTTAGAATATAACAATATGTTCTTTAAATAACTTAAAGGCCTGCCATCTGTTTTGTAAATAACCTTGGGACATTCACTTAACCTTTCTGAAACTCATATTTCTCATTTACAAAATGAGAGTATTCTGCTTTTATAAATTATTTTCCAACTTAATAAATCGATAATTTTTGACAGCTTACAATTCGATATGATGAAAAACTCTCCCAATTTAAAATTAATCTCTTTAAGTAAAAAAGGCAGAGGAAATGAAAGATTCTTGTTATCTGAAGATGAAATGTCAAAACAGCTCTGATTTAATTCTCAGGTACATATCAATTTAATTCTCCTGAGTCTGTACCTCTTGGAACCCATCTTGGAAGGATAAAAGCCAGTGACCCAGATTTGGGGGAAAACGCTGAGATGGAATACAGCATTGCCAAAGGAGATGGGGCAGACATGTTCGAGGTCATCACCGACAAGGACACGCAGGAAGGGATTATAGCTGTCAAACAGGTTCCTTTTTGCTGTCGTCATTTTTTCACTAAGTAGCTTCTAGTTTATTTCGCTTTTCAGTTAAAGGAAGAAAAACCTAGGATTTAGTTTCCTCATCCTTTACCTGCTCTCTGTCCTTCACATGAGTCAGAATAGTTGTGATTTTATTTCAAATAAGTTAAGCATCTTTATCATTAACACTTAAAAAGTGATATAAAATGTCTACTCATAGTAGATCTAATTTGTTCTCATAGTAGACAAAAATTCTAACTAGAATTTGATAACCTCCTAAATATTGGTTTTGTATTTCTCTGTGGCAGAAAAAAAATAGTCATACAGCTATCATTTTACTTCATACACTTTTTAAAATATTTTAATTGTTCAGTGTGATGGTCTATCCAATAGATGAAATGTGAGGGCGCTTTGTGTTTTATGTTGAATTTCTTGATTTGTAATTCAGTGTAAGGGAACACTGTGGAAATTTACATTGAGTAGTCCAGCTAAATATTGATTACCTGACAGTCTCTGCTTTCATTCACTTCTTGCTTTCCACATGTTCAGATTAATGAAATGTTTTTTTTCTTTTTAGAAATGTAGGATCTAAGAAAGAAACGTATATGAATAGTTTGCCAAATTTCTATTCTATATTTCCTTTAATTTTAATGTTGCAGAACTTTAATAGTAATAATAAGAAACCTATATATCTATTAGATAATGCTTCTTTTACCAGTGACCACCAAAATGTGAAATGCATTACCAAGTGGAAATCGATCAACGTGTGTACAATTATATTCAGTTACCCCCTATAGATAAGTAGTAAGGCAAACAGTTTTTTATTTATTTGCTCTACCTATGAAGCAATATTTGGGAAAATCATTTAACCCGAATTACTGCTACTATGAAGAGAGCTTGTTATCAAACTTTGAAATTGCCTTCCATTGCTATTTCTGCTATATGGTATTAAATTTTCTTATTTTATGTAATTTCAGAATTTAGATTTTGAAAACAAAATGCTGTACACTTTAAGAGTAGATGCAAGTAACACTCACCCAGATCCACGATTCCTACACCTGGGACCTTTCAAAGACACAGCAGTGGTCAAAATATCTGTGGAAGATGTCGATGAGCCTCCTGTGTTCAGTAAAAAGTCTTACTTAATAGAAGTAGATGAAGATGTCAAGGAGGGCAGCATCATTGGACATGTCACAGCATACGACCCAGATGCCATGAACAATTTAGTAAAGTGAGTATTTTGAGAAAATTGAAGTTTGCTGAAATATAATAATCTTCTCACTATATATATGATGTGTGAAAGAAAAATACATTGTGCAATGTAGGATCAACTACACCACACACATCCATAGCTCAGTCTCCTAGCTTGACTGTCTTCTCAGGGCTCTGGATTTTTATTTTATTTGGATCTTCATACTTTACAAGATAGACTCTACTATTACACATTTCGGCAGATGGTAAGATTAAGGCACCGAAGATTTAAATAACTTGCTATAGACTCTTTGGTGAAGCTGGGTTTGAGAATCAGATCATCTGACTCCAAAGCCTGTGATTTTAGTCTTTACCTATTGCTTTGATTCTTGTCTCATTGTCCCTCTTGGATAAATAGTAGTTCAAATAACTGACCTAAATAAATAAGTTCTAAGAAAATATTTGTTATTCTAGAAATTGTATGAAAGAGATGCCTTGAAAATGTTGAAATATCTTCTTTTGTAACAGTCACTAGGCTTACTGTATTATCAATATTTTAAAGAAACAATATGTCAATTATATTCTAATAATGACAGAGAATTAGTAAAGAGAGTAATGATACTTGAGAATTGTAGAAGTATTAACAATTAGTATAGTATTATGTGGGGTAATGTAATAATTTCCCAAAGTTTGAATACTGTATTTGCCATTCAAAGTTTTCAAATTATGCCAAAACTAAATGATTCTTATACATGGTACTTAAAGAGAATGTAAATATAGTTGTAATATAAATCGATGAATAGGACGGGTGGATGAAGATGGGTAGATATGTCAGTGAAGACAGAACTGGCTGAGGGGACAGATAAATAATACATTATTTGTTTTGTGTTGCTAGTAAAATGCCTAAATACTGTTTTAAATTTAATATCTTAATTAAGGAAAATAAATGGCTAAATAATTATTGGAATGACCAGATTTGTTTTTTTCTTTTTTATTTAAGTATCATTGATATACATTCTTATATTGGTTTCAAGTACACAACATGGTGATTCAACAGTTGCCCACATTATTAAATCCTCACCCTCTACTCATGCAGTTACTAACTGTCTACATGGGAAGCTGTTACAGAATCACTGGTGACCAAATTTTTTATAATTCATGTTATGCCAGCACATGTAGAAAATTAATAAATACAATAGTAAATTCATACTTATTGAGTTTCATTTGAGATGTAATGACTATTCACATGTTGATTTACAAAGCAATCATTACTGCACTAAATATGTCCTAATGGATATTTAATTTGTTGCTAATATATTATTAACATAAACAGTCCATACAATTTTAATCTATAGCTAATTCTCTTAGTTTATATTAGCTTGAAATATTTGGTTTGTTTGAGGTTAATTAGAATAGAATTCACTAAACTTCCTCTCATAAATAAATACTTAGCTTCAAATTATGTATAAATTATTTTTAAAATATGAGTTACAATATTAGGAATACCTAGATTATTTCACTCTGACAATTTTTATCAGCATATACATAAAAATCTATTAATTTAAAATCCCTATATTATATTAAACAAAACTCATAAAATGAAATGAATAAGTAATCCAGTTTTCTGTTGGTCTCTCTATATATACTACCATGTTTATATATAAAAAAGTGTATTTGTATTTGATTAAAATTATATTTAGCTGATTAATTTTGGCATCGCTTATATGTGCATTCTTTAAGTGGCAAAAAAAAATTTAAGATATTTTCATGTTCTTTGCAATATTGAAATGGAAATAAACCACCATATTAAAAAAAGATAAAGGATTGCTTACACCAATATATATAAATGCTCAATGAGTATCAGCCCGTGATAGTTTTTGCCACATTACAAACAATAGTAGTCAGTGTTGTCTGTGCCTTCATTTCTCTCTAGTATTTGCAGCATCAAATGCTTATGCTAAAAATCTCTCATTCATATTTTTTAAAAGTCATTGATTGTTACTTTTGTCAATTAACATTCCTCACTGTTGTAGGCAAGAGGGAGTACATCGACTCTTTTAGATGAAGAACCATTTATTGCCCAACTATTGAGCATTCCTTAGTGAGAATGAAACCAAATTTTAATCTGTGTATCCTTTCCTTATTTGTTTAGGAGGATACCTTGCATATTAGAATTCAGTGACTGTTGGTTAACTTAAGGCAGGCACACTGACTTCCGTGTTGCCTAAATTTTGTGCTGCCTTGTTGCCAAGAGTTTTTGTATATGCAGAAACATCGTTTCATCAAGCTTTATCGGTCTAACATTCTTTTCTACATAAACACTTTCATCTTTACATTAAGTTAAGTGATAAGCAATAAACTATATTTTCTTTCATGCAATTGTGACACCAAAATCATGACATGAGCCTGTGGAACATTTTACCTAGTCTGTCTTCCATAAGTTAATTGTTATCACTTATTGAGCACCTGCTATGAAATGGATACTGTCTAAAGAGATTTATGTTTATTAGCTCATTTAAGCTTCATCACAACTTTATAAGTTGGCAGGCACAATTGTTATCACCTACATTACATAGAAGAATAAACTGAGATGCAAAGATTTTAAGGAGCCCTCCCATGGACACAGCACAAGTAATTAGAAGACTTTAACAAGTTCTTTAGTAGCTGTTCTCTGCTTTCTTACTGATGTGATTATTAATTAGAGATTATTAATATAATGTCTCTCACTTGTAAACTAATTCAACTGACCTCAGTGGTACAAAGTAAAGCCTTTAAGGACAAAATTGTATAAAAGGCAAAACATGACATCTGTGCCTCAGAATCTGGTGTAGTTTCTCTTCATTTTTCCTTTTGTCTATAATAGGGAATTTCATAAGCTCAAACTGTAGGCATGTTTGTTTGGGAAAATTATGCCTTTATTTTTATTATTCTTTTTTAACAATTGTGTTGAGGTATTATTGAACAATAAATGGCACAAATTTAAACTGTATGCTTTGATAAACTTTGGCGTATTCATATATCCACTGAAACGTCACCAAAATCAAGCTAATGCACATATCTAATCCTCAAAGCTTCCTCATGCTCCTTTGTAACACATCCCTCTCAAACTTCCCAAAATCCAGCCCTATCCCCAAACACTGATCTGCTTTCTGTCAATATATATCAGATTACATTGAATATTCTTAAATTTATATAAATAAAATCATACAGTATTTATTCTGTTGTATCTAACTTCTTTCACTTAACATAACTTGGTATTTTTCCAGGTTGGTTTGCATCAGTGCTATCCTATTACTGTCTAGTATTCCAATGTATGTGGAAATGCCACAGTTTGCATATCTGATCATTTACTAGTTAATATTTTGTGTTGTTCCAAACAATTGAATATTATACACATCTGTGTATTATAAGTACATAAACATTTGTGTATTTGTATAATGATAGATTTTCACTTTTTTTGAGTAAATATCTAGAAGAGTTATGAATGGACTATATGGCAGGTATAACGTGTTTGACTTTTAGGAAACTCCCATACTGTTTAAAGTGGTTATATATTTTACAATCCTACCAGAAGGTAGTATGGTTGGTATCCTTACCATGTCGCACAGTCAGCACTTTTAATTTTAGCCATTCTAATAGGTATTATCTTTATGGCTAATGTTGAGCATTTTTTCCATTTGTTTATCTGTCACCCACATATCTTCTTTGATCAAGTGTCTACTAAAATATTTGCCTAAATTTCACTGGGTTATTTCTTTGTTATTGATTTGGAGATACACACACACACATGTTGGATACAAGTCCTTTATCAGATACGTGATTTGCAAATATTTTCTTCCAATCAGTGGCTTGTATTTCTATTTCTTTAAAGTGACTTTCAAAAAGCAAAAGTTCTCAGTTTCTATGAAATCCGTTTATTAACTTTTGAATTTATGTATTTTAAGTGTATTTTTTAAATGGAAGTATAGGTGTGTATTGAGTATTTTTGTCTTATGAAGGACACATCTGCCTGATCCCCAAATTCTTATTCTATGCTTTCTTCTAGAAGATTTATTGTTTTTATTATTATATTTTCCTTTATTATTTATTTTAAGTTTATTTTTATATGGTGAAATTTATAGTTCGAAGTTCTTTATTGTTTTGGATAAGCAGTGTCTCCAGCACTATTGATGATCACAAAGACCATCATTTTAACAGAAAAACCTTTGTATCTTTGTCAAAATTCAGTTACCCATATATGCATGGATCTAACCCTGAACTTTCTCTATTCCAATTATATATTTATCTGTTTACATAAATGATACACTTTTGTGTAGCATTATAAAAAGCTTGAAATTAAGTAATATTTGTCATGTAACATTTTTTACTTCCAAATTTGTTTAGTAATTCTAGGTCCTTTGCATTTACATATGTCAACTACCACAAAATATCCTATAGGTTTCTGATTGGGATAATGTTGAGTTAGTAAGTCACTGTAGGAAGAAATAATGATGTTGTAATGATATCAAATCTATTAAACCCATAAACAGCGGATATTGCTCCACTTATAAGGGCTTTTATTTCAGGTATGTTTTCTGTTTGTATGTCTACAAATCAAGAACATCTTTTACAATTCTTATATACCCTTAATATAGCAGCAAGAATGTCCAGGATAATGTTAAGTATAAGAGAAGGAATCTTTGCTTTCTTTGTGTCATAAGGAAATCATTTATTCTTTCATTATTTCATATGATGCTATCTGTAGTCATTTTTAAAAGGCTTTATAAAGTTTGAAAAAATTTGATTCTCTTCATTTGTTTTTAACATTATTATCAGGAATGAAATTTGGATTTTGAAATATAGTTTTTATGTCTATTCAGATGACCATAATGTAAAATGATGAATTAGCTCGATTTATTTTTCAAGTATTGAACAAGCCCTGAATTATTGGGCAGAGGACCTGTATGGATATTTTTCCAAAGAAGTACTACAGAAGGCCAACAGGCACATGAAAAGATGCTCCACATATCTAATCATCAGGGAAGTACAAATCAAAATCACAATGAGATCTCACCTCATACCAGTCATAATGGCCACTATCCAAAAGATAAGAAATAACATAGCCACATCACAATATAATTATTATATATTTGCTCAATTCAATTTTACTGAGTTTTAAAAATAATTTTGCTTCTATGTTTATTTTGGATATTATCTTAAAGATTTGTTTTCATGTAATGTTTGTTTAGATTTATAGTAATGGTAATAGAGTTTCATAGAATGCAATAGGAAGCATATCCACTTTAATTTCTGGAAGAGTTTGCATAGAATTGACATTATTTTCCTAACTTTGTTTTAACTGAAGTATAGTTATTATACAATTTTACATTAATTTCAAGTATACAACACAGTGGTTCACCAGTTACCCACATTATTAAATCCCCACTACAATTAATGCAGTTGCTGTCAACATAGAAATATGTTAGAGAATCATTGGCTATATTATCCATGCTGTACTACCATCCTCATGACCAACTTGTATTATGTTTGAGAATTTTTGTGCGCTTTTATCCCCCTCACTTTCCCACTCATCTGCTCCATCTCCTGCCACATGGTAACCAGCAGTCATTTCTTAGTGTCTCTCAGTCTATTGTTATTTTGTTCTATTTATTTTGTTCTTTTTTCAGAGTCCACAAATAAGCAAAATCATATGGTATTTGTCTTTCTCCACTTGGCTTATTTCATTTAGTATAACACCCTCGAGGTCCATCCATGTTGTCACAAATGGTAGGATTTCTTTTTTTATGGCTGAATAATATTCCATTGTGTATATGTACCACCTCTGCTTTATCCATTCATCTATTGATGGACACTTTGATTGCTTCTGTATCTCGACCATTCTAAATAAAGTAGCAATAAACATAGTGGTGTGTGTATATATATATATATATATTTGAATCAGGAATTTTGTTTTCTACTGGTAAATTCCTAGAAATGGAATTACTGGGTTATATGCTTTTTCTATTTTTAGTATTTTGAGGAATCTCCATACTGTTCTCCACAGTGGCTGTGGAATTTACATTCCCACCAACAGTGGAGGAGGGGTCCCTTTTCTCCACATCCTTGCTAACACTCATTATTTCTTGTCTTTTGGATAGCAGCCATTCTGACTGATATGAAGTGATATCTCACTGTGGTTCTGATTTGTATTTCCCTGATGATTAGTCACGTGGAGCATCTTTCATGCGCCTATTGGCCTTCTATAGTTCTTCTTTGGAAAAATGTTTATTCAGGTCCTCTGCCCATTTTTTAAAACAAGTTATTCATGTGTTGGTGTTGAGGTATATAATTTCTTTATATATTTTGGATGTTAACCCCTTATCAGATAAATTGTTTATGGATATATTATCCCATACTTTCCAGAAAAAAAAAATTACTCATGCTTACATTCAAGAGATTTTTGTCTATGTTTTCTTTTAAGATTTTTATAGTTACATGTCTTATATTTAGGTCTTTAATCCAGTTTGAGTTTAATTTTGTGTATGAAGTTAGTTCACCAGTTCCATTCTCTTGCATGTAGCTGTCCAGTTTTCCCAACAACAGCTTTTGAAGAGTCTGTCCTTTCCCCATTGTATATTCATGGCTCCTTTATCATATATTAATTGACCATATATGCTTTGGTATATATCTGGATTCTCTATTCTGTTCTAATGATCTATTGGTCTGTTCTTGTGCCAGTGCCATACTGTAAATTGATGTATTTATGAATATCATACCATCTTTGCATCTCTGGAATAATTCCACTTGGTTGTGATGGATAATCCTTTGATGTATAATTTGGTTTGCTAATATTTTGTTGAGGTTTTTTGAACCTATGCTCACCAGGTATATTGGTCTATAATATTCTTTTTTGTTATGTGTTTGGTTTTTGGTATTAGAGTGATGCTGGCCTCATAGAATGAGTTTGGATGTATTCCCTCCTACTTTTTTGGAATACTTTAGGAAGGATGAATATTAGGTATTCTTTAGATGATTGTTAGTACTCAGCTATGAAGCCATCTGGTCCTGGACTTCTGTTTGTTGGGAGTTTTTTGATTACCAATTCCACTTCATTACTGGTAATTGGTCTGTTTAGGTTTTCTGTTTCTTCCTGGGTCTGTCTTGCAAAGTTGTACTTTTCTAAGAACTTGTCCATTTCTTCTAGGTTGTCCCATTTATTGGCATATAATTTTTCATAGAATTCTTTAGTAAGTCTTTTTGTTTCTGTGGTGTCAGTTGTAACTATGTCCTTTCCATTTCTGATTTTATTTGAGTCCTCTCTCTTTTGTCTTGATAATTCTAGTTAGGGGTTTGTCTGCTTTGTTTGTCTACTCAAAGATCTAGCTCTTGGTTTCAATGTTTTTTTTTTCTATTGTCTTATTCTTTTCTATGTTATTTTTTTCTGCTCTGATTCTTATTATATTCCTCCTTCTACTAACTTTGGGTTTCACTTGCTTTTCTTTTTCTAGTTTCTGTATTTATGAGTTAAAACAATTTATTTGGGGTTGTTCTTATTTCTTGATGTAAGCCTGTCTTGCTATATAATTCTCTCTTAGAACTACTTTTGTGGCATCTCACATATTTTAAGCTACTGTATTCTTTTTTCACTTGTTTCCATGAATTACTTGATTTCTTCTTTGATTTGTTTATAGATCCATTGATTATTTAGAAGCATGCTGTTTAGCATCCATATTTGCAGTCTTTTTTGTTTTCTTCATGTCATTAGTTTCATACTATTGTGGTCTGAAAGTTGCTTGATACAATTTCAACCTTTTTTAATTTATTAAGCTCTTTTTGTGTCCTAATATATGATCTCTTCTTGAGAATGTTCCATGTGCACTGGAGAAAAATGTGTATCCTGTTGCTTTTGGGTGGAATGCTCTGTAGATATCTGTTAAGTCAATCTGATCTTGTGTGTTGTTCAGTGCCTCTGTTTCCTTAATTATTTTCTGTCTGGCTGATCTGTCCATGGATGTCAATGGTGTATTAAAGTCCCCTAATATGACTGAACTGCAGTCTATTTCTCCTTTTAGTTCTGTTAATATTTGTTTTACATATTTAGGTGCTCCTATGTTGGGTTCATTGATATTTATCACTGCTATATCCTCTTGTTAGATTGACCCCTTTATCATTACATCATATCTTTGTCTCTTATTACTCTTTGTTTTGAAATTTATTTTGTTTGATTAAAGTACTGCTACTTCTTTTCTTTCCCTATTATTTACATGAAACATCTTTTTCCATCCCTTCACTTTCAGTCTATGTCTGTCTATAAGTTGAAATGAGTCTCTTGTAGGAAGCATATAATGGGTCATTTTTCTTTATCCATTCTGTCACCCTATGCCTTTTGATGAATGAATTCAGTCCATTTACGTGAAGGTAGTTATTAACAGGTATGTACTCTTAATGACATTTTGTTAGTTGTTTTCTGGTTTTTGTAGTTCCTCTCTGATCTTTCCTTTCTCTCTTTTCTCTTGCTATTTGATGGTTTTCTTTCATGTTGTGATTGGATTCCATTTTTTTAAGTTATGTATCTATTATAAGCTTTAGGTTTGTTGTTACCATAAGATTCACAGATAGTTTCCTATATATAAAAAAAGTCTATATTTGGTCACTCTGTTTCAAACACAGTCTAAAAGTACTGTTTTTTAATTCTAACTCCTCCACACTTCATGCATTAGATGTCATAATTTGCATTTATTGTGCATCCCCCTTGGCTGATCTTGTGTATAGTTGACTTACTACTTTTATTTATTTCTTCCAATTTCATACTTGCTTTTTTTAAGTAATCTGTCTCCTATCTTTAGTGTAGGTTTATTTTCACTGATGAAAAACATTTAGGCTTAAGAACATTTCCATCTTCAGAAGACCCTTCAACATATCCTGTAAGGCCAGTTTAGTGGTAGTGAATTCTTTTAACTTTTGTTTCTCTGGGAAACTTAATCTCTCCCTTAATCCTGAATGATAACCTTGCTGGGGAGAGGATTTTTGGTTGAAGCCCTTTGGTTTAAATACATTAAATATTTCATGCCACTACCTTCTGGACTGTAAAATTTCTTCTGAGAAATGTGCTGATAGCCTGATGGGGTTTCCCTATAAGTAATTTTTTGCCTCTCTCTAGCTGCTTTCAATACCCTTACTTTACCATTAATCTTTGTCATTCTAATTATTATGTATGTTTGTGTTGTCTTCCTGGGATTCCTTTTGTTAGGGGTTTTCTTTACTTCTAGGACATGGGTATCTATTTTCTTCCCCAGATTGGATAAGTTTTCAGCAATTATTTCTCTCTCTTCTTCTGGTATCCCTAATATGTGAATATTGTTTCATTTGGAGTTGTCACACAGCTCTCTTAGCCTTCTTTCATTTTTAGTGATTATTTTTTCTCTCTTTTCCTCATCTTCATTGTTTTCCTGTTCTCTAATTTCCATCTCATTGATTATCTCCTATAGTTGTAGCAATCTAATATTCATTCCCTGCATTGTATTTTTCATTTCAGTCACTGTATTCTTCAGCTCTGATGGCTTGTTTTCAAATATTCTCTTTGCTCATGTTCTCCCTAAGATCATCAATAGTTTTCCACAGATCTATGAGCATATTTATGACTGTTATTTTGAAATATTTATCAAGAAGATTGGTGTTCTCTATTTCATTTAGCCCTCTTCTGGTATCTTATCCTGTTCTTTTGTTTGGAACAAATTCCTCTGACTCCTCATTTTGTCTGAGTTTCTATGTTTCTTCCTTTGTATTAGATTCATCCACTATGCTTTCTGGTTTAGAGAGTAATGATTTTATGAAGAAGGTGTCTGGTGGTGCCCAGAAGCTCAAGACTCTGCTCACCTGTTCCTAGTTCTCTTTTGTGGTGGAGCCACAGTTGCTATTGGTAGGCTGTGAGTGGGTCTGCCTTCCTGCCTTGCTGCTGGCAGTGGCTGATCTCTGACAGCAGAGGTCCTTTTTGAGCTTTGGGGATCATTGTTGGCAGATCTGCCCTCTGTCTGCCCTGCAGTGATGGCAGCACTGCTGAGCTGATAAGGTGGGTGGAACAGTTTGTAACATCTGGCTGAGTTGCCAACAAGGGGGTAGTCACTTCTGGAGCTGGCTCCCACAGGCACTTTCTCACTTAGGGTGAGAGAGGGCTGGGAGAGCTTGAAAAGACTCCCTTAGACTCTGAGGCAGCAAAGTCTAACCACTGCTGGGACAAGCAGGATGGATATGCAGAGAGATACCTCAGAGCTGAGCTGTCATCAAGCAAGATGGAATGGTTGGGGCTAGCTCCCATGAGTACCTACCTAATCAGTTAGGCAGAAGGAGGGCTGCAAAGTCACCTTCAACCTGCCCTTTCTCCTGTAGAGAGAGCTCCATCCAATTCTTGCCACTCTGGCACTCTTCCTGCTGCTGGTAAATCTTTCAAATTGCTGCCTATATGCTGGGTCTCAGCAGGACAAGTGGAGCATGCCTGTCCTCCACAAATTGAAGGATGCTCAGCCTCCCAGAGTGCTCTGACTCTCCCTGGTGTCCAGACCCATTACTTGGGAGGATGGGTGGGAAGGAAGGGATAAGGGTGGGGAAAAAAAAAGGGGGCATTTAATTAGCATGTATAATGTGGGCGGGGGTTATGGGGTATTGGACAAAAGCCCAATGAAATGTGGACTCATGTTCCCACAAAAGGTTTCCAGCACCAGGTGTGCAGAGTTTCTGAGCTCCTGTCCCCTCCCTGCTCTGTTCCCCTCCCTCCTGCTTGTGGGCTGGTACGGGGGAAGGGCTTGGGTCCTGCTCAGTCATTGCTCTGCCACTTTATCCTTTTCTGTGTGGTTCTTCCTTCACCAGTTGTAGATGATCTGTTCTGCAATATTCAGATTGTTTTCAGGGTGTTTTTGCTATAGTTGCTTCCTGATGTGTATGTGGGAAGAGGTTTCCAACTTGCCTTCCTACTCTGCCATCTTTTTTTCTGAAAGTCCCTTTAAATGTTTGATAAATTTAAAATCAAAGATATTTAGGACTCAAATTTTCTTTTTCATATAACTACAAATTCTATTTCTCTAATAGTTGTAAGAGTCCTTAGGTTGTCTAATTCTTGCAAGAGCTTGTTTTGCTGTGTTTTATTTTTTCTTCATTTATCAAGGAATTTGTGAATTTCATCAAAGTTAAAAGAAGTTGTTCAAAACTATTTTCGTATTACCCTTTTAATTTCTCTGATTCTCTAATATTGTAGATTTGTATCTACTTTCTTTTTTTGACCAGTATGACAGATTTTTTTGGCTTACAAATCTTCTCAAAGAACTAACTTTGGATTCCATTAATTTTTTTCAACTGTTTACCCATTTGTTTTCTAGTTCAGCTTTTTTCTTTTTTTGCTGTTTTTCTTCTGCTTATATTGAAATTCACTTGCTCTTCTTTCTTATTTCTTTGTGTTGGAAACTGACACTTATTTTTTTATCATATATTCATTTTAGTGATATAAATTTCCCTCAGTATAGTTTTATATATGTCTCAGAATAACTGATATTACTGTATTTCAAATTTCTTTAATTACTGTTTTCACAATATATATTTTCTATCCTTCTGCTGTTCACCTGTTTTTGCTAATTTAAAATGGTTACCCTATTTCTATTATTTAAAATGCTTCTTGTAAGATGCATATAGTTGTGTCTTTATTACACAGTCTAATACTATATGCCTTTTAATTAAAATGTTTAGGTTGTGTCCATTTAACATGACTAGAGAAACTGCCAAGTTTATAATTTTGCTATTGCCTGTCTCTTTATTTTCTGCCCTCTTTGTATTAACATTGTATTTTATTTTGCATTCCTTTTCATTTACTGTTTTTTCTATCACTGGTTTTGGGTTTGGTTATAGAATTTTACATTGAGAGCCATTTTCTAACTTTCTTTCTTTACTTTACTTTCTTTTTTTATTATTATGGTATCAGTTATCTACAATTACAAGAAGAAAATTATGTTTACTAGGCTCCCCCCTTCACCAACTCCTCCCCACATACCCCTTCACAGTCACTGTCCATCAGAGTAGTAAGATGCTATAAATCACTACTTGTGTTCTCTGTGTTGTAGAGCCCACCCCTTACCTCCCCCACATTATACATGCTAATTGTAATGCCCTCTTACTTTTTTTCCAAACTTATCCTTTCCTTCACACCCATCCTCCCCAGTCCCTTTACCTTTGGTTACTATTAGTCCATTCGTGGGTTCTGTGATTCTGCTGCTGTTTTGTTCTTTCAGTTTTTCTGTGTTCTTATATTCCACATATGAGTGAAATTATTTGGTACTTGTCTTTCTCTGCCTGGCTTATTTCACTGAGCATAATACCCTCTAGCTCCATCCATGTTGTTGCAAATGGTAGGGTTTGTTTTCTTCTTATGGCTGAATAATATTCCATTGTGTATATGTACCACATCTTCTTTATCCATTCATCTACTGATGGACATTTAGGTTGCTTCCATTTCTTGGCTATTGTAAATAGTGCTGTGATAAACAAAGGGGTGCATCTGTCTTTTTCAAACTGGGCTGCTGCATTCTTAGGGTAAATTCCTAGAAGTGGAATTCCTGGGTCAAATGGTATTTCTATTTTAAGCATTCTGAGGAACCTCCACACTGCTTTCCACAATGGTTGAACTAATTTGCATTCCCACCACCAGTGTAGGAGGGTTCCCCTTTCTCCACAACCTTGCCAACATTTGTTGTTGTTTGTCTTTTGGATATAGCAATCCTTATTGGTGTGAGGTGATATCTCATTGTGGTTTTAATTTGCAATTCTGATACAAGCAATATGGAGCATATTTTCATATGCCTGTTGGCCATCTGAATTTCTTATTTAGAGAACTGTCTATTCAGCTCCTCTGCACATTTTTTAATTGGATTATTTGCTATTTGTTGAGGTGTGTGAGCTCTTTATGTATTTTGGATGTCAACCCTTTATCAGGTCTGTCACTTATGAATATATTCTAACATACTGTAGGATACCTTCTTGTTCTATTGATGGTGACCTTTGCTATACAGAAGCTTTTCAGCTTGATATAGTCGCACTTGCTCATTTTTGCTTATGTTTCCCTTGCCCAGGGAGATATGTTCATGAAGAAGTCACTCATGTTTATGTCTAAGAGATTTTTGCGTACGTTTTTTTTCTAAGAGTTTTATGGTTTCATGGCTTACATTCAGGTCTTTGATCCATTTTGAATTTACTTTTTTTTTGTTTTTGTTTTTGTTTTTTTTTTTAGAGGGCATCTCTCATATTTATTGATTAAATGGTTGTTGACAACCATAAAATTCTGCATAGGGGACTCAATGCACAATCATTAATCAACCCCAAGCCTAGTTCTTGACAGTCTCCAATCTTCTGAAGCATAACGAACAAGTTCTTACATGGTGAACAAATTCTTACATAGTGAATAAGTTTTACATGGGGAACAGTGCAAGGGCAGTCATCACAGAAACTTTCAATTTTGATCACGCATTATGAACTATAAACAATCAGGTCAAATATGAATATTCATTTGATTCTTATACTTGATTTATATGTGAATCCCACATTTCTCCATTATTATTATTATTATTATTATTATTATTATTATTATTATTATTATTATTATTATCATTTTACTAAAATGCTGAAGTGGTTGGTAGATGCAAGATAAAGGTAGAAAATATAGTTTAGTGCTGTAAGAGGGCAAATATAGATGATCAGGTATGTGCCTATAGACTAAGTATTAATCCAAGATAGACAAGAGCAACAAAACATCCACGGATGCAGAAGATTTCTCTCAAAACAGGGGGTGGTGAGGTTCTAAGCCTCACCTCTGTTGATCACCAATTTCTCATCTGATGGCCCCCCTGAGACTGTGCCTGTCTTAGGTTGTTCCTCCCTTGAGGAATCTTACCCGTTTCCGCAGTGATAAAATATCAGTGCGCCAGGAGGTTCAGCATCCTAAATCTGTGTGCACCTGCTGACAGACTGGCTATATGATGTAAAAGCAGAGCCAAAGGTTGAAACACAAATCCACAATCACTGTGGGAGGTTTTAACTCACAGATCTCAGTAACTCTTAAAGCTGGTGATAGTCTGTAGTCGCAAGATTTTGGAGCGCTGCAACTTGCACTTCTCCTAATTCTTGGTTGAGTTCCAACAGTATAGATCCATCCAATTTGTTGGTTTACTGTATGCACAGGCCAACTTAGATATCTCCTTCTTCATTCCAATGGCAAGTCCATGAACTAGTGGGATGAATGCAGCTACAACTGCAACAGCACCAGGATCTTTGTTGAAGTTCTTTGATGATCATCTTCTGGAATGACACTTCCAGCGTATGTTGATGTTGGAACTTTTTCTTCATATTGTATCTTAGTTCGTTTTCTGGATAGCCAAATTAGGCTTTGATCCTCTGTATAAACACAGACACTTTGCCCACAACTTGATATGACCTTTATACCATTGTGTAGAACTCATTGGAGGTCACCACACAGGAAATGCTTTTTTTTTTAAGAGAAAGGAATATTATCAGACAAATGTACATCCATAGCTGATCATCTGACACCCTTTAAATGATCAAAATTAAGGATATTTAAAGCATGCACTATTTATTGATTTACAGTTAGTTTTATCCTATCGGGGAGTATTCCCCCTTATCTTTTTTTTTGTCATCATTAATCTACAGTTACATGAAGAATATTATGTTTACTAGGCTCTCCTCTACACCAGGTCCCCCCTATAAACCCATTTATAGACACTGTCCATCAGCATAGCAAAATGCTGTAGAATCACTACTTGTCTTCTCCGTGTTGTACAGCCCTCCCCTTTCTCCCACCATCACATTATGCATGCTAATCATAATACCCCCTTTGTCTTCCCCCTCCTTATCCCTCCCTATCCACCCATCCTCCCCAGTCCCTTTCCCTTTGGTACCTGTTAGTCCATTCTTGGGTTCTGTGATTCTGTGGCTGTTTTGTTCCTTCAGTTTTTCCTTTGTTCTTATACTCCACAGATGAGTGAAATCATTTGGTATTTCTCTTTCTCCACTTGGCTTATTTCACTGAGCATAATACCCTCTAGCTCCATCCATGTTGTTGCAAATGGTAGGATTTGTTTTCTTTTTATGGCTGAGTAATATTCCATTGTGTATATGTACCACATCTTCTTTATCCATTCATCTATGATCGATACTTAGGTTGCTTCCAATTCTTGTCTATTGTAAATAGTGCTGCGATAAACATAGGGGTACATCTGTCTTTTTCAAACTTGAGTGCTGCGTTCTTAGGGTAAATTCCTAGGAGTGGAATTCCTGGGTCAAATGGTAATTCTATTTTGAGCATTTTGAGGAACCTCCATACTGCTTTCCACAATGGTTGAACTAATTTACATTCCCACCAGCAGTGTAGGAATGGTCCCCTTTCTTCACAACCTTGCCAACATTTGTTTTTGTTTGTCTTTTGTATGGTAGTCATCCTTACTGGTGTGAGGTGATACCTCATTGTGGATTTAATTTGCATTTCTCTGATAATTAGCGATGTGGAGCATCTTTTCATGTGTCTGTTGGCCATCTGTATTTCTTTTCTGGAGAACTGTCTGTTCAGTTCCTCTGCCCATTTTTTAATTGGACTATTTGTTTCCTGTTTGTTGAGGTGGGTGAGCTCTTTATATATTTTAGACATCAAGCCTTTACCGGATGTGACATTTACAAATATATTCTCCCATACTGTAGGGTACCTTTTGTTCTATTGATGGTGTGTTTTGCTGTACAGAAGCTTTTCAGCTTAATATAGTCCCACTTCTTCATTTTTGCTGTTGTTTTCCTTGCCAAGGAAGATATGTTCAAGAAGAGGTCACTCATGTTTATGTCTAAGAGGTTTTTGTCTATGTTTTTTTCTAAGAGTTTTATGGTTTCATGACTTAGATTCAGGTCTTTGATCCATTTTGAATTTACATTTATGTATGGGGTTAGACAATGGTCCAGTTTCATTCTCCTACATGTAGCTGTCCAGTTTTGCCAGCACCATCTGTTAAAGAGACTGTCATTTCACCATTGTATGTCCATGGCTCCTTTATCAAATATTAATTGACCATATATGTTTGGGTTAATGTCTGGAGTGTCTAATCTGTTCCACTGGACTGTGGCTCTGTTCTTGTGCCAGTAACAAATTGTTTTGATTACTATGGCTTTGTAGTAGAGCTTGAAGTTGGGGAGTGAGATCCCCCCCACTTCATTCTTCTTCTTTAGGATTGCTTTGGTTATTCGGGGTCTTTGATGTTTCCATATGGATTTTTGAACTATTTGTTCCAGTTCACTGAAGAATGTTGCTGGTAATTTGATAGGGATTACATCAAATCTGTATATTGCTTTGGGCAAGATGGCCATTTTGACAATATTAATTCATTGTATCCAAGAGCATGGGATGAGTTTCCGTTTGTTAGTGTCCACTTTAATCTCTTTTAAGAGTATCTTGTAGTTTTCAGCGTATAGGTCATTCACTTCTTTGGTTAGGTTTATTTCTACATACTTTATTCTTTTTGATGCAATTGTGAATGGAATTGTTTTCCTGATTTCTCTTTCTATCAGTTCATTGTTAGTGTATAGGAAAGCCACAGATTTCTGTGTGTTAGTTTTGTATCCTGCAACTTTGCTGTATTCTGATATTAGTTCTAGTTGTTTTGGAGTGGAGTCTTCAGGGGTTTTTTTTATGTACAATATCATGTCATCTTCAAATAGTGACAGTTTAACTTCTTCTTTACCAATATGGATTCCTTGTATTTCTTTGTTTTGTCTGATTGCCATGGCTAGGCCCTCCAGTACTATGTTAAATAACAGTGGTGAGAGTGGGCATCCCTGTCTTGTTCCCGATCTCAGAGGAAAATCTTTCAGCTTCTCGCTGTACAGTATAATGTTGGCTGTGGGTTTATCATATATGGCCTTTATTATGTTGAGGTACTTGCCCTCTATACCCATTTTGCTGAGAGTTTTTATAATGAATGGATATTGAATTTTGTCAAATGCTTTTTCAGCATCTATGGAGATGATCATGTGGTTTTTGTCTTTCTTTTTGTTGATCTGATGGATGATGTTGATGGACTTTCGAATGTTGTACCATCCTTGCATCCCTGGGATGAATCCCACTTGGTCATGGTGTATGATCCTTTTGATATATTTCTGAATTTGGTTTGCTACTATTTTATTGAGTATTTTTGCATCTACATTCATCGGGGATATTGGTTCTGTAATATTTTTTTTGGTGGGGTCTTTGCCTGGTTTTGATATTAGGGTGATGTTGGCTTCATAGAATGAGTTCGGGAGTATTCCCTCCTCTTCTATTTTTTGGAAAACTTTAAGGAGAATGGGTATTATGTCTTCTCTGTGTGTCTGATAAAATTCCGAGGTAAGTCCATGCAGCCCAGGGGTTTTGTTCTTGGGTAGTTTTTTGATTACTGTTTCAATTTCTGTGCTCCTAATTGGTTTGATTAACTTATGTGTTTCTTCCTTGATCAGTCTCGGAAGGTTGTATTTTTCTAGGAAGTTGTCCATTTCTTCCAGGTTTTCCAGCTTGTTGGCATATAGGTTTTCATAGTGGTCTTTAATAATTCTTTGTATTTCTGTGGAGTCTGTGATTTTTCCATTCTCATTTCTGATTCTGTTGATTTGTGTTGATTCTCTTTTTCTCTTAATAAGTTTGGCTAGAGGCTTATCTATTTTGTTTATTTTCTCAAAGAACCAGCTCTTGCTTTCATTGATTTTTGCTATTGTTTTATTCTTCTCTATTTTGTTTATTTCTTCTGATCTTTATTATGTCCCTCCTTCTGCTGACTTTAGGCCTTATTTGTTCTTCTTCTTCCAATTTCGATAATTGTGATGTTAGACTATTCATTTGGGTTTGTTCTTCCTTCTTCAAGTGTGCCTGGGTCGCCATATACTTCCCTCTTAAGACGGCTTTTGCTGCATCCCACAGAAGTTGGGGCTTTCTGTTGTTGTGGTCATTTGTTTCCATATATTCCTTGATCTCTATTTTGATTTGTTCATTGATGCATTGATTATTTAGAAGCATGTTTTTAAGCCTCCATGTGTTTGTGAGCCTTTTTTGTTTTCTTTGTATAATTTATTTCTAGTTTTATACCTTTGTGCTCTGAAAAGTTGGTTGGTTGAATTTCAATATTTTGGAATTTACTGAGGCTCTTTTTGTGGGCTACTATGAGGTCTATTCTGGAGAATGTTCCATGTGCACTGGAGAAGAATGTATATCCTGTCGCTTTTGGATGTAGAGTTCTATAGATGTCTATTAGGTCCATCTGTTCTACTGTGTTGTTCAGTGCCTCCGTGTCCTTGCTTACTTTCTGCCAGGTGGATCTATCCTGTGGGGTGAGTGGCGTGTTGAAGTCTCCTAAAATGAATGCATTGCAGTCTATTCCCCCCTTTAGTTCTGTTACTATTTGTTTCACATATGCTGGTGCTCCTGTGTTGGGTGCATATATATTTAGAATGGTTATATACTCTTGTTGGACTGAGCCTTTTATCATTATGTAGTGTCCATATTTATCTCTTGTTACTTTCTTTATTTTGAAGTCTATTTTGTCTGATATTAGTACTGCAACCTCTGCTTTCTTCTCTCTGTTCTTTGCCTGAAATATGTTTTTCCATCCCTTGACTTTTAGTCTGTGCATGTTTTTGGGTTTGAGGTGAGTTTCTTGTAAGCAGCATATAGATGGGTTTTGTTTTTTTATCCATTCTATTACTCTGTGTCTTTTGATTGGTGCTTTAAGTCCATTTACATTTAGGGTGATTATTGAAATATATATACTTATTGCCATTGCAGTCTTTAAATTCGTGGTTACCAAAGGTTCATGGTTAGCCTCTTTAGTATCTTACTGCCTAACTTAGCTCGCTTATTGAGCTGTTATATACAATGTCTGGAGATTCTTTTCTTCTCTCCCTTCTTATTCCTCCTCCTCCGTTCTTCATATGTTGGGTGTTTTTTTCTGTGCTCTTTTTAGGAGTGCTCCCATCTAGAGCAGTCCCTGTAAGATGCCCTGTAGAGGTGGTTTGTGGGAGGCAAGTTCCCACAACTTTTGCTTGTCTGGGAATTGTTTAATCTCTCCATCATATGTAAATGATAATCGTGCTTTATACAGTATCCTTGGTTCAAGGCTCTTCTGTTTCATTGCATTAAATATATCATGCCATTCTCTTCTGGCCTGTAAGGTTTCTGTCGAGAAGTCTGATGATAGCCTGATGGGTTTTCCTTTGTAGGTGACCTTTTTCTCTCTGGCTGCCTTTAATAATCTGTCCTTGTCCTTGAACTTTGCCATTTTAATTATTATGTGTCTTGCTGTTGTCCTCTTTTTGTCCCTTCTGTTGGGAGTTCTGTGTGCTTCCTTGGTCTGAGCAACTATTTCCTCCTCCAGTTTGGGGAAGTTTTCAGCAATTTTTTCTTCAAAGGCACTTTCTATCCCTTTTTCTCTCTCTTCTTTTGCTAGTACCCCTATAATGCAGTATTGTTCCTTTTGGATTGGTCACACAGTTCTCTTAATATTGTTTCATACCTGGAGATCCTTTTATTTGTCTCTCCATCAGCTTTTATGCATTCCTGTTCTCTGGTTTCTAGTCCATTAATGGCCTCTTGCATCCCATCCATTCTGCTTTTAAGTTCTTCCAGAGATTGCTTCATTTCTGTAGTCTCCCTCTGTACTTGTTCCTTTAGCTCTTGCATATTTCTCTGCAGATCCGTCAGCATGTTTATGATTTTTATTTTGAATTCTGTTTTAGGGAGACTGATTAGGTCTGCCTCTGCAGATCCTTTCTCAGGTGTTGTGTGAAGTATCTTGGACTAGACCAATTTTTTTTTGCCTTTTCATGGTGATAGTGGTGGCTGTAGGCAGCTTGCAGGTGTGTCAGCTGCGAAAAGAAAGTCCTTTCCTGTTTGCTGGATGCCTTGCCCTTCTTCACTGTGTTTGTCAGTTACTCACACTCCTGGAGCAGCCATCGGGTTAATCCCCTAAGCTGCTGTGGGCAAGCTGTCAGAGCAGCGCAGAGCCCTGCGGGGAGTGGTGGGTATATCGGGTGCGCTCCCACACGAATGCAATGCCCCTGCAGGGCAGCTGTGTGTCTGGCTGGGATTCTGGGTAGCTGCTGGGGGCGCCGCTGCTCCTGGGTCCCTCTGGTGCTGCCACCGCTGGTGCGTGCAGGCCACACTCAGATCCCTCTGGCACTGCCACAGGTGTACGTGGGCCCAGAAGAGGGCCTTTCCTGCTCTTCTCTGGCACCGCCGCCACCAGGGCAAGCTGCCAGTCTCCCACTACTAGGCTAGTGTGTTGGAGTCCGTGCCAGTTGGGGGAATGACTTGCAGGCTGCTTATTGCTGTGAGGGGCTTCAGAGCTGCACTGCTGCCCAGGGCATTAGGGCGCCTAAAGTTCCCTGGGATTCCCACATACTAACTAATTTTGCTGGGGTGACTTCGTCCAGCTGTGGGGTCCCTGTTTCTTTAAGACTTGCAAAGAGCACTCACTTTTCTTTTTTCTCAGGGGCGCCAGTTGCGGAGACCTGCCCGCAGGTTTTGCTTTTCCGTTTCTCTAATATCCATCACCCCATGCACCATGTATCCGTGCTCCGGGTGCAGATTTCTAGAGCTGGTTGTTTAGCAGTCCTGGGCTTTCACTCCCTCCCTGTTCTGACTCGTTTCTTCCCACTGGGTTCTGGGGTGGGGTGGCATTTGGGTCCCACTGGGCCACGGCTTGTATCTTACCCCCTTCATGTGATGGTGAGTTCTCGCAGATGTAGATGTAGCCTGGCTCTTGTACTGTATCCACTTGTGTCTCTTTTAGGAATAGTTGTATTTATTGTATTTTCATAAATATATATGTTTTTGGGAGGAGATTTCCACTGAACTACTCATGCCACCATCTTGGCTCTGCCTTCTACTTTACTTTCTTTTAGTACTATTTCTTTACTATATGTAAAGATGTGTCATTCCCGTGTTTTTCAATTGACAGTTTCCTAAGACATCTCATTTTTCTGTTTTTTTTTCTGCATGCCTGCAATTTTTTATTGGATATAAACTTATGCTTTTACTGTGTTTAGAGTTGGATAGCTTTGCATTTTCATAGACCTTTGACCTGTGTTCAGGTGTATGATTAAGATGCTTGAAACATCTTAATGTTAATATGCCTTGTTCTGTGCTTCATTACAGAGCTTTGTCTAGGACTAATTTTGCCTTACAAATCCAGTACAACCTTTCTGAATAGTCTACCAAAGCCCTATGAGTTATGAGTTTTTCCATTTTGGTTGTTGGAAACTGGAACTATTCCCAGTCACATACCAGTTCATAGTTTTACTTCCTCAAATCCTTCTGATTGGTTATTTCTATTGCTTCATTTCATTTGCTCCCATTGTTCTAATCAGTACTCAGCTGAAAAGTTGAGTAGAATCTTCTTCAGATTTCAGTAGTTCTCTCTGTGAGGCTATCTTCTCTGAAGTATTCTGCCTTGTAAATTCTAGACACCTTGCTCTCCACTTGGATTATGAGCATTATCTCCTAAACTCAGGGGAATAACAGACTCCATCTGAACTCTCACTTCTGACATTACCGTCTGGAAACCCTCCCTGGCAGCAAGCTATGGGAGTTTTATGAATCACACCATTTCTTTCTCTTTTTCCAGAGATTCTTTTCTTTGTTTTCTGTTGTGTAATGTTTAAAAATAATTGTTTCATACATTCCATCTAGTGGTTTTTTGTCAGTGGATGGGGGAGTAATAAATCCATCTACTGTTAGTCTATGTTTGCTAAAAGAGGACAAAGTATATTTTAAACATGTTTTTGATTATATAGTTGTAGTCATTAATTTTAGAAACATGGATTAGAAAATTTTGATCAAATAAGACATATATAATTCTCCTCTCAATATACCTTCCACTGCTGTTTTATACTATTTCTATCATTTAACAATATCCTAACTAATTTTTAGTAATTAGAGCTCATTATAATATACACATAGGTTTATGTAGTTCTATAAGTTGTGAATATTTGCCAATGTCATTAAAGTTCTTAATACACCTCTATTGTCTAAATAATACACTATCACATAGATGATATATCACTGACAGATATTTAGATTGGAGATTCCATCCCCAATCTATATTTACATAACAAATAATAGTACATATTTTTATATAATATATAATTTTAAGAGTAAAATTTCTGAGTGAAATACTGATAGTAAAATTTGCAACCTTGCTTCACAGTGTATAAAAATTGCTGATAAATTTTAAGTTCATAGCTAGCCCAGAAATATTTTCTTTTTAAAGGGTACTAAAATATTGGAAAAAACAGTGAAAAGCAGTTTGACCTATAAAATCTCAAAAATTATGACAAAGAGAAGAAAAACATTGAGAGACCTAATAATCTCAAACTATGTTCCTAAAATTATAGTGTCAAGGCTGCCAACATTATAAGGCCATGCCTGAAAATATAGCATAAATAATATGTTGAAAAAGCTTTAGTTATCCAATTATACTGTGAAAACCCAGGAATAAGTCAAGAAGGAGACAACATTGTAATATGTGATTCTCTTGTTTTCTCTAATTTATAAAGATGGCTATTCCTAGAGCATAAACAGTCTATCACAAGCACCATGGAGAAACATTTCCTAGGGAAAAGTTGGGAACTATTTCTCACTCACCAGTAAATTTGTTCATCAAACATATTTTCTGAAATACATCTGCCTCTTGCAACATGATATTATGGTTACAATTAGCAGCTGTTGTCAGATCTGCTTCACCTCATTAGTAATCATGGATTTCCTAAGTTATGGGGTTGATTATAGCTTTACAGGTTCTGAAAGAACATGTCTCATTTCACACCTATTTTATGCTCAACATATTTAAAGTTCAATGAATTTTAGAAGAAACCCTTTTTACTGCAGTCATTTCAAGAAGTAAGAACATAACTAACTTGCTGGCAAAAATTTTCGTTGAGCTTAAATAAAATGCACATGATTCTACCATAAGCTGGTACAAGTGAATTCATATATATTGTGCTTACTATTTGATTTTATTTCATAGAGTAAAATAATAATACTTTAAAAATCATGTCACTAATATCTGAAGAAAAGATTTGAACTATTTGTTTAAGCATTAGACAGTCACATTTTCTTTTTGAAGGGAGTGAAGGTCACAATTCTTAGCTAGAAAATACATTTCTGGAAAGCAGTAGCTGGAAAGGGAAGACAAACATAGCCTAATTATGTTGACTTAGTCAGTGGAATATGTACCTGGAATTCAGAAACGGCGAAGGAATGCTCTTTGACATATGTCTGCATATCACTGATTTGTTCTGATGCTTGTAATTTAATATACATGTTTTCTTGTTGTAGATGAAAATACAAGAACCTGATATGAATTGGATTCTAAATAGTAGAATATAAAATTGAAAAGCAAACAAAGACCATTCAGTTTGCACAAGCTGTTTATCACTTGTTTGCTGCCTATAATATCTTGTCTCTGTAGAAAGTATTCATTCAAAAAATGACAGTGGTCTTTAAAAAAAACTTGTTCAAAATTCATCATAAGAAAATCATTTATGGTTTTCATAGGTCATCTTCTGTGACACAGGGATAGTTTTGTCCTTTGTTAAGTTTTATCAGGCTTTTTCTGGTTAGTTGTTGTAATTCGGGCTATTTACTATTAATAGGTAAACCAGAACATCTTATTCTCTGTTGAAAATAGAACACTGGCGGCTAAATAAAAGAAAATTATTTCTGGGCTTCGACAAATTGTGAGACATCATTTGCACTAGGGTTAATTTCTGAAGCAGACCTGGAAGTCTGCAGTATTAATGGTAAAGTAAGCTATTTCTAAATCATCAAAGAGTTTCCCCTTCATGAATTCTTAACTTTAAAAATAGTACCTTTCAAGGTTGAACCTAAGAGTAGCCACAGGCCTATTTTGATCCCACATAAGCTTCAAGTGAGTCAAAGCTGACTTGTAAAATGTTAGAGTTGTTAACTATTTCTCAATCATAGAAGCTCCAGACTAATCTCTATGACAAGTAGCAATAGGCACAAAGGGATTTTTATTTTTCATTTTGATATTCAGTGCAAGCCGTAGGAAGAAATTCAAGATCCATTCGGCCATAGCAGATAATTGTTAACAATTGACCTTTCCAACAATGGAGAGAAATACGTTCAGTTGAATATTGTGAATAGAGTTCCATTCAATACATAGATGTGGTTGCGTAATGTTCTTTTACTTCCTTTCTTTGTGTTCATTTTAGGTTTGTTTTTATTCCTAAGCAGAATATGGTATGAGCATTTAAAGAAAATAGAACTTTTTCAATGTTCTAGTGACTTCTCAGCCCACATTAGGAACTAAATTGTAGGAAGGTTGACACTTAGAGGTAGGAAACCTTGTATTTTGTTCCACTTTAGCACTATTAAGCAATAGGGATTAAAAAAGAAAATTTAATATGACTGAATTGTTTAATTTTATTATATTAATAGCTATTTTAAAAATAAGATCTATCTCAGATCCTTGTCTGACAGTGAATTATCGGTTAAAATCTGATACAACTTTTGCTTTCAGGAAATATATATATATATAATATATATATATGTATGTATGTATATATATGCCATTATGCATTTTTATATATTCATTTATATATTCAGGCTTTTAATTATCTCCTCTCTCTTTAGGATTTACTACACCAAATATATAACTAGTACTCTTGGGTATTGACCATGTATCATATGAGTTTTTTTTTACATCTTCCAAATTATTTTTATAAGACCATGTAGGAAAATTATAATCAAGATTACCAAAAAGTGAGGAAATACTGATATTTCCATGTAATTCTAAAATCCATTGTACAGGCCTTCCAAAGGACAAGAAGGTGAATAAGCTGGTTCCCTGTTTGGGAGTAAGGTTTAGAGTGGAACCTAAAGCCAACTATGTAAAGTTTTTAGCTGTTACACCTTTGAGATGAAATCCAGTATGTACGGACATTTTTTTTTCTCATATGCCCAAATACTCAAATTGAATTGGTGTCTGTTTATGGAAATTGTCATTTTACAAAGTTTAGCAGAAAATGACTTAGGCAAGCACCATGGGGTACATATATTAAGTTGCAATTATTTTGGAAATGTTTTTGGAAGTTTGCAGTGTTGATGATAAAGTAAGCTATTTCTAAATCATCACCATGTTTCTCCTTCATGAATTCTTAAATTGAACAGTATTGTCTACTGGATCTTTTAAGTTCAAATAATTCCTATAGCAATAGACTAAGCCATGGGTTCTTTATTAAAACAACCAAATAAACAAGTCATAGAATTTAGATAAATGTGTTTTCATTCAATGCTTTTTAAACTGCCAAGGTTTCACAGTTTAGAACACTGGCTGATAAATATCTATTACTTATGCTTGTCAAAGCCATTGTATGATGGTGAATATATTACAGATTCATAATGGGACCTGAAATTCTCTAATTGACCAGATCACAAAAGGCGTTCATCTGCTAAACGAAATGTCTGGGAAAAGAACTATACCGATTACTGATTAGTCTATTAGTTGTCTGTCAGTGTTCTTCCTTTATCTCTCCTTATTCTAACTGTTTATGGTCTAGAACCTTTCCTGTAGAAAGCCTTGTCCACAAACCTACATAACATGGGATTCACCTAAAGTTTCTTAGAAGTGCAGAATCCCAGCTCCCACACCAGACATCCTGACTCAGAATCTATTTTTAGCAAGATCCTGATATAATTCATTTGAACATTAATGTTTGAGAAACAGGTTCCTACATGGTTCAATTAAACACTCAACAGAAATCCCAAAAAGGTGTAAACTGTTAGTTAGTACTGCTAACATTGCCTGATGTAACCGAAGGATTTTCATATAAGCTAGCCTTTTAAAAGAGTTCTCTGGGACCGAATTATCCTTCCAATGCTGTCATAACAAATTACCATAAACTTAGTATCAAAGGAACTCAAATTTATTATCTTACAATCCTGTGGGTCACAAATCTGGTATGAGTCTCAGTGGGCTAAAATCAAGATGTTGGTGTTTCAAGGAATACATTCCAGTGGAGATTCTGGGAGAGAATCATTTCCTTGCTCATTCAGGTTAATTAGCAGATTTCAGTTCCTGGCAACTGTAGGACTGAAATCTCTATTTTCCTGTTGGCTGTCAGCTAAAGGTCTGAAGGTTCATTCCAAGTTTCTAGAGGTCACCTGCATGCCCTGGCATGTGGCTCCCTTCTACCATCTTCAAAGCCAGCAATGAGGGGTCAAGTCCTTCTTTTACATTAGACCTTTTTTCTTCTGTCTCATCTCTCTAGAGCACTTCTCTGCCTTTTTTCTCCATGTTAAAGTTTCTATGATTAGTTCAGCTTAAATAATCAGATATCATCTTTCTTCCCAACATCTTTAACCTTAATCACATCTGCAGTCACTTTTGCCATGTAAAGTAACATATCTGCAGATTCCAGGCATTAGGAGGTAACATCCTGCCGAGGGGTAGGGTGCATTATTTTCCCAGCCATAGAGTGATACTAAGTTGACAGAGACATCTTTCATACCCAGCCCTGATGAAAAAGAGTCATGGAACTCTGTGTTATGTCATTTCATTCTTATTTGGAATAGGTTGAAGGCCCAGACTGAAGAATGACTTTTGATTCAGCCAAGATGTTCCTTGGATAGAGTCATTTGAAAACAATGCATTTTACAACAGCCTCTCTATCTATATTCACTTATATTCATAAGGACTCTGTGGACACATGTTCTTATGTGTTTTTTCTAACGTAATTCCAATTTATCAATACAATTTACTCTACTGAATTTAGTATGACCTTTTATTATGTCTCACATACTGCAAAGATAGTATAAGTAAAGCAAGTGACAGTTAAAAACTCAAAGGGTTTTTCTGTATAAATAATGAGACCGAAGTACACAGAATCAAAGGCCAGTAATAATGGAAACCAAGTATAGAATGCCAAATATATCAAGTTTTCTAAAGGACAATCACATTAAATAAAAATCCAAGAACAATATTAGCATTTTACTGGTAATATCTTTTATCAGGAAATTGTTTCAATTGCCTATAGCTTGAAGAAAATAGTTGATGAACTAATAATCTTCAACCAATGCCTGAATTTGTGAATCTCTTTTCTACCAGATACTCTGTTGATCGGCATACTGATATGGACCGGGTTTTTAGTATCCACTCAGAAAATGGCTCTATTTTTACTTTGAAGCCCCTTGACCGGGAATCCTCTCCTTGGCACAATATCACCATTACAGCCACAGAAATAAGTAAGTTGGAAATATATCCATTTGAACATGTTATTTCTCACTAATGCAGTAAAATAATGACACAAAGTAGACTCTTCTTCTTGAGTGGAATGATTTTCTCATTAGCAAGTTCTGCGAGAAACAATTTAGAATGTTAGATTTTTAAGTTACTTCAATGATTATCAAATATTTATTTTAAACTTGATTTTCTTTTGTGCATTACTATAGGATAAAAATATAATTTAACCTCATAAAAACGTTTAATCAACATAATTTAACCTCATAAAAACGTTTAATCAACTTAAGAAAATTTTCTCTTACAAATATACTTCATTCTCAATCATATTTTCCTCTTTTTATCATGCTTTCCATCTGGACCATGTAAGAAAGCTGAGCTATCCATCAGCAATTCAATCAAGAAAGTGAATACCACAGAATGATCTGTTGCTAAGTTACCAATGGGGGACTGTTATCACTGTTTCTCTGTGAAAGAGACTGAAGTCTTACGCGTGTTCTCATTGCAGATAACTCAAAACAAAGCAGCCACATCCCTGTCTTCATCAGAATTCTAGATATAAATGACCATGCTCCGGAATTTGCAATGTACTATGAAACATTTGTTTGTGAAAATGCAAAACCTGGGCAGGTAAATAAAATTATTATAAATTTTAAAAAACTGTTTCCTCTTCACAAAGGCAGATCACATTACATTAACTGATACAATTATTTTTCATGCAAACTATTGTCCGTCCTTGTCACCCATTTATCTCCTCTTACCAAAACAATTACAGTGATCTTTAGAAGAGTTTTAAAATTTTTATTGTGTGTTTATTATGGAATCCATGATATAATAGGAAAAAATATAATATACTCTTTAATTTATGTACCAGGCATCTAGTGAATATCGCATATGTATAAAGCTCCTACCTGGATTTATAATTACACTGATACTGAGTTATATCACAATAGAATGGAAATACATTATTAAATAAAACAAAGTATGAACATGAAATTATTCTGTGTTAGTATAAAGGGAGTGATAATTGTTTTGTTGATTAAATTTTGCCACTTTTAATTGCTCAGTCAGGATATTTTGTTTTGATATGTTATATTTTATTTGTGATTTTTCAACTTTAATGTTATTGAGATAAAAAAGATTGTACAAGAGTTACAATGCCCCTTTACAAAATAATATTTGGGATATCTCTAAAGTAGTTTTAAGCAGAATATGTTCATTTTTAACACTATTGTGTTATTTTACAAATAACAGTAATTACATAAATTTTATTGAAAGGAATTTTAACCTGTTATTTAAATATTTCTTTAAGGAAAAAGTGGGTAGATGTTAAGAGTCTTATACAATTCTATCATGTCTTTTAAAATATAGAAAACAAAGTAAATGCAGTCTTTTTTCTATTCTAGTAGAGATTGTAATAGACTGACTGTTTCTGTCCCCACAAAATTCATATTGCCATACAGTGAAGCCATAAACCCCAGTGTGGTTATATTTGGAGATGAAGCCTCTAAGATAGCAATTAAGGTTAAATAAGGTCCTAAGACTGGGGTTCTATACTGATTGAGTTAGTATCATTTAAAGAAGAGATAACTGAGAGATCACTCTCTCTGTCTCCATGCACACACAGTGAAAGGTCATGTGTGGGTGTAGCAAGAAGGCATCCTTCTACAAGTGGCAACCCAGCTGACCAAGACAGAAATACATACCACATTTCACTTACATGCACAAAAATAAAAATAGGGTTTTTACCTTCTTTTGCCAACAAAGAATCATTACACAGTGATTTGGATTAAAAAGTTTTTATTTTTTCACTTTGCAACATGTAATGGTCATATTCTCAGTTTGATAAATACTGATTTTTAATTTGATGCTTAATTTTCATAGCATAGCTGCACATTATTTTATTCAACTATCCACCTATTAATGGAAATCTGATAAACAAAATGTTACTCTAGCAGACAGCACTGCAATGAGCATTATAGTAAATTAACATTTATATACTACATGGTATTATTTTCCTTTTATATAATCCTCAAAGTAGGAATAATACTTTTCTATCTATAAATACTGATGCTTTCAAATAGCTAAATGTCATGTACAAAGTGTTAACTCCCCCCAAATGTAGATGATTGCCTATTTATTGGACAACTCTAGATTTTAAATATCTCCCAATATGTATTACCATGTAATAATTTTAACATAAATCCCTCCAAAATTATTGAGGCTGAACATTTTTTTTATAAACGTGGCAGTTTTTTAAAAACTTCACAGATGCATTAGTTTACTAAGGCCACCATGACAAATGATCACAAACTAGGTAGTTTACAGTAGCAGAAATGTATTCTCTCACACTTTTAGAGACTTGACATCTGAAATCAGGTCCATCCTCTTTCTGAAGACTCTAGGGGAGAATGCTCCTTTGCCACTTCCTACCCTCTGTGGTTCCTGGCAATTGTTGGCTTTCCTTGGCTGGCAAACCCAAATTTACTCCAATCTCTGCTTCCATTATTATGTGACATTCTTCCTGTATCTCTCTTTATCCAAATTTCCCTCATCTTACCAAAACTTCATTCATTGGGTTGGGGCCCAAACTAATCTAGTAGGACCTCATCCTTGCTTGATTACATCTATCTATAAAGAGACCAACAAACAAGGTCATATTCACAGGTACTGGGGATTAGGACTTAAACATTTTTTGGAAGGACACAATTCAACTGCCAGTAGTCTAGAGATATTCTTTACTTGTACTTTAATATGATTTTTTAATTGATTCATGTGTTATTGATATCCTATAAATTATTATTTGATGATAAAGTATAACTGATATTAACTAATTATAATTATTTTAATATTACTAGTATTCCAATTTTTATGTCAATGTTCATATGCTTGGTGCAAAATAATTTTCTTATTAAAATTAACAAGGTTAAAATAAAACTTTAAGTGACATATGTATTCTCTTAAAATATGTTTAAACAATGACTCATTTCAAGAACTCAGAGTCACATTATCAATGGTTGAATACTTATGATTTAAAATATTACTAAAAATTAGATACATTATTGCTAATGTGGAACAGGAGGTTGAGCAAAAACATTACATCTTATGTAAATGTTTTTCTATGTCATGATCCAATCTTCTAGGGGGAGAAAGTGTATTAAGTCTGTATTAATGATTGTGCACTTTCAGAAGCATTGTACAAAGAAATGTTGACATGCCTCTGTCAATAAAATGAATAAATTATAGTTGATATTAAATTAAAGAGGAAAAACTATTGATTAGGGAGTGTGCAGATTGTATGGCTATAGAAGGTACCCAGTAAGCAAAACAAAAGTTACTTTCAACTACTGTGAAATTCCAATAATTGTTTATCACAGAAGTTGGACTATTATACCTGGAAGTGGTGCAACTGTTTGTTTTTCTGGAAGAGAAATTTGAAAGAGCAATTTAATGGCTGTGCTTTCAAATCACACAGATGGCAGAATGAGGACTAGAAAAACAGGCACCCAAGCAGCTTAGTGCTTTTTCCACTATAAAATGCTCAATGGAATTTTTATGCCCACCCTGTCATTTGCAGCTCCTTCTTCACAGGGTGGCACAGCACACCTCTGATTCACAGTGAGCACAGCTGAGAGGTGCTATCATTTCTCAACTTGGACAGTGATTTTATAAAACTTAAAAAGCACTTATTTGCATATGTTGCTAGAAAACTACAAATACCTTTCAAAGAAAAGTAAATAATTTGAATAAAACATGCATTATGATTGTAGTTATGGCATCCTATATTTTTAAAATCTTTTGCTTTCTGGTACAGGGCATATTGCACATTTTGCTAAAAATATGTTAATGTTCTTAATCTATAAGAATGATTGTGCTAAGCACTTTTTAAAACTATGTGTGTTATGTTCTCTGTGTTTGAAAAAAAACATTATCTACTGGAGGCAACAAATTGATAACCAATTAATACAAAAATAGACAGACAGGGGCTTCCTAACAATACTAAAAGAGGACAGATGTTTGAGTGACCAAACTTTTCTTTAAGGTTGGACTCTGTGGTGGCCCAGAATCAGACAATGATGCATAGAGATATCCTGCACACTAATACTTGATGGTTACTTTTATTCTTAATTAAATAAGTTTCAATACACAGAACCATAAAAGAAACTTTGGCATACTTTTCTGAAAATGGAATATTTTTGTTTCTTTAATCTCAGGGATATATTTAAAGCACACTGATTTCAAATGTCTTGTAATAACAATAATTGAGTTTTGTTGTGCTTTATTTATTGTATTTATTTGTTTTCAGTTGATTCAGACGGTCAGTGTCATGGACAAAGATGATCCTCCCCGAGGCCACAAATTCTTCTTTGAACCAGTGCCAGAGTTTCCCCTCAATCCCAACTTCACCATTGTAGATAATAAAGGTAGAGGACTTTCCACAGCTAAAAAATTATGAGATCTTAAGATGCAAAATTAAAATCTGGCCTGAGATTTTTCTCCCCTACCATTTATTTTCCAGATAACACAGCAGGAATCATGACGCGCAAAGATGGGTATAGCCGCAACAAACTGAGCACCTATCTACTGCCGATTTTAATCTTTGACAATGATTACCCAATTCAGAGCAGCACGGGCACGCTCACTATTCGCGTATGCGCCTGCGACACCCAAGGAAATATGCAGTCCTGCAACGCGGAGGCTCTGGTCCTCTCCGCTGGCCTGAGCACGGGGGCGCTCGTTGCCATCCTTCTGTGTGTCCTCATTCTGCTTGGTAAGCTCTGCTCCCTGAGGCCCATTCAACTCGAAGAATTGCCCAGTGATTGGGCATGAAAAGCACTCTTCTCTAGAACTAAAGATTGAACATTTTAACTTTTTAATTAATTATTCCTCCAGTTAGGAAAAAAAAAAAGTTGTCCTTGGGGATAGGTTCAGCTTGCCAAGGATGAAAACAAGTATATAATACCTAATGATAAATATAAATAAATAGATAGATAGATAGATGATGCATAGATAGATAGATAAATAGATAGATAGATAGATAGATAAATGTGTGTATGTGTGTGTATATATATATATATATATGCTTAGAATTATATTTTATATTTAAATATACTTTGTATATTTATAGTGTTTAGTGCTAAGAACCATGGTAACTGTTCTAAGGACATTTAATCTAAGAGTTGCTTTAATTTGCACATCAACTCTTGAGGTACTTTTATCCCACAGAAAGGCTAAATTACAAACTCACCTATTTAGAAATTTTTTAACTAGCATTCAATCCCAGTTGATTCTGTTTCAGAAATTACCTTTCTAACCATCACTCTCAAAGCCAACTACCTTTACAAATGATACTATTAATAAATACTAAGTTATGTATATTAGACATCTAATTGGCAAATGCACTTGTCACAATAAGATATACATTTCTCATGACATTTCTTATATGTAGGTGCAAATTTAGTTTTAGCAAATTAGAAGTTTCAAATATTCTTTTTAAACTAGGCGTTATGGTTGTACCTAGTCCTGCAATTTTTCTAAATAAAGTCATGCCTCCACTAGCAAATGGTTCATTTGAGCATGCCCTAACAGGACAACAATTTAATTCAATTAAACAGTTGTTCCACTGTAAAACATTCCCTCCAAAATTGTTTCCATCAAATATTCATCCAAAATGCTTATACTTAGGGCCTTAGAGCTAGCCAAACTTATGTTCCAATGCTCATATGTGCTGGCTCCTTTTCACTGCAAATCCTTTCAAACTATCTGGATGGAATCCCTTTGGGCAGATACCCTTGCAGGACTTCAGTGAAGGATTGATGAAAGTGAGCAGAAAACATTTGTCTCAGTTGAGATGATCCAACTATTTAGGAAAACATTTTCTCAGGGTGGTTTGGAATGTGCAACACCACCATTACACTTCTCCACCTGCTGCAAGAAAATGCACCTCCTCTCTGAAATATTTTTTTGTATCCCCATGGAGATTAGACTTTGGCTTACCCTTTTAGCCAAGTGCTACTGCCATCATATTGTTTTATTTGCTCTGATAGTCCTACTTTCCTAGTTAAAAGCAAATGGAATGATCCAAACAATCTTAGCACCTCTCAGATGGCACAAACTTCACTCACAGAAGCATGCTTCATTTAATTTAAAATGGAGTCATGGAATCTCACTAGTTTCGCTGGTCTGTTCTTGTTAATAGTTTTAGTTGTGCTGTTTGCTGCATTGAAGAAGCAAAGAAAGAAAGAACCTCTGATAATTTCCAAAGATGATGTCCGGGACAACATCGTGACCTACAATGACGAAGGTGGCGGGGAAGAAGATACCCAGGCTTTTGACATTGGCACATTAAGGAATCCAGAGGCAAGAGACGACAGTAAACTTAGAAGGGATGTCATGCCTGAAACTATTTTTCAGATAAGGAGGACTGTGCCTCTTTGGGAAAATATTGATGTGCAAGATTTTATCCATCGAAGATTAAAAGAAAATGACTCAGACCCAAGTGCACCTCCTTATGATTCACTGGCAACCTATGCTTATGAAGGGAATGATTCCATAGCAGATTCACTCAGTTCTTTAGAGTCTCTCACAGCAGATTGTAATCAAGATTATGATTACCTCAGCAACTGGGGGCCTCGTTTTAAGAAACTTGCCGATATGTACGGCGGTGATGACAGTGACCGAGATTAAGAGTATTGTATAACTTGATCAACTTTAGTGGGAGTATTCGCTTTGTTAGTGGATTGCGTGGCCTGCATACTCTTCCTTGGAGGAAATTTTTAAAAATCGAAATTACAAACAATACGTAGGTGTTGTGTTAGTAAGGGTTTGCTTAATCAGTAAATTTCTGTGAATGATTACGAATGACCTAGATTTTAAAAAGTACTAATAACCAGTTCACCCTCTTTGCCTAACAATCTCTGAAGGAAAGTATATAACATCAATAATCAATAAAAATATATAAAAGGCTTTTTGTGCCTTTTCTAGACATAAGAACTTTATAAATGTTTTCTTAAATAACTTAGGTAACCTTTACTATTAAATGAAACATCGTGCAACTGCTTTGTAAATTAATATAAAAACTATATCCCTAAAGAAATAGGAATGCCTATTACTGCCATATTTATTTAGTTGAAGAATGTCTTTGTGTTAATTCACTCATATTTTTATAAGTGTATATTTATATTTTTGTATTTTTATGAAATAAACTAGTATTTATAAAAATACTTTTCATTTTATTTAATTCCTAGGAGCAGTCCTGATCTCAGTTATACAGAAATATTTTATATCTTTAAAGGTAAAACATGGTTTACTCAGGGAAAAAGCAGCTAAGTAGTTACTGCATGTGGTTTGAAAATTGAATGTAGTAAAAATATAAAGTAGCCTCAGTACAAATTGTGATTGTCTGCTTCAATCACTTAAACATGGGCAAGAGTTTATTGAACAACTGATTTTTACCAATCATTAGTATATGAAACACATTTGGAATATAAATATGAATATACCTGTGAATAAATAAGTTTTTTGTACATTTTTTACTATGGGATCAACGAGTGGATTGCATGGGAGAGTGAATGAAATATATGTTAGTAATATCAGGCAGATGAAGAAAAAAATCTGAGTCTCTCTTTCTCCATCACTACTACAATTTTCAGAATAGAAATGATAGTTTTCATTTTTTTCTTCACGATCAGACAATTAATAGAATATAATCTAGGTGACATTTAAAGTATTTCAACAAATTAGATGAGTTTTTTTAATTGATAATTTTATTGAGGAGATTTGAAGTCATTGTACTTAAGCTAATCTTGAAAGAACTAGTGACATGTAAACTGGAGAGAAGAAACCCTAAAGAATGTGAAATTTTCCTAATGATTGAGATTGTTCAGAAAACAGGATACAGGCCCCTTAAGGCACAGTAAAGAGAAGAGAGAGGGAGAATTGTGCATAATAATAATATACAAATCTTTGAAAGACTACCGTGCAGAATACTTGCCCTGGTTTGATCTGGAGATAAAACCTAACCTAAAAGGTGGAAACTTCACAGGAGGTTACATATTACTCATTTTGTGCCATGATTTATCCTTTTCTTTCTTTTCTACTACTCATCCTCTAAAAGCAAAGGTGATGCCAGGGTGATTTCTAGGTGGAATTTATGTAGAAATTTAACACGGACTGTTATCAAGCCTTTTCAAACAGCAAGTATTTAACCAAATTACAGTAGGCACTTATCTGTTCTATTTTGTTACGATGTCATAAAATTTTTGAAGACTAAATTTCTATAACTTTACCACCAACAGCTAACGCATATTGAAGATTTCATTTAATGCTAAGAAAAAAAAACAGACTGCGCAATTAAGAATTATTTGAAATTTCTCTAATTATCAGAATTGTCAGAAGACAGGAAGTTTTTGTAGTTTCAGTTCAGAAAGTTTTAGTTTTTACCTAAGAAAGTAGTTTCCCCATTACTAGAGCTCTTCCAGTATGAATCAGACAAATATTTGAGGAAAATGATATGAAGATGGTAGTGACTTAACATAGCAAGAATAAAAATGAATGAGATATCTATTTTTGCCTCTTAAAATAAATTTATTCTATAATCACTAGAGAGATAAGTGACAATAAGCAAAAACATTCTCAGGAGATCTGTGATGTATGTGTAAAGTCTGCGTAGAAAAGAAGAAATTATGTCAAGACAGGAAGGGGTAATTGATAGTTACATTGCTGGTCTGGGTTTACCTGCTATAAATCCTAAGAGTGACACAAATAAACCAAGCTGCCTACAAGGTGTAGACCTACAATTGTTATGAGAAAGTCATATTGATACTAGATAGAAAAAAAATGTTAAATTAAGCTCAGTTATGAAGAAATGTTACTTTGACCACCATTTTTTGGCAATTATGTGATACAGTTAGTTTCAGAGTTCTCTCATTACTTGATCTGGGAATGACTGATGGTCTGTTTTGTTCAAATGAATTACCAGATTTGGATAATACTAATACTTCTTAAAATTTTCCAATAATCTAATAAATTCCTGTAGTGGAAAAAATGCATGCAAGAGTTAGATAAGATTTTATCGTTTCCTTACTGGCAAATAAAGAAATTATTTAACTGCTCCAGAAAAGTAGGGATGATTAAGATTTACCCTATTGGGTTTCGATAATTTTATTTCACTATGGGCATATAGATAGATGTATCTATCTATGAAAAAATTTCCAAACATAGACCTCCCATCTTTCCCTCTTCCCTATAATCTAAACATATATTCAAAGAACTATTCTAAATTTCAACTTGCATGTCTAATTAAGTGGGGTAAGTACACATTTTAAACTCTGATATTCATTCCTACACCTGTTCTACTCCCAACTTGGCCATATCAGCTGACCATAAATCTATCCTCTACTTGCCCAAGCTAAAAATCTTGCTGGCATCCTTCATTCTCTTATTCTGTTATTCTGTTATTCTTGATATCCAAATTTTAGAAATTCCTATTGACTATACCTTCAAAGTGTATTTGATATACAATTATTTTTTTATCACATCTCCTGCAACAACCTTGGTCTAAAGGTTTTATCTGGATTATTGCAATATGCTTCTAAGTGCTCTTTTTTACTAGCCTTAGACCCTACCATCTATTTTGAACATAGAACACAGAGTTAGTTGCTTTTCTCTTTCTTTTCCTTTTTCTTTCTTCTTCTTTTGATTAGGTAAGTGTGCACATCTCATTTCTCTACTCAAAATTCATCAACTAACACAGTGAGAGTCTCACAGATATCTGCCAGATCAGGTTCTTCTTATTGTCTCTTCAATCTTTGTTTCCTCTATTTTCTTAATTCATTTCATTTCAGTTACTGGACCTCTTGTTGTTCCTTAAAAAGGACTAAGAATTTTCCTTTTGAACTCACGTCATTCTACTAGGAACAATCATAACCCAGACATCCATGAAGTTATTTAGCTATGTAACTTCCTTCAAGTCCTGGTTCAGATGCTATTTTCTAGGTGACAACAATATTAAACAAACTATTTAAAACTGCAACCTCCAGAACCGATTTATCCTTTCTTTATTTTCAAATAAATATTTTCCACAGCAAATATCATTTAACATGATACATAATTGGTTTATCATTTAATATTTTTGTCTGCCTACTTCTGTTACAACGATTGTTGGTTCACAAATTGCCCTCCCCCTCCCCCATGCACAAAGGGCAAGGGAAGCTGAAGAAAGAGGCTGGCCACTCCAAGTTAGGTAGCAGTTTCAACAGGCAAGGGAGTTTTGAGAGGGGCTTGTCTGGGACAACTGAAACGTGAGTAAACATATACCTGCCCACCAGAGTCTTAAAAGTTTATATAAAAGGTTTAACTGAGTTCAATTACATATTCCAGTCCAGATGTTCTCAACAACACCTTAGTCTCTCAATGCTGCACCCATGAAGCAGCTCCTAGTGTGGGAATACTGGGCAAAACATATATTCCAAGGACAGGGGGTGGGGCGAGGAGCTGCCAATACCCAGATCCAATTTGTGCATCAACCTGCAGTCTTGTCTTCTCAGTGACCTCCTCCAACAATGTTTATTACCCTTAGGCAACAAGTTTCATTTATTATATTTACTAAAATATCTCATGTGCCTAGATTAGTGCCTGATGTCTTGCTGACAGGCCCCAAATATTTGCCAAATATAAAATGATATGCTCAATATTTAGATACGATGCTTTTCTTAATTTGATAAAATATCATGAATACATACGAGATTAAAATAAACATTAAAAAAAAGAATTATACTCAAATTTATAACAAGGTGCATGCCTTCACGATGATACTGATTATAGTCTAGAACTTAAAATCCAAGTACTGTTTGCCGAACTCTGGTTGATTATAATTAAGTCACTATTTGAAAAGATCTTTTCAAAAGACAGACAAGCATAAATTATGTTCCAGGTTTTGTTTTTTTTTTAAGCCTGTGAAAATAAATACAGGAAAAACCTCATTCAAAATAGAGTGAAGTCCTGAAGAGGGAGCTCTTAACATGCACCACTTCACATACCTGGCAGGAAGAATCTAACTTCATATACTCAAACAGAAGGAAGGATGGTTTTCTCCTCGCCCAGCAACACCCCAGCCAATGAAAACAGCCAACAAGAAGTCACCACAACCCCAAACTCGCTCTCTTTCAATGGACTTTCATTTCAACCAGACTGGTCTAATTTCCTTCTTTCCTGTATAAGAGAATGCTCCCCAACTTTGTTCTCCAGACTTGCCTATGGCTTGTCATGGTTTGCATCCCCCAAATTAGAAACCTTCTGCTATTCCTGAATAAAAATTTTGCTGGTAAACTAAAACTGGCTGTTTTATTTTTACAATAAGCCTCACATTGAACTAAAATTGTATTCAATGATGTTTGCTTCTAAATGAACACAGTAATAGGATTTTACTGTATTTCAGGCCATCAATTCTAAATGTCAGAATCACAATACAACATAGAGAAGGAATTTTTTAAAAAGGGGACTTCTCTTCTGCAGTTTGAATTATCTTTACAATCTGTAGATGAGTAGTAGAGTGTGGGTAAAGGGAAGCTGAACAACTCTTAAGAAAATATTTTCTTGCACAAATATGTTGAATTTCATTCCAAATTTCTGTACTATATGTGACTATTTTTAAAGAATAGGTATTAGTCAATGATCATCTATTTAAGTCCATATAGCCAAAATAGCACTTCACGGATATTGGACCTTATCTGATTTGCAGTCTCTGTTGCTGTTTGACAGAATGTTGTTAGCTAATATAGTATTAAAAACAGGAACAAAAATGATTACATTATTAATAACAATTTAAAAGTCAAGATATTTTACCTGTAAATCATTACCTTTGATTTTCTTGAACAATCTACTGGTGAAATTAAACATTTTCTCCCATATATTTATACTTTACTCAGTTATTTTCAGAAATTTCCAGTTCTTGTTCTTCAGTTATTTTAGATATTTTCTTCTTTTTTTGAATACATAATTATATAATTTTGATAGTAATTACTTAATATTTATATTTAAATATCTTTCACAAGTACATGATTTTTGTTTACACTATAATTAAATATAACTGAAATTACATATGCTATGGTTTATGGTTTCTCTTCTAATTTTGCTTTGTTTTCTATGTGTCCTTATTACTAATTTGGCCTGAAACTATGCATCAGTTGTCCAAACTTTCTCTCTAGAGATTCAAAAGCACAAAGAAATAGAGAACCAGTTTAATCTCCTGAAAGAAACTTTTTCTTCCCTTCCTGACCCATACCAGTAGGATGGACTAATTGCCCTCTGTACCAGTGCATCCTATACCTGCTCCTGTCATCAACATGGGCCTTCCCAGGATCTGTCCCTTGGAGTTGGAGTCTTGAGTTCCATATTCTATGTCAAGCACTTTAGGTTTGTTTTCCTGGTTTTCCATCTCCATCATTTTTTTATTATACAATTTTTTTATTTAGCTATTATTGATATACACTCTCATGAAGGTATCACATGAAAAAAAGTGTGGTTACTATATTCACCCCTTTTATCGAGTCCTCCACCCAATACCCCACTACAGTCACTGTCCATCAGTGCAATAAGATGCCACAGAGTCACCATTTGCCTTCTCTGTGCTACACTGTCTTTGACCATGATGCCCCCCCACACCATGTGTACTGATCATAATACCCCTCAATCCCCTTCTCTTTCCCATCCCACCTGCCCTCTCCCACCCCTCCCCTTTGGTAACTGCTGCTCCCTTCTTGGAGTCTGTGAGTCTGCTGTTGTTTTGTTAATTCAGTTTTGCTTCATTGTTATACTCCACAAATGAGGGAAATCATCTGCTACTTGTCTTTCTCAGTCTGGCTTATTTCACTGAGCATAATATCCTCCAGCTCCATCCATGTTGTTACAAATGGTAGGATTTGTTTTTTTTCTTATGCTGAATAGTATTCCATTGTGCATATGTACCAGATCTTCTTTATCCATTCATATACTGATGGACACTTAGATTGTTTCCATATCTTGGCTATTGTAAATAGTGCATAAGGGTGCATATGTCTTTTTGAATCTCAGAACTTGTATTCTTTGGGTAAATTCCTAGGAGTGGAATTCCTGGGTCAAATGGTATTTCTATTTTTAGTTTTTTGAGGAATCTCCATATTGCTTTCCACAATGCTAGTTTACATTCCCAACAGCAGTGTAGGAGGGTTCCCCTTTTACTGCATCCTCGCCAGCACTTGTGGTTAGTTGTTTCGATGCTGGCCATCCTTACTGATGTGAGGTGGTATCTCATTGTGGTTTTCATTTGCATTTCTCTGATAATTAGCGATGTGGAGCTTCTCTTCATATGCTGTTGGCCATTTGAATTTCTACTTTGGAGAAGTGTCTGTTCATATCCTCTGTCCATTTATTAATAGGGTTATTTCCTTTTTTGGGTGTTGAGGCATGGGGGTTCTTTATATATTTTGGATGTTAACTCCGTGTACGATATGTCATTTACAAATATATTCTTCCATACTGCAGGATGCCTTTTTGTTCTGTTCATGGTGTCCTTTGCTGTACAGAAGCTTTTTAGCTGTATGTAGCCCCGATTCTTCATAAAACCACGTATTAAAAATTTATACTCCGCTACAGTATAAAACAGCAGTTCAGTGGAACATATACAAAGCAGATTTATTGGGGGCTAATAGCAAGCTACAGACTAAGTGGGTTCTTCTGTCTATGCTTTATAGAAAAAAATCCAATTAATCAATAAATATTTTTACTAATTATATAAACATGGCAAAATGTCAAGATAATATCCAAAAAAAATCACTGAGAGTAAAAACTAAAATGCAACAGTATGCATGAGATTTCTGTGGGTCACTTCATATGGGAAAATTAACCTATAATGACAGAAAGTCCCACAGAATTTTGTATATTAAGACTGCACATTGGAAAAGAAGTCATATAGACTGTGTGTAGGATTAAATATGTCTGTTTTTCCTTAAAAGCTACATATATATTTGAGTAAATTTTTAATCTTGTTAAAACTAACAGTAATAGGTAAATTTGTATACACACCTTGAAGGCAAGTAACAGTGGGAAGTTTTCCCTGTTCTCTTGCACAGGACTAGGGCAGGGAGGCAGTATGAAAGAACAGAGATTTGAGGTTAGAAGGGAGACTTCACACCCTGCATTTCCATATCATGCTTTGAAATCTCTGAATGACCACTTTTGAATTAATCTGTGGGGCAAGCAAATGAAGATGGGGCCTAACAGTAATTAAGTCTAATTCCAAGAGGGAATAGTGAACATCACACTTGTCACTAACCATATTAATTCTAAATAGGACAATCTGGAACTTGAGAACATCTTGCTAGGATGAAAGAACAGAGAAACAGGCAATGGCAACACTGATTTCACTGCTTTTTTCTCTAACCGCTGAATAAAACCGTTTTTATGTTGTTGTTTGTTTTTTTGCAAAGGGTATCCAATTAAATCAAATCACAGAGGTAAGCCAAGCAGGCATTTTGATGGCCCTCCTTTTTTCCCCACACACATATTCACCCACTCCCCCAGCATGATTTAAAATTTGCCTAAATGAAAATATTTTCTCAAGTGCTGAGGCAACTTTTCAATGAGGGAAAACTCCATGCATGGTCAAGTGTTAAACGATAATAATTTTAAAACTAAATAAATAAATTTAAAACTAATTAGAATTCTGCCAAACATAGGTTCATATATTGATTCTCAGTCATTGTTTACATTTCTTTAATAATACCTTCTGAAAATTAAAAGATTGTTCAAATATGTTATCTTAGTGTGTCTGCATAGTCAGATTTTAATTGTCATAAAAAAGTATTTGAATTAACATTCACCCAATCAATGGGAAATAACTATTTCTGAAGTTTACAGTATTTTAAATATCCCCCTGTTTTTCCAGAGTGGTAGCTTCTTGAATTGGTAGCATCATGATAATATACTGGCTAACTTATAAAAATTGTTGCTAACAAATTCACACTTGTTTTGGTTTGAACTGTTGATGTATTTGCTTAATGAAATAAAGCATCTTATCAAGACGTAATTGTGTAATATGGTAGTTCTTACTTGGGTATTATTTATTGAGTTATATTAACCTAATGAACTGATGAAAATGTCGATCTAGTGCCTCTAAATAAAAGAATAGACCTGTTCTCAATAAAAGAGTTGATTATACTGATCTAAGCACTGGTTAATAAAATAGTGGGGAAGTTATTTCCATTTCATGGTGTGTAAAATTAATTCCTTAACCTTCCAGCTATAATGAAAGAGCATATTCTGCATTTTTCATTATTAATCTACTCTCATACTTATTATCATGAAATTATATTCAATATTCTCAACCTTTATTCATTAAAACTTTAATGCAATAACTATCAGTTTTGCTCACTGAATAACAAATAATTTAGAAACAATGTGAAAAGATATTTAAATGCAAATCTCTGTTAAATGGAAGAGTGATCTGAATTCTAAAAAAATGTATTTAAAAATCGACTAATTCAGTTGAAAAAATAGAACTAAACTGCTTGCTGTTAGTTCATATATGACAAATTAATTAATTAGCATGATTTGTTTTCATTTACAGCAGCTGAACAAAATCATGTTCTACTTATTCTCTAAATACTTTGTTCATCTTCCTTTTAAGAATAAATATACATGCCACCAGGCAATAAAAACCTATAAATACAATAGTATTTCAGAAGAAAAACGATGTGTACTTAACAATTTTGGGCATCATTTTTTTATAAACTTCTGCATTGGCAGCAAAAACACCTTTGTGAATTGGGATCAAGGATGTGAACTTAAGATTAAGAGGAAATTCTGTTAATCTTTGAGGGAAAAGCTCTTTTTAGAGATTCCTATGAAGGGTCCAAGAGGAAAAGCAGTAAATGTAAGTGATCAAAAAGAAAAGCCCCAAGCTAAAAAAATATGTTACAAATCTCAAAGGGTAGTTGCATTTTCAAGATTTTTTAAAGAGTAGAATTCTGTTCTGAGGAAAAAAAGAAGAATGTTCATCCTTCTTCTTCAATTTATGATGAAAAGGAAATTACCTCATTAAAATCTAATTCAAAATCAAATCCCAAATAGAATAAAATCAACCATAGAAATGAGTTGAATTCTAATCCACTGAGAACAGTAACAATGATTTAAGGACAAGTATTCTCATAAATTCTCATGTGTTCTTACAGCATTCATCATCTTTTTTAAATGAATGTCCTTTATGAATACAAAGCCTCATAATGTATTATTGATAGGAGAAAAAATAAGTAGCCAGGGAGATACTAAACAAGAAAGAGTACATAGTCTTCCTTGGTTTATCTGCCTATTTTATTTAAATTATACTTTTCACCATTTCCACTTTTGGAGTTGTCAAGTCTTCATCATCATTAATTTACTCAGTAATACACATAGCCAAAGGAGAGACTGCCAAGTCCAAAACATGAATTTTATATTTTGGTTAGTATCTCATAGGTACTTACAAGGGAAAATAAAAATTTGCTAATAAAAGCATTAAAAAATTATTGTTAAGGCCATTTTACTAAAATCTGTTACATACTAAGGTATTAGTATGTATGCAATGTTTAATGGCTCTGTCATTTACATGTGTTTTGGAATCTAATAGCATCCAGGAATTGTGCTAGATGTTAGTTGAGCAATGACAATAAGCAATGACAGTCTTCCTTCAATGTTTGGCATAAAAGTATATTCCCGCTATGTTAATGATGGCCCAATTTGTGTATTAAAAACACAATTCCAAATACTAAATTTCTGATAACACACCTAAGGATTTCAAAACTCAATATAACACAAAGAGAACATAAAATATTTTACTACCAAATTCTAGCAGTATCTATGAAAGTATCACTCCTTGTCTTTAGCCAGAGTCACTTTTTGTGTCATACCATTTACTGAACTGACCAACTGTCTACATATTCACAAATAAAGTTTTCTCATTTTCTAGAGATCACCAGTCTCTTTAGGCAAGTTCTCTGTACTTTCTTTGTTCTTTCACATGGAGTTTCAGAAGTTCTAAAATATTCCCCTTTGCTTTCTAGGGGCCATGGAGAATGTGGATTAGGAGGCAGGATTGAGGAATTAGCAGACAGCTTCCATCTTTTCCACAGGAAAACTGTCATTCCACACTTTGTTCTTACCTCATTAAGTATCTAAAAAGTAGTGGAAAGAACCTCCAGAATTTTATCTACCTTTCAAAATTAGGAGACACGTGATGGACTTTCCCAAAAATGCATTCTTTTCTGTTCTATTACAACTCACCGATTCAGGAATTTAGTAAGTATCTAATTAACAAGAGAAGGGAAGCCAGATTATATTTTTGATAAATATATCCCTGATCTGTTTCTGTGACTTATGTTTGAGGCCAGGTGAACACTTCACCTGACTTCGAGAGGTAGAAATATGGTAGACTGAAGAAGTTGGCCACTGATTTTTTACAACATCTCCCATCAAGAATTATAATTTCACCATGAATCTGAGCTGGCATTTCAAAATGCTTTAATCTAATAGAATGTGGGAGGAGTAATTTGTATAAACTCTGACAATTCCTTAAGAGGACTTTTCACTCTACCCTTGCCCTGAGAAGTGTTGTTTCCCCAGTGAACGAGTTTGGTTAACCTCCTGGAGGACAAGAGATCAGATTTCTATGAAGAGAGCCTCTGACATTTCCACCTATTCCCCCAAAACTGTGGTTAAGCACAGCAAATAATACCCAGGCCAATATAAGAAGGACCACCCAACTAAGCCTAGACTAAATTGTCAATCCATCTACATGAAATGTTTTTTGTTTTATATCACTGAGTTTTGGGCTAACTAGATTTATAGCAGTGAGTAGCAGAACCACTGGGGAAGAATCATTTCCTACCTGCACATTAATGAAGGGAATGAAAATAACAATTTTCCATGAACAAGATTCTTTGTGACCTCTGACATTTATTTCATGACTATCCCTCTGTATCCCTGTAATTGTGACATATTTTTGTCCTCATCTTATATTTAATTCATTAAACTAGAAAGCTGTCATACTCGGTGTGTATAGTGTGTTTAACTGAATAAAGGGATCATACATGAAAGAGCAGACAGAGTTAAGAGAACCAAAGGAGAGTGAAGCATCCAGTAACAAATGACAATGAGAAGAATTTTAACTCATAGTCCAAAAAAGATAAGGAAAGAAGATGTGTGACAGGAGCAGTCTGCAAGAGGATCCTTAGTAAGGTCTGCGGGTAGAGACCTGTCTAACAGCACACACATTGAAAGCAGAGAGGGGCACCAATATATTCTGGCTTCTCTCTCTGCTTGCCCCCATATCTACTTATGGCATTTTTCCCTGGCTAAATCCAATGGAAAGCTAAAAGACAAGGAAATCCAGTGATGCAGTCTGTAAATTTTAGCATCCTACAGCACAGAGTAGATCAACACAGAGCAGATCAGGGAAATTTGGAAAATTGATCTGGAGAAGCAAGGGAAATGACCCATCATAGTTTGGTCTATTGTGAGACCTTAGTGGAAATCTCATCCAACATTCAAATCATTCTGAGCAGAAAGCTGATGTTTCCTCAGTGAATTTATGTGTCAGGCACTGTGCTAAGTGTTTTATGTCTATATATGCACCTATTCTTTGAAACCCTGTGAGATTAGTATCACTATTATCCCTATCCCACAGTTGAGGGAACCAAAGCATAGAGAGATAAACTATTTTCCCAAGGTCACACAGCTGAAAGGCGGTAACACTGGGAAGTCCAACAAAAGAATTTCTGGGCTCAGAATACACAGTTTTGTTCACTTCTCTGCATTGCTTTCAAAAGCTTCCATAATATAATTACTGGTGAAATAAGTAATGCCAACAGCCCTGGAAACCTAAGGCTAAGAAGAAGCTTTGAAATTAATAGGCAGAAATTAAGCAGGTCTGTCAAAAGGAACCTGAGTATCTAGAGGTACATGTACTACCTCAGTATCATTTCCATCAAACATTGGGCAGATCAGACCAGGCACTACATTTATACACATGTTCAGACAGATCGGAAGAGATACTCATGTTTATTCCAAACCTAGAGATTCCATACAAATTCTCCCCTAAAACGTGGAAGCAAACTCTAAAGTAGTGCTTTGTACTAAAGACTTATTTAATACATAACTAGTAGCTGTTCAATCAGCAGATCAATTAATTTCTTCTAAGAATTTTCTAAGAAAATCCTGAACAAGCTAAATACTTGTCAACTCTTTCCAAATGACCCAACTATGGTACTCATTCTTATAACTCAAGGCAGATAGCATCTCCTATCAACCTGAATATATTACAGGACCATGGTTTGCTGCTGAGTCTTTAAAATAAATTGTTATATTAGTTATAAATCAAAGGACAATCTCAAGAGAAAATTATTCCAAATTATTTTTGAAAAATAATATTACCAAAATAGTCAAACTGTATACATTCTCACAATTTAAATTTTTATGATAAATTTGGAAACTTAATTTGCTCCCAATCTCAAATGTATGAGATGGAATTATGAATTTCTATGGTAGTGTTAATAACAGTCTGACTAATCAAACATATATAAGAAAGAAATTAACATATATGTTTAGAAGTCTATTATTATAAAACATTCTGAAGATCAAGCTATAATCATTAAATTATTCTATCGTCCAAAAATATATGCTATATGAAAAACAAAAAAGGCATTTTGGAGCTATGAGACTTTGGCATTATAGCAATAACTTCCTAATATTAATAAACCTACATATATGTAAAGACTTTTGGATTTCTAAAGTCTGAGAGTCAATAAATTCTCATCAGATGTGATCTCTATGATGATTTAGTGGGCTTTTGTAGTTTATTCACCTTGGCATGTTTCAGTAGAACATATAAGAAAGAAGGATCCTATATGTCTGGAATAAATGATTCCTATTTCTTGGTAGTAGACTCTCTTTTAACAATAAATTCAGTGACTGATAGTAAGATAAAGTACATCCATTAAGTTCAAAAGTCAACCCAAATAAAATCCTGGGTGATATGTATACATTTCTCTTTTTTTCAGAATTTAATAAATTAAATAACTTTAATATGTGCTTTAAGTGTACTAGCTCCATGACTCGCTTTTATTCATCTTCAGCCATTCTCCCCCATTAGTGTGGTCACTCCAGAAGAACACAGACTAAATCCTACATATTCATTTATCTGTAGCACACAGCACATGCTAACACTGTGGAATTAGTTCATATATATTTGTTGGTTACCTGAACAAATATATCTGGGATGGGTTGAATATTCCTGTCTTCAACACATAAAGTAGACAAGAAAAACCTTGCCTCATAAAAGTCAGAGGGTGTTCAAAATAATTCTTTAGAGAGCAAATTAAATGAGAGGCAACATTTTTGCCAGAGGGATTGTTTCTGCTAAAAAGACTCATTGAATAATAATAATAATAACAAAGTCAAAGCTAACTTGCTTGTTCTTGGTCAGTGAGAAATTAACAGAAGGATAAGTGTAAAACAATCTGTGAAGACCTTTCTTAGCAACTGTGCTTAGATCATCAGTGAACCTCTGTCTGAGAGACGTATTGATATTCTGGGACATGATGGCAAAAACTAATTCATTTCAATGGAAAACAGATTTTAAGGAGACCATGTTTCTGAGAAATTCCTGAGTGGCAGCCCTGTTAAGTAATGTCTCTTTTAAGGAAGAAAGACATGAGTAATTGATCACAGAGAAAGGGCTTACTTGATTTTATATCTAAAGAACACTGTTTCTCTAAATCACTAGGATGAATCACCAGTTGGCATTCATTGCAGCCATATACCAGTGAGAGCAGATGGAATATAAAATGGTATGAAACATGTTGACTGAAGAAACACACATTTTAAAACTTAATGAAAGACAGAACAACAAGGATATAAAGTAGGCTTAGTGAATGCTAATGTAATTACAGCATACGGAGAAACCCTACGCTTTGAATGATTATCCAAATGGTAATTAATAGTACTGGTAGTAATACTAATAATATATTTATTATTTTTCTAAACATTATCTTAAGCATTTTGAGCATATTATCTGATCCTCAAATGCCATTTGAGAGGTGTGCTCTTATTAATCCTATTTTATTGATAAGATCAATGAGACTCAGAGGTTAAATAAACCTTTGGGAGTGGCAGATCTAGCATTCAAAATAGATTTATCCCAATATTTAAGCTCACAAACATTATGCTATATCAATGACATTAAATCATATTTTGAGGATTGTGTTCTTTGTATTAACGAACAGATAAATGATGTAGGAATTTTTGTGTAGTACCTTGAAATGTATTAACTCAACAAACATTTCAGTGCTTACTATGTCAGGCACTTTAGGCACTGGAGGTAAGACAACACCTTACTTCAAGTTCCTTATTTTTGGGGGGCAGTATTCAGTATTGCTTCTTGAGCATTTACTATGGCTTTGTTACTAGTCTAAGCTCTTTAAATCTATTAAGTGATTGAAGCTATCAGTGAGGTAGGACTATTATTATATACATTTCTGATGTGAGTAAACAATTAAATAATTTGCTTGAGTTCTCAGTTAATAAATAACAAAGCTAGAAATATCCCCCCAGGCAGTCTGCCTCTAAGTTCAGCAGATGTAAGCACTAGAAAATAATTTGAGAATGTATTACCAGGGGGCTATCACAGCTTCTTAACTGCTTAGTCAACTCAAAATCTACTTCCCTGAGGATGAATTCAGTAATAGAGTCTAAAGATGGAAAACATACCCAAATAAGTTAAATATAACAGTTTATAATAGGAAGAAAAAGCAGCCTCAAATATAAATCAGAATCTGTGGAGCTGGAGATCATGGAGTACCAGGCTCTGTGGAGCAGAAGTGTCAGCCTACTGTAAGGATCACCTTGATTCCATACCTGAAAGAGAGAGAAATGGGTCCCCTTTTTAAGTAACTAAATTAGTGTTGTATCTCTCTGTTACAGTCTAACTTTGCCACGACCCAAAAAAAGATGATTATTAAATTATTTAAGTCTTCTCATTATAAAAGAGTATAATTACCAAAAAACCATATACTTGAAAGAAAAAAAAACTGAATCTAGCTTATGTTTTAGCTATTCTTAACATGTAGAATAGGAGCAATTTTAGATATGGGAACATTTGCCATTAAGGGAATTGGAATCCTCATGTCCTTTAGGTGAAATGGGCCATGCTTAGTAAATTCTGTCTGGAAATCCAGCCAAGGCTCTTGTATCCTACTCATTCTGCTATTTCCCAGTCTATAATTTATTGAAGTATCAGAATATGGACCAGTGCTTCTACTGAACTTTTTGTGTGCATTTCGTCTCTTCTAGTATATGCTGCATTTACCAAAATGACATTCATTCAATTCTAATTTTGATCCAGACTGGGATCATCAGTAAATTTGCCATGCTAGAAAAAGATCTGAACTCAGTTGGTGTGGGTGCTTCTCCAATCAGATCTCGGTTGTATAATTTTTCAGTATCAGAGGTATTTTCTACCATAAGTAGTTTATGAATTATTTGTGTGTTTCAGAATTACACAAAATCAGACTGAAGGATCTGAAAGGTAACCATATTGGTATTGGTTTGTCTCTGCATCTGAATGCTGGAGTCAGAAACAAAGCAGAGGAAGAAACGGTGGATTGTGCATACATATTTCAAAACTTTGAGCATATAATCCAGCACTGCATACGGCTTCCATGAACCATAGGAAGTTTTGCCTTTGTGGGTCCCTTCCTCTATAAAAAAGTTAAAATTGTATTTTGCATCTTGACTTAAAGATATATTTCATATATCATAAAATTCACCCATTTAGAGGGTATAACTCAAAAATATTGAGTATTATTACAAAATTGTGTACCATTACCACACTTCGTATCTGTTTCATGTGTTATCCTTCCAATTTTAGGACATTTTTATTATCCCCCCAAAAGACTCCATTCCCCTTAAAGATTACCCTTCTATTTACATACACCTCCCAGCTCTAGACAAATAGCAACATATTTTCTGTCTCTATAGTTTTGCCTATTCTGTACATTCTATATAAACAGTATCATACAATATGTGGCCTTCTATGAGTTGCTTATTTCACTTAGCATAGTGTTTTCAAGGTTCATCCATGGTGTAGCATGTTATCAGCTCTTCACTTCTTTTTTTTGATAAACACTATTCCATTGTCTGGTTATATCAAAATGTGATCATTCATTCATTGATTTTCATTCAGGGTTTTTTTCCCACCTTCTGACTATTATGAATAATTCTCTGTACATTTGTATACAAGTTTTGTGTGTAGATATGTTTTTATTTCTGTTGGGTATGTAGAGATTATTTTTGTTGGTTTTGTTTTTTCTGTTTATTTAGTTAAATACTATCTTATTAGAGCAGTTTTAGGCTCATATCAAAATCGAGAACAACTACAGGGGACGTTCACCTAATGCAGGCCACTAACTGGATTGTCTCCTCACAAGCCAACCAGGCAACAACAAATGCATTTATGTTCATCTTATCTTCATCACCTGTGACAACTCTACCTAACATAGGTATAAAACAAGAAGATCAGAAGGCACAAGAGCCACACACAAGATATTCTGTATTATGCTTTTATGGGTGTGATATCAGTAAAATAGTGCCCATAGAACCATGTGACTGTGGACTAAATAATGAAAAAAGATGAAAACAGAAAAAAAGATAAAGGTAGAAGGTACCATCAAGCAATCTGGGAATTGGTGAAAAAGAGATCTTTTATTGTATTTCTCGAGTTTCTTTTTTTAAAACTGTCTCTTTGTGTTATTGGTATATTGGAGAAAGGTGACCCATGTGACATAATCAAAATGCAATTGCCTCTTTAAAATTAATTTAGTAAAATATGGTATAAACTGCTAGTTTCATCTAATATTTGTTACTGCCTAGTAGTAACACTTCTAGCCTAGCAAATGGTCACGTATATGAAGAACACATCCCAAAGCCTCTTGCAGCTAGTGTGGCCATATCACTGATACCAACAGTTAGATTGCAAGCAGGGTTCATATGTTTAACCACTGGAATAGTATACTCTTTGCCTCTTCTACTGCCTTTAGTGCAGAAAAGATGGAAATACGTGTATAAGGGTAAATTACTAAGGATAATGCACAAAATCAATGAAGCAGAGCTAATACACTAGCTCAGACTTTTTTGTGATAAAGCGATAAATTTCTCTTATGCAGGTAATTAATTTGGGAAAAGTTACTAAATGTCAAAAACATGGTGCCTATTCAGTTACAGGTTTTTGGAATGAATAGTTTCTCTCAATTATCAAAACTCTGAACTTTCTCTATTGTCAAATATACTCCCAGCCACCTAAGCCAGAGGGCTGTAGATTAATCATTTTCAGTGGAGTTTGGTCTGTCATATCTCTTGGTTATTTCATCCCTCACCTGATAATATTCCTGACCTTTCCTGGTCTGGAGGACAAAAATTAAGAAGGAAAGGGAAGATAAGAAATTTTCTATAAAATAGATCAGTCCTTTCTCTGTATGGTGCACACCTGATACATGTAAACAAACACATACGTACTTGGAAGTATTTGCTTTCAGTATTTGCTTTCCAGATGTAGCATGATGTTTATTCATTGCAGTTCTCTCAAAATAGCTCATCAGTTTAACTCTCATGCCCTCCAATTATCTTAGGGAAAAATTGCCTTCCATTATGTGAAAAAAAAACAACCTTTATAACCAATGCCTTAATTCAATAAAAGTGAAGTTTAATCCATGCTCATTTTATAGTTCAAATGATTTTACTGAAAATGATTTTCCATACATCCATTCAATAACTCAGCAGGGCCCTTCCATTTTGCAATTTAACCATCTGTTGCATTTGACCAGTAGGCAGGATAGAGATGGAGATAGAGAGAAAGAGGGAAGTTGAGAGAGAGCAAAAGTGAGTAAAATTGGAGGCTGAAGATCTGCAGGAAAGAACTGAGATGGAAGAGAATTCTGGGAAGACTAGTCAATGGAGCTCAGAGTATAGTTGGAAGTGTTTCTTTAGTTAGAAGAATGAAACGAATTGATACAAATATTAACTTTTCTAGATTTTTTACAGGAATTTGAAGAAGTTGCTACTTATTGACTTTCATTTTCTACTAAGTATTAGATGGGAAGTATTAGAAATGGAAAATTTGGAGGAAATGCAGAGGCTTTGAAATAGCTGACTCTAGAATATCTCAAAGCATATTTCATGAAATATCAATGTTGCAAGATGCAATATGAATAAAAGATTCTATGGTTAAATGTAGAAAGCAATACCTGCATATTCAATGAAGACTCTCACATTACATTAGCATATTAGAGGTCCCAGATTTTGGTGCTGAAAATGGGTACATCATCTAATGTTTAACCCAAATGGTTCATCAAAAATATTTAAAATTATAACTTTCTTTGACTTATTACAAATACTATTGAATTTAACATTTCATATAAGCCACATAAGAGAGCAGTCTTCATACATTTTTTCAAGTGCTAGCAATTGTTATAACATTTTCAAAAAAAAAGATTATGTCCATCCAATTTGTTCTCTATCTAGACACATTAACACCAAACACAACAATTATCTCAATCCTTAAAACAATCAAACTGAATGGATATGTGGGTGATAGTAGACTGACTCACTTTCAGTTCTGCTGTGAAACCATACTGACAGGAAGGAAAAATACATAGAGGAGGTTATGGTAAGTGCACGCTTGTTTTCCAATACCTAGGAGATAGATATGTGTCTGCTTCTGAATATAAAAAGCTAGAATCATATTTTTCCTAAATTTGATTGGAATAAACTCACTCTTGCCATCTGCTGGATTTATTAGAGGCCAATGGTGAAATGACTGAGAAATAATGGGGGCTAAAGGTAGAACCCCTGGAAACTCACAGGATTTTATGTCTATTTGTTGAAGTAAAGTTTCCCAATGTATTCTTTTAAGAAAACAAAGGAATTTTTCAAGTCTAGTTGAAAGAAAATTTTTCCCTCAAGCAACTATTTGCATAATAACATTTAAGGCAATTATCTCCATAAAGGGATTGTGGGATTCTGTAATATTTCTCTTGACAAAAATCATCTAAAATTTTTTTCTTAAAAATTCTTAGAACTATGTGGTATGTCAAGTAATACTGTACAACTTATTATGCTTCAAACTCTTATATCAAGTTTACTATAAAATTCCACATTTGTCTATTTAGATGACATCCTGACAATTTGTGACATAAAATAATTATTTAAAAATAATGAATTACATTTTACAGAATAGGAAAAGTGCATATCAGTCTAACTAACCAATAATTTCAGGGATAGAAAAAAACAACAAATCCAAAACTAAGTTGTTGTTTATCATAGTCCCATAACAACTATGTGCAGCAGGAAAATACTAATATTTAAGGTGATTTTCGCAGCTTACCTCAATTCCATTGACATGAGTTCCCATTTTGAGCCATCCAAGATATGCTGTATGATTTATCCAATTTAGAATGTGGTACAAATACCTTAGTTTATGATAAAATTTATACATAGATTAAGTCAGAGCATTAAATATTATACATTTTGAATTAATAAAGCAAGGGGGGTAAAAAAGTACAAACTTCTAGTTAAAAAATAAGTAAGTCTGAAGATGTAATATACAGCGTGGTGACCACAGTTAATACCACCTTTGCATACTTGGAAGTTGTTAAAAGAGATATTGAAAGTCCTCAAGTTCACAAATTCATAAGAAAAAAGAAAATCACCTATCATGGCAACATATTAAAGTGTAGTCATTCAAGACTGTATTCAGGGATAGGTTTTAGAAAGAAATCTTTCTTGTTTTTTGACCCATCTTCATTAAAATTGTCTTCTATTCCTCCTTTGACTTCTACCAGTTTCTGTGTGCTTTGAAAAGGCTCTCTGCAACGCCTCACTCTGAAATGACCCAATATGTAAAACAGGAAATTCCATTAAACCTCCACTGTACTGAGAAAATGTATAAGCTCTCTATATCCTTTGCTCTCATTTTCATGTGCTTATATTTTCCTCTTTGAAGATGGCTTCTGCCACTTACGTCTCCTTTCTCTTCTTGTACCTCAGTTTCACTTCTTGTGATATTAACATCAATGCAAAATAGATATTCCATTGTGTAGTATGATACTTTATAACTTTACTTTTAGAGGATAGTTACTTTACCCCTTTTGGCAAAGTAGGAATATATATTTTTCTTAGGATTCCACTAATCATATTTGAATTTTAAAAGTGATTCTTGGCAAAAATACCAAAAAGGATGATCCTATCCTCAGGAAATAAAATGTCTCCCTTGTTGATGAAACTCCTAGTTATCTCACTTTAAAGTGTTCCCTATTATAGACACTGAACAAGATCAAAGAAGCCATTAGAGACTGGGAAAGTAGGAAATAGAATGAGCACTTACACTTTAAGCTTTTTATGGCCCACCACGTGTAGATTTAAATGGTATAGCATAATCTTAGATCTGCATTGACAGATGTCTCTATACATCAGCATTCAATAGTGTTCTTCCCAGTTGTTAGATAAATGTAGTCATAAGCATTAAACAAAGGCTCTCATACTGAGTGTATGGCGATAAAAATCAAGATGTAGGCTAATCCCTAGAAAAATGTGGTTAAAGACTTTGGTGATCTATGCTACTTAAAGAAATGACAATAGACAGTTTTAAAACCTCTTGGAGGCCTTTTAGGTATCGAAAATTTTGACAAATTTACTTTTTTAACTGATGTGTCCACCCTGCTGGTGGTTAAAGCAAGTATTTAGCTTAAGTAATTGTTAACTCTGAGAAGATTAGAACAAAGACCAGGTGAAACACCTCTGCTAAATGAACTTTAAACCTATGCTCTCCAATCACAGTACTTATTTTTCTATATACAATTGCTTGATGGTTCTCCTTCATCAACATCTAGTCTTCTTTATTCATTTTGTAGATCAATTACTTAATGTGATGACAAATACATGATAGACACTCGAATTATTAATTTATAACAGAAAACTCAATGAAAATGAGTACAAATTTTATAGATAAATATAGTAAAATAGTAGTTAATTGTTTATATGGAAAACAATAATTGGCCATGCTAATTTTTCTTTTCTTTTTTTTATTTTTGTAGTGTTATTTTTTTTAATTCTTCTAAAATGAGTGCATAAATCATGCAATTCCACTAAGACTTCCAATGTTATTTTTTGTTTCCTTTTTAACAATCAGCTTTACTGAGGTATAATTTACACACAGCAAAAGCATGCATTTTTTTTTTTTTGAGAGGGCATCTCATATTTATTGATCAAATGGTTGTTAACAACAATAAAATTCTGTATAGGGGGGTCAATGCTCAATGCACAATCATTAATCCACCCCAAGCCTAATTCTCGTCAGTCTCCAATCTTCTGAAGCATAGCAAACAAGTTCTTACATGGTAAACAAGTTATTACATAGTGAATAAGTTCTTACATGGTGAACAGTACAAGGGCAGTCATCACAGAAACTTTCAGTTTTGATCACGCATTATGAACTATAAACAATCAGGTCAAATATGGATATTCGTTTGATTTTTATACTTGATTTATATGTTGATCCCACATTTCTCCATTTATTATTATTATTATTTTTATTTTTAATAAAATGCTGAAGTGGTAGGTAGATGCAAGATAAAGGTAGAAAACATAGTTTAGTGTTGTAAGAGAGCGAATGTAGATGATCAGGTGTGTGCCTGCAGACTATGTGTTAATCCAAGCTAGACAAGGGCAATAAAACATCCACGGATGCAGCAGATTTCTCTCTGAACAGGGGAGGGGGGAGAGGTTCTAAACCTCACCTCTGTTAATCCCCAATTTATCACCTGATAAAACCCCTGTGACTGTGCCTGTCTTAGGTTGTTCCTCCCTTGAGGAATCTTACCCGTCTCTGGCTAACCAGTCATCTTCTGGGGCCATACAGGGAAATGTAAAGTTAGTAAGTGAGAGAGAAGCAATATTGTTTGAAAAGGTTAGCTTTTTACTTCTTTGCAGATTTATGCCCTGTGGCTTCTATGCCCAGCATTTGTACTGAGGTATCTTTACCACCTGGAGGAATTATGATACTCGGTAAATTCGATATGAGGCACGAATTCTATTTAAGGGTTGTAACTAGGAAGGAAGAAAAAAAGCTATAGAGGTAGCAGATGGAAGAAAACGTGGGAAGATTGATTATTTCTTTGACATATCTTCTTTTAGAGTAACTTAAGCATGTATAGGTTTTAAACTATGAATAAAATTATGCACAGACATTAACATAATATGAACACAGTTACATAACCAAAGCAGACCTATAATTACCAGCCATCTCCAGTGAAACGAAGAAAACCTGTTAGGAATCCTAGGCATTTGTGAAAATTTATCTATGATATGATGGATATTGTCCAACTGAACTTGAACAGTCTGAGAGAAATCAAAGAAGTTAAAACAACCCATTCCTGGGAACTGTTCATATCCCGTATGTTCTTTTAACAGTAGATAGTCTATAGTTCTGAGATTTTGGAGCGCTACAACTTGCACTTCTCCTAATTCTAGGTTGAGTTGCGACAGTATGGATCCAGTCAAATTTGTTGTTTTACTGTATGCACAGGCCAGCTTAGATATCTCCTTCTTCATTCCCATGGCAATTCAAGGAACCGGTGGGATGAATGCAGCTACAAGTGTAGCAGCGCCTGGATCTTTGATGAGGTTTTTTGATGATCATCTTCTGGTGTGACTCTTACAGAGAGTGCTGATGTTGGAAGTTCTTCTTCATATTGTATCTTAGTTCATTTTCTGGGTAGCCCAATTAGTCTTTGATCTTCTGTATAAACACACAGAGACCCTTTGCCCACACTTTGATATGCCCTTCATATCATTGTGTAGAACTCATTGGAGGTCACCACACAGGAACTGCTTTTTTTTTTGTTATTGTTAATCTACACTTACATGAAGAATATTATGTTTACTAGGCTCTCCCCTATACCAGGTCCCCCCTATAAACACCTTTACAGTCACTGTCCATCAGCATAGCAAAGTGTTGTAGAATCACTACTTGTCTTTCAGTGTTGTACAGCCCTTCACTCCCCCCCCCATTATGCATGCTAATCTTAATACACCCCATTTTCTCCCCCTCCCTGTCCCTCCCTACCCACCCATCCTCCGCAGTCCCTTTCCCATTGGTACCTGTTAGTCCATTCTTGGGTTCTGTGATTCTGTGGCTGTTTTGTTCCTTCAGTTTTTCCTTTGTTCTTATACTCCACAGATGAGTGAAATCATTTGGTATTTCTCTTTCTCCGCTTGGCTTATTTCACTGAGCATAATACCCTCCAGCTCCATCTATGTCGCTGCAAATGGTAGGATTTGCCCTCTTTTTTTGTCTGAGTAATATTCCATTGCGTATATGTAACACATCTTCTTTATCCATTCATCTACCGATGGGCATGTAGGTTGCTTCCAATTCTTGGCTATTGTAAATAGTGCTGCAATAAACATAAGGGTGCATCTGTCTTTTTCAAACTTGATTGCTGCATTCTTAGGGAAAATACCTAGGAGTGGAATTTCGGGGTCAAATGGTAAGTCTGTTTTGAGCATTTTGATGAACCTCCATACTGCTTTCCACAATGGTTGAACTAATTTACATTCCCACCAGCACTGTAGGAGGGTTCCCCTTTCTCCATAGCCTTGCTGACATTTGTTGTTGTTTGTCTTTTGGATGGCAGCCATCCTTACTGGTGTGAGGTGATATCTCATTGTGGATTTAATTTGCATTTCTCTGATAATTAGTGATGTGGAGCATCTTTTCATGTGTCTGTTGGCCATCTGTATTTCTTTTATGGAGAACTCTCTGTTCAGTTCCTCTGCCCATTTTTTAATTAGATTATTTGTTTGTTGTTTGTTGAGGCATGTAAGCTCTTTATATATTTTGGACGTCAAGCCTTTATCGAATCTGTCATTTGCAAATATATTCTCCCATACTGTAGGATTCCTTTTTGTTCTATTGATGGTGTCTTTTGCTGTACAGAAGCTTTTCAGTTTAATATAGTCCCAGTTGTTCATTCTGGCTGTTGTTTTCCTTGCCCGGGGAGATATGTTCAAGAAGAGGTCACTCATGTTTATGTCTAAGAGGTTTTTGCCTATGTTTTTTTCCAAGAGTTTAATGGTTTCATGACTTACATTCAGGTCTTTGATCCATTTTGAATTTACTTTTGTATATGGGGTTAGACAATGGTCCAGTTTCATTCTCCTACATGCAGCTGTCTAGTTTTGCCAGCACCATCTGTTGAAGAGACTGTCATTTTGCCATTGTATGTCCATGGCTCCTTTATCAAATATTAATTGACCATATATATTTGGGTTAATGTCTGGAGTCTCTAATCTGTTCCACTCATCTCTGGCTCTGTTCTTGTGCCACTACCAAATTATCTTGATTACTATGGCTTTGTAGTAGAGCTTGAAGTTGGGGAGTGAGATCCCCCCTACTTTATTCTTCTTTCTCAGGATTGCTTTGGCTATTCGGGGTCTTTGGTGTTCCCATATGAATTTTTGAATTATTTGTTCCAGTTCATTGAAGAATGTTGCTGGTAATTTGATAGGGATTGCATCAAATCTGTATATTGCTTTGGGCAGGATGGCCATTTTGATGATATTAATTCTTCCTAGACATCTGCATGGGATGAGTTTCCATTTGTTAGTGTCCCCTTTAATTTCTCTTAAGAGTGACTTGTAGTATTCACGGTATAGGTCTTTCACTTCTTTGGTTAGGTTTATTCCTAGTTATTTTATTCTTTTTGATGCAATTGTGAATGGAGTTGTTTTCCTGATTTCTCTTTCTATTGGTTCATTGTTAAGTATAGGAAAGCTACAGATTTGTGTGTGTTAATTTTGTATCCTGCAACTTTGCTGTATTCCGATATCAGTTCTAGTAGTTTTGGAGTGGATTCTTCAGGGTTTTTTATGTACAATATCATATCATCTGCAAATAGTGACAGTTTAACTTCTTCTTTACCAATCTGGATTCCTTGTATTTCTTTCTTTTGTTTGATTGCTGTGGGTAGGACCTCCAGTACTATGTTAAACAACAGTGGGTAGAGTGGGCATCCCTGTCTAGTACCCGATCTCAGAGGAAACGCTTTCAGCTTCTCGCTGTTCAGTATAATGCTGGCTGTGGGTTTATCATATATGGCCTTTATTATGTTGAGGTACTTGCCCTCTATTTCCATTTTGCTGAGAGTTTTCATCATGATTGGATGTTGAATTTTGTCAAATGCTTTTTCAGCATCTATGGAGATGATCATGTGGTTTTTGTCTTTCTTTTTGTTGATGTGGTGGATGATGTTGATGGATCTTCAAATGTTGTACCATCCTTGCATCCCTGGAATGAATCCCACTTGGTCATGGTGTATGATCCTTTTGATATGCTGTTGAATTCTGTTTGCTAATATTTTATTGAGTATTTTTGCATCTACATTCATCAAGGATATTGGTCTGTAATTTTCTTTTTTGGTGGGGTCTTTGCCTGGTTTTGGTATTAGGGTGATGTTGGCTTCATAGAATGAATTTGGGAGTATTCCCTCCTCTTCTATTTTTTGGAAAACTTTAAGGAGAATGGGTATTATGTCTTCTCTGTGTGTCTGATAAAATTCCGAGGTAAATCCTTCTGGCCCGGGGGTTTTGTTCTTGGGTAGTTTTTTTATTACCGTTTCAATTTCTTTGCTCGTAATTGGTTTGTTTAACTTCTGTGTTTCTTCCTTGGTCAGTCTTGGGAGGTTGTATTTCTGAAGGAAGTTGTCCATTTCTCCTAGGTTTTCCAGCTTGTTGGCTTATAGGTTTTCATAGCAGTCTTTAAAAATTCTTTGTATTTCTGTGGAGTCTGTCGTGATTTTTCCATTCTCATTTCTGATTCTGTTGATTTGTGTTGATTCTCTTTTTCTCTTAATAAGTTTGTCTAGAGGCTTATCTATTTTGTTTATTTTCTCAAAGAACCAGCTCTTGGTTTCGTTGATTTTTTCTATTGTTTTATTCTTTTCAATTTTGTTTATTTCTTCTCTGATCTTATTATGTCCCTCCTCCTGCTGTCTTTAGGCCTCATTTGTTCTTCTTTTTCCAGTTTCGATCATTGTGATGCTAGACTGTTCATTTGGAATTGTTCTTCCTTCTTCAAGTGTGCCTGGATTGCTATATCCTTTCCTCATAAGACTGCTTTCGCTGCGTCCCACAGAAGTTGGGGCTTTGTCTTGTTGTTGTCATTTGTTTCTCTATTTTGTCATTCCTTGATCTCTATTTTGATTTGTTCATTGATCCATTGATTATTTAGAAGCATGTTGTTAAGCCTCCATGTGTTTGTGAGCCTTTTTGTTTTCTTTGTAGAATTTATTTCTAGTTTTATACCTTTGTGGTCTGAAAAATTGGTTGGTAGAATTTCAATATTTTGTAATTTACTGAGGCTCTTTTTGTGGGCTAGTATGTGGTCTATTCTGGAGAATGTTCCATGTGCACTTGAGAAGAATGTATATCCTGTTGCTTTTGGATGTAGAGTTCTGTAGATGTCTATTAGATCCATCTGTTCTAGTGTGTTGTTCAGTGCCTGTGTGTCCTTACTTATTTTCTGCCCAGTGGATCTATCCTTTTGGGTGAGTGGTGTGTTGAAGTCTCCTAAGATGAATGCATTGCTGTCTATTTCCCCCTTTAGTTCTGTTAGTATTTGTTTCACATATGCTGGTGCTCCTGTGTTGGGTGCATATATATTTAGAATGGTTATATACTCTTGTTGGACTGAGCCCGTTATCATTATGTAGTGTCCTTCTTTATCTCTTGTTACTTTCTTTGTTTTGAAGTCTATTTTGTCTGATATTAGTACTGCAACCCCTGCTTCCTTCTTGCTGTTGTTTGCCTGAAATACTTTTTTCCATCCCTTGACTTTTAGTCTGTGCATGTTTTTGGGTTTGAGTTGAGTTTCTTGTAAGCAGCATATAGATGGGTTTTGTTTTTTTATCCATTCTATTACTCTGTGTCTTTTGATTGGTGCATTAAGTCCATTTACATTTAGGGTGACTATTGAGAGATGTGTACTTATTGCCATTGTAGGCTTTAAATTCGTGGTTACCAAAAGTTCAAGGTTAGCTTCCTTAGTATCTTACTGCCTAACTTAGCTCACTTATTGAGCTGTTATATACACTGTCTGGACATTCTTTTCTTCTCTGCCTTTTTATTCCTCCTCCTCCTTTCTTCATATGTTGTGTGTTTTGTTCTGTGCTCTTTTTAGGAGTGCTCCCATCTAGAGCAGTCCCTGTAAGATACTCTGTAGAGGTGGTTTGTGGGAAGCAAATTCTTTCAACTTTTCCTTGTCTGGGAATTGTTTAATACTGCCATCATATTTAAATGATAGTCGTGCTGGATACAGTGTCCTTGGTTCAAGGCTCTTCTTTTTCATTGTATTAAATATATCGTGCCATTCTCTTCTGGCCTGCAGGGTTTCTCTTGAGAAGTCTGATGATAGCGTGATGGGTTTTCCTTTATAGGTGATCTTTTTCTCTCTAGCTGCCTTTAAAACTCTTTCCTTGTCCTTGATCCTTGCCATTTTAATTATTATGTGTCTTGGTGTTGTCCTCCTTGGATCCTTTCTGTTGGGAGTTCTGTGTATTTCCATGGTCTGTTTGATTATTTCCTCTCCCAGTTTGATGAAGTTGTCAGCAATTATTTCTTCAAAGACACTTTCTATCCCTTTTCCTCTCTCTTCTTCTTCTAGTATCCCTATAATACGTATATTGTTCCTTTTTTATTGCTCACACTTCTCTTAGTATTGTTTCATTCCTGGAGATTCTTTTATCTCTCTCTATGTCAGCTTCTATACGTCCCTGTTCTCTGGTTTCTGTTCCTTCAATGGCCCCTTGCATCTTATCCATTCTACTTATAAATGCTTCCAGGGTTTGTTTTCACTTCTGTGATCTCCTTCCTGACATCTGTGATCTCCCTCCGGACTTCATCCCACTGCTCTTGCATTTTTCTCTGCATCTCCATCAGCATGTTCATGATATTTATTTTGAATTCTTTTTCAGGAAGATTGGTTAGGTCTCTCTCCTCAGGTGTTGACTCTGTGATCTTTTTCTGTCTGTAGTTTTGCCTTTTCATGGTGATGAGATAGTTTGCAGAGCTGGTACGAGTGATGGCTGGAAGAGCTTTCCTTCTTGTTGGTTTGTGGTCTTCCTCTCCTGGGAGAACAGTGACCTCTAGTGGCTTGTGTTGGGCAGCTGTGTGCAGACAGGGCTTCTGCTTCCTGCCCAGCTGCTATGGAGTTTATCTCTGCTGTTGCTGTGTGCATGGCCTGGCTCGGGCCACTGCTCCAAAGTGGTGGAGTTGCATTGGAGGGTGAGTGGCTGGGAGGTTTTTTATCTCCGTAAGGGGCCTCCATGCTCCCTGCTGCCCAGGGGGTTAGAGTGCCCAGAGATCCCTAGATTCCCTGTCTCTGGACTAAGTGTCCCATCCTGCCCCTTTAAGACTTCCAAAAAGCACTCACCAAACCAAAACCAAAACAAACAAACAAAAAATTTAAATAAATAATTTAAAAAAAAGAAAAATGCACAGTTTTCTTTGTCCTCAGGCGCCGATCTCAGGCACCTGATCACCAGTCTTGCTGCCCTGTTTCCCTAGTATTGGGGTCCCTGTCCCTTTAAGACTTCCAAAAAGCACTCGCCAAAAAAATTAAAATGGCCGCTCCCGTTTCTTTGTTCTCTGGTGTTGGCCTCAGGCACCTGCTCACCGGTCCTGCTGCCCTGTTTCCCTAGTATCGAGGGTCCCGCACATGCACTGTGTCTGTGCTCTGGTCTGGATGGCTGGGGCTGGGTGTTCAGCAGTCCTGGGCTCCTTCTTCCTCCCACTCAGACCTGTCTCCTCCCGCCGGGAGTGGGGGCAGGGGTGCTCAGGACCTGCCGGGCTGGGGTTTGTATCTTACCCCCTTTGCGAGGTGCTGGGTTCTCGCAGGTGTGGATGTGGTCTGGATGTTTTCCTGTGTCCTCTGGTCTTTATTCTAGGAAGAGTTGTCTTTGTTATATTTTCATAGATATATGTGGTTTCGGGAGGAGATTTCCACTGCTCTACTCATGCCGCTATCTTGGCTCTGCCCCTCTAATTTTTCTTATAGAAAAAATTATAATTATATTCTGAACACATACTTTAAAATTTGCATATTTCTAGCCACAGTTGGTTTTACCATAACTTCTAAAATCTTATTTACATTGTCCCTTTTATTTATTAATTCATTTATGTACTCAGTCTATCTGTCAGTTAGTCATTTATTTAGCAAATATTATTATGGGATTACTGTATGTTACACAAAAACTTCTGCATCATTACAGACATGAGAAAAACAAACAACTTCGCTGTAGTCATGTTCTAGTAGATGCTGCTTTTATTCTACTGGAGAAAATAGACAAAAACAAATACATCGTAATTATGTAGTGTAAAGAAGGGTTGATGAAGGTCTAGGAAGAAAATAAAGCAGGTTAATCAAGACAAATATTCTTAAGTAGGTGTGCATTATTTTATATAAGGTTGTTTAAAATGGTTCCCCAGTATGGTAATATTTGAGCAGACACCATAAAGAAATGAAAACAAAAAATGTGCTTGAGAATTCTAGGGGAATATTTCCCAGGCAAAGAGAAAAACAAATGCAAAGCCAGTGAGGCAGGAGTTTTCTTGGCATGATCTTTGGGACAATAAAAAATCAAAATGGGAGTGAGAAAATGAGAGAAAGAAAGAGGGAAAAAGGTAAGAAATAAATTACAGTTATAACAGTGGCTCTGATCATATACATTATGGAAGTTGGAATTTGGATTGTAGTCTGAGTAATATTGGAAAATCCTGGAGACTTTTGAGTGATATGATGTAACATACTTTTAAAGCACCAAATTTGATGTCAAAGACAGCAATGACTGCAGTGAGGTGCTGGAAGTGGTCAGAGAAGGGATAATTCTCAGGGGAACAACCAATGGTATTGTTGATGGATTGTATATGAACTATAATGGAAGAGGCTCAATCAAGAATGATTCCATGGATTTGGTCTGAGCAAGTAGAAGAATGGAGGTGACTTTTCCTTGAGACCAGAGTTCTGCAAAAGGTATGAGTTTGACGTGGGAATTATAAACAGTTTCATTTTGTGCACATTAAGTTTGAAATGCCTCCTAGACATTCAAATACAAGTAACTGAGGATTTAATTTGCTGGAGTTAAAGAGTAAGATCTGGACCAAAAATATGAATTTGCATTCCATCAATATATAGAACACGATCAAAGTTGAAAGACCAAGTAAGATCATGTAAATAAAGATTAGTTTTGTCAGTGCTGCTGATGGTTGAAAAAGATGAGATTTTCAAACTGTCCATTGAATTTGCCATCCAGGGTCTATTGATCCTAAGAGCTGTGTCAGTGGGTGTCATGGGAAATGAATCAAGACTGAAATGTTTCCAAAGGAGAAAGGGAGGATAAAACAGGAGATTTAAAAATCAAATTCAAATATTGTAATTTCCTCTAAGTCAGGAGCCAGTAAAATTTAGGTTAATTGGATGGGGTTCAGAGTCAAAGGAAAACTTTTGAAATTTGGAGATATTGAAACCAGGCTCTATGTTGATGAACTTGATTTTCTAGAAAACATACTGATGGAAGAAGTAGAAAGAAGGGACTATTACTGAAGTAATGGAAAAGCAGAAAAGAGATAAAAATCACAAGTGGGTATTTTTGCCTTAGATACACTTAGATTCCTATGTGTATCCATCTTGATGGGGAGAAAGACAAGAATGTATCAGATAGAATTAATACATTTGATGGCAGATGCATATAGACATTCTTTTTTCATTGCTTCAATTTTTTTTTTTTTTTTTCAGTGAAAAGGAGCTAAAGATATCTTGGAACAAGACAGGAAAAGGACATCTTAAATGATTTAGGAGAGAAAAGATGTGAAATTGGTATCTAAGAGAGTACAACTCTGCCATCAAGTCTACTTAAACTTAATTCTAGCTGAAGCAAGAGCACTTACTCCTTTTCCTACTTTGAAAAATCTAACCCTCACCTCCAAGTACAACTGACCACACTTTCCTTTGGGTTACTACTTGACCCTGAATCCTGGTTTCTTCCTATCACAATCTCTGGCACTTCAGTTTTATAGTGATCTCACTTTGACAGACTAACTGCCTCAAAAATAAGAACACTTGTCTTATAATTCAAGGTGTTTCCCAGTGTTTTTCACATAATATTCTCTTACTATATGTTTCACGGAGAATATGAATTGATAATGAGAAATGACACTATACAATGATGAAGTCTTAGTTAAGAGAAACGATTTGAAGTTTGTGGTAAATCTTACATGTTAGATAACTCCAATTTCATGATAACTAATGGATATGCCAAACTGTACTACTTATACAGTCCAAGAAACCTAGAATATAAGCACAACTGTCTTCAAAAACCCACTTGCAGTAATTAAAATATCTTTTGGTGCTCCTGAAGCCTAAATCTTCATTAATAACCAAATCAAGCTGATAGTCTTTGTCTTGGGTGATCGACTTTATTTTGGTGTATATTTGAATCTGTAAGTATTATAGGAGCACTTCATTCAGATACTACTATTTGTTTTTTTTCGATTATATTGGAATTTTTACTTGAAATTTGAAAATATTCCTAAAGAATAAAGATCAGCACTAACTTTGTAAGAAAGGAGATATTATTAATTTGCATAACAGTTCCAGTTGAGAGTAGGTTTTAGGAGAAATTGTGTTACTTTGGCTTGGGATTAACACAATTTTTTAACAGTTACATATTGTCATCCAAAATTACTTAAAAAAAAACTATTGTAATTCCAGGGCAAATTACCTCTAAAACCAAAATCTGTCAAAGGGGCAATACAGTTCAGAAACCCATTTATTTCTTACAATGAGTCGTCCCATTTCTCTCTTGACCAGGTTGCAACAGTAGGCAGCCCCACACAACTTCTCTGGTCCAGATAAACCCTCCAACTCCCTTGTAATTACCTATTGATATGTAGATAGACTAATTCTCTCCACCACCTGGAAACACCTATTGATGTGCAGATGAACTAAAGTCAAGGAGAGAGATGTTGGAAATATTGCAGTTTACCCACAACTACTTCTGGCAAGATCTGCTTCCACATATAAATCACTTTATTGTTAAATACTCTTAACTCTAGATCTAGAACCTATATGCCTTTGTGAACCACTCCCTGGCTGACACTAAGGCAAATTAAACTCAGCAAAACCAAACTGAAATTAGGATTTTTCTCCCCTCAAAAGCAATATCTTCCAAACGCCTTATCTAAGTAAATGACAACTGATTCCACCCAGTTATATAAACTAGAAACCACAATATCACATTCTCCTGTAGTCTTCATTATCTAATCCACCGTCACATTCCTGTCAATTTTTTTTCTCCGGAACACCTTTCAAATGTGTCTACTTTTTTTCACTTGCAAAACTACCTTTCTACTCCAGACCCGGCCAGATTATTCCTGAAGTTCAGCAGTAGTTTTTAATTTACCCTTAGTACTTTAGCCTCTTTCAAACTACTCTATTTATCCTCCATTTGGGAATATTTTTGTGAAGTTAAAATCTTACTTACGTTACATTCCTAAAAATAATATAAAAAACAAAAACCGGTGTGGTCCCATTGTTCTTAAATTCTTCAACATGAGACAGAAGATCTGGTTTCCATAAGGCTCTCAGAGCTCTGTCTCAGATACACTCTCCTTTCTCTCTGGACAGCCCTTTTGTCCTTCCAACATTTCTGCAAATGTGACATGCTTTTGCTGAAGGATACTTTCAGTTATTGTCCCCGTTGCCTGGGACACTGTTAACTCTGCCTTACACCTCATTCTACTTTGTGAAATTGTACTCTTCTGTCTAATGTTAACTTAAAAGCCATATCTTCAGAGAAGACTTCTCAGATCTATCTGAAATGATCAATTCTCCTCTTACGAAAGTTTCAAGGTAACTTATTAAGTTATATTTATTTAAGGTTAAAAGATGAAGTTTCATCAGAGCTAGGGTATTTTACATATATTTATATATTTTTGTGATTATTTGCTTGATTACTGTCTATCATATTAGATTGAAACCCTGTAAAGTTAGGTTAAGAATCGTGCATGCTTTGTTCGGTTATCCCACTGATGGGCACTCCTAACGGGGTACAAGATTATCCTTATTAAATATGTGTTGAGAGAATAACTGTATAAAAATATATGGATACACTGAGGTAGAGCAATAGGACTCCATAGAATATATAATAATTTCCCAGAGACAGCCATTCTGGAAGCCTTATATTTTAACTAACTAAAGCAAAGGGATTTTTTGTTTTATTTTTTTCTTTTTTAGAAGCGGGGTGCCAGAGGCAATTCTGGAACCAATTGTTCAGAATTGCACAAGCTAAAAGAAGATTCTGGACACTTTTTTTTTGGTTTATTTGAACAGATGGCAGCTGCTCATATAAGAAAATACATGTTATGTAAAAAAAAAGAATTAAAATCAAATGACAAGATATATTTAGAGGGATGATAAGTCTATCTTTAGAGGAAGCATTTATTCTTCTAATGATTGTTCATAAATCATTACTCAAATTTTTCATATTCTTGGTCTAATTTGAATTAAGTTCTTTTTACAATTGACAACATGAGTAGTTTGTTATATGTAAATACTCTGTTTTATAAAATACATAGTGTAATATTTAATTAACCCAATTTAATACATATAAATGTTATTCAGCAGAATATTTAACTTAAGCATCACACTTCTAATGAGTATAAATTTTAAATATAATATTAATGGAAAAGTTTCATAAGGGAAGCATTTTCTAGAATCAAGTCTTTTAAAAAAAATAAATGCTTGGTGTGTAGAAATATAATTCACTCCTAATTATATGGATAATTCCTTCAGTATATCTTCTGTATTTGTTACAGCTTAGGTAAAACAGTCCATGGAAAGGAATAGGGAGAATTGTATTTCCCTCGAGGCTCTGTCAGAAACTAGCTTCTTGGCCTGGGGCAGTGCACACTGGCTTCTTGGGTCTTGCTTGCCTCATATTTCAAACGAATGTGCTGTCCTGATTATTTCGAAGCCATGATTTTGTGGTTTGATTTTCTAATTCAAATAGAATACAGAGTTAATGTAGTCATAGATTTTTATCCCTGGAGTTTCTTTATTGGGGAAATTAAAATAGCTTAAAGAAAATCACAAAAGTATAAGGAGAAAGGCTAAGCAGACCTGAGGAATATTTCCCAATTTGGACAATTTTGTTGCTGAGAGATTGTTTCCATGGTACACATTCTGTTAGAATCCCTCAGAAAAGATGTCTGCATTACCATTATTTGCTCTGACAATATCAGCTGTGAACAGTCTTATACTTCCTTTTCAAAACAGATATTGAAGAAAGGACAAAGAATGAAATGGTGTAAACTCGTTACTGTGCCAAAATTTAATTCAAACTCATTATCATTTAAAAACTATAATCTTGTGCTCTCTCAAGATGAGAGACTCACTCAGGGATACTGCATTATTATCTTTCCTTAGAGACCATTAAAAGAAAATTCTTTGCAGGGAAGTGAAGGCCAAAAAAAAAAAAATCAACATCTCATCTATTTAAAACTAGAGCGTTTCATCTTTCTACAGATTAGATTTACTTAGAAATTAAATTAGTTTTACTTAAAAATTATTTTTACATTGCAAGTCTGAAATAAATTACATGTTTACATGTATAATATGTATGCATGTGCATATACATGCATATGTATGTATATACACATTATAAAGTCAGAATACATATTGTTTAATAAAGTTATCCTCTGACATATTTTTCTAGCTAATAATGAATCATAGATATCCATTCAAGTAAATTAGACAAGGTCAAACTTACTCTTGTAAATACCTCATTATTCTTTATATGAAGTTTTTTATTTTAATTACACACTTGGAGCAGCTGAAATTAGGAAAAATTCAACATATTTTTGTGTTCTACATTTAATTGAATTGTTGAGTTTTGCTCACCTCCCATTTTGTTAAAAAAAAAATTTTAATGAACCTAATCATGCCTCAACTGTTAATTACTTTTTCTGAATTTGTGTTTTCTCATATATTGTGCCATTTTATACCTGTGGTAACCAGAAAACAGAATCTGAAACAGGCAAGCAATTTGTTTAAGTATAATATTTGCCTTTTATACAATAACATATTCAAGTTATACATTGTATTATGCTAATATTGTTAATGCTGTTTTTTATGTGAGATATCTGAGACCTCATAATCAATATAGATTCAAAACTATTTTTCAACAATAAAATTAGCATACAATTCTACTGATTTGTTAAGAGTCGTCAGTTAGACAGCAGTGGGAGTAAGGGACCAGCTCATCACCAAGGAAGACTCCTCCCTGGCCAATACTTAAGTCTTCTGTAACTCTGGGGGTAGAAATATGTTCCCAGCCCAGGGAAAATTACCTCCAAAGCTGAAATCAGTCAAAGGGAGAAATAAAGTGGGAGAAATCCATTTATTGCTTACAAGTAATCATCCACTTCTGCTCACCCTTGTGTCTCATGACCTGGCTGCAAAAAAGGGACCCCATCCAACCTGTCCAGTCCATATATGCCTTCTTCTCCCTTGTAATCACCTATTGATATGGAGATGAACTACTTCTCCCCATCCCTTGGAAACATCTATTAATATGGCAATGTACTAAGGCCAGGCAAGAGATTCTGGAAATATTGCAATTTTACTCACACCCTCCTTAGTTCCCAGTTCTACAGTCAAGGACACCTATCTTATCAGGAGACCCAGTCAAGGATACCTAGATTGTCAAGAGGCCCAGGACACAAGGATTCCCTAATGACTGGGCATGAGCAAGATCCAAAGACCTTGTCTGAAAGTAATCTCACCTCATTAAAATAATATCTAAATCTAATTAGCATTGCAATTTTGGCCCCACTGTGGGCTTTGCTTAGGTACTTATGAGTAAGGTTCCTGCACATTGAGAAAATGGTTATATAACCTAGAGATGTCAACCAACCTATCAATCAAAGAATGTAACATGCCGGGCAGGACTTCCTGTCCACTTAAGAAAGCCAACCTAACTTCTCTTTCCAGACAGCCTACTCTTCTGTTTCAAGAGTGTATTTTCACTTTAACCTAATAAATTCCTTACTACTTTCTTCTTGCTATCTGGTATCTTGACTGAATTCTTTTCTTTGAGAAGGCAAGAATCAGGGAAACAACATATTCCTCCAGTAACATATTTAATTTAATCTAAAATATTTTAATGTTCTACTTCAATTTCTTCAAATTTAGTTTTCCACCCATGTAAAATATAACAGCTGGCAAATAATGAGCTAGTTTTTTAATAAATAAGTAAGTACATAAATAAATATGTATCTCAAGCATTTGCATTTCTTTCCATTTGAACTTTGACCAAAATAGTCTCTTCTAGGAATTACTGTGAATGTGTTTTGTTTTGCTCTTGATCTGCTAATTTTTCCTCTTATTCCATGGTTTTTATATCTGAACTATTGTACTGGATGGTTGTATATCCTTCTGTCTTCCCTAATTTGTTAATTTTTCTCATCCTTGTTCTGGCTTATGTTTATTTTGACTTACTACCTGTCGTAAAATTGCAATATTTCTAGAATATTTTGCCTGGCCTTGTGCATCTCCATATCAATAGGTGAATACAAGGGTGGGGGAACCGAGGGTATAACTGGACCAGAAGTTTGGTGGGGCCCCTTTTTTGTAGCCAGCTGGCAAGAGACATGGGCAAGCAAAAGTGGATGACTGCTTGTAAACAGTAAGTGGTTTCTCCTACTTTATTTCTCCCTTTGACTGATTTCAGTTTCAAAGGTAATTTGCCCCAGTCTGGGAGAAAGATTCCCCCCCGCCATCCAGAGTTACACCACCATATTCATTGCTTTACTTGATCCCTGATTTTGAAATTCTACTAAGGTCTGGAGTGGAATTCTCTCTACTCAATGCTCTCAACTAACATAAAAGCTCTGCCTAGCCAAAATCCCAGGTTTCACAAGAAGAGAACTGATGTGACAATTTTCCATAGCTCTTGTTGATTCAGACTCCCAACTGGCTGCAAAGAATGGAGACTTGGCTGTTAACCATTCTTACTCCAAAAGTCAGTATAAAAAAATCAGGCTCAAATGGTCTAAGAGTGCTAAGTTAGCATTCACCTGACATAACTGTACTTGAAGCTAGTTTAAAACATAACATTCTGGTACTCTTTCAATCAACAGAAACTGGGATATGATAGCAAATTTCAATAATATTTCTCGTTTCCCTACAAATATATCTGCACAAATATTAAGGACCTTTGTTCTATGGTTCATAAAGAATTGATAAATTTTCTCAGGGGAGGAGATTTATATGTTTATAATGAGTAAAATATTTTGCTTAGAGGATTGTAGTGCACCAATCCCTGAAAAGTGGTTACTTGACTCAGAAAGAGAGTTATCTTAGGATAGTTGGGGCAGGGCCTTACTTTAAGATTCTTAATTTACATTTTAACAATTAAGTGTTTGGAATTTAGAGACAATCCACAGAAGAATTACAAATTTTTCCAGGCTTCAAAAGCAAATTCTGAATGTCTATCTCTGAGTTACTTTTAATAGAAAAACTATAATGACTTAAAAGGTCAAGCACTTCTTTTCCTCCTGTCATGCAGCAGGAGTGTGAGAAAATTGTTAACTTCCCCAAAAACAGCAGTGGTAGTGTTTCTTCTCACTGTTTCTGCCTTCCTGTACTTCCTCCACTGAAGAAGTGAGTTAAAGCTGTGTGCCTCTTTCCTAATTGACCAGAATTTCCAACCATCCATCCATACCTTCTTTCTTTTTGGATAACACTAATTTCTTCAGTATTTTATCCTTGCAGGTGGTAGAATGATGCTGTTATGGGGTGAATGCTGTCCCCCAAAAACATATATGTTATGGTCCTAGTCCTCAGGAACTCAGAGTGAAACCTTATTTGGAGATAAGGTCTTTACAGAGGTAGTCAGGTAAAAATAAGATCACCAATCTGATTGGTGTTTTTATAAAAAGGGGGGATTTGGACACAGAAACAGACAAACAAAAAAGAAGATAATATAAAGAAACACAGGGAGAAGATGATCATGTACAAGCCAGGGAGAGAGGCCTGAAAGAGGTCCTCCCCTTTGTAAGAAGAAATAAAAATAAGAATCTTATGTCTCTCTCTTGCAAAGGAACAAGACATATCTTCTGCCTCAGAAGGTCATTTACTTTTAGAAAACTTGGCAGGTGTTAAGTTATTTCTCTGCCTCGTGAAATGTATGTAAATATTTTTAGAAATGAAATGGCAGCTTTGTGACCCAGAAATGTCCTTTTTTTTTAAGGATCTGGGAGACGTATCTTTGAAATCTAAACATCAAGAGACATAGCAGCCAGTTTCTGTGAGAAGGTAGGAGCCTAACTTTTATGGGCAGAAGTTTGGAAATTTGTCATAAAAAATATGAGAATGTAAAGCCAATTAGCTCACAGAGGTGGTCACCCCAATTACCAGGTGATTCTAGGATAAGCTACGTGTGAAAAATGGTGCTATCAAGTACTCTTACTTCAGGAGTGATTATTGTTCATCCTGAGAACATGTAAGTAATGAGTGTGTCTGCTTGCCTATATGAAAGGGTGAGATTTCTTTTTGTCTTTGCAACCTCTTAGGAGACTGTTAGAGCATCACATTTTGCTTTAATATTCACTAATGAAACTATTTCTTTTCTCTATTACCTTGATGGCATGGTTTTCTGGGGAGAGGAGAGAATTTTGTTTTTAATTATATTTACCCAATATTTTATAGTTCTTGGAAACACTGTCAACATCTTGATTTTGTATTTCTAGCCTCTAGAATCTTGAAATGGTACATTTCTGCTGTGTAAGCCATCTAGGTGCTGGTACTTTGTTATGACAGTATTAGCAAACCAATTAGATGTTAAAACTAGAATTTAAGTTTAAGGACTGGGAAACATTTTAAAACTTTAATTCCAGTTCGTTAGATTTCTATTAATAAATTGGCCAATTTTATCCATCCTCTTTAAGATTTTTGGGGGAATGGGGAAGTTGGCTATGTATAGCTCTGGTATTTCTGTGCTTTAAGGGCATCATGCTTTCCTAATACTCATTTTGTCATTATTTGACACCAATTTGATAGCATTACTGTTTCATCTACTCTGTTAGAGATTAATGTCCAGAAACATATCCTTGGCCTCTGTAAAGGATTTCTCTTCTTAAATATTTACATTTTTCATATGCTGTTTGAGCTTTAAACCATTCCAGAAATTCTTAAGAACTGAGACATAGCTTAATATACACCCAAATGTCATGATGAAAAATAATCAGTTAAAGAGACATTTTTAGGTTTCTTTCAGTAAACAATCACAAATGCCTTGAGAAATCTGCTCTATTTCAAAATAACTGCTCAGTATGGCCCTATGTCTAGCATCTACACTGCAGAGAGTAAATTGCAGAACTCTCCAGAGTGATGAGGTTCTCTGTTTCCTGGCAAATTAACAAATTCAGTTTTGATGTGAACTATTTTGTTGTGATGGTTGTTTTTGTTAATCTTCAATACTTCTGTTTATGGAGATCAAAAGGTAGATATGATATGTTTATCTTCTTTCTATCCATTATGGGGAAGATCACAATAAAAGAATATCATGGTTTTGGATGAGATGTTGCCATAACTTTTCACTGTTAAATGGATCTTTTCTTTGAGTGCTAATATGGAGAGGAATTCAAGAAATTCTCCACCTGACCCCACTCTCTAGGCCCGATGAGAAGGTGTATATGGACAAGGACTGATAAAAGCATCAGGGGGCATGCCATCTGGAAATAGACTTGGATTTCTTGTCAGAACAAACAGGTGGCCCTATTTTCCTCTCTTTGCAACCTAAACAAAGACACAGGGTGGTATCAGATAAATATAAATCTGTACCTAAATAGGGAAATACTTTACTCAGAAGAAAAATTATACTATACTCATCTCAAAAATCTACAAGTGTCATATCAAATGGAAAAAAGCTTTTCTTTTTTGTGGTGAGGAGGGTAACAAAGATCAGCTAAAATTTATAAGGGCAAGCAAGAGAAAATGATCAGTGAGGTCTGACAGGAAGAGTATCATGCTTTAGTCAGCCAATTTAATAAGCTGATAAAGGGGCATGTTACACATTTTTAGCTCTTGCTCAGACTTGGGAGAGTTAGAATTCAAAGACATGTAGGGAGGAAAGAAGCCTGACTAATGTTTGATCAAAACGAAGCAGAGGGTAAGAAAGGGACAATTGAGAAAATTTGGTCCGTAGGGATGGAAGCATTTCCTACTCCAGGAAATGTGGTTCCTCTTGTCAGACCTGACCCATGATGGACGGGGGCTACTTGGTAGTTTTCTGCACCAAACGCAATGTTACTGACACCAACACCTCCAGCAATCCGACATTTCCGCTGCTGGGAAAGCACTCCCTTTGGGACACCACTGAAGCAATTCCTTAGGGAATCATTTAACGCATCCTCTACACTTGAAAACCAGCAAAGCTGTGAAGTCTCAAAGCCAGTCTCCAAGGAAACGCTCTGTTCTTTAAAAACTCAGAAAATAAGCACCTTGAATCAATTTGTGTAAAAAAAACAAGCAATATATATTTAATATTGACAAATCATTATTCAAGTATACTATCCTTTGACAATGTTTTATTTTTCATGTATCCAAAGTTATTTAGGAACAGTTCATTCTATGAACTGAAGCAATGTAAGAAAACAAATTACAAAATACTTTTAAAGCAAAAACTTTTCTCTCTTATGAATAAATGTCTATTTGCAAATCTGCAGTTTTAAATGGTACATTCTTCTTGGTATAATCTTGTGAAATGTATTTACATGTGGTCTTAAAAGTCCATTTTTATTTATTTAATATGACTAGTTATACTTTAAATGTAAAAAATAATGTTTAGTTATGTTCATAACATATGGGACAAAAGAGTACACTCCAAAAATTTAGTGATGTAAAAAACACCACAATAAACCAAATGGATAGAAGTATCTATGCAATCTATTTGCAACTTTAAATGTTTCCATGTATCATGGGAACTTACTGTACATGGTTCATGAGTATTTGGCAGGCTGCTTAAATATGATATCCCACATTCATACTTTTATTTAAATGAAATACACTTGAAAATATACAGGTGATGTAAGCAAGAAAATGCCTTTGATTCTTAAACTTGTATGAATAATATTATAATCATCTTTATTGTGATTATAGTTAAAACTGATTTGAACTATTATGACATTACCCTTAATTTTAATTATCCTTCAACTTGTAGAAAATGATTCTGTATAGAAATTTTACTGAATAAACTTACACAAAATAGACAAGACTACTCAGTAATCATTAATTGCCTGTTTTAAATAGACATAGTAGTATCTGAAAATCCTCTAGCATTGATTTGCATTAGATTTGAGAATTAGATTTGGAGCTCATGCCTGTCTTCTGTATCGCCAACAATGAAGTCACATTTTTTAAAAATATACCTCTTCTTTGGGACTTACCGGGTAAGTATACTATCAATACCTGAAATCTACTGATAAAATATTGATGTTTTCAAAAGCCATTGTCACCTGCAAAAATCTCAACTTGAAATCCTCTGTGAGATTAAGAATCCTGTGTCTAAGCAGAATAGTACAGGGATGAGAGATGACATAAATGAAAGCAATAACGTGATCCCTGGGGAAGTTCGAGCTATTATTCAGTGTCGACCTGGTGATATGACATTAGGTAAGCTATTTCATCTTTTAATTTCTCAGCCTCCATATTTGCAAAGAAGGGTTAATACCTGAACTCAAATTTGTAAGATGTAGATAATTTCTTTTCAAAATAGGGTATTATTAACCTAGCCCTCACTCTGACATCCACATTTGAGATAATTAACTAGGAGGAATTCAAAAGTCATAATTATACTTGCAAATAAAAGAAAGCAGTACTATGAAATTTAGCTGGTTCTGGTCCATAGCACATAGTTGGAAACCCATGAGACCAAGTGTGTTTCAAATTAAGAGATTTGGGATTTAAAAAACCTAATTTGATACATTTACTGTATATTGATTATTGTACATATGCATATATATTCCACATAGGAAAGTAGGAGATTTGAAGAGAAAAATATAATTTATTTTGAATAGAATATGGACATGGAGGGGTATTTAGAGATATTTTCCTATATATATATACAGTTATGGCCTGATAATCCAGAAGACAAAGCACTTATTTAATCTTTAAACTTTAGCATCATTGAAAGGTACATCTTCTTGATTTATGACATAAAATTTGACCTTAGCACATATATCATATATACCACATCCTGTATGTTCTGGGAAATTGGCTGCAAGTATTATTATTCAGTGTGACTAAAAGGTAATAACACTGACATTTGTTAAGTACACAGCAGGCATTGTGTCCTTCTGGTACTGTCCACTTACAAGAAAACCTGAGCAACCCTTGGTTATCTTTCTTCTGTTTGTTTCTTGTGCTCTTATAATTTTCTTACATTGTTTTGTTTACCACAAATGCCATTTTGCTAGTTAATGACCTAATGTTAATTAACCACTTGTCTTTCTCTTGGCGCAACAGTAGTCAAGTACAGGTCAGACCTTTCTGATTATGTAAACATCAACAATTCCCAAGTGAGTCTTCCTGCCAGCAGTGCCTAGCCCACCCATCTGTGTGGTTTGAAAAGGCAGGCTACTAAATTCCTCACCTCTTTTATAATAGGGGTCAGACACCAGGCCTGATCAGGCTGACTGAATGCAAAGTGAAATATGCTAGGAGCTCCTGGAAATCCTGATAAATTAAAAGAAGAAAGAAGTGACAAAACCAATCCTGTCCTTCTGGGTATGGGGCATTATTCTGGAGATACTAGCGACTGAAAGTCACTGCCATCATCAAAAGAAAGGGCCAGGAAATAACAAAGAAGCTGAATCTGAACCATCTCAACATTATTGAGTAATTAAGATAATGTTGGAATCCATTACCCTTATTAATATAAATATATTAATATTTGGTACATATAAATTTATTTCTCAGAAACTTTTAGTGAAGCATACTACATTTCAGCCAAAACCACCTTAACAGATAAAAGGTCTTGAAATGATCAGTTATCATGACGATTTGGGATGGTGCACTTTCTCCCCTTTACCCCATTCTTTGAATTAGAACATGAGACAAATATATAATTTTTCAGTTATTTAGAAGTGATTTTTACACAAATGCTAAGAACACAACTAATATATATGGAGATATAATCATAGAAAGGAATGCTGAAGCTTTAAATATGAGGATAAGTTAAATATGGTCTTAATGACCTTATTCATTTTAATATTTTTACATTTTATATATTGATCATTAGTTAATAAAATTGTTTAGAATAATATTTAAAATTTTTTTCTAGTCCTATTTTTTACCCATTATAAAATTATGTGACTCTGTTTATCATATAGTTACATGCACAGATACTTTAGTATATTTTTGTCACCACTAAAATAAGCTAACACTTCTTCTTAGTAATTTGGTAAAACCACAGATTGTTGTCTTATTCATTCTTATGTTAAGGCATTTCCCAACTGGTGTTGATTTTTTTTTTAAGTAGCCTTCCCACATTTCCAAAAGAATGATGTTCACAGCATCACAGCTTCATTAAATTATGAGCTTCAGTTTAACTTTCTTTGTTTTAATGTTTTAGAGAATACTGCTGTTCTTAGGACAAATCACAAGAACCAAATGACTCACTAAGCATGGGTAGTCAGCTATCTCAACGAATTCCTAAAAATGAAGGAAAAGCCCTCCTTTGGCTAGAATTTGGAAAACATGAAGTTATTTGAAGCTCTAGCATATGATAATACAATGGTTGTCAAGACATTATTTCTTTACATTATTATGAAAAGATGTCTCAGTCATGAGAAGAAATTTATCTTCAAGGTGGTTTGGAATTATTCAAGTTGATACTTCCCAAAACACTTCAGTCTTATATACTGAATACCTTTGGGAAAGTACTGGAGAATAGACTCCCAAAGGAACTATAACATCTTTTCTACTCTGGAGACATACCAGTCAGCCTTCAAATCTCACATATCATCTTGCACTGTGACATCCACTGGGCAAAAGTTCCAAATCAATATGAAGGGTTTTCTCAACAGAATGAAAGCTTAGAAGTGACTGGTGACCTACCATGATTCTTCTAAATAACATTAAAAGAATTGCTAATATTAATGTGTATAATTAGATAAATGTTAATACCATTTTAATAAAAATATTGAAAGTATAAATACTGACTATCATGTTGTTTCCAGCTCTAATTACTCAGGTGCTAGACAATTATTTTTATTAGTTTGCATTCTCAAACTAGCTGTTGCTTATTTTTTAAGCAATCAATTCTTTGTTTAATAAACAACTACAGATTAATGCTTTCTTTGTAGTGAACAACCTGAAATGTTTATCACTGGAGTGAAAAATGTTCATTTCAAAAGTCTATCTGTAGACAGGAAAAAAGATGCATGAGCAAGCCTAAGCTTCAGTATTAGAACCAGGATTTAAACACAGACCTCTTAACCCAATATGCTGCATGCTCTCATTAACTAAAGAATATTCCCTGTGTCTCTGATAGGTTAGTTCAAAAAGTTAGAACGTGATAGGAAACAGGGAAAAAGGCTGGGAATTACATTTGAGCCTGGAAGCACCATCATTGTCTATATCCATGAGTTACCTCTTTCACAACGGTCAGAATTTTCAGATAAATCTTGTTAAACATGAAAAGATTCTGATTAAAACCATGTGTAAATATCAACATGTACTTATTTATACTGGTTTCTAATTAATGAATGATTACAACATATTTAGTTAGTATTATTAGTAAATTATGGAAGTAAAAAAGAAAGCAAAAAGGAAAGGAAATGCACATTTACACATAAGATTTCATGGTTGAAAGGAAGAATACTGAGATGAAGTGCAGAAAAATTTTAGCACAATTCTTGGCATAAAGTAAGATGTTAATAATTGAGAGATAATATATATTTTTAATCAGTGAATAAAAGGAAGAAACTGATAAAAAATAAAAACATGTAAACCATCCAAAAAATAACAACAAACCTCAGGAAGTTAGACTTCCTGAGTAAGTTTCTTATTCCTACTCTAACTAATTATCACACATACGTGGCTTAGAACGCCACAAATTTATTTTCTTACTATTGGGAAGTCAGAAGTCCTAAATCAGTCTCAAGGAGCTAGAGGTATGATGTTAGATCTGGTTCCTTTGAGAATCTCTAGGGAACAACCCATTTCCTTTCTTTTCTAGCTCCTATGGGGAAATCTCCCTGTCTCAATATCCTTAACTTAATCTCATCTGCAAAGTTCCTTTCTCCACTTAAAATTACATATTCATATGGCCTGGGGATTAGGAAGTGAGTATCTTTGGGGTGGGGGTCATTATTCTGCCTACCAAACTGACCAATAACATATGTACTCAAATTACATCAGTTCGGTTAATTCATACAGCAAGACTCCTATGAAGACCAACTTCCCCCATTTGCCCAGGACTGTATCAGTTCTATCATAACTATCATAATAGTCCCACATCCTGTTGTATCTTTCAGGACTGTACAAACAGGAATACATACCTTATCTGGGCCACAAGACAACTCTTGTCTTTACTCATCACTCATAATCCAAAATAGTATGACATCTGTGTCTTGGGCAATGCTGGGTTTCATTTACAGCATATTTGGCTGGATATGGGATGTAGTGGTAGCCATGATTAAAGGGTTGGGTTTGGAAAAGGCTAAAAAGATTGTAAAGTATATGAAATCTAGCAGGGACACTGATATATTATACAGTCTTCATAATATCTCTTGGCTACTGCTATGGATTTTTATTGCCAAATGCATAACTACAAAGCTATTTTGTTTCATCTTTCAAGTGTGTCAGTCTCAAGGTCACTGAAATGAATTGAGAGATGCTAGCATCCCTCAGAAAGGATTTAGATAATATAATAAAATTTGGGGTAGGAATTTTGGAATTATCTATTTTTTTACATTTGCTGGGCAGCTATGCTTGCTGTCATTCATTAGACCCACAGACGAAAGTCTAATTCACTAATTAAATGGAAGTTTATTTTTTATTTCTATTTTTTGTTCAGCTGTAACTAGAAATAATTTATACATATTGCTAAGATTATTTCAACTAAATTTCATTAGTGGCCTTATGGATGTACATATTGCAATATCATAACATGTTATAAATGATTAGCACTTAGGAACCACAGAATGATTTAAACTATTGGTGACAATACTGAGATCCATATTAATTATTCATAAATATTATTTTACTTAAATTTAAAGTGCTTTCATTTCAAGGAAAAGTTCTTACAATTAAAATGTGTTACTAAATATAATTAAGCTGATTTTTTTTTGGATTTAGGTATTCAAAGTTTCTGAAAAACAGTACTTTCAGGAAAGGACATAGTAGCTACCTTCCAGGATATTTTCTGCATTTGAATTATCACAGCACTTAAAGGAGATTTGGCCATTCTCTTTTCTGAATATTATCCTCTAAATCTGATGCAGAATGGATGTTTGTCAAATACAAAGTATAGAAAAATTACTGAACTCTGAAGCTATTTTCTCCACCTAGTTCTCAGAAAAACATGATTGGAATGCAAATGTGATAAGCATCAAATATTAAATACAATCACACACACACACACCACTATGAAAATATAATAAAATAATAAACATATCTTCAAGGAAGCAAAACCTAATATCTACTTTCAGAGAAGTTTTGGAAAAAAATATAGAAAGAGACATATAATATGATATACATTGAAATTAAAAAGATAAGCTGAATTTGTGGGATGTCATAATCATTCTTTCAAAATTCAGCCTTAAGTATTTCTTGATATTCTATTAAGAAAATGGCTATGACAGATGTTTAAACAGGAAAAATACAAAGAAAACAAGTAATTGAAAATCAGGGAACATTTGAAAGGGGATAAAAAAGGTTTGATTATATATTAATTTGTTCATTTTTTTATTCCACACTAACAGGAATGAACATACAACCAGCTGTAGAAATAATTCTTTATTCACAAAGTGTGAAAACAGCTAAGCAAGCAAACAGGAAAGAACACATCATGACTAATAATAAAATAGTAATAAAATTAATAAAACAACAAAACACAAATAGAAACTTTTTAAAAAGCCATGAAGTGAAAGTAAAATTATAAAATATTAAGAAAATTAATATTATGATACTAATCCAGAAATTAGAACAGGGGTTAAGAGATAAATAAGAAAGAGACTGCAGGTTTAAGCTATTTAACCTGATAAAGTCATTCAAACTGAGTTTGAATGCAGAGTGAGAATTCATTTTTTAAAAGATCTTGACACTTCACATCAACTTGATAATATTTAATATACTATATTTTATGCTATATAGAAGGTAATCCATTCCATTTTCCATTTGTTATTTCTGGTAATATTTTTCTTCTCATTTTATCTTAATGGGAAACTTACCCTAATTATGTGGTAAATAACCTGTCAAAACTGAAATGTCAGTGCTTAATGTAAAAGTCAAAGAAAAAAGTCAGTAGCTATTTGTAAAATTATATAGTGGATACTGTTATTGCTGCTATTTTAAGATAAACAATTTGAAGTCTGTAAAATGTAAAACAAATCACCAAGTCATATAAAACTGAAAATAAGAAGAAAGGGTAGCAGCTACCTGGACCAAAAGTAACCTGTTTAGCTAAGGTCTCTGTATCCCATGGTCCAATTATACATATGCAGCTATTTTTTTCTACTGAAACCCACCTACAATCACAAAAGAAAAGTTTTTCTCATGGAGACTTTGAAAAATGGGTATTCTACTAAATCTCATCACATTTAAATGCAAGGGTTAAGTGATATGGGCATTATGGTCTACATCAAATATGATAAGAAAATACATGATTTTGGATGATTAGGGTTACAAGAAAGAAAGAAAAAGAAAGAAAAATGAGGAAAGGGGGCTCTTGGTGATCCACCACCGCATAGTAAATCACCTCACTCTTTAGTGACTTAAAACACTAAACGTATTTTATCTCACACAGTTTTGTGGGTACATCAGACACAGGTTGTCCTGGTTCAGGGTCTCTCATGAGGTTGCAGGTCAGAGGTTGACCAGGGCTACAGTTATATCTGAGGGCTGACTATGGCCAGGGGATCTATTTCCAAGATGATTCATCACTCACATGTTGGGTAAGCTGGTCCTGGCTATTGATAGGAGGCTACAGTTCTTGACCATGAGATATCTCCAACAACTTGAGTGTCCTTATATGACAGTAGGCTTCTGGAGCAAGATATTAAAAAATAAACAAGGTAGAACCACAACTTCTTTTATAATCTAGCCTTAAATGCTTCATGCTGTCATTTATCAGTGTCATGTTGATTATACAAGTCAGAGAGGACTACATGAGGATATGAACACCAAGAGGTCAAGTTCATTAGGGATCTTCTTGCAGTCTAGCAGCCACAGAAAGGAATAAAGATATCTCTCTTTGACAAATAATAATCTATCATGTGTTAAATTATTTAGTAATAATGATATAATAAACCTATATTGAAGGATTAAGCATTCCCCTAACATACTGGACTAGTGACATTTTAGCAATAAATTTGTCTCATTTTTTGATCCATGCAAAATAAACGTGTGTGTGTGGCTTTGTACCTGCGCACTGTAGAACACTAGAGAAGGAGGATTCCCCAAATTTTCTTCTGGCTTTTCTATGAGAGAAGTTCCCTCAAGTTTTTTGAAAATGCTTGAGGATCAGGGTATCATTTTTAAGAATCTAATAGAACATTGCATTTGAAGTGAAATTAGATTATGCAAGGTCCTACTATTCATGAAGAAACTCTGCAGTAATGCTGAATTCAGAGTTTGCTGTTCCAACCACAAGCAAGTTTTATGCTTTCTGTATTATGCAGGTTCTTGATAGAGTGAATTCCCTGAAGACCATGTGAGAGTTTCTTCCAGAAAAGACATTCATTATGTTAAAGATGAAGACTTTATTTAGAATTCACAAACAAAATTTCATCTAGTTGTTATGATCAATTTTCCTTAGATGGAAGAAATTATTATACTTTCATTATGCATTTCCTTTCACATACTAAAGTTGCTTTTTTCTTTACACACAATCCTCTTGTTTGAAGCCACTAACTAAAAGACCATTAAGAAGTGTTATGGTATTATTTGTTCTCACAGATTAATTTTATAATTATGTTCACTAAAGAAAGTCTACTTTCTAGCTGTTCTAGCTATAGTTTCTCCTTGCCCAAGTTCATCATCTCAGGCTGTCTTTATGGATTCCACGAATATTAAAGATTTAATTCTTCGTGTAAATGCTAATATTGATGTTACTACACTTACTTAGATGCCCTGAAATCACATAATCTCTGATTGAACAGGTAGAAATATTTTTTACATGTAATTTGAAAACATACAGCAGAGCTAAACAAAAAAATACAAGAATTCAAATCAAAACATACAAACAGAGCAAGGTCTCATTTAGAACCTGGAAATATCCCTCTTATTTATACAATTTTGCCCATCTTTACATAAACACACACACACGCACATGTGTGATATACAAGAGAAATAAATACCTGCAACATTGTGCTGGCTCAGGCAGATTTAATAATGTATGGGGCCAATGAATCGCACTTAGCTCGTCCATCCAAATGTATCTGTGCAAACAAGTTGACTTGACCATTTTTCCCAAGAACAGTGGACAATGGGAGTAAGTATAATCAGTCCTGGGGTCCCTCTGACCCATTTTGATTTCTGACCTCTAAAACCATAAGATAATAAAGTTGTGTGATTATAACCCATTAAATTTGTAGTGATTTTTAAAGCAGTGTTAGGAAACTAATTTAAATTGTTTAAAATGTTTCATTTGGATACATACTAATCTAAGAGATGGATATAAATGGAGTAATAAAACAGCATAAATCAATCCAATATCCCACCAAGGAAGGCAAAGATTTGTAGCTTTGCCAGAGATAAAATGTAACAGACATTTTGGATTGTTTTCCTTAAGATGCTCTTAAGGAATCTTGGAAGAGGTTACATTTAAGTTGAGACATTAAACCAAAAAGGAGTCAGACATTTAAAGATAGAATGGGGAGTTCGCTAGACAGAGAAAATCATTCTGATTATGGTGAATAAAATGGGTAAAGGTACCAAAGAAGAAAATAGCTTATTTTCTTAGAAATTAATGAAAGCATAGAGAGCATGAATGTGACAGAATATTGGAAATTAGGTGGAAGAATATTGTCTTTACTGAAGGAAAGACTAGATCACATTTCTTTAAATATATTATTAAGGATAATTTGGCACACTGCATTAGAGGGTATACAGGAGGCACAAGAACCTGTGAGGTGCTTGCTACTAACAGTGTGATCCATGGACTAGCAATGTCATTTAACATCTGGGATATTGTTAAAAATAAACAACTTTATACCAAATGATTTCACTCATCTGTGAGGCATAAGAACAAAGCAAAAACTGAAGGAACAAAACAGTAGCAGACTCACAGAACCCAAGAATGGACTAATAGGTGCCAAAGGGAAAGGCCACTGGGGGGCACAGGGGTGGGAAGGGAGGGAGAAGGGGAATAAGGCGCATTACAATTAGCACACATAATGTAGCAGGAAGCACAGGGAAGGCAGTATAGACAAGCAGTGATTCACAGAGAAAACAAGTAGTGATTCTACAGTATCTTACTATGCTGATGGACAGTGACTGTAATGGAGTATGTGGTGGGGACTTAATAATGGGGGGAATCTAGCAATCACAATGTTGCTCATGTAATTGTATATTAATGATATCAAAATTAAAAAAGGGAAAAAACATAAATAAATAAAAATAAACAACTTTAATGCCAGCCCTGATCTATGGAATCAAACTTTAATCAATTATAACAGGATTCCTAGGTAACTCACATGCACATGAACAAGGGATGCAATAAAATTTAAACCACATGGGAGTTTCCTAGAAGGAAGAAAAAACAGAGGCCTAAATATTCTATGGGGGAAGAGCAACCATGAAAACTTAGGCAAAGAAAAAGAGTTTTCAAGGGAAATGCTATATTGAGTGTACTGAGCAATGTGACCCTTCTCATAACTCCACAGATCCTGAGCAAAATTACAAAAAAAACAAATTATGCAGGTGTGATTAGATGCCTTCTGGAAGCCTGTGAAGGATATGAGTTTTATGTCAGGGATGTCTAGGTCCAAAAAGAAAGCCATCTATCTGGATTACCCTCCATAATTCAGTAGATATTTTTTTCTGTTAGGTATCAAAAATAGGTAGGAAAATAAATTGCAGACTTCACTTTAATGTTTGGGTAATTTGCATAATTTTGAATATTTTATGTGCTTTAAAATGTTTTCTCTCCAAATTCTTTTCAATGCTAATATTAGACACAAAAAATATCAATTTAAAGGGAAATGTTCTGTGTAAGTGTAATGGTACCTGTGATATCCATGAGAAATATAATGTAATATTTATTAAGGGAATCATGCACAAAGAGTACAGCATACATTCTAGAGTATGGATTAAAATACAATGTTTTGCCTATTACTAGCTAAATACCTTCAATGTACATGGACATATGCTCCCAGAAAATCTACTCTTAAAAAACACATTTTCATGATAACATCTGTGAAGGATTATTTGAAAGGACATTTGATAATCTATTTTCTAAGAATGTGTGTATACACACACACACACACACACACACATACATATATATACATATACACTAAATGTATACACACATCTATTTTTAAATGCCTTAGAAAAATGTTCTGATATTAATACAGCAAGCTGGGTGTTACTATACCCCACTTACTGTTCATGAGAAATTAAAGCATGGAGCGGTAACATTTTTAAAGACATAATATTTATTAAGTATTAAGGATGTTGTATTAATTTCCTAGGTCTGCCATAACAAATTATCATAAACTAAGTGGCTGAAAACAAGAGAAATTAATTTTCTAAGAGTTCTGGAGGTGAAACCAAGATGTGGAGCACAGCCATATTCCCTCAGAAAGCTCTATTCTTTCTTTCCTCTTTCTAGCTTCTATGACTCCCAGAAATTCTGGACATTTCCTGATTTGTAGATACAACACTGTAACTCTGGGGTTGGGGTGGCGACAGCCCAGCCCAGGGGCAAATTACTGTTGAAGCTGAAATCAGTCAAAGGGGGAAATAAAGTGGGAGAAACCCGTTACTGCCTACAGGCAGTCATCCACTTCTGCTTGCCTATGTCTCTCATGAGCCTAATCACTTATTGCTATGGAGATGGACTACTTTTCTCCACCCCTTGGAAACACCTATTGATATGGAGATGCACTAAGGCCAGGTGAGAGATTCTGGAAACACTGCAGTTTTATCTACAATCACCAAATCTCTGCCACCATCTTAACATGACCTTCTTCCCTGTGTCTCTTTGTGCCCTCTTCTCTTCTTTTAATGATGCCAGCTATTGGATTGAAGGCACGGTCTTACCTAGTGTAATTTCAATTATTCCTTTTGTAGGGAAGCTACCCCCCCTCACATTCCCTACTGTACTATGAGGACAGCTGCGCGCTTCACTCCAAATATGTCTGACCTTGAGACACCTGAAAACACAGAATATTGTGCCCATGGGAAAGGAACTAGATAAGGGCCTTCAAGGCCAGACACCTGGCCATGGAGACCACACACATGAGTGTCTTCAATGCTTATGTAACCATGCATTACTGTAGCAGTATAAGAAGTATAGCTTTATGCAGAACAAAGTGTCCTCTATTGAGCACCCTCCATGATGACTCCCACTGCCTTCTTTGCTCTTTGCATTGCCCCAAAACCTCAAAGGCAACACCAGACTCCAACACTTGGCACAACAAGCAGGGTGAGATAGGTGGTCTTGAGAGCAGTGGTCCTTCAGCTTCCCTGGACATGGAGGGGCAAGTGGAGGAGATGTGACTCTCAGCCTCTGTTTGGTGCCCAGTGGCATCATACTTGACCACTTGGGCAATGTGGGAGGATTGGGAGTCCATACAGCTGACCCCAGAGGCTATACGGACAGTGTTGAAGACGCTGGAGTCCCTAGTTCCTCCAGCCCTCTGGAATCAGCTGGGCGACTGGTGTGGATGCTCCTGATGGTTATCTGCCATGCTGCTCACAAAACCACAGAATTGAAGCAGAAAGTGCAGAGTCTCCCATGGAAGGAGGAGACTTCAAGCAATGACCGGAAGCTGCTGAACGTATGTTATGGTGGTCAGTGAGTACTGCCCCGCCACCGGGGGCCAAAAGCCCGGAGTGCAGCGCAGCACTGTTAGTTTTGCATGCTTGCCCCACTGTGTGGCAATGCATAGATATTCAGGAACCTGTAGCCGCAGTGGGGCAGCCAGCAGCCCCCCACTGCCAATGCTACCTGACAAATGACATATACGGCCATGGAATTGGAGAATTTGGCCAAAGAGTGTAAGCAGCATATGGGGGAATCTGTGCCTGCCTGGATGTTGTGACTGTGAAGTAAAAGCACTGAGAACACAAAGCTGTGTTGTTGTTTGCTCACTGGGAGATGTGAAAGTAGAGCGGCCTCAAGCAACCAAAGTGAGAACTACCATGGGGAAGCGGCACAAGGAAAAATTAAATATAACAGCCATGGCAAAAACAGCATGAGAGACGGCCATGGTAGGACCACTGAAAGTGAGCCACAGGCAGGAATGGACTGACCTTTTGGCTGCTGGTTTGGCTCGTGAAAAGCTTGATGGACAGTGTTTAGAGGTCTTGATGGGGCTACAGGAACAGTTGCATCTAGACCAACGCTACAGGCCACTGTCCCCAAAGCAGGTGCGGGTAAGGGCTGTAGCAGACCAGGAACTCACGCCTTACGGTCTGACTGATTTACTCCCCAACTAGGGGTGGGCTGGCATACTGAGACACTGGACACTGGAGGCCATTTGTTGAACTCACCATTCACTGGTATTCACTCATGGGGCCTGTGAAGAAGCCTGAAGGAACTTGGAGAATGACAGTGGGCTACTGTGAACTAAACAAAGTGACTCCCCAGCTGCATGCTGCAGTACCGAACATTACTGACCTGATTGATAAACGGACTGTGACTCTGGGGGCTTACCGCTTTGTGTTGGACTTGGCTAATGCCTTTTTTTCCATTGACATTGCACCGGAAAGTGAGGAACATTTTGCCTTCACGTGGCCAGGCTGTCAGTGGACATTCACTGTCCTCCCACAAGAATACTTGCACAGTCCTACTTTGTGTCATGGCTTGGTGGCTAGTGGCTTGGCCATCTGGTCCCATCTACCCTCAGTTCAAGTGCTCCATTATATAGATGATACAATGTTGACTTCTGATTCTCTTCCACAACTAGAAGCTGCAGCTTGCAGTTTGCACCAGGCCCTCCAGGGATGGGGATGGGCCCTCAATGAAGACACTGTGCAGGGACCTGGTTATTCTGTCAAGTTCTTGGGTGTTGTCTGGCCGGCTAAGACAAAAGTGTTACCTGAAGCAATGGCTCAGGCCCAGATGCTGTGAGTCACTGACCACTTCCAAACCGTTACTGCTGACAGTGTCTGCCAGCACAGATGGGTATGGGTGGGGATTATGGCAGAAGCATGGGGCCCACAAAGTCCCAACAAGACTTTGGTCTCAGTTGTGGAAGGGAGCTGAGATTCACTACTCGCTGTTGGAAAAACAGTTGGCAGCAGTGTACACTGCTTTACTGGCTACTGAAGGAATCGCAGGAATGCAAGCAGTACAGGTGGTTACTGCCCTCCTGACTGAAGGGTGGGTGTAAGCCTGGGCTACAGTTCCCTGGACTGGGGTTGCCCAGATGCCCACCCTGACCAAGTGCAGAGCTTATTTAGAACAATGGACTAGATTCTCCAAAAGCCCTCTCTCACAGGAATTGCAGCAAGTCCTGGGACTGTTAACTTTGTGGTTGAACCTACAACCACCTTACTGTGCGTGGAAGTGCCAACAGTAAGACCCTATGAGGAGGGGACAGGATGCCACCAGTGGAGGCCTGGTACACAGATGAATCCACAAAGGGCCACCCACCAACTTGGGTGGCTGTCACCATTCAGCACTTACAGGAAGAGTTCTGGTGTGAGTCTGTGACAATCCAGTTGATGGGCTGAACTACAGGTGGTGGGGCTTGTATTGACTAGGGGATCAGGTCACGTAACCATCTGTACTGACAATTGGGCTATGTTTCATGGCCTCACTGACTGGTTGCCTCAGTAGGCAGCACAAGACTGAGAAATTGGCCGTCACCCACTGTAGGGAAAAACAATGTGGAAAGATCCATGGACCCATTGGTTAAAGGATGGTGCCCTGACATTCACGTCTCAGAACACGGCCCAGCATTAAGCACTGGGAATGATGTGGCTAATGCCTTGGCCAGGGCTCATATGCTCCAGGAACTGCCCCCTATGGACATAGAGCCATGGTTGCATAAGAAATTAGGGCATGTAGGCCCTAGAAACATGTGTAAAGTGATCCAGAGATGGCACATTCTGCTGATATTTGCTGATGCAAAACAAGCGATCAAGCATGTGCTCAATGTATTCACTTTTACCTGCATCGTCATCGGGTACCCATGCAAGAGGGACTGAAACATTCAGGATAGATGCAGTGGGTAAAGCACTTACCCATAGCAGTATGCTTGCTGAATGAGCAACGAAGGAGAACCGGGGAAAATCCCAGAGAGAGGTTGTTAATGGCTCACCCATACATGTTGAAATATTTGAAACAAGGCTCCAGTGGGTTGCAGCTACAGTTACTGGAAGAAACATTGCTCCATCCTGTCCCACATACGCTGTCTCCTGGCCATATGGAGGAGTGGCCATGGCCATGGACCTTTGTGTTTGAAGGATGTCCATGGGCCACCTTGTATGGGGTGAGGGGCAAACCCATGGGATATCCTGTGGATAGGAAAGTGGCCTTTTAAACTGACTGCTTCCTTGCCAGAGAGGCCAGCAGGCATACTGGCAGGAACTTTAGTCATGCAAGTGTGACCAATACCACAATTTCTGTTGAAGGCTGAACCTGATGCTCTGCCAGTGTCTTTGGGCTCTCTTGTCTGGTATCACAGACCAGGTTAACTGCCCCTGGCAGCCACTGTTTTGTCACAAGATGATAACGTCACTTGTATCCTCCTGGAGAACCAGGACTTGCCATTTTTGGTGTCTTTGTCTGCTCTGTCTTTCCGTCCAGGTTGACAGAGAGCAATTGTATGGTGGCATGGGCCCATACTTTTGCCGAGGTACATAATGTCTCCCACTGCTGGGTGTGTACAGATCTGTCTATGGAATTCTCTGCCAGACTGCCATGGTAAATTGCTCCCACCAATCTGTCGGCATGGGAACGCCTTTGAGCATGGAATCGCAGTGATGCTAAAGGTGAAGCAAAACAGCACACAGCCAAGCAGTTTATCCTACAATCAGCGCACGCTCCTCCTGAGGAAGGTACCTTATAATGGGCGGGGTGTTGTCTAGTATAAATGTAACCTTGCAAACCACAGTTCCACAGTGCACTGAGCAGCAGGTTTCCATAACCAATCTCATTGCTGGTTGGTTGCCCAGAGAACTGTGTGCCAATGTCACTGTTAATCGCACCTCTAAGCACTGGTGAGACAGTCACGCCCATGTGGGCATTGTGCCAACCGACCCTCTGCTGGGAGAAACCATTTGGATATGTGGGGAATATGGCTGGTCCTATCTCCCTGCAAATTGGACAGTCTGTTGTAGTGTGGCTGCCCATGTGTAGTAGAACAGATACTACAAACCTTGTCATGGCCCACACATAATTGGGATATTGTTTATTCCCATTGGCATTGTCCCAAATGGATGGCATGGTGGTTTTATCCCTGGCTATCTTCCTGCCAGGAGTCGGCACTATAAATGTAGAATTATAAATAGAATCCCTGGTACAGCATCTTGCTGGTGCCTTGTATGTAACAAGGTCCTTGCTAGCCCTATTGCTTGATGAAGTCACCCAAATGCAGAAGGTGATTTTATAAAACAGAATGGCTCTGGATATACTCATTGCTGCACAAAGGGACACCTGTGCTTTACTGCATGTTGACTGCTTTTTTTATATCCCAGACTAGCAGCAGCAAATACAAGCTGCACTCCAGGAAGTGGATGATGAAGTGTCTCAGACAGAAACCTTATCCTAATACCCCTCTGTCTACTTGGTGTTCACAGCTTGGTCCCACTTGGCAGTGGTTCCTAACCATAGTGACCACTAGGGCATATAACCTTCTTGTCTGTTGTTGTTCATTATATTGTTTCTGTGGGATTTGGGCACAGAGCTCTGCTTTGTGTACAAGAAAGAAGCAGATGGCTGCTGTCCTATAGAAAGGGGTGGGGTGTAGGGAAGCATCCCCCCACCACTTTCCCTACTGTTCTATGAGGATAGTTGCCTGCTGCTTCACCCCAGGTATGTCTGGCCTTGAGAAACTGAAAACACAGCATGTTTTCCCATGGGAAAGGAGCTAGATAAGGGCCCTGAAGGCCAGACTCCTGGTCCTGAAGGCCACACACATGCACATCTTCAATATTTATACAACCATGAATTAGCACTGTAGCAGTACATGAAGTACAGCTTTATGCAGAATAAAGTGGCCTCTTTTGAGCACCCTCCAAGATGACTCCCATTGCCTTCTTTGCTCTTTGTGTTGCCCCAAAATCTCAAGGGTAAACCCTGGACCCTGACACCTCTACAAAGATTATTTTTGAAATAAGGTTGTGTTCACAGGTAAAATTCAGCCTAAGATGCTATATACTTAATATCTATTACCTTATTTAATCTTCAGATTAACCCAATGAGGTAAATACTATTATTAATTTTAACTTTTACTTGAAAATCCTACAGTTTAAAAATTGAATATCTTATACATGACTGACAGGTAAGAGGAGCAGTGGGGGTTCTGATCCAATTTCACTTAAGAGCTTAAAATCCTAACCATGCAGGACATTTATGCAATAGTTCACCTAGATATCACAGACAAGCATGTAAAATTCTATCTTTTGACCTCATAGTTTATGTTTTTTTTTTTCATTTCACCAGATCCATTTCCTAATTATCCATGTACACATTGTTTTTAATGTGTGTTCTGGTTACTCAATAACTAGTTTATTGAAAAATTAACCAGTGCCACTTTTCTCTATTTTTCATTACCTGTTTCTTTGAAATATTGAAGTATTTATTACTTACTCAAAGCTAGATACTATCTGGGCACTGGGTATACAGCATTGAAAAAAACAGGCAAAACTTCCCGCTCTCTTATAGTTTATAGTCTAGTGATGGGCTTATATTCTGTGAAGGCTCCATCAATCAACAGGGAAATTTGTGTGTGTGTGTGTGTGTGTGTGTGTGTGTGTGTGTCCATAGAATGCATGTTTTTAGGGATGAATATATTTCCCTATCTAATACTGTTATAGTAAGATTCAGTTAATTTGTGAAGAGATTTTTCTCAAAATACTTTGGTAAAAAAGCATTAAAGAAAGACTCTGAAGTCAGGCCCTTAAAATAGAAACGATGATTGAAATTTTGATCATTTTCTACAGTGTGTAATTAGGGAATTTCTTAGAAGACAGACATGGAATCTTTTATGTATAGATAAGGATAAGCTAATACAAAGATATCAGGAAATTTTTCTGATACACATGCAGAATATTTTTGTCAGAAGTGTGTGGTGTCTGTAGTGCCTTACTGAGCAGTGTTTAACTGTCAGTGGTCCCGTTGCTTGCTAATTGACTGGTACTGAGGATCTGAATGACCTTTGAAAATACCAACTTCTGATCAAGACCTGATCTAAGTCTTTAGAAGACTAACTATCTCTATATAGGATGCCCTAAATCTTCCATTCTTTTACTCTTAATGCCAAATTAGTACCAACTTTTCACTGACAAATAAGGGTGATGACTATTGCTTCTCATTATAATGACATTCTGACTTAAAAAAAAGAATCATCAGGAAACATCAACAAAAAATGAAATAAGATAAACAAAATTGAAGGGCACTTCCCTGCATATTTTCTAATTTTTATGCAGCTGAACATTGAAATAATTCAATTAAAATTATAGGCTGGCAAATATGTCACAAGGCTATGTTAGGATTTCTCTTATAGCTTAGAATAAAAAGAACTTCAGGAATTTGTTTTTTTTTTATTCCCATGGAAAATTTAGATCATTGTATGAATTAAAAAAAACTATATTTAGAACAGCAAAATCCTCCTGAGGTTATTTTAAGTAACTTTGGAAAACTCATTTCAACATAAATGACAACCAGAATAAGATTAAATAACCTGCAGTACTAGTGGAAATTAATAATAATCAAAATAATGAAACATAAAAACACAACTTGGTATTTCTTTAGTATTTGATACTTGAACTAATAAAATAATAATACTGGATAGAAGCAGAAAACCATAAAATATATAAGAAGAACACTACATTTATTGATCTCCCAAATATTCTCTGTATCAGTTTTTCTTGGGATATATAGCAATATTTTCAGTACATTAAAAAAGGTTATGTGACTTTTAATATGGGACCTATTTTGTAGATCTTGTTGACATAATTGTCTTCCTATATTTTGTTACTGGATTTAATAAGATAAATTTTATTCCCAACTCCCAATACCATAGAAAAATGGGTTTCTCAAGATGTATTTTTATCTTCTGCATATTGCAATTACTGTAACCGATTCATATTGACTTTTTATTTTGCTAGACAGAAACTTATAGCTCACTTTATCTAGTCTAACTATACAATCTAATAACATACATTTTCACATACTCTCCCTTAGTTATTACTTTAATTTACACTTTTATTTCTCATTTAATAGTTCCTTCAGTTATTTTTGTAAGCACTATGAACAATGAAAGAATTAAGAAACAATATAATAATGAGAAAATCTATTGGCAGGGGTTATAATTAGGGAAGTATTGGCACTTTATTATTTTCCTACACTTCTTTATAATTATAAAACTTTATATTTTAATATAAAAGAGAAACTAATAAAAACATAAATATAACAAGCTTTGAAATGAATTACTGATACATATTAAATAGACATACATATCTACTTTATTACAGATACTGATTTACCAATATTCTTTAAACTACTTGCTCTACAAAATTTGCTATACAAACTACAGTTCCAGGAATCATAGGGGCTTATGGGCAATGATAACATTGTGAGCAATATCTATGGTCTCATCCCAGAACTACTAAATCAGGATCTGCATTTTAACAAGGTTCTAGGTTCCTGTTTGCCTGGTTAAGTTCAGACCCACTACTGGAGAATGCATCAAACAATATGTTGTATGTGAAAGAATTTTATATTCCAATACACTGAAACATGTAGAGGAGAACTAAGAAACAAGATTAGGTCAACAATGGAATATTTTCCATGCTGAGAATTTACTTCTATAGAGAGAAAAAATGTATTTTTACACCTCATTCAGTAACTCCATTATCACATAGATATCTACTATTTATTTATCCAGATATTAGATATTAGTACCTATAAGAATATATTAGCAGCAAAGTAAGTAGCAATTCATAAAACTTTAGTGTATTCTATCATCTGAAAAGTATTATTTTTAATACTTCTTGTTTAAAATGTTATTCAGATATGAATATGGTTAACATTTTTCCTTTTCAAATTTATACTTATCCTTGATGTTGGAAGTGTACTTTCTAATATGCTTTATCAAAATATTTTCTGTAGAGGCATATTTCACTTTACTGCACTTGAAGACACTGAATTTTTTAGAAATTGAAGGTTTTAGGCAACCTGTGTTTAGTAAGTCTATTGGTGCCATTTTCCAAGAGCTTTTGCTATCTTCTTGTCTCTCTGTCATATTTCAGTAATTCTTATATTTCAAACTTTTTCATTGCTATTATATTTGTTGTGATTTGTAACAGTGATATTTGATGTTACTATTGTAATTGTTTTGGAGTACCACAAAACATCCATAGAAGCCTGAATTTAACTGATAAGTACTCTGTTTGTTCTGACTGCTTCACGAACTGGCTATCTCCCTCTCTCCTTCTCCTCAATACCTGACACAACAATATTGAGATTAGGGTATTTAATAACCTTATAATGGCCCCTAAGTATTCAAGTGAAAGCAAGAGTCAATGTCCCTCACTTGAAATCAAAAGCTAGAAATGATTAAGCTTAGTGAGGAAGGCATGTCAAATGTGCTGGGCCTTTTGTGCCAAACAGACAAGTTGACAATGCAAAGGCAAGTTCCAAAAAGAAATTAAAATGCTACTTGAGCAAACACAGAAATGATAAGAAGGTAAAAACAGCTTTATTGCTGATATCTCAAGATAATTTTAGTGGTCTGAGTAGAAGATCAAACAAGACACATTTTCTGAAGCCAAACCTAGTCAAGAGCAAGACTCCAACTCTCTCTAACTCTATGAAGGCTGGGAGAGGTGAGGAAGCTGCAGAAGAAATGTTCATTGCTCCCAAACATTGATTCTTCATGAGGATTAGGGAAAGGAGCCATCTCCATAACAGGAAAAGTGTAAGGTGAAGCAGGAAATGCTGATGTAGAAGCTGCAGTAATTATCTGGAAGATCTAGCTAAGATAATTAATGATGGTGGCTGTACTAAATAACAATTTAATGTAGATAAACAGCCTTATATTGGAAGAAGATACCATCTAGGACTTCCACAGCTAGAGAAGAGAAGTGAATGCCTGGCTTCAAAGCTTCAAAGAACAGACAGATTCTCTTGTTAGGGGCTAATGCAGTTGGTGACTTTATGATGAAGCCAATGCTCATTTATCATTCTTAAAGTTCTAGGGCCCTTAAGAATTAGGCTAAATCAATTCTGCCTGTGTTCTATCAATGAAACAACAAAGCACACCTGTTTACAACGTGGTTTCCTTAATATTTAAGCCCACTGTTGAGATCAACTGCTCAGAAAAAAGATTCCTTTCAAAATAGTACTGCTCATTGACAATATACCTGGTCTCCAAGAGCTCTAATGGAGATGTCTGACAAGATTAAATTGTTTTCATGCTTGATAACACAATATTCATTCTGAATCCAATGGATCAAGAAGCTATTTTGACTTTAAAGTCTTATTATTTACCAAATACATTTTGTAAGTCTATAGTTGCCTTATATAGTGGTTCCTCTGATGGATCTGAGGAAGAAAATTGAATAGTAAATTAAGACTAATTTATAATTTATAAATTCAAAATGATTTGATAATAAAATTTAAAAAATTTTGAAAAATGTATTTTATTTAAATTTTTGAACTTTGTAATGATGATAAACGAAGATGGAGTCTAAGCCTGATTTTCTAAATTCAAGATAGATTTCTAACAAAAAATGTCATGAAGTGTCCTACTGTAAATCATCAAAACTGAAGAAAATCTATTATGCATTAACAATTTCCCTAATTCTAAGAGGTACATTTATTAATAAAAACTGCTCTTTTTGTATCCAGTAGAGATATAATCAGATAATTTAAAAAATTATAACTGCATTTCCAAGAAAATCCTCCATCAGTGTATCTAATAATTTTCCCATAACTACCCTGTAAAGTCATTGCTTCGTAAATAATTACTTAGAAGCTATGAAACAACCTCTAAAACCTCCTGAGGAAGGAGAATATTTGTTTAATGGGATTCAACAAAGTTTGTATTTCTAAGAAATGGAACCTGACCCTTTACAACTTGGATTCAGCCTGAATTCTATTAATAACATTTCCTCAGACCCTCCAAACCCACTATAAAGAATTTTCCAACCCCACTATAAAGAACCCAGCAATTCTACATGTAATGGGGCATTGCAAGACTGAGGTACAGCAGAAAATGATATAAAAATTCAGTGCTTTGTGCTGGACCATGGCATAAATAATGAAAAAGATTCCAAAATTGTAAAACAACTATAATTAGTAATTATTTTATATGATAGACACTATTCTAAACATTTTCATATATTAATCCTTCCAAACTGTCTTATAGTGAAGTCCCTCACTATCTTTTTTTTAACAAAGGATAAAAGGGAGTAAAAAAAGCTATATTTTATTGATGTACTTTTTCCCCAAATTAAATATTTCTGAAGGCTGTATCTTACAAATAATGATATCTTACATTCATGGAAGAGCAAATTATCCAAGGTTATACATATAGCACTTGTTGAAGTTTAGTTTCAGCCTCAAGCCCTCTGCCCTCCTTCTCTCAACCATGCTAAGGTAAGATACATGCTGCCATTGTGGAGAAAGCACTGGGAGAAATAGTTTTGTGCTAAATATATTCACTGAAGATCATTTAACCTTTAGATTTCAGTCAATTGATGGCTAAAATAAATTGAGTTATATTAGGTGATCAGTGAAGGCCCTGATTCTAGGAAAAAAGTATTCAAATGCACACTGACCTGGGAAAATGATCTGTGATAAAAAGATTAAGCCAAAAAAGAAAACTATTAACAAGATAAAGGAAATGTCCTTTTTCATTCCTAAGTTTATGATTAATTTTGTAGAGAAGAGGTCTTCAAATCAATATTAGAAACACATTCAATTAAATTTATTATCTGCTATGTATGCATATATGTAATTCTAAAGGCATCTTCAATATATTTCACAGTTTGTATTGTAGTATATGATTACTCAACATATTCTTGATGATTTTATGCATTTTTAATGAAGGTACCTTTAGCTGCTTTAACAGAAATACTTTGGTCTTGGAAAATCCATAAATACCAATTCTAGCTATGAATCTGATATCAAGATGATCAGGAAAATGGAAAATATTTGTTGAAACTGTACTGATAAGTTTTTCTACCAGTGTAGAAAATCTATGCATCTATGTCCCATGAATAGTCCTGCATTATTTACATAAATATTTTTTCTTCTTTAAGTCAAACATTATATTACTAAATCTTTCTTACTGTTGTTTCCTATTGCTCATCACATTGCCTATCTATTCAGATTCCATTTGCTATTTTATTTTCTTCATCAAGTCTTGTTTTCAACCTTAAGTTGCCAAAGTTCATAATATCCATGGTAACATTTTTTCCTTTCTATCTATTTCAAGGAATTGCTTATTTATGCAATGTTGAGTGTTGTGTCTTCGCTTAAGCTATTAAGAATTCTTCAATCAAAACTACTTCTTAAAATACCCTAGAATAGTGAAATGTCTTACCCATTTCAAGCATGTTTATTTGGCATGTGGCTAGATGTAAAACATGATATAAATCTGCACAAGGAACATTGAAACAGACCATGACAGTTTATCTAGTAAATTATATCATCTTTGCTTTTGTCTATTTGCTAATATGCCACAATTCTTTCAACATTTACTAATTGTGTTATATTGAGGAAATTATTAGACTTTCTATGCCTCTGCTTATTAATTTGTCAAAGAAGATAATTATAGTTCAACTTCATATGTTTAAAGTGATAATTAAATAAGTAAATACAGGCAAAATATTTGGAATATTGCCTGTCAAACAGTAAGTATGTAAGGTGGAATATTATTATTATATTTTAGATAAATATTAATGTCAAAAAGTGACAAATATTAATAAAAAAGTCACTTCTCAAATCATAAGTAGTAAAAATTTCCATAGAAAATCATAGTTGTAAAATATTTGCTGAAACTAAGATATTATTATGTTTTTAAAATATTTTTGGAAATGATAGAGAAAAACTACCTAATACAGGTATGATACCTATTCCCATTCACATGTTTAAAAAAATACTATTTTTATATTAGCTCAGTTAAAATTCATGATTGCAAACCTTAAATGGACACTAAGCATTGTTTAGTGATTTGATACACCACATTCTGAAGTGATTCTTTTATCTCTAGCCTCTTCCGAAATTTACATAGACTGTCTTGTATTTCCATTCCCCACATACAGATGACCTTGTGTTGGAAGAGGTCACTGAGAGGACGTGAACACAGGTTGATGGAAAAACTGGACTTGGGAAATTGAAGGCTCCTGATCTCCTCTCCTGTCCTTGGAATGTATGTTCTGTCCACTATGTATAGCTCCACTAGGAACTATTTTAAGGACACAGCCTTTAGAAAGCAATGTGTTACTGAGACCATCTGGACAATGTACATGCCTGAACCTCATTAAGGCCTCTACAAGCTTTTAAGATTCTGGCAGCCTGGTGCAGAGATCTATTGGTCTTGTGGTCAATCAAGACAAACATCGTATGTAAATTCCCTTGCTTATTAAAATTGTCACCTACTAGTTGGGAGTGACCTGCCTCTTTCTTCCATCGCTTCTTGCCCTGTGTATACAACGACCAGATTCAAATTTCACTGAGACAGCTCCCAAGGTTGTAAACCAATACCTTGATACCTTGTTGAAAATTTTAACCCAACTGAAAGTTTTTAATTCATTTTCCCAACACTCATTATGAAGTTCTTCTTGCATACCTCCCACTGTTCTTCAGTCCTATTACACTAGAAGAAATTTTATTTCTCTTGCCTATCTATGTTCAGTCTCTCATAGTCCCGTGTAGATCCAAGTGTCTGACTATATCATATTTCTTCTGGAATTTCTTTGAACATTTTCTGTAAGGGAGTTCTGTTGACAGTTAATTCCTTCAGGTTTTGTTTGTCTCACTAAGTTTTTTTATTTCCTGTAATTTGGAAGGTCATTTTCACTGGTATTGAATTGGGTTTGAAATGATTTTTAGCATACTGATTATTCTACTCTTGTTCTTTTTTGTATAGTGTTGATGATAAGTCTATTCTATTTTTAACATTGTTTCTCTGAAGGAAATTTTTTTTTTTCTTCTGGCTTTCTTGAAGTTTTCTCTTACTCTTTGCTTATAGGGTATGTCTGTTTGTGTGTGTACACATATGCATGTGCAAGTGAGCAACTGTGTGTTTAGATATTTTTCAGGTTGTATTTTATGACCTTAGAGTATTGATTTGCTATCTGTCATATTACTTTTGGAAACATCAGCCATTATTTCTTCAAGATTTTTTCTTCAGGGATTCCAATTAGGCATATATTAGAGCATTTGTATTATGCCACAGATATTAAATATTTTGTTCTCTTTCTTTTATCTTTGCATTTGTTTTTGGATAATATAATCAGCCTATCTTCAAGATTAGGGTCTTTTACAGCTGTGCTGAGTCTACTGATGAGTTCATTAAAGACATTCCTCATCTCCATTCATTGTTTTGAATCTATCTTTTCCATTTGATTCTTTTTTATAATTTCCATTTCACTGTTGAAATTACCTAACTGTTCTGGCCTGTCAACTACTTTTTTTGCTAGAGGCTTTATCAAGTATTATTCATAGTCATTTTAAGTACACTCTCTTGTCCATTCTATATTGTGGCATGTCTAGTTCTCATGATTGCTTTCTGCTGTCTTTGCATACCTCATGAATATTTTGGGTTTTGTTGGTAACTAGATGTTTTATAGGGCAGTATATACCGAGATAAATATTTCCAAGCTTATTCCAAACATTTTTATGAATGTTCTGTTTATTGTTTCAGCTCTAAATATACCCATTTTCTTAGTGATTTATTATTTTATATATGTGAGGGCTGGGCCCCTAGCCAGGGCTCAGTCCCGGGGCTGATCCACCGCAGCTCCCTTTCCCAGTGGTAGTTCTAAGACCTGGTATTTTAGCCTTGCCACCAGCTGGAGAAGATGGCGCCCATTTCCTGCTCACCACCCTTTCCCCTCTTCCCTGTTGGGGATTGGCCCAGCAGACTTCCGTACCCGTGCACAGCTTGTGCTGCCCGCTTAGAGTGGTGCATGACACCTATCCACTTAAAGGTCACACATGATACTGTCCCGGATTGGTTGGGTGACTGAATATAAGGGAGCCTGCCGGGAGGGAGAGGAGCTTTCCGACAACTGCTGTAACCGCCGGGAGAGATTAGACAATAAAGCCTAGAGAAGAATCAAGACCTTGGGCGTGTTGCTTCGGTCCCTGAAGGGTTGCGACAAGTGGCGCCGAAACCCGGGAATCGCTAAACCTCGTCGTGACCTGATCCCCTGACCCTGGCGCCTGCCGATGAAGTAGAGCTTGTAACTCTTCAGGAACGTCACTGGATGCCGTTTGGTCGGCTGGCCAGACCGGGAGAGGGAACTGAGGAGGGTGAGTGGATCGGCGAGCAAACTGAAAGTATACATGGCAGGGCAGACAGCAGGGAGTTGTGGTGGGTGTTTATGTGTAGTGTGTGTGTCCTGTTAGTGTTTGTGACATTGTTTATTATAATATATGGAATGAGGAGGCACAAGTGAAGGTTCGCAGAGCGGCGACGAAATCAAAAGGTTCGCAGAGTGGCGATGAAATCAAAAGGTTCGCGGAATTAGCGACGTAGTCCATCTAAATCATAACTAGGATACTTGCCCCTTTAGAGAGAGGATGGGGATGGAGGCCTCTAGGGTTAGGGCCGAGGAACCTCTGAAAGCGCTCCTTAGAGCTAATGGAACCCCTTTGAAAACGAAGACTGCCAGGGCATTCCTGAACACTATAGAGAATCATGCCCCATGGTTCTTAGATGAAGGAAAAATCACCAGCCCTTTATGGGACAGGCTGGGGGATGACCTACGCCGGGCAGACAAGAGGGAGCCCCTTCCACCAGGGACAATCCCTATTTGGGGTCGAGTAAAAAATTGCCTGAAGGGACAGAAGCCAAGCTGCCGAGAGGCCATCCAAGAGGGGGAGGAAATATTAGAGGAAGTATGAGAAGAGCATGCCTCTGCAAAGGCATTGGAAGGGGGATCTGAACAGGGACTGCCATCTGATAAGGATGAAGATGGGGAACTTTCGGGGAACGAGCTAGAGAACAGGTTTAATAGCAGAGCATCACGCCCGTCATTATATCCCTCCCTTGAACCGTTGAGACTCCAGCCAAGGGAGGAGGGGGAGGCTCACCACACCCCCCTAAAGGCAGATAATGCCAAAGCAGGGCTAGTAACTCCCTCAGCCCCCATTGAACTCTCACGATTAAAACCAGGACCATTCACTTCATGGCCCGAGCCGCCACCTTATCAGCACTGTCACTGTACCGGCTGGCTCCCTGAGGAAGCGAGAAAAGATGGCTGGGCGAGGTGGGTATGCAGAGAAGGGCAGGCAGCATTTCCTGTAATAGAAGACCTGAACACTCAGCAAAGATATCATCAACCCGTAGACTTCAAAATAATCAAAAGCCTGAAGGAGGCCGCCACCACCTATGGGCCTCAGGCTGCCTTTACAGTGTCTATGGTAGAATCAGTGGCCTCCTTGAACCTAACCCCAGATGACTGGGCCAATGTCGCCAGGGCGTCTCTCTCCGGAGGCCAGTATCTGACTTTTAAAACTGCATGGCAGGAGTTTTCCCAGGATACTTCATGGCATAATATTGCAGCAGGGAACCATCAATGGAACCTAGACATGTTAATGGGCTCTGGACCCTACTTAGGGCAGCACAATCAGGTCAACTACCCTCCTGCGGTTTACTTACAGATTTCCACAGCCGCAGTCAGAGCTTGGAAGACCTTACAAGGCACAGGGGATCTACAGGGTCAGCTTTCTAAGGTGTTGCAGGGGCCTAATGAACCCTATGCAGATTTTCTCGCGAGGTTGATGCAAACTGCCGGTAGGATCTTTGGAGATGCAGAAACAGCCATGCCCTTAGTCAAACAGTTAGCATATGAGCAAGCAAACAAATGGTGTAAGGAAGCCATTCGGCCATGGAAAAATAAAGACTTAAACACCTATATTACGGTATGTAGAGACATAAACGATAGTGTAGTTCAAGGGCAAGTGATGGCCGCTGCAATAACTCAAGGACTGCGCAATGTGTGCGGCGGAACCACCCCTCCAGGGGCATGCTTCTATTGTAAGCAGCCAGGTCACTTGAAGAGGGACTGCCCCAAGCTAGGGAGACCAGGAGGTAATGCCGTACCCATCAGGCAACCTCGACTGTGCCCTAGGTGCAGAAAAGGGAACCATTGGGCAAATGAGTGTAGATCAGTGGCCGATGTAGAAGGACGCCCACTGCCTCCACAGCAGCCAAAAAATGGGAGGCAGGGCCCCACACCTCAGGGCCCGCAAATGTATGGGGTGATTCAGCAAATCCCCCAAACACATTATCACCTGACCAATCAGAGCACTCACAAGGAGGCGGAGAACCAAGGAGAGCCACAACAGGGAGTGCCGGACTGGACATCCATGCCACCACCCGCCTCGTACTGACCCCAGAAATGGGAGTTCAAGTAGTGGAGTCCGATTACAGGGGGGCCTTAAAGAGGGGGGTGGTGGGACTCCTTTTAGGCCGCAGTTCCACCACTAGAGCAGGCTTGATAGTCCATCCTGGAGTGATAGATCCAGATTTTGAGGGAATAGTAAAGGTGATGGTCTCCTCCCCGCGAGGCATTACCGCCATAAATCCAGGAGACTGCATCGCTCAAATTCTCATGCTTCCCAGTAACCATGACAATTTTGACAGTAAGAAGGTCATAAGGGAACCTCCGGCTTTGGGTCATCCGGGGCTCCACTAGCTTGTGTCATGCTAGAATTAGGGGACCGGCCTATGTATGTAATCCAAATTAGAGGCAGGGAGTTTGTGGGGCTGTTAGATACCGGGGCAGATCGCAGCATCATCAGGGAAGAAGAGTGGCCTAAAGACTGGCCTCTAAATCGAGCTGCACAAACACTGAGAGGTCTGGGGATAGCCCAGGCACCAATGTACAGTGCAGCCACGCTGCCATGGAAGGACTTAGAGGGGCATCACGGTGTTATTCAACCATACATCCTAAAAATGCCTATGTCCCTATGGGGACGAGATGTGTTAACACAAATGAATTTTAAACTAACCACAGAGACTTTTTACAGTGAGCAGTCTAATGCCATAATGAAAAAACAGGGGTATGCGGGCACTAGAGGACTAGGGAAGGATCTCCAAGGGAAAGAACAACCAATCCTTTTAGCAGGGAGACCACTCAAAGGGCCCAGAGGACCAGGATTGGGTTTTTCTTCGGGGCCACTGAGGGAAAACAGCCTATAGAAATAACATGGCAATCAAAAAGGCCCATGTGGGTACCTCAGTGGCCCCTCACCAAAGAAAAGAAGCAAGCAGCCCACACTTTAGTACAAGAACAGATAGCAGCTGGTTACCTCCAGCCCTCTACCTTGCCATGGAACACACCTATTTTTGTAATTAGGAAAAAGTCTGGCAAGTGGAGATTACTCCATGATCTCAGGGCAGTGAACAGACAGATGGAGCTTATGGGACCTGTACAATTAGGCCTTCCTCTCCCTGTGGCCCTGCCCAGAGGATGGAATTCACTAGTGATAGATATCAAAGACTGTTTCTTCTCCATCCCGCTTCACCCCAGAGACTGTCAAAGGTTTGCCTTTACCGTGCCAGCAGTGAATCATAGTTGTCCCGATGAGCGATATGAGTATTGCCACAGGGCATGGCTAATAGCCCCACCATGTGCCAGACGTATGTAAAGAAGGCCTTACAAACTGTCAGGAAACAGTTTCCCCTGATAATCATCTATCACTATATGGATGACATTTTGCTGTGCAGTGAAGAGGAGAGACAACTGGAGTTGGCTCTGTTTCCTGCAGGAACATTTTGAGGAGTGGAACCTTAAAATAGCCCCTGAAAAGATCCAAACATCCAAAGTAAAGGAATGTTTAGGAATGAGATTGGGAAACACAATGGCCAGGTCATTAAAGGTAACCATAAGGACGGATCCCCTGAAAACTCTAAATGATTTTCAGAAACTACTGGGAGACATTAATTGGGTTCGTCCATATTTGAAACTCACCAATGAAGAGCTAAGTCCCTTATATGACCTCCTGAGGGGAGAACCTGATCTGGCCTCCCCTCGATCACTCACTGAAGAGGCGAGAAAAGCTGTAACATTGGTTCAGTCACGCTTGCAGTTAGTGCAAGTCGAGTGGATTGATTACTCCAAACCAATTGCCTTCATAGTGCTCCCTAGTAATCATAGCCCCACAGGCGTACTGTGGCAAGAGGGCCCTATGCTATGGGTCTACTTGGCACATTCGCCCAGGAAGATCCTGGATTGGTATCCCCAGAGTGTGGCCGAGCTGATCTTGAAAGGTGTCAGGGTATCCACAGAGACGTTCGGTGCCCCTCCAAATACCATCATTACCCCATATACTGCAAAACAAATTGAATGTCTTACCGCCTGCTGTGATGCATGGGCTATCGCCTGCACCATATCTAGTGCCACCTTTGATAATCATTATCCAAAATCCTCCTGGCTCCAGTTTTGCCTAGCTAACCTGATCATTTTCCCTAAAACTACCAGGAGGGAACCCATTCCTAGGGCTAAGGTAACCTTTACCGACGGCTCTAAGGATGGCACCGCCGCAATAGTTACCAATGAACAATCATGGACCCTCACATTCCCGGCGACATCTGCCCAGCAGGTAGAGCTGCTGGCAGTGGTGCAGGCCTTTAAATTATTTCCCCATGAGCCATTTAACCTCCTGTCAGACAGTCAATATGTAGTTAACTCAGTTACCATTATAGAAAATGCAGGGCACGTTAGATAGACATCGCCGGTCGCCGGAACACTTAGAAGCTTGCAGCACCTTATCTGGGATCTGGTCCATCCTTTCTTTATTGGACATATCAGGGCTCATACTCCACTCCCAGGCCCACTTGCCGAAGGAAATAGGAGAGTGGACAAACTAACCCGCAGCCCATACATCCTAGCTTTAGCCAACCCGGTAGAACAGGCCACTAATTACCACAAGCTCTTTCATGTTAATTCCACCACCCTATGGATGAAATATCCTATTACAAGGGAGCAAGCGAGAGCCATAGTCCTCGGCTGTAAATGGTGCATTGCTCTCCTACCCCTACCATCTCAAGGCATAAACCCAAAAGGACTACTACCAAACCACCTGTGGCAAATGGACGTCACACACATCCCCGAATTTGGGAACATGAATATGTTCATGTGTCCGTTGACACATGCTCAGGAGTAATCTTTGCTTCCTGCCACACGGGCGAAAAAGTCCGAGATGTTATTTCCCACTGCCTACAGGCATTCTCTGCCTGGGGCATGCCTAAACACCTGAAGACTGACAATGGACCAGCATATACATCCCGACCGTTTCTGACATTTACTCAGACTCTAAACATTGCTCATACAACGGGTATTCCATACAACCCTCAAGGACAGGGTGTAGTAGAGCGCACACACAGAACACTCAAGGCCACTCTAATAAAACAAAAAGGGGGAATGGGGCAGACTGCAAATCCCCTAAAGATAAACTTAATATCATCCTATTTATATTAAATTTTTTGACATTGGACATAAACGGCCAGAGTGCAGCTGAAAGACACAGTCAGTCTGCCGACCCTGACAGGAAACCCAAAGTACTATGGAAAGACGTGCTGGAAGGTAACTGGAAAGGCCCGGACCCAGTACTTATCTGGACCCAAGGCTCTGTTTGTGTTTTCCCACAGGGCCAACACCAACCTATCTGGGTACTGGAGCGATACGTGAGGCGAGTGGAAAACTCGAGGATGGAAGAATGGAATGCTGATGCTGATAGCGCTCACGATCCTAGGGTGGACCCTGCCGCCAGCGAGACTCGAGCAGAGACAGCTATGGGGAGTAGTAAAGGCATGGCCACTGCCACTGCCCCTGAGTAACCTATCAGCAGAGACTTTGAACAGCCTGTCGCAAGATACCGCTTCTGCGCTGATGCAGCAAAACCTTAATACACACTTGAAGAACGGTATAGTCTTGATGAACCAGCGCGTGGACCTTCTCCAGGAACAACTGGATTTGCTCGGTCAGATATGGCATTTGGGCTGTGTCAGTTCCTACACTGGACTGTGTGTTTCCAGCATTCCGTTCAACAACTTCTCTCGGGCTGCAAACCTATCCTGACAGCTGGGACAGTTGCTGAACACAAACTGGTCTAGCGAACTTGAGGAGTTTACCGCGCAGCTAAGATTAGAAATCATGAATGTTAGCTCTAACACTGTTAATGTTATCTCCATGTCTCAATCAGCTATGACAGTGTTTGATGCTGTAAAGGCTTGGTCTGGGGTGGGAGTTATGGGTGTGATTGTGATCGCTGGACTGCTGCTCCTTGGCAGGGCAATTTGCTCTGTGCGGCAGCAGCAATTACAGGATAGACGAGTGCTGTTGCAAGCGATGGCTGCCCTGGAAGAAGGCGTCTCCCCAAATATATGGCTTCAGATGTTGGATCAGTAGCCAGAGACGGGTAAGATCTGGAGCTGCGCATATCAACCTAAGACAGGGCACAGACCAGAGCTGTCTGCCGCCTGAGGACAGGTAAGAATGCTGCAGACTCTGGGCAACCTAAGACAGGCATGATCCAAAGGCCACACATTATATTAAACAAAGAAGGGAGAGATGTGAGGGCCGGGCCCCTGGCCAGGGCTCGGTCCCAGGGATGATCCACTGCAGCTCCCTTGCCCAGTGGTAGTTCTAAGACCTGGTATTTTAGCCTCGTCACCAGCTGGAAAAGATGGCACCCATTTCCTGCTCACCACCCTTTCCCTTCTTCCCTGTTGGGGATTGGCCCAGCAGACTTCCGTACCCGTGCACAGCTCCTGCTGCCCGCTTAGAGTGGCGTGTGACATCTATCCGCTTAAAGGTCACGCATGATACTGTCCCGGATTGGTTGGGTGACTGAATATAAGGGAGCCCGCCGGGAGGGAGAGGAGCTTCCCGACAACTGCTGTAACCGCTGGGAGAGATTAGACAATAAAGCCTAGAGAAGAATCAAGACCTTGGGTGTGTTGCTTCGGTCCCTGAAGGGTTGCGACAATATATGCATGGTACTGAGGCATTTTCCATTTCAAAATTGTTGTTTTGGCTATCTTACTGTTATTAAGCTATTTCATTTTTGTGTATGGTGGAAGAAGAAGACATGTATGATTCTATTATTTGGCATTTTCTGAGACTTTTGTTGGTGAAAGAGAACATGGTCAACTTTCATTTCAAGTATGCTTGAAACAAATGACTATCCTCCAGTCAGCTTATAAATGCCATCTTTTAAAATTTGTGCCAGAAAGGAACGTCATAGTGTTGATTAACTCTGGACTATGTCAGGATCTTTAAGTATTTTTTTAAACCCATGCTTGGTTAATATCTTTAATACTCATAATCCATAAGTCTACATATACCTTGCTCATTTAAAACATTCCCACCCTAGTTTAAAATCACCACTCTGGGAATATAAATGTAAAACACATATAAATTTTCACTAAAAGGTACTGTATGTAATAACTAACCACAAAAGTCTATCTAAATAACTGCTGTGTGTGTATGTGTGTGTGTGTGTGTGTGTGTGTGTGTGTGTGTGTGTGTGTATACATCTGCATGTGTCTGTGGAGGAGACCTAGAGACATTTTGATTAGTTTAGTACTTTTATAGACAAGGAGGTCAGGAGATGGAACAATCTATTAAAGATACCTTCAGCTTTTGCAGAGCAAGTAGAGCTGCACTATCTCAGAATCCTTTCTAGTTTTTAAGTTAACTAACTCTTTAATTGGAAGATAGAGAAAAGATTATGGACATGAGCTGCATCATACACAGCATCTCCTTAAGCACCAATGTAGAAGTTGAAAAAAAATAGATAATTTTTTTAGTTTCATAGACCTTAACATAAGTAAGCAAAATTAGGAAAATTGTTTGAATTTATTTATTCCTAATTGAAATTTTATTTTTTTCTTTCTCTTTTGAAACACGGCATTTTTATTTATTATTGTATATCCTATCGTAGAGCCCAAGCTTTTCAGTTAAAATGATTGCTTTAGGTTTTGGTGCGGTTTGCAAATGCACATCAGTTACCATGTTTACCTTCATATCCGAAATCTTCAGAGCCTGATCCCATCTTAATCCAATCTTCCTTTTGCTTCTCTCCTGGATCAGATAACATAAATGGATTTCTTCGAACACTCTTTACTTTTTATAATACCTTGTTTTCCAAGACTGTAGTAATCAGAGGGTGGAATGAAGAACAAAATCAGTAAGAAAAAAATGCATCCATCCCTTTTTTTAGTCAACGATGAATGTGACAGTCGGGCTATGGAGCAGTAAACGGCTGAAGCATCAGCATCTATGCAACAGCAGCATCTTCTGGACAAAATGAAAAAAACGTGGAATGAGAGCAATGAGACTGCATTTAATGGAAACTAGGCACTTGCTAAGAAACTCAGTTTCTTTTCAGGACATTATTAGAAACATAAATAAATAAAACTGAAAATAGAAAATATGTAAGCCACAATAAGTGTTTATAAATCTCCTAATCTTTCACTTAAATATGGCACTCTGAGTTTGATTTAACTTTCCTAATTCTTAAAGAAGGGGATTATCCTAGATAATTATGCCACATAAAATCAGATCTGTTAAAAAAATTATGTGCACTTTTTTTTTTATAACTCTCACATTATGACAACTACACCATCATTTTCAGCTGGGCATCTTTCTTATCCTGCCAACTTTAACTGAATTCTGTGATTTAGCATTGTCATCAACAGTGTATGATAAACAGTACCATATATAAGTGTTTATTTAAATATAATTGAATTGGCATTTGTTCTCTTCTTAATAGCTTTCTTCAGAAAACAATAATTATATTGAGGTATATATCAATCTTATCTTTATCCTTTGGCTTTAGGAATTTGAAATAAAACTTATTTTTATACTTAAGGGTACTGATAGAATCCTGTGCATAGTAAAGAGAGTTGGACAGGAAAAGAAACCAATAATAATATTGAATGAGGTTTCCACACCCAGCCCCCACACAGGTGCAAAGGTTACAAGTCTATACTTAAGAATTTTTATAAAGAGTGCACTTAGTTTGGGTCTATATAACACACAGAAGCACACAATAATTACACTACAGGTTTACCAGTACCAAAATCAGACATTAAATGAAAACACTTTTTTTTTTAAATTAAAGTGTCACTGATATATAATCTTATGAAGGTTTCACATGAGCAGCACTGTAGTTCCAACATTCACCCATATTATCAGGTCTCCCACCACCCTGTTGCGATCACTGTCCATCAGCATAGTAGCTATGGAGTGTAAATGGAGACACTTTCATACATTTGTGTATAAAACAAAATAGCAGTCTTCTCATGACCTGTTTTCTTTGGCCAAATATGCTTCCTCATAATTTATGCAAGATCTATCTGTGTGTAGAATTCTGAATCTTTTGTGGATTATGTGGGAAGAACATTACAACATTAGTGAACAAAGTGTTTATTATATGATTTTTGTATAATACTTGAATTCAGTGAAATAGCTTTTCATCACATGTCTCTGGAAAACGGTTATAAAATTGTATTAAGCATTACATGTCTTAAATAATTAGATGCCTTCTTTCTTGGGCACTAGAGAAAACTGCCTGTTTACTCTCAAAAAACTTTGCATTCTTCACACCATTGCTCAAAGTTGCTTCTTTCTTCCTTTGAGCTAGCAATCAAGTTCCAAAGTTTGAATCCTTAAATATTTTCTCAATAAAAGCCAGTCTCTAATTCAACAAGTTTTTGTAGTAGCTGCTGAGGGAATAAAGTAGTCTCCACATGATTACATATATTAATTTCTAGCCTCTGTAAACACTCACACACTCACAATCTATTCCCATTTTCTGCTTCAAAGGATATTTTCATTTAGAGTTCCTAAAAATTAATTTTTTTGAAAACAGATAATTTTCCAGGTGCTTACATATTAAATATTGCCAAGCTCCACATGTGAGAGAATTTGATTATTCCTGGATCAAAGCTTGAAGTGTATTAAATTAAAACATTATTTTTAAAGTCATATGAAAAATTCAAATCTGTATTTCCTTAGAACAGTTTACGTTACAAGATGACACTTTATATTTCAAATGGATTCAGTATTTCCAGGCAGTACAGACAGTAAAAAGAAATAAGATTAATTTTTTCTTGTATATATCTCTGGGCTTCTACTGTGCTAACCTTTGTGGGAATACAGCTCAAAAAAGTTTTATGATGTGATGGTTTTCTTGGAGCTTCCTTATGTAGCACAATAACTTTAAGTTTTAAGCAAAATCACTTTCCAGATACAAATTCCTAAAGGGATAGAGATAGAATAGAGGGGGATTATTTTACCTATTATTGCAGACATTCCCTGAGGCCTGCATGTTTCATATTTACATGTCTGTGATACATCATAGCTTGCTAGTCTCAGGATACATTTTCTACATTGTACCTAACTCTGAATCCTTTCTCCTTTGCAAATTGGTGACCTCCTTTCCTTTCTTGGAAGTACTCACTTCCATTGGGGGAGGAGGACAAAAATGTAGCTATGAGGGACTTTAATAAATCAGTACCTCACATATACTTCTTATTTCCTTAATACATGGATATTCTCCTGGATGATGATTGAAAGTAAAGCAATTGTGCAGAAAAGTCTAATTGGATCTGATACAACTGCTTGATGGAGTCCAAAGCATAACTGAAATGTTTCTAAGCATTCCGTAGAGTGAATGGCTTTCTCCTCAAACCACATAAAGGACTTAAATGGAGGCTGATGCTGATGGTATTGGTATTAGAGAGAAGAATGTTAACTCACTGGGTTTGTCTAGATAACCACTATGTAAAAATAAAAATATTAACATCTATTTAAAATATACTTTAGTTGAGTGGAAACTCTTCTACATCTACAGGATATTCTCAAAATGTCTAGAAAAAAGTAGGGCTAATTGATATCAGGTAAATTCACCGTGGGTTTATGTACTATAAAGAAAAATGGAATGTTCACTATATATTTCAAACAGTAAAGACTGTGTTTAATACTATTGTTCAAGAAGTTATCAAGCCTTAGATTAATATGAAGTAAAGCAGTAGAAACCAAGACCCTTCTATTGAGTTAGAAATTATAAATGTTAGGCTTGCAAATCGTTTTGGGGCAAGAAAATTCCAGCTATTCTGGTGGGTCTTTGCCCGAAGCTGAAGAGACTGGTTTTCTGTCTCATTCATAGTGAGATATCCTATAGAGGGGAATGCCAAAGCATAATGTAAGACCGTTCCTCAAGGGAAATCACTTTCAGCTTAAACATGAAATGAAAGAAACAAGAGTGTTTCCCGCTAAGCAATAAGTAATTCTTTCAAAATCAAATCTGAACTCTATCATTTATTAGATCCAGGCAGGTGTCCTATTCCATTTGTGTGTATGTGTATGTGTGTATCTCATTAATTTCTGCCACAGGGAATAGATACAAATATCTTGAGTAGAAGAATTGATAAAGAATATGCAAAATTTTTCATTCCTTTGTTGAATATCTTTACAATATCATAGGAGACTTAGGCAAGAAGCTCTGCAGATAATGCTGATACACACACACACTTAGAGTCACATCTAGACAATTCAACTCATGAAAGCACATGTCATTATTTGGCTCCTAGAGACTACTGAGATGCAATAAAGCAAATGTTATTTGAGTTAAAATAAAAGTTTTAGTTTATTTTCTCAATAATGATATATTGAACAGAAATCATAAATTAGGGAAAAATATAGAAATTTTTTAGATCATCCAAATCCTTAAATATACTCCTTAGAAATCATCTAATCCAATGCCCTTACTGGCATATTAGACTGCTGTATAATACCTCTGAATTTTTTCTTTAATCTGTGCTTGAATTATTCCACTTTTGAGGGCTTATTCATTTGTGAGACATCTATTCCATTTTTGGATAAAGCTTCTTTTTATAAACCATCTCCTTGTAATGATCCTAAAATTCTACTTCTTAGCCTAAACTTTGCTTCTGAAGCTACAAGTTAAATGAATATGGCTTTCTCATAAAACATTAGAAATATTTTATAATATTATAAATGCTTCAAATATTAGAAAATGGAAGGTTTTACCCCTATATTTTTTTTAAATGTCAAAATTTGAGGTTTACTACTTATATATAGTATGTAATTATATATATATATGAATATACACACACATATTTAGGGAATACAAAAACTCACATAATTCAGTTCTGAATGTTTAAACCTCTATATTCAGGTTGAACATTCTGTACACAACACATGAGAAATATAATTCTACATTTTCTTGATACAAGATGTTCCTCCTAAGTTATTTTTGCCCACTTAATTGAATCATACCCCTTCATGTATGTCACCGCTCTTTTTCCTAATACAAGCTTTAATTCTAATGAGCCTAAAACATATTACCATTGATTTCATGTGCAAAGAATACTCAATGTAATCTAATATTCCCATGATGAGTCATATTATACAAATGAACATCAGTTATTGTATCAGGCTATAATACAAACATTTTCTTAATTCCCTGCATTGCTAGGTTATCAGTTGTTGTTCCTGCTGCCATTGTACTTGGATAACAAACAAGTTTCTTGTCCTAATTGGCTGCTTGTAAAATTCCGAGGTCTGAAAATCATAGATGAAAGCTTTTTAGACTGTCTTGCAAATAAAATAATGTCTATTCAATAAGTGTCTAAGTATACTAACAGTGGAAAACTCTATACACTCTTAAGCTGAAGACTTCGTGATACGTTTTCAATGGTTCAGTGCTCAGATAAAATTTACATTTTCTTTTGGCTTTAGAACCATGATAAATACAGGATTGTGTTTGTATCCCAATGCAACACTTTCTAGCTAAATGACCTGGGCATTTTAAATCCTCACAGAGTCTTGAATCAGTCCAGTTAAAAGAAATAAGAATGAAAATATCTACATTTCAGAAATATTTTGAACATTTTATAAAGAAAAGCACACAAAGTTCTAGAAAGTGCATAGAAACTCTAAATACTTAACAATTTACATTTTCTTTTTTCTATTTAATCTAAATCCATGCCTATACATACATCTCTCTTGAAGTCTACATTGTCATCTATGTCTATGTTTCCATCTATTGCCTATATCCATATATAACAGTTTGCAACTGTGTGTCTGGGTTGGGGGTGGGGTGGATGCATGTAGAAGCAAACCAAACTCAGTAACTACATTAAGCATAGATCTATATTTCATTAACTTACAAAGGGAGCTTAGCCTGATGTCATCAGTGGAGAGAGAGGATAAGTATACTTAATGATAAGGAGTGAATCAGTGAAATTCATTAAGACAGGAGGAAATCAAAAGAAATAATTTGCATACAGACATTTTATTGTTACATAGAATTTTCAAGGCAGATTTATGTAATAAAGAAATTCTCAAAGACATTCTTATTTTTTATCATTGAAGTCTCAATGTTTGTTCTATTTAGTGCCCAATAATCAAATCCAAAAAATAGTCTAAATTTTGGAAGGATATTGTTGACTATATATAGCAATTTCATAAAATTCTTTAAATTGACAGTTACATTCTTTCACAAATAAAATAACTCTTTTTAGTTTGAAAAAACTATTTAGGGCATTGAATGCTGTTATGTATTTTTTCCCTTAGACAAGAAAATAGAATGTAATCAAAGGACATAAATGGTATCACAGTAATTAATAATGGAAAATGCAATAACTATGCATGGATAAGTCTATATTTTAGGAAGGTATACAAGTACAATTAACTAATATTGACTGGCCAAGGTGTAATAATCACCAAAGCAATCAAAATCACAACAAATTTCCTTACCCAGATCATCATGTGCATTAGTTTTATAGTTTTATATTCATCATAAAATAAATATATATTAACATTATGTGGAAGTTTATGCTCTAGGATCTCTAACATACTTCTCAATTTTACCTAATGTAAATGTGAATTTCAAGAATGAAAAAGAACCTTATAACTTCTCATTTTATTAGAGATATGTTGTAGTTTGTTTTCTATACCTTTTAGGAAATAGCCTATATTTGTAATTCATCTTCTTTTTTAGTAACTGATAACTTATAAACAGATTCTTGCCACTTCAAAATTAGAATGAATTCTTATGTTTGAATAAAGTCAAAAGAGACAAAAATGGTATATTTTAATTTTCTTCCAACAAAGAAGAATCATGAAAAGTTGAAAGTTCTATAGAAGTTATAGATTTAAGTAAATCATGTATAAAATGTATGTCAATATTAACTATGCAGTGCTATATTTAGGACTAGAACTCAGTTCTCCAGAGCTCATATCCTGATATTTAAATTGCCAAATTCCAAAATTTTTGTATGCTTATCACGTGGTTATCATGACAAATGACTTTCTTATAAGAGTCATAATTTAAAATTTTTATAATTCATCATTTCATCTAATTAACCGCTTATTTATTGCTAAATACAGAGATAATGCAATTCACATAGAATGTGGAAACATAGATTATATCTAATAACTTATTGCTAAACTTGTAGAAAGTGGCACTAAGTACTTTTAACCATAGAGGAAATCTAATTCTATTTTGGTTAATATACTCTCTAGTCTGCATTGGCATTGTATGACACTTTATATCTCTATAAATTTCACCATCTGCAAGTATATCATTGTCTCTGCTCTCTCTTAAATGGTAATGAAATGCTAGAAGAGGAAACAAATATTGTTGATTAATGCAAAGATGCCAGGAAAGATGTATTAAATTAGCAAATTACAGTTTCAGGAAGGAGAAAAACAATAGCAAACTGCTGGACTTAAACCTAAGTTTAAGGATAATTTTATCAAAATAAATAGTGTGGTTAAAGGACAAAGATTAAAAACTGGGGAAAATAAAAGACCCAACTCAATGCTGCTACAGGAAATACACTAAAATATATAAATAAATAAAATGTACATAGAATGAAAAGGGAAAATGGAAAAGATGTACCCATAAAAACTAACCAAAGGAGGATGGTTTAGCTATATTAATATCAAGCAAACCCTATTTAAAAGCAAAAGATATCATAAGAAATCAAGACTGAAATCTCTTAGGTAAAATGTACCATGACCCCTAAACTATGATAATAACTAATCTTTAAAATATATAAGCATTGACAAAATATATAAAAATTAATGTATTTGCTTTACAAAAGGTGTAAAGCACTAGACTAGGTCACAAAAAGATAAAATTTGATAGTAAAGGTAACAGCAGGAAAAGTTAAACTAGAAACCTTACAAATAAACAAAGCTAAGAATATGTCTCCACATAAATGATTAAGTTGGATAAACTCAATAGGCAAATATGTAAAAACTCATATTGGTATTAACAATATTCTTTTTTAAAAAAGATACTAAAAATTATACATAGATATCCAAAGAATGATAATAGGATATACTGAAAAAGCTTATCCCAAATAATTTAAGATAAATAAAATATAAACTCCCTGATAAAATTTGCTAACACTGTCAGCAACATAAATAAAATATTGGTCTAGAACTATGAGTATTAAAGAACTTGAATTCATTAATTAAATTAATTATGCACAAAGAAATCCCCCGCCAAAATGGTTATACTGTTAATTTCTTCCAAATACCAAGCAAGAATTCATTCCAATAATTCATAAAAAACTTTCAGAGCATATAAAAGTAAGAATAATCAAGATCACTTTATGAATCAAGAATAAACAATACAAAAATTATTTTAAAATGTGGACTTCTGGCAAAAAAGATGGTAGAGTAGAAAGGCAAGGTAGAAACCCTTTCCCACACACACCAAGGAAGCAACCATAGCAAAAATGACTGACACTGAAAATGATCTGAAGACTGAAGACTGAAGAACAGGTCATGTATACCTGGTGAGGAAGAGAAGCCCATGGAGAGAAGGGCAAAGTGGCAGAGCTGTTACCAGCTGGGGCCCAAACACTTCTCCTTCCCAGCCCACAAGAGGGAGGGAGAGGAACAGAGTGGGGAGGGAATAAGCACTCAGGAACTCTGCACACCTGGCCCTAGAGATCTGCCCTGGGAACACAAGTCCACATTGCACTGGGCTTTGGTGCTTAATAGTGCTGGACACCAGAGAGAGTTGGAGCACATTGGGAGGCTGAGACCCCTGCCTTTAGTGGAGGAGCGGCACAATCCATTGGTCCTGCTGAGACCCAACACAGAGGCGGCAGTTTGAAAGATTTATCAGCAGCAGCAAAGGTGCCAGAGGGGCAGGGAATGGACAGAGTTCTCTCCAGAGGAGAAAGGGCAAGTGGATGATGTTTCCCCAGCCCTCCCTCAGCCCAACTGGTCAGGCACTCAAGAAGCCTGCTCCATACACTTTACCCACCCCGTGGAGGCTCAACCCTGAGGAGCTTCTCTGTGCACCTGCCTACCCACCCCACTTGGCCCAGCAGTGGTCAGACTGTTGCCTGGAAGGTGGAGGGAGACTCGCCTGCCTGGCAGGCAGAAGAAGGCTTTCCCAGCTTTCCTAGCCCTCTCTCAGCTCAACAGGGGTAGCACCTGCAGGAGCCACCTCCAATGCTCCTTGCTCCTCATTGGCAGTCCAGCCCTACACCAAGATCCCCTGAATACCCACCCCTACCACTCTACCAGCCCAGCAACCCACAACATCCCAACAGAAGCATAATTGCATGGCTCACAAAGGACCAGCTGAGGTGAGCTGTCAGTCATGGTGGTCTGAGATTAGCTTCAGAAGGGCAGAAAGGTGGCCTCACCCACAGTGATCCCAGCAGAAGCTCTAGGGCATGACCCACAAATAACCTCTGCTGACAGAGATCAGCCACTGCAGGCAGACAGGCAGAAAGGTGGACCCACTCACAGCCCACCAACAGCAACTGTGGCTCCACCACAAAGGAGTGCCAGGTACAGATGAGCAGAATCTTGAGCTTCTGGGCACCTCAGGACACCTTCTTCATAAAGCCATTACTCTCTAGACCAGGAGGCATAGTGGAACTATTTAATGCAAAGGAAGAAACACAGAAGCCCAGACAAAATGAGGAGGCAGAGGAATATGTTCCAAATATAACCACAGGATAGGACACCAGAAAGAGGGCTAAATGAAACAGATCACCAATCTTCTTGATAAAGATTTCAAAATAACAATCATAAATATGCTCATTGATCTGCAGAAATGTATTGATGATCTTGGGGAAGGTTTCAACAAAGAAAAGAGTTAAAAAAGAGACACAACCAGCTGAAGAATACAGTTATTGAAGTGAAAAATACAATGGAGGGAATGAATAATAGAATGCTGCAAGTGGAGGAGATAATCAGATGGAAATTAGATAATAGGAACACAGTGAAGCTGAGAAACAGAGAGTAAAAAGGATCTCTAGAATCAAGAGGATGCTAATAGGGTATGGGACTACTCCAAATGAAACAATATTCACACAATAGGGGTACCAGAAGGAGAAGAGAGAGACAAAGGCATAGAAAGTCTGTTTGAAGAAATATTTGCTGAAAACTTTCTCAGTCTGAGGAAGGAAACAGACATCTTGGTTCAGAAAATACAGAGAGCTGCTAACAAAAGGAATCCCAGAAAGACAACACAAAAATTATAAAATAATTAGAATGACAAAGATTTGGAATAATTTTTTTGCCTCTCTCTAGCTACTTTCACTAGAGAGAGGCAAAAAAATTATTTATAAGGGCAACTCCATAAGGCTATCAGCAGATTTCTCAGCAGAAATTTTACAGGCCAGAAGGCAGTAGCATGAAATATTTAATGTATTGAAACAGAAGGACCTTCAACCAAGAATCCTTTACCTACCAAACTTATCATTCAGAATTGAAGAAGAGATTAAAAATTTCCCAGATAAACAAACGTTAAAAGAATTCACCACCATTAAGCTGAAAGCTTTTCCTCTAATATCAGGAACAAGACAAGGATGTCCACTCCCACTCCACTTACATAACATAGTACTGGAAGTCATGTTTTATTCTTTATTCTGTTACAATCACATATTACATTGAATGATTTCATATATTAGAACAACAAACTTTGCATTCTTGACTTAAATCCCCCTTGATCTTTTTTTCTTTTCTGTATCACAGATTACCAATGTCCTATTAAGTTCAAATTTGTCCAGGACTAATCACCTTTATCCATTGTTCTAATAACTTCAAATAACCACAAGTTTGGTAGTTATTAAAATGAATTTCCCATTTTAACTCTATAGAAAATACGTGATTAAATAACATCATATTTAAGAATAAGCATATTCTAATATACGGCATTAAACCTGTACAACACATGGTAAAAAATACAGAGTATGTGTGTGTGTTTGTGTGTATGTGTGTGTGTGTGTATATATATATATGTATATATATATATTCTAATTTATTACATATAAATATGATAGTCCTGCTATAAGGCTAAAGAATGATAACTGACGTTGACAATGATAAAATGAGGGTAAGGCAAGATCTTGAAAGAATGTCTTTGGAAAACAGCAAAGACATACTTTTGAGTCTAGTTCTTCTATGTAACAATTAAGTGGTTACTAAATGTTCTTGAATTCTAGTTTATCTAAAAAAATAAAATTTATAAAATGATTAAATGTTAACTTCAAAAGACATGAATATAAAAATATTAATCTTAACAGTCAACTACTACTACAATCACAAACAGAAACATTTTTGATAACATTATTTTTTCCATTTATTGCCTTTTTTTTATTTCTGCATACCCTATTATACATATGCTGCATGTTTGCTTTTATAAAGGATGAAGTATCTAAATTCCACTGGGATCAAATTAACTGCTGTTGAACACATGGTTCTACCTTTTGAGTAAGGATTTGAATGCATGAAGTTTGAAATCTTTACTCTTTTACCTACACTGTGTAATATATGTGAATACTCTTCACTAATAACTTAATCATTTGTACAATCTTTCTCTTTTCCTGGGTAAACAGAAGCTCCAGCATATTCATAAATATGTAAATACAAAGCAGAGTCAGTAGACATTTGTTTTGTTCCTGTAGCCTGATACAGTTCAGCTGCAGTGATACAAATCAATTTGGAGTATCACTCTCACAGCACTATGGCAACAAAGATCTCCAAATGAATGGAAAATTACAAGGGTTAGATTTATCCATTTACCAAATGAAAACTACAATCTTGTTCTCCTCTTAGTATAGAGAAATCCAGTAAAAATACTTCATTCTCAAATGCCAAGCACTGCTTTTTGAGCAATTACTGTACCAACTCTTCCTTTCCTAACTGTACATTTGTGAGTTTTATGTACCAACCAATCAAGACTATTTACTTCACGTAGAACTTCTGCCAAAAAGGCAATTTTGTGTATAAATGGCTCCAATCTGGGAAGCCATCCAAAAGAAGCTGTTCAGGTGAGTAACAGTGTGATTTACATGCAGGTGCAAAACATAAACTTAGAAATAGTTTGAAAAAGCTAACTAAAGATAAGGAGTAGAATTGAGTTAACTAGACAGATAAATCACTACCCTTTCTATATTTTAAACACTCTAGAATTGTTCTATTTTTGTTTTGTTATTATTTTTAGATTTACAAGAATACATCTTATTTGAGGTTTGCTTATGTGTTTGATTTTTAGGGAAATTGATATTAAGGTAATGACTCATGGCCACACAGAATCTAATGGTAAAAAATACTGTGGAGTAGAAAAGAGATCTTTCTTGCTTGACTAAAAAGAAAATCACTCCAAGGGGATGCATTCATATACCTGAAGATAAAATGCAACTTTTCTTTCACCTTCTCAGTCCTTCATACAACTCTTTTATTTCTTTATTTACTTTTAATAACATGCTACATAAAGCAACCACGTAAATCATCAAACCAAAATTAGGGGGGAAAAAGGGCTTTAGGTTGTTCAAGAAGTTCAAAATACATTCATCTGCGCTATTTCCCCTGGGCCATTTTAGAAGTTAAAAAGAAGTTATGAAACATGAAATGTAAAATAAGGGATTGAATCATAGTTTGTGAGAAGTAGATGTGTCACATGTTTCTCTCCTTTGTCTTGGGTAGTCTTTTAGTATTGATTGGCTAACAGCTGTGTCTGGGATTCAGGAGAAACACACATAAGAAAGCTGATGGAGCATCTGATCACTGATATTTCAATGTCAGCACCAACAGGTATTAGAAATGGAAACTTGAGAGTTCTGAATCTTAATTTCCTTATCTGATATTAATACCTCACTGACTACCCTTCAAGTTGGCTATAAGGGTACATGGTGTAATAGCAATAAAACTTTTTTTCATAAAATGGATTACTAAATGGATTTTATAGGAATCAAAAGGAAAGCATTTTTAAATTATTTAAAGAGTAAATGTAGTGATTTACAAAATGTTTCTAGCAAGTATCTTGATACTACAAGTACAGTTAACTTCTCTTAGATTCCTATGCAGGGGCTTTAACAAAAGTGGTTCTAATATGTTAAATAAAATATGATAATCTTTCCTACATATGAGAACTAAAAGGATATTAAATATGTGCAGTTGTGGTTTGGTGTGGTCACTGCTTTATTACAAGTATTTCAAACGAGCATTAAGCATGAAAATTCCATATGATCTCAGCATACTTTAGGAAAAACATAGCTTTACTACTACTATGAAGTAGATGAATATCGACCATAATCAGCCCTGAATATTAGGTGGATTGCTGGCTTTATAGTTAGCCATGCTTGAATTTACATTTTATTTCTGGCCCATGTTAAAGATTAAAGCCTATGACCTTGGAAAAGGCACATAACTGTTTGAGTCTTCTTTATTGTAATAGTATAAAAGAACATAGGGAATAGATGTAAGAGAGAAAAGAATTGGTAAAGAGGGAGGCATTTCAGAAATAAATAAGGGAAGTGAAATTAAGCCTATACAAACCCTAAGAAATTGTTTATAAAACTTGTTTAACAATATCTCTTTGTTCTAGTTGTAGAGGAGATGCAAAGGAAATGGTCTAAGATGTAAATAACCATGTAAATTTGTTTGTACTCTTACACAATTTTTAACCTAATATTTTTGTATATTCACATTCCTGTGAATTTTACTGACAGAATCTGACTTTATTTTCCTGGCTTACTTACTAAGTAGTAATTAATTCTTAAAGTGCAGATATGACTTTAATACTTCACCTAAGTTTCTAATCCTGAAATTTAATCATTTTTCTCCAATAATTCTTGTGCATTGATGAAATACATCATATTGATTAGTTGGATAATCATCAGTATGGCTTCGTAAGAGAGCACTAATTACATTAGTAGAAAATAAAAATCGTTTTCAGCAAATACTAGGTAAGCATTGGTTGTATAATAGGGGTTCCAACATTATGGGTGTTGAGCACATGTTTGAGTAAAAGCTTCCCCAGGAATATGTGGTAAAATCTTAGATAAAAAGTGTGGTGACAAATGGAAGTATGCTGCATAGAGATGTGGGGAATTTAGTTGTGAGAAAAAGCAATTCATAGAGAGTAAAATGGGATAATTTATATGTGAATGGAATCAGTATAAATTGCTATTTTCCTAAGTAGACACAGCTATGCATTGGAAGTATCTGCTTTAGTGATCTAAGGAATTGGAGAAATGTGTATGGTTAAAGTAAATGTTCTTATACATATAAAATATTTTATTGTCATTTATTAACCACTAATAGCAATCTAATGTCCATCTATAGTTATAAACATGGCATCATAAAAGTCCATATTATCAGTAAAATAAAATAAAAGACTAATTAGAAAATTTAAAACAATTAAAAATTTAAATATACAATATAAAGTGAAATTCCCCAGCAAAAATAATCACTCAAAATAAACAATCATGTTCATTATATGCTTCCACATGTTTCCTATTATGTACACAAATTCACATCCACAGGAGGGCATGTGATTATCCAACTAGATCTCTTACTGTATGGTATTCCAATATATGGAGATACAATTAATTTTGGCCATTAGAATTTACTATTATTATAAATTATTACACATTAATTATTCATTCATAATATGTTTATATATCTGTGTGAATTTAGACTATACATATATTCACATAGTATACATCTTAATAGTGAATTTGCTTTGCTAAAGTTTATGTGCATTCCACAGATAAGTACATATGGTCAAATTCCCCTTCAAGCTTATGTTAGCAATTATAAATCTCATTAAGTTACAGTGTGTTTTCCTCTCATACCTGTAATTTAACAAAATATTTAAAAATATTTTCTAAATGGTAGCTGAACATTCACATAAATTGACTGCTCTTTTTAATGTTCCTATTTGTCATCACATTTCACTTCTTCACCCATGTTTATTTGCCATTTTTACTTTTCTACTGTAAATTGCCTTTTTGTATTCTTTGCACAAATACTGTTCTGCTCTTTTATTGCTGATTTGTTGGCTATGAATATTGTGTTCTTTTAATATATAGATAAAATAATGTAGATTTTACAAGTAGCTTTTTTTATAGTAACTATTCTTCAGTGAGAGTTTATAATTTGACAATTACTACTTGGTGTCATACCAAAAATAAAACTTACCTGAGACATTATATCATTCTTTCTAATGCTGTTTTTTAGATTTCTGATATATAAATTATTTTTTTATTAAATTAATTAAACTTGTTTAATTTGTTCAGGCAACTGGTTAATTTTAAGGCACTGAATATTACTACTCCCCTATCAGTGAGTCAAAAAGCTAAATTTATCATATATTAAATTAATATATCTCATAAAATTCGTATTCCTTTAATATTTTTTGAAATGTGATTGTTATGATTCTCATGATTCTTATTTTAGAAGATTTTATTGGCCTTTTAAATTTGTTTTACCATTATTGTCAACTTGTTAAAGTTTTAGTCAAATTTTTATTAGAATTATCAATACTACCTTCAGCTCTTGCCAAATGGTACTCTCAAACTTGACAGTTCACCAGAACCAGTAATAGAGACTTTAAGCACAATGAGTATACTTACTATCTTCTGTAACATTATCAAATATGTGACATCCCTCAATGTTGATTATTCAATTAGTCTAAGTTACTCAAGAGGAGAGGATTGCAAGAGGCAATGAAAACCATTAAATGGAGATCCTAAGAGGCTACCTTAGTGCCTGTGTACCTGCAAAGCTATATGAAAACATTGAGAAAGGGAATCTACAGACCAACATCCCTCATGAACATAGATATAAGTATCTTCAACAATGTATCAGCAAATTAAAGATAGCAATAAATAAAATGATAATACACTTTGACCAAATGGGGTTCATCCCAGAAATACAAAGGCTGTTCAATTTTCAAAATCAGCCATGTAATTCACCATACTAACAGACATATAAAAATTAATATTTATCATCACAAAGATTAGAAAAATTATATTCAATCATATTCAGCAGCCATCCATGATAAAAATCCCTCAGCCAGATAGGAATATGTTTTCCTTGCCCTAATGTAATAAAGTTGTATAAACGAAACTCCACAGCTATCATATTATATCATACTGAAAGACTGAATGTTCCCTCAATGATAGGGACTGAACTGTGTTCCCCCTAATTTCACATGATGAAACTCTAACTTCTTTGTAAATACTGACAAGGTGGACTCAAATTTATTCAGAAGAAAAAGGAACTACAATACCCCAAAAAAATTCTGAAAAAGAAGAAATTTGGAAGACTCATACTGCCAGTTTTTAATATTTACTATAAAACATTACTAAGAAAATATTGTACTTCTTAAAGGATAAATACAAAGATCAATGAGACAGAATAGAGACCCAAAATAACTGACACCAACAGAGTATCTTGATTCATCACAAAAATGCAAAGGTCATTCAGTGAAGAAACTTCAGTACCTTCAACTAATATTAGTGGGATAACTGACTATCCAAATGCAAAACATAATTTTCACATTTAGACCTTATCTTACATCTTACACAAAAATTAATTCAATATAGATAATAAACCTTAATATAAAATATGAAACTATAAAATATTTAGAGAAAACATAGAAGAAAATCTTTGTGACCTTGGGTTTTCCAACGAGTTTCTAGACACTTGCTCATTATTATGATCTTTGTTTATATGAGATTGGTTTTATTAAAAAAACATGAAATTACACATTAACAATAACACAGATTATCCAGTTCTAATTAATTCAACATTATACAGTATTTATTTCTTCTTAAAATTTGGGATATACATAATGGATAGTCACTGTAACACAAAGTTCAGTATATACGTAAAATCAAATAGAATACATTCACGCACCTGAACTACATTGTCAACATGGATAAATCTAACAACAATAAAGAGACTTTTACAAAGATACATTAATTTTAAGTTAATATATTCAATATTCAAAGAATAATTTTGTATAGATAGAACTATAAAGATAAGATATATATGTCCTACACATATATAAAGATATGGATGGGATAAGTCCCAAAATCAATATAATGAGCATACTCTTCATAAGGGAGAAATGTGTTCATCATGATAAAATTAGTTTTGACTTTATTCATAATATTTATTTCTTTAAGCTAGAAGAAATCTACATAGTTGTGCATTAAATACTCTCAATAAATTTCCCCAGTTTGATAGCCTTTATAACAAACATGATAAATTGCACGTCCCTTCACATTTAACATAAAATGTAGCTAGTATTTAGAGAAAGTTCTAAGATTAACATAGTTGCTAATTGTTCTGAAACTGAGTCGTTTTGGAAATCAGATTTAGATGCCTTCCTAGAGGAACATACTTTTGTTCAAATTAAGGACAGTGGATACACAAGAGGACTTTCATGTAAGGTAGGGCATGTGGGGTAGAATGTAAATATGGCCATAGTCATTCCCATCGTTACATCTGTGTACTTTGGTAATAATTTCATATACTAACTCTGAGGCTGGTCATGGGAAATAAAATGGGCAATGGGAAAGTAGAAAATATACGGCAAGAAGGGTCTTGAAAATAATTCCTCTTGCTGCATTTGGGACCTATCTACCACCATATCATGCAGCCTGGGCAAGCCTGTCTCCCCAATCGATGAGGCCCTGATGGTAGATAGTTGTGTTCCTGATGGACAACTGAGCAATAATGCATGAGTGAGCCTAGTTCCAAATCACCAGAAAAACTTCTCAGCCAAATCAAGCAAAACTGACACAGAGTCATGAACTAAATAAATGGTTGTTTTAAGACATTATATTTGGGGCAAAAAATTCAGGATAAAAGTTATGCATGAAATGCTAACTTGTAGAACAAAAAATAACTAATGGGCTAATCAAAATTTATGTTATGTCTCTTCTTAAACACTGATTTAAATCAGGGAAATCATTGAAAATTATGTTCTATGTTTAGAAATGAATATAAAAATATTTTATCTAAATCTCTCGTTACTGCTTCATGTTTTAGTAATTTGTAAATTTGTAAATTACAGCATGTTGTTCCAGAACTTTTGTGACTTGCCTCAATCATTTACCTCTAGTAAGTCTTTTTATTTTTACTATAACATAAGTTTAGCATGCTTGCAGATATATGCTATCTATTTCCATTTCTTCCAATCTCAAATATTCAATCTATAAATGCTGGAATTTCATCTGGTAGTACAGAGACATAATCTCCCTGTATCACCTTATGTTTTGAAATTTACATGGATAATTGTTAAAAATCATCCAATTATAGGGATAGTCAAATCAGTTTATATAAAGAGGCTCCTGGTTAAGTAATACTCGGAGTTAATTTGTTTTAATTCCATATTTTTAAAGATGTTTACTATAATTATAATAAAATTTGCAATTAAAATAACCATAGTACTAACATAACTATATTTAATTATACAGGTAAAATGAAAACCAATTTTATCAGATATATTATTGTTTAAATATCTACATATTATACAATTATAAAGAAGTTGAAATCAGGATCTCAAAGAGATACTGCATTCCCAAGTTCATTGTAGCTTTATTCACAATACCCAAGGTATGGAAAAATCTAAATGCACATTGAGAGATGAATGCGTAAGGAAAATGTAGTACATACCTATAATGAAATATTATTCATCTTTAACTTGCCATTTGCAACACAAGAATAGACCTGGTGGTCATTACGTGAAGCAAAATGAGCCAGACACAAAAAAAGACAAACATTGTATGATCTCACATGTATAATCTAAAACATTCAAACTCATAGAAGCCGAGAGTAGAAGGTTGGTTGCCAAGCACTGGGATAAGTGAGAAACAGGGTGGTGATGGTCAAAGAATGTAGTTATAGTTACACAATATCAATAAGTTTTACATCTATGATAGAGTATAGTACTTATAGTTAACAATAATTGTTATGTACTTAAAATTTGCTTAAAGGGGGCAGGAGGAAAATTTGGGAGATTATTGATATATCTATGGCCTTGATGGTGTTGATGGTTTCATGGATGTATATATATATACTGAAACTTATTCAATTGCATGTATTAAATATGAACAGGTTGTACATGTCAATCATACTTCAATAAAGTGGCTTAAAAGATGAATGGCCAGGGTTGTGTTCACATTATTCACCTATTGATGAATCTCATCATGTTCAGATCATCACATGTACACTCACAGTCTTACCCCAGCTGCAAACTAAGTTATGGATAGTATGCTTCTACTCTAGTTTAAAATGTCAAAAGACATTGTCCCAGATGGACAGTAAGAATATCAAAGAGCATATGAATATGGATGCATTTTTTGGTATATGAATAAGAAATAGAAAACAACCTAAAATATCAGATAAACAGAAAATTTAGTGTAATGTAAATCAGTGCCATAAGACACATAGAGAAAAATTACTGGTCATTCATTTACTGCAGAAACTAGAAGAATGTGTTAGAAAGGATCTACTTTGCAAATAAGCTGTTTTCTAAAAGATTTTTTTTAAACTAGTGAAATATGAGCAATATAAACTCATGAAAATAAAAAATAAAATTTTATAAAAATGGCATTGACTACATATAATCAATAATAAAATTTCCATCTTGGAAATATTATATAGACAGATAGAGATAGTTAACCCATAGACCAAATGAGAAATATACTCTAAAAATGTCAAAAAAAAGGAAAAGACAGCGGAGCCAAGATGGTGGCATGAGTAGGACAGTGGAAATCTCCTCCCAAAAACATATATATTTTTGAAAATACAACAAATACAACTAATCCTAAAAGAGAGACCAGAAGACACAGGACAACAGCCAGACTACATCCACACGAGCGAGAACCCAGCACCTGGTGAAAGGGGTAAGATACAAGCCCCGGCCGGGTGGGACCCAAGCGCCCCTCACCCCAGCTCCCTGCGGGAGGAGAGGAGGTGGGGCAGGGAGGGAGAGGGAGCCCAGGACTGCTAAACACCCAGCACGAGCCATCCACAGCAGAGCGCAGACACAGTGCATGCGTGGAGGGCTGGAAACTAGGGAAACAGGGAAGCAAGAACTCTGAGAGGGTCCCGAAGCTGATGCCCCTGTGACAAAGTAAAGCGAGTGCTTTTTGAAAGTCTTAAAGGGATAGTGATGCAACAGCTGGACCGAAAAAACCCAGGTCACAGTCCAGCAGGTGGGAATTGCAGGGAAACCTGGGCACACTAACCCCTTGGGCAACAGCTCTGAGACCCCTCACGGAGGTAAACAGCCAAACAGCCCCGTGCGAATTACCCCTACGGGGCGCGGCTAAAGCAGAGAAGCAGCCTGACACTGGCCACGCCCTCAGCAAGGGAGCTTCCTCCATACTGGAGGGAAGGACACAAAGACCCAGTCTACACCCAAATGCCTAACACAAGCCACTAGAGGTCGCAGTTGTCCCAGTAAAGAAAGACCAGAAGGAAGTGGAAAGTTTGGCCATCCCAGCTGACAGTCGATAGCACATATCAACATGAAAAGGCAAAAAAATTTGATTCAGACAAGACTAACCCAGACAGATTCGGAATCTGCAACATCTTCCCCTGAGAAGGAACATGGGGAGATAGATTTAACCAGTCTTTCTGAAAAATAATTCAAAACAAAAGTCATAACCATGCTGATGGACTTGCAGAGAAATATGCAAGAACTAAGGAGGGAGAATACAGAAATAAAACAAGCTCGGGAAGGACTTCAAAACAGAATGGACGAGATGCAAGAGACCATTAATGGAATAGAAAACAGAGAACAGGAACACAGAGAAGCAGATGCAGAGAGAGATAAAAGGATCTCCAGGAATGAAAGAATTCTAAGAGAGCTGAGTGACCAATTGAAATGGAAGAATATCCGCATTATAGTGGTACCAGAAGAAGAAGAGAGAGAAAAAGGGATAGAAAGTGTCTTTGAAGAAATAATTGCTGAAAACTTCCCAAAACTAGGGGAAGAAATGGCCTCTCAGACCACAGAGGTACACAGAACTCCCATGACAAGGGATCCAAGGAGGGCAAAACCAAGACACTTAATAATTAAAATGGCAAAGATCAAAGACAAGGACAAATTATTAAAGGCAGCCAGAGAGAAAAACAAGGTCACCTACAAAGGAAAACCCATCAGGCTATCATCAGACTTCTCAACAGAAACCCTACAGGCCAGAAGAGAATGGCATGATATACTTAAGGCAATGAAACAGAAGGGCCTCAAACCAAGACTACTGTATCCAGCACGATTATCATTTAAATATGAAGGAGGGATTAAACAATTCCCAGACAAGCAAAAGTTGAGGGAATTTGTCTCCCACAAACCACCTCTAAAGGCCATCTTACAGGGACTGCTCTAGATGGAAGCACTCCTAGAAAGAGCACAGAACAAAATAGCCAACATATGAAGAAGGGAGGAGGAGGAATAAGAAGGGAGAGAAATAAAGAATCATCAGACCGTGTTTATAATAGCTCAACAAGCGAGTTAAGTTAGACAGTAAGATAGTAAAGAAGCTAACCCTGCACCTTTGGTAGCCACAAACTTAAAGCCTGCAATGGCAATAAGTACATACCTTTCAATAATCACCATAATGTAAATGGACTGAATGCACCAATCAAAAGAAACAGAGTAATAGAATGGATAAAAAAGCAAGATCCATCCATATGATGCTTACAAGAGACTCACCTCAAACCCAAAGACATGCACAAACTTAAAATCAAGGGATGGAAAAGATATTTCATGCAAACAACAGAGAGAAAAAAGCAGGTGTTGCAATACTAGTGTCAGACAAAACAGACTTCAAAATAAAGAAAGTAACAAAAGATAAAGAAGGCCATTACATAATGATAAAGGGCTCAGTCCAACAAGAGGATATAACCATTAAAAATATATAGGCACCCAATACAGGAGCACCAACATATCTGAAACAAATACTAACAGAACTAAAGGAGGAAATAGAATATAATGCATACATTCTGGGACACTTCAACACACCACTCACTCCAAAGGACAGATCCACCAGACAGAAAATAAGAAAGGACACAGAGTCACTTAACAACACACTAAAACAGATGGACCTAATAGACATGTAGAGACCTCTACATCCAAAAGCAACAGTATACACATTCTTCTCAAGTGCACATGGAACATTCTCCAGAATACACCACATACTAGGCCACAAAAAGAGCCTCAGTAAATTCCAAAAGATTGAAATCCCACCAACCAACTTTTCAGACCGCAAAGGCATAAAACTAGAAATAAACTGTACAAAGAAAGCAAAAAGCCTAACAAACACATGGAGGCTTCACAACATGCTCCTAAATGATCAATGGATCAATGACCAAATCAAAATTTAGATCCAGCAATATATGGAAAAAAACGACAACAATAACACCAAGCTCCAGCTACTGCGGGATACAGCAAAAGCAGCCTTAAGAGGAAAGTATATAGCAATCCAGGCATATTTAAAGAAGGAAGAACAATCCCAAATGAATGGTCAAATGTCACAATTATCGAAATTGGAAAAAAAAGAACAAATGAGGCCTAAGGTCAGCAGAAGGAGGGACATAATAAAGATCAGAGAAGAAATAAATAAAATTGAGAGGAATAAAACAATAGCAAAAATCAATGAAACCAAGAGTTGGTTCTTCGAGAAAATAAACAAAATAGATAAGCCTCTAGCCAGACTTATTAAGAGGAAAAGAGAGTCAACAAAAATCAATAGAATCAGAAACGAGAAAGGAAAAATCACGACGGACCCCACAGAAATACAAAGAATTATTAGAGAGTACTATGAAAACCTATATGCTAACAAGCTTGGAAACCTAGGAGAAATGGAGAACTTCCTAGAAAAATACAACCTTCTAAAACTGACCCAGAAAGAAAGAGAAAATCTAAACAGACCAACTACCAGCAACTAAATTGAAGCGGTAGTCAACAAAATACCAAAAAAGCAAACCCCCGAGCCAGATGGATTTACCTCGGAATTTTATCAGACATATAGGGAAGACATAATACCCATTCTCCTTAAAGTTTTTCAAAAAATAGAAGAGGAGGAAATACTCTCAAACTCATTCTATGAAGCCAACATTACCCTAATACCAAAACCAGGCAAAGACCCCACCAAAAAAGAAAACTACAGACCAATATCCCTGATGAACGTAGATGCAAAAATACTCAACAAAATATTAGCAAACAGAATTCAAAAATACATCAAAAGGATCATACACCATGACCAAGTGGGATTCATCCCAGGGATGCAAGGATGGTACAACATTCGAAAATGCATCAACATCATCCATCACATCAAAAAAAAAAAGAAAAATACCACATGATCATCTCCATAGATGCTGAAAAAGCATTTGACAAAATTCAACATCCATTCATGATAAAAACTCTCAGCAAAATGGGAATAGAGGGCAAGTACATGAACATAATAAAGGTCATATATCATAAGCCCACAGCCAACATTATACTGAACAGCGAGAAGCTGAAAGCGTTTCCTCTGAGATCGGGAACAAGACAGGGATGCCCACTCTCTCCACTGTTATTTAACATAGTACTGGATGTCCTAGCCATGGCAATCAGACAAAACAAAGAAATACAAAGAATCCAGATTGGTAAAGAAGAAGTTAAATTGTCACTATTTGCAGATGACATGATATTGTACATAAAAAACCCTAAAGACTCCACCCCAAAACTACTGGAACTGATATCATAATACAGCAAAGTTGCAGGATACAAAATTAACACACAGAAATCTGTAGCTTTCCTATACATTAACAATGAACCAATAGAAAGAGAAATCAGGAAAACAATTCCATTCACAATTGCATCAAAAGAATAAAATACCTAGGAATAAACCTAACCAAAGAAGTGAAAGAAAACTACACGTCACTCTTAAGAGAAATTAAAGGGGACACTAACAAATGGAAACTCATACGATGCTCCTGGCTAGGAAAAATTAATATTGTCAAAATGGCCATCCTGCCAAAGCAATATACAGATTTGATGTAATCCCTGTAAAATTACCAGCAACATTCTTCAATGAACTGGAACAAATAATTCAAAAATTCATATGGAAACACCAAAGAACCCAAATAGCCAAAGCAATCCTGAGAAAGAAGAATAAAGTAGGGGGGATCTCACTCCCCAACTTCAAGCTCTACTATAAAGCCATAGTAATCAAGACAATTTGGTACTGGCACAAGAACAGAGCCACAGACGAGTGGAACAGACTGGAGACTCCACACATTAACCCAAACATATATGGTCAATTAATATTTGATAAAGGAGCCATGGACATACAATGGCGAAATGACAGTCTCTTCAACAGATGGTGCTGGAAAAACTGGACAGCTGCATGTAGGAGAATGAAACTGGACCATTGTCTGACACCATATACAAAAGTAAATTCAAAATGGATCAAAGACCTGAATGTAAGTCATGAAACCATTAAACTCTTGGAAAAAATCATAGGCAAAAACCTTAGACATAAACATGAGTGACCTCTTCTTCAACATATCTCCCCGGGCAAGGAAAACAACAGCAAAAATGAACAAGTGGGACTATATTAAGCTGAAAAGCTTCTGTATAGCAAAAGACACCATCAATAGAACAAAAAGGAACCCTACAGTATGGGAGAATATATTTGAAAATGACAAATTCAATAAAGGCTTGACGTCCAAAATATATAAAGAGCTCACATGCCTCAACAAACAAAAAACAAATAACCCTATTAAAAAATGGGCAGAGGAACTGAACAGACAGTTCTCCAAAAAAGAAATACAGATGGCCAACAGACACATGAAAAGATGCTCCACATCGCTACTTATCAGAGAAATGCAGATTAAACCACAATGAGGTATCACCTCACACCAGTAAGGATGGCTACCATCCAAAAGACAAACAACAACAAATGTTGGAGAGGCTGTGGAGAAAGGGGAACCCTCCTACACTGCTGGTGGGAATGTAAATTAGTTCAACCATTGTGGAAAGCAGTATGGAGGTTCCTCAAAATGCTCAAGAGTCTTACCATTTGACCCAGGAATTCCACTCCTAGGAATTTACCCTAAGAACGCAGAAATCAAGTTTGATAAAGACAGATGCACCCCTATGTGTATCGCAGCACTATTTACAATAGCCAAGAATTGGAAGCAACGTAAATGTCCATTGGTAGATGTATGGATAAAGAAGATGTGATACATGTACACAGTTGAATATTACTCAGCCATAAGAAGAGGGCAAATTCTACCATTTGCAACACCATGGATGGATGGAGCTGGCAGGTATTATGCTCAGTGAAATAAGCCAAGTGGAGAAAGTGAAATACCAAATGATTTCACTCATCTGTGGAGTATAAGAACAAAGGGAAAACTGAAGGAACAACACAGCAGTGGAATCACAGAACCCAAGAATGGACTAACAGGTATCAAAGGGAAAGGGACTGGGGAGGATGGGTGGGTAGGCAGGGATAAAGGGGGGGGAAAGGGGGGTATTAAGATTAACATGCATGGGGGGGTGAGAGAAAGGGGAGGGCTGTACAGCACAGAGAGGACAAGTGGTGATTCTGTCACATTTTGCTATGCTGATGGACAGTGACTGTAGGGGGGTTTGTAGGGGGGACCCGGTATAGGGAGAGCCTAGTACAAATAGTGTTCTTCATGTAAGTGTAAATTAATAACAAAAAAAAAAGAAAGAAAGAAAAGGGGGCTTACTCCCTGATAGGATTAAAAAACTATAAATCAACGATTAATTCATGCTTTAAATATCCTTAATTTTGATCACTTAAAGGGTGTCAGATGATCAGCTATGGAGGTATATTTTTCTGATAATATTCCTTTCTCTTAAAAAAAAAAAACATTTCCTGTGTGGTGACCTCCAATGAGTTCTGGACAATGGTATAAAGGGCATATCAAAGTGTGGGCAAAGGGTCTGTTTGTGTTTATATAGAGGATCAAAGCCTAATTTGGCTACCCAGAAAATGAACTAAGGTACGATATGAAGAAGAACTTCCAACATCAGCACTCTCTGGAAGAGTCATACCAGAAGAGGATCATCAAAAAACCTCAACAAACATTCAGGCACTGCTACAGTTGCCTTCATCCCACCGGTTCCTGGACTTGCCATGGGAATGGAGAAGGAGATATCTAAGCTGGCCTGTGCATACAGTAACCAACAAATTGACTGGATCTATACTGTTGGAACTCAACCAAGAATTAGGAGAAGTGTAAGTTGTAGTGCTCCAAAATCTTACAACTACAGACTACCTACTGTTAAAAGAACATATGGGATGTGAACAGTTTCCAAGAATGGGTTGTTTTAACTTCTCTGATTTCTCTGAATGTTCAAGTTCAGTTGGACAGTATCCATCATATCATAGATAAGTTTTCACAAATGCCTAGGGTGCCTGACTGGTTTTCTTGGTTTCACTGGAGATGGCTGGTAATTATAGGTCTGCTTTGGTTATGTAATGGTATTCCTATTATGTTAATGTGTGTGCGTAATTTAATTAGTAGTTTAAAACCTATACATGCTTATGTTACTCTACAAGAATATATGTCAAAGAAATAATCAATCTTCCCATGTTTTCTTCCATCTGCTACCTCTATAGCTTTTCTTCTTCCTTCCTAATTACAACCCTTAAATAGAATTCATGCCCCATATCGAATTTACCGACTATCATAATTCTTCCAAGTGGTAAAGATACCTCAAGACAAATGCTGGGCATAGAAGCCACAGGGCATAAATCTGCAAAGAAGTAAAAAGCTAACCTTTTCAAACAATATTGCTTCTCTCTCACTTACCAACTTTACATTTCCCTGTATGGCCCTGGAAGATGACTGGTTAGCCAGAGACAGGTAAGATTCCTCAAGGGAGGAACAACCTAAGACAGGCACAGTCACAGGGGGCCATCAGGTGAGAAATTGGGGATCAACAGAGGTGAAGCTTAGAACCTCACGCCCCCTGTTTTGAGAGAAATCTTCTACATCCATGTATGTTTTATTGCCCTTGTTTAGCTTGGATTAACACATAGTCTACAGGCACACACCTGATCATCTACATTTGCTCTCTTACAACACTAAACTATGTTTTCTACCTTTATCTTGCATCTACCTACCACTTCAGGATTTTATTTTAAAAAAATAATAATAATAAAGTGAGAAATGTGCGATTCACATATAAATCAAGTATAAAAATCAAACGAATATTCATATTTGACCTGATTGTTTATTGTTCATAATCCGTGATCAAAACTGAAAGTTTCTGTGATGACTGCCCTTGTACTGTTCACCATGTAAGAACTTATTCACTATGTAAGAATTTGTTCACCATGTACGAACTTGTTTGCTATGCTTCAGAAGATTGGAGACTGACGAGAATTAGGCTTGGGGTGGATTAATGATTGTGCATTGAGCATTGAGTCTCCTATACGGAATTTTATTGTTAACAACCATTTGATCATAAATATGAGAGATGCCCTCTCAAAAAAAAAAAAAGGAAAAGACAAAGATGGTAAGAGAGACAATAAGTATGTAAAATCCCAAGCAAGTATAAATCCATAGATAACCAGAATTCAGAAGTAAAAACTTACAAATAAAACAGTTAAAATATTGATAAAATTATACTAAGATTCTTGAACTTAAAATACATCAGAAAACAAGTTTAGAGGATTTGTATCCTTTCATTAGGGATGTAGTCAAAGGCATAGATTGAATTTTTAAAAATTTAAGATAAAGTAAATATCTAAGAACTTGAGCAACACAGGGACTAAATTGTTATTGGTGAAATTTGCAAAACATAGCACATGCCATTTACTATATTTTCTTCCAAATTTTGCAAACTATACATTCCATTAAAAAAGTGAGACATTTTCCATTTCTGCTTTCATCAAATAGCTTGTAGCCAATTAAGTCCCAATGAGGATTAAACTCAATAATCAATGATGCAGAATAAAGGATTAAAAACAATAACATCAAACAAAAATTTACTGTTTGAATATTCATGAGATCTGCTGAGGTAGCCAGTATTGAAGAATCAGATGTGAAAAGGATAGATCATTTATGTTTGTCCACCTCGACTTTCTGCACCTGCTTTTCCTAAACTTGAGTATTTTTTGATGCGTGGCTTTGGGAAAAAGTCTACGAAGCCTAACATAAGGATTTAAAGAAGTGAAGGCAATGCTTTGAACAATATCATGGACTTGGGAGTCACAAAACTTTCATGTTAGGGTTATAGAAGCAGTCAGGATATTAGGGACCAAAATTCAAGAGGGAAAGAAGGTACATAAAGTTACAAAGACTGCTCTGCTTTTCTAATTATGAGTTTTAAACATCAGTGAAAATTCTTTGGTATCCTTGTAGCACTGGGATAAAGCAATATCTGAGTTCCATGTAAGTCAAGGATAAGCTGTATCACACTAGGCTCCAATTTGAGACAAAGGCTACACCAAAAACTGGAGTAAACCAAAAGATAACTGAGGTATATTTAGTCTACAAATCTGCCTTGATTAGGTAAAGATTCTGATTAATTTGAAGCAGGCTGTGCCCATGTTGATCATCAGAAGATGAAGTGAATCAGTCCTTCCTGTAGGGAGTAACAGCATCCATAGCTTCCATAATTTTTCATTCAAAGTGTCTAGCAGTCAATAGAAACCTAACCAGCAGTTTTTTGTTTAACAGCAATTGAGAAATATATTTTAAAAAATCACAAAAATGCATAGGACCAAAATGTAGTCCAAACAGTTTCACTGCAGGACCTAAATTACAAGATGCCAAGAATTCCTATAAGGGCCCAATAATTAAGACACTGTGATATTGGTGTAAGACAATACTATACACCAAAATAATGATGTATTAAATTCAAAACAGACCTACACAAGAACACTCAATTAGACAAAATGACTTTGCAGAACAGTGAGTAAATTAAGACATTTTTAATAAAGGGTAGTTGACCATATAAAAAGAGTGATACATGATCAGTATTGAACAAGAACAAAAATACATAGATTGAAAAATATAAAAAGATGCTACCCATACTTACCAAAATAGCTAAATTGAAAAAGACAGAGAGCAGCTAAAACTGGGTATTGGTAAAGGTATAAGGCATCTGGAACCCTCTTACACTGTTGGTAAGAATATAAATTATGAGAACTGCTTTGGAAAATTATTTGCAGCATCTTAAAAAACTGAACACAGATATATCTCATTATTCATCTACATATTCCTCCAAAAGAAATGTGTACATGTTTACCAACAAGACATACACAAGAATGTTTTTAGCAGTGTAATTCACAAGGGGCAAATGTTAGAGCAACTTAAATATGTACTGGTTGCAGTGCATTCATATTATGGAATCAAATTACACACTGCACCTATACACAACTACTGGATAAATTTTTTAAAAAAGTAATGTTGAAAGAAGCCAGGCACTAGAAACAGAAATGAACATGGAGTGTAATTCCATTGATATAAAGATTTAAAAATCAGAATATTGGTTATCCTCAGATGCAGGGATGATAAGAAGGGACTCAAAGGAGGATTTGAATGTTAGTAATACTGTATGTCTTGATTAAGACATGATTTCAACTATGAGTTTGGAAAACTTTGAAAAAATTCATGTCCATTATAGAACCACTCAAATTATTTTTTAAATTGATAAAATGTCTATGAAAATCACAGTATTTATCTTCTAGTTATAAGTATTGGAGTACATTTTAGTTTTTTTTTTTTTTTTTTTTTTTTTTTTGAGAGGGCATCTCTCATATTTATTGATCAAATGGTTGTTAACAACAATAAAATTCAGTATAGGGGGGTCAATGCTCAATGTACAATCATTAATCCATCTCAAGCCTAATTCTCGTCAGTCTCCAATCTTCTGAAGCATAACGAACAAGTTCTTACATGGTGAACGAATTCTTACAGAGTGAATAAATTCTTACATGGTGAACAGTACAAGGGCATTCATCACAGAAACTTTCGGTTTTGATCATGCAATATGACCTATAAACCATCAGGTCAAATATGAATATTCATTTGATTTTTGTACTTGATTTATATGTTGATCCCACATTTCTCCTATTATTATTATTATTTTTATTTTTAATAAAATGCTGAAGTGGTAGGTAGATGCAAGATAAAGGTAGAAAACATAGTTTAGTGCTGTAAGAAGGCAAATGTAGATGATCAGATGATCAGGTGTGTGCCTATGGACTAAGTATTAATCCAGGCTAGACAAGGGCAGCAAGACATCCACGGATGCAGAAGATTTCTCTCAAAGCAGGGGGGGTGAGGTTCTGAGCCTCACCTCTGTTGATCCCCAAATTCTCACCTGATGGCCCCCCTGCGACTGTGCCTGTCTTAGGTTGTTCCTCCCTTGAGGAATCTTACCCGTCTCTGGCTAACCAGTCATCTTCCGGGGCCATACAGGGAAATGTAAAGTTGGTAAGTGAGAGAGAAGCCATATTGTTTGCAAAGGTTAGCTTTTTACTTCTTTGCAGATTTATGCCCTGTGGCTTCTATGCCCAGCACTTGTCTCGAGGTATCTTTACCACCTGGAGGAATTATGATACTCGGTAAATTCGATATGAGGCACGAATTCTATTTAAGGTTTGTAATTAGGAAGGAAGAAGAAAAGCTATAGATGTAGCATATGAAGGAAACTTGGGAGGATTGATTATTTCTTTGACATATCTTCTTGTATAGTACCTTAAGTATGTATAGGTTTTAAACTACTAACTAATTTGCACACACATATTAACATAATAGGAATACGGTGACATAAACAAAGCAAATCTATAATTACCAGCCGTCTCCAGTGAAGCCAAGAAAACCATTTAGGCACCCTAGGCATTTGTGAAAATTTATCTATAATATGATGGATATTTTCCAACTGTACTTGAACCATCAGACAAATTAAAGCAGCCCATTTCTGGGATCTGTTCACATCCCATATGTTCTTTTAACCATAGATAGTCTATAGTCATGAGATTTTGGGGTGCTACAACTTGCACCCCTCCCAACTCCTGGTTGAGTTCCAACAGTACAGATCCAGTCAAATTCGTTGTCTCACTGTATGCACATGCCAGCCTAGACATCTCCCTCCTCCTTCTTATGGCAAGTCCAGGAGACGGTGGGCTGGATGCAGCCACAACCGCAGCATCGTCCGGATCCCTGGGGAGGCTTTTTGATGATCATCCCCCGGCACGAGTCCTCCAGAGAGTGCTGATGCCGGAAGCTCCTCCTCATATCGTATCTTATTTCATTTTCTGGGTATCCAAGCTAGGCCTTGATCTTCTGCGTAGAAACAAACAGACCCTTTGCCCACACTTTGACATGCCCTCTATACCACTGTGCAGAACTCATTGGAGGTCAGCACACAGTAACTGCTTTTTTTTTTTTTTTTTTTAATTAAGAGAAAGGAATATTATCAGAAAAGAGTACCTCCATAGCTGATCATCTGACACCCTTTAAGTGATCAACATTAAGGATATTTAAAGCATGCGTTGATCTTTGATTTACCAATAGTTTTATCCTGTTAACGAGTAATCCCCTTTTCTTTCTTTCTTTCTTTCTTTTTTTTTTTTTTTTTTTAAATTTTTAATCTACCCTTACATGAAGAATACTATGTTTACTATGCTCTCCCCTATATCAGGTCCCCCCTAACAACCCCATTACGGTTACTGTCCATCAGCTTAGCAAAATGTGGTAGAGTCACTACTTGTCCTCTCTGTGTTGTGCAGTCCACCCTCCCCTTTCTCCCTCCCCCCCATGCATGCTAATCTTAATACCCCCCTTCTTCTTCCCCCCCCTTATCCCTCCCTGCCCACCCATCCTCCCCAGTTCCTTTCCCTTTGGTACCTGTTAGTCCATTTTTGGGTTCTGTAATTCTGCTGCTGTTTTGTTCCTTCAGTTTTTCCTTTGTTCCTATACTCCTCAGATGAGTGAAATCATTTGGTATTTCTCTTTCTCCGCTTGGCTTATTTCACTGAGCATAATACTCTCCAGCTCCATCCATGTTGCTGCAAATGGTTGGATTTTTCCACTTCTTATGGCTGAGTAGTATTCCATTGTGTATATGTACCACATCTTCTTTATCCATTCATCTACAGATGGACATTTAGGTTGCTTCCAATTCTTGGCTATTGTAAATAGTGCTGCGATAAACATAGGAGTGCATCTGTCTTTCTCAAACTTGATTGCTGCGTTCTTAGGGTAAATTCCTAGGAGTGGAATTCCTGGGTCAAATGGTAGGTCTGTTTTGAGCATTTTGATGCACCTCCATACTGCTTTCCACAATGGTTGTACTAATTTACATTCCCACCAGCAGTGTAGGAGGGTTCCCCTTCCTCCACAGCCTCGCCAACATTTGTTGTTGTTTGTCTTTTGGATGGCAGCTATCCTTACTGGTGTGAGGTGATACCTCATTGTAGTTTTAATTTGCATTTCTCTGATAATTAGCGATGTGGAGCATCTTTTCATGTGTCTCTTGGCCATCTGTATTTCTTTTTTGGAGAACTGTCTGTTCAGTTCCTCTGCCCATTTTTTAATTGGGTTATTTGTTTTTTGTTTGTTGAGGCGTGTGAGCTCTTTATATATTCTGGACGTCAAGCCTTTATCAGATCTGTCATTTTCAAATATATTCTCCCATACTGTAGGGTTCCTTTTTGTTCTATTGATGGTGTCTTTCGCTGTACAGAAGCTTTTCAGCTTAATGTAGTCCCACTTGCTCATTTTTGCTGTTGTTTTCCTTGCCCGGGGAGATATGTTCAAGAAGAGATCACTCATGTTTATGTCTAAGAGGTTTTTGCCTATGTTTTTTTCCAAGAGTTTAATGGTTTCGTGACTTACATTCAGGTCTTTGATCCATTTTGAGTTTACCTTTGTATATGGGGTTAGACAATGGTCCAGTTTCATTCTCCTACATGTAGCTGTCCAGTTTTGCCAGCACCATCTGTTGAAGAGACTGTCATTTTGCCATTGTATGTCCATGGCTCCTTTATCAAATATTAATTGACCATATATGTTTGGGTTAATTTCTGGGGTCTCTAATCTGTTCCACTGGTCTGTGGCTCTGTTCTTGTGCCAGTACCAAATTGTCTTGATTACTATGGCTTTGTAGTAGAGCTTGAAGTTGGGGAGTGAGATCCCCCCTACTTTATTCTTCTTTTTCAGGATTGCTTTGGCTATTCGGGGTCTTTGGTGTTTCCATATGAATTTTTGAATTATTTGTTCCAATTCATTGAAGAATGTTGCTGGTAATTTGAGAGGGATTGCATCAAATTTGTATATTGCTTTCGGCAGGATGGCCATTTTGACGATATTAATTCTTCCTAGCCATGAGCATGGGATGAGTTTCCATTTATTAGTGTCCCCTTTAATTTCTCTTAAGAGTGACTTGTAGTTTTCAGAGTATAAGTCTTTCACTTCCTTGGTTAGGTTTATTCCTAGGTATTTTATTCTTTTTGATGCAATGGTGAATGGAATTGTTTTCCTGATTTCTCTTTCTATTGATTCGTTGTTAGTGTATAGGAAAGCTACAGATTTCTGTGTGTTGATTTTGTATCCTGCAACTTTGCTGTATTCCGATATCAGTTCTAGTAGTTTTGGAGTGGAGTCTTTAGGGTTTTTTATGTACAGTATCATATCATCTGAAAATAGTGACAGTTTAACTTCTTCTTTACCAATCTGGATTCCTTGTATTTCTTTGTTTTGTCTGATTGCCGTGGCTAGGACCTCCAGTACTATGTTAAATAACAGTGGGGAGAGTGGGCATCCCTGTCTGGTTCCCGATCTCAGTGGAAATGCTTTCAGCTTCTCGCTGTTCAGTATAATGCTGGCTGTGGGTTTATCATAGATGGCCTTTATTATGTTGAGGTACTTGCCCTCTATTCCCATTTTGCTGAGAGTTTTTATCATGAATGGATGTTGAATTTTGTCAAATGCTTTTTCAGCATCTATGGAGATGATCATGTGGTTTTTGTCTTTCTTTTTGTTGATGTGGTGGATGATGTTGATGGATTTTCGAATGTTGTACCATCCTTGCATCCCTGGGATGAACCCCACTTGGTCATGGTGTATGATCCTTTTGATATACTGTTGAATTCTGTTTGCTAATATTTTATTGAGTATTTTTGCATCTACATTCATCAGGGATATTGGTCTGTAATTTTCTTTTTTGGTGGGGTCTTTTCCTGGTTTTGGTATTAGGGTGATGTTGGCTTCATAGAATGAGTTTGGGAGTATTCCCTCTTCTTCTATTTTGTGGAACACTTTAAGGAGAATGGGTATTATGTCTTCTCTGTGTGTCTGATAAAATTCCGAGGTAAATCCGTCCGGCCCCGGGGTTTTGTTCTTGGGTAGTTTTTTGATTACTGTTTCAATTTCTTTGCTTGTAATTGGTTTGTTTAACTTTTGTGTTTCTTCCTTGGTCAGTCTTGGGAGGTTGTATTTTTCTAGGAAGTTGTCCATTTCTTCTAGGTTTTCCAGCTTGTTGGCATATAGGTTTTCATAGTAGTCTTTAATAATTCTTTGTATTTCTGTGGAGTCTGTCGTGATTTTTCCATTCTCATTTCTGATTATGTTGATTTGTGTTGACTCTCTTTTTCTCTTAATAAGTTGGGCTAGAGGCTTATCTATTTTGTTTATTTTCTCAAAGAACCAGCTCTTCGTTTCGTTGATTTTTGCTATTGTTTTATTCTTCTCAATTTTGTTTATTTCCTCTCTGATCTTTATTATGTCCCTCCTTCTGCTGACTTTAGGCCTCATTTGTTCTTCTTTTTCCAGTTTTAATAATTGTGATGTTAGACTATTCATTTGGGATTGTTCTTCCTTCTTCAAGTGTGCCTGGATTGCTATATACTTTCCTCTTAAGACTGCTTTCGCTGCATCCCACAGAAGTTGGGGCTTAGTGTTGTTGTTGTCATTTGTTTCTATATATTCCTTGATCTCTATTTTGATTTGTTCATTGATCCATTGATTATTTAGTAGCATGTTGTTAAGCCTCCATGTGTTTGTGAGCCTTTTTGTTTTCTTTGTAGAATTTATTTCTACTTTCATACCTTTGTGGTCTGAAAAATTGGTTGGTAGAATTTCAATATTTTGGAATTTACTGAGGCTCTTTTTGTGAGCTAGTATGTGGTCTATTCTGGAGAATGTTCCATGTGCACTTGAGAAGAATGTATATCCTGTTGCTTTTGGATGTAAAGTTCTATAGATGTCTATTAGGTCCATCTGTTCTAGTGTGTTGTTCAGTGCCTGTGTGTCTTTACTTATTTTCTGCCCGGTGGATCTATCCTTTGGGGTGAGTGGTGTGTTGAAGTCTCCTACAATGAATGCATTGCAGTCTATTTCCCTCTTTAGTTCTGTTAGTATTTGCTTCACATATGCTGGTGCTCCTGTATTGGGTGCATATATATTTAGAATGGTTATATCCTCTTGTTGGACTAAGCCCTTTATCATTATGTAGTGGCCTTCTTTATCTCTTGTTACTTTCTTTGTTTTGAAGTCTATTTTGTCTGATATTAGTACTGCAACCCCTGCTTTCTTCTCACTGTTATTTGCCTGAAATATGTTTTTCCATCCCTTGACTTTTAGTCTATGCTTATCTTTGGGTTTAAGGTGAGTTTCTTGTAAGCAGCATATAGATGGGTCTTGCTTTTTTATCCATTCTATTACTCTATGTCTTTTGATTGGTGCATTAAGTCCATTTACATTTAGGGTGACTATTGAAAGATATGTACTTATTGCCATTGCAGGCTTTAGATTCGTGGTTACCAAAGGTTCAAGGTTAGCTTCTTTAGTATCTTACTGCCTAACGTAGCTCGCTTATTGAGCTGTTATATACACTGTCTGGAGAGTCTTTTCTTCTCTCCCTTCTTATTCCTCCTCCTCCATTCTTCATATGTTGTGTGTTTTGTTCTGTGCTCTTTTTAGGGGTGCTCCCATCTAGAGCAGTCCCTGTAGGATGCCCTGTAGAGGTGGTTTGTGGGAAGCAAATTCCCTCAGCTTTTGCTTGTCTGGGAATTGTTTGATCCCACCATCATATTTAAATGATAGTCGTGCTGGATACAGTATCCTTGGTTCAAGGCCCTTCTGTTTCATTGCATTAAGTATATCATGCCATTCTCTTCTGGCCTGTAGGGTTTCTGTTGAGAAGTCTGATGTTAGCCTGATTGGTTTTCCTTTATAGGTGACCTTTTTCTCTCTAGCTGCCTTTAAAACTCTTTCCTTGTCCTTGATCCTTGCCATTTTAATTATTATGTGTCTTGGTGTTGTCCTCCTTGGATCCTTTCTGTTGGGGGTTCTGTATAATTCCATGGTCTGTTCGATTATTTCCTCCCCCAGTTTGGGGAAGTTTTCAGCAATTATTTCTTCAAAGACCCTTTCTATCCCTTTTCCTCTTTCTTCCTCTTCTGGTATCCCTATAATACGAATGTTTTTCCTTTTGTATTGGTCACATATTTCTCTTAGTGTTGTTTCATTCCTGGAGATCCTTTTATCTCTCTCTCTGTCAGCTTCTATACGTTCCTGTTCTCTGGCTTCTATTCCTTCAATGGCCTCTTGCATCTTATCCATTCTGCTTATAAATCCTTCCAGGGATTGTTTCACTTCTGTGATCTCTTTCCTGACATCTGTGATCTCCTTCCGGACTTCATCCCACTGCTCTTGCATTTTTCTCTGCATCTCATCCCACTGCTCTTGCATTTTTCTCTGCATCTCATCCCATTGCTCTTGCATTTTTTTCTGCATCTCTGTCAGCATGTTCATGATTTTTATTTTGAATTCTTTTTCAGGAGGACTAGTTAGGTCTGTCTCCTTCTCAGGTGTTGTCTCTGTGATCTTTGTCTGCCTGTAGTTTTGCCTTTTCATGGTGATAGAGATAGTTTGCAGAGCTGGTACAAGTGACCGCTGGAAGAGCTTCCCTTCTTGTTGGTTTGTAGCCTTTTCCTGGGAGAATAGCGACCTCTAGTGGCTTGTGCTGGGCAGCTGTGCGCAGACAGGGCTTCTGCTTCCTGCCCAGTTGCTTTGGGGTTTATCTCCGCTGTTGCTGTGGGCTTGGCCTGGCTGGGGCTGTTCCTCCAAAATGGTGGAGCCCCGTTGGAGGGGGAGCAGCCAGGAGACTATTTATCTCCGTAAGGGGCCTCTGTGCTCCCTGCTGCCCAGGGGGTTAGAGTGCCCAGAGATCCCCAGATTCCCTGCTTCTGGTCTAAGTGACCTGTCCTGCCCCTTTAAGATTTCCAAAAAGCACTCTCCAAACCAAAACAACAACAGCAACAATGAGAGAGGGAACAGAAAGAAAGAGAAACAAAAAAAAGGAAAAAAAAGGAAAAAACAAGCGATTTTTTTTTTTTTTTTTTTTTTTTTTGTCCTCAGGTGCCGGTCCCAGGCACCCGCTCACTGGTCCTGCTGCCCTGTCTCCCTAGCACCAGGGTCCCTGTCCTTTCAAGGCTTCCAAAAAGCACCCACCCACCGGTCCCGCAGGGAAGGAACGCTCAATATTCTTTGTCCTCAGGCACTGGTCCCACGCACCCACTCACCAGTCCCGCCGCCCTGCCTCCCTAGCACCGGGGTCCCTGTCCCTTCAAGGCTTCCAAAAAGCACTCGGCAAAAAGAGAGAAAAAAAAGGGGAAAAACGCGCGATTTCTTCCGTCCTCAGGTGCTGGTCTCAGGCACCCACCCACCGGTCCCACAGGGAAAAATGCGGGATATTCTTTGTCCTCAGGTGCCGGTCCCAGGCACCCGCTCACCAGTCCCGCCACCCTGCCTCCCTAGCACCGGGGTCCCTGTCCCTTTTAGGCTTCCAAAAAGCACTCGCAGAAAAGAGAAAAAAAAAGGGGGAAAAACGCGCGATTTCCTCTGTCCTCAAGTGCTGGTCTCAGGCACCCGCCCACCAGTCCCGCAGGGAAAAACGGGGGATATTCTTTGTCCTCAGGCACCGGTCCCAGCCACCCGCTCACCAGTCCCGCCACCGTGCCTCCCTAGCACTGGGGTCCCCGTCCCTTCAAGGCTTCCAAAAAGCGCTCGCCCAAAAGAGAAAAAAAAAAAAAGGGGAAAAACGCGCGACCTCCTCCGTCCTCAGGCACCGGTCTCAGGCACCCGCCCCCAGGTCTCGCAGGGAGAAACGCGGGATATTCTTTGTCCTCTGGCGCCGTTCCCAGGCACCTCCTCACCGGTCCCGCCACCCTGCCTCCCCAGCAACGGGGGCCCGTCCCTCTAAGGCTTCCAAAAAGCGCTCGCCAAAAAAAAAACCGCTCCGGTTTCTCTCCACCCGCCGGGAGCCGGGGGGAGGGGCGCTCGGGTCCCGCCGGGCTGGGGCTTGTATCTTACCCCCTTCACAAGGCGCTGGGTTCTTGCAGGTGTGGATGTGGTCTGGATGTTGTCCTGTGTCCTGTGGTCTCTATTTTAGGAAGATTTTTCTTTGTTATATTTTCATAGCTCTATGTGTTTTTGGGAGGAGATTTCCACTGCTCTACTCACGCCGCCATCTTGGCTCCGCCCCTCTACATTTTAGTTTTTATCAATATTTTCCTTTTTGATCATCATTGGAATGTTTTCACATTTTCAACTAAGAATGAATTATTGTTAATCTGAAACAGAAACTCTACACTAAAGAAATAAAGGAACTGGAGCATTAGGAACAAAACTGGTGTAGAGAGGAGGAAGAAGAATGCCATAGACATTGTTAAAGGGATATTCCCTTCAGTGACACATTGTGGTAGGTGGACGTGTTAAGCTAGAAATATTCCCAGATAATAATATTAGGTAAACACATACATATGAAGTTGCTTTTAAAGTTATTTCCTTCCCACTCTCAGGCTTAGGAAAAGTGTAGTCTACTGCTTTTCAGTAATTATTGTCATCAGCAAAATACACATTTTTAGCACTGGAGGTCCAAGATAATTGATGAATTGACTCCAGACAACTTAAAATACATGACAATGTCATGTAAATGTTCTGTGGTTCCAAATAAATTTTTTTAATTGAATAACATAAAAGCTTTTGATTGAATAAAATAAGATATGGTAAGATGGATTTTGTAGTAAGTGTGATTAGTATTTGAGTACATAAGCTACCACACTTTTTTCCTCAAGCCCAAATTTAAAAAACATACATTTGATGTTAACTTCTTTCCTGACTCTAGTAGATTTTCCGGGTAGGAAAGTTTGGGAAGAACAACACAGGAAGACAGAACAAGCATAGACTGGCTGAACCCTATTATTCAGCCTAAGCTTGTACTTTAGATAAAATACTTTTAGACAGTTAAGAGACATTAATTCATGTGCTATTCATTCAAATGTGCTTGCACTGTCTTTCACAAACATTGAATTTACATGTGAAAAATTAAGAAAATGTTCCATACCAACTGCAAGACATAAATGTGTTCCATAATTCTGTCTCTCCTTTCTCTAGATGCCAATGTCCTTTATTTGTCTTTTGGCTGTTACTCTGTGGAACATTTATTTTTGTTTCAATAAAGCCTTTAAATAAAAAGCCATTTAATTCAGTCATCTGAAGCATAACGTATGCTTTTTCAAGGTTATCAAAATATCTTACTCTTCTTTTAAAGGATCTTAACTATGCAATTCTAGTTTCGGGCTTTCTTCCAAAAAAGACTAAAATAGAATTGCAGTTGCACAATAAACAAGAGTTGCTAATTGCCAATTTTGTAGAATTTCTTACAAAAAAAAGGAATATCACTTCAAAATATGTTTTGATGGAAGTTTTTCCTCTCTATTCATCTTGTTTCTGATAACTCAGGACTATTTCTTGCACTTGTGCATTTGAATTTTGCCTATGTTTTGAAAGATAAGTTTCTTTTGTTTAATTTTCTCTTCAGTAAATGCATTTTCTGCCTTTCTATTCTAGAGTTAGACTGTAGTAATTTTCAAACTTCATAATTTATCTTTACAACATTTTGCTTATGTGTTTAAGTAGAAACTGAATAAGATTCTTGAAAGTCATTATTAAAGCAAATGATTTTAACAATGTGGTAAATACAGTTATTGCCTCCAGTTGTTTACCAGTATGTTGATGCTGCCTCCTGTTTACTTACATTCACTCCTCTGGACTTCTGGATGCTTAATTTTGAGATAAAAAGTCACCATTAATATTTGTAAATGGGGTTAACATCCAAAATATATAAATAACTCACGTGACTCAACACCCAAAAAGCAAATAACCACATTAAAAATGGGCAGAGGATATGAACAGACACTTTGCCAATGAAGAAATTCAGATGGCCAACAGGCACGTGAAAAGATGCTCCACAATGCTAATTATCAGAGAAATGCAAATTAAAACCACAATGATTATCACCTCACGCAAGTTAGGATGGCCAATATCCAAAAGACAAACAACAACAAATGTTGGTGAGGATGTGGAGAAAGGAATTTCACCCACTAGTTCCACTCCTAGGAATTTGCCCTAAGAATACAGGATCCCAGATTCAAAAAGACATAGGCAACCCTATGTTTATCACACACTATTTACAATAGCCTGGTTGCTATTGTACATGCTATTAGGGGGACACGGGGAAGGCAGTATAGCACAGAGAAGACAAGTAATGACTCTATAGCATCTTACTATGCTGATAGATAATGACTGTAATGGGATATGTGGGGAGGACTTGATAATATGGGTGAATGTAGTAACCACAATGTTGCTCATGTGGAACCTTCATAAGATTGTACATCAAAACCATCATATTATTGTTTTACAAAAGAAAGGGAAACCTCTCATCAATCCTTATTCTTATCATTATTCAGTGTCCAGGGATTAAAACAAAGCAAACAAAATCCTCCAAAAAGTCCTGTAGGATAGCTAACAAAAAGACACTGAAACTGATACTGGTTTTGTTAAATACTTCTGAAGACCCCAATTCAAATTCCACTTTTAAGTCAGATTTCTATTAGTTTTCTATATATTCGAAGAGGGACTATAAACAATCATCAGTTCATGGATCATTAAAAATAGCTGTCGATAAAATAACACTGTTTTTTGCTTACACTTATAATTAATTCAAGTATCTGAATGATATCCCCCAAGTCCTATTTACATGAACAAAATAACTAGATCTATGGAAGCAGAAAAAAGTAGAAAAAGAATTGCTGCTAAATACTGTCTTATTAGAGCAATAGAAGAAATTTATTCAAGTAAATGTATATTAATTATGAAAAATACAATCAACCTTAGCTCATTAAGGGATTTATTTTAAAAGCCTCTTTATGTTTAATAGCCATTTATACAATTTTGAAGTATATTTATATTTTTTTAATCAATCATATAATTATAAAGATCAAATAATCTAGAAGAAAGTTTTAATAGCTACTCTCACACTGGAACAACAAAAAAAATGTGTTTACATACCTGATTCTGAAGAGAGAAGTATTACCATTTAAAGAAATCCAATCATTTAACATACCAATGTAGTATACAGTTTTATGAGAAAATATAAATGGTTCTTTATTTAACCAACATCTATTTCTTTTAAACATTCTATTAAAAATATTTGTTAACATATAAATTGCAACTTTATTAGAAATGTTTTAGGCATACAGAAGGGATAATATAATGAACCTACTGCTCCCAGAAAGCATCTTTAACAATTGTCAATATTCTGTAACTGCACTCCTGTCCCCATAGTATTTTAAAGGAAAATCACAGACAGCATATTCTTTCATAGATAACTACTTCTGTATGTGTTTCTAACATACTCATCAACCAAATAGACATTAATCCCTTAATGTTACCAAATATCCATTTGCTGTTTAACCTTCAAAATATCTTGAAATTGTTTATTAAAAAACTGAGTTCTTCTGGGCATAGAAGCCACAGGGCATAAATCTGCAAAGAAGTAAAAAGCTAACCTTTTCAAACAATATGGCCTCACTCTCACTTACCAACTTTACATTTCCCTGTATGGCCCCAGAAGATGACTGGTTAGCCAGAGACGGGTAAGATTCCTCAAGGGAGGAACAACCTAAGACAGGCACAGTCGCAGGGGGGCCATCAGGTGAGAAATTGGGGAACAACAGTGGTGAAGCTTAGAACCTCACCCCGCCCCCTGTGTTGAGAGAAAGCTTCTGCATCCGTGGATGTTTTATTGCCCTTGTCTAGCTCGGATTAGCATATAGTCTACAGGCACACACCTGATCATCTATAATTGCTCTCTTACAACACTAAACTATGTTTTCTACCTTTATCTTGCATCTACCTACCACTTCAGCAGTTTATTAAAAATAAAAATAATAATAATAAAGGGAGAAATGTGGGATCCACATATAAATCAAGTATAAAAATCAAATGAATATTCATATTTGACCTGATTGTTTATAGTTCATAATGCATGATCAGAACCGAAAGTTTCTGTGATGACTGCCCTTGTACTGTTCACCATGTAAGAATTCGTTCACTATGTAAGAACTTGTTCGTTATGCTTCAGAAGATTGGAGACAGACGAGAACTAGGCTTGAGATGGATTAATGATTGTGCATTGAGCATTGACCCCCCTATACAGAATTTTATTGTTGTTAACAACCATTTGATCACTAAATATGAGAGATGCCCTCTCAAAAAAAAAAAAACTGAGTTCTTTCCATTAGGATTGACAAAAAATCCAGCAAACCCGTAACTTACATTTGGTTGTTACCGCTCAAGTTCCATGTAATAAATATTTACTTTTGTTTTTGGTATAACTCTTTACAATCTGCCTATTCATATCTTGGTTACTGTTATAAGAAAACATATATTTAACTGTATAATTGATACATTTATTTTAATATGCAAAAAGTACTTCAAAATTAGTATGGATAATGATAAACTCATGATATATTTTGACCGCAATTCTGTTCCTACCATATTTTTTCTTTGTTAATGGTGTAAGCCACATCTTTGCTCATGGAAAATCTTTAGAAATATGATTGATGAGTGCTCACATAGGTCCCCTGAGGACTCTGCTTCCTCTGAGGGCGTCCTCAGCAGAGAATTCTTATTTTGAACAATCCAGTGAAGCATTTGATTAAAATGGGAGATAATACATTTTAAGAATGCATAAGCTTTCCCTGTGATATTTTTCTGTTTATATAAATTTTTCCTCATGTCACCAAGAGTCAATATGTTGCTCAGAGTCTTTCTCTCCATTCTTGGTTTTTCATCATTCTAGAAGATTTAATATCCATATTAATTTCATTTAGTTCCTTGACTTTCCCAACTACAAACTCTTTCATGGAAGTTCAAATATTTATAGCTGTAGCCTTCGCATAAATCTTGTTAAAACACTAACTGGCCTGCTAATGGAAATCTTTAATTCAAATAGAGCAATCAGTAATAAGTCACCAACTAAGTGTGTGTGAATTTTTAGTAATCCTAGATTTCTAGCACACATACTCCTTTTGCATTTATTTGGACTTTTTAAAATATTGTCTCATCTTTAATTTTTTCCACTAAAACCATTGGCTGTCTTTGACCTCCTTTCCTTTTTTTATTAGGTCTTATCTTTACTGTAAATTTTATTAAGTACTATAGAGTATATGCTAACATTTTCCTAAAAATATAGGGAAAAATAATAACAGTGGCTTAAACAAGATCAAAGTTTATTTGCTTATCATAAGGGTTTGTCAAACTATAGTCAGAGGACCAGATTCAGCTGGATACCTGTTTTTGCATAGCCCAGTCCAGGAGGGAAAAAATGTCTCAATAATAAATACTAATGAAAAATAGTGATTTCTATCATAGTCTGGCTTTTTTATACTTTTATTATCTCCTATGAATAACTTCTATTGTAAAATATCCATCCACTACTGAATTATATATTTATGTGTTTATATATGTATGTTTGATACACTTTGTATTTAAGAATTTAAAATTGAGACATTTTTCCCTGCATCACCAATTTCTAACTAAGCTCTTTGATATACAGTAGATACTAAAAAGATATTTGCTAGATGAAAAAGAATGAATAAATTGGTGAATGCATATGTGAATTAAGTAATTGCTTTTTTGGCATTTTCTAAGCATAATATTTAAGATATGATCTTATTTTGTATTAATGCATTTATTATTAAATTTAGAAATATTTATATTATTTCATAGCCACTCTAATACTATGATAAACATTATATATTTTCATGAATGGATACACAATATTTATTTAATTATTACCCAGAAATTTACATTTTTAAATATTATTTTCAAATGTAGATGGGGTAGGCAAAAAAGATGAAGGGGATCAAAGATACAAACTTTCATTTATAAAATAATTAAGTCCTGGGGATGTAGTGTATAGCATAGTGACTTGTTAATGATAATGTATTATATATCTGAAAGCTGCTAAAAGAGTAGATCTTAAAAGATCTCATCACAAGAAAAAAAATGTGTAACTGTGATGACAGATATTAACTAGACTTATTTTGGTGATCATTTTGCAATATACATATATCAAATCATTATGTTGTATACCTGTAACTAATGTAATGTCATATGTCAATTATATGTTAATTTGAAGTTAATTAAAAATGATTTATGGATATTTTCTATATTTTAAATTATTTCTAAGTATAGATTTCTATTTCTAAAAAATGGTATCTCCTAAAAATGGTGTATAATATATATATATACATAATTAAATATGTGCATGTTTAAATATATACATATACAAATATGTGAACATGCTTAATATTCATAATTTGCCATGCTGATTTTTCAAATGTACAATGAAATTTTATTTAACTAATAATATGCTATTCAACTAATAGTGATTTCAGTAACATCGGCTGTTCCAAAGTGTGGGATTTTTCAGGTACTCATGATAGAAACACTGCAAATCAGAAAGATTTTCGAACTGTGTTGTCCAAAATAGTATCACTAACACAAGTCATCTTTTTAACTTTAAATTGAGGTTAATTGATACTAGATAAAGAAAACTTCAATTTCCTAGGGCATAATAGCCACATTTCACGTACTCGGTAGTCTTCTGTGGTTAGTGGCTACCATATCGGAGAGTACAGATGTAATAGATACCCATCCCATGGAAAGTTCTATTCTATGGAACACTACTAGTTTAGAGTCCAAAGTACCCTATGAGATACAATTGCACAGTTGTTGGAGTGTGTGAGCCAGTGTCTATTTACATGGTGACATTTTTTACATTAGAGGTCAAAAAAACAACTACCAGAAGGTTAAATTCTGTCCACTGACAATTTTTATATGGCCTACAAGAATTAATATTTTGTTGAATATTAAAAAATTCAAGAGAATAATAACATTTCATGGTGCATAAAAATGATTTGAATTTCAAATTTCAAAGTTGATGAATTTTTATTGATATACATCACACACATTTATTTAAATATTGCTTTTGTGCTACAAACACAAAATAGTCGAGTAATTGTGAAAAATTAAGTCCTCACCCTCTTGTGAAACACTTGAGAGTCAGGACCAAAAGCAAAAGAAGAAGATGAGAAAAAGGGTAAAGGAAGAAGAGCTGGAGCTGTGTGAACAGTAGTAACTGATAGATTTTTCATATTTTAGCTATTATCTTACTTGTACATTAATAATATACAGTAAAATAAAAACGGTGAAAAAACAGAAGTATTTGCATTGCATTTTCATAATGATATCCAAAATACTAATGACTATTCTTATAACAGAAATAAGATGCCTTTTTTACAAAAGAAGGAACGAATGGGAGCTTTTTGAAAAGCAACATAAGTTTTAAAAAATCAAATCAATAAAATGGTTTATTCATTTACTTTAAAATTATATTGAGATAGACCGTCAAATAAGAAAGCAGAAAATTGCAAATAAATGTTTATATATATGATATATATCACATACATATACATATTTATACATACAAATTCTTTTAAACATGTGCATTTCTTAGTGAAAATTTAACTCCTTCCACCAATTTTGAGGGATCTGCAGCTATCAAAAGATGTATTGTTTTTGCTTCGGTTTAAGTGATATCTTAAATTAAAAAAATAAAAATAATATTAATTGCTCTTAGTCCCGATGCAATTACCAAGGTTCACCATTCAGGGTTCACATTTTAATTGAGTAATTTGAAGAGAATCTAATAAATCAACTCCATTCAATGGTGTGGGCTAAGAAAGTGAAACTACAAAGGAAAACAGCATTAGTGGGCAAGTCACAACAGGATGGTTCTACCAACCCCAGGACGGAAGGAGCAAGGGTCATGGACAGGAGACAGATATGCAATATCCTAGAGGCCTTCAGAGAGCAGCTAATATGGGGCTTTGGAGGCCCACAGTCTGGTTTCCTGACTTTACTTTTTCAGTGTCTAGTGTAAGAAAGATGAAGATAAGAGTTTTTATTCTTGTCAAAATGCAAAAAGGTCTTCAGCTCTTTCTTTTCATGGACATCTGTATTAAGTGGCTGATAAAATCCCTCCTCCTATCTCGTGTATTTGTTTATTCCTCATTGATTTAGAGAAAAGAACATAGGGAGGTAAATACATGGTTCACATTAATAGCTGGAACTAACTTGTCATTACTTCCTACATCTGAAACCCTTAGAGACAAATACTAAGATCATGGATTATAATAGATGCATAAAACAAACTATTCTGAAAAAATTAGGTATTGCAGGAAAAAGTTGCTGATCACCTAAACTAAACTGCATGCAACAGTAATCACTTCTTCTCATAATCATGAGTCTGTAGGTCCACTTCATAGGAACAAATATAAACAGAGCTCAGCTCAGAGATTCTGCTTCTAAACAGGGACCCACCCAGTTAGACTCCTCATTGCAAACCAGTATCAGTATGTTACCACTGTGTTCAGTCTGGCGGCCCATCTGAAAGAGGAGCAGCTACTTAGGTAAACCTGTTTTTGGTGTTTAGTGTAGTGTTTGAGCATAACCATGTAAGCACAATAGAAACATCTGCAAATCACACTGTATAATATTCCATTTGTCAAAGTGACACATGGCCTAGCCTACAGGCAAGCGGTGAGGACAAACCAACTGCCCACCTTGCAACCAAAGCCCAACGAAACAATGAAGTGTTATTTTCCCAAGGAGATAGGAATGAATGTTGATGAAAAGTAATCTAATCTACCTCAGAATTTATATTTTCTGTAATACATTTAGGTACATACTGACTTAGGACACAATAAATGAAATAGTCTCTTATGCAATTTCTTGTTTGACTATATATATATGTATACATCTATATATGTGTATAGATACATATTCTGTAAATATATAGTATATATAATTATTCATTTAAATATATTATACATAATTAAATGTTTATTATATATTATACATTATTTGTTTTTCTATCATATATAAATGTATATATTTAGAACACTAGTGATGCCTAAATTATAACAATCACACATTGAAAGCTAATATTATTATTTTAGAAGAAAGGCCATGAACTGTTTAGTGTTCTATATTAAGACCCTACTTTCCCTATTTTTAGTTACTCTCCTCTATGAATTTAGGTATTTTATTAAGGGTCACAGGGAGTTAGTCAAATATAAGAACACAAAGTTGAGTGTGTAATTGAATATATTGTTATTTGAAAACTAATTAGAAATAAACTTTTGAATCTATTTTACATGTAAACACTATTTTAAAATGTTAAATTTTACCAGGTGAGCCAATCATTACAAATGATGCCAAAAACCTTGATTTTGTATAGTTGTTTATTTTAATCAAGAAATTAAAGGTAATCAGTTTGCAAAAGTATCAGAATAAATTGCATCTATTTATTTCATTTTTTATTCATTAACTGTAAACAATGACTTATATTTATATGTGATCACAAGAAACAGCTATCATTTAAAATAGCTTGAAAAACTGGCATACCAAATTTTAAAAAGTACAAATTCTTCAGTTTAATTATATCTTTGGACTAAATTGAATGTATTGTACATTAAAGAAAAATTTTAAAATGAAAGCAATCATGTAAGTACGATGAAAATGAATTAAATAATATCAGATACACAGAATATGATTTAAGTTGTAACACATCTTAATTTATAACTAGAAAAGATGCTAAGACTTTCATGTTGCTAATAGTAAATAATGTCATTTTAAATATAATATTGTTACTTCAAAATATTCAGCCATTTCAATTAAAAAATGCACTCTGTTAGTAACCCAGATTTTCATTTTAATTACATCAAGCATCTGGATATTTTGGAACATCTGTTTGACTTTCTGTTTTACAACATTGAATTCTAACTTTTGAATTTAACCATAACATTTATCTGTTAAGAAATATGTATGGGGTGTACATACACATACCATAAATGTATATCTTCATGTAGAAATTCTCACTAAATACTAATCACCAAATAAATTAATGTATGCATCAGCAGGCATTTTTAAACCAAATTTTATGACATTCAGTCTAATAAAATATGCATATCTGTTCATATCTATTTGTTGTGTGCAGTGTACAGTAGGTATATGATTTATATATATTATGTGATATAGGTAGGTGAGAGATAGACAGAGAGAGACATGATTGGGGTAAAAAAGGTTGCTCTATTGGACTAAGAGAATGATATGCCCTGGTTAGCAAAAATGAAATATATGTCATATGTTAGAAGAAAAGATCAGGTTTTCTTTAAATGCCATCCTCAGAATGTTCCCAACACATCTAAAACATGTCATTGAAGTTCAAATGTTTAAAGTTTAGAAACCTGAAAAAATCTCTACTGTTTTCTAGTAGATACATAGAAATACAAAACCATAAACTATGGATGTTACTTTAACTATGAACAAATCTGAATGCAAGTTGTTAACCTGCAAAAACATTCATAAATATGAATGAGCTCTTCCTTTTTAAAAGTATTTTGGAATAAAGCTGTAATAATTATAAAAGGATAGAATTTCTTTCCTATATAACTTTAATTTTCTCTAAATGATCTCAAATATTATAACTATGTTCTCTGTACTTCAAAACCTGTTTTGCTAATAACATCATTATTTTAATGGTCTAGAATTACCAATGATTACCTTGAAATAGACAACACTTTGGAAATAGCACAAAAAAAATGCAATAGTTTTAGAACTTGAATTTTTACATGTGTATTGTTATATTTGTATGATATTGTAAGAAATATCTATTTTAATTAATTATAATCATTTAAAATAGATCATTTCCTATCTGGAAACAAATCCTGGATAGTGCTTTAACTCCTCAAACTTAAAATACTATGTGAAAAAATGCACAACTCTTAATTTTTTTGTAAATGGACAATGAATTTATGGTCTCATTCATAATTAACTACTTTTAAACAGTCTTCTGACATTACAATTTTTTCTACCCAGTTTTTTGTAACCTTTGACCAGTATCTCCTTATTCCCCCCACCACTCACTCCCTGAGTGCAACCATCATTTTACTCTGTTTCTCATTTTGATGACTTTATATTCCTCATGTAAGTAAGGTTGTACAGTATTTATTTTTCTCTGACGTAGTCACTTAGCATAATGCCCTCAAGTTTCATTCATGCTGCCACAAGTGATAGAATTTCCTTCTCTATGGTGGAATAATATTCGTGTGTGTGTGTGTGTGTGTGTGTGTGTATCACATTTTTTTTCCATTCACCCATCGATGAACAGGTAAGTTGTTTCCATGTTTTGGTTACTGTGAGTAATGCTGCAGTAAACGTGGGAGTACGATATCTCTTTGACATCCTGATATCATTTCCTTTGGCTATATACCCTGAAGTAGGACTACTATATCATATGATAAGTTCTATTTATAATTACCAAGGAATTTCCACACTGTTTTCCATAGTGGCCGTACTAATTGACATTTCCACCAACAGTACACAAGTGTTCCTTTTGTTCAGTATCCTCACCAGCAGTTACAGCCGTTACAGCCATTTTTTTTTGAGAGGGCATCTCTCATATTTATTGATCAAATGGTTGTTAACAACAATAAAATTCTGTATAGGGGACTCAATGCACAATCATTAATCAACCCCAAGCCTATATCTCAACAGTCTCCAATCTTCTGAAGCATAATGAACAAGTTCTTACATGGTGAACAGTGAGTGCAAGGGCAGTCATATCACAGAAACTTTCGGTTTTGATCACGCATCATGAACTATAAACAGATGTGAGGAGATACCTGTTTTTTTTTCCAAATTGCTTGGGTAGTATGGACATTTAAAAAAATTGAACTCTTCTGATCCAAGAACACAATATTTTTCATCTCTCTTTATCTTCTTCAGTTTTTTCATCAATGTCTTACAATTTCTGATATGTAGAATTTTCACTTCCTTATTTAAAACTTTTCCCTAAGTATTTTATTGCTTTTGATAATATTGTAAATGGGAATGCTTTCTCTATTACTTTTTCAGACAGTTTATTATTACTATATAAATGGACAATTTATTTGTGTATGTTGATTTTCTGTCCTGAATTAGTGAATTTATTATTTGCAACAGTTTTTTGGTGTAGCCTTTAGGCTACAAGATCATGCTATCAGCAAACAGAGACTTTTTATTTTTCCCTTTGATATGTAGAGACCTTTTATTTATTGCTAGCCTAACTTCTCTGCTTAATATTTCTACCATTATGTTAAATAGGAATGATGAGAATCGACACGCTCATCTTGTTCTCGATTGCAGAGGGAAGGCTTCCAACCTTTAGCTATTGAGTATGACGTTAACTGTGGCTTTATTATATCTGGCTTTCATTATGTTGAGATACGTTCCTTCCAGATCCAATTTGTTGAGAGTTTTCCTCACGAAAGGATGTTGAATTCTGTCAAATGCTTTTTCTGCATTTGAAATGATCACTTGATTTTTGTCTTTCATTCCATTAATGTGACATCACATTTATTGATTTGCATGTTGACCTATCCTTGCATTCCACTTGATCATGATGTATCATTCTTTTAATGTGCTGTTGAATTTGGTTTGCTAGTATTTTGTTCAGAATTATTATATCTGTATTCACCAACAATATTGGCCTGAAGTTTTCTCTTCCCGTAGCATCCTTGTAAAATAATTTTGACAGTGTTTCCACTTATACTTTTCAGAAAGGGTTTGAGAATTGGCATTAATATTTCTTTAAAGACTTTGTAGAAATCACACAAGAAGCCAGCTGGTCTGAAGTTTTCTTGGTTGGGAGGTTTTTGATGTTGATTCAAACTTGTTATTTGTTATTTATCTTTTTATATTTTCTAATCATGATTCAGACTGGGTAGGTTGTATGTTTCTAGCAATGTATCCATTTCTGGTAAGGTCACCAATTGATTCACATATAATTGTTTCTTAGTAATATCTTACAATCCATTGTATTATTGTGATATCAGTTGTAATAGCTTCTCTTCATTTATAATTGTATTTATCAGACTTGTCTTTTTTTCTTTGGTAAGTCTACTTAAGGTTTATCCATTTTGTTTATATTTTCACAAACCAACTCCTAGTTTTGTAGATCTTCTCTACTGTTTTTCCAGTCTCTATTTCATTTATTTCTGCTCTGATATTTATTATTACATTCCTTCTGCTAACTTTGGGCTTGATTTGTTGTTTTTATATTTCCCTGAGTTATAAAGTTTAGTTCTTTATTAGAGATTTTTTTAATGTAGGCATTTATCATTGAAAACTTTGTTCTTAGCACTGTTTTGCTGTATTCCCTAAATTTTGATATGCTGTGTTTCTTATTTCTTAACTTTCAAGGTATCTTTAAATTTCCCTTTTGATTTAATCTTTGACCCACTAGTTGTTCAGGAATGTATTGTTGAATTTCAACATATTTGGAAATTTTCTAGTTTTCTTCCTGTTTCAAATTTCTATCTTCATATCATTGTGGTAGGAAAAGATACCTGGTATGATTTCAATCTTTTTAAATTTCTTAAAGCTTGTTTTGTGACCTGACATATGATATATCCTGTAAGATGTTCCATGTGTGCTTATAAAGAATGTGTATTCTGCAGTTGGATGAAATGCTCTGTGTATGTCTGTTAGGTCCATTTAATCTGAAGAATAGATTAACTCTTCAAGTCCAGTGCTTTGTTATTGATTGCTTGACTCAATGATCTATCCATTGTTGACAGTAGGGAATTGAAGACCGTTACTATTATTGTATTGTTGTCTATTACTGCAACCAGATCTGTCAGTATTTGCTTAAATATAATTAAGTGTACCAATGTTCAGTACATATTTACTTAGAAGTGTTATATCCTCTTGATGAATTAAACACTTTACCATTATATAATGGCCTTCCTCTTCTCTTCTTACATACAGGTTTTGAATTAAAGTCTATTTTGTCTGATCTAAGTATAGCAACCTCTACTTTTTTTTGTTTGTTTCATGGAATGTCTTTTCCTATGCCTTCACTTTTAGCCAATGTGTGCCCTTGAAGCTGAAGTGGGACTCTTGTAGGCAGCATATAGACAGGTCTTATTTTTTATTCATTCATTCAGCCACTATACAACTATTGATGGGAAAATCAATGTTCTTTAAATGAACGTGATTTTATTTTGTTTCTATGTGAAAAATGTACTATCAATCACCCATCAGAAACTCAATTGCCAATTAGATTTATCAAATGTATCTGATAGTCAAGGAATTTGAAAAAAAAAACATGATATGTAAGAGAGGTGTTAAAATATGTAATAACTAAGTCCCATTCATTTTGTTCATCATACATCAAATTAAGGCTAAACAAAACCTTTTGATTTTTACTATATTAATAATTCTAACAAGTTTAACTCATTATTTTTCAGATTTTACTTTTTATTAAAAAAGAGAATTTAAAAGGGAATGATTAAGGCAAACATATATGGAAGAAATAGTATTTAACAACTGGAATTCTGATATAAAGGAAATAAACATAATAAATATCAGAAATATAAATTCAAAACCACAGAATTCTGCTTCAGTGTCAGAGAACATAGACTGTACAATGTGTTATTTTCAAAGTACATTTTTCAGCCACAGTACAATAATAATATGTATAACCAATAATTGAAATGATATCAAAAGTGTAAGCTAAATCATATGCCACATAATTGGCTTAAAAATTAGGAACATGGATAAAACATTTAAAAACTCTTTTTAGGTAAACCATTAATCTTTTCATTATACAATGACTTCATGGAAGAACTAAAGCATATATAATTAATCAGAGTTTATCAAGTGTCCTTATGATAACTCACAGCTATCAGTATTGTTCTCAGTTCTGAAAATCTCAGCCAATCTTTTTCCATGTTCTTAACATTTCTCATTTGCTGATAAAGGTTAAAGGAAGCTTTAAAGATGGATTATCTGTGCAGCTTGGCTAAAGCTCATTGATTAATATACTCAAGAATTTGTGTCCAAATTAGACTGACAAGATAAGAAGACAGAAGAATACTTCCTAATCTTAATAAAAAAATTCATGAGAAGTCTGCTAAAAAAGTATATATTCTGATTCAGTAGATTAGAGAAATGAGCAAGACACTGCTTTTGACAAGCTGAAAAAGGAGAGATACAGATTCCTGAACCCTAAGTAGAGCCTTATTGGCAATATGTTGTACCACACTGAATTCCAAAAGACATTTTAAAATAGTCTATGGATTATTCATATTTTTCTCCTTTGATCAAATTTTCATTTTTGGAAAGTTGCTATACAAGTTATATACAACTGTAAAATTAAATATTATGTGTTTATAAAATGTTTATACATATTTATGAAACAAACATGCATCAAAGGTTTTTAACTCTAATAGAGGGGAAAATGAGCTATTATGATTAACTTAAGAAGTTCCTAGGAATGTGCATAAATATATTCTTAGCAAACAAATATATAAATACAGAGAGAGAAAGAGAGACCTTTAAAAATTGTAGGCTAAGATTGGTTAGATGCAAATATGGATATGTCTTACTGCTTTATGAGAATAAACCTTTAGGTTTATCTGTTACACACTGGACAGAAATTGTTTGTATCTCTACAGAGATTTACAAGTTGAACTCTGCCCCTACAGAATTCAAAATAGGCTAGAAAGTAGGGAATCAGCCCTAGCACTGCACTGAAATAGCACCTAGTTATTTCTTTTGTATATTTCCAAATTTCAGATAATAGTTATGACCCTTTACAAATTATTATCAATAATAGGAACCTTACAATAAATATTTTATCTTATTCTATAATAGTCCAGTAATTTTATTCACTTACTTTTATATTAGTTTTCTAATACATAATTTAAAATGATACCCAAGGTATGAAATGAAAGATTAAGTCCAACATTACTATTCTAAAATGTATATTTATGTCAGTGTACACAAGATTTGTTAAACAACATGTAGTAATTATTTTTCTGAATAATATATTTTAAATCACTTTTCCTAAGATAACAACTCACTTTTAAATATGCAATTTAGGACAAATCCACATATTTTTGCAGTTTTATTTAGAAAACAATTGGTATTTAATATTATTTTTTACCAAGTTCAGAATATTAGTGTATTTTCAGTTTTTCATAGAATCATAGGCATTAATACATTATCATTTTTATACTTATATAATTTTAATAATATGATCTCAAGAAGTTAATAATCACAAAGAAAAAGTTTAAAATCAGGATACTAAATATTATTTGACTCATTGTAGATTTAAATTCTGCATACTTGAAAGAAAACATGCTTTATTTTGAAATGTGTGCTCTGGGTAAGTCATCTTCAAAAATTATTAATCATTGCATTGATAAATATATAAAAAATGTAAAGATTTGGAGAAGATGGCAGAGTAAGAAACACCAGAGATCAGTCTCCCCACCTGGACAATGCAGTAGAAGCTACTAATCTCCCACCTCTCATCTCCATGGTAGTTAACTGTGCAAATGTTCTAGGAGCAAATTGCATACACCTTGCAGAAGACTGAGTGGGAAAAATGTTCTCTAATATCCAAATATTGGGATCTTTGCTCTGATCACTGGTTACTGCTTTTGATGACAGATGTGCAGATAAAATGGCATCAACCATCTTTGTTGCACATCTCCCTATTGTTTCATGTTCCTCCTGCACTGGCTGAAGTGACTTCAAGGGGACTTAAAAGCAATCACATCTGGGGTAAATTACAGTCACCACACATGCTCAGCGAAAGATACAGATTCATATAAAATCTGAGAAGACTTTATATTTAAATCAGAATGATCTTTGGCACATAAACAATCTATACACTAAAACAAAAATATAGACAACCTGGGGAGAGAAAAGACTCTGATTTCCAGAGTTAATACATTAATAGTTTCAAATGTCCAGGTTTCAACAAAAATCACAAGGCACACAAAGAAAAAGGAAAGTATGGCTATTTAAGGGAATATATATATATATATATGTAAATCAACAGCAACTGTCCCTAAAAAATAGACCTGATGTCAGAACTACTAGACAAAGACTTTGAAACAATTCTTAAAAATGTTCAAAGAACTAAAGGAAAATATGAAGAAAGTCAAGAAAATGAAGTATGAACAAATTGTAAATATGAATGAAGAGTTAGAAAACCTAAAAAGAGACCAAAAAGAAATTCTGGAGATAAAAAACTCAATAGAGAGATTCAAAGTTAGATTTGAGAAGGCAGAAGAAAGAATCAGTGGACGAAGATAGGAAGATTGAAATTATCCAGTATAAGGAACATAAAGAAAAATTACTGAAGAAAAAGTAAACAGAGTCTAAGGGACCTATATGAATCATCAAGTGGACCAACATATAGATTTTGGGAATCACAGAAAAAGAGAGAAAACGGATAGAGAATATTTGAAGAAGTAGTGGTTGAAAACTTCCCAAATTTGATGAAAAATATGAAACATCCAAGAAGCTTAACAAACTTCAAGTAGGATGAACTTAAAAAGACCTACATTGAGGCCAATTATAATCAAACTACAGAACTCCAGGGACAAAAAGAAAATTTTGAAAGATCAACTCATCACATAGAAGGGATCCTCAATAATACTATTTTAGCAAATTTCTCATAAAAAATTTTTAGACAAGAAGGTAGTGTTCTGAAATAGTCAAAGAGCTAATAGAAAAAGAAATCAGTTAACCGAGAATGTTATATTTGGAAAAATTGTCTTTCAAACCTCAGTGAGAACCTAAGATATATTCAGATAAACAAACTCAAAGGGAGTTCATTGCCTCTGGTTGTGCCATGCGAGAAACGCTAAAGTGAATCCAGCATTTTGAAATGAAAAGACAGGAACGCAAAGCCATATGAAGGAATGAAGATTGTATGAAGATTAATGCACGTGCCTTTATAAAAACCAATATCATTGTAAAGATATCATATACTAGTAAGAGGTCCAATACAGAAAGTATATAATTATTATAAACACAGCATAATAACAATGTAATACACAGTAACAGACCATGTAAATGTATGACACAAAAATTGACAGAGTTGAAAGGAGAAATAGTTCCACAATAAAATTTAGAGACTTCAGTGTCCCACTCTTACTAATTACAGAATTACAGACAGAAGATAAGTAAGGAAATAAAGGACGTGAATAATACAATACACCAAATAGTTCTAACAGACATATACAGAACATTCTCCCCACAAACAGAATACAGATTACTCTCAAGTGTACATGGGATGTTTTTCAGGCTAGACCATATATTAGGGCACACATTAAGTCTTAACCTATTTAAAAAGATATGTAATACAAACTACCTTCTGCAAACCCTATGGGATCAAGTTAGAAATCAATAATATTAGGAACATGGGAAATTTACAAGTTTGTAGAAATTAAACAACATATCCTTAAGTAAGCAGTAGATCAAAGAAGAAATTATAATGGAAATTGGAAATACTTATGAATGTAAATGAAAACACAACATACTAAATCTTATAGCACAGCAAAACATTGATAAAGGGGAAGTTTGTGACTATAAATACTTACATTTAAAAATGAGAAATAAATCAACATTAATTTACAGTTTAAGGAACTGGAAAAAGAAAATAATAAACCCAAAGCTAGCAAAAGAAGGAAATAATAAAGATTAGAGCTGAAATAAATGAGATAGTAGAAAAATGATAGAGAAAACAGAAATATTCAAAATTGGCTCTGTGGAAAGATCAACAAAACTGACAAAGCTTTAACTTAAAGGACTAAGAAAAAAAGAGAAGACTCAATTATCACTTTACTACACTACTACTTCTTAACTACTAATTCCACAGAAATATAAAGGATTATAAGAGAGTACTATAAGAATTTATATGCCAACATATTGAATAATCTAGATTAAATTGGAAAATTTCTAGGAACACATTAAAGATTAAACCACATAGAAATAGAAAACATGAATTAAAAACTAGTAAGGAGATTGAATAATAAAAATTTTCTGACCAAAAAAAAAAAAAGTAAGAAAGAAAAAACCCTGGATCTGTGTGTTTCACTGATGAATTTCATGAAATAGTTAAAGAAGAACTTAACCAACACTTCTCAAACTTTTCCAAAAATTTGAATTTAGGAAACTCACTATCTTTTCTAGGAGTTCACCACTAACCTGATGCCAAAGCCAGGCAAAGATCCTTCAGTAAGTAAAATCATATACCAATATCCTTAATGAAAAAAGATATAAAAATCCTCAGCAAAATACTAGCAAAAACCAAATTCAGTAACATTGAAAGGGTTATGCACCATGACAAAGTGGGATTTGTTTCTGGAATGCAAGGATGGTTTAACATATGATAAATTGGACGTTACACATTACATTAAGAGAATGAAGAAAAAGAATATATGGTCATTTCAATTGATGTAGAAAAAAGCATTTGACAGAATTCAATACCCTTTAAGAATAAAAACACTCAACAAACTAGGAATAGAAGGACATTATCTGAATATAATGAACACCACATTTGAAAAAAAATGTACAAAATATACAGCAATATCATATACAATAGTGAAAGATTGAAAGCTTTTTCTTCTAAGATCAGGAACAAGGCAAAGAAGGAAATTTGCCTTTACCACTTCCATTCAACATAGTATTGGAAATCCTGCCATAGCAATTAGGCAAGAAAAAGAAATAAAGGCATCTAAATTGTAAAGAAAAATGTAAAATTATCTCTGATTGCAGATTGTAAAATCTTATATTAAAAAACACTAAAGATTCCGTAGAAACTTGCTAGAATAAATAAATGAATTCAGCAAATCAGCATGATACAAAGTCAAACACAAAAATCAATTGCATTTCTATATTAACAAGGAACAACCTGAAAGGAAATTAAGAAAGCAAGTCCTTTAAGAAAGAAAGTAAATTCCACTGTAACTGTAACTGCCATTTACATTTCCACCCTACATTTAATTGAGAAATACTTATGAATTAGTTTAACCAAGGAAGTGAAAGACTTGCACAACAAAAACTACAAAAAAATTTTGAAAGAAATTAAAGAAGACCTAAACAAATGGAAAATCATCCCACATTCATAGATTGGAAACAATATTGTTAAAATGTCAATAATACAAAAAGTTATATGTAGAGTTAATGCAATCCCTATCAAGTTCTCAATGAAGTTTTTCCTAATGACATTTTTATAGAAGTAGAAAACCCCATCCTAAAATACATCCCAAGGGGCCCCAAATAGCCTAAAAATTATAAGACAAAACAAAAACAAAAATCAAAGCTGGAAGATCATGCTTCCTGATTTTAAAACTTTCTACAAAATTATTGTAATCAACATAGTTTGGTACTGGATAATCATAGACATATGCCAATGGGATAGAATAGAGGGTCCAGAAATAAATCCTTACATTTATTTTTAAATGACTTTTGACAAGGATACCAAGAATACGAAATGCTGGCACAACAGTCTTTTCAACAAACAGTGTTGGAACAACTGAATATCCACATACAAAAAAGAGACATTGGAGCCTTACCTGTACAAAAATTAACTAAAAATAGATTTATGACTTAAGTGTAAGATCTAAACAAATAAAACTCTTAGAAGAAAATATAGAACAGGAACTTCATGCCATTAGATTTGGCATTGGGTTCTTGAATATGATATTAAAGATACAAGCAACAAAAAGAAAAATAGATGAACTCAACTTTCTGAATTTTTTAAAAATTTATTTACCAAAAGACACAACCAACAGAGTAAAAAGGTAGCCAACAGAATGGGAGAGAGTGTTTGCAACTCATATCTGAAACAGAATAAATAAAGAACTCCTAAAGTTCCAGAAAATAAAAACATGATTCAAATATGGACAAATGAACAGATATTTTTCAAAAGAAGATACATAAATGGCCAATAAGCACATGAGTAGTACATGATATCAACCTCACTAGTCATTAGGAAACGCAAATCAAAACTACAGTGAGATAATATCTCATATCCACAAGGAAACTACTATTACAAAAAAAATGTAACAAGAAAATAATAATTATAAAAGGCAAGAATGTGTAGAAATTGTAATCCTTGTGCAGTGTTGGTGGGAATGTAAAATGTTAAGCTGCTGTGGAAACACCATGGCAGTTCCTCAAAAAATTAAGAATAAAATTACCAAATAATGATCTAGCAATTTCATTTCTGGGTGTATACTCAAAAGAATTGACAGTATGATCTCAAAGAGATATTTTATACCCATATTCATAGCAGCATTATTCACAATAGTGAAGGTGCAGAAGCAACCCACATGTGAATCAAAAGATGAAAGGGTAAGAAAATGCAGTATATTCACATAATAGAACATTATCCATCCACAAAAAGGAAGACAATTCTGACATAGGCTCCAACATGGAGGAACCTTGAGGTCTCTGAGAAGTGAAATAAGGAAGTCAAAAAAGACATGCTGCATGACTACACTCACATGAGGTACTTAGAGTGGGCAAAAGCAGAGAGACAGAAAGTAGAATGCCGGTTGTGCGTTGCCAAATGCTGGGGGAAAGGGGCTAGAGAATTGCTTATTGATGGGTTTAGACTTTCAGTGTTGAAAAGAGTTGTGGAGATGGGCGGAGGTGATGGTCTAACAACAATACCAATGTGCTTAATGTTGCTGAATTGTATACTTAAAAATGGTTAGATACAATCAATGTTATGCTATATATAATTAACCACAAGAAAAGAATCTAAAATGTTACCCCAAAATAGAATCTAAAATTTTATCCCATAAAAAGAAATGTTAAAAAAAAGAATACACACACACACACACACACACACACACACACAAATATGCATAATTCTAGATTACTATTTAGCATGAAACTACTATTTGCCCTATCACCACTCCAACCTAGGTCTTTGGAATCTAAACAGTTCCAGGCACAGTGTAGTTGTTCAATAACTACTATTAAAATAATGGAGTTTGGATTAATTGCTAGTTCTTTAACAGGGATAATTTAACATATTTTGTGTATTTGTTCTTCAAACAAACCTGGTTAATGCTCATCAAGTAATGCCACCTGTAATGAACTTTTGTACATAAACTCACCTATTCCAGAGAAACATGAAAGTATTTAGTCACTCTTTCCTTTACTAATCTATTGTACCTGTATCCTTTAAAAAAAAGAAAAACTTTAAAAATATATTTTGCAAAAAAAAGTGCATACTTTTCAAATAAAAGAGTAAAGTAAAAGTCACTGGCTGACTAAAATAAATGTAGAATATTATAAGTCAAATTCTTCTATAAATTAAATTTGAGGTGTTTGCATTAAAAGCAGCATTAATTCAACAAATACTTATTAAAGTTTAAATGTACTAAATTATATAAAAGTCCTGAATCTCTTTAAATAAGAGATAAATTTTTCTTAAGAGATATAATACTGACAGAATTCAATAATTATATGTAGAAACACATGCAGTGCGTATTTCTGTGTATGTACAGAAATGCAGTGTGGTGCATATTAAGAGTGGAGCCGTTTTATGTAGATACGAGAAATCACATTTTAACAAACATTAGTGGTTAATTATTTTGTGTACTAAAATATACATATATCTACTCAAATATATAAATTATTTTCATTTTCACATATAGTTAAACTATATTACTTCCTGGGTGCATTGTTTCAGGCTGAAAAGGAAATATTCCTAGAAACAGTGTACAATGGCATGTTTAATTTTTCAGCCTTAAGGTGAACCAATCAACAAATGTGAGGAAACATCCATCACACTACAGAAATACACTGAGTCCTATGTAGAAAGAGGATTTAGCATCAACAGGGATGCATCATAGGATTAAGGGAAAGAGAAATAGTTTTGATAAAATACATCTTTCTGTGGAGATAAAAAAACAGAAAACAAGATAAAAAATATCTGAGAAACAAAATTGTAGCAAAAGGATTCATCCCAGGGATGAAGACAGTCAGAAATGGATCATTACAAGAAGCAATGTATTTTAAAGTAATCATTGTGCATTTGTCCACAGTGGTTAAAATCATGGACTCTACTCCAATGGTCTAGGCTGAATCAGCTCTACAATTTCAGAACATGATCTTAGGTGATTTTCTAAATTTTCAGGCACTATCTATGAAATAAACGCATTGTAGTACTTCATATGGCTGTACAGATTAAATGAGTCCTTGTTCAGCACGGTGTCTGGCAATGGTTATTTTGAAATATATGCTTCCATTATTTGTAGTATTATCAACAGATCAGAAGATGTATCTATAAAATAGGAGTGAAAAATCAAAGGAGACAAATGGCTAAGCTACTGAAAAGATCAAGTGAAAAGGGAGATGAGATACAAAAATGATTTAAAATAAATTGTAAATTCATTAGCAGGATTTAAATAGCTTTTAGCATATTAAAGAGTAGAAATGACACTACGGACACTGTATCTGTGATGTTTTCCCAACAAAGAGAAAAAGGATGGAAATAAAAATGATGAGCAGTGTAAGCATTATGGCTAATAACAGAGAAGGGAAAACTAGATTGCTTACTATGCCCAGATCATATGTCACAGGGTGTGTTTGTGTGATTCCAATTTATTTTTTTCCCCATCAGCTCTTTGACAAGGCCAATTTTTCTGTTTTCAAATGAACACCAAAGCAGAAAATGGTCCGTGGATCTTCAGGCCAAAGTCCAGTCTTCACAGCAAGCTTTGCTGTCCCTGAGCTGGAATGCACTGAGAGCAAAAGTAGAAATAGAGAAGACCTGGAGAAGCAGATGGATAAGGAATGGGCACCCAGAGAGGGGAAGAGAAAGGTGTGCTGCCCTTTGTTCATTGAGAGGTGAGGAGTGAAGGGAATGTAAGCCAGACAAGCAATAAATCCTTATTTTTGCTAAGAATGCTTTTACTTTCCCTCTCCACAATTTCCTGACTTCCATTATTGTAACTGTTTTTATTTACAGTTATTTTTTCCCCCTCTACTCATTTGAAAGATGCACCAATTTAAGACTTACTGAAGCTCTTTGTATCTCAGTTACCTCCACTAGGAAAAAAGGTTAGGAGTAATTTTAACTACCTGAGAAGCTGTTATAAGATTTAAATTAGTTAAATGCATTTAAGTACACATGGAAAACAGTCAATAAATATCAGTCGCTACTATCATTTTCTCCTTTCACATTTGAATTTGTTTTTAAATATATTACAAATTGAGGCTTTTAACTAGCAAGTGAAAAAATAGAATGTCATATACATAAATAACGAACTTTTATAATGAAAAGTCTTTAGATATAAATCAAACATGCTAAAAAGACTAGTTCTTAACTATTACCTTGACAAAATGAAGCACATCACTTCTCTGGAGTGATGGCTTACTAAATGATGACTATCACAAAGGAAAGTATATCTATACTTATCTATATCTACATACCTATTCCTATATTTATAATCATGTGTATATATATATATTTGAAGATCATTGATTGATCAATCTGTAGATGGATCTAGATATAGAGATAGACAGAGACAAGATAGAGATAGAGATATATCCTAAGTGCAATGAATAGGCTTAAACAGTGTGAGAGGTGATGGACCTACATTTTTTCAGGATATAATTTTATGAGGTTTTATTTAAATAGTAAATAATGTTGGTACATAGTTTATCCTGACCAAACAGGAGTAGAGGTAATAATAGTAGCTACTGTATTTTTTCAGTTCCCAAGATTACCTTGGTAGTAATTTTTATACTAAGAAAACTACACTGTCTTTAATGGGTGGATGAGGTCTTCTTTAGCATTGCAACAGAAATGCTTTCAATAGTGCCCTGGAGGCCTCGTGCTTAACACTCAACTATCTGCAGTAAAAGTCAGTTCATTTAGAACCCTACCTCCTGCTCAAATCCACGCATGCTGAATGTGATAACTCATGTTTAGAGTGATGACTCCAAGGAACTGCAAGACTCTAGTGTACTTTCTGACTCTTGGAAGGAATAATAATATGTTTAGCACTGAACTAATTTTATTATGCTCCAAAACTTTTCAAATAGCTAATCCCCACATTTTCCAGAAAATATAATAATTAACCAAGATTTCTCATACCCCCTATAGCATTTCAGGTAATTAAATTTACTGTTTGGAGAATTAATTTGAACTCTGTGAGGAGTAGAACCCTATGTTCTTTTATTTAAAAATTGCCTTGGGCAGGTTTACTTAACTTTTGCTAGGTTGATGTTTTTTTCCATTTTTACAGTTGTAGTATTGATACGCATATTGCTGAGTTAAGGTACTTGGTACACAACAGGAATGAATAAATGAGTATAGTTGTTTTGCCTGCCATTCTACAACATCAATTCATTCCATCATGTTTATTGATAAATGATGAAAGCAGTGGGGTCTAGAGGAACAAACCTCAGATTATTTTACAGCTAGTGATGTTCAAATTTTGGATCTCACATTTATTGAGTTTCCAAACCTCAGGTTTTTTTCTTATCTAAAATAGGGTTAAAGAAGCATTGTATAAATATATTTATATATGATAGGAGTTAGCAACTTATAACAGTTTATGAGATTATTGTTGCAGGTAAAACCACTATTAAAAACTAGTCTTAAGTAATTGAACAGTTTCTTAAATGTACATAGAAGCAGGCAGTTACAAAGTTTAAGTTCTAAAAGGTATGCAAATACTAATAGTCCCAAAAATGAACTCAGAAGTTTATGGAACTAAAATGATGAAGTATGCACGTAAAGTAAGAAAGGATCCCCACTCCTTTTGTACAAACAATTCCATATCTATAATGAGAATCAGAAAGCATTATTTTTGTTTTGAGGGGAAAAAAACAAGTTTTATAATCTGTTGAAATGCCATTTTTTCCTCATTATCTTTTAAACAATGTAATCATCTTATGAAAAGTTGCTTATGTGCCTAACAATTAATATACACAGTTTTGATGAAGATCATCATAAACTACTCTGCAATTACAATGATCGTTTGATTTTAAGAAAACAAAATGATTTCATTTTGTGATGAGTGCCAAGGAAGCACAGAATGATAGCTTGTTTAGTTGAATGTACAATATGCAAAATATTTCTGTTTTGAATACTGTTGACTTGTGGAAAAATAATAAATTTTCCAAATGCAGATGTTGCCACAATTGTGCAAATCTCAATGCAGGGTACTGAAGATTAAATCATAGCATATGTTATAAATAGTCAAATTATTTTCATCTTCAGATATACCTACTTAGTCTTCAAAGGAATGATAATTATATAAAGAATACATATGGATTTTTATAATTACATTTTTATAACTTAGCAAAGGAGAAATAGAGTAAGAAATTCAATAATAGATGTTTGTCTTCTGATAATAAAGATATCAGTAATATTCAAGCAATCTTCATTCTATACATTTGTTGGCAAAGTAGCTTGTGCCCTTTAGCTACTCTGAGGTCAGTTGATGACATTGTTTCATGGTTTTATGTGCAATAATTTATTCATCTGAAAGCAAATGAGTCAGAGTCCAAACTTCTACATGAGGAAATGATATGGAGAAAGATTTTTGTCTGTTCATTCAAAATTAATCTTCCAGCATAAATTACACAATGTTAAAATTATAAGAGAACATAAAGTACATTTGAGATTGCATCAGATCTAGAAATCAAAAACGATTTGCAAATATTTTTCTTTCAATGATGCCCATGTTATTGAAATTAAGATGGTACTGAAAGGAATGAAGGCCAAAACTTCATGGTGGTGAGCATATATCGTCTAATGAAAAATAGAAAGGAATTAGGTAACAATAGGAAGTGTGTTTAAAGAAAGAATCTAAGCATTTCATTCATTTTTTTATCAAGGTTTTGTTTCTCCATCCACTTTCTCTTTTCTGAGGTGAGAAGCATCAGAAGGAAACAGAATAGAAATCTAGGTCTTAACAGTTGGTAGATATCTGAATAGGTTAGGCAGAATTTTTTCTTGTGTGGTTGTTTGTGTTTTGCTTTATATATATATATATATCCATATATATATATATATATGGATAGCCACATCACCAGAAATATGACTAAAGCACTGCTGGTTGGGCAAAAATGGATATTTATTTATGTATATTAAGAATATTTGGAATAATGTAGGAAACAACAAACAAAAAAACATAGGGGAGAACATATTGCTAAATATTTATATATAATTTATATTGACTATAAAATTAATCTAAACATTATTATAGTGAATGTTAATAAACTGAAGAGAAAACTTTGGGGAACCTGCAGGTTCCAGTAAGGCAACTTCTCCAGGAAAGCAGACTACACTAATAAAACAAATTTTAGAACAGAAGACTATAGAATTTTCCCTTGTGATATCAATGTCAGAAAAGCACTAAGAAAGACCCTGCAATCAGGCTAATGAATTATAAATACAGAGATAAGAGTAGAAGAATGGAAATTGAAGGCTACAAGGGAATGAATGTAGCATGGATAGTTGTTATTATAAACAGTATATGCTCTGTACACCAAAGTAAGTGGAGCCATTAGAAGGGGATTAAGTCATAAGGATAAAGCACTCATGAGTGGGATTTGTGCCTTTATGAAACATATCAAACACCCTGATCTAGGACTCTCCATCCTCCAGAATGGAAAGAAATAAATTTGTTGTTCATAAGACACCCAGTCTATGGTATTTAGTTATAGAAGCCAAAGTATACTAAGACGTACTTGACTTCAGTTATCCCAAATGGATTTTTAGACATTGACAAAAATTGGCTGAAACCATGGCAGAGTAGAAACTACCAAGTCTTTGCTTTTTAAAATTGGAATCACATACATTCATTTCTACTCTAGTCTCTTCATGGTACATATTTATATTATCCTACAGTCTGTAGTCTGGTAAAAAAATTGGTTCTAGAAATTGATATACATATCATATAAAACATAGTGGATGCATAAATACATTTTGCTAAGTCTAAAGATGTTACACTACTAACTCTGGATGTCTTCACAAGATGTATCTGCTGAAGAAGGAAACAAAATCTCCAACTTTTAAGAATGCTCTCGCTGAGGTCCCGAGGAACCAGAAAAAAACGGAGAAGGGAAATTTCTGTATCATGTATCTATGGACAAAGGTGATTTCAAAGCTAGCTCTCACTTTGTGTCAAGATTTCTTCTGTAATTCTAAGGTGTCAGCACAAAGTGGCAGACTCTAGGCCTCTTTACTTTTAATAAACATATGAAATAGTATATTGAAAGACTAATAACATGAAAGACCTTCATCACTGATGAAGCTTCTCAGTTAAATCATCAGTTCCCTTAACAATGACAGTTTCACTTCCAACAGAGGATTTTGCTGACTGTACTGTCTTTACTCATCTTCCTCACACATGCAGTAAAATATACACAGTAGAGGGGAAGGAGGTACTATTAGAAAGTTAAGAAAATAAGGAAAAATACATACTATTTAATTTGCCAAAATTACCCCTATCTTGTCCATAATGAACATTAAACGAAAATCTTGTAGCTCTAATTTCTCTTTCCCCCTCCAAACTGAATGTGTTATACACAATCTTAAGTATTTAGATTCTATTTATATGACAATCTTTTGCAAATTTCAGTGCATCTTAACATTTCTTTACATATATTACACTGATTACAGTTTTTGCTGTTTACATTATCAAGAGCAATTTTCTAACACTGTCTGAACACCCTAAATATCATTTAACTATATTAAGACATATATTACTATTGTTTGGATGAAACTAAGGGCATAACTAAACGCATACATTTACTGGATGTTAAAACTGGACAAAAAGAGCAATGTCTAAATTTTAATACATAGCAATATAAGGCACTGTAAGTTCAATTACACAAATTTTGATATGTTCAAAGGCATATGTGACGCATTGGGCTGAAATGTCTGCAATTTTGTTCTCAGCACTATTAACCGGAATGCCTCCATATGACCATTCATGCATGATAGTCCCAGAACTGTCAGATTTCTGCATGGCGATTTCTTCCTCCAGAGAAAATATCCAACGAAATCCAGTTAGAAGCTGCATGAACTTTTCTGACTGAGCCTTGGAAGTCATGCAGGGTCTATTCCACCACATTCTACTGATTACTTGCAAGTCATAAGGCCAGACCCTATTTATTGGGAGCAAAATTAGACTTGACCTTCTGAAGGGAAATGCAAAATTGCATTATAACAAAGTATGAAAGATGGAAGATATGACTGTGGACAGACATCTTTGGAAACTAAAATCTGCCAAATACAGCAGAGTCAGATTGTAAAGATCATGGACATAGGAAGAGATTAAAGAGCTAGAACCATTAAGGTTATTCTCTAGAAAAAATTATACTGTGAATTAATTTTTAAAATAATTTTGTGATTGAATTAAAAATAATATTAATATGGTTTACTTTAACAAATATTATTTCATATATTTTGCATACAGTATATTCTTGGTATTTCATGCCACTTAAGCTGACAAATATTGAATCACCTATAAAATATTATAAAAAAATAAAAAATGAAAATAGAAAAATTTGCAGCTTTTAACATAAAAAGAAATCATTGTTATATAAAAACCATTTAAAAACTATTCATGTAGATTTCATGATGAAATTATAAAAGAGGAATGAACACTCTTGCTTTTATAATAAGAACATAATTTGACAAAATGAAAATATAAGTACGTGTACTATATTGTTCAAAAATATCAATTAAGGAAACCTTATACCAAAACGTTTTTAAGGATATGTTTTTGAAGGTTTAGCTATAGGCATATTCTTTATAGCATTTTTAGAATAAAATCAAGATGGAAAATATTCAAAACTAGAAATATAATAAAAAATTTAGAGGTTTCTAAAAAAATAAAATATTAAATTTAATATAAAGATTTACTTATGAACATGGAAATATATTAATAATATTAAGTTAGATAATGTTTTAAGTCAATATGTGCAAATGTAATTGTGACTATCAACTGTTAAACAATAACCACCATCATGTCCCACTTTGTAAACAGTTAATTATATGTATGTCTCTGGTAGCTGAAGTTAAATAAGCCCATATCACTTATTTCCATCTGATGAAATAGTGGCAGTCACGTGCGCCTTGACTGGAGCACATAAACATAGACGTCCCCCACCAAGTGATCTCTACGAACTGGAGGGGCAACAACCTGAGTGACATTAAAATTAACATCATCTGCCCTAAACAATTACATGGTACAAGTAAACTTGTTCTTTAAACTATTGCATTTTGTAGGTTCATTTGTTCTCTCAGCTAATCCCAACTTCACTTACTCAGTAATGCTGCCTTATTGTTGTAAAATTATTTTGGCATAGTGTAGTTACTGCTGTCTCTGGAGCTTCCCTGGGTAGATTAAAACCTCGGCTCTGACTCTTTCTATATATATGGTCTTGGCCAAGTTATTCAGTCTCTGTATGCCTCAATTTCTCTAATATTAAAATGTACATAAAAAGTATTTATTGCTGAGAAATATTTCAATAATTCGAAGATAAGGCAAGGAGGTGGTTGAGTGATTTCAGTGTCCTGCTAGAGCCTTGTCTAATAGGTGAGTCTAAGGATTATTTGATTCCCTAGGGATATGCTTCTGTGTACTATTTACTTTTGAATGTACATGTTAAAATAGAGTTTTTTGTTCGAGTCATGCTGTCTAGCTTTTAAAAATCTTGCATTCTTAGGGTTATTATTGCCTAAAGAACATTAAAGGTTTGTATTTAACCTTGTGATTTTATGCCACTATTCTTTCTTTGATGCCTATTAGTAGTCAATTTTTCAAATGGCCTTTGAACAACTTTTTACTCTCTTGGTGGTTTCCTTATTAGTGAATTAAATAAATATTTGATATATTTCATTCCTTGAAAGTATAGAATATGTGCATAACAGAAATATGCTATTATATGGATATAAAGAGCCCACATAATTTATTTTAACACTAACATTTTTATACTGATACTTAGAGAATATTGCACACTTCATGTCTGGTTTTACCTAAAACATAAATATGTTATGAAAATAAACAATGGTTCTATGCTTATCTATATAAATAATAAATTTTCGTGTAAATAATACATTTTAAATGTGCTACTACAGTTCTTGGCACCTGTCAATTCTGCACAAGTTATTTTTAAAAATGCCTGACATTTGAAAGGTTTATTAGATATGTCAGAGGCAAGCAAGGATAGACTTTGTACAATATTGAAAAATATTAAATGCCAGATTTTAAAGCATCTGACACTTATCTCTGAAGTTTCATCACACATGAGCCACGTTTGGCTGACAGCCTGCTCTTAAAAGAATTGGTAAAGAGGCAGCAGCAGTGGGAATTCAAGACAGCTCCTTCCTGCAATACTGTATTTAGAGTGACCTTTTGGTTGTTAAGATGATTACACCCTAGTTCTACAATGGCACAGTCTGAGAAGCCAACATAAAGAGAGACAGATCTCAAAAAGAGGCTATAAGTTTTGATAACATATGATTCAAGAAGGAAGCTCACAAAGAGAATCAGTCAAGGAACAGAGCAATGCTGAGAAGATATCCAAGAAACACAAAGGAAATAGCAAACCACTTACAGAAACCTCACTAAGAGGCATTAAACACACACACACACACACACACACACACACACACACACACACACACACACACACTTAAACACATACAGTGAAATACTTAGATTGTGCGCTAAAAATTAAAACAAAATTAGAATTTTGCTATATTATTTAGTGGTGTGAATTAAATAGGAAGAAAATATGTTATATGATGGAGGATTATTACATTTACATATGTAGCAACATAGTGCCAGAAGATTACTGAATTGCTTTATATATTCAGAAATTATTAATAGACATATACAAGTCTAACATAGTATGGGCAAAACACATTACCATAGAATTGGACATCAAAATTAAATAGAATGCAAGAAGGTAATTAACATTTGAAGATTTGAAGTTTATTTGCGAATATTTGGAAGAAACCTTGTCAGTAAATCATTTTTTTTCACAAGGGAGAGTACAGGTAGACAAACTTTTGAGGTTATTACTCAGCACTAAAAATAAGTGAGCTTTTAAGTCATGAAAAGACATGAATGAACCTAAAATGCATATTATTAAGTGAAAGAAGCCTATATGAAAAGACTTCATAACATGATTCCAACTATGTGGCATTTTGGAAAAGGAAAGACTATGGAGACAGTGAAAAGATCACTGGTTATCAGATGTTGAGGTGTGGAGAGTGATGCATAGCTGCAGTACACAGGAATTTAAGGCATTGTAAATACTCTGTATGGTACCATAACGATGGGTACATCTCACTATGGATTACATTATGATGTATCAATGTAAGTTCCTCAGTTGTTACAAATGCATTCTGGTGAGTGATGTTGTGAAATGGTAATGGGGGAAGCTTTGTATGTATGGGGACTGAGGATATATAGAAAATCTCTGTACTTTCCCCTCAATTTGTTGTAAACTTAAAGGTACTCTAAAAATAGAGTTAAAAAAAGATTGAGGACCACTAGTCCCTTCTTGGAGTCTGTGAGTCTGCTGCTATTTTTTTCCTTCAGTTTCACTTCATTGCTATACTCCACAAATGAGGGAAATCATTTGGTATTGGTACTTCTCTGCCTGTCTTACTTCACTGAGTATAAAACCCCTAGCTCCATCCATGTTGTTGCAAATGGTAGGATTTGTTTCTTTCTTATGGCTGAATAGTATTCCATTGTGTATATGTACATCTTCTTTATCAATTCATCTGCTGATGGACACTTAGGTTGCTACCATATTTTGGACTAATGGTTACCAAAGGAGAGAGGTAGGAGAGGGCGGGTGGGGAGGGATGGAGAAGGGAATTGTAGGGTGTCATGATTTGTGCACATGCTGTGTGTGGGGTCATGGGGAAGACAGTGTGGCTCAGAGAAGACAAATAGGGACTCTGTGGCCTCTTACTATACTGATGGACAGTGACTGCAATGGGGGTATCGGGGGGGAACTCAATAGTAAGGGTGAATGTAATAACCACATTGTTTTTCTTGTGAAACCTTCATAAGAGTGTATATCAATGATATTTTGATAAAAAAAGATTAAGTTGCCACATGCATGGTTTGCTTTTAAGAACTTTGTAAGCTTGTTTAAAGAAACGTATCTATTGTTTATACGTAAAAAAGCCACCATGTGAAGTGCATTCATTTCTTTGTAGAAGAGTTTAAACTTCTCTGTAAACTTTAAACTTAAGTACTGTTCTTATGGGCTATATCTAAAACATACAAGTTATTGCCTTCTCAAGGCCATCATAGAGAAACAATTTGACAGCAATGAAAGCATCTATGGATGGACAGTACCAATTGAGACAGACTTTTCTTCACTTTTTTGCTACAGCATTTCTAGTAAAACACAGATTATTTTTCCACTGCTGAACAAAACATGTTTCCCTACCTATGGTCACATATTACATATGTCTATACATAAGATGTATGAGACCTGTAATAATGGTGAATGTTGAAATTCATTAGAAAAATGTTCAACTCTATTACAAAATAAAAAGCATTTTTCAAAAATAATTCATGCTTCATTGATCTTTCCCAATTAAAATGAAAACAGTCTTAATTATTCATTCCATTCAAGTTTTGTTTACTTTTTTAGCCTACTTATCAGAGGTTGCAACTTACATGTTATCTACTATCTCTTACATATGACACAATTACTCAAACTTACTCAAAAGTTGTTTTTTCCAATTTTCTTTAATATCTGAATTTTGTTAAGCATTTGTACCAATTTGTGTTTACACAGTAAAACTTTATATTCTTATGTAGGTATTTGTGATGAATCAAAAATCTTTGTAATGTTTTTACTTGTCCAATATTTCTTCTTACCCATTTATGCATACAATTCAAAAATATTCACTGAGAATCTATTATATGTCAAGCCGTCTTATAGCTCCCCTCACTGAACAAGCAGGCCAGAGACTGTCCTCTTGGAGAGTATAGCCTTCCTCCCAGGGCCTATAGTATTATCAAATGCTGATTTCATAATGTGATAGAAAGGACTGATGTCATATTTTGTTACTCAAAGATATTTCCATGTCCCTCTTATGTCAAATAGACATATCTCTTAAGTTATGAGATTTCTGGAAATTATCAAGCAAAGAAGGAACTATTTCGGAAGTAGAAGACATTTTTCTACTGTCTCTGAAATTCTGCAGAATTGCAACTATCATAAAGAATGCTTTAATTGATGATATACTTAATAGGTTTAATGTAAAAGACACACACTTCAGTGTAATAGAGATAAATCTGATTTATTCAGCAGTTCCTAACGCACGTTTTTTCTTCCCACACTTCTTCCTTGATGTATTTCAGAGATGTTCTGCACAATGAATTACTTGTTAAAGATGTGTTTTCTTGTTACCAATATATTTATTACCACTACCAAAAGCATTAGACATTTTAAGCAGGAAAGGTAAATCTTATACAAAATCTTGCTACACTTAAAAGTGTGTACCCGTATGTTAAATGTTTTCTAGTTTCCTCAAGTTGCAAAATAGCTTCCTATCTTGCATTATTATCACTGTTATGGACTCTTTAGGCAGTTTTTTAGGTGTTAGGATTAATTTACTTTCACATCTTAGAAACTAACATTTTGTTAAGATAATAAAAATTAAGCAAAGTACATTTTCATGTTTATTTATAATGTTAGATCCTAAATTCAAGGATTAAATTGTTCAGTATATTCCAACACATTTTTTGCAAATACAGGTTAGAGAATTTACCAACTTTTTCAAGATCTCAATATCAAACATGCTGCCAAACATATTGTAATGTATGGATTGTTTTAATTTGTTTGCCATGTATTTCAATAATGAGATGGCTATGCAAAAGCACAGTTTTGTTCTGAGAAATTGTGTGCAGATGTAGTTTGAGATGCTTTGACAAGTTTTCCTATCTGAATATTTTATAAAATGTGTAGTATAGTATTTATTTGTAATTAAATCAAAGCCTGTTAAATAACTTCAAGGGAAAGAAAAGCATAAAAATTATTGATCAAAAAGCTCATCTACTGCAAAGCAATAATAGAAAATATTTCCTGGTAGAGAGAAATCATTTAATAATAAATACTTAATCATGTTTCATAGGTGTTGATCAACAAAACCCTATGACACAAACTGTATTGTCTGCATGTTCAGTTTTTCCTTATGTGCTCTGTAGTCAAGAAGAAAAGTGGGATTAAAGAGGTCATTCAGTGAAGGGGAATAATAGAGTTATCTTCACACAGTATTGTTGAAGAAAAAATATTTTTCGAGAGGATGTAATGGAAAAATTGAAAAGCAGTGGGCTCAGGCCCCTAGAAATATTGATTGCCTTCTACCACAGTATTTAGAAAATAATATTTCTCATTAAAAATGTTTTTTGAAAAATACATCATAAAAATTCAATTCTATGGCAAATGTCACCCAAAATAAATAACCTTTTCTGTTTTTCATGAGGTTGTCTATATGTGTTTTTTTTTATTTTTTAGGAAAATTTTTAAATTATATCTTATGTGCCTAAATAACTAGGAAGTAAAATACTAACATTTTTCAAAGTTATATTTAACTATCCATAACTTATACTCATTAGCACAAATACAAGCAAAAACTCTAACGCCACCTTAATCTACTTCTTCAACTCAAGAAAATCATTGTTATCAAGTAGGTAGGTTACTTTCAATTCCTACGTCTATGGATTTTTAAAACCATAAATTCATAGAGACATGTAGTTTGCATGTGTTTCTACTCTCAATATTATCATTTTCTGAATCACAGTTATCATGATATTGATATTTTTCAAAATGTAACAATAAATCTTGAGGTTATTTCATTAGTAAATAGGGATCCTGTGTTTCATTGATGATTTTTAACTCCTAAAAACAAGCAGGCATTTTGATAGAATTATGTAGCACTTATAAATTCAACCTATAAATGGTAACAAGTTTACTTTTAAATAATAAGTAGAAGAAGGTAACTAGATATACCCAGAAATCACTTCACTCCATTCAACATGGACAAAAGCCATTTTTTCTACATACATACAAATTGTGGTGTGATTTTAAATAAATTATTAATACAAAGCTTTCCTACATGACACTACTGTTTAATATATACTAAAATATATAATAAACACTTCATGTCAATGATTATTTGTGAATATCAGTTAGTGTATATAATTAATTAGAGAACAGTGATGATTTAGAAAACTGTAAATAATATGTATATATTTTAAAGTAGTTTCCTTCACTTATCTATCTTAGAAATTACCAACTGCTTGGGCAGACCAATGATTTGAAAATCTCATGAAGATTATCTTCTACTATAATGCCCTGAATCATATGTAACAAGTGATTTGGGTATGTTTTCTTACTATCCCCAAGTTCATTATTATAATAAATGAATTATTTTAATAACCAATTAGTCCCATTCAAGCTTCTATTTAGTGGTGTGTTAGTACTATTTATAAAACACACACACACAGAAATCTAAGAAAATGTAGAAAATAAATGTAAATTTAAATTATGGCACAGACCTGATCATCTACATTTGCCCTCTTACAGCACTAAATTATGTTTTCTACCTTTATCTTGCATCTACCTACCACTTCAGCATTTTATTTTAAAAAAAATAGTAATAATAATAATAATAATAATAAGGGAGAAATGTGGGATTCACATATAAATCAAATATAAAAATCAAACGAATAATCATATCTGACTTGATTGTTTATAGTTCATGGTGTGTGATCAAAACCGAAAGTTTCTGTGATATGACTGCCCTTGCACTGTTCACCATGTAAGAACTTATTCACTATGTAAGAACTTGTTCGTTATGCTTCAGAAGATTGGAGGCTGTTGTAAAATAGGCTTGGGGTTGATTAATGATTGTGCATTGAGTCCCCTATACAGAATTTTGTTGTTGTTAACAACCATATGATCAATAAATATGAGAGATGCCCTCTCAAAAAAAAAATTTAAATTATGGTATGATGAAGATCAAAACGTAAAAATAACTGCCATTATGTCTGACATAGCATTAATTTAAGAGAAAACATAGAAAAAATACTGAAAATACACTTTTAGTAAAAAAATGGCATATGAAGCAAAAAATATGATACAGTGTGTGTTTATTTTTCCTATTTGCCTTCTATTAGCTCCTTGGACAATTAGTCTTGCATAAGCTCTTTTCTTCCTATAATCATTAAGCTATAATAGGGATACCTCTCTATTTATAGCTGAGATATGCATAAAATATGGTTTACATGGTTTTTCACACATATATAAGTTGAATGATGACTTTTCTTTGAAAGGCTTTATGTGTAAAGCATTAAAGCCTTTGATAAAAGAAGTCAGCGTGGTGTAACAAAGAACTGGGATTGAGTCTGACAGGAAAAGGAGGAATAGGCGCAGCTTGAGATGCTCACGACAGAAAGCAGCAAGCCAAATATAGCAAGTCAGATATAAGTCTAAAGCGTAGTTCAGCAATCCATTCAGAACCGGGGACATGAGTTAATGCCATGGGGTAAAGCCTCGGAACATTCAGGGTAGAAGCACACAGGAGGCGAACTCGCTACAGACATATTTTCAAAAATGTGAATGTGCATAAAAGTCAGCAAGACAGTTCAGATCTCTTGGAAGGAAACCTGATAATATCTATTAGCACTTTCAGGACCTCAGTCAGTGACAAAGACTTGAGGCTATAGTATCAAGAAGAGCAATGGGCAAAATAATAATAATGATAATTGCAGGGAATCAAAGTAGAAGCCCTACCCTCTGATTGAACTAATTCTGCTGAAAGGGTATGAAAACTAATGAAAGGGTTCAGGTCACAGATTCAGTTTACAATGAGGGCGAGTTTCAGGGTTCATATCTAAAACCATTAGAATCTCTTGCTAATTTTGTTAATTTCTACCCTTAGTCACATATTTCCCAAAGTAATTTATCGTATGGTTTATAGCCCATTTGGGAAGTTTTAGAAATACTCAAATGACCTCTATAACCGTCTATTTCTTCCAATCAACAACTTCTTCCATACCCTACTAAACATAATTTAACATTCCCAAAACTTCTATAAAAATATAATAAACTTCTGCCCATCATAATCTTCCCTTTGCAAGATCCCGGGGGGGGGGGAAGACATTTGCATTAATTATAATCCTTTCTCTACATACTTCTAAATGAACCCTTTCTGTATATTTTCTCCAAGCTGCTAAGAAGTCATGGAAAATATAACCCATTTGTAAATACAGTTGTTCCTACAGATCCACTTTAGGCTTGGGCATTGCCCACCCTAACACCACCGCTACCTGCTTAGCTCTTCCATTCTCTGCAGTCGTTATTACAAATCCTTAAACTGCTTCCTTGTGGTAGTCCCTAGTGTTCGTCAGATATCTGTGGTTCTCCTCTGTTCTAGGCACAAGATTAGATTGACTCCAGAGTCAATCTATATAACTATTCTAGCTAGTAAAGTATAAACTGAATTGCCGTGTGTCTTTTCTGGGCCAGCATGTTTACTGGTAGTGAAACCCTCTGGGTCTCTCTGCTGGTGCAGAAGTGTGAATGGCACTCTAGATGATGGCAGTTCTGTTAGGCATGGCTCCTAATAATTTACCAGATCTCCTACCCTGGCCCCCAGATACACAACATGGATGTACAGCATTAATGACAAATGACAGTGAGATTTATGCTTTGTGTCTTACTGAAATATGAAACAGAAAACAACAACAAAACACTTCCCCTCAATTTTCAGCTTCTTTTAGCATGACTTCTTAGTTTATTTTCCTGGACAGCTTAATATTAGACAAACAGTTCAAAAAGGAAATGGTCATATATGAACCTCTCCATGCATTTATTTTCCTCCCTAGGATCTAAATTTCTCAAGATCAGGTTCTCTTGGCAGCTCTCCAATGCCTCTTATAATCATATGAATATTTTTAATAAATATTATACATATTTCAATCAGTGTCCTGAGAAATGAGGCACATTGGTCTGGTATAAGAGATTCCATCATTGTTAAAAATAGAAGATTTCTCTACTGTTTTCTAATAGGTTAAAAATTATCTGATAGTTTATTTTTATCAGATACCTGTATGTCACCTCTTATACACCACCTACTAGGTAAATCATCCTTTTTAGAGTCTTGAAATCTGACCCAATTGTGTTAGCTTTTCCATCTTGGGACAAAGGGCAAGTAGGAGCACATGTGGGAAGCAGCAGGAGCTTTCAAACTCCTTTAAATGATCATACTTAAAAAGACAAGTAAAACTTGAATGATTTATACTCTGAAAATGGATTCTAATCTGAAGAGGCAGAGGATAACAGTCTATTATACTTGTTAAACCCATTTTAGTTTATATAAATGGATTTTTTTATGTGTGCCAGATAATATTCTATTCCTCTATACGAGGAAGTTAAATTCAGTTACTGATGCCAAATACTGTCAGAAAAGGAAACTATTTGCATATAAAAGAGACAAAGTATCTGGAGAAAGAGAAACTGTGAAATCTATACACTATATTTAATCAATATGGAATATAGAAAAAAAATAAAACAATTCCTTTGACATTGATGTACTGTAATGCCCTTAAAAGAGTGGATGACATTTCCTGTCAGAACTGATTTGGACTTGGATTGTGGAACAGAATTCAAAACCACAAAAGCTGAAAAATCTGGTTGGGTTTTAGATATATTATAGCTGTCCTTACCTTTATGACCTTTAAGGATTAAATTATACAGAAGGGAATAGTTCAAAATTAACCTGACACATCATTCCTTGATGTAATTTGTTGGTGGAATATGATACTTGTAATAATGCAAATACATTCAATGTCTCCAGTTAGTTTGTCCTCGCAATCTAATACCACAGAGCAATGACATAATAATGTAGGTTCTCCTTGGAAATCCAAAGAAGTAAAATATATTGTTTTTTCTTAACATAGACATTCAAGGCAGTATTGTTTATGTATTTTAGTATATGTACAATGCTTTTAAATGATCATATAACTTTATGACATGGTTAAGAAGTCTTTGAGAATAATCTTGCATTTGATTTTAAAAATACTGAAAGGACTGAGTTGTTGAAACATTCAGTTAATTACTATGTCCAATGCATAATTTATTAATTTATTCATCTTATATTCGATTATTTGCATGTATTTTACCTTCTATTCAAGTAAATATGAGATAAAATCTTGGCATCTTCTGCATTATTTACCTTTTCCCACAGATCTGTTGAGACTCGTATTAGTTCCTCCTCTTATTTGTACCTCTAATATGAATTAAATTATACTTTAAATTATTTTTCCTGATACTTAAAATATTCTCTAACAAAGCAAATATTATCTTTTCTAAGATAATTAACAGCAATTCCAAAATATAATCTAATAAAGAGCTCATATTCAAATGTCTCCAAAAATATTTGGTACTCATTGTCTTTTTAAACTGAGATTCAGTCAAGCTTTCCTTTTTTTCTTTTTTGCCATCTTTGTTAGGTGACTCAACACTGAGCAATGCACCCAGTTTTTTGTTTTCTTTACAACACTGATTTTGTGGAAAGACCAAGTCAGTTTTCAAATAAAATGTAACAATACGTTCTGGTTGTTTGAATGTTTTCTCATGGTGTCATTTAATGCGATCCTCGATTCCCTGAAAAATGTTAAGCTAAGTCTAGGGACTTGGCTGTATTCAGGAAAAATTACTGGCAAGAACTCTTCATCAGTGAAAACTTCTACTTTATACTATGTTAGGTCAGAAGGCACTAAATGCCAATTTGTCTTAACCTTAAACATAATGTTTCATCATATTTAAATTAGTGACTGCTAGATATAGCCATTGTAAATGTCCATTTTCCACTTTTAATTAGTCATTGATATGCAGTCATATTTTGAAGACATAAAATGACTTATGCCTCAATACACTTTCTACTGATAATATTTATCCTCCATTATGAGTTTATTATTACACTGAAGGCTGTAAAATGGTGATTTTCAAGACTTTTCTTCATTTATTTGCACCTGTTATTCTGCAAGTCATATCACTGTAGATTCATGGACTTTTTTTTTTCAATGCATTAGAGTCAATTACAGTAATTACATAGATACTTCAGAGATACTGCAGGTTCAGTTCCAGACAACCACAAAAAGGAAATATTGCAATATAGCTAGTCAAATGATTTTTTTGTGGTTTCTCAGTGCAGGTAAAAGTTATCTTCACACTACAATGTAGTCCACTGAGTGTACAATAGCATCATGCCTAAAAAATGTACATACCTTAATTAAAAATACTTTATAGCTAAAAAATGTTTAGCACCATCTGAGCTTTCAACAAATCAATCTTTCTGCTAGTAGAGGGCCTTGCCTCAGTGTTGATGGCTATTGCTTGATCAGGGTGGTGGTTGGTAAAGTTGGGGTAGCTGGTACAATATCTTAAAATAAGCCAGCAATGAAGTTTGCCGCATCGACTGACTCTCCCTCTCATGAATGATTTCTCTGTAGGATGTAATGTTTCTTGATAGCTTCTCACCCACAGAACTTTTTTTGAAATTGTAGTCAATCCTCTCAAACTTTGCCACTGCTTTATTAACTAACCTTATGTAATGCACTTAAGTCCTGTGTTGTCATTTCAACAGTCTTCACATCTTCAACAGGAGTAGATTTTATCTGAAGAAACCACTTTCTTTACTCATCCATAACGAGGAACTCCTCATCCATTCAAGTTTTATGATTAGATTGCAGCAGTTACAGCCACTTCTCCAAACTCCACTTCTAATTCTAATTCTCTTAATATTTTCACCACATTTTCAGTTACTTCCTCCACTGAAGTCTTGAACCCCTCAAAGTCATACATGACTTTAGGTGGAATCAACTTTTTCCCAACTACTGTTAATATGGATATTTTGATGTCTTCCAATGAATCATGAATGTTCTTAATGTCATCTAGAATGGCAGCTATAGCCTTACAAAAAGTGAGGGGGATAAAGCGCCACAAAAATTCCCAGTCGTAATATAAATTGGTCATGGGGATAGTAATATTACATGGAGAAGTTAGCTGGTGATTCTGTAACATCTATGTTGACAGAAAGTAACTGCACTAGACAGGGTGAGGATTTAATAATATGGGAACTGTTGAACCACTGTGTTGTATATTTGAAAAAAATATAAGATTTCATATCAATAATACTTCAATAAAAAAGAAGTATTGTTTCAATAATAACCTTATAATGGACTCTAAGTGTTCAAATGAAAGAAGAGTTACATATCTCTCACTTTAAATCAAAAGCTAGAAATGAGTAAGCTTAGCAAGGAAGGCATGTTGAAAGTTGATATGGTTGAAAGCTAGGCCTCTTACGCCAGTTAGCCAAGTTGCGAATGCAAAGAAAAAGTTCTTGAAGGAAATTAAAAGTGCTATCCCAGTTAATACACAAATGATTAAAAAGGGAAATAGCTTTATTGCTGGTGATTTTAAGCTGAAGCCAGTACTCATTTTCTATTCTAAAACTCCTAGGACCTTTAAGAATAATGATAAATCTATTTTTACTATACTCTCTAAGTGGAACAAAAAGACTGGACAAGAGTATATCTCTTTACAACATGGTTTGCTCAATATTTTAAGTCCACTGTTGAGACCTACTGTTCAGAAAAACAAATTCCCCTCAAAATATTATTGCTCATTGCCAATGCAGTTGGTCACCCCAGAGCACTGATGGAGATGCATAAGATTAATGTTTCATACCTGCTAACACAACATTCATTCTGTAGCCCATGGGTCAGGGAGTCATTTTCCCCATAGTCTTATTAACATGGTGTGTTATAAGTTTTCAATTGTTGCCAAACTGACAGGTCAGAAATGTCATCTCAATGTAGTTTAATCAATGTCCAAATTAGGCAAGCAGTGTACCAGTATTTCAAATAGGAAATTACAGATTCAAAACTAAAACCTATATTTTCTTCTTTTTAAGTTTATAGTGCTTATTCTGATTAACTTTTTAAATGAAATTTATCTTATGTGCAGTAAAGGAAACCTGATATAGCAACTAGTAATGTCATATGGGTACTTCAGAGACTCAGTCATTATATGCAGAATTGTATCTTCCTTTCTTATATAATCGCTTCTGGTCTACAAATTGAGAAGGAAACAGATCATTTTATGCTATTACCATTAAAAAATGTTGAGTGGCTAAAGAAGTACAAATGACAAATTACTCTGTAAAGTTGTGGGTCTCATCTTTAGTTGGAGTTCTGACAACTCCAACTACACAACATTTTCAAGTGCTTCCTGGATATAACTTTTTCACTTATATTTTATAGCTTTACAGGACTAAAAACCTGTAATGCAAGTTCAGATGAAATACATAACAGCAGTGGTTTGAATTGCTGAAATTAGAGTGCATACAAGTAGATCAAACAACAATTTGGCAGCTAGCCTTATATTCAGATATCTAGAAGAGCATATCTCTACCTTTGTAAATGGGAAAGAGTAATTGTCCTCAGGCCAAAGAAAACATCAGACATGTCTCAATAAAAATCAAGAACAGTGATGAGTCTGAAGATGCAAATAAAAGAACTTTATTCTGTGAGAATTCTAAATCCTATCACTCTGTATTCCAAGATGTAAATCTCCTATAATTTAAATTATAATTAATCCATTTGGTCAAACTGTATCTCCTTCTTTCTTATTTTCCAAACACAGTTAAAATTTCCACATATCTTGTTTTCTGAAATGGAGGAAATTTTAATCCTTGCCTGATCATGAGCTTCTGCCAAAAAAAAATCTATAAATCTGAAACAAACAAAATGAGAGCATTAATTATGACTCACTAATTTCCCTCCAAATTAGAGTACTGACCCCTGCAGTCACATTTTTGGTATCATTGCAGACATCAATGTTAGATCAATCCATGCCCATGCATGACAAGTGAATTATGGGAATTAAATGTTAGATGCAATAGGTAAGCCACCACATGTAAACAGCTCTCTTAACTCAGGTAATATTCTTAATAAGAGTAGTGTAATAAGGATACATTAATTAAAATTCATACATTTTGGCTGACTAAGTGAAAAATGATTGGGATAGTTACTTTGTTTTCTTCAAAGCCTAGGAGAAAAACAAAGATATGGTTTTATCTTTGCAACTGTAAAAACTTATTTTATCAAATTCTCACAACAAAACTGAAATACACATTAACATTTTGAATCTGACACACCGACTTCTAAGTTACTTCACTATAACTTAATTTCAGAGTCCTGTACACTGCCAGTTTCAGTGGGGAACATTCTTCGCAAAGTGTATGTAGAATTTGGAGATTGACTTCCTGTAACACATAATAACGGGATGAGCATGATAAATAATACTTGTGCTACAAACATTTAAAGTATTTGATTATATCATGTCCTGAAAAATCTGCAATTCTAACAGAATAAAGGGAGGAACACAGGCATTAAATATAAATAGGAAGGAAGGAGGGAAGGTAGGAAGGGAGGGAGGGAGGGAGGAAGGAAGAGAGGGAGGAGAAGGGAGTTGATGGGAAATGATGCCATGACAAAAAAAAATTCAGAACTGGGTATAAACACTAAGGGCTAAGTGCTGAAGTTCTAATCCTAAGAAGGTGCAAGAGGCCAATAATGTAGTTAATAATTCAAAATGTTCATTACCAACAAGAACAGGGACAAAAAAAAACACAGTAAGAAAGGGGGAAAAATATAAGTTGAATGCAAGTATGATAAATGACAATTAAAAAGAAAACTTCATAAAAAAAATTAGCCATATCTTGAGTCTGTAAACTTTAAAGCTCGCTGATGCTTTTAAACATGTTCTTTAAAAAATTTCCCATCCTTCCCAGTGACTTCCAGCTTTCCTGCCATTGTGTGAATAAGGACTAGTGGGTACAATTGTATTTTCCAACATAAAGACTTGCAAAGGATTTTCATAGGTACAATCAGTCTGGATAAGTATCATAAATGATTATCTAAATAACTTTTTTTTTTACATGGTAAACAAATTCTTACACAGTGAATAAGTTCTTACATGGTGAACAGTACAAGGGCAGTCATCACAGAAACTTTTGGTTTTGATCACGCATTATGAACTATAAACAATCAGGTCAAATATGAATATTTGTTTTATTTTTATACTTGATTTATATGTGAACCCCACATTTCTCCCTTATTATTATTATTACTATTATTATTATTATTATTATTATTATTATTATTATTATTATTATCAATAAAATGCTGAAGTGGTAGGTAGATGCAAGATAAAGGTAGAAAACATAGTTTGGTGTTGTAAGAGAGCAAATGTAGATGATCAGGTGTGTGCCTGTAGACTAGGTGTTAATCCAAGCTAGACAAGGTCAATAGAACATCCACGGATGCAGAAGATTTCTCTCAAAACAGGGGGCGTGAGGTTCTAAGCTTCACCTCTGTTGATCCCCAATTTCTCACCTGATGGCCCCTCTGCGACTGTGCCTGTCTTAAGTTGTTTCTCCCTTGAGGAATCTTACCTGTCTCTGGTTAACCAGTCATCTTCCGGGGCCATACAGGTAAATGTAAAGTTGGTAAGTGAGAGAGAAGCAATATTGTTTGAAAAGGTTAGCTTTTTACTTCTTTGCAGATTTATGCCCTGTGACTTCTATGCCCAGCATTTGTCTTGAGGTATCTTTACCACTTGGAGGAATTATGATACTCGGTAAATTAGATATGAGGCACGAATTCTATTTAAGGGTTGTAATTAGGAAGGAAGAAGAAAAGCTATAGAAGTAGCAGATGGAAGAAAACATGGGAAGATTGATTATTTCCTTGACGTATCTTCTTGTAGAGTAACTTAAGCATGTATAGGTTTTAAACTACCAATTAAATTACGCACACACATTAACATAATAGGAATACCGTTACATAACCAAAGCAGACCTATAATTACCAGCCATCTCCAGTGAAATCAAGAAAACCAGTTAGGTACCCTAGGCATTTGTGAAAATTTATCTATGATATGATGGATATTGTCCAACTGAACTTGAACAGTCTGAGAGAAATCAGACAATTAAAACAACGCATTCCTGGGAACTGTTCACATCACATATGTTCTTTTAACAGCAAATAGTCTGTAGTTGTAAGATTTTGGAGCGCTACTACTTGCACTTCTCCTAATTCTTGGTTGAGTTCTGACAGTATAGATCCAGACAAATTTGTTGTTTTACTGTATGCACAGGCCAGCTTAGATATCTCCTTCTTCATTCCCACGGCAAGTCCAGGACCCGGTGGGATGAATGCAGCTACAAGCGTAGCAGCGCCTGGATCTTTGTTGAGGTTTTTTGATGATCATCCTCTGGTATGACTCTTGTAGAGAGTGCTGATGTTGGAAGTTCTTCTTCATATTGTATCTTAGTTCATTCTCTGGGTAGCCAAATTAGGCTTTGATCCTCTGTATAAACACACACAGACCCTTTGCCCACACTTTGATATGCCCTTTATACCATTGTGTAGAACTCATTGGAGGTCACCACACATGAACTGCTTTTGTTTTTTTAAAGAGAAAGGAATATTATCAGAAAAAAGTACATCCATAGCCAATCATCTGACACCCTTTAAGTGATCAAAATTAAGGATATTTAAAGCATGCATTAATCATTGATTTACAGTTAGTTTTATCCTATCAGGGAGAAACCCCCTTTTATTTCTTTTTTTTTTTGTTATCATTAATCTACAATTACATGAAAAACACTATGTCTACTAGGCTCTCCCCTATACCAGGTCCCCCCACAAACCACCCTACAGTCACCATCCATCAGCATAGCAAAATGCTGCAGAATCACCACTTGTCCTCTCTTTGCTGTACAGCCCTCCCCTTTCTCCTGCCCCCCCCATTATGCAGGCTAATCTTAATACCCCCTTCTTCCTCCCCCCCCATTATTCATCCCGACCCACCCATCCTCCCCAGTACCTTTCCCTTTGGTACCTGTTAGTCCATTCTTTGGTTCTGTTATTCCGCTGCTGTTTTGTTCCTTCAGTTTTTCCTTTGGTCTTATACTCCACAGATGAGTGAAATCATTTGGTATTTCTCTTTCTCCACTTGGCTTATTTCACTGAGCATAATACCCTCCAGCTCCATCCATGTTGCTGCAAATGGTAGGATTTACCTTCTTCTTATGGCTGAGTAATATTCCATTGTGTATATGTACCACATCTTCTTTATCCATTCATCTACCGATGGACATTTAGGTTGCATCCAATTCTTGGCTATTGTAAATAGTGCTGCAATAAACATAGGGGTGCATCTGTTTTTTTTAAACTTGATTGCTGCGTTCTTAGGGTAAATTCCTAGGAGTGGAATTCCTGGGTCAAATGGTAAGTCTGTTTTGAGTATTTTGAGGAACATCCATACTGCTATCCACAATGGTTGAACTAATTTACATTCCCACCAGCAGTGTAGGAGGGTTCCCCTTTCTCCACAGCCTCGCCAACACTTGTTGTTGGTTGTCTTTTGGATGGTAGCCATCCTTACTGGTGTGAGGTGATACCTCATTGTGGTTTTAATCTTCATTTCTCTGATAAGTAGAGATGTGGAGCATCTTTTCATGTGTCTGCTGGCCATCTGTATTTCTTTTTTGGAAAACTGTTCAGTTCCTCTGTCCATTTTTAATTGGATTATTTGTTTTTTGTTTGTTGAGGCATGTGAGCTCATTATATAATCTGGACGTCAAGCTTTATTGCATCTGTTATTTACAAATATATTCTCCCATACTGTAGGGTACCTTCTTGTTCTATTGATGGTGTCTTTTGCTGCACAGAAGCTTTTCAGCTTAATATAGTCCCACGTGTTCATTTTTGCTGTTGTTTTCCTTGCCCGGGGAGATATGTTCAAGAAGAGGTCACTCACGTTTAGGTCTAAGAGGTTTTTGCCTATGTTTTTTTCCAAGAGTTTAATGGTTTCATGACTTACATTCATGTCTTTGATCCATTTTGAATTTACTTTTGTATATGGGGTCAGACAATGGTCCAGTTTCATTCTCCTACATGCAGCTGTCCAGTTTTGCCAGCACCATCTGTTGAAGAGACTCATTTCGCCATTGTATGTCCATGGCTCCTTTATCAAATATTAATTGACCATATATGTTTGGGTTAATGTCTGGAGTCTCTAGTCTGTTCCACTGGTCTGTGGCTCGTTCTTGTGCCAGTACCAAATTGTCTTGATTACTATGGCTTTGTAGTAGAGCTTTTGTGTTTCTTCCTTGGTCAGCCTTGGAAGGTTGTATTTTTCTAGAAAGTTGTCCATTTCTCCTAGGTTTCCCAGCTTGTTAGCATTTAGGTTTTCATAGTACTCTCTAATAATTCTTCGTATTTCTGAGGGGTCAGTCATGATTTTTCCTTTCTCGTTTCTGATTCTGTTGATTTGTGTTGAGTCTCTTTTCCTCTTAATAAGTCTGGCTAGAGGCTTATCTATTTTGTTTATTTTCTCGAAGAACCAGCTCTTGGTTTCATTGATTTTTGCTATTGTTTTATTCTTCTCAATTTTATTTATTTCTTCTCTGATCCTTATTATGTCCCTCCTTCTGCTGACCTTAGGCCTCATTTGTTCTTCTTTTTCCAATTTCTATAATAGTGACATTAGACCATTCATTTGGGATTGTTCTACCTTCTTTAAATATGCCTGGATTGCTATATACTTTCCTCTTAATACTGCTTTTGTTGTTTCTCACAGTAGTTGGGGTTTTGTGTTGTTGTTATCATTGGTTTCCATAAATTGCTGGATCTCCATTTTGATTTGGTCATTGATCCATTGATTATTTAGGAGCATGTTGTTAAGCCTCCATGTGTTTGTGAGCCTTTTTGCTTTCTTTGTACTATTTATTTCTAGTTTTATGCCTTTGTGGTCTGACAAGTTGGTTGGTAGGATTTCAATCTTTTGGAATTTACTGAGACTCTTTTTGTGGCCTAGTATGTGGTCTATTCTGGAGAATGTTCCATGTGCACTTGAGAAGAATATGTATCCTGTTGCTTTTGGATGTAGAGTTTTGTAGATGTCTATTATGTCTATCTGTTCTAGTGTGTTGTTCAGTCCTTCTGTGTCCTTACTTATTTTCTGTCTGGTGGATCTGTCCTTTGGGGTGGGTGGTGTGTTGAAGTCTCCTAAAATGAATGCATTGCAGTCTATTTTCCTCTTTAGTTCTGTTAGTATTTGTTTCACAAATGCTGGTGCTCCTGTGTTGGGTGCATATATATTTATAATGGTTATATCCTCTTGTTGGACTGAGCCCTTTATCATTATGTAGTGTCCTTCTTTATCTCTTGTTACTTTCTTTGTTTTGAAGTCTATTTTTTCTGATATTAGTACTGCAACCACTGCTTTATTCCTGCTGTTGTTTACCTGAAATATGTTTTTCCATCCCTTGACTTTTAGTCTCTACATGTCTTTGGGTTTGAGGTGATTCTCTTGTAAGCAGCATATGGATGGATCTAGTTTTTTTATCCATTCTATTACTCTGTGTCTTTTGATTGGTGCATTAAGTCCATTTACATTTAGGGTGATTATTGAAAGGTATGTACTTATTGCCATTGCAGGCTTTAAGTTTGTGGTTACCAAAGGTCCAGTGTTAGCTTCTTTACTATCTTACTGTCTAACTTAACTCTCTTGTTGAGCTACTATGAACACAGTCTGATGATTCTTTATTTCTCTCCCTTCTTATTCCTCCTCCTCCCTTCTTCATATGTTGGGTGTTTTGTTCTGTGCTCTTTCTAGGAGTGCTCCCATCTAGAGCAGTCCCTGTAGGATGCCCTGTAGAGGTGGTTTGTGGGATGCAAATTCCCTCAACTTTAGCTTGTCTGGGAATTGTTTAATCCCTCCTTCATATTTAAATGATAATCGTGCTGGGTACAGTAGTCTTGGTTCGAGGCCCTTCTGTTTCATTGCATTAAATATATCATGCCATTCTCTTCTGGCCTGTAGGGTTTCTGTTGAGAAGTCTGATGATAGCCTGATGGGTTTTCCTTTGTAGGTCATCTATTTTTTCTCTCTGGCTGCCTTTAATACTTTGTCCATGTCTTTGATCTTTGCCATTTTAATTATTATATATCTTGGTGTTGCCCTCCTTGGATCCCTTGTCATGGGAGTTCTGTGTACCTCTGTGGTCTGAGAGTCCATTGCTTCCCCTAGTTTGGGGAAGTTTTCAGCAATTATTTCTTTAAAGACACTTTCCATCCCTTTTTCTCTCTCTTCTTCTTCTGGTACCCCTATAATGTGGATATTGTTCTGTTTTGATTAGTCACTCAGCTCTCTTAGAATTCTTGCATTCCTGGAGATCCTTTTATCTCTCTCTGCATCTGCTTCTCTGTGTTCCTGTTCTCTGTTTTCTAGTCCATTAATGGTCTCTTGCATCTTGTCCATTCTGTTTTGAAGTCCTTCCAGAGCTTGTTTTATTTCTGTATTCTCCTTCCATAGTTCTTGCATATTTCTCTGCAAGTCCATCAGCATGATTATGACTTTTGTTTTGAATTCTTTCTCAGAAAGACTGGTTAAATGTATCTCCCCTGGTTCCTTCTTAGGGGAAGATGTAGCAGATGCCAAAGCTGTCTGGTTTATTCTTGTCTGGATGAAATTTTTTTGCCTTTTCATGTTGATATGTGCTATTGACTGTCAACTGGGAGAGCCAAACTTTCCACTTGCTACTGGCCTTTCTTTACTGGCTCAACTGCGACCCCTAGTGGCTTGTGTTGGGCAATTGTGTGTAGACTGGGTCTTTGTGTCTTTCCTGGCCCGTATGGAGGAAGCTCCCTTGTTGAGAGCGTGGCCAGCCTCAGGCTGCTTCTCTGCTATGGCAGGGCCCCAGAGGGTAATGGATGGGGGGCTTTTTGGCTGTTTACCTCTGTTTGGGGTCTCAGAGCTGTTGCCCATGGGGTTCATGCACCCGGGTTTCCCTGTAATTTCCAGCTGCTGGGCCGTGACCTGGGTTGTTTCCATTCAGCTGTTGTGTCCCTGTCCCTTTAAGACTTTCAAGAAGCACTCGCTTTTCTTTGTCACCGGGGCATCAGCTTTGGGACCCACTCAGAGGTCTTGCTGCCCTGTTTACCTAGTTTCCAGCCCTCCATGCATGCACTGTGCCTGCGCTCTGGTGAGGATAGCTAGGGCTGTTTAGCAGTCCTGGGCTCTCTCTCCCTCCCTGCTCCGACTCCTCTCCTCCGGCCAGGAGCTGTGGTGAGGCACGCTCGGGTCCCGCCGGGCTGGGGCTTGTATCTTACCCCTTTCACCAGGCGCTGGGCTCTGACATGTGTGGATACAGTCTGGCTGTTGTCCTGTGTCTTCTGGTCTCTCTTTTAGGATTAATTGTATTTGTTGTATTTCAAAAATACATGTTTTTGGGAGGAGATTCCCACTGTCCTACTCAAGCTGCCATCTTGGCTCCACCTCCGATTATCTAAATAATTTGAATCATCATTTCTAAGGGTGCATTCAACCTAAGATTGGAGCTCTTATATATTGGTATGTAAGCATTTTACATGTAATATACACATGTAAACTACATAGGTTAATGGAGTTAATAGGTATATGTAGTTTATATAATCACCCTCTTATTTTAAGTTGTATTTCAAAGAGCACTTCAAGAAATACTGTTTTTGAACTGCTCTCAATAACATTGTTACTCCAATAAAGTTGTAGTTAAATATATATTTTGATTCATCTTAAGGATAAAGGTTTAATCAAAGGTCCAGCTATGTACTTCACCATATGTCTGATATCATAGTCTAGCTTCAAAATATATACAAAGGTGACTTTTGGTTGATTGCTAGGTCCATGTTACTAATTAAAAGTATTAGTTGAAGAAATTATACAACTTCAAATTTATTAGCAATGAGCTTATCTGTAATGTAGTTATTTTTGGTAATCAATGAAGGTGAACAACCTTATATAATGTTAGCTTTATATATTAATGTGATCATTTGCAAGTTTAAGAGGAGGCACATAATTAAATTAGCTGTTCATAAAAGATTAATGACTATCCCTACTAGAAGATCTAGTAGTTGTATTTCTTTAAAATAATTAATTTTATAAATTGAATGGAGTTCTGCTTCTCCATTTCTTGGCTTTGTTACTTCTATTTTGTTAGTTTTATTCTACAAAAACGTTATCCATTACAGCCAGAATTTTTAGACTTCCATGATCCATACTTAGAATTTGTAATCTCTAGAATATGAAATAAGACTTTCTCTTGATTTTAGAGAATAGAGTAACAGTTTTGCCCACTGTGGCTGCCTCACATCCTTGTAGACCCAACAGGCAAAGGCTTGAGTAGAAATTTGAGTCCCATAACAGGAGATGGAAGGCCTGTGAGGAGAACGCCAAGGTCACCTCACATTTCCCTCAGAATAAAGCTGCAGGATACAAACCACCTAGTTACAGTCTAGACTGTGCTCATCAGCAATGGGTATAAGACAACCAATGGTACAGTCTTTTGACCTCTTTTGTTTCTGTGACATCCCTTTTCGTATGAGACAAGAAACTCGGGGAGCTGGCACCTTAGGCTTATTGTTCTTTTCATTGTCTAATGTAATCAATAAACTATCTAAGACAATGGCTGTTTTAGTGTATCTTTACCAGTCAGATCAGTTCAGGCCTTGGCATTGACTTTGCCTTGTTTTATATGTGCTTGACACAAAGATGAAATGATCATGCAGATTTTCATGGAAAGAGAAAGAAACTTTTCATATGTAACAAATTAGCACAAAATTGTGGTTTAAAATTAATGCAAATTTATTACCTCACAGGTTTGTAAGAGAAAAGTCAGATGTTTCACTTGGCTTGGTATTCCATTTTCAAATGCAACAGCATGTGTCACTCTGACCACTCTTCTCCCTCTTCTCTGATATTATACCCCTCACCCACTGTAGCTAAAAAAAGGACCATTGTTGTTAGCTTCAGCTCATCCAGATAAGGAAAAGCCACAATGATGTCCCCACCTCAAGATTCTTAATGTAGTAACATCGGCACAGTCCCTTTCACCATGTAAGGTAACATAATTACAGATTCTAGAGATTAAGTTGTGGACTTCTTTGGGAGGGCATTATTCTGCCTACCACATTTTACTCTTTCCATAAGAAGTTGCTAAGAGGAATACTCAGTTGTTCAAAAAACATATTTGTACTTATGCTTGCTAAACTTGGAATACTAGAGGGAGAAGATAAAATTAAAACTGAGTCCACAGTCCCAGCAGCCATGGTAGAAACACAGAATTAGCATGAACAGTTGCTAGCAAGAACCATGAAAATCAAAATACCATGGTCATTATGAAAGGCAGAAGAACAGATGGGCCATTCAGAACCCAGGGAGTAGTCTGAAATGCAGACATCTGACTGAAATTCTATGGCTCCCAAGAATGAAATCAACAGGCAGCTAAGTCACTAAACAACAGGCAACAAAGTAACTGGTAAAACTCAAATTTCATAATTGAAAACATCTGGGTCACCACATGAACCACAGTGCTATAAAATTCATGGCCTTATCCCATTTCCATACCTATGCAAAAAATCCAAGCACTTCAAAAAAAAAGATAAGGTAAGTCTCCTAAGGAATTTTTCTATTGCATCATAAATATTGACAGGAGACATTAATCTGATCCCTCCCCAAAAAGAAGTCACTCACTGTTTAACCAAGTAAATTGCTCCGACTTAACCTTAGTTCTAGAATATGACATTAGTCCACTAGGTTAAATAAATGAGCCTTATCAGGTAAAACGGAATTATCACTGAAGAATTAACTCTTTGTCCTAACCCAGGTTGTCCTAAATTAGCAAATGTATATTTACTTATTCTCTGACAATATCTGAATGCCAAATTTTGACACATTATGATATCCACAGAAAATGACACAACTGGTGCAATATTTAAGGATGAAATAATGAAGGTTCTTGTACCTATAGGTAACAAGCTGGGAGTTCTGGCTTCCAAAGACCATGCTACTCCTTAGGCTAAGAAATCAATATCACTGTACACTATGAACCAGTGTTGTGGTACATCAGCCTGGGAACTTCTGCTTCAGAATATAGCTGGAATCCATATATTTACCACAAGGTGAGACATTGGCAACTTTAAACCATGTAAGAAACCCCCTGGCAGGAATGTATAATATCACATCATACCTATAACACACAACCACAACTGTTTAGATACATTGTCACCAGAAGACTTAATAGCATTCAGTATAGATTATGAAGTGTTTTTCCTGCCTGTAGCCATTCTGATTTGTCAGCAAGCTATTTAGTGACTGCTTAATCTGGTATTAATTTTAATATCACCCCAAACACAGTAAAAGATGCAGAAAATGTAGATGCTTTGATTCCTTACATATCCTTTTTAGTTCTCCTTTTTAACTAAATAGGTAAGTAAAATAAAACTTTAAATAACAGGGTTTTAGAATGATACTGCAAGTGTAAACCTAATCAACTAACATCATCTATTATAGATGGAGTTCTGAACATATTCTCTTTATTAGAGCAAACTAATGTAGCCCTTGGACATTTGAGTAATACTCTTAATCTGGTAAATGTATGTTTGTCTATAGCTAGTGTGAAAATAAAGGGAGCTTCATTTAAAATGGAGTCAGGACACTGAGAAGTAACTGGTAGTTACCATGGGGGAGAGGCTGGGGTTGGTGGGTGAAATAGGTGAAGGGGATGAAGAGGCACAAAATCTGGTTCACAATATAAATTAGTTACGGGGATGAAAGTCTACAGTATCAACAACATAGTCAGTAGTTCTGTAACATCTTTCTGTGTTGACAGTAACTACAGTAGTGGGGTGAGGATTTAATGAGGTTTATAACTGTTGTGTCACTTATATACTTGAAACCAATATAAAGTGTACATCAACTGTATTTCAATTATATATATAAATAAAATAATATAAATAATATAAATAATATAAGTATATTTATATAAATAAAATAAAATGAAATAAAATAAAGTTAAAAAATAAATAAAATGGAGTCAGGAAGCCCTGAAGAGGGAGCTCTTATGCATTACCAGTCTCTACAAGAAGCATACCTTATCTTCTCCAACAGGAGGAGGTTTACTTTACCTACCCAAGAAGGAGGGAAGGAATAACTTCTCCTTGCCCCGTGGTAGCCCAGCCAATGAAACAGGGAAACAGCCTCTCCCAGTTTTCTTCTTTACCCTATAAAAGCAAGCTCCTCTCTTCTGTCCTCTGGACTTGTCTATGGTTCACTACAGTTTGCTTGCAGCAGGTTACAATTCCTTTGTTATTCCCAAATAAACTCATTTTGCTTGTAAATTAGGTTGTCTTTTTGTTTAAGGTCAACACCAGGGATCCACAAACTACAGCTGTGGGTCAATCCAACCTGTTTATTTAAACAAAGTTTTATGAGAACATAGCAACCTCCATCTATTTACACATTGCCCTTTGGCTGCTCTTGCATTACAAGAGCAGACTCATGTATTTGCAATTGAGTTTCTCTTCATGTCTCACAAAGCTTAAAACACTCTTTAGTCTTTCACAGAAAATGAGTGTAGATCTCTGTTTTTGTATCAACAAACAGAGAAGTGGAGGAGAACATTGCTTTCAGCAGGCAGGAAGTGAATGGTCCTCTAAGTTTTCTTTTTTTAGAGATATTTATTTGTTTCTCTTCCCCAAATAATACACAGAGATTCTTACCATCTTACCATTGTTAATAACATAGTGGTGTCTTCTATTGATGACATCATGCTGATATGACTAAGAAGAAGGTAATGGCTGGCACTTTAGATGTTATTACAATTCACTTGTGTGGCAGAGGGTACAATTAATATTAGGAATATAGAGCTCTCCCATTTCAAGAATCTTACTGACATCCAGAAAAAGAAGTTCTCTAGTTAGATACAAATCTTGTATTAACTAGCCGATTAATGAAAGCTATTTGGCATATTAAAATACTTTATAAAGTTTGCATCAATCTGTCATTTTGGTTATTTTACTAGTCAATCTAAAGGCAAATATTGGACTGCCATGGCTTGAAATATACTAGAATAGATGTTGTGAAGAATAAAGAGTCAGCTGAGAATTACATGGAAGATGTGGAGGGTTTAGAAAGAAATTAAAAACTTCCAAACTCAAGGAACTTTGCACAGGCAATTTATTCCATAAAATAATACACTTGGATCTATTGTTAAAACCACATAATTAATGCAGATACTCTTTACTCTCATGCTAGTTACTAGTGGCACATAAAATTCCAACACTTGCCCATTACTCCACTATATATAACTGTGTTTAACAAAGAATACTAAGATAGCAACCCTAAACTTAGTTATGTTGTATGTTCATCTACTGGAGTGAGTAGAAAAATTACTAAATTGACCATAAAGTAGAGATCTCAGATTTATTGGACATATCTTAAAAGTCATCACATACAACAAAACAAACTGTGACCAGTAGTATGCTGTTGTGCCAGAGGATGATCAATAATGAAATACTCTTTTTCCATTCCACCGACCAATTCAATATTTTGATGCAAGAGGAAGATCCCAAGATAGGATGCAAGTTTGAGAGATGAAGGAATATAGAAATCCCTTTACGAACTGGATTTGGCTTCATTTGACTAAAATTTTTGTTTAGCTATCAAATTTAGCTGAAATTAATCTCTGCTACTAAAGAATATAGAAAATAATATTTTCTGCATAATTATGACCACAGACCATACCTAGCCAGAATATATTCATTTGGAATGCTATGGATATTAGGCCAGAGATATTTTGAATAAAAATAATGAAATGTGATTCTGGTTCTATTACCAACAAAACACATCCATTAATTTTGGTTTATACTTCAATGAATTCACCATGACCATCAGAATTAGAATATGAGCAATTTGTGTTGCAATATATGTTTGATTTGACAGTTATTATTTATCAGTTTTGCCATTGTCCACTGACCATGGGTGTCTGTGATATGAAACATTACAAGTGTATAAAATCAAACCAGATGCCTGGTGAGGAGAATAACAAACCCTTGAACATTGACTTTGCAACTTACTGTGGTATTGTTGCTCTTAATCCATCAGTTATATCCATTTACTAAGAAATTATATGATATGATATTCATTAAATCAAGGTTCTGTAATTTCCAAAAAACTCCAGAGTTTTGGTTTTAAGTATCTCAGTCATTAGAAGTTTCCTATAAACTCAGGTAATCAGAGCCCAATTTACAAACTGCTAAAATTTAAGGTAGGTTTCTATGTAGACATAATAAGTCTTGTTTCTTCTATCCTTGTTATCAAGTGTACCTAGATAATCTCAAACTCCCTAAAAAGTCAGTCTGTACTGCAAACTTTATCTCTATTTACCCAGATTTTTGTCTTAGTTCCCCAATGACTATACCAGTTTCCATCTGACAACTGAAACCTAAAAGAGAAATTGTTTGGGGGCTAATCCTTTCCAGAGCTTTCCCTTAGGATTTAGAGGATCAAAGTCTTTAGCCTTAGCTTTTGACTTAGTTTTTGACCTGCTGAAAAATGGACAGATCATAGAACTAAGATACAGCTAACTGCCTAATGTGAAGAAATGCCATTCCCTAATACATCTTCTATAATTATGATAATTTCAGCAAAGTAAAACTTGGCATGATTCTTCCATTTACAGAGAAAAGAAAAAGACTCCAAAGGAGTTTTGGTTTGCACTAGAATCTAGATTACCAGTCATTCTCTAGCAAGCTAGATCAAAGATTAGTTTTATATCCCTAAACCAAATTCCATTTTTTTCTTTCTTTTTTCTTCATCAGATTTCTTCTCTACACACCAGCCCCAGCATTTATCTACTCATCTCAAATGTTATGATGTCAGGAGCCTTATCAGATCATCGTATATAACACAGGATATACAAATTCTTTAACAAAGGCTTTGTTAAACCTTGTGAGTTTGTTAAACTCACAACTGATTTTCCCAGCCTACACATTAACCTTGTTCCCATAGACCTCTGTTATTCCCTTTTCAGCCAGTAAGATTCTCATTAAACCTTCAAGACATAAAGCAAATTATTCTCCCAATGAAATCCTGATTTCATGTGTAGATTTCATACCAGGACAGTCAGGAATCAAACCTTCTCAATGAACTTATTTCCTTGTAATAATTACAAATCTCTATTGACATGCTTTTATTGTTTTGGGATTGTTATTTCTGAACACACACACACACACACACACACACACACACACATACAATCAAAAAAGTAGGAATGTTCAAGGAAAATTATAACCCTTAACCTAATAGTAGATCAAGTTTAGTGAGTATATTTTTTTCTTAATTTACAGAATTTATTTTTGACCACTTCACAATGAAATACACTGTAAAAAAAATGTTTTCTCTGATGTTTTAAAGCAATCACAGAGCATGGTAGCTCCACATTAATAATACTTCTCTGGAGGATACTCAACTCAGTCCACACAACTAGGAATATGTTGGCAAGAGTCTTACTTGGATTTCTGTCAGTCAATCTCTTTTTATATAATCATCTTAAGCAATTCTGCTTTAAATCAAAGCCTTCATTTTAGCACATTATTTTTCTTCTCTGGTTTGAGTTCTAAATCTGGATGCCTCCCTTGAGCTTCACACTTGCAAAAATTGCTAAGGCCCATATCTGAGGGAATCTTCAATCATCATTAAAGATTGTTCATCAAACACAACTTGAATAGACCATTATGTAAGATGGTTAGTAGTTATTAAGGATCTATCATTTAAAATAGATATTAGACTTCACAGATAGATTTTCTAACTTTTAAAGAACAGATTATCCTATCTTAGTTCACAGAAAAATATGGAAAGCTCAACAACTATTTTACCAAGCCAGCACAATTTAACAAGACCTAATAAAGACAGTGCATTCTGTTTACATGCATGAACACACAAACTCCAAACCAATTTTATATGTGACTATAGAAGCAAACATCTAAATATAATAGCACACATGGATTCCAGCAACATGTTAATGAATAAGTGATAAGGATTATTCTAGAAATCCAAGGATAATTCAACATTAGAAAATCTACCAACATACTTCAGTGCATCAATTATTGATGGAGTAAAACCAAGAGATTATATAAATATATGACTAAAAACACCTGAAAAAGTCAGTAGTTATTCCTTATAAGAACACTAAACAGTAGGGAAATACCTAAGTATGACTTCTAAAAAGTCCTAATTTGAATACTAGACAGGAAAGCAAGTGGGGGAAATATTTATAAAGAACAATTTTAGGATACTTGGCAAAATTTTAAAAGAAATTATTCATCTCTGAGGTCTAGTGATTTCCTTAGTTATTTTTAATGAAATCATGTAAACTAAAGCTGAGAAATCCAAATTAATTCAATAAAAACAGACTTAAAAGGCAAAATCAATGTATCAATTATGCATACATTTGTAAATGAGGAACTTTGTATTTTGCAGTTGATAACAAGTACTTATTTCTCCTAGCTTAGTTAATTTTATAAGACATACAAAAGTTAAGAAATGTAGCAGTTTAAAACAACATAAATCATCTCACCATTCTCATGGATTAGAAATCAGCCTGGCATTGCATATCCTCTTTTCAGGGTCTTATGAGGCTGTCTCCAACAGGGCAGCTGGGCTGTATTCTGCCCTATAAACTTTTTTAGGGAATATTGTGCCTCTAAACTTAGGTTGTTGGCAGCATCCATTTCCATGCAGCTCTATGGCTGAGGGTCCTGGCTTCTTACTGGTCATTGGCTGGAGGCTGCTCAGCTCCAAGAAGTTGACACAGTTCTTTGCCACATGGCTGTCTCTTAGCAATGTGGGCTGTCTCTTAAGCCTTCTTGCAATATGACAGTTTACTTTTTTAAAGCCAGCAAGAGAGGCTCTCTTCTTTTCAGGAGAATCTAGTCACTCTTTTAAAGTCTTTATACTCCATCCAGGATAATGTCCTGTTTGATTAAGCATAAACCAACTGATCTGGGGTCTTAATTACATTGGTAAGATCCTTTCATCTTCATATAAAGTACCCTTACCACTGGAATGACATTCCATCATATTTATGCATCTTGCCCATACTCAAGGGGTGAGCATTCCTGGGGACCATCTTAGAATTCAGCCCAGCACAGATTATTTAAAATATTTAAACAAACTAACATCAAATAGGATTATTTAAAATATTTAAACAAATTAACATCCAATAGGATTAAAACTTAAAAGTATGACAGCTGGGTTAAATTCATATAGACCTGCAGGAAGGAGACAAACTCTGAAACTCAGTATCCTAATTTCAATAATTAGAAGTCCAGATCAAATGAACACATAGGTAACTATTTGTACTTAGATGGTGTAATTTGACACTTACAACTTCAGTAATCTGGACAACTCATTTTCCAGTTAGACTACATAAATATGGTGCTACTTCAGGTAAAAAAAAAATATGAAGCTAAAAAATATAAGGTTTTTAGCTTCAGGGTGAAACATGGTTCTATGGCCATCAGATGGCATTTCACTAAGAGAGAACTAGTATTTTAAATCAAGACTGCAGTTCACTCAATGATAGTTATTTCTTATTATTTTTAAATATCAGATCATATTTTAAATCATAAGTCTTTTCTTAAAACTATGAAAAGCCTCAATCTGAACTGATGAATATTAAGATTAAATAATGAAGCAATTTTTTGCAAGTGTTAGCTATCATAGCAGATAAACTTGTCTAATGTGTTATTAACTCAGCAATTAGGAGTCAGTTAAATTTATATAATGCTTGAGGTTTTCTCTCTGATATAATACTTTAACAGATTACATGATTATTGCATTTGAGGACATTCAAGATGAGCTGTTTTCCTACATTTTGCATTACATTTTATTTTTCTTAATTTTCAGTTTTAATCATACAGATATATCCCTGATTTCATATCCATAACTACACATGCACACACACACATAAATCTGTTTTATCTATTAGATTGGTGGTACTTAAAGTAGCAAATGTATTATCAAAAGTTAAAGGAGTACTGGCATCATTTGCAAAATAAATACATCTTACAGTTAAAAGATTTAATTATATATACATATATATAGGAAGAAATACATAATGAAGAAATATATAAATGAAGAAAACTATATTTTTATTTTATATGAAGGCTTTCCATCCTGTGAAAGTACTCTTCATTCCTAAATCAGTTTTCAGTAATTGATACATTTAGGATGATGTTACCGATGAAGTCATTTCTCCACTTACAAGGTCATGATAGTGATCTTGGGCTTAGAAACATGCAGTATTACCTAAAGAATATTAATCTTGCCTTTGGGAAAAAATAATATTTTAGAAAATAAAATCAGAATATTGTATAAGTATAGGATTATTTTAAAAGCATGTATAAAAGTAAAGAGATACTTGTCAAATCATTAGTCACTGAACTTGAAAAGAATTTAGATTCTTTTGCAGGAAACATTCCAAAGCCCAGAATAGAAATCATCATCTTCATTTCGAATTATAACCTTTTCCTGACTCATTTTTTTCCTTTTCTCTAAATTTTTCCCAAAAATGTGGTAAGAAAAACAAAACAAACAAAACCTCCAAACAAAACAAACCCCAAAACCTGTAAATTAGCAATACATAACACTATAAAGTTTTACAAGACAAAAAGAAGGGATGGGGGCTTATTTATTCCATAGAAAAAGTGATTCCTTGAGAGTGTATTTTTGTGTTGTGGTGAGGGAGGGTGAGTAATAGAAAGGGAGGGAGCAAAAAAGAGAGGATTCCAGGAAGTGTGAAGATTTGGTGGGAGGAGGAAGAAGACAGTTATTCTCTCTGGAATAACCTCTTAGAGCCTAGAGCACATCTGTGGGGGTCACTTCTTAAAGGACTAAGCACTCGAGGTCTTAGGGTAAAAGGAAATGAGGCATCTATACTAAGAGCACAAAGGACATGAATGTTTTCCTACTCCAGTCTCTGTATTCACTGTGCTACTTTGAGACAGATTCCTTTAACATCCTTCTATCCATTCATTCAATGACTTCCTTAATTTTTAGTGGATTCCAGTACATTTTTGCTTCAGATGCAGTTGATGAAAAGTATTTGGAGGTTTGTCAGATGTCTGTAGCCATCTGACAGTCATCTTAAATATTCATGATATGGACCAATACACTATGATGGAAAGCAGATACCTACAGATGATGATCTAGAGAAACATAGTGTCTAAAATGCCTAATTATTCTTTGCCAGGGGATGCCTAGAAATGCCCTTGAAGCAAAAGAGAAGAAAGGGACTCATAACATGTGTTACAAAAATACATAACCACTTGCCATTCGTAGTGTTTTTGTTTATTCATTTCACTTGTGTGGGATAATCTTCCTCAATTTTGTCATTTAAGGAAATCCTACTAAACTTTCAAAGCTCTTTTAAAATGCCTTCTTCCTCTCTAAAACAATTGAATTTTTGAGTTCTTTGAAGGTGAGATCACTCACTCATGTAACTGTGTACTCAATTAGTAGCATAACAAACACTTGATATATATTTGTTTCATGAATCTATAAGGCATTCTTGAATTTCTGTCTTAATTTTTTCTGGTCCATCTGTTGCCACAGAAATACTCTGATAGCACTGAGAAAAATTTTCATTCTCATTTGCATATCAGGTACAGATTTGTCCTTTTCCCCTCTTTATCCCAATCTCTTTGATGAAAAAATACTAAATATTAATGTTTCCTATGTCTTTAAAATTCTTTCTTTTTGTAAACACTGTGGATACTGCAACACATACATGCACTAATAATAACTTTCTATTGCTAAAAGTCTGCTCTGTTCTAGCTAAGCTCCTATTAAAAACTGATGACTCTAACAGGCCAGGTGTTCTGACCCTAAAGCTATGCTTTCTCCATAATCTTACCTCTCTACTTACATGTTACTAACTTACTCCTGTTGAAAACTACCCACAAATTTTCAGAATGAGAACACAGAAACCTACGTGGTTAACTCATATAGAAATCTTGAATTCTCTTGTTCTCCCTCCACCCAAGGAAATCTGTTCACTGCAGGCCATTTTCAAATGCAGGCCATTACAGAGAATGTAACAGTTGTTCCATATGGTTTATGTTAAACATTTTTTAAAAACCTGAAAGGTTATTCACTTAAGCATTAGTTGTGGTAAGAAAAATGCTCAGAACAATACTAATAGATATTTTTTAAATAACTTAAAAGAAATGATACTTGAGGCAGGTTTGTTATACTCTTCCATGTATCTATTCCTAAATTAGTAATACCCCGTCACACTTAAAAGTGTCTGCTCTATGATATATACTCTAAAGACAAAAAGAATGTCAGAACTGTACTTAAAACTTTGGAACAGTTGAATACTGTCACTATCTAAGTGAATTTGAAAAAAAATTGACTTCTCTAAACTGTAGCTTCCTTAGTTGTAAAATGAAACTAATAATGCCTAGCCTGCTTGAATGTAGTTATTATTAAGTTACTTACCTGAAGTGTTTGGAATAGAGGAGACACTTAACTATTTTTTAAAAGCAGGTTAAAATATGTTGCATGGTGTTAAATTAGCATAGACAAACTTTGAATGTTTCCTATTTCTTTGGGTAACAGGTCTCTTTTACATCAGCATCAGGATTGATAAATTAACAATGACTATCTCAAATTAGATAACCCTTCCAAGAAAATACATGAATGTGTCATATTTTGTCAAACAATGCAGCCCAAAACTTTGTCTTATTCTGATAAAAATTACATCCAATAGGAAATGCAATTTTTGAGTTGATTCATAGAAGATCATTTGGTTTTAAAGACATATTCTCTACCTTTATCTCCATGAAGAGAAAATTGCTAGGATATTTAAAAGCATGTATTTCCATGTGGGTTTCAAAAGGTTATCTTTCAGGTTGATTTTAGGCTCTACAAAACATTGATAACAGTCTGTCAGAGCTGATGTGTTTACATCGATTTTCCATTGGGTAAGCCACATCCATACTGTGTGAAATAAGTGTCCTTAGAGTATCTTCCTGCATTTTTAAAGAAATCACCTTTATGTGGGGGATGAGGCATACCCCTTGCAGCACCAATGCTCTGAAAATGTTACCACTTTCTAAAATTCTTGCTTGATCAGGTAACTTAAAAATGAATATCAAGAAGTTTTGGAGTTAAGTTTTGTTTAGATTTTTAATATTCTAACATACGAATTTTGTAGTGGAAGGACAAATGCCTCACAAACATGGGAAAATATTAAAGGTTTTATTAGCCTTTAAAATAATGAAGAACTTGAACTTAAAATACTCCGTGCTATTAGAACATTAACTCTTAACTATGATGACAAAAGACATTCTTACACAGACTGATGATGGACAGTGACTGCAGTGGGCCATGGTAATGGGACTTGATGATATGTGGAAATGTAGTAACCACATTGTTTTTTCATGTGAAACCTTCATAAGAGTATATATCAATAGTACCTCAATAAAAAATTTTAAAAAAAGATATTGTTACATATTTGGTGTATATATATATACTTTTTTACTGTTGCTTGCCCCTAAAAATTAAGTAAAGAGGAGAGATAGGTATCTACATCTGCACACAAATGAACAAAAAACTATAAACGCTACTCATGGGTGCAGGTATGACCACTTAAAAATTGAGAAAACTAAGGAAATACTAGAGATAAAAATGCCAACACTATTAAGACCCATAATTTGGAGCATGTGAGAACAGGCTTCTCAGAACACAAAACAGACAAAGCTGTTCAAAAAGAGCTAAAGCTCTCAATCTTGCCCTATAGCCTTCACTTTGTATGGTGTAGGAGTATATACTGTTTTAGAATCATGAAAGCAATGGAAGCATTAAAGTGTCCTTTTGGAAATCTAGGAAAGTATTGTCTCTGAACTGTAAACTTAGCTTTTCATATATAGATCTCTCACACAAAATCCTTTTGGGAATGAGCTGAAAACCATTTTGGTATTATCATATAATTCCATTAACATCAGGGAAATCTGTGCTTGTATGTTTTATTTTGTTTTCCTTTATATCTATCTCTTCAGTAATAATATTTCTCTTATGAATTACTTCAAACTAGAGTTCTGGGTTTTACAATCATTTTTTTGTAGTTCTGTAATATACCTATAAACCTCAGATTATCAATGCCACTGTTTGGATTTTAAAAGAAACTGTGTTGTTTGTACAGACTTTAAAATAAACTGAAAAAGCATTTTCACTAGGTTAACATATAATTGATATTTTATTCTTACAGATATTCTCAGCTTTCATTTATTTTAGTTAGGTAAGCTATTCAAGAGTATCTTCCTTTGAACTCTGCTCCTGCCATTATTTAAAGTACTAAACTTAGTACTCAGTATATTTTCATTAAAGATCATGAAAAGAATGAAAAAAGGTCAACTGAAGAAACCATTAGGAAGATAAAATATGGCAAAAATTTGCTAAGTGAAGCCTACTAATTTTACTCATTAATATTTTCATATAGTCACTAAAATCTAGTGTTGTACAGGAAAATATGAGTATTTAAGACTATCATCATAATTAAACATTACCATAAAGTTTCCATAATTTATTCTTCTTCAACAAATTATTTTACAAAATAAAATTTTAATCTAACTCCAAGAAAACTTTTAAAAATTTAGCTTATTTCCCCACTTAGTGATTTTCTGACATACTGTAAATACTGATACAAATAAAAAAATAAATCCTCAGCCTTCAGGAAGTCCAAGCATTGTCTGTCACAAATGCATACTTTAAGAAAATAATCCTCTTTTCAGTAAAGGAAAAATAAATCTAGGCAATCAGAAAAAATAAATTTTCAAAAGAACTAAGAAACCCAAACAGGCTTTTTCTAAGCAAAATAAACTTTTTTTTTGGAAGCACAGTATAAGTTTTATTTAAAGTTACTTAAAGAGAGAAAAAGTGTGGACAGCATCAGAGAGGAGATGCGCCCTGAAAAGTTTATGTTTTATTTAAAGAGAGCAAGTGCACACTTGAAAAAAGGGGAGTGTGAGCTACCTCATAGTAGAGGCATGCGGAAAGGTTGAGATAAATTTTTAAGGCTGTGCATTTAGAAAGCACAGTGACCTCAGAGAGAGAAGTGCACTGAAAGGTTTAGGGTCTGAGGTTTTAGAGGCAGTTGAAGATTTTCAGGAAAGTGACAAAAGGCCAGGTGTGGACCTGCCAAATGGTCTCAGAATGTTCATCTTTGATAAGACATTAAGTTTCTTTTTTTTTTAAACTTAACACAAGAAATATACTGCTTTGATTCCTTTCCAAGATATCAGCTTCTGTCTGGAAGCATACCAATCAAGACTTATCTGGCTTGCCTCCAGTGTGGGCTGAACCACCATCCATTTGATAAAAATGCAGTCTTAGTTTTAAGATAGAATTCTTCCTGAAGATGCTGGACCTTTGAGCAGTTGCTAAAGTCAATCTTACAATGGTATGTTTTAACTGACACAGTGAAAACATAGGCTATGATGAGATACTTTTCCTTACCTGGGGAGTATTCAAACTTCTGGGCCAAATTGCTCCCAGCATTTTTTGAGCTTTAACTGATTAACTCATTAACTCTGGGTCTTTTTTAGTGGGCTTTCCTGGCCTTTGTCTCTTTCCACACCACTCATATCTATTTTCCTGCCTAACAAAACCTCCACCTGGATGGGGTAGGGTTCTTTTTTTTTTTTATTAAGATATTATTGATGTACAATCTTATCCTCAGGTTTCACAGGCCCCACCACATACCCCATTATAGTCACTGTCCATCAGTGTAGTAAGATGATATAGAGTCACTACTTGTCTTCTCTGTGCTATACTGTCTTCCCTGTGACCCCCTACATTATGTGTGCTAATGGTAATGCCCCTTATTCCCCTTATCCCTCCCTTCTCCCCACCCCCCAAGTCCCTTTCCCTTTGGTAACTGTTAGTCCATACTTGGATTCTGAGTCTCCTATTGTTTTGTTCCTTCAGTTTTTAAGCAAAATAATTTCAAAAGCATGTTTACTTTAGTTAACACCACTATTAATAGATACAATTTATTAAACCACTGGTGTATCATAGTTCTGAATACTGAGATCATTTCTTTAAATTTTACCGAGTGCTTAAAATAGACATTATGTTAGGTATTAAACATGAAACTAAAACAGACATGATTTCCAACTGGAAACTAATGAAAACATAATTGGCAATACAGATAACAATTTATTGTGATAAAGTACAATATAAAATAGTCAAGATGCTATGTGAGCATGTAAGTGGGTATTTAGCCCAGGTATAAGGGATAAAATGAAATCTGCAGTGTAAACATCAGACAAAGTGAGGATATAGGGGTGTCAGGGAATGGAGACAAGGCAAGTTTTCAGATGAAGAAAAACACTTATAAGAGGTGAAAGTCTCATGAAGAATTTGAGATTTTTCTCACTTGCTAGGTGACAAGTTCGCCTACCGTGATATGAGTGCTAAAAAAAAAAGTCACACAACACCTGAATGAGAAAAAGAGGACATTATTACAGCAAAGCACACCACATGAGCTCTGTGTTCATGTTCTTTCATCTTACTTCCGAAAGTCCATGGAGTGGGTGGGGAGGGAGGCAGCCTGGACTGGGCACCAGGGACCAATGGAGTACATGGCAGCTGAGGAGCCCCAGCTTAGGCAAACTTCACAGTCTTTTGTCGGGGGCTACAAACCATCTGCCCAGCCTTTGCCTCAGAAAGAGATATTAATTTTATTATTCCAGACACAAACAGAAATCTCCTCTGTTCCAGAAGACGCTTCAGCTTCCAAAGCTGTTCACTACACAGTCTGGAGAAGTTAGTTTTACGTGAAAGGTGGTGAGGGCCTCTGTTTGCAAGATGTGTGGAAACCGGGAGAATATGCTTTGGTATAATTTGTATAATATCAGAAGTGTCTTTCCCCTGAAGACTGAGATAATTCAACCATGAATATATCTAAATGTATCCCTTTGGGTTAGAACCTGGAAAACAGTGGTCTAGAGAGTGTCCCAGATTCTTCCACTGTTAGGATTTGTTGAGGCTTGGGATCCCTCCTGACATACATTTTTATAATTTACATTTTCCCAGGAAATGTTCTATCAATGAGATATTAAAATTCACTTTCACAAGAATATATAAAGTGTTTTTATGGTTCTTTTAATTTCCTGTTCAGGGAGGATTATTCCCCTTTCATTTCTAATGTTTCATGTTTGTACCTACTCTTTTTTTTTCCCCCTTAGGTTTTGAATGTTTTATTTTTTTAAGAGCTTTTGAAGTTTTAAAGCAATTCTGATTTCCCTTATTTTTAAATTTCCAATCAATATTTTGTTTTCATTATTTCATTATTTTGCTTACTGTTTAAACTAATGATTTAGATGCTTAAATAATTTACCATTGTAATCTTTGTTGTTTCTTGTATCTGTAAATGCTCAGGATTTGGGCATTCTCAGATAAATTCCATTTGAGAGAATACCTCTTTAATCACCATTTATCTCTCCTGCTCTTTTATTTCTTTACTCTCTTTTCCAAGCAACTGCTATGAAATAGTGATCTACACTTAGTCTCTACGTATCCTCACCTGTCTTTTAGTCTTCTAAAACTCGCTGTCCAGTCTGACTTCTGTCTATATTAATCCCCTACATTTAGTGAAGACCCCTCTGTATACTCTCTATCCCTTCTTCTTCAGATCATCTTTCCCTATCTGGCCTCTGAATGTTAGATTTTATTCAGGCTTAACTCTGAAGTCTCTTCTTTGCTATATCTAAGGAGCCATTCACTTCCAGGATTTTAATATATTGATCACCCCATGATTCTTATTTCTAGGCTTCACCTCTGAACTCTGAATACATATAATCAACCCTTAATTTAACATTTCCACTTGATGTCCCAAGAAACCTCAGATTCAACTTATCAAAAATGAAGTTATTATTTCTATTATTCTTCCAAATCCCAAGTTTTCTACCTCTTCTGTGTTTTCTATAAAACAGTAACAAACATCCATCAAGTTTCCAGGTTATAAACTTAGGTGTTTGGACTATGTTTACTTACTTAAACTAACATTCACCACCTATCGTTATATTCTGTCAGTTTTAGTTCCTGATTCCATCAATATTTGCCAGTTGTCACCAAGATTTCTATATCCAAACCATAATCTTCTAATTAGAATTATTGTAATTCTTTCCTTATCTACTTTAACTGAAATATCGATATACCTGTAATTTCTCACATTTTAGAAGTGTGACCTTTTTTAAATGTGCAGCTGATCAATGATAGGTTCCTTAGTGGGTATAAATATTTTAAAGGAAAAGAACCATAAATGTGTCACCCAGCATTTTTTTCTTATAACAGTACCTAATAAAGAGATTGGGGACAATATTTTTGGTTTAAAATGTAAATAAACCATGGTCCCAGTTACAAGGAAGCGTTCATGTTTAACAGATCAGTAACACAATTTGTAGACATTACATGTAAATAGAGAAAGACTAGCCAACCTCAAGTGTCTTCATTGAATGGTATGTGCTGTTCATTTCCTCACTAAAAAGGTCTATTCAACTATGTTAGACAACTTTACATAAGTTAATCCCATTATTTAGACTTAGCCAAAAGATGCTTCCAGAGTATTCTAAAGTGGGAAATTTATGCAGAAAAACAAAATATGTAGAGAAAAGATGTCTACTTAAACTTAATCTCTTTTATTCTGGATTCCAATGTGTGATAAAATCATTTCTGTTCTATACGGACACTGTTGATATACTTTTTTCTTAACAGGTATCTAGTTGTAGTTTTATTCAATTTGCTGATGTAGCCTAAGTTCTAAGACAGTGGTTCTCAAACTTTAGAGGGAATCAGGATCACTTGGCGGGCTTGTTAACCCGTAGACTGCTGGTCTCTGCCACAGTATTTCTGCTTCAGTAGGCTGGGGGAGTGAGCAGTAGTTTGAATGTATAAAAAGTTCCCACATTCTGCAGGGGAACCACACTTTGAAAACCACTTGTTTAAATCACATGAATAAAAATTTTAGACCTAACAGAAGATATTATACTTTCCCAACCTTCCATTTAGGTATGAAATGCATGCCAATATTCACTTGGAATTCTTCACATTTATCATTGTTAGGACCCTTTTCTAGGATTCTCAACCTAAGCCTTCATAATCTATTGGTGCTGGAGATACATGGAGCACATCCAATTCCCCAGAAATCCAGAGGAAATCCTGAAACACCCCTTTAATTTAGATTCCTTAAAATGCATTAGGATACTATTGGTCACCATAATACTACCCAACTCATTCTTACTGAAACATACACATTCACACATAAACATAAAGGTCACAAAATTAAATGTAATGCTAGTAAGAAAGGCAGGATAAGGAGATCAGATTCATCATTCATCATCATTCTTGTTCCCAAACTAATAATTTAAAGTGGAATAATAAAGTACCATCAAGTCAAATACATTCACAGATGGAGAAATATGAAATCATATAACTGGAGGGGTAAGTAAAAACAATGAATGTTAAGATGCTATATTTAAACTATAGATACTAATACTAAGCGATAAATTGTTCAAAATATAGACAAAGATTGTCATACTGATAAAAATAAGCCTATATACAGGTAGCTTAAAATAGTTTCTTTGGGGAGCCAGGATGGCGGCGTGAGTAGAGCAGTGGAAATCTCCTCCCAAAACCACATAGATCTATGAAAATATAACAAAGAAAACTCTTCCTGAAATAGAGACCAGAGGACACAGGACAACATCCAGACCACATCCACACCTGCAAGAACCCAGTGCCTTGCGAAGGGGGTAAGATACAAGCCCCAGCCCGGTGGGACCTGAGCACCCCTCGCCCCCGGGCTCCTGGCAGGTGGAAAGAAACCAGAGCGGTTTTTTTTTTTTTTTTTTTTTTTGGCGAGTGCTTTTTGGAAGCCTTAAAGGGACAGGGACCTCAATACCAGTGAAACAGGGCAGCAAAAACGGTGAGCGGGTGCCTGAGACCGGCGCCTGAGGACAAAGAAAATCGCACGTTTTTCCCAGTACTGGGGAGGCAGGACGGCAGGACAGATGAGCTGGTGCCTGAGACCAGCTCCTGGGGATAGGGAAAATCGCGTTTATCTCCTTTTTTTTTTTTTTTTTTTTGGTGAGTGCTTTTTGGGAGCCTTAAAGGGACAGGGACTCCAATACCAGTGAAACAGGGCAGCAAGACCGGTGAGCGGGTGCCTGAGACCGGCTCCTGAGGACAAAGAAAATCGCAAGTTTTTCTCAGTACTGAGGAGGCAGGGCGGCAGGACTGGTGAGCGGGTGCCTGAGACTGGCGCCTGGGGACAGGGAAAATCACATTTATCCCTTTTATTTATTTATTTATTTTTTTTGGCAAGTGTTTTTTGGAAGCCTTAAGGGACAGGGACCTCAATGCCAGGGAGTCAGAGCGGCAGGACCGGTGGGTGGGTGCCTGAGACCGGTGCCTGAGGACGGAGAAAATCGTGCATTTTTCCCTTTTTTTTTTTCTTTTTGGCAAGTGCTTTTTGGAAGCCTTAAAGGGAGAGGGACCCCAATACCAGGGAAACAGGGCAGCAAGACTGGTGAGCGGGTGCCTGAGACCGGCGCCTGGGGACAAAGAAAATCGCATGTTTTTCCCAATACTACGGAGGCAGGGCGGCGGGTCGAGTGGGCGGGTGCCTGGGGCCGGCGCCTGAGGACAAAGAATATCGCGTGTTTTTCCCTTTTTTTACTTTTTGTTGGCGAGTGCTTTTTAGAAGCCTTAAAAGGACAGGGACCCCAATGCCAGGGAGGCGAGGCGGCAGGACCGGTGAGCGGGTGCCTGGGACCGGTGCCTGAGAACAAAGAAAATTGCGCATTTCTCCCTTTTTTCTTTTTGGCGAGTGCTTTTTGGAGGCCTTAGGGGGACAGGGAACCCAGTGCAAGGGAGGCAGGGCGGCAGGGCCGGTGGGCAGGTGCCTGGGATCGGCACCTGGGGACGGAGAGGGCCGCACGTTTTTCACTTTTTTTTGGTGAGTGGTTTTTGGAGGCCATGGAGGGATGGGGACCCCAGTGCTAGGGAGGCAGAGCAGCAGGACCGGTGAGTGGGTGCCTGGAACCGGCGCCTGAAGACAAACAATATCGCATGTTTTCCCCTTTTTTTTTTTGCGGGTGCTTTTTGGAAGCCTTGAAGGGACAGGGACCCTGGTGCTAGGGAGGCACGGCAGCAGGACGGGTGAACGGGTGACTGTGACCGGCACCTGAGGACAAAGAAAATTGCGTATTTTTTCCTTTTTTTTCCCCCGTTCATTGTTGCTGTTGTTGTTTTGGTTTGGAGAGTGCTTTTTGGAAGTCTTAAAGGAGCAGGACAGGACACTAAGACCAGAGGCAGGGAATCTGGGGAACTCTGGGCACTCTAACCACCTGGGCAACAGGGAGCACAGAGGCCCCTTAGGGAGATAAATAGTCTCCCGGCTGCTCCCCCTCCAAACAGGGCTCCACCATTTTGGAGGAGCAGCCCCAGACAGGCCACGCCCACAGCAACAGTGGAGATAAACTCCATAGCAGCTGGGCAGGTAGCAGAAGCCCTGTCTGCGCACAGCTGACAAGCACAGGCCACTAGATGTCGCTATTCTCCCAGGAGAGGAAGGCCAAAAACCAACAAGAAGGGAAGCTCTTCCAGCGGTCACTCATACCAGCTCTGCAAAATATCTCTATCACTATGAAAAGGCAAAACTATAGGCAGACAAAGATCACAGAGACAACACCTGAGAAGGAGACAGACCTAACCAGTCCTCCTGAAAAAGAATTCAAAATAAAAATCATGAACATGCTGACAGGGATGCAGAGAAAAATGCAAGAGCAATGGGATGAGATGCAGAGAAAAAAGCAAGAGCAATGGGATGAAGTCTGGAGGGAGATCACAGATGTCAGGAAGGAGATCAAAGAAGTGAAACAATCCCTGGAAGGATTTATAAGCAGAATGGATAAGATGCAAGAGGCCATTGAAGGAATAGAAACCAGAGAACAGGAACGTACAGAAGCTGACATAGAGAGAGATAAAAGGATCTCTAGGAATTAAACAACACTAAGAGAACTATGTGACCAATCCAAAAGGAATAATATTCGCATTATAGGGGTACCAGAAGAAGAAGAAAGAGGAAACGGGAGAGAAAGTCTCTTTGAAGAAATAATTGCTGAAAACTTCTCCGAACTGTGGGAGGAAATAATCGAACAGACCATGGAAATACACAGAACCCCCAACAGAAAGGATCCAAGGAAGACAACACCAAGACACATAATAATTAAAATGGCAAGGATCAAGGACAAGGAAAGAGTTTTAAAGGCAGCTAGAGAGAAAAAGGTCACCTATAAAGGAAAACCCATCAGGCTAACATCAGACTTCTTGACAGAAACCCTACAGGCCAGAAGAGAATGGCATAACATATTTAATGCAATGAAACAGAACGGCCTTGAACCAAGGATACTGTATCCAGCACGACTATCATTTAAATATGATGGCAGGATTAAACAATTTCCAGACAAGCAAAAGTTGAGGGAATTTGCTTCCCACAAACCACCTCTACAGGGCATCCTACAGGGACTGCTCTAGATGGGAGCACTCCTAAAAAGAGCACAAAACAAAACACACAACATATGAAGAATGGAGGAGGAGGAATAAGAAGGGAGAGAAGAAAAGAATCTCCAGACAGTGTATATAACAGCTCAATAAGTGAGCTAAGTTAGGCAGTAAGATACTAAAGAAGCTAACCTTGAACCTTTGGTAACCACGAATCTAAAGCCTGCAATGGCAATAAGTACATATCTCTCAATAGCCACCCTAAATGTAAATGGACTTAATGCACCAATCAAATGACACAGAGTAATAGAATGGATAAAAAAGCAAGACCCATCTATATGCTGCTTACAAGAAACTCACCTTAAACCCAAAGACAAGCATAGACTAAAAGTCAAGGGATGGAAAAACATATTTCAGGCAAACAACAGTGAGAAGAAAGCAGGGGTTGCAGTGCTAATATCAGACAAAATAGACTTCAAAACAAAGAAAGTAACAAGAGATAAAGAAGGCCACTACATAATGATAAAGGGCTCAGTCCAACAAGAGGATATAACCATTCTAAATATATATATGCACCCAACACAGGAGCACCAGCATTTGTGAAACAAATACTAACAGAACTAAAGAGGGAAATAGACTGCAATGCATTCATTTTAGGAGACTTCAACACACCACTCACCCCAAAGGATAGATCCACTGGGCAGAAAATAAGTAAGGACACATGGGCATTGAACAACACACTAGAACAGATGGACCTCACAGACATCTATAGAACTCTACATCCAAAAGCAATAGGATATACATTCTTCTCAAGTGCACATGGAACATTTTCCAGAATAGACCACATACTAGCTCACAAAAAGAGCCTCAGTAAATTCCAAAATATTGAAATTCTACCAACCAATTTTTCAGACCACAAAGGTATAAAACTAGAAATAAATTCTACAAAGAAAACAAAAACGGTCAAAAACACACGGAGGCTTAACAACGTGCTTCTAAATAATCAATGGATCAATGAACAAATCAAAATAGAGATCAAGGAATATATAGAAACAAATGACAACAACAACACAAAGCCCCAACTTCTGTGGGACTCAGCGAAAGCAGTCTTAAGAGGAAAGTATATAGTGATCCAGCACACTTGAAGAAGGAAGAACAATCCCAAGTGAACAGTCTAACATCACAATTATAGAAACTGGAAAAAGAAGAACAAATGAGGCTTAAAGTCAGCAGAAGGAGGGACATAATAAAGATCAGAGAAGAAATAAACAAAATTGAGAAGAATAAAACAATAGAAAAAATTATCAAAACCAAGAGCTGGTTCTTTGATAAAATAAGCAAAATAGATAAGCCTCTAGCCAAACTTACTAAGAGAAAAAGAGAATCAATACAAATCAACATAATCAGAAATGAGCATGGAAAAATCACGACAGACTCCACAGAAATACAAAGAATTATTAAAGACTACTATGAAAACCTATATGCCAACAAGCTGGAAAACCTAGAAGAAATGGACAACTTCCTAGAAAAATACAACCTCCCAAGACTGACCAAGGAAGAAACACAAAAGTTAAACAAACCAATTACGAGCAAAGAAATTGAAACGGTAATCAAAAAACTACCCAAGAACAAAACCCCGGGGCCGGACGGTTTTACCTCGGAATTTTATCAGACACACAGAGAAGACATAGTACCCATTCTCTTTAAAGTGTTCCAAAAAATAGAAGAAGAGGGAACACTCCCAAACTCATTCTATGAAGCCAACATCACCCTAATACCAAAACCAGGCAAAGACGCCACCAAAAAAGAAAATTACAGACCAATATCCCAGATGAATGTAGATGCAAAAATACTCAATAAAATATTAGCAAACCGAATTCAACAGTATATCAAAAGGATCATACACCATGACCAAGTAGGATTCATCCCAGGGATGCAAGGATGGTACAACATTCGAAAATCCATCAATATCATCCACCACATCAACAAAAAGAAAGACAAAAACCACATGATCATCTCCATAGATGCTGAAAAAGCATTTGACAAAATTCAACATCCATTCATGATAAAAACTCTCAGCAAAATGGGAATAGAGGGCAAGTACCTCAACATAATAAAGGCCATATATGATAAACCCACAGCCAGCATTATACTGAACAGCGAGAAGCTGAAAGCATTTCCTCTGAGATCGGGAACCAGACAGGGATGCCCACTCTCCCCACCGTTATTTAACATAGTACTGGAGGTCCTAGCCACGGCAATCAGACAAAACAAAGAAATACAAGGAATCCAGATTGGTAAAGAAGAAGTTAAACTGTCACTATTTGCAGATGATATGATACTGTACATAAAAAACCCTAAAGACTCCACTCCAAAACTACTAGAACTGATATCGGAATACAGCAAAGTTGCAGGATACAAAATTAACACACAGAAATCTGTAGCTTTCCTATACACTAACAATGAACCAATAGAAAGAGAAATCAGGAAAGGAATTCTATTCACCATGGCATCAAAAAGAATAAAATACCTAGGAATAAACCTAACCAAAGAAGTGAAAGACTTATACTCTGAAAACTACAAGTCACTCTTAAGAGAAATTAAAAGGTACACTAATAAATGGAAACTCATCCCATGCTCATGGCTAGGAAGAATTAATATCGTCAAAATGGCCATCCTGCCCAAAGCAATATACAGATTTGATGCAATCCCTATCAAATTACCAGCAACATTCTTCAATGAATTAGAACAAATAATTCAAAAATTCATATGGAAACACCAAAGACCCCGAATAGCCAAAGCAATCCTGAAAAAGAAGAATAAAGTAGGGGGGATCTCTCTCCCCAATTTCAAGCTCTACTGCAAAGCCAAAGTAATCAAGACAATTTGGTACTGGCACAAGAACAGAGCCACAGACCAGTGGAACAGATTAGAGACTCCAGAAATTAACCCAAACCTATATGGTCAATTAATATTTGATAAAGGAGCCATGGACATACAATCCCAAAATGACAGTCTCTTCAACAGATGGTGCTGGCAAAACTGGACAGCTACATGTAGGAGAATGAAACTGTACCATCGTCTAACCCCATATACAAAGGTAAACTCAAAATAGATCAAAGACCTGAATGTAAGTCATGAAACCATTAAACTCTTGGAAAAATACAGTAGGCAAAACCTCTAAGACATAAACATGTGTGACCTCTTCTTGAACATATCTCCCCAGGCAAGGAAAACAACAGCAAAAATGAGCAAGTGGGACTACATTAAGCTGAAAAGCTTCTGTAGAGTGAAGGACACCATCAGTAGAACAAAAAGGAACCCTACAGTATGGGAGAATATATTTGAAAATGACAGATCCGTTAAAGGGTTGACGTCCAGAATATATAAAGAGCTCACACGCCTCAACAAACAAAAAACAAATAACCCTATTAAAAAATGGGCAGAAGAACTGAACAGACAGTTCTCTAAAAAAGAAATACAGATGGCCAACAGACACATGAAAAGATGCTCCACATCGCTAATTATCAGAGAAATGCAAATTAAAACTACAATGAGGTATCACCTCACACCAGTAAGGATAGCTGCCATCCAAAAGACAAACAACAACAAATGTTGGCAAGGCTGTGGAGAAAGGGGAACCCTTCTACACTGCTGGTGGGAATGTAAATTAGTTCAACCATTGTGGAAAGCAGTATGGAGGTTCATCAAAATGCTCAAAACAGACCTACCATTTGACCGAGGAATTCTGCTACTAGGAATTTACCCTAAGAACGCAGCAATCAAGTTTGAGAAAGACAGATGCACCCCTATGTTTATCGCAGCACTATTTACAATAGCCAAGAATTGGAAGCAACCTAAATGTCCATCGGTAGATGAATGGATAAAGAAGACATGGTACATATACACAATGGAATACTACTCAGCCATAAGAAGCGGAAAAATCCTACCATTTGCAGCAACATGGATGGAGCTGGAGAGTATTATGCTCAGTGAAACAAGCCAAGCAGTGAAAGAGAAATACCAAATGATTTCACTCATCTGAGGAGTATAAGAACAAAGGAAAAACTGAAGGAACAAAACAGCAGCAGAATTACAGAACTCAAAAATTGACTAACAGATACCAAAGGGAAAGGAACTGGGGAGGAAGGGTGGGCAGGGAGGGATAAAGGGGGGGAAGGAGAAGGGGGGTATTAAGATTAGCCTGCATGGGGGGAGAGGGAGAATGGGGAGGGAGGGCTATAGAACACAGAGAGGACAAGTAGTGATTCTAGAACATTTTGCTATGCTGATGGACAGTAACCGTAATGTGGTTTTTAGGGGGGACCTGATATGGGGGAGAGCATAGTAAACATAGTATTCTTCTTGTAAGTGTAGATTAAAGATTAAAAAATAAAAAAAAACAGAAAGAAAGAAAGAAAAGTGGGATTACTCCTTGATAGCATAAAACTATAGGTAAATCACAGATTAACACATGCTTTAAATATCCTTAATGTTGATCACTTAAAGGGTGTCAGATGATCAGTTATGGAGGTACTCTTTTCTGATAATATGCCTTTCTCTTAATAATAATAATAATAAAAAAAGCATCTCCTGTGTGCTGACCTCCAATGAGTTCTACACAGTGGTATAGAGGGCATGTCAAAATGTGGGCAAAGGGTCTGTTTGTTTCTATGCAGAAGATCAAGGCCTAGCTTGACTACCCAGAGAATGAACTAAGATACGATATGAGGAGGAGCTTCTGGCATCAGCACTCTCTGGAGGACTCGTGCAGGGGGATGATCATCAAAAAGCCTCCACAGGGATCCGGGCGATGCTGCGGTTGTGGCTGCGTCCACCCAACCGTTTCCAGGACTTGCCACAGGAATGAGGAGGGAGATGTCTAGGCTGGCATGTGCATACAGTGAGACAACGAATTTGACCAGATCTTTACTGTTGGAACTCAACCAGGAGTTGGGAGGGGTGCAAGTTGTAGCACTCCAAAATCTTACGACTATAGACTATCTATGGTTAAAAGAACATATGGGATGTGAACAGATCTCAGAAATGGGTTGCTTTAATTTGTTTGATTTCTCTCAGACTGTTCAAGTACAGTTGGACAATATCCATCATATCATAGACAAATTTTCACAAATGCCTAGGGTGCCTAAATGGTTTCTTGGCTTCACTGGAGATGGCTGGTAATTATGGATTTGCTTTGTTTATGTCACCGTATTCCTATTATGTTAATATGTGTGCACTAGTTAGTTAGTAGTTTAAAACCTATACATGCTTAAGGTACTCTACAAGAAGATATGTCAAAGAAATAATCAATCCTCCCATGTTTTCTTCCATATGCTACCTCTATAGCTTTTTTCTTCCTTCCTAATTACAACCCTTAAATAGAATTCGTGCCTCATATCAAATTTACCGAGTATCATAATTCCTCCAGGTGGTAAAGATACCTCGAGACAAGTGCTGGGCATAGAAGCCACAGGGCATAAATCTGCAAAGAAGTAAAAAGCTAACCTTTGCAAACAATATGGCTTCTCTCTCACTTACCAACTTTACATTTCCCTGTATGGCCCCAGAAGATGACTGGTTAGCCAGAGATGGGTAAGATTCCTCAAGGGAGGAACAACCTAAGACAGGCACAGTCACAGGGGGGCCATCAGGTGAGAAATCGCGGAACAACAGTGGTGAAGCTTAGAACCTCACCCCCTCCCTGTGTTGAGTGAAAGCTTCTGCATCCATGGATGTCTTATTGCCCTTGTCTAGCTCGGATTAGCACATAGTCTACAGGCACACACCTGATCATCTACAATTGCTCTCTTACAACAGTAAACTATGTTTTCTAACTTTATCTTGCATCTACCTACCACTTCAGTATTTTATTAAAAATAAAAATAATAATAATAATAAAGGGAGAAACGTGGGATCCACATATAAATCAAGTATAAAAATCAAACGAATATTCATATTTGACCTGATTGTTTATAGTTCATAATGCGTGATCAAAACCGAAAGTTTCTGTGATGAATGCCCTTGTACTGTTCACCATGTAAGAACTTATTCACTATGTAAGAATTCGTTCACCATGTAAGAACTTGTTCATTATGCTTCAGAAAATTGGAGACTGACGAGATTTAGGCTTGAGATGGATTAATGTTTGTGCATTGAGCATTGACCCCCCTATACAGAATTTTATTGTTGTTAACAACCATTTGATCAATATATATGAGAGATGCCCTCTAAAAAAAAAATAGTTTCTTTGATAGGTTGAGATTTAAATGATGGGAAAAAGACATATATTGTAACACTAATAAAATTCGGGTAAAGTTATATAAACATGGGACAGATAGAAAATATCATTAGGAAAGTGGTCCATTTCAGAAACATATTTGTAATTGATAATCAAAGAAGATTTATCTTTCAAGTTGTTTGCCTCTAATAGCATATCCTTAAAATATATGAAGCAAAGTTTGATGGAATTACAAGGAGAAAAACAAATTCATAATCAGAATGAAGTTTTAACATACTTCTCTTAGAAACTAATGGAACTAGCAGCCAGGAAGGATACTGAAGATTTGGCCAACATACAAAACAAATTGAGGTATATGCCATTAAAATCATCAAGTGAACAATAATCATTCAAGTGGAACAATAACTAAATTGAGCATACAGGGCATAAAACAAGCCTTAATAGTTCTCAAAGGAATGCATGATGTGTATATAAATATGACCTCTGACCACAATTGGATTATATTAGAAACCGAAACAAGTAGAAATTAAATTCTAAGCCAAAATTAAAGCATTTCTTATGAATAGCACATGGTTCAAAGATATAACAAAAATTAGGAAAAAAGCATTGCATTAAATATTTATCAGGGAAAAAGAAAACTAAGAAAGACAAAGCATGTTTTCACTGAAAGAATTTAAAAAATAATTAATCCTTGATTAAATAGATTAAAATTTATAATTGTATTAACCAGAGGCACTGAGGATTCACATCATAATTAAGAGAGAACAGATCTGTAGATTTTTAACAGTGAAAATAAAATAAGACTTCCATTTCACAAACACTGGGAAAATTTTTAAAAACTTAGCTTAAATGGAACATTTTGTAAAAAAGATAAATTATTAAAATAGATATAAAATAAGAAAATATAAGTGGCTCTGCATCTATTAAGTCAATTGAGTTTATATTGAAAGATTTCCCCCCCACACACACCCCACCAAACTGACAGCTCAGTGGTTTCAGCAGTGAATTCTTTAAATATATAGATAAGAAAACACTTACAAAAGAAACTCATCAAGATTAGAAAATGAGGAAATACTCCTCATCTCAAATTGTAAGGTCATCTTGACTTTAATGTTACAGGCCTATTCCACTCACAAGCACTGAAACAAAAATCTGAAAAAAGTAGATCACAGTATGTTCAAAGGCAATATACCATCATCTAGATACATTCATTACAGGAGCTCATACTAACTAATCAATTAAAATTCACCACAGTAGCAGAAGAAAGGAGACAAATCACATGATCATCTGAAGAGAAACACAAAAGTGACAAAAATCAAAACCTGCTTATCATGCTTTTTGAGCCATCTAGAAAGATAAGGGTCATCTTTAATCTGATAATCTATAGAAAACATTAGAATTAGTGTTAAAATAATGAAATCATTCTGAGATAGGAGAAGGGTATTTTCTACCATTATTTCTATTCAATACTGCACTAGAAATTCTACCTGGTTCAATAAAGCAAGGAAAACAATGAAATGCTTTAAGAATTTGAAAGGAAGAATATAATCACTTTCACAGACGATGAAAAGGAAATGCAAAAAATTCTTCCTGATTTCAATAAATTTGCAGCTATTTAGTGATGATTCCAGATAAAAGATTTATGAAAATAAGCTTGTGCGTGAATGTACTGTGCATATTTATGCATGTATATATGTAATATATATTTTAGCATATAAATATACATACTTAAAAATTATGTAATTATATTAAATAAATATAAATGCATATAAGAAAAATTATAACCAGTTGAACCTATTCTTTCTTTATTAAGTATAAGATCTCTATGACACTGTGGGCTCATTTTGAACTTAAATTCAGTAATTTTTTTATGAATCATTACAGAACAATTCTGTTTCTTCTAGACTCATCTCAGCAGAGACTTCCTTAGCACCCAAAATATCACAATGTGTAAGTCTCACCTTGTTGGCAAAAGTGTAACATCATGGCAATAATAGGTTTCTGGTAACATGAAGAAGATTAATAGTACTGGGCTATAACTGAGAGGTCAGTCATAGGAGAAAGTCCATGTTCATCATTTTGACAAGGGCTTAAAAGTTCAGTAAGTTAAAAGTAATAGTTTAAATTGAGTAGCAGTTCACATAAGTCAAAGTCCTATTACAAGTAAACTCTGATAAGGGTTCTAACTCATCTCAAAAGGGATGTTATATATCATTAGGCCTAATATTTTACCAAACAGTCAAATAATCAGGTCATCTAAACTCTAAGTGGCAAGTCTGACCAAGAACAGCACTTTAACCTGTTCACTCTGCACATTAGAATTAGTCCAGAAAATGGGTAAAAGAAAAACAAAGAACAGTTGGGGAAGGTATAGCTAGATTCTGGGATTTCAAGCCAATCTGGAATTGATAAGCAAGATGTGACATGTAGATTAATTTGTCACATAGAAATGAAATTCTAGGTACAGAAAAGGTACAGGGAAAGCCAGGTTACACGAGAAGACAGTGCAAGGATGGAGAGAGATCTTGGATCAAAAGTTTACATCGAACATGAAAGAGCTAAAATTTCTTTGAGTATTTATAAAACTAAACATCAAAGATAGATTCCCATACTTTGAAATTTTGCCAAAGGCAAAAGAATAATAACATACTGAATAGCTTTATATCAGGTTGGATAAATACAATGTTATGAGTATGTAAAACTTCTTTGAATTTATTTTTAAAAAGAGGAGATATATTGGAAAGATTAAATATTAACATCCAATAATATCCAAGAGCCCGTGTTAAAAACACCAAGTCTAAAATAGAACTATCTAGTCTCAAGTCCACCTGTTCCACTGACCACTTTTAGCTATGTCATATTTTTTCCATTTGTAAAATGGACATAAGAACAGTCTTATCTCTTAGAGTGGTTGGGAGAAGTGAACAATTTAATAATGAAAGCACTAACAATGCCTGGAGCATAGCGTTAATATTCCTCATGGGTTGACAGAACTTCCCAATGTAAAAAATATTGCTAACAATGTACTCATTTTTCACTGATATCATAAAGCTAAACACCATTTCATAATCTCAGCTGAATTGGAAATATATAATCTATTTATTACTATTATTTTGGTAGTAAAATGTATTTAACTTTTAACTTACTTTTTGAATATGCATAATTTATTTCTAATTTTTACAAAAACATGTCAAAGTAAATGGTCCTAATGCTGGTTAGAAAAAAAAAATAACTTTCTTGCAGTATTATGTTAGAAGACATTTGAATAACTCAATGTGGACTCAAAGTAATGCAGGCAATGCAATTACTTGTAATTAATCAAAGAATTAATCCATACATTCAAAGAGCATATTTTCTTAGTAATATTAAACTTTCTTAAATACTTTAATTTTGAATGTTATAATATACAGTGTGGGTACCTTTTATCCCATTAACTAATTTGTGTGTGTGTGTGTGTGTGTTTACAATCACTCACTTCAATAAAAACATTAACACTGATACGGAAATATTATTCACCAATATGATTTTTAAAATTTGCTTTCTAGCTGAATACTTGATTCTGTACCATCATAATAAGAGTAAGACTAAAATATTACTCTTTATATATAATGTATTACCCATGTGTATTATAAAAATAATTTAAATAAACTTTGATAGTCAAAAGATTAAAATGGGAGCCTTAGAAATGAGTCATCAGAAGACAGCCCCTCTTGATTTTGAGCAGCAAAGGAGAATATGAAGAATAGAATTGAATTTAAACAGTCCCAGGGCTAGTATATCAGGCGTTTCATTTATCCTTATTGTGTAACATGACTGACAGATCCACCCATCAGAGACTCATGGGAATAGGGTAGTGGAAAGATTGCCCCTTCTACCACTCTAATAGTAATAAGGAAAGAAATTCAAACAGCATGTATAAATATATATGAAAATATATTTAAATACATCCATAAATTATTAAAATACCTAGTTGTGAAAGTAATATACATTCTCTAATAATAATAAACAGGAACAAATAGAAGCATTAAAACTGGTTGCAATCCTCTACACAAAAATTACTGATATTAAAATTTACTTATCTTTGCATTTTTACTAAAATATATGCTACATAATACATTTATGTCTATATCTATGAAAAAAGAATTACCTGAGCCAAAATATTAATAATTCTGAAATTGAGAAACTATGGTATTTATGTGTATCTTTAGTGTGTCTGTTTATTTACCTTAACCAAAATAAGTAGAACCTCTAGAAACATGTATAAAATTTGGTAATGGAAGTCAGCCCACTCCTACCACTACCCTATTCCCATGAGGCTCTGATGGGTGGATCTGTCAGTCATGTTACACAATAAGAATGAATGCAATGCCTGATATACTAGCCCTGGACTGTTTAAACTCAATTCTGTTTTTCATAGTCTCCTTTGCTGCTCAAAATCAAGAGGGGCTGACTCATTTCTAAGGCCCCCATTTTAATCTTATTGACTATCAAAGTTTATTTAAATTATTTTTATAATACACATGGGTAATACATTATATATAAAGTATTATATAATTTACATCTATATATTTTTATATACATACACACACAGAGTGTATACATCCTCTAATCCTAACCATACAATTGTGATATATAATAGGAGAATGAAGAGACTAACCAGTACAGAATTTTTATTTCTACCATTATATTATCTTAATTCAAATGTGAATTCATGTATTCATTTTTTTTTCAGAAATTTTTTCTTCATTTTGCTACCATTAATGTACAATTACATGAACAACATTATGGTTACTAGACTCCCTCTATTATCAAATCCTCACCACATACCCCATTACAGTCACTGATGGACTCATTATTTTTAAAGCTATAATTTCTAATTATTGATAATTTATCTTTTAAGGTATTTGTGTAATAACTTTTAAGGTATTTGTGTAATAACTTCACTCTCATTCAACTTCCATTCTTAATCATTTTGATTTCTGCCACATAAATTGGTATAGCATTCATCCATTAGATAGTTATGAAAACATAATTATGTATGCAGAGTAATCACCATTTCAATGCTCTTTTTTTTTTGCAGTTGAGCTAATACATATTTAAGGATTGTTGAGTTTTTTTTTCTCCTATGGAGCAAGGCTTGATAAATAAGAGCAGAAAGCCTTTAAGTTCTCCAATATACACATACACACAAGATTCAAAGAGTCTTTCTTCTCTAGAGGACTTGAGCCAAAAAATAATGCATTTCTTCAGTCAAATATCACTGCAATTATAACCTATTATATAATCTCACTTGATTTCTTTTTCTCAAAATGGAATTAAAAACTCTTCACATAAAAAACTCTGAATGATGTCTTATTTCAGTGTTAAAAAGATATCTCTGAAAATAGAAATTGCATTAAAGAAATTGGTAGCATTTATATTTTAGCTGTTAGAATTGGATTTGATTAAATGATAATGGACTTACTGTTGATTATTCAAATCATAGCAGATTTTGAGATTTATTCAATCATTTGAATTGTTAACAGTTATTGTTATTAACATTGTAACACAAACCCAAGTGATTATTTCATCATTTAAATTCCCATAATACACAAAAGCTCTCCCACTCAAATACACTGATACTCTAATGGAGACAAAGCAATCTTTCAAAAATTCTGGTGGACACATCTGTTTTCTAATCAGAATTATCATTATGTATCTTTAATAGTGACTTATTTTTCATTATCTCAAAGATGTCCTCACCCTATAGTTAGGATTATATATACAGCTTTTTGATTATCATAAAGGACTCAGTGAACTCCTATTTCCAGTTCAATTATTACAACAATTTTAAACCCATGTGGAAGCTAATTATAAGACAGCATGAATAGCCAGAATGAATATAAATAATATCAATGGTTCATGTTCACACAGCATGATTCTGTTAAACACTTACTATAAATAACCAAATAGTTTTTTTTTAAGTGTTACTGGGAAAATGTGCTTAAAGAATGATTTCCCATTATGTAAAATTGCAAGCAAGCTATTTTACCTTACTATATTGCTCAGCTACACATTATCTTCTATATTAAAGCTCACTTTCTCCATCTATTGTTCCAATTTTGAAGTTTCTAGGTATCATGTGTATTGTACTATAAATTCAAAGATATCTGGTTAACTAGAGATAGGATAGACATTAAACAGGTATTCCATTATGGATTGGAGGATACAAAAATGTATTTCAGGGAAAAGAAATTTAAAATTCTAAAACGATCCCACAATTACAGAATTAAAATTCTAAATTACATCTGAAAGTGGCAACATGGTAATGTGGAACAATATCACTGTGAGCCAAGAAATGTAGATTCATATACTGATCAGCTATGTGATAAAAGATGATCTATTTTATTTACTTTAATCAATAGTTTTCATTTTCTGTACAAATGAGCTAATTTATATCAATAGTGAAAACTGCAAAATTTGCTACTTACAAATTAAAATAGCAATAAAACACATGAAGAAAAATAGCAAAATAAATAACAATAAATTTAAAGATTAATTTACTAAAGAGATTTCTTCTTCCCAGAAAATGTAGTGTATTTAAAACTTTAAAGAAATTCGAACACTGAGTCTAGAAAAATGAATACATGAAAAGAGGATTTCTTTAGAAAACAATATTTGAAACTCATATGCCATATAAAGGGAAAATATGATTTAAAATTCATAGAATATAAAAATGCTTAAAAAATTCACAGGCAAATAGACACAAATGTTTTCCTTTTCTACTGTCATCATTTCATAAAGATTTAATATTTCAAGAGAGTCATATTCTTATCTTTCTAACATTTGATTACTTTATATAATATATTACCTATAAATACTATGGCTGGATTGGATTAAAGATGGTGAGGTGATGCTTGTGGAAAGCAGGGTTCCATCTCTGGCTGCTCTGGGACAAAGGAAGGGTGGGCGGTCTGAAGGACTTCCTAACAAGGGAGCCCTTAGCAGGAGGGCTGTTGAAACGGCAAGGATTGCACAGAGCTTACTGCTCTGGAGAAAGGACAGGTAGACAAAATTGTCCTGGGGCACTATGCCCAGCAGGTTAGAAACTTTCATGATTTCCAGGTGTTCCAGCTTCCTGACTGGCTACACAGCTCCAAGGACCCCTTCTGTGATAGGCAGCCTACTGCACCTTTCATGTGGCCAGCCCCACCTGGCTCACAAACTGGCAAACCCTACCCTAGCATTAGGTCAGCCAGAGGGAAGATCTGTCTACAGTAACTGCAAACGCAAGGCATAGAGGCTTATGCCTGTGTACTTGGCCCACTGGTTCAGGGAGTGGAGAAAGGCATAGTGGACGGGAAGCAGGAACCAGCTCTTTCCTCTCCCTAGGCACCAATACCAATCCCTGTGAACCCTGACATTGGTTCAGGGGCTGAGCAGCTCCAGAGAGTAGAGCTTCTGGCTACCAGAGGGCTCCATATACAAATATGAAATGCCAAAGGAATCTGGTTCAGAGTAAAATTAATATAACCCCTGAGAAAGATGACATGAACTCATGGCTCTTCCTGAAAGGGAGTTCAAAATAAAATCATTAACATGCTAATGGAGGTACAGAAAGATATTCTAGAATTCAGGAATGAATTTAAGTCAGAGATTCAATCATTGAAGAGCACAATGGAGGGAATTAAAAGCAGATCGGATATGGTGGAGGACACGATAAATGACATAGAAACTAGAGAAGAGAAATACAAAGAAGCTGAGGCACAGAGAGAAAAAAGGATCTCTAAGAATGTAAGAATATTGGGAGAACTGTGTGATCAATCCAAATGTAATAATATTCACATTATAAAGATACTAGAAGAAGAAGAGAGAGAGAGAGACAGAAAGTGTCATAGAGGAGGTAATTGTGGAAAACTTCCCAATCTGGGGAAGGAGACAGTCTCTCAGGCCACTGAGATCCACAGATCTCCCTATACAAGGGAACCAAGAAAGGCAACACCAAGACATATAGTAATTAAAATGGCAAAGATCAAGGATAAGGACAGACTATTAAAAGCAGACAGAGAGAGAAATAAGATCACATACAAAGGAAAGCCCATCAGGCTAACAACAGACTTGTCAGCAGAAACTTTACACGCCAGAATGGGGTGGCATGATGTATTTAATGCAATGAAGCAGAAGGGCCTGGAACAAAGACTACTTTATCTGGCAAGATTATCATTTCAATTTGAAGGAGGGATTAAACAATTTCCAGAAAAGTAAAAGCTGAGAGAATTTACCTCCCACAAACCATCTCTACAGTGTATTTTGGAGGGAATGCTATAGATGGAAGTATTCCAAAGGTTAAGTAGGTGTCACCAGAGGTAATAGAAAGGGATAGACAAAGAGTACAGAATATGATATCTAGTATATAAAGAATGGAGGAGGAAGAAAAGGAGGGGAAAAAAGAACCTTTAGATTGTGTTTATAATAGCATATTAAGTGAGTTACTTTAGACACTTAGATAGTAAGGAAGTTAGCCTTGAACCTTTGGTAACCACAAATCTAAAGCTGGTAATGGCAATAAGTATATACCTATTGATAATCACCCTAAATGTAAATTGTTTGAATAAACCAATTAAAAGACAGAGTCAGTGAATGGATAAAAAAACAAGACCCAACTATATGCTGGTGACAAGAGACTCACTTCAAACCAAAAGACATATACAGACTAAAATTGAAGGAATGGAAAAAGATATTTCATCTAAACAATAGGGAGAATAAAGCAGGTGTTGCCATACTTGTATCAGACAAAATAGACTTCAAAACAAATTAAGTAACAAGAGAAAAAGAAGGACATTATATAACAATAAAGGGATCAATTCAACAAGAGGATATAACCATTATAAATATCTATGCACCTAACACAAAAGCACCTACATATGTGAAAGAAATACTAACAGAATTAAAAGGGGAAATAGAATGCAATGCATTTATTCCAGGAGACTTCAACACACCACTCACTCCAAAGGACAGATAAACAGACAGAAAAAAAGTAAGGAGACAGAGGCATTGAACAACACATTAGAACAGATGGACCTAACAGACATCTACAGAAATCTTCACCCAAAAGAAGCAGAATACATATTCTTTTCAAGTGCACACAGAACATTTTCCAGAATGGACCACATACTAGGCCGGAAAAAGAGCTTCAGTAAATTCAAAAAGACTGAAATTGTACCAACCAGCTTCTCAGATCACAACTGTATAAAACTAGAAATAAATTGTACAAAGAAAATGAAAAATCCCAGAAACACATGGAGACTTAACAACATGCTCCTAAACAGTCAATGGATCCATGACCAAATTAAAACAGAGATCAAGCAATATATGGAGACAAATGAAAACAACAACACAATGTCCAACTTCTGTGGGATGCAGTGAAGATAGTTCTAAGAGGAAAGTATATAGCAATCCAGGCCTATATAAAGAAGGAAGAAAAACCCCAAATGAATAGTCTAAATTCATAATTATTGAAACTGAAAAAAGAAGAATAAATGAAGCCCAAAGTCAGTGAAAGAGGGAGATATCAAAGATCAGAGAAGAAATAATTAAAATTGAGAAGAATAAAACAAAAGGAAAAATTAATGAAACCAAGAGGAGGTTCTTTGAGAAAATAAACAAAATAGGTAAATCCCTAGCCAGACTTATTAAGAAAAAAGAGACTCTACACACATAAACAGAATCAGAAATGAGAAAGGAAAAATCACTATGGACAACACAGAAATAGAAAGAATTACTAGAGAATACTATAAAAATATATATGCTAACAAACTGGATAACCTAGAAGAAATGAAATATAACCTTCCAAGACTGACCCAAGAAGAAACAAGAAATATAAACAGATCAATTACCAGCAATGAAATTGAATCAGCAATCAAAAAACTACCCAAGAACAAAAGCCTCAGACCAGATGGACTCACTGCTGAATTTTATAAGATTTAGAAAAGACATAATACTAATTCTCCTTGAAGTTTTCCAAAAAATAGAAGAGGAGACAATACTCCCAAACTCATTCTATGAAGCCAGCATCGCTCTAATACCCAAAACAGGCAAAGACCTGACCAAAAAAGAAAATTACACACCAATGTCCCTGATGAACATAGATGCAAAAGTACTCAACAAAATAATAGCAAACTGAATTCAAAAATACATCAAGAGGATCATATACCATGATCAAGTGGGATTCATCTCAGGGATGCAAGGATGGTACAACATTTGAAAATTCATCAACATCATCCACCACATCAACAAAAAGAAGGACAAAAACCACATGATCATCTCCATAGGTGATAAAAAATCATTCAACAAAATTCAACATCCATTCATAATAAAAACTCTCAGCAAAATGGGTATAGAGGGCAAGTACCTCAACATAATCAAGACCATATATGACAAACCCACAGCCAACATCATACTTAACAGCAAGAAGCTGAAAGCTTTTCCTCTAAGATTGGGAACAAGACAAGGATGCCCAGTCTCCCCACTTTTATTCAACATAGCACTGGAGGTTCTAGCCATGGCAATCAGACAATAGAAAGAAATAAATGGCACCCAGATTGGTAAGGAAGAAGTCAAACTGTCACTGTTTGCATATGATATGATATTGTAGATAAAAAAAACCCTAAAGAATCCACTCTAAAACAACTACAACTAATATCTGAATTCAGCAGAGTTGTAAGGTTCAAAATAAATACCCAGAAATCTGTTGCATCCCTATACACTAATGATGAACTAGCAGAAAGAGAAATAAGGAAAACAATTCCATTCACAATTGCATTAAAAAGAATAAAATACCCAGAAATAAACCTAGCCAAAGAAGTGAAAGACTTATACCCTGAAAACTACAAGACACTAAGAGAAATTATAGAGGACACTAATAAATGGAAATTCATCCCATGCTCTTGGGTAGGAAGAACTAATATTGTTAAAATGGCAATCCTGCCTAAAACAATCTACAGATTCAATGCAATCCCTACCAAAATACAGACAGCATTCTTCAACAAACTAGAACAAATAATTCTAAAATTCATATGGAACTATGAAAGACCCCAAATAACCAAAGCAATCCTGAGAAGGAAGAATAAATCAGGGGGCATCTCGCTTCCTAGATTCAAGCTCTACTACAAAGTCACAGTAATCAAGACAATTTGGTTCTGGAACAATTACAGACCCATAGACCAGTGGAACATAATAGAGAGTCCAGATATTAATCCAAGCATATATGGTCAATTAATATACACTAAAGGAGCCATGGATATACAATGAGGAAATGACAACCTCTTCAACAGTTGGTGTTTGCAAAACTCACAGCTATATGTAAGAGAACGAAACTAGATTACTGTCTAATTTCGTACACAAAAGTAAGCTAGAAATGGATCAAAGACCTGAATGTAAGTCATGAAACCATAAAACTCTTATAAGAAAATATAGGCAAAACTCTCTTGAATATAAACATGAGCGACTTCTTCATGAACATATTTCCCCAGGCAAGGGAAACAAAAGCAAAAATGAACAAGTGAGACTATACCAAACTAAAAAACTTCTGTAGAACAAAAAGGCATCCTACAGTATGGGACAATATATTCATAAATTATATATCTGATAAGGGGTTGAGATTCAAAATATACAAAGAGCTCATGAACCTCAACAAACAAAAATCAAATAACCCAATTAAAAAATGGGCAGAGGATCTGAACAGACACTTCTCCAAAGAAATTCAGATGGCCAACAGTCACATGACAAGATGCTCCACATCGCTAATCATCAGAGAAATGCAAATTAAGACCACAATAAGATATCACCTCACACAAGTTAAGATGGCCACCATCCAAAAGACCACAACAAACATTGGCGAGGATGTGGAGAAAGGGGAACCCTCCTATACTGCTGGTGGGAATGTAAATTAGTTCAACCATTGTGGAGAACAGTATGGAGGTTCCTCAAAAAACTAAAAATAGAAATACCATTTGACCCGGGAATTGCACTCCTAGGAATTTACCCTAAGAATGCAGGAGCCCAGTTTGAAAAATACATATCCTCCCCTTTGTTTATTGCAGCACTATTTACAATAGCCAAGAAATGGAAGCAACCTGAGTGTCCATCAGTAGATGAATGGATAAAAGAGATGTGGTACATATACACGATGGAATATTATTCATCCATAAGGAGAAAACAAATCCTATCATTTGCAACAGCATAGATGGAGCTAGAGGGTATTATGCTCAGTGTAATAAGCCGGGCAGAGAACAACAAGTGTCAAATGATTTCACTCATCTGTGGAGTATAAGAACAAAGCAAAAACCGAAGGAACAGAACAGCAGCAGATTCACAGAACCCAAGAATGGACCAACAGTTATCAAAAGGAAAGGGACTGGGGAAGATGGGTAGGAAGGGAGGGATAAGGGGAAAAAAAGGAGCATTATGATTAGCACACATAATGTAGGGGGTGGAGTCACGGGGAAGGCAGTATAACACAGAGAAGACAAGTAGTGAGTCTATAGCATCTTACTAGGCTGATGGACAATGTCTGTAATGGGGTATGTGGTGGGGACTTGATAATGGGGGGAAATTTAATAACCACAATGTTGTTCATGTAAGTGTATGTTAATGATACCAATAAACAAACAAACAAACAAACATTCTTATGACAAAAGTTAACCATTTCTTTCCGACTGATGGCAGCTCTCAAGATTCTCAAGATTAATTATAAAGCACAGTTTGAGCATCGTGGATATATTTCTAAGTTGCTTTGTGTCTTTATTTTTTCTGTTGGAAATGCCATAGGACTAAGACTCACTATGTTCTTTGATATCTCATTATGCACTATCAATAAATGTTTCAAAGCAAAGACACTTCAGCCAGTATATTTTCCAAATAATACAGGTTACAGAGCAGCATAGAGAGGAAGGACCAATGTATACTACTATGTTTTCATAAAAGTGGTCAAAAAATAAATAATTTTCGAAGTTGAAGTAAAAACACTATGACTGAATATGTGATACTACAATAAAATTTTGAAAATAAATCCAAGGTTGTTTCAGTATAAATACTGATGTGGAAATATTTAATCAACATTAAAACTGCTTTACCTCAAATAAAAGGAGAGATATTGTTTATGACATGTGCAGTCTTTTAATTGACATATAGCATTAGTTTCAGGTACAACATAATGATTTGTATACATCACTAAATGGTTGTAATATTAAGTCTAACTACCATCCAAAGTTCCAAAATGTTTTCTTCTGATGGAACTTTTAAGATTTACTCCCTTAGAAACTTTCAAATATGCAATACTGTGTTATTGACTATAGACACCATGCTATACATTACATCCCCTTGTTATATTTCATAACTGGAAGTGTTTACCTCTTGACCCCCTTCATACATTTCATCCACCTCCTATTACCCTCTAGCATCCACCAATTTGCTCTCTGTATCTGAGTTTTTTTTGTTTATTCATTTGTTTTTAAGATTCCACATTTTTAAGGGAAATCATACTTTTTCTTTTTGACTTTTCTTAGCATAATACTTTCAAGGTCCATTCATGTTACTGCAAATGTCGAGACCTTTTTTTATGGCTTAACAGTACTCCACGTATATAAATACCACAACTTCTTTATCTACTCATTCATTGATGGACACTTAGGTTGTTTCCATATATTGGCTATTGTAAATAACACTGCAGTAAACATAGGGGTGCATATTGTTTTTGAATTAATGTTTCTGTCTCCTATGGATAAATACCCAGAAGTAGAATTGCTAGATGATATGCTTGTTCTATTTTTAATTTTAAACATTTTCAGTCTTAAATTACTATGCAATGGTTAAATATTTTTTAATAATTCATTAAAAATAATAATATGGAATACCAAACAAGACAATAACATATAGGCAGAAGTTTCCAGAGACAGGAAAATTAGAGGTACAAAGTAAGTAGCAATTTTATACCAGCATTGAATATCAGTAAATTACAGTTTTAGTGAAAAGATTAATGTCATTCAAAAAGAAAAAAAATCCCAAATTTATTCCTGCTTGAAAAAAGTTGTAGCTTATGTTTAAAGGGATATATTAAAAATAAAATAAATACAGGAAGCTTCAAAATGAGTCAGAAAAATTATGGGAGATAAATTAATCAAAATGTTAACAGAAGAAAATAGAATTCAAAATATGTGAATGGCAAAAGGATGTTTTTTAAAATTCAGGAGTAAGCTTTAATATGTATAAAAATAAATATGTTGAATATGCAATACAACAAAGTACATAATATTCTCTAGATGCTATCTTTTAATTTGAACATATTTCTACATATTGGCATGTAAATTTTATGTATTTTTTTTTTGCCTCTGCATGATATTCCACAAGTTCATTTTGGATTTTCTTTCCAACCTTGAGATACATGTGCTTTCATTCTAATCAATTCTATCATTTGTATAGTAATCTCATTTTTTTTCCTATCTTCTCTTTCTAGATATTTTTTAGTCATATCTAAGACATCTTATTCATTTTTATTCTGGTCTTATTTCAGAACTTTTCCTGAAATGGAAACTTTATGTCCAGTACATACATATTTAAAAGTAAACAATAAGTTTCTGGCAGAAACTAGTTGTGTGGTTGTGGATATGCATGTGACTGTCCGGGGGTTTTAACTATCAAGCTTGAGCAACACCATATATTGAACACTTTTTCCTTTGAGTGGAGAGCATCCAGCAATATAACTGCCTGCATATCATGTTATCCTCTGGCTTTATATCCATTGATTCATCCTAGTCTTTTGTTCTTCTTCAAATTGTTATATAATATCTCCCATTAAAAAACAAAATAAATATGCGAACAAAAACAGTATAAACATTTTGCATATCATGTTTGTGTTTTAGAGTCTCAGCGGTAGGGAGAGGAGAAGAATCATATGATGATGATGACTACAGAAATAATTATTTTTTGAAATAAGTTTTTTATCAATCCCCTTCTCCAAAACTTGAGATCCCACAGGGGTTTGTGGACAACTCACTCATGGCTTGCTACTGGTTTGCTAATCACTTGTTTTTATTAGCACTTCCTTTTGGAGGCTTTGCTGCCACTTCCTGTCCTCTGTTAATTTAGGTACAGTCACACTGTCTGCTTTCCATCTTCCAAGATTTGTTGAACCATTTTACCTACTGCTAACTCTTCTCCAGTTTCTGTGGAGAACCTTTAATTATTTTGCTGACATTTTAATTAACTCTTTAAGTGAGGGGAGGAAGAGATAAATGCATATGATCAATTCCTGTAGACTTATTTTTTTCTTAATATAAAAATTTCTCTGATATATTTGCGTATTGCTCATATAAGTAAAATTAAAATTAGTGTTTTTATGGAGAGCAGAGTCTGGGAAGAAAGGAGATTGATTATATCCTCATCATTCTAATCTTCCAAATTAAAATGGTTCTTTTGGGTCTTGAAGAAGAGAGTCATTACTGCTTTTGTGCTCCTGTTGTGGCTAACTACAAACGTGGAAATCTGGAAACAGAGTGAGGATTATCGGGATCTACGAGATTCTAGAGATGGTATTGAGTTCTGCCACCCTTGAAGCTTTTGTATCGTACTCAGCTTTTGTGGGCAAGCAGAGAATTCTGGGTAGAATTCTGGGTAAATTTGATGAAAAATAGGATACACATTAAGCCTTAATGACCCCCAAAGAGAAAGAATATGCTACTAAAATGCAGATTGTTTAACCCAATTTATGACTTCCTGAATATCCATGGGTTACTAGATGAAAAGAACTGAAACCTATCATACTGCCAGCCAAGGGATACAGAAAAATATGTTCAGAATTGCAAGCATGTAGGAATCTTAATATTCATTAATGTCCTGCTGTCATCTTACACTTAGTGTGGTCCGTGGAGAAGTACAGTATTTCAGTGTTCCTTCTACAGCTTCACTCCCTGAAATGCTTTTGTCCCAAGAAAGACGTTTCTCACGTTCTTGCCCTCCTCCCCGTCTTGGCTTCTAAGGCTGACTGTCCATACCAGTCTCATGCTCAACAGGAGGGGTTTCTTAGTTCTGGCGCCACTTGTGTTAGCTTCCTATCCCTGATGTAACACATCATCACAAACTAAGCAAATTAAAACAGTACACACTTTTTATTACAGTTCTGGATTTTCTGAGTCCAAACTTCATATTATTGGGCCAAAATCACCGTGTCAACAGGGCTGGTTCTTCCTGTGGTCTTTCAGCAAGAATCCATTTGCTCACCTTTGCAGCACGGAGGCCACCTGCAGGCTGTGAATGCAGGCCCTTCACTGACTCAGCTTTCACCGTCACATTGCCTTCTGTTGTGACCCTGTCTCCCTTATAAGACTTTTGCCATTACATTAGGCTTACTAGGATAATCCAGAATAATCTTCCCATCAAAAGATCCTTAATTTAACCACATATGTAAGGTCTCTTTGCCCAGTAAATATTCACATGAATTAGAATGTACAGCTCTTTGAGGGGAATTATTCAGCATTACCACAAAACTCAATCTTAGGCAGGTCCTATGAACCTGGGCCTCTGAATGGTGCACTGTCAGCATTCCTGAAGCTTCTGTTCTCAGCAGCCAAACTCTGCCTGCTTTCTGTGGAGTGTTTTGGGCAAGAGTTTTCCGCCCCCTTCCTGATGTAATAAGACTTCTTTGAATTGGGGCAGGATCTTGAGCCCAAGGATTTTATACATCTCTTTCTCTACCCCACTGTAACCTTCTCCTAGAAGGAGAACCTCAATCCTGGAGGAAGAAATATTTCTTATAGCTCTTACAGTAGCAGACTTATTCTTGTTTCTGCCCCTCCCCCCAAAGAGGATTTTTCATGGCCATAGGGGAGGAAAGGTTTGCTGTCCCTTCCACATCAGCTTAAGGTCTGTGATTCACAGGAGAGAAGGTACAGGGGCAGCAGTTTTTGTCTGTTCCATAGTTGCAGCTCATCACCTCACAGGTGGGTGGGTCTCTAAGGCAGAGGTGGTGCTTTGGGATGGGGACTGCCTTTGGCCCCTGTCCCCACCCATGTTTTCTAACTCTTAGAATTATTGACATGTCGAACCAGGTAATTCTTTGTTGTAGGGGCTGTCCTGTGGATTTTAGGATATTTAACAAAGTCCACAATCTCTACCCACTAGATGCCAGTAGTACTCTATATCACTTTTGCATTACTGCATAACAAATCATCACAAACATAGGGGCTTAAAATAACACAAACACATTTACTATCTCAGTTTCTACGGGTGAGAAGTCTAAGCATAACTTAGCTGGGTTCTCTGCTCAGAGTCTCATATGGCCGGTCAAGATGTTGGCTGGTCTGTGTTCTCATCTGGTACTCCGGGCCCTCTTCCAAGCTCCCATGGTTATTGACAGATTCAGTTTCTTAGCTTTAAGATTGAGACTCTCAGTTCTGAGAAACTACGTACAGTTCCTTGCCATGGGGCCCTTGTGATACACTGTCTACTCATGGTAGCAGCCTGCCTCTTCAAAGCCAGCAAGAGATATACCCTCACTCCATGGCTGAGATGGAATCATAGGTGATGAAACCCAACTCACAGGAGTGACAGTCCATCAACTTTGTTCTGTTGTTGGCCAGAAACAAGTCACAGGTCCCACCTGTGCTCAAGGGGGAATGGGAGTGAGCATGAGAGCGTGGATAATGGGGGGTGATTTTTGGGTGTGTTCAAAATACCACACAACAGCTATGACCACCAAAAATGTGTGCCAACACTGCCAAGTGTCCCCTGAAGGAACGGAGACCCAATGCCTTAAATCAATTACACTTGACCTTTTAGATTTTATTAAAATTTTAGCTGGTTTCTCCTTAACTGATTTTCTTCTCCCTCTAATGTCCTGCCAGAGGTGAAGCAGTCCGTATGCTACATCTCTGTTCTGAGGGACTTGTCACTTTGGAATTCAGTTTACTTGGTTTCCTGGTGCCTTTGGTTCGCTGAGGCTCAAAATATTTTATGACAAAGGCTTTCTGGATTTTTTCATTGCCAATAAAAGAGCAATTATCCCTAGGCTTTCCACATCCTAGGCAGAAGTGGAACTTCCTCAAAGTATGAATTTTTGCTATTTTTTTTACATAAAGGATGAAAATCCTGGCTAACTGTTGCTTTGGCCACTGGAAATCCCCATCATTTTATTGTTTTAACAGTTACCAATAACTAACACAAGTTACTGTACTAAGCTGCAGGGATTAACTACAAGAAGATGCTTCTGCTCTACAGCAGCTAATGGTATGAGACTCTGTGATCATTGTCTAGGGTAATATATTCAGAAAGGTAACCATAAGGTAATAGTAAGGGCAATAATGAGGAAGGTTATTTTCCCCTGGAATTTCTATGACAAGAATATAAAAACTGAAGTGTGAATTTTTTGTTCCTGTTGATGATTATTTTGTAATTCAGAAAAGTCAATTTTTAATTAATAATATAAATTTGTTTGCATGGAAGACAGGACATTTTATATGTATTGAATGTGAAAAATAATATTAATACTAATAAAATCATCTTTTGTAAGTGCAATGAATACTGATATCTTCCAAAAAATATAACGTTTTATCACTACTTAGAAAAAGCAGAGACTTGTTTTCCAAGCAGGTGAACACTTTAAATAATAACATATTTTTAGATAAAAGCAAATATTTATCAACATGCATGTCTTACAAAGTTTCTAAGATTTTTTTCCAGCTATTAGAAATTCTAGCTACTACACATTAGTAAACTTACACTTTTAAAAATCAATGAAACAACAGTTCAGAAATAAAAGATTGGAGAGCGTACTTAGTCATCTTACATAAAATAGAATAGCTAAATCTTAAGACACTTCCTTTTTCATAAGTAAAAAATATAAAATATTCATCCTAACAGACTAAAAAGTGTTATTTCTCTGTCATAATAATGATATTATTTAAAACATATTTGGAATAGTTGCAATTATTTGGATCTGACAGTATTACACTGTAAATATAAATCTCAACATTTTCTATATCATAGCATAAACACATAAATTTTTTAAAATATTTACTATGATGTAGCTTCTTTTATTTCTTTTTAACATAGTTAAGAGATTATTATTTTTTGTTATTATACATGGTTTTGGCAACCACATGTTTGCAATCACAGATTTTGAGCAATTTTAGTAAAGCACGGGATTTGAACATAGATTCAATGAACAAGGGTTTGCTGTAATACTGATTAGCAGACACTTGTTTCATTCCTTAGAATACACGTCTACTTACTTTCAGATTTTATTCTTCTGCCGTATTCCTGAGATTCTTTTCTATGTCCTTAATTTATTTTACTGCCTTATTTATAATAATCAAAATACATCAAGGGTTCATTGAATTAACCAAGTTGTTCCAACATATTGTATTAGCTGTAGAGTGTGAGCATGATAGAATATAATTTTGTCCCTTTCTTTGTTTCTCTCTTTATCACTATCCTCTTTCTTTCCTTGGAGCTCAGACTATGAAGCCCATTTGTTAGTGTCTCTCCTAAGGCAACAACTTTCAGTTTCAAGCTGATGTTATCTGCAACAGCCTTTTTCCTCCAGAACACACTGAATTAGTTTCAAATAGGCTAAACACCTCTTGTTGTCTGTTCCTATAATTGAACTTCCCAGAACCCATTGCAAATTTTTATTCTTCCTAGTGGGAACTAACCCTTGGGATTTGTTCTCCTTGAGCCTTTAAATTTATTTTGTAGTGTTTTTTTCCCTACAGCGGTTTAAATCATGGGTAACCTAGATTTATGGAAGAGTGAACATTGTAGTCACTTTCCTTAGGAAATTTGTTTCTTTACTGCACTGGGAATCAAATAATAGAAAACTGATCATTTTTAGTTATATGAGTATTTATAGACTCCAAGACAACAATAAAATCAATAATTTTAATGTTACCCTCAATTCAAAATATTAACCTTATGTATTAACACAAAGTACTTTCATTTTCCTCATGTTATCTTCCACTTTACTATAAATGTACTTTAATTCTTTTCACTTGTTATTGTTAACAATAAGCCTTACTGTCAATAATTAAGGAGCAATTCAGATTTTACCCAATTGTATAAATTTCTTGGTATTTTTTATTTAAGATTTCTTCTTAGATTCTACTAAAATTTTTACAGAAATTTGCTTCATTGCTTTCTTTTTTTAAGGTATTATCTTTGGCATTATAGAGGTAAGTTATTAAAAATAAAAATCATATCCTGAGTAAGGATACATGGATACATAGGAGGAGTATGAATGGCTACACGAGTTTAGATAAACTACTGGCCATATGGACATGTGGAGGGTGCATTTATGAAGTGATGACTAATCAGAAATTACAGATTCTTTCTATGAGGTCCATCCTTCCCTTCACTAAGGAAAGATATTTGATCTTGGTGACTATATTGTACTGAGATTCAGCCACAATATCTCATATCCAAAGACCAAAAAAAAAACCAAAACAGTAACTCTTGAACCTGCTGCTGTGATTTATGATTGAAGTAGCTGTTTTTGTGCTCTCAGATAACACAGCGCTACAGCAATTTGGGCAGACTATGAGTACCATAGTACTGACTCTGTGACATGCTAAAGATCAGAAGATTTGTCATGTAAAAACACTGAGCTTCTGATGGGTGAAATAATCTGCATTTGTATTGTGGTCAGAAATGTTCCTATAGAAAAAGGCTTGGGCAGGGCCCGAGCTGGGACTCTGTTTAGGAAGGTAACAAATCACTGATTTGCTCAGCTGTAGGATTGAAGGCAACAAGAAAGTGAATCTCATATTGATTTCAATGCACAATCACATGCCCTTGACCTATCAAGTGAGGAGACTCCCACCATAGAGTGCCAAATAAGAGAATGTGTCTTAGTCTGCCATTAATGAATGGCTTAAGGACAAACACTTGACTTTAATGCTGAAAATTTTGTCAACCACTTAATCATTTTACATGTAGGATATTTTTGTTTCTATAGATTTGGAACCAAGATATTCCCTGCAACACCTACACTTCAAATATCACTCTATTAATATATATCCTTATCAATATGCTAACATCTATGTTGATATGATCATATTTACTTAAGAAGCCAAAGCTAAAGCCCAGAGTCACTAAGAGTTTGATTCTTTCTGTAAATAACTTTTTACATTGGTGAGAATTCTGTCTCTCTGATAGCAGTTGCAAGAGGTACAAATTCTAATTTGAAAATTGTCATCAAATGTATTTCATAGTTCTAATTTCCTTCTGGCATAAGCTTTTCCATTCTTTCAAGTAATATAAGTCTTTTTCCTCTAATGCAGTTTCAACAAATTTCCAGTTGTAGAATACTCTGTCCCAAGAGTTTCCAGAGCTGTGTTTGCTGTGTGTGGGGTAGGTGTGGGGGATGGGAGTAGCTGGTAGAGAGTTTAAAATACACATGCTTTGGGGTTTTTTTTATAGAAAATTAAAAAAAAAAGTTTCTAAATAACAAAGTATCATTTGCAGAATAGAACTAAACTGTATTAAAGTTTTGAAGAATCATTTAATTAAGTATATGTAGGAAATCCATAAATGAAATATTTCACACACAAAAAAACTTACTGACTGCACCCATTTTGAAAAGTATATTTAAATCAAAATAAGGAATACACAGTGATAACCAGTGTTTTTCTTTCTTTTAATCTTTCCAAAAGCTTCTGCATTAAAATGTGACTAAATTTAATAGCTTGGTCACAGTTAGGCAATGGAGAATCAAGAAGGATTTAAACCCAGAGTTGCACAGCATGGATGGAGCAAGAGGGTATTATGCTCAGTGAAATAAGCCAGGTGGAGAAAGACAAGTGCCAAATGATTTCACTCATTTGTGGAGTGTAACAACACAGCAAAACTGAAGGAACAAAACATCAGCAGTCTCACAGATTCCAAGAAAGGACTAGCAGTTACCAAAGGGGAGGGGCGGGGGTGGGTGGATGGGGAGGAAAGAAGAAGGGGATTGAGGGCATTATGACTGATACACATGGTGTGTGGAGGAGAGGGTCATGGAGAAGACAGTGTAGCACAGAGAAGACAAGCAGTGACTTCAGTGGTGTACGGGGGGGGGGGGGACTTGATAATATGGATGAATGTAGTAACCACAATGTTTTTCATATGAAACCTTCATAAGTGTATATCAATGATAAATAAATAAATAAATAAACGAATAAATGAATGAATGATAGATAGATAGATAGATAGATAGATAGATAGATAGATAGATAGATAGATAGATAGATAGATAAACAAACCCAGAGTGGCAGTATATAGCGCCATCCTCCCATTTTGTTTGTTACCAGTGAGGCAGGAATTCCGTGAGGCTCATGTTGTTATCGGGTGGGTGGAGTCATTTTAAGATGAGTAGGTTAGAGTACTACACCATGAGAAACTTCTCCTGAATAGGTACAAGGCAGTATTTTCAATGCTCAAAACAGTCTAAGAAGCAATTGGCTGCTATTAATTTATGGGTCCGTTTGGATGGGTATGACATCATGCTTTGATATACAAAATTGAGATAAATATACTTTCTTAGTGAGTTTATGCTTTGTTATGAGATAGAAGTAATAGATAATCAGATTAGAAGGCAAAGGATGTGCTTTATTTTCAAGGTCTCAATGCCAAAGGCTATGGACAAATGGCAAAACATACTGCTTTGTCTGACTAATGTAATACGGATCAGTAAACTTCAAATGGCCAAGTTGTATAAAATTATAGTTTAACTCATTGTGTCTCCTTGAATAATGAAGTCATAAGGTTTCCATATATTGAGTGTAATATAACATGCTATTATACTTAGATCTAATATTGTAGAATATGTATATATAGCCCATGTTTGTATAGACTTCAAGCAAACTCTTTTATCCCTTTTAGAAAAATCCTTATTTTTAGTCAGACCTTATATGATCATCTTTCATCTTTTGTATTAGCATTATGAGTCCATAAATATAATATATACTTTACAAAGGAGTTTAACAAATACTTTTTCATTTTAAACTTAAATTATCCCTATAAGGTAAATAACAGTAACTCCTTTTTACTACTCAGTGGTCATTAAGATTATATTGTGATATCAAAACCAGAGTCAAATGAACTTCCTAGGAAACATGTTTCCTAACTTTGACAGGTTCATTAATTTTTTTTATAACTATGTTCCTACTCAAAATTAAATTATCACATAGTGATACAGGAAAAGCTTTGTTTTCACCCTCACTTACACTTCTTAATAATGCTCAATATTAATTGGTATTTGGAGGCTGTAAAGATACATTGGTCAACAATACATTCAGTGCCATATCATTGAGGCTATAAACCATATCTAGAAATTGGAAAACACCACCACATATTTGTGATACTGTATTTTTAGAGAAGGTTCACAGCAACATTGAAGGGAAGGTACAGATATTTGCTGTACATTTCATGCTGCACATATGCATAGGCTAACCATTACCAACATCACTGAAAATATTAAGACATTTGTTACAATTCATGAGCCTACACTGACACAATATAATCACCCAGTGTCCATAGTTTACTGCACATTCTTAATGTTGGATATGTTATGGGTTTGGACAAATGTATAATGACATGTATCCACCATATGGTATCATACAAAGATTTTCACTGCCATAAAAATCCTCTGTGCTCCCCCTATTTATTGCTCCCCACTCTCCCAACCCAATTCTTTCCTGTCTCCATAACTTTGCCTTTTTTAGAATGTCATATAGTCGGAATCACACAGTTTATATTGTCTTTTCACGTTGGATTATTTCACTTAGTAATATGCATTCATGTTTCCTCTATGTCTTTTCATGGCTTGATAGCTTTTTTCTTTTTAGTGCTAAATAATACTCTATTACCTGGATATGCCACAATTTATCCATTCACCTACTGAAGGATATTGGTTGCTTCCCAGATTTGGCAATTATGAATAAAACTGCTATAAACATATGTGTTCAGGTGTTTGTGTAGACATAATTTCTCAATATTGAGTCAGAATTGAATCTTCCTATCTATGAAGACGGAATTGCCATCCACTTATTTAGTTCTTTGATTTCATTCATCATAGTTTTATAGTTTTTGTCATGGATCTTATAGACATTTTGTTAGATTTATCCCTAAGTATTTCATTTTGTGTTCTAATGTAAGTAGTATTGTTTTTAATTCAAATTCTACTTGTTAATTACAAGTATATAGGAAAATGTTTGACTTTTGTGTATTAACCTTTTATCCTACAATCCTGCTGTAATTTTTTATTAGTTCAGGAGTATTTTTGTTGTTGATTCTTTAGGAAATTTTATTATTATAGATTTAATGGATTCATTTATCTTTGCACTAAATACTGTGTTTTAGTTTACTTAGTTCAATATAAATTATAATTATTATCAATATTATTAGTTAATCAGTTATTAATTTTGTGTTATAAAATTTCATGAACCATGTCGCTATTTAATTCTAGATAATTCCAAGCTATCATTTTTTTAAATATTGTCTCCCCCACCTTTCCATTTTTCTTTGTCTTCTACATTCTTTTTAGATGCTTATCTAAACTTCTATCCTCCATGATTCTTAACTTGTATTTTCTATTTTCAGTCTCCTTTATCCCTGTGTCATATTGTGATTTTTTCCTTTCAGTGCTTGATTTCACTAATTCTCTCATCAAATATGTCTAATCAACATTTTATCCTTTTTTCTTAGGCTTTATCAGTACTTAAATATTCTTGATTTCTGCTTTCTATATATTTGTATGTTTGTTCTGCTTTTATACTGTGTGTGTATATATATATGTATATAATATGTACAATCATGTATAGTTTCATAACTACTTACGGTTTCATTAATTTTTTGTTCCTGAGAATTAAGCTTTTGTTATAGAACTATTCATTAAGATGCATCACAGTGCCTCAGCACGAATTACCCATTTTTGCTGCTTTGCCTGCTTCCCTGTGTGTGTTGCAAATTCTTGAGTGTTCATTGTGAATGAGTGAATTTATTATTTTCCTCTTTAATAGGATAGAAACCTACTGATAGATGGCTTTGCATTGACCCAACTCACTAGTTGAATCAGTGTTTATAGATTATAACTAAAACTTACATTAGTGGTTCTGAGAATATGGCCTATAAATAAATATTTTAGCTCTCATGGTCTAGGTCAAAATATGACAATCTCTTTCCTAGTTAAGTGGAAGACTGGTTTCCAATTATTTATCTAGTATGATGAAAATTTATTAGTCTAGTCAAGGCCTAAAGTCAGAGGATATGTGTGTGGTTCTCTTTCATATTTTGCCTGGTAATTTAAAATTTTTGCTTGGTTTCTAGTGCAAAGATTTCTGTTCTCACTCTAATTGATAAAATTGAATATTATTTATATTTCATCTTGCATGAATTTTAAAATCATAAAAAAATTTAAATTGTTCTCTACATCATATATTTAACTTGGATCAATAGAAAGACTACCATATGTAATTTTTCCAAAATTTTAAAGAAGTTTCCAAATTCAATTAGGATATCCTGTTTACCACACAGGTTTTTCTAAGACATATTTATACATTTCAATTAGAAAGTATTATTTTAAGCATTCAAAAGTAACTATTTTACATAACTGTATTATATGTATAATAAAGTCTCTAAGTGGCTACATATCCTCCACTCAGTCATTTTGTACTTCTTTTTTACAGTCAATACCTTAAGAAGTACCAAATGCAATAGTAATTCTTAAGTTGATTTCAGACATGTGGTACTCCAACTTCCATTTTGGAGATCAGTTTGGTTGACTATAACACTAAACAATTGTATCGTATTTCTTTACCCACATGTAGCAATGATGTTCACTAGGCTGAATTTCAATGTTCTATCTACATATATTCTGGAAAGTTGCTACTAAATCATCCCAAATATAACTAATAATGAGATTTACATATTCCTTCATATTCACAACCGAGATACTGAGGATATTGCCTAAATACCATTCATTCAGTCCTTCATAAAAGATGCTGGATTTTTTCCTCAGAATTTATTGCAAAATGAGACACTGCCTAGAGTAATTGGTATAATCTCTTCTTTTTAAAAATTAGCACCATTAAATTTATTTCCTTTAAAACCTCTTGCCAGGAAGTTTTTAGCAAAATGAAATATACTTTTAAAAATCGAATACCTTTTCAGAAGACATACATTGACATTTTTTTTTACTAATTTAAAATGATCTGAATGTATGGTCATTTCTGAAAATCTTTTTATGCATCCTAGATTTCAAATATTTTGTAAATACAGAATATATAATGAATATTTCTACAGTTTTCAGATTAACCCATACATTTTGGTATATGTAATGGGTATGGGATAAAAAATTGAAATCATACAAGATAGGAAGTACACAGGCAATGTAACTTAAAAAATAATATCTACACATACATTTCTTTATTTTACAGCTTGAATTTAGGTAGCAGGCATTAATATTTTACTTTTAACCGATGACATAAAATGAAGGTGTGAGAGATAAAAAATATTTGTCCATAATTTAAGAAAATTAAGTTATCAAGTGATTAATAGAACTCAAACATTTTAGCAAGAATTCAATTAACTGTCTTTTCTGTAACTACATCATCTCTGCTTAAAATGAATGAAATCCCACCAGACACCTTAAAAGTCATTATTTGTCTTACTTTGACTCTACCCAAGATTATATCTACTATCCCAAAGTTTATGATTGAATGTTGACTCTTCTGATTTATGATGTTGACCATAAATTGTGATAACTAGTGGCCTTTCGATTTTGATATTACTTACACTCAGAGTTTCACTTTTTGGAAAACTTAGTGAAAAATGAAATGTCTACTTATCTTTCTTTCCATGTATGCAGCTTTGTGGAAGAATGTTCAGTCATTTATCAGTCACTCAAAAAACATTTGGAATGTCTGTGTTGGCCAGGAATACAAAGATGACAAGAGAAAGTTCCTACTTCAAGGAAAGTAATTTCTACGATGTATACAAATCTGTATGGAATTGTGTAACTGAATAATGCAAATAAATGTGGTAAAGATGATGGTAGAAAAAGGGAATGGTGGGATCACAGGAGAGTTGATATACACAAATGCCTGCCGATATCAGAGATGTAAGATATTCTAAAAAATTGAAGTTGGGCTTGCAGGAAAAAGATAAATGTGCCTCTTGGAGAAGTGAAGAACAAGGATTTCAGTTGAAACCGCAACATGTCATACTATACACTAAAAGGGGATCATATATTTCAAGAACTTCACAGAGTTCTTGATCTTGATGCAATAAAGTTGTTGAGAACAATTTTGAAGGTAATAATTTGTAGCTAATGGATATAATGTCCTATCCATATACACGTTTACCAACGTATGTCCCTTTACATGCAGTAAGATAATGACAGTTATTACATTAATACAAATATCACTTGGTCAAGTAAGTATGGATTAAAATTTGAAACACATTAATTTAATAAGACCCTCTCATACTGATATATTGTATATATCTACAAGAAAGTGTTTTTCCATACTTAGCCACAGATTTAATGCTTATAGAACAATGAAGTGAATAAATATGCATACTTCCAACCGCCCTCTCACTCCCATTTGTACCTACACCTCTTCATATTCATTCATACTCAGACACTCACACTCACTGGACAAGACTCACTACTCCTACCTCTCCCCACAGTGCATACACACAGAATATTTCCCTGTGCGCTGCCTGTCTCTCTCATTTTCACTCCCCTCTGCAACTTCTCTCTCTCTCTCTCCCTTCCACTCTTACACCACAAAACCTACATAAACATCCAAAATTCACACAACTTCTAAATTTCTCTCATAAAACTCACAAATATAGGTAAATAATTCGAAGTAGAGCTACTCTTTGCACCTAGGAAATTTAGATTCAAAGGGGAGGACATGGAAGATTCCTCTTGGCCTCAACTGTGATCTTCAAGTGGTCTTTTATTAAGTAGAGGTACAATAATTATTTGTCTATTCATATACCAATAAAACACAGAAGTTACTAACCTTGCTGATAACTCTTTGTACATATCCACATTCATGAATATTGGATAAAAGTATTCACCAAAACTCCATCCTAAATTTTTAATGGTGACCAACTTTTATATACCCTTAAGATAGAAAAAAATAAAAAGCATAAGAACTATACATAAACTTATATAGATGAGATTTCTCCAACACATCCATAAAAATCTTCAATATTACCCATTCATATTCATAAGGCACAGTGGAAATAATTGTAAAAAATCCATTTGGACATGCTGAAGTTATCCCTCTGGGAAATTTCCATGTTCCACATTTACCACTATTTTCAGAATTATATTGGATATAATCGATGCATGAACTGACCATATCATCTGTTAACGTGGAAAAAATTCCCTAGTGTTTTTACTTTGAGATCATATCAAATCTATTCCTTCTGTTAAAGACTGTCTCATGAGAATCTTAGAAAATATCCATGAAATTATTGGATGTTACCAGGCTTTTCTAGGTGTTATCTCCACGGATTTTACAACTAATCATTCCCAGTGTTTTCTTTTAGAGTTGGGGAGAGATTCCATGCATCTCTATCGAGATGCTTGAATTTCTGCATGGATTTATTTTGCTGTTTTATAAGATGCTTCCTTCACAGGGACTTTTGTCAAAGCAGTCTTTTCAGCATGATGATCAAGGGGAAATGTGACAGATGTTTTTAATTATTGAGAACTGATGAGATACCACACACAGATGATTTTATAAAATCTGAAGCTGATTTGCTTATTTTATCCCTGTGTGCTAAGGCAAGGAGAATATACTTTGGCTCTTGGATAAAGAGATTACGGTAAGCAATGGATCTTCGAGGTGTGCCATGTTGTTAATGCCTATAAATCAGGACCTAAATGTTCATATGCATAAAATACAGTTAAGTGATAATTGGCAATAACCTAATCTGATATGTGATAATCTTGGCTCCAAATGTGATGCTTATAATCACAGACCCTTTTGTCAACAGGGTTTCTGAAATCATATTTAGTTCTTGGGTTATTTCTTGAAACATTCAAAATATATGAATATTAATGACAAGACCAATATGAATTTGACTGTGGGGATAAAACAATTCGGAACATCTATTGATACTCTTCCTGCAGGACATTTTATGCAGCTGTTTTGTTTGTTAATTAAGTCACTATTACACTTTAAGAGGTTGTGCCACAGAAAATAATTTTTTTTAATAATGGTCTCAATTACAGTTAGGGACATGTGAAAGAATTTAATATTGGCAAACACTGTCATTTCATAAGCGGTTTTGACACTTCAGGGGACCTTAGGTTAGATATAGTAGCACCCATGTCAATAAGAAAGCTGTATTTTGTGCACCTATATTGATGGAAAATTTCCTTGGGGAATTTAGAGGAAGGATACAAAATTGTTTGGAGTTAAGCTCTTCCACAGAGTGGCATGATTTCATTAATTTTTAACATGTGTCTCCCTATTTCCTAATAGCAAACATTAGTTTTTCAATGACCTCTTTCTTGTAATCTCTGCAGGTGTTTGTTTGTAATCTGTAGGTGTCCATGGCCAAAGATTTCCAGTTCCTGGAGGACAGTAGATAAACCAATCTAGTTTTCTTTCAAGGAACAGTAATTTTATTTGAAATGTCATAAGTTTGCTTTGATTTTAATACTTTACCTTTTAGGGATTATTGAAAGTATTTATCTACTTGATGAAGATCTCACTGAGCAATTACCCATTTTAATTTAGCTTTCCAACCAAGTCTCCTTGTCAGATACGAGCCCATTTCCTGAAAAGAGAACAGGGTTGCCTTACTTTGGATATTAGATATTTCCTACAGCACTGTTTGAAATATTCCTAGATTCTCTTTTTTTTGAAGTTTCCTTTTAATTTTCTCACCTAACAATTTTGAATCTTTTTGAATATATCCTTAAGGATGTAACTCTTGCAGCAACTACGTACATCATTTACTGTTGTTTTTGGTGTTTTTTTTTTACCTTTTCTCAAAGCCAAGAACTATTTATTTAAAATGCTGAAGTAAAAAATAAATTCAATAAAGACAGCTCAAATAATTCAGAGCTGAGGTTGCTATTGAAACATTTATCTGGCAGTGAAAAAAATTAAATTTGTCCCAAGGTGCCTAATGATCATACCTGAATATCCAAAGTTCCATAGAATGCTTCCAAGTGATAGTCGTCAAAATAATCTCAATGGAAGCTTCAACTGTGGCAGAAAGATTCTGCGACTCAGTGTCAGAAACAAAAAATCTGAGTTTACTGTCTTCCAAAAGGTTTCTGTGTCGTAAGACACTGCCTATCTGAGCAAAGCACACTGTTTGTCTTATGTAGGGTTATCAGAATTAGAGAGGTCAAGTGCTAGCAGTCTTTCAGAAGAGTGCAGTTGCCACTGATTGACTGATATTCTGTGTCACAATTACTCATAGAAAGTTACCATTGATCATGGCAAACTTAGTCTCAATTATTGCAAGGTGCTATGATTAAAGAACAATCTGTCCTTTACTTTTCAGAACATATAAGAACATCTATAGATTCTAAGACTGTGGAGTGAATCAGAGGTAGCAAAACACTGGGCAATTACAGATAGCCATAGAATTGATTATTGGCATTTTTTCTGACTTGTCTCCTTAAAAGAGTTGAATCACATATAGCTATAATAAGTAAGTCCTTCATTCCTTGACATGGCTGTTAGGGGTAAATGACAAATAACTCTTCACAGAGGGTCCAGGAGGAAATTGACATGGTATTAATTTGTGTGTGTATGCATGCACAAACATGTATTCATATACTGAATGTGTAAGGCTACTATGATTTACATTACATGATGCTTGGCCTCAGAACTGCTTTGACTGTCTTTAAAGGTGAATTTGTAGGACACCCTGCTCAGTTGTATTATAATTAAAAGGCAATTTAAACTCTATACTTGTTCCCTATGTAAGAAACCCGAGGTGGTATTTCACCATATGACTAAAACACATGTTACTATGGGATCTCCCATCTCAGGAAAATGCACCATAATTCACATGTATACGGAGGCCAAAAATCTTGGCAAAAACATGGCTCCTCCTTAAAGAGGCAAATCAGAAAAAAACATATTCTGAAACATATGTAAGGTCTGATAGCTTTGCTTTCAAATTATATTCATAACTTTCATCACTGCCACCCTTTGTCTAGTCCATTGGAATAGTTACCTTTTTTTCAGTATCCATCTGCTTCTCATCGCCCATTCAGTCCTTATCATCCAGACAATTTTTTTATCTTAACACTCTCCTAACCAAATCTCCAATGGTTCTCTAGCTATCCCACTTAGAATACAATTAAAAGCAACTGTGGGAACTGGCAACTTCTCCATCCTCATCTTCTGCTACTCCCTCACACTTGGACTCATTCCATGCTTGTACACACCATATGAACTATCAATACAAAGCCTATATATTTGCTTTTTTCCCCAGGAATATGTGTCTCAGTATATCTATGTGGCTTACTCCTTTATTTTATTCATGTGTTTTTTTAGACCTTCCAACATGACAGAATCATTCCTATATTATATATTCCCCCATCTTGCTTTCTTTTCTAACATATTACTACCTGTTATATATTAATTTACTTATTACTTCTGTGTCATTGAAGGATTTTTTTTTATCATTTTCATTGTTGTATCTCCAGCAACAGTAAAAAGTTTGGCATGCAGTAACTCTAATAATGCATCACATGAGCTAAAATAAGCACTGATAATTGAATAGAATATCTTAGGGCTTCTAGTAGAACATGGGAAGTGAGTTTAGATTTCCATTGTCCCTTCTTTCTGCCACAACACCCATTAAATAGAACTAGAGCTCTCTATTTCAAATGGCTGGTGTTGAGCACACAAATCAAGCTGAATCATGAGAATGATCCAACAAGGGCCTTAATGAACCAGTGTGATATCCATTGTGCAACATCACTCTCCTAACAGAGATTTCTCTAACCATCCACTTGAGTTATGAGTCTCTCTCTTCTGGTAAACAACAAACAAACACTAGAGCTTGAAAATCCTGAAAATATTCTCCTAGTGAAGACTTTTCCAAGCTCAGGTATAATGCCAGTTAACCCCTGGTTACGAATCAAGGTAAACCGCTCCTTCAACTGTGTGAGCATGCCCTCACAGTTAGTCCCACTGCAACCACTGATTATTCCTCAGCTATAGAACTATAGGCGAATGAACAAATGAAGACATAAATACAAAATCTTGACATTTTTTGTTTGGTTTTCAACTTATAACATGTGCTCCTATATCATAATTCCTCAATTATTCATGGGAAAACTATCAAATGCTTAATTTTGTTAATGAAAATAATAGGGGTTGTTTTGGGGGATGTAAAAATGTATCTTTCATCATTCTCTTTCTGAAGAGCAATAGTAAATGACTTTTTTTGATATCCTACAGTATGGGAGAAAATATTCATAAATGACATATCTGATAAAGGATTGACATCCAAAATATACAAAGAGCTCATGCACTTCAACAAACAAAAAAGCAAATAATCCAATTAAAAAATGGGCAAAGGATCTGAACAGACACTTCTCCAGAGAAGAAATTCATATGGCCAACAGACACAGAAAAAGATTCTCCACATCACTAATCAGCTGAGAAATGCAAATTAAAACCACAGTGAGATATCACCTCACACCAGTTAGGACGGTCACCATCCAAAAGACAAACAACAGCAAATGTTGGTGAGTATGTGGAGAAAGGGGAACCCTCCTGCGCTGCTGGTGGGAATGTAAACTAACTCAACCATTGTGGAAAACAGTATGGAGGTTTCTCAAAAAACTCAAAATAGAAATACCACTTAACCCAGGAATTCCATTCCTAGGAATTTGCCCTAAGAATGTAGCAGCCCAGTTTGAAAGACATATGCCTCTATGTTTATTGCAGAACTATTTGCAATAGCCAAGAAATGGAAGCAACCTAAGTGTCTATCAGTAGATGAAAGAATAAAGAAGAGGTGGTATGTATACACAATGGAGTATTATTCAGCCATAAGAAGAAAACAAATCCTACCATTTGCAACAACATGGATGGAGCTAGAGGGTATTATGCTCAGTGAAATAAGCCAGGTGGAGAAAGACAAGTATCAAATGATTTCACTCATCTGTGGAGTATAAGAACAAAGAAAAAAAACTGAAGGAACAAAACAGCAGCAGACTCACAGAACCCAAGGATGGACTAACAGTTACCAAAGGGAAAGGAACTGGGGAAGATGGGTGGGAAGGGAGGGATAAGTGGGAAAAAGGGACATTATGCTTAGCACACATAATGCGGGGGTGGTCATGGGGAGGGCTGTACAACATAGAGAAGACAAGTAGGGATTCTATAGCATCTTACTATGCTGATGGACAGTGTATGCAATGGGGTATGTGGTGGGGACTTGAAAATGGGGGTATTCTAGTAACCATTATGTTGCCTATGTAATTGTAGATTAATGATACCAATATAAAAAAAATAGTAAATGATTTTTTCACATGAAGAAATTTCATCATGAACTCCCAGACTTGTTAATGATGCTCGCTCATTGAAGGATAACTGTGATTTCTTTGCATGTTATTATCAATATAAATATCTACCAGCTTGAAATGATTCAGACTAGCCTCACCACCACATTCCTTTACAATTCAAAGTAAGGAAGTGAATAAATATTAAATTGACTTGTTAAGCAGGATTATAATTTTCTTTCTGACCAGCAGTATAGTTCCAAACACATCTGGTCATTTTTCCCTTTATAGATGCTTAGGTATTCTCCCATTTCAAAGACAGTTCTATATTTCAGGAAGTAACCTCTTGCACAATACATGGTTTACAAAATTGTTGAATTTTTTATTTTGTTGTTTGTGCTTTTAGCGTCATATTCAAAAAATTATTGCCAAGACTAATGTTGAGGACCTTCTTTCCTATGTTTCTTCTAGTAGTTTTATAGTATCAGGTCTTATGTTTAAGTGTTTAATCCATTTTGACTTAAGGTTTGGGAGTATTATAAAGCAGTGGTCCAGTTTCATTGTTCCACATGTGTTTATCTGGTTTTCCTAACACCATTAACGCAAAGTAGCTCTGCTAGTATAGAAACACTATGGAGGTTTTCAAAAAAGTTAAACATAGATTTATCTTATGATCCAGGAATTCCACTTCTGGGCATATACACAAAGGAAAGGAAAATGGTATTTCAAAAAGATATATGCACTCTCCTATTTATTACAGCATTATTCACAATAGCCAAAAAATGAAAATATCCTAAGTGCCCATTAACAGATGAATGGATAAAGAAGATGTGGTGGTATATATACGTGTATATATATATACACACACACAATGGAATATTATTCAGCCATGAGAAAAGAGGTTACCAACAGACCTGGAGCACATTATGCTAAGTCAGGTAAGTCAAAAACATGTACTGCATGATATCACTTACATGTGGAATCCTAAAAAGCCAAACTTGTAACAGAGTTAAAATGGTGGTTGCCAGGGTATGGAGGTAGGGATATAGGACAAGTGCTGCTAAAGGATACAAATTTACAACAAGTAGCAAATAAGCCTTAGAGAGCTAACATATTAGGGAATTTAGAGAATATTATATAATTAATAAACTTGCTGAAAGACTAGAATTTAATTATTCCAACCACTAAAACAAAACTATATGTGGTAAAGGTGCTAATTATCACCATAAGGGGAATGTTACAATATATAAATGTAACAAATTTACATGCTGTAAACCTTAAATTTAAATATTATATGCCAAATATATTCAAATTTTTTTAAGATAAAGAGATGATATGAAAATATTCATGTCTTGAAAGCATAGACCACATGGAAAATACTTGCATGTAAATGAATGATTAGGTGGACATGATTTCCAACTAAATCATAATTTATGTAAGAATTATCACTATAAATGGTAGACAGTAATTACCCATAATGGCTTGTTAGGAAAAATGGCAACTCTCTCAGGTCTCTCTGGGGGCAGAAGCCACTATGGTTTTTATGACCCCTACTGTGTCTCAGACGATTGCATAAGCATCCTGAGCGGTGTGCTTGAGAAGGTCCAAACAGGGCTAAGAAAGAAGTGATTCTGTGCATCTCTCCACACACAGTGATATCATGATCACAGCTTGAAATTAACCATGATGGGATTCTTTAAATCACCTAAATTGACAAACATTAGACACATTACACATCAGAGCTTTTTTGGCTTTTCTGTTAGGGAGTGTATAGTTTATCAGTACACCATTAACAGTGGTAAATAAAAAAATTTATATTGAATAAACATTTGAATAAATTTGTTGCAAAGTGCCTATTATTAAAATAATTTATTTTCAAAGCCTTTTGGACTTTAATGATTTTGGAACTAATTTAATATCACTGATCCATTTCAATATCACAATTCCAATAAATAAGCTTCATGAATATAATATAAGCCATTTATTCTTTAATATTATTAAAACTAAATTGAATGTTTGGAAATCCATTCCTAGCTCACAGAATGCACATATTTCATCTCAGAAATGCACTTCACATGAAATGCAAGTCTAGGGTTACAACTAAATATCCCCAGTGCAGTTTTTATTATTTACTTGTTTGTGTTTTAAAATGTGACATGAATCTTATGCACCACATTTTACGACTTTTTTGAAAGAGAGGATATTTTCTCCTGAGAAAACAAGCCAGCCTTCCTACATTTTAGTATTTCTAATATTAGTATATGAAAATTGTTGAAAACCTAATGCAGACAAATATTACTAAAGAGTCCTTCAGTTACATTATTTTGCACTATGATCCAAAGCCAAGTAATTGTTTTTAGTAATAGTAATTTACTATCCTTTTTGAGGATAGTAAAATATTCTATAGACTCTACTAGCTATAACTGATAACCCCATTTTTGTAATATGAAGGCAAATTGTATGATATCCTAATCTAATATGAAGAATATATTTGTTTTCAGTTTCATGTGCAATGGAATTCTTAAATGTTTTGATGAAATGTGTTTTTCGATTCACCTGTTAGAGAAAAAATTAACACATTTCTAATTACAATCTGAATTTCCAAGTTCCTTCATTATTAATACTGCATTATTGAATAATTATTAAGAGTAAGACCTTTGGCTCTGCTGCTTATTATCTCTGTGAACCTTAGAGAGTTATTTAGGCTCTCAGTCTACATTTTCCTCAACAGTTACATGAAAATAATCATAGTACAAAACTCCTAAGTCTTCCATGAAGATTAAATGAGAAATGTATAAGATATTTAGAAAATGTCTGGCAAATTAGTAGGCACTAAGTAAATTTCCAAAAGTACTTTTTCTTCTTCCCATTCCTCATTTGCTTCCTCACTTTTCATTCTTTCAATACACATTATGAAATGACTTCTCTGTGATAATCTGTATCACGGAAATTGATATTGATGAGGTGAAATATAAGAAAGGCTTAGGAATATTTTCACTGTTAAAAGTAAGAGAAATCCAAGTGAGCATTATTAAGCAGAAAATTGCATCCAAACATGTTATTAGTTGTTAGTACTTTGCCATTAGGTTCTCTATACTTTGTATCTGCTACATCAAAGCAGTTGTATTTCTTTTATATGTTCTTTACATTTTGAAGCACTTACCCAGCCACAAACATTGGCACTGCTTTCCTTTTCAATAAGTTCATAATCAGTGCTGTAAGAGACCCCCCTACTATTAAAATTAATAATGGTAAAATATTCTGTGAGAAGGGTACCTTCAGGGAACTTAGTACAAATGTGCTTCAGGTTTTTTTCAAGAACCAGTATAAATAAAATGCTATTTGTATCTGTGTTAATTGTCACTTTTTTCTCTACATTAAGTCTGAAAGAGTTAAGTATACATAATTGTAGCTATCCAAATGAGGAGCAGCTTATATTTGAACCACTCAAGGAGTAGATAAAATTGGCAGCTTTGCATCACTTTAAGGTACTCATAAATTCATTCCACATTCCTATTCCCTTTGATGTGAAGTATTATGTGACTGAGACATTACACTGACAAACAGGATAGCGAACAGGAAATAAAAATGAGATAAAATTGATGATGGTAATCAGTTCACTGAAAATTATCTAAAGAAACAAATTTCCCCCTCCATTAGCTTTAGTACACACAGAGAAGAGATGCATGATGCTGATTTCTTTCTCCTTTAGATGCTCTACTCCAGGTGCATTATTTGTGAGTTTACAGGATTTTCATGCATTGGTACAATTTACTTGCTAACTTTTACAAGGAGCCTCAGCAACAAGACACTCAGAAAATCCATTTTTAATAATAAACATGATTAGTAAGTTCAGAAAAAAGAATGGAGTCAGAGATGATTGCTACTGCTCTGCCAAGCCATCCTTGTGATCAAGTATTAAGAAAAATTTATTATGATCAGATCAATACCCTGAACAAACACATTTGATTAATTCTATGTTGTTTAATAATTTAACTGTAAGGTTTTAACTGCACTTGAGTTTGACACTTGAAGATTATTTTATGCAAAGGAAATTAGTGGACACTTTAGTTGTTTAATATTTTATTATTTGGATATTCATAGCTGTCAGTACAGCATTTGTAGTTCCGTAGAGTAGTTGACATATGAACATTATTACTATTGTACCTTGTTCAGGTGAGATAAAAGGATTCTTTCAGTAAATAAATTATCCCCAAATTTGTATGTAAATATTTAAAATTTAAAAACATTAATTCTAAGAAGCAATAATTTTCACTTTATGTAAGTATGTTAACTCAAGGAAAATTCCAGGGTTTTTTCCCCAAACAATATATAAAAATTAATTAGAAAATCAATCCAGACTTGCCTATGAAGGGTCTATATACAACCTTTTTGCATGGCTGTTCCTAGATTATTGAAATATTATTTCAGACAGTTGGTGAACATTGAAGCTTTTTGGTTAATTAAGAAAAGCAATTCAGAAGTATATGACTAGGGTCTATCTATCTACCTATCTAGACATATAGATTTATACATAAAAATTTTCCTCTGAAAGTAAAATCTGTCAAATATAGTATATAATTGATTCTTGACAACTCTAAGGCAAGGAACATTGACTAAGAATGTACATTCTAACAACACTTATTTAAGGAAAAGTAGTACATTTCATCTGATTTTTCAATAAAGAGGAAACAGGTTTCATAAAGTTTATAATACTACTCTGTAAAGTGATATAAGAATTTCTTTGAATAAATATATCTGAAAATTTAAGTTTTAGATTGCTATATTTGAGTTTTCCTGAAATATTTTGAGTTTTGAGATTTCTTGTGTGTACATTTTACACTATGAGAGTTGAATCTAACTGATAACTAAGAATCTGATCTGTCATAAAAGAAATATCTCTATCATATCTTTATAGAACTTCCACTGATCATGGAATTATGTCTATTAGTATAAATAATTCAAATTCTTAAAACTTCATTCCAATAAATTTCAGCTATTAACAACTCACTTAGAGAGAAAACTCTATAACAGGAGTTATTTTGTGTTCAACAGTTGAAACTTAGAATCTAGTTATATAAAGTACTTCCTGGACTGGTAATTTGTTATCAATTCCTATCAGTCTTACCAGAGAGCTACTTAAGTTTGTAAGTTGAGAATTTCTGTCTTATACAGTTATACACGGTGAGGGGAAGATATAATTTCACTCTTACCTGACTGACATAATGCTCTACAAGTTAAAAACAATGTTAAATAAATTTGATTTTGATTAACTTCATATTAATTTTATATGGCAAATATTTATCTTCTCTAAAACTTAAGTGAAAAATGTGTTCAATTAATAAAATTCAGAAAATAAAATCTTTGATAATACCTACCAATTTTCAGTTCTTAGTCTTCTTCTGAGAACTAATCAGATTCATTTTAGAGAGGCAGTTAACTAGTAATCTACTTTAGGTGAAAGGAAACTAGTTTTCAAAAGGAAAGAAATTATAGGCCATTCATTTTCATGAGAAAAGATTTAACATATTTTAGATGTTTATTTTCTCAACAGGTACAATTATTTTTATTATCAAAACATCAAGACTGCAATTTAAATTGCATAACAGCATTATAGAATAAAAGATAAAAATATAACTATTTGGTAATTATGAGTGTAGCAATAATGAAATTAATTTTTACTTTCTTCTAATTATAGAAAGTTAATATTCAAATAAATTAGGAAATTGGGCTTCCTTATCATTAATCTAGTGACAATGAACTTAATATGATATTTATCCATCACTGATTATTATTTTGTTTAATGGCTAATCCTAAAGTGGACTTGAATTAAATCACTTTCTAGAACAAGGAACAACTCCACAGATGAAACACCATTGTCATCAACTCCTATTTAAGTATGGGAAAGTGAAAAAATTCCAAAATGATCCAAAAATTTTGACAGCTTATAAATAATTCCAGGCTTGGTTACTTGAATGTTATCATGTCAAAATTAGCTTAATTTTCTCAGTGTGTGAATGATTCTTCTGTCAATTTTAAAAATGGATCAAATTAATTATTTTTCTTTATACAGTTTCAACTATGAAAGCAACTGGATTTTGGAATTATTGTTATCTGAATTATTTTTTTAAAGATATAAAGACATTATTTTAAATATACTAATAACTCATTGCTTAAGTAAAAACTAAAATAACTCCTTCATGGATATCTAACATATTCCAATTTTTTTTTTTTTACTTGGCTATCTGGTCAGAATGAAATTCTAATTTTTATTATTTTCCTCTGAATTCACATTCAAATTCATTTGCTTTCTATATAACTTAAATGCTTATATTAAATATGAAAAACATGCATATGTACACACAAATAAATATGTATAATGATTTCTATTCTTTAAATGAAGTAAAGAATTCATGCCCTATTGTTTCTGTCTTTTGAGATAAGACTTAGCAGCTTGTATTTGAGTTCCAAGTCTAGGTTTTATAACTCCATGATCTTGTAAACAGTTAATCTTTCTTATTTATTATCTTATTTTAAAATAAATATATTATCACTCAGAATTTATATTAAGGAATAAAAATGGTAACATGGCTAAGTGCTTTCTGTAATCTGTAAAGGGTCTATGTACAAGTTATTATTTATGTATACTAAAAGGGCTCATACTTCATCTAAAAGTGAGGTGCTTCCAAAGATACTTCAATAGATATTTTTCTTCATGAAAGCTTATAAAGTACAATAGAAAATGATGCACTAAAATTATAGCCTTTTCTGTATGGAAATTTTAGAAGGAATACATTTGAAACTAAAAATGGTATTCATGTTGCTAGGGATTATAAGAAGCTTTGCTAGAATTCCTTGATGTCACCTAGCATCTTTGAAACCCATCTCCTGCTCCACTCACTGTAAATTGGGGATGACAGTGCTTCATTTGCCTTCTGAAAATGTTATTGTGAGAATGAAATCAGATAATGAGTCTATATGCAATACTTGTACAGATATAAGGGATCACTATTTTCATTATCTTAATTTCAAATGATCAGAAGTAACGTTTGGGAGACCTAGTGAGTTCTTAAGATTCTCACTGGCTGTTTGATTTTTAGGAGATTTTAAAAGTTTTTTCTTAATACATCAGTTCTTCCTTCTTTTGTATTTAAAAGGTCTGTTTATAACTTCATACATTTTCCTTTAATTATTGTTTTTAATTTTTTAACCAAATGTGTTAAATACTTCATTTATTAATTTTCTATTTTATGACAATGAAATGCTTTATACTATTAATTTTGTCTTATCTAGGCTTTAGCAATATCCTAAATATTTTAGTAAATGGAAATTTCAATATTGTAATATATTTTCTCTAATCCAACAATTTGAGATTATTTTTCAAATTTAGAAATGATTGGATTATTTTGTAGAAACATTTTCACGTGGATAAATGTAACATTGGGAATATATTTTTGTTATTGATTTCTAATTTCATTCAGGAAATATGGCCTATACAAGTTCTACTTTATGGAATCCATTGTAATTCTCTATGCACCCAAATATTTTTCTGTGTTGTTGGCTTCACAGACATAAGAAAACATGTCTAAATCATGTATTTTCAAATTTTTTATTACAATCCACAATAACATGTTTTATATTAAATTCCATTATACAAGCATACACACACACACACACAGACATCTACAGTAAAAGTGGAAGAGTTTGGTGAAAATTTACATACATTATGAGATACAAAATATTTTATTCCTTTCTATTCCATTTTACTTTTTCAACATCTTGTAACATCAGCCTGATTTCCTGACCAATGGTTTGAGAAATGCTCTTTGAAATATGTATTTAGTCATATTAGGAAAAAAACCTGAGTTTTGTTTTTCCTACACTTGTGGAAACATTACAAAGATATACTGATTCCCAGTGTACCAGCTAGTCCCTCCATTATCTGTCAAAATTTTCTACTAAATACCAACATCTGTGGCCCCGAACATATTTTTTTAAAAGTAGTTTGATTTGGTGAGAACTTAGAAACTATCACTTTCATTAGTTAGACAATATTTTTAGCCACAAATTATTTCTTGAAGCCAAATGGATCTCAGACATTTGTTTATACCTTCCTACTTCATCAATATCTTTCCTTTGCAATCCTACTGCAAGGGGACCACATGTTAATCAAGTTTATCAGGCTGTGGAATTAATTTGCACACTTATTTCCTACTATTTAAAACTGTCATTCTCTTTTCTTCAGAGTAATTTTAAGTTCTGTCAGTCATCACTCATAAACTTGTATTCTACTTTGTATTTTAAAATATACTGATAATTATGTATGAATGAAAATGATTGAGGAAAGAAAAATCTATTTAAATACTTTATTATAAGGTAAAGATAAGACATAAAAATAGTGTATCAATTTAACCTAGTACATCAAATGTATATGTAGTTGCTTGTGAGTCATAACAATTTACAAATAGCTTTATAAAACTTTATTCTAACTCAAAACTTAAAATAAGAAACTTTGTAATTCAAGTCTTTACACTTTACATTATTCATATGTTCACTGCAAAATAACTATTTAAAAAGTAATTGACAAAATCTGACTTCTAAAATAGTGTGTAGTTACCTATTGTTGTGTATCTCACCATGCTGAAATTGAAGAGGCATTTAATTTCCTCACAGTCCTGTGTGTCAGATATTTTTGTTGCTCTATGCTCAGTTTGGAGGTTCTTCTGATCATGTTGGCCTCATACATTCAATAAAGCTGCCTTCTCTGGTTATACATCATCTAAGATGGCCTGATTTGTATGGTAGTGTTTGGTAGTGACTTTTTTCTAGCTTTATTAACACATAATCAACATATAACATTGTAAATTTAAGGTGTACAATGTATTGATTTGATATACTTATATATTGCAAAATGAGTAGTACATTAAGTTAGCTAACATCCCCATCATATCACATAACTGCCATTTCTTTTTTGTGGTGGCACATTTAAGATTGAATCAACAACTTTCAAGTATACAATACAGTATTGTTACATATAATCACAATGCTGTGCATTAGAATCCCAGAATTTATTCATCTGCTGACTAAAAGTTTGCACTCAACCTCTGGTAACCAACATTCTACTCTGTTTCTACAAGTTTGGCTTTTTTAGATTCCACATGAGAGTTCATACAGTATTTGTCTTTCTTTGCCTGACATTTCACTTAACATAATGTCTTCAAGTTCCATTCATTTTGTTGCTAATAGCAGGATTTCTTTTTTTTCTCAAAACTGAAATATATCTGTATGTTTATGTATGTAACATATATAGCCTATTGTATCTTTGGACTGTGTGTGTGTGTGTGTGTGTGTCTCTCTCTCTCTCAATATCGTCTCTCATCTTCAGAGACCACACAGGACTTTTTCCACAGCCCCCTCAGGTAAGATGAATTTATGATCAATTGTGCAATGTACCACATACTATCTCAAACTTTAATATTGGGGTCCTTTAAATGGGAAATAAAATAATTATGCACCCATGTTGACCTAATTTTTAAAAATAAGTTACATATCCACTAACTTATCTTACAATCCTGTCATATAAATTAATATATTAATTTAATACGAATACTATTCTCTTGCAATTTGCCAAAGTGGGTTTAATAGAAAAAATGTGCGTTTATATTTTGTACATTTTCTTGTTGACTTCATACTTTGATTTTGAGGATGAACCATCACATCAATTAATATCATTGCAGAATAAATATTTTCATCTTGACAATATAATGAATTATTTACTAATCTTTGAAAAACAAGTCTAATATCCATAATTTCCTGAAGAAAAATATTGTTCCATGAATGATTCTTCAAGTAATATTGTAATGGCTGCATTATTTTGATTGTTTAGCAGATGCCACTTTCTTCTTTCAATATTTTTGGTGAAACTTTTTTTTCCCACATTCTTGGTTCAAGTGTTTGAAGTTGATCTGATTCTACCACTTTAATCCAGTGATGGGTATAATGTCCATGTCTACCCATTATATGCATTCTTTCACTGGGGAACAAACTGTGGTTTAGGCATGGTCTCATAAGTCAAGTTGGCCAAAGTAAAGTCAGACTGGTGATTTTGAAGAACAAATATTAACATCTTGATATTTGTTTTTTTCTGGAGTTACCAGGGGTAATCTTTTCTACAATGTGGGTTTAGTTTACCCTAATATTGAAGCCAACCCTACTGAAAACAGAGCTAAAGGATACAAGACACAATGTCTTGATGACATTCATGATGTGCAGAATCCAAACATGCTTGACATCAGAGCCACCTTGGAATTTCTAGATTCATGAAAGACTAAGCTTCCAATTGTGCTTATGTCATTTAGAATTGGTTTTCTATCACAAGGTATGTAAAAAGTGCCAAAAAAATGAAATATTTATCATACCTACCTATCACAGGTAGGTATGAGCAAATAGAGAATCAGTTCAGTAAATCAGCTGACTTTGAAGAGACGGTACTATCAGCTTAATTTTACTTGATTATCTAGTCTTTGTCCTGAGAATATACTGTCACAGCCTTTTGCTGTTTGGAAAAAATAATATTTCTGTTTCTAGTGCATGGCATGATGTCAACCACCCTTAACTTGGCATGGATGCATAATTTGCATATTAAGTTCAATAATTTTCTTTATTTCAATTAAAGCATATTTTTTCTTCATGTTTTCATTTCTACTGTGTCAAAACAATTTCAATAATATACTTTATAGGATTATAATGCAAATGTTCTTCAGCTGTGTTTATCAGGGCAAAGAAAGAACAGAATTCAGTATTATGTGCTGATTTCAGTTAATGTTAGTATCAACACATGAGTATATGAGCAGTATATGCTTACAAATAAGTCAGAATCAGTGGTAGAAAACAGTTCTAAGCTTTTAGATAATTATTTAAACATTTCACATTTAATCATTTCTCAAAAATGGTTTGACAAATCAATTTGAGTAATCTATTTTACATATAATTATAGGTAAATCATTTTGTTGGTTGGTAAGTAAAATTACAATTTTTTTCAAATTGTCATGGTTTCAACTTCCTAATAAATCTCAATTAAATTTGTTTCATTGATTAATGTTTCTAATATTGGCAACTGTTCTAAAGAGATTTATATTTCATCTATTTTAGAACACAAACTCTAAATAAATGGCCTCCAAATGAGTATTAACCTCCCTTAAGGGGCCTATAATTGCCAATCCCACTGTAAGAAAGTACATGCCACCCAAGAAACCTATTTAAATTTTGAGTCAAAACAAAATATCTCTGTCTCAATGCAAAGAGTAATAAATGCTTCATTGCTGTTCCCTCACATAATATAGACAAATAGTAAGGAAATTTTGTAAAACCCACCCCACACACAAAGAGCAAAAGGAAGAGAAAGAAGATGAGGTGACTGAGGAAAAAGAGGCAACAGTGGACAGAAGATGAAAAGTGAAAAAAATTAGAAAAAGTAAAAATAGTACAAAATACGAAGTTTTCAGGATATACTTTTCTAAGAAATTTAACTGTATATATTTAAAATAGTCTAACTTCTTCGATAATGTAAGGGAATTTTCCCTTAGTTATGTTTCAGATTTTTTCTGGTTTTGTTTGTTTGTTGTTTTTCCTGTAGGACACCAATCCTAAGCGTATGGAACGTGCACATTCAATAGAACAACTGTGAGCCAAAGACAATTGTCCTCATTAAGCATATCGTAGTTAATTGGAGTTTATGGGCATTCAGTATTTTTAAAAAGCATCCTTTGGGGAATCAAGCAGTTCTCTAATTGTTTTTAGATGGTTTTAGTTTACAGAAAAAATCCAGGCTACCCAACTTTTCACAAAAGCAATGAAATCAAATGATAACTCAACATATTTTCAGGACATTTAGTAGAAAAAAAATAGACAGCAAGATTTTTTATTGAGACAGGCTCATTTCAAATATAAATACAACAGTTCTAAAAAAATCATACCAAGGAATGTTATTCCTCATGATCCTTCTTTAACAAAAAATTTGAAAGATTAAGTACCTCCTGGTAAAGATAATCTGTGAAGCTGTAACAAAAGACCAGAATTAAGTACTGATACATTTAACTGCAGAGCCACAATGAAAAAAATTTGGGGTAAGTGTGACAGCACTGCCTCTGGGTGTGTTTCAGCCAATGTCAAAATGGTGCATGGAAAAGGAGAACAGATAAGAAACACAACATAGGCCATGCAAGAAGCTTGCTTATTTCTTCTTTTGTAATAGTTGGTAGCCGGAAACAATCATGTAAGTATGAAGCAGAAGATTTTAAGTACCTTTAAAAGTATGAAGATAAACACAAAGATAAACAAAAATAATTATGCTGATTAAAATTGAGTAATGGAAGAGAGACATTGGGGGGAGAATAAAGAGAAAATAAGTTATTCGAAAAGGAAATATACATAAATATATATTTTCTATTTTATATATATAGTATCCTTTCTTAGGAATGTGCAGAATTTGAGCGCCCTCAGCTCTTGAGTTAACCCTTTACTGTAAGTACATATTTATAGACATACATATATATCATTACATATACATAACCACATATGTAAATATATAACTATATACAGCCATATATAACTATCATAGTAGCAATATAGTAGGATATATACTCCAATATATATTATATAGACAGACTATCATATACCCCGTGCTCTACATATTTAGGTGGCTACTTATAGAGAGAAAACATAAACCTATTATAGATGAAAGATAAAATTAACTGTCACTCAATTATATAGAAGCTAAAATTAAAATTATAAGGAAAATACACATTATGTTTTGTTATATATTTTTAAAACAAGAAAATAAGCATTAAAATTAGAAAGGTAATTATTTGAAAAAAAGTTGATAAATTGATAGATAATCTCATGACAAAAAAAAAAGCTTTTTAAAGATAAAATAGCCACCAAAGAACTGGTTAAAAAAAATAACAAAATCATGACAATTTACTTTATGCAACTTTTCACATTGTATAAAATGGGTAATTTTCTAGAAAACACTATATATGTTAAAAAAGACAACCTATAATGGACTTATTTACAAGGAGAAAATAGAGAATTTTTCAAAGAACTAATCTTCCCAAATTCTAAGACCAGAAGCTTTCTTTGGTAAATACAATTAAGCATTTAAAGATCAGACAATTCTAATACTGTATTAACACTTCCAAAACAGAGAAAGAAAACTAAAATTATTTTAAAATTATGTATAACATTTTTACTAAAACCTAGCAATGATTTGCCTCCCAAAAGAATGAACTGCATACCAACCTCAATTATTTATACTAATGCATAATTCTTAAACTATTAGCAAACAGAATTTAGCAGATTGTTAAAACACAGCCAACTTCATTTGTCCCAGAAATGCAAGAAGAGTTCAGTGATGAAAAGTAGGTAACAATTACTCATCATGTTGATAAATCTAATGAAAAAACTTAACCTCTTCACAAATGATGAAAAGGTACTTGGTAAAATTCAACACTGTGTTTGTGTTTTAGAAAAAAGATTTCATGTCTCTATTCATAATCTTTTTATACATATTAGCATGTCTATGTCAGGTCACATATGTAATACAAGAATTTTTTGTTTTTCAATTTAAAATACAAAAGGAAAATACTTAAGAAAATTATAACAAAAACTATGCACCAATTTTCAAGGTAAAATACAAAAATCTGCAAGTATTCAAAAACAATTTCATTAAATAATATTTCATTGGAGTGGTGTTTTAAACTAGATTTTAATAACTTGCCCCATTTGCTTGACTTACGGAGCTAAAAAGTCAAGAACGAGTTACTGATCCAGTATAGTTGTGGTGTCTGTCTCTGGGTGAGCTATATTCTTTCCAAGAATGTTTTCTGAATTCTCATCCTCTCTTCCCACCCCCGCACATGTGATACATCTGCCTCAGAAACAGCAAAAAGGAACAAAGCTTGCATTTGAAAAACAGCAGGAATAGAAGCTCATTTGTTTTTGTACGAAGATTTATGTCAAGCAAACAAAAACCATGCTAACCTCCTCCCGTGGACAGTAACGCCTCCATCTAAATGATACTATGGCTGGTCTCATGCTTTGAAAACTCTCACAGTAAGAAAATTCACCACAGAATGGCAATCTGACAACTGGGTGTGTTTAATGTCATTTATCTAGAGAAAAGGCTAAAAATTGCCCCAAACAGTTTCTGATAAACAATATTTCTCCCCAGTAATATTTCTATTTACTAGTTTGTTGTTCAATGAAAATATTTTTTTACAAGAGAATAATGCTACTTGCATGCTATTTCTATTCAGAAATGTTTATAAAAATTAAAATTTAATTGTGAAATGATGGTATAGAAAATAAACCGTATAGCTTATGAAGCATCTTAAAGGTAGCACCAATTCCATTCTCATAGCTTTTGACACAGTATATGATAGTAAAAACTGAAGCTATGAAAAACAGCGCTTTGTCATCTGACTCTCTGAATCAGGAGTCTGATTACTTCTGTCAATGCAGGCAAAAAATGAGCATAATGATCAATATGAGTCAATATTAAGATAAATAAAATCAAATTTTAAAGCCAAGGTGCCCATATTTGAATCCTGGATACTCAATATATAATAACTCTGCAAACCTCAGGCAACTTATTTAACTTTGTGGGCTCAATTTCTTCGTTTGTGGAAGGGGGACAATAGAACCTACTCCTCGAATCATGGAGTGACTTTAAAGTGAGAATTAAAGGAGATAAACCTGAGGCGATCAGAAGAATATTTTTCACCTAATCAGCCCTCAGTATGTGTTAGGCATTTTTTATTATTAACATCACTGTGGGATTAATGGGATTAATCAAGTAATATAGAAATCAGATGTTAAATACACATGACTTGATTGTTTTTCCCACAACTCTTGATGTGTGATCAAAAATAGAATGATGAGAAGCAAAGCAGTTCTCAGGGCTTGGGGCCGCCCTCACATGGTTTCGATATCCCTTAGAAGTGTCGCGTCTTTGGGCTAGACTCAAGGCCAGATAATGATGTTTAAGTTCATTGTAAGTTCATTTGTTCAATAAACACGAGAAGTTCCTTCTCGGCATTACTCTTGCGCTGTTAAGCCTCGAGTCGCCTGGCTGGCCTTTTCAGATCTTCGATATCTCATCGCGTCTCCTCCCTTGTCTGCGGGTCAGAAGCAGGGAGGGACCTACACATCAGTATTATTATCCCTTATATCAGGAAATAATACATAGTAAATTGATAAGCCGCACAGCACAAGGAAACAATCACATTGCCTAGTTCTTCTAAATTCAGTTTCATTCATTTTTTGATGTTAAACTATCACTAAATAGCAGTAAATTTTAGGTCTTAGAATTCCTTGAATTACCAACCTAAATGTGCTTCGAATTTTCCAGTCAGAGGCCTTATCAATCTTTGATATCCTGATTTTCAAAAATCAACACTGTAGCTGTCAGTTTTAAGGTCAAGGCAGATGATCAAGCTCATACTAAGATATACCCACTTCTTAGTACTCACAACACATTAATGTGGTTAGAATGTATTTTAAAATACTTTAAAACACATACATTCCCAAATGCAAAGCCAACAAAGAGAAATCTCCAGAGGGTGATTGGAGAGGAAATCTGTAACACTGAATGTAGAAGAAACAAAGTGTAAAATGGATGCTTTGCAAACCTCAAAGGCTGATATAGAGGTTCTAATTTGAAAGCCATTGTTAGATAAGGAGCTGAGGCCACTGCCCCTCAGAGCCAGAGAGAGCATACTCTGGGCTTCTTGTAAATCAAAGAAGGATTATGCGAAAATGGGAACCAGGCTAACTCTCAGCCATGTTTGCAACAAAAAATAAATTGTCCACTCCTAACCATGCTGATCCAATGGAAAAAATGACTCAAGGTGGTAGAATACTTTAAGATCAGGATAAATTCACACACACACACACACACACACAGACTAAATATAAACCACTTTTACCATGAGATCCTCCTGGGAAAGATATTATCCAGGAAGGATAAACTCACAGTGAAGAAATACATATATATACATACATGCATATACATGCTCACACAAGCGAAAACGCTGTAAATAATGAAAAACATTGTAGTTGTTTCTATAAGAATGTGAGAATTCATACTCAATATTTGAAAGATTATAGAACAATCTTGAACTTAATTATGTTTTAAATTTAAAAGAAATAAAATCTATAACCATGACCCATTAAACACAAATAAGGGATTATTATATAACAAAAGCCACAAGTTTAAAATAATTAGTGATATATTCTAATGACACTAACAATGGCTAAAATATATGGAGTACTTAACAGATTCTTCTTTGAGGCCTTTACATGCTGTATTTCATTTGTTTCCTTCAAAACCATTATTACTAGCCTCATTTTGACAGATGATAAAACTGAGTCAAGAAGTCATACAATGGTAAATATAACTGGGGGAATATTTGAGAACATATTTAAGTATAGAATGTTTAATATTATTTTTACATCAATAATTTACAAGAGCTAAACATAAGGCACACTGTATTCTGTGAAGCTGCTTTTACAGTAAGCCAACCTGATAAAATTCGAGTGATCTGCCTTGATGCTGGAGTAATGCCCAGACAAGAGAATGGTGAGCCAGTCCCTTGTCTTTCCCAAACATCCATGTTGCCGCTGAGTACCTGACATGAATTGTGGTTAGCTCTTATTGTTGTGAAAAAAAAGGCCAAAAATTGCAGTATTGACCAAAATGTGCTAAGTGTAGATAACACAGATACTTTCAGATCAATTCTTTAGAGAAAATTCATAAGCTGTGGCAGAACATTCTGTGCCAAATACATATTTGTTACATTTTATTAAGATTTCTAGGAATATATGTTGTGTAATTCATGCTGTAAATATCAGCACAAATATTTCAGTAACAAACAATGATCTGGATTTTAAGTGAATGTATTTTTTCTTTCTTTTGTGACTTTTCTATTTTAAGGTAAGGTGATAGCTTTTGACATTCATGATTCAAACTTATGCCTCATAAGTCACCTTAAACAATCTTATTAATTGAGTTAGTCTGGAATGTCTCCTTAACCCTCAAGTTTCCTAGTAGGAGATATTCTTTATCATTTACTGCAGATAGTATTTTAAACCATTTTTGTCATTCCTCAAATCAAACAATTGTAATTTTTGATAAATGTAAAACTAATTTTTGATCTATTTGTTTCCTCTCTTTTCACCTCTTCTTCATTTTACAGTATTCTAAAAGGACTGAAATTTGGTTTTGAAATTTATATTTTCTCCCAAATATTTTTTCTTCATTTTTCCCTTTCTGACAGTCCCATTTTAGGGGTCAAGTGTCCTCTTTCCACTCCTCCATTTATCAACCTCTACTTCCCTTGTCTCATTATTTTACCATAAAATAATGCTTTGGAGCTCTGGCAGTGTATTAGTGTACATATTCTTCCCTTTTACTGTCATGCTTATTTTTTATATTAACATTTAAACAAATTAATAGTCACATATTAGAGGCTTTGTATGGCCAAACAGTCCTTCTAGTTAATGAATCTAACAGCAATTTCCTAGCAATCTTTTTCATCTGCACCTGAGCCATGACAACCCTCAGGGTGAGGCAGGAGTGTTAGACCCAGTGAAACAGGTGACAGAGGATGTTCAAGTGCTGTGATCAGCCAGTAAGCTAGCTGATTGAGGCAAGTCTAGGAGTCACCATCAAACATTTACTCAAGTCAGATACTGTAAAATATACTTATTTTTACAGCTAAATGGTAGTTCACTCCTCCTTTAGGGAAATAATGACTAGATGGAGAGAGGTCATCTTTCCCCATGGTCCATTCCCCATGGTGATGGCTAAAACAGCTCCAAATGATGCAGTGGAAATAGATATGTGTTATCTATGCATGTACCCCAGATAGCAGGTTAATGTTTTTTTTAAATCCCACTCTGATAAATCTGAATTAGCAAACCAAACACGGTCCTTTTCCAGTCAAAGCCCTTTATTTTCACATAGTGAAGGTTGCTTTTTTTGTCTATTTCCCTACAAGCTCTGTGAAGGAAAACCGGTTCTCCACTTTGCTCTTGTGGCGCTAGGCACAGAACTCAAGTGTAGATGTTAGTGAAAGGAGAGGGGCAGGGCTGCTTTGAGATCTCTCTTACCCCGCCCCACACCCCACATTCATTAGAGGACTGCTTCAAGCTCCCTCTACATCCCCGCCCCCACATTTGTTACAGATTTAAGTAGTGTGGAGTGTTTACAAATTATTCCTGTGTGATTTCAAGTCTGCTGGAAACAGACACGTGTTTTGCCTTTTGTTTTATTTGAAATAAAAAATTTGTCAAAATCACAAAGTCAACTGGAGGTAAATGTCCCGGCACTAATGCTGTTGCAGCAGCAATATGTAGCGTGCACGAATGGGTTTGTCTGGACTGTGATATCCTAAACTAGCCATTAGTGTCCTCAAAGGAAGGTCTCTGTTTTCACAGTAATAGACCACATTTTCTGTGACACCCTATTCGGAATCATCTATTCCGATGGTACAGTGATCAAGTCATTGGGCAACAGAAGCTGTAAGTCTAGTTACAACACAATCAGGGATTTTTACTTAGCTTTGTAGAAAAGTTAGAATCTAGCAAGTCACTTCTGTTATTTCAGAAAATTCTCATTTACATAAAAAATAGCACATTTGTGGCAAAGAAAATATAATTGAAATAGAGAAAATTTCCTGGGGTAATGTGGCAGGTAAAATATGGGGATTAATGATGTTTGAGCAGGAAAAAATTAGGTTTGTTTACGTGGAACACCTGGGGAAAAAAAAGTATTAGGAATTGGAAAAGCATACTGTGAAATAGCAGGCAGATAAATTATTAAATAATATTTTAAATAAGGTAATTTGAAAATATTTGCATGTAGTTTGATGAACTCTATTTGGAGCATATATAAATACAGGACAAATTAAAATGTGCTTTGAGAAAATGAGAGCAAAAAGTAATACTGATTTTTTTAAAAAAATCAATGCTGTATGTAATAGTACTCCTTTATATGCAGGGGACACAGTCCAAGACCCCAGTGGATGACTGAACCTACAAACAGCACTAAACCCTATACAGGCATGCTTCATTGTATTGCACTTCGCTTTATCACGTTTCGCAAATACTGTGTCTTACAAACTGAGGGTTTTTGGCAACCCTGCATTGAGCAAATCGATCGGTGTCATTTTTTCAACAGCATTTGCTCACTTCATGTCTTTATGTCACATTTTGGTATTTCTCACAATATTTCAATTTTTTATTATTATTGTATTTGTAATGCAGACCTGTGATCAGTGATTACTTGCTTAAAGCTGAGATAATGGTTAGCATTTTTTAGCAGTAAAGTATTTAATTAAGATGGGCATATTGGTTTTTTAGGCATAATTCTATAGCACACCTAAATAGACTGCAGCATAGTATAAACATAATATATGCCCTAGAAATAAAAATTCATTTGACTCACTTTATTGTGATATTTGCTTCATTGTGATGGTCTGGAACCAAACCACAATATAGGCAAATTATGTCTGTATGTACTTTGCTGTTGACCATACACACATAATTGTGATAAACTTTAATTTCTAAATGAAGCACAGTAAGAGATTAACAATAACTAAAATATAGAATTATAACATTATACTGTAATGAAAGTTAAGTTATACAAATGGGTATCTGTCTCCCTCTCATTCTCTCTCCCTCTCTCAAAATATCTTACTGTACTATACTCACCCTTCTATTGATGTGAGATGATAAAACGCCTACATGCTCTGATGAAGAGAGGTGAATTGCATAGGCACTGTGGCAGCATTAAGCTGCTATTGACCTTCTGACAGACACATCCACAGGAGGATCTGCTTCTGGACCATGGTTGATCACAGGTAACTGAAAGCATTCAATGTGAAACTGCAGATAAGGGGGCACTACTGTATATTGCCTATTTCATAATATTACATATATAAAAACTCTACATCAGAGGCAATTGAAATAACAAAAATCAATTCTGGTAAATAGATAAATCATTCCAATATATTTGGATGATGCATACATATTTGTTCTGCCTTTCATAAACATCTAATTTGGACGTGATACACTTCCTTCAAATGTACCTTATAACAAAATACCTGCAGAATTTTATTCAAGAAAATGTAACACCAAAGGAGACTTTACTGAATGAACAAAAAAGTTTTTGTAATACTCTTACAACAAATGAAATATTATTAAATAAAAAAGTAAGAATTTGTAAAGGAAAATTGAATTTGTCCCATGGAAAAATATATTCCTAAATCAGAATGCTTGTTATAAACCACTTTCATAAACATGATCCTCTTACAATGTGGGTCTTTAAAATGTGCTTTTTTAAACTAAAAGACCTCAAAAAGATTACAGATATTTTTCATTTCTTATGGATATTCTCTCCCTATCTTTTTTTTATGAATGCTTTTCTTCCTATCTTTTTTCTCTTCTAGAATATGGTTCAAGAAGGGAAGGTTTTCACTTGTTAGTATTTGGCAATATCCCAAATGTAAGACCCACCCCCACGGGAAAAAAAAAAGCCATTTATTTGAGAACTGTTGGCTTTTTGCCTTGTTTGAATTAAACATTTGAAACCTATGCCAGCTGTTAATAGCAAGAGTAGGCAAATGTCCAAATATTTTTATATATTATATGCTTTTATAACCAATATGCTTTATGCTTTTTAAAGGCTTCTGCCGCTTACTCTACATTTATTACAAGTTATTATGTTCATTATCTCATATAACCTTCAGAAATGGTTGATGAGAGGTTATCTCCAGTTTTACAAACAAGGTAACTGAAGCTCACAATAGCAAAACCCTTTCCTGGGATGAAGAGTATATACCATATTTTGACTCTCCAGCCTTTGTCATTAATTTATGTTGACTTTATGGGATAACATTAAGTTAATACAAGTTAAATCTCAGTTTTCATTAAATATCTTTTAAAGCAGTAAGTAGATTTCCTTCTGTTCAGAGGTTTTTCCTCTGAAGTACAATGAACAATGTTATTTCAGATTTATGCTTTTCACAGAGAAATACGGCCTGAATCAATAATCATCCATGTGATTTAGGGAAGATCTGTCACTTAAAATATAGACAAATATCTGAATCATTCCAGAAAATTTGTCACTTAATAAATTTTTTGAGAATCTTAGTCCCAACACCTGGGGAAACAAAAATCAAAAGAAAAGCTTTGTTCTAATAAAGGAGTAGTTCTAGATAAAATTCAAAGAAATTCTGAATCTTATGCCTTGTTTTAGTTTTGTTATATCCCCCAATATTCTAATTTTTCTAGAACTTTAATGTCAATAAATTCAAATAATGCAATCATAGCTAATTGTGATATAGATTCATAAAATAGTAGATTAAATAGATATTGAATTTGTGCTGCTAATAAGATAATTTTTGTACTCCAGGCACTTTAGAGTCCTGTTTTAGGAATTTTTCTTTCTCAAAAGAAAAACGATAGGATGAGAATGAGAGTGTTTTATTTCTTCCTGCAGAAATGTGTTTTATACATGTATTTGTATAGGATTCAGGCATAATAAATACACTTTGAATTTGCATATATTTCTCTTCTTCCCACATTACCATTAAGGACCATTTTTCATTTTGAAACTTTTCTTAGTGATTCATGTGTATTCCTAAATGCACAAAGACTCTTATTTCAGAACTTATAAATCACTTCCTATGTTCTACAACTTCATGATTTTTCAGAACTCTTTATGTGTTTTCCCATTTTCTTGTTATATTTTGGGTAATTCATTATATAAAGACATACATTTAGTTTTGTTAAGTCAATAAATTCTCATAACTAGTTTATATTTTCCAAAAAATATTCACACATGTATGGCTGCCTTTGACTTTTCTGGAAAAAAACAGGTAATGTTGGAATAACATATGGCAAAACTAAGTCAAAATAGCAGAACGATTAATGGGTTGTAACTTAGATGTTTGATTTATCTTGCCATTCCATGATGCCGTAATTTCATGATTTATCTTGCCATTCCATGCCTATCTGATATAGGTATAATGCCAAATGTAGTCCTGATAATATGAAGAGTTGAGATATATTTTTAAATTAAAGTTTTTATTTAGGTGTTGCTTTGACACTTGTATTATTCTCTGTGAATGGTTTTATTGTGTTATTTTTTCTTAATTAGATCATAGTTAAGCAAAAACTTACGACAATTATGTTTAATGAAATGACTTCTGGACTTCGCTTCTCTATGTTAATTTTAGCATAGGTCCCTCTCAGTGATTCTGAGCATTCAAGCTTTGTTTTGCTTCTAAGTAAAGTCTAGCACGGGGACTCTTTCCACAACTGCTCTTGCACTACTATTGTTATTTATGCATAAGAACAGAGGTTCAGAAATAACCTGGGAGTTTGGTCCACATACCCAGTCTCCAACGACTGACCACTGCTGGAATAAAACACTCACCTCTCTTCCATGGAGGTGAAACATAATTTATACTGCAGTGCTCTGATGTATGATCATGATCAATCTGGACTCTGCCTAAAAAAATCACATTCTTGGTTTCTTCCTCTCTTGACCTGCTTGTCCCACTCCCTTACAAATATTTTTCTAGAATATAATTCTTAATCACTTGCAAATAAATCCTCATCTAAGGTTTGATTCTGGGGAAACTAATTTATAACAAGGACATTATACTTTTCATTTCCTCCAAAGCTTGACAATATTAATGAAAACAATAAGGACTGACTGATAAACATGTGTTATAATTTCTAGTATGGAGAGTATATTAGAGTATATTAGGATGAGAGGGACAGCAAACCCAAAAGACCAGTGGATTCAAAAGGATCAAAATTTCTCTTTTACACACATATACATACATACACACACACATACATATATATATGTATACATATATATGAGAATACTAATTCTCTCATTCAAGTTTGCAGAGAAATGTACCTAATTAATATAGTGTATTTAATTAAATATGGTATAAAATGTGGTATATATATATATATATATATATATATATATATATATATATATATATATATATATAGGTATATAGGCAATTCAGGGTCAGCATGAAACTTTTTTGGACAATCAGGGACAAATGCTCCTTCTATTTTCTTATTCAGTATGAAAACTTAGACATTCTAATCAAATGTGTCTGAATCTGCTTTACAAACATTCAGAAGATGCAAGAGAAAGGGGAGAAAATTCCCTTAAGTTTAGATACTTTTCAATAGTTTAAAATATCACCTTTGTACTGAGATTATCACAAGCATAAGATTTTTGGAAAAGGAGGATGAAAAATCTAGATTGCAGGTGGTCATATGCCTAGAAAATATTGAAAGGGTGCTTTACATAGAGAATAATGCGAGAATGAATATTGGGAAGAAAAAGCAGTATCAGAGCAAGAAAAAAACGGACTTCATCTTTTTTCTGAAGTACTGAATTTACTATGTAGATATGTTTTAGGCATTGAAAAAATATCAACTAAAAGTATCTCAAAGCCTCCTTTATGACCAGCTAACTGTACTTTTGTTATTTTAATTGAAGTAATAAGTCTAAAATGCAAAAACATAAATTTGAAACAAATCTATAGGGCATAAAAGTCTGTTAAATACCTGCAGATAACTTTAAAACTACACAGTAAATTCTAGCATACAATTCATTATTCCAAAAGTCTGTTTGAAAACAAGACTTCCTCTTTAGCAAAGATTCTTTCTTGTTATATGACTCTAAAGAACTGTTTCAGCTAGTTAAATAGGCAGAATTGTCAGTCTCTTTTGTGTTGTAATTTTGCAGAAAGATTCCCATGAATAAATATTTTGAAAGCATCAACTCAGGTGGCTAATGTTCAGCAAGTCTATTTCAAAATATGTTTACTGAGAGAATTACCATTTTACATAGAAAAAGTATTTGTAGCTAGAAAAATGTTTCACTGAAAGGACAAATATTCAATTTCACATTGTCTTCCAAAAGAGTCTCTGGAACCCTCATACTAATTCTCTCATTCAAGTTTGCAGAGAAATGTACCCAATTAATATAGTGTATTTAATTAAATGTGGTTTAAAAAATCACTGGTTCACCTCATTTTTTTAAGGATTTAAAACTCTATGAAGACAAGAGTTATGAGAGCTTATACTCACACTACATCACCAGCACTTAAAATAGTGCCTGTCTTGAAGCAGAAATGTGATATTTATTGATTTAAGTATTGGTACAATAAGTGTGTTTATGGATAAATGGAAATACTAGTATTTTCCCTTGGAGGAGGAATAATCTCATTACACAAGCAAGAGAATTCTGGTTGTCAGAAATCGAAACCATGAGCTTGAGTTTTCTTCTCCAGTAAACGTTAAATCACTTTCTTTATGACACAAATAGCAAAGAAAATTTCTAAAAGCCAGGGTACTTTTGCTTGGTGTGTGTTATGTGTATGCCACTCTAAATTATAAAAACCATGGCAATAGACACCATGGCTATATTATTCATTAATGTATATGTAAAATTATATATATTATTTCCATGATATAATGAAGCATTTAGTAATGATTTTTTAACAAATAGATAAATGAATGAGTAAACAAAAGAAAGGATGAATGAATGAAATCTGTAAGAAAAGCTAAAAGAACAGGACTTTTTACTGATAGCTTGCAGAAAAAGGTGTTCAATCGTTGGAGATTAACACTCTGAGAATTGTTGTATACTCGGTGGAATACTTTATCTGACAGAAGGTACTCCAGCTTCCTGATGAGAGATTAATCTTGCATTTTGTAGGCAAGAGCAACTGGATTCACAGATAGTATGTGTAGTCACATCTCAGAAGTAGAATAGAAAAGGGCAATAATGGCCTATGGATATGTCATCATAATAGTTAGAATTCTGTCTGTATGGATTCATCTGAACACAGAGGAATCAAATAACCTATGACTTGACAACTAGAAAACGAAAATGAAAAGACTTAATAAGAATACAAACCACTGGGAGAAAGAAAACCTAGGAGAAAGGCCCTCTCATATAGAGGGCATCGTGAGATGAAGTCACTCAAACTGGAACATCCTGACATGTGCTCACAACTCTTAACATTTGTTACATATACAATGTTGTCTATAGTTTCTAAGATTGCAATAGGAACCTACCTGAAAAGTTACTTATAAATGTCAAGTGGACTTTTTTCCCTCAATCTCAATACTTTTTCTATATCTCTACACCCAGTATCACTCTTTACCAAGCTCTCCGATCTTACTCTCTGGCAGAGCACTAGAACTGCTTCACAGAAAGGGCTCAAAGAGTTTGTCTTAGTCTTAGTAGGGAGATTAATTAAAGAAAGGATCCAAATTGGAAACACGAAAATTCATTGAACAGAAATGTGGATGCCATGCCTCTTTCTGTGTAGAAAACATCAGCTGTGGCATTATAATACTGTTATACAGCTAAAGGTTCCCATTTGTTTGAATAAATTTAACATGATGAAATCAAATGTACCAAATATGTAGTAAGCATCTACTATGTGCCTGGACTGCTGCTTTGCTTTCAATATAGACATAATTTCATTTATCAAGTGACAAATGATAGAATTAGCTTTACCTATGCGTATTTAGCTTGTTCTTTTTTAACTAAAAGATGAATAAAACATTTATAGAATGAATGTAAATTTTAAAAACAAATGAATATATGTTGTTTTATAAATACTAGAGAATTCATGAAATAGATGTTTTATCAGTTTGAGTGATTTTACATTTTCAGTTGTACAATAGATAGTAGAATTCTTTGAAATCATAATAATTTTTTATTGTGACCAGAGCAAGGAAAAGAGAAAATAAAAAATAACCCAAGGGGTCAATATTCCTACCCTTAATTTTTATCACTTATGAAGGGATAATTATGATTTTAAATTAACCATATTTTACTGCTACCAATTGAGAAAGTAAAATGAAAATATTTGTAGAGTACGTACTTTTTACTATTTTCATTAAAGCTTTAATATACTATTTAATATACTTACAATTCAATATCAAGAAAGACAACTTTCACCTCCAAAATGATCTTCTGCTTAAAGGTTTTCAGTATATTGATGGTAGCATAGTCAATTGCTCTATACACTGTATTTCGTTTGCTTTCAGTAATATTATCACCATTTTATGACCATAATTCAAATTGATCTGTAAGTATAGATTTGAAAGTAACTCTTATAATAGAAGGATTATTCTTTTTAGAAGACAGAATAACATAAGATGAATACAAATGTGATCAGAGATGTATAATGGCAGCTCAATTATAATCACCCATGGTGAGAAGAAATTTCATGGAGTGAGAATTTAAAGGCATTGCTTGTCTTCTTCTTGCAATGAGAATCTACTAGCCAGAATGAGAATGGGTTGCTCAGAGGCATGCCTTAATTTACTGAATAATGACTGTGCTTTCATGGAAGAAATTCAAGTCAGATGAGGGACTGAAAGAGCACCCAGTGGGAAATAACTGTACTTCCCCAGAGCTGATGAACTTTGGAACTGAGATAAGTTGAGGAAAAAATGGAAATAGGCATCCTACTGTATCTGTAGCAAGCACTCACACTGATAATGTAATAGATATTGATGCCTGCCCACAGAGATGAATGGTTGAAGAAAAGAGACATTTTTCAGCTCTTCTTGATTCCATATTATTTTTTTCATGAGTACTGCTTGAAAGCTGATAAAATGACTCAAGAATACTATTACCTCGAATCTATCTAATTGGCTAAATGGCATCAGGTCATGGTTCACACGGATGGAGAGGCAGTTACAGTTAGGCTGTATTTTTGTTTAAGGAAGCTTTATAATGCTCAGTGAATTTTGCTCTTTTTGAAAGACTGATAATACTTTTATCCTTATTTCTTTAGATATGTATTGGTTCATCAAATACACTGTATCAAAAACTTATCATATTACATTATCAGTGAAAACTGTAGGATAACTCGTACCTTAAAATAGATGGAAATAAAGCCTTTGAGTGCCTTTTAATATTTACCTAGTACTAAGTTACTCTTTAGAAGATGTTAATAATCTAATTTTAGTCAAGTGTGCATGACATTCCATTTCAATATAATACTTTGCTTTATAATTATCTACTAATAAATGTAGTACAAGATGATATAAAAAAACTTCAGACAGGTGCTCTATTTTTATGTCATTTTAAATTAAACAAATAATTATTTTTGTGGTTAAGTTTTAATGTCAAAATATAAGGGTTCTCCAATACAAACCCAAACTATAAGATGTGATGGAAGAAAATGGACAATTTATATGATAAGAATAGGAAGAATGTTCTAGACTTCTATGTCTTGCTCCATTTGGATTCTTTATCATTTTCTGATTGGTTTGTAAGCTTTGCCATTTTGGATTTGATATTGTTAAAATAACCACATAAAATGAAAGTAAATGATTATTTTTCTTCATTTTCAAATGGAACACACTTGTTTTCATTTATTATAATTGTAAAATATTGTATTATGCATAATATTTGAACCACACATATATTCTAAAATTACTAAAAATCATAATTTAGTAATTTAAAATTTGTGGGGGTGGTTTCAATTTTTGATGCTTAGTGAAAAAATGTCTGATTATATGTGGACAATATCCTATTTTAAATGAAACAAATGTTTACATGTAATTAATATGCTTGTATGTTCAAAATTCTTTGACAGAATTCATACTTTTGTGTACATACACACACAGATAAGATGGATAGCAACATGCCGTATCTCACAATTAGTACCTTCTAATTATACTTTAATCACACATTAGTAAAAATTATATATTTCACTATTATATTTTGAACTTGTAAGTTGTTTCAAGTAGGACTAAAGGTTAATTCTCTGAGGGAATTATACAGAGTCAAATTAAGCTGTGAGGTCACTCAGACTCACAAGAAGAATGCTGGGTTGTCTTGTTGAAGTTATGTACACTTCAGTAGGCTCAAAACCAGAATATCTCCAACAGTCAGGAGTTAGAAGAATATAAAGCTATCTGATAAAGGACAGATATCAATATCTCATCATCCCTACTGTACCCACACACTCCATGGATACGGTATCAGGTGTCTGCGCATTCATAAGAAATGCGGGGGCAAATTTTACCATTTGGAGTGTTTTATCTTATCTACAGCTTTCTGTAGTGCAATGCATACAACTTTGTTTCCATATCCTCTTTCATAAAGGAAACCTATTGTATTTTTAACTATGTCCAGTGTCACTTTTCCATCAATACAACAGACCCAACTTTAAGGTGGCCTTTTATATACTTTTTTATATGAAATTAGGATTAACATGACCTACATGGTTAATCAAGACTAATACTTTTAAAGTATTTTCTTAAATAAATAAATAGGGAAATACATATCATTTTCTTTTACTTCTGTTCTGTATTTCACCAAAGGGATAGTTTATATTCCTTGAACATGTATATAAATTAATGAGTTAGTACATAAGAAAAGGAAAATCCAATTTGTTCCAAGCTACTGATCAAAGATCTTGCTTTTTCTCCTTTTCCACAATGAAATAAATAAAATTTATAGGTATTTGAAAAGCTCTAGAAATCATATGTGATATACAGTGAAACAAAGTTTTCTAGTTTTATAAATACAAAAAGTTGTGTATCTTTTTCAGCTTGTACAGGGTTATAGGTATTGAATCTTGTCCTAGCATAGTAATTACTAAATTTAACATGGCTTTTATTTTTAAATAAACCTATAAACATTTACTCAGTTCATCAAGCTTTTCAATGAGCTGTATTAAAATCTACTACTACTAATAGATCACATTTACATGTAAGTGTAAGTCACCTAGGTAGCCTCTTTGGATATGATTTTATACGATTAAATAGAGTAAAAATGTCATGATTAAATGTCTACATCAAAATGCATTAATTATCATTGTAGGAGTGTTTCGTATGCATATTCTAAGACTATTGAATGTAAAGGAGCATTACTACAAGGCCTCCTTTGGGATTTATTAAACATCAATACAATTTCATAATAAACATTCATTCTATGATAGTTTTTTTGATATATTCCTACAAATTCTGTCTTTGAGGCTCACACCGTAGCTTTGATATTATGGTATTTCATAGAATCATCTCTGTGTAGAGACCCAACATACAGCATTAGTATTCCTAAATTGTAACAGTACTATAGATTATAATTATGTAGGATACAACTAAATCCCATTGCCCACACTCACAAAGATCACAATCTCAATTTTATTTTGATTTATCAGTCCTTTCCTTGACACTATTGCACCTGTGATTAATTGTGGTTGCTTTATTTGTAGAACAAAGCACATCTTACAAAGTGAACAAGTCTTAAGCCAACCTTTCTTTTGCTGTAGTTACAAACCACAAAGACAGATAAAATGCACTGTATGCACTATGCTTTCTAAAGGATGTAAGCCAACATACATTTGATTCAACTAATATACTATATCCAGAGATTCTGATTAAGACTTTATTGTACTTTAAGATGATAATAGTCAGACTTTAAGTGAATTTATACCACTGTGCAGATTGTCCAGCTGTCATTTGCATAAAACTGTGATTCATAGATGTGTGAAAAATTTCACAGACACTAATCACATTAGTTTTTAGAACTAGTCAACATTAGTACTTAGAATTTAAAGCCGTAAATTCTACCAATTATAGCCAAAGTTGGTACTTTTGAATTTCATTATGTAATAAATAAATGTTATTGTCTTAAAAGGGAACTCCAGCAGAATAGCCATATTGTATTAAATTACTCAAAATTTTTTGCATAGCACTCAATACAACCAAGATCCTCTCATCATATGATGCTTAAAAATTTAACAATGGAATTAACTTATTTTCCAATTATAACCTTTATGATTTAATTTGTCTCTAAAAAATTGATGTTTTATGTTTTAAAAGTTTAGTTAGAGTAGAGTAAACCATGCTATAGTAACAGGCAATCTAAAGACCTCTACATAGGTGGCTCTGTTGTTAAGACACCCAAGGATCTAGGCTGATAGCAATTCTACCACCTTGTCATGCTAACAACCTCGAGCATGGGCACAACCTCAGTTGATTCACTGAATATGTTATTTTCATCATATCTCTTCAAATGACATACATTATTAGAATTCAGAGCCTCACTGGCCAGAATAAAAAACATGACTTTGCCTAAGAACAAAAAAGGTAAGAAAGTATAGTGGACAAATATTGTGGTGTTGTCACTGCAACAATTTGTACCATATGGGGAAAAAGGGAACTGAAACAGAAATCACAATTTACTATAATATGGATGTTCCTATGCTAGAAGGCAAAATGATATAAAATATAATGAACTGCTTTAAATATGCATAATTATACTTGACGTTTACATGTCTGTATCCAGAGGTGGCTAATAGTAAGTGCTTAACTAAACTGAATTTAAACTTTATAGTATATGAGCCCTATTACTTCAGATGATTTTCTCAAGTTCCCTGTGGCAGAAGTTTAAATAAGAATATATCTATGTTTTGTGATTTAAGGTGCTCTCCTGAAAGAGAAAACTGCATGCAGTTTTCCCCAAAATTATCTTCCTTAATGCCGATCTTCAACTTTAAGTACTATTAAATAGAATTAATAATCATTTTCTACTTTTAATTTACAACTTACAAATTTGTAAATATGTTAAATTGAATTTTAAAGATTAGAAAGGCAATCAATATGAGCTCTTAAAACTGTAAAATGATGTTTGTATTAAGTGAATCAGCCAAACCCTAATAGAAAGGCATTGGGCCAGGTAAGCGGCAGGAATTAAGTGAGACTAGAAGGATGGAGAAATATGTCAGTACGGAAAGTCTCTAAAACAGACTTTAAAATTGAAATTGTTACTAATCATCATTATGGAAACAGAAATACAAAGCTACAAGAATGTTACACCCTTTGAACTTTAATAATGCAAAGAAAAAAATATGGTGCAACTGATTTTTTGGAATTAATTGCATTATTGTCTATCAAAATTCTTAAACTGCATTGCACTAGTTCAAGAGTTCTTGCACATTTGTAGAAAAATGTACAAATATGTTCATTCTTGCATTGTTTTTTATACCAAAATGTCACAAACATTCAAAAGGAATAATAAAATGAATTATGGGGCATATATTCTATTAAATACTACAAAGCTGTTAAGAAGTTATATATGTAGTAACTTTATAGGGAAATATTCCTGGCAAGGAAGACTCTGTAATGCATAGGGTTAAGTGATAGAAGTACATAGTAAAATTCCTGTCTCAGCTAATACTGATAGTATTCTTTTTCCATGTAGAATATTGTGAGAAACACTTCAAATGCATTACTCTTCCTCACAAAGACTATGTAGGGTAGGTATAAACCTCTTTTTTACAGATAAGGAAACTGATACACTGGGAATTTTTTGGGTCTTCCTTAAGATTGCAGGACTTGTGAGTGGGGAAACCCAGAAACAAATCAAGGCAGCCCATTCCCCAGACAGAGGGAGAGAGAGAGGAAGAGGAGAGTCAGAGGAAAAGATCCTATTTATATGTAAAAAACAAACTTTTGACGTTATATATGTACCCAAATGCTTTAAAAAGAATGGTAAAATAAACATCAAACTTCATAGATGGAACCAGAATAGAGGCTTCATAAAAACTCCTGCTGTATTTGTTTTGTATAATGATTTCTTCTCTAGCAACAGTGCCTTGTTGAGGTTAAGTAGCTGATGAATACTTGTTCCTGACTTACTGGGTGACAGGCTGACAGGCCAAATGTTCACAGTGCTTCCTTTGTACAAAGGGATGCATTTGAGGAAGCACAGTCTTTATATTTGGATGTTCTTTGAATTCTTGAAAATGAGATTATATCAGGGAATTACTTATATAATTTAATACTACAAAAACTGATTTTTGTAAACTCTCTAAGGACAAGTTAGAGTTGCCTATACATTTTAAGGTCATGCCTCCTTAGCATTTAAGATTTTTTCAGTGTATGGTTACATGGTGATTGACGAATGTCTCTATGTCTCCTCTGAAAATTTAAAATCTCCTAGAGCACCCTTATAAGTTCACAGACACTTCCAGGGGCGACTTAACATGCATTTGGGAATATTGTAACAATATTTAAATTCCTTAGCTGGAAAAATATTTTAAAATGTGTATTTTTAATTCCTAATGCAAAATTGACTTAACTTAGAATTATTTGTTAAATAACTTGGAATAATTAATGGAATAGCGTTTGTATTATTTATAATATTAATACTCATGCCTTTCACTATTTTTCCAGGTTTTAATAATAACGATTTGGTTTAGAGGTACGATCCTTTCCTGACCTGTTTAGTAATTGGTTATGATGTGTGTCTTCTGTTTCAGGAAAATAAGTTAAATAGGTAGTTCTTTGGAATTGCTTACTGTTTTCATGACCTATTCATTTCTACATCAGTATTTATAATGTTAACATGTCAAAATGAAGTATGAGCTTGATAGCATCTATAATAGCTGCTTGAATTGTGACTTAAAAAAATAAAGACATGGAGCTGAAGATTATTTCACATTTTATCACTTTAAAAATGTATCTTGTTTTCCTTATGATGTGCCATATTTTTATGACGTGGAAAAGCTGTAAGCCAGCCACCACATAAGTCTTCTCCAGAAATTAAATCTTGCATGTATATATTAATGATGACAGGGACATAAAATACCACTTTTGAAAGATATATGTGCAAATATTTGAATTTCTCAATTACGTAACATTCCAAATTGAAAGACAACTACAGTGGAGATACTAAATTACCTGATCCAAAACTTAACAGTAGTGTGTCCGTCAATGAATTAGCTTCTCTGTAACAATTCCCTGAAATAAAAAGTAAAAATGATATCACCTTCCTCAATGCCAGGGTCAGCAGAGCTAAACCTTATCATTAATGCCTGGCGCAAGGAAGTCATTAAACTAATAAGTATAGCGTTTTTAAAAAGCCTAAGTAATGAAATGACTTTTTATACAGTTGTAAGTTAACCTTGTTTCTGAGAAATACAATTGTTCACCTGTTATTTTGCTTAATTATTTGACATTTCACCAATATTTACTCAGGAAAATATTTACCATTATTTCATTACTATGTGTCCCTCATTGTAAAAAGCACAGGAGATGCATAATTGAGTAAGACAAACAAGTTTTGGGCCACCGTGGGGACTTCCTTTTCCAGTATGTCCGAGAGACAGGGATATGGAAAATTACACATAAATAAATATGTTTCAGAGAGTGATCAATATGGAGATAAATTAGCATGAGAAAACTAGTGACTGGGGAATTACCATAACTAGAATGGTCAGAGTAATGAGGCAACATCTGAACAAAGGGCTTACTGATGAAGAGGAACCAGTCGCAGACACATTCTAGGGAAAGAGATTCCCATGCAGATTAAACAAGAAACAAAGACCAAGAGATGGCAATAAACCAGGCATAATTAAGGAGTAAGAATGTTAGTATTGTTACAACACAGTGAGGAAAATCGCAGAGGTCTTATTGCAGGAGGAGGCAGGGATCCTATTTCTAAATCATGACAGGAAGGTTGGATTTGTTCTAATTCCAGTAGAAAGTCTTTGGGTGATTTTAATCAGGTGGTTGATATGACTGAATCTATTTAAAACAGCAATCCAAATCTAGCTAACTGTTAGGCTCTTGTATTAGTTAAGTAGGAGATAATGGGTGTATAATAGAATCAGTGAAGATGGAAGGAAATGAGCTCATTTGTGAAATATTTTGGAGGTAGAAACAAGAAAATGAATTTTCTGAGAGCAGTACATGAACAGATAAATCCAGGAGAGTTTATGCCATACACAAATGCTGATGCCGTATGTGAGAACGGATCAACTGTGAACTGACGGGATTGAGGGAGCAAGCCAAGTGTCCTCTTGTAGATACGTAAAATATATATGAACACCTATTACTTTTCTAAAAGAAGATTCTAAGTAGTCTGTTGAATATACGGACATATGAGTATGGAAATCATGGGGGCTATCAATACTACAGCTATAAATCTGGCAATCACCAGAATATAGATATTTGAAAGCCTTGAGGTTGGCTGACATTATGCAGTACGAAAAAGAGCCCAAAATGAAGCCCTGAAACATTAATGTTCACATTTTTTATACTTGCACTCACCTAAATCCCCATGTTTACATTTACCAAGGGAATTCCTTACCAAGCTTCTGAGTCATTTAAATTGTACCAAAGAAAAATATAATTTAAACCATGTTTTTTAAATAAAAAGGATTCTAATTCATTATTAAGAAATATTTGTTATATTTATTGACAATGTGCTGTATATATAGACTGAATTCTTAGCAATTAAGTTATATTATTTTAATACAATCCGTTTTGTAATAGAAAATGTATGTATATATGTGAGTATTTATGAAGACAGGGAGACACACACACAAATATTGTTCATCCATGAAAAAGAAAAAAAAAATCCTGCCATTTGTAACAACATGGATGGAACTTGAGGGCATTATGCTAAGTGAGGTAAGTCAAAGAAAAACAAATACTGCATGTTCTCACTTATGTGCAGAATCTAATAAAGCTGAACTCAGATACAGAGAGCAGAATGGTGGTTTAAGGGCTGGGGGTGGGAAACTGGGGAGATATTGCTTAAGGGCACAAATGTGCAGCCAGTAGAGAAATAAGTCCTGGAGACCTAATGCGCAGCATACTATATAATACATTTCAAAGTTGCTAAGAGACTAGACTTTAATTTTTCCCACCACAAAAATGAAATAACTATGTGACATGATGCGGTGTTAGCTAACACTACGGTGGTAATCATGCTACAATACCTAAGAGTATCAATTCAACAAGGGCATCTTAAACTTACCTAATGTTACGTATGTCAATTATAGCTCAACTTTTTAAAAAGTTCGTTGTTTTCTGTTTGTATTTTTGTTTTCGGGGTAATTTCCTAATGGCTATTTAAACACTAAAAAATGGTAAAATGTAACTCTCAAAGCCTGAAAAGCATTTGGGCAAGTATCAGTATATTTTATTTTGGATTTTTTCCTAATATCACAGTGAGTACAAAGGAATTGTACTCACTACAAAGATTACAGTGAGTACATAATGAAAATAAATTAAAATCCAATGAAAGACTTTTCCCACAGATAAAGATTAAATGGATTAAATTTGTATTTGCTTTTTAAATATTATCTGAAGTTAACTAAATTTTTAATTTTGGCATCTGTGTACCATAGCACAGAAAATAGCATAAAAAGAACCAGGAAATAATTTTCTAGGTCAATTTCTTTAATGATACAATTTATCAGGCTTACTATAATGTTATCCTGTAAGGAAAAAAGAGTTTACGCAGAAATATGTCAGGGACATTACAGTCTTTGGAAAATTGCTAGCTTTAAAAATAAGATATTTTGGTTATGGTTGATTAAGCTATTTAAACAATCTCTGCTATTATATGCTTCTTGACTTTAGAAGAAGTTAAATAAACACATAAAACAAATATTCCTATATTTTCCTCCTCTGACATAATCTGCATATATTTTTATTGTTTTAAATGTACATTATTGTGATTCTTAAGCCAGGTCTGTTCTGGAAAAAAGTGAATACTTTACATAGAAGTTACTCAATTACTTTCTATCTTTTGCAGTTGATTAATTCACATATATAAAGGAGAAGTTATCACTTTGGCCTTCTTATTGTTTTGATTATATAGTATTTAATTATTTATAACACATTTTAATGCAAATTTATTTGACCTATGGAGTTGATTCTAAAAATTATGAGTTTACATGTGACCTTTTTTTAACCTCAATCAGTCTCAGTATTATGCTGTATAATGCAATGTTTATGATTACTATTTTAAATTCTTGATGGAAATTATATTTCTATGCTCATTAATTCAAATAAACATGTTTGATAAAAACCAGAATTGCCAATTCCAAACATTCTACCTTCTTTATCCCATGACATCATGAATATGAACAAGCAGTAAATAAGATTTGGCATCATATTTATTTTTAACCACTTAATTTATTTGGAGGTTTTTGTTGTTTGTTTCAATCACCTGGTGTCTCCTCCAGTACTTACACCCTAATTAATATTCCTCAGTCCAAGAATCTATAAATCTCTTATGATTTTTCTAACCTCAAATACAAGGTTAAGGTTGCTAAATGCAGAAAGAAAAAGAAAATCTGATGGAGTTAATGTGGTTTTCTTTCATTGTATTTCATGCTAAATTCTAATTCATGTTCCTGAAGATTTTGTAGTTACTTATTTATATTTTTGGAGACAAGCAATGCAAACTGTCTTTGTGTGGGATGAGTCACTCTAAGGAGTGTGACTAGAGACAGCATATTAGTATTGCTTGACAAAACAATTTACTATTCAAGGGCTGAGAGGGACAAGAAATTGTGTTTGAATGAAAGGGAAAGGAAAGGCAGAAGAGAGGAGAAACATCAGTACTAACTATAACAACCAGAAAATTGGATGAAAAGAATGAAGTCAAAGTTCTAGGAGGAATACCAAATACGAGTATAGCCTGCCACACTACTTATCAGCTGCACACAGGCCAAGCTCCTCGAGGAAATCCAATTTGTTTAGAGGAAATGACCAAAGAGATAGAGCCCAGCAAATGATACAAAGTGCCCTATAACAAAACATACCAGAGAAACAGCTTTCCACAATTTGAAATATTTCCCACCATCCTTTGTCATTTATAAGAAACCACCTACTGTAAAATGGCACAAAGAATCCCTAATGCAGCCAGAGTTGTTATTATATATCCTACTTTTTAAAAATTATGTATGGAAAAAGGCACTGACCACTGAAATAGTAACTTCCCATTTTCTAAAGAACTGAACTACTTTAAAACCTGTAACAGTTTATTCTAAATTATTTGAAAGTATACCCTTGATCATTTAAAGAAACCGAAGCCTAATTAGGGAAAATAAAAATAAAACAGTTTGGCAAAGGGGTTTTCACATAAGCATTCAAAAGTGAAAGTTGGCTATAGGGGCCAGAGGCTAGCATTACCCTAAAGGACAAGTGCTGTTAGGATGGAAATGCGAACGATATGCCAATGATCTATAAAGGAATTTTTGATGTTGAAGAAGATGGAAGAAACATTGTTTCAATCCTGAATATAAGACAAAAATTATGTACAACAATTCAAAGAAGAAAATGCAGGCTTAAAGAAAGAAAACATTTTCCATCAAGGAGGTAATTTACATAATACAATAATCTCCAAGTTTGAGCACAGAATCATGAAATCACCAAATTTCAAAGCAACTGTATGTACAGATAGGATTCTGGGTTAGTAAAAGCACTGGAACCTCATGACAAACCCACATCTATGCGTTCTTCAAGCTTTTCTAATTTTATCATTTCAAAGCAAATCAAGAGAAATTGTGCTATGGATTCACAGCTCAGTCTTCATATATTTACATGCAAACAAGAATGACTTGCCTTCACCCTGTTTCTTTCAATTCTAATTTACTTTGTTCACTATTTCTATACTTATTGTATAGCTGCCTGAATGGTGTCTCTATGGTTATTAGTTGCCTATGTGCAGAGTAGAAATTAACTGCATCACAGTTGTTTAAAAGTACTGCAGCATCAAAAATTCTTGAAAGTATTTGCAGGCTTAATGTTGTGCAAAATGATCTATCAGCTATAACTATATTTAAGCTTGTGTTGTCTTTATGCTGAAATGGAACAATTTTTCAGCTTGATGAAAAAATGCCCTAAGTAACTTCAAAATATCATTTTCTAACGTGTATGAATTAATATCCTGACAATAAATTTCCCTTTATAGCAATTACATAATTTGTCATGGTTTCTTTTGCCTACATTTCCACTTGCAGTTGCATTTGTGGGAGTACACAAAACCACTGCATTTCTCCTCATATATAATGGAAACACATTTGTTTATAATTTCTAATGTATTCCAAAAGTACCTGAAGTGGCTAGAGGAATAAAATATGGTGTTAGTTTACATGGAGATTTTTTTCAAGTTGTTTAAAAATATTTAGAAACAACTGGCTTTATGTGCATGTATCCAATCCATTCATGTTTATTTGGTGCCTAATATATGTTAAGCACAATTTGAAGATTTAGAAATATATTTCTGAACAAGACATACAGTTCTCTTTTCCCAGAAAGCTTGGATTCTTCTGAGAAGGGACAAGCAGACAAAATTAGTAACTGATCAAATGCCCTACTGAAAAATCTGAGTCTCTGATTCCTACTCTGCAAATAATTAATACAGGATAATATGATGAGAAGTGAATGGCAAATGTAGATTGGTTTGATATGGGAGTTCTCTGATGAGGTCATATGTATGTTAAGAAATGAATAAAGAAGCAGTTTTAAAAAGTACCACATAGAAGGGCATTTCAAGAAGATAAGATCACATTTTGTGACAGGTGTGCCAAGTTGTCACCAACCATCGGTTCCACCTAACTCCACAGAAATCTTTATAAGGATATATTCCTTCTCTGAGTAAGATTTACATCTCCTCATTTCCTTTTCCCTGAGAAATGCACATGTATCTAAATTTGGGCAAAATATTTGTAAACAGAAATGGTGTGTAGTTGATACCAGGAAACATCATTTCACAGACTCCACCTTGTTTCTTCCAACATCTTGTTGCCAAAAAGACAGAGGAGATGGCTGATACTAAATCCTAACCACCATGACATTCTATGAAGCTGAGTGTCTATGTCTTCATGGTGAAGCATGCAGTGGAAGGACCTCGATCTCTTCACTGGGAGGACCAGGAGGATTTCATGAAATCCTCGCCATGTCAGCTCTGGACTGATCACCACAGAGGAGTCGCAGGAAAACAGAGGGTCATGGTTGACTTAGTTTTTCCCTGGACCATGAAGTAAATCTACAGTTTATTCATATGTGCATGATTGTTCAACTATAACACAGAAAGAAGACTGAGATAACATTACATTGGAAAGTATACTTTTAAAAAAATGTGTATTAGTTACACCTGGCAAAATTATCCAAGACATTACCTCAGCAATTATCCAAAAGTACAATATTTCATTGGACCTGCTTTCTACATAAAAACAAAGAATCCGTACAAGCCCCAAAATAGGTGCTATTACTGCTGTATTTTGAATAGAAGAGAGGTAGTCCATTAGAATGTTATTAGACTTCAAAGTACAATTTGGTGACGAGCTTGCAGTGAAACTAGTTGGGTGTGGGGGTAGGTGATACAGATAAAATACTAAAAGGGAAGAAACTAACATTTATCGATTTCCTAAATGTTTTGAGAAAACTCTTATATTTTACTGTATATCAAATATATTCGGAGATGTAGGTGTCATTTAACCTAATTTTACCCAAAGAAATTAAAGTTATTTAAATAAATTTCCCAAAGTAATAGATTAGAGAAAGAGTTGGAATGGATTCACATGTTTATATACTTCCTATCTATACAAGATTAACCACAAAACGCTAGTGATCCAGTTATTTTTTAAAAAATATACCTACTCTCAGTAATAAACCATAAAAATACACACCAATAGTGGAGAATAAAGAATTATAATAGCATGTTTTCTCACTCTCGTCTGTAATATCAATTGCCTACCCCTGAATGTTCTGATGTCAAATGTTTTACCTATTTAATTTCAATAATCTGAATTTACTTAGCTATAACATTTAGAAAATAAGGTTACTGTAAGGTTACAAGAAATAGTGAATATACATCAGAATTTGACAAGATGTATTAAATAAATACAAGCCACTAATTTTTAAATAATAAACTTAAAGATTTTAGACTATTCAAATTAAAAGACACAATCACAAAATCAGAATCATAGAGAAGTCATTTTTCAATTACTGAAACCACTAATCTAATCATACTGTACATTTTTATGCAAAACAATTTGTTTCATTACTTTTGACTATGTTCAAAATTGTATACTGAAATGTTAACTGGAAACCACAAAATAATAATAATTTTCTTGTGCCAAAAGAAAAAGATATTCTCCAAACATTTTCTTTCAGCATTTCCTTAGAACTGTACTTGTAAACTGCTTCTCTATCCCTGACATGTATTTAACTATTCTTATAAGCTAAATAAGTCTCTTGCCAGTTTTGCATTCTAAGGGTGCTCTCCCGGGTATCTCAGAGACTTCTATTTGAATCATGAACAATGAGGATGGCACTCCAGCAGGAGTTTAGCCCAGCTAGGCACTCAATTCCAAGTTGTAACTTCTGCCTGTTGAAAAGACAGGAAGTTCTATAGTTCCTCTGGATAAAGACAGCATGTATGTAATGGATTGCATCTGTCCGGCTACAGAAAAGGGTGAGATTTCTTTTGATTTTTGTAATCTCTCTAGCTGATTACCTGTGATGTACATTACAGTCTGGTTTAATGTTTATTCAGTGATAAAATTTTTATTCATTTATTTATTTTACGGATTGGTTTACTGGATTGGCAGACTATTTCATTTTACTTAACTATCTCTAATAATTTGACAATGAGGAGGAGACTGGTCTAGCAGTTTCTGAACCTAGCAGACCAGCTTTAGGTCTGGGAGCAGCATAGCAATCACGTAAGAGACCCCACATTATGAAAAGTCTCTCTCCTGGCTCTCTGATTTGGAACAATGGACAGATAAAACAGTCTCCCCAAATTCAAGAAGATATTTTGACTGAGTAAGCATCAGTAATACAGTTCTGTCAAGACCACCATTAGTTCTGAAGGTACAAAAATAAAGTAAGCCAGGAATGTATCCTGCAGGTCTTTCTCATAAATGACTTCTCTCTCTGCTACATTTTGAAGAGGTAAACATGTGTGTACCCATATAGGTTTTGCAGTAACCTGAGGAAGGTGCTTCTGATTTGGATGAATTAAGGTATTCATGGGCCTTCTTAGGAGGAATTTGTCCCAAGTTGGCATGCTCATATCTGTGAGATGATTATCATTCTAAGAGAAAAATTTAAAATTAGGTAGCCAGAAGAAAATATTGAGGGTAGATGAGGTAATGTGTGAATTACACTGGCTTTCTCTTTTTCCTACTGCCCCCACTCTTTCACCCTCCTATATCTCTTAGTTCCCTACATCCTTCAAATCAACTCCTGGGAAGGAGGAAGCAATTATCTTTCAGATGAGTGGCTCCCTTTATGTGTGGATTTCCCTGCAAAGAGGGACCAGTGGCACAATCTTTAGCTGATATGAATCACTTGCTTTGCTTGAGGACACAAGTTTATAATCCCATTCCTTAGCTTGGAGTCCACTTCATATATAACCCAGGATTCACCTCCAAGAATCCTTTATTATCTCTGCACCATGTAGCTAAGAAGGAGAAATGATAGAGATGTGATCAGAGAATAATTGAGAACTTGGATAAAAAACTATGTCCCCAACATGAAGGTAAGAAGGCAATAGGTTGGAAAGTAGTTGCATTAGTCATTAGGAAAAAGACAAAGAAAAATGATATTAGAAAGAAAAAAAATTGCCTACACAGGGGAAAATCATCAAAGTGCTACAAACTCTATATGTATTTTTTGTCTCAACAGGAGGAAATAGGGGGGAAATCAGCCCTTCCTATTCAGATTGCGAATGGAGCTGACACCACTGGGAAACCAGCAGACCTCCTGGGTAACACCTGCTTTCCTCACCTGCTAACATTCCTCATTTAAAGTTTTTTTTTCTTCCTGTACTCTCTTGCCAGCTTAACAAACCCATGTTAGTGAAAAGGTATTAGGATGACAAAGATAAGACTATTACTCAAACCTTAGCAGTAACTCATTTTATGGACAACATAGAAACAAGGAAGAAAAAAAAACAATGTTTAACTGCTGAGTTAGAATTATTATTCAGTAGAACCCTTGCTCTGGAGAGTCTATGAAAGGAGCAAAGGAAAATAAGAGGCATGTAAAAAGGACATGTGGAAAAATGGATTGTGGAAAATGCAGAAATGGCAGGAACAAGGGATTCAGGAAATCCCAGAAGGACAAAAACCTCAACTACTGAATAATTGTCAACAGCTTAAAATTGATGGATTGAGGGAATCTCTGAGGTAGGAACTGGTGAACTATGTCTCACTAATTTTCTTTTTATTACCTTATCCTGGCTTTTTCTGGTAGATATTGATGCTATTTTTCCCTATAGAAAGTTTTGCTTCCAATCTGATTAGTCAATATTGGTTGGTATTTTGAGTCAGTCCTCTATTTTTCTTTTCCTTTTTTATCACCTTTTCTTCTATGGTTTTATAAAATTAGGTTCCTGTAGCTGAGGAATATGTTTTCTTTCCCCTGATCCACCTGTAAACCAATTGTAGAAACATGTGCTGTGCAAAGTAATAACCTCCATGCCAGATGGAATGCTCATGGAGTTGGGGTCAGGGGAAGGGCATCCAATTTGGTTATTTTGTTTCTGAAAGAAAAGGGGAAAGCAAAGGGTACCAGTCTCACACTGTGTTAGATAAATACTCTGAATGGAAAAAAAATGTCACTCTAGCCCCTGGAGAAAAAATGATTCTGGTTTAATTTGATGTATAAAACTAATAAAAATAGCTAACTTAAACAATAAACCATGGCCATGTATAAAATAATATTCTTTGTCAAGTGCTCAATTAGAAGGAGCAAAACAGTTAGAAAAGAATTACAAAATAGGGATAAAAAGGGAAGTCACCCTGTAATATTTCCAAACTTCTAATAAAGAAATTTGATCAAGGTGTTCACCATTTGACCATTATATGCATTTATACAAGATCTTGGGGAAGTAAATTTGTTGTTCCAGTAACTACTGCAGTTCCTAACCTTGCAGCTATTTGACTTTCTATCTTCATTTGCAAAGTTTTCTCAGTAGCTGATGAATGTTCTGTTTTATTTTTTCCATATTCCTCTAGTGGATGACAAAGTCTATGGCTTTCGCTTTCAGAGGAGTCCGTTATTTACAGCTAAGTTTTCAGGACTCTTATTGTCTATTATCATTTACAGGAAAACTTGGAGAAATATATTCCACCAGAGAGATCTGTGGATTATTTACTATATAGATGATTTGCTGGTGCTTAGGAAACTAAATAACAATGCAAAACTGGTACTTGGACTTGGCTACAATTCTTGCTTCATAGGGGCATAAAGGCCACACCAGACACATTGCAATACTGCCAAAATGAAGGGGAATACTTAGGGCATCTTTTGTCATCTGAAGGCAGCAAGTGTTAAAATTTAGGATTCAGCTAGAACAGAGTCAACATTACAATCTAGATGTCTGCAAATGAGATGGCCTACTAAACTACAAAGCAGAGAACAAAAACATGAATAGACAATTTGGGGACTAATAGGGTATTGTAGGCAGTGGATCTTAACTTTTTCAGAAGTGGCAAAACCAGTGATGGAGCAATTGCATGGTAATTCTCCAGATCCTCTGGGCTAGTTCCTAGTTGTGGAAGACATTTGAACTGAAATGGCTATAGTCTCCCTCTCAGCTTGGGGATTCCAGATTTTATAAAAAAGAAAAAAAATTTACACTTGTTTTATGAAAACAAAGGTGCTGTTAGTTAAATTTTAAGTCAGAATTTGGAAGTAGACTAGAGATCAAAAGCATATTTCTTTGTTCTTCTGCAAGTTAGTGGTACAAGGGATGCCTGGTTTCTCCAAGCAGGGAAATGGAAGCCACACTTTTGAAAATGCTCAAGCTCTGCCTTGGATAACCTGACAGCTGCAAGAGCACAGGACCCAGCATTTTTCAGAGCACCATCAGACTAGCTATAAATGGTCATTGTTTTCTAATTCAGATGTGTACCTAAGAGATACAGCTCCCTAAACCTTGATGATTTAGAAAAAAATCTGATCCTGATCAAACAGATGATCATGACTGTCCAATGCTAATAGAAGGCAATGGTCCCTCACTTAATATATCTGACATTCCTATTCCAGACATAGATATGACACATTTGGTAACGTTTACTTATAGGTCATACCCTCAGGATAAAAATGAAAGGACAACTTAAATTTTTCAATGTGTGATCATTCCTCCTGAAATTTTGGAAGCTTAAATTTTGTCTCGAATTAAGTAGCACAAGCAGTGGAATTTATGGCAGTTATAGAAACTAAAATTTTTGGCTTAGGACTTAAATGTATATATACACACACACACACACATATATATATATACACACACAAATATATATAAAAATATACACATATGTATATATACATACACATATGTGTATGTATATATACATATATACACACTATACATCTACATATATAGTGAGCTTATGTGAGTGTGTCTGTGTGAGCGTAAGTGTTTGCTGTCTGTCATGCAATAGGGAACATTTGTAAAAACAGAATTTTTAAATTTGATGGGAACTAAAATGTCTCATTGAAAACTCATAGATGATTTGTGAAAGGCTTTATAACTAACTGCCTAGGTATTAGCAGTTCATTGTAGAGGTCACATAGGGCAGACTAATATTTCTAAAGGCAATTACTTTGCTGACAAAGCTAAAAAAAAAGTTTTAAAATATGGCAGATTCAAACTTAGAGGCCCCACTTTTAACATACTATTTTCCTTCAATTTTACAAAAATTCCTCACAAAAGAAAATCAACAAATGGATTTAGAAAGAGAATAAAGGAAACTCAGTGAGTAATGGGAATTATCTGATGAACTATTTCTTACAAGTCTGCATTTGCTGGTTAAAATTTTTGCATCACCAATACAACACCTGAGCTATGTAGATTCTTGTTATACCTACCAAAAAGGTAAAATTACTCAAAATGTATTCAAAAGACATGCCGTTTTATCAGAAGCATTCTTTACAGGTTACTCCCAAGGTACATGCAGGAAGTTTCTCCACCAATTTTAAAGGAACCTGGTGGCAGTTGGGTTTCATAGAATCACTGTCTATAGAAGGTAAAATACTTGGTCTAATTATAGTATGTATCATGTCTAGATAACCTGAAGTCTTTCCCCCTTCAAAAGCTCATTGTCAGACAATGGTAATAGCTCTCTAATACACAAAATTCCCTACTTTGGGGATATCAGAGCATACTGAATCAGACAGAGGAATTAATTGTGTTTCCATTGTCATCTAAGAATTTTGCAGATGCTTGTAGATTCCTATTAGCTATCTATTTCCTTATCCTCGGTTCTTCAGACAAATAGAATGGATGAATCAAACTCCTAACATTACAAAAAAAACCACAACTACAATTCATAAAAACTCTACAAATAAACAAAATGGCCTAGAGCTTTACTATTAGTCTTGTTAAAAATTACAGTAATCCTGCAAGGAAAAATGGTACCTCAGCCTTTCCGCTTATGTTTTTGGCAAGTCTATGAACTTAGATCTGAGACCCTATCCTGTACCTTGTCTAACTGAATTCCCTCAATCCTTTTCCTATTTAAAAGTGGCTTATTTCTTTCCTAGAACCAGAAACAAAATATAAGGACCTGGAAGGACTTACCTGAAGAAATCAGTCACTTTTATCTATTGAGAGATTTAGCTGAGGCACTTGGCTCCCATTTATAGCTTCTTACAGGGGAAAGATAGGCTGTACCCACGCCGAGAGGGACCATTTCAAGCGCTGACCATTTAGAAAGCCGTAAAGTGGAGTGAATATCCAGTTGGATTAATGCTTCCAAAGTGAAGTCTGCACCACAGAAGAGCTGGGCTGTGGCTTCCACAAAGTTCTTAACACCTAAATTTTCCAGGTTGATATTGCTATTGAGCTCTACTGAAAGGAAGTATTCTGAGAAATTACTATTCTCATATTCTACTTTGCTCTCCAATTCACAGTGATGTTTACTTCTGTTACTTTAAATATCATGTTTTAGTAAAAGAGCAACCATTTAATGTTTTAACCATGTTTCCTGCACATAGAGAGGGGAACACCTAGGTACTGAATCTATGACTACACTAGAAAAAATAGAAATTGTAGAAAAGAAAAACTTCTAATTAGTAAACAAATCTAGCTTTTATAGAAGTTGCAAATGACATCTTCAATGTCATTTGATTGACTTTGGGATATAGATAAAGGTGGACACCTATTATTCATGGAGACATAATTGACTTATCATGATATAACTACTGATACAGTTTATATATCAATATAGCTAGTAATTTAGTTTATGTATCAATATATAATATAGCTATTTTGGACAATGTGAAAAATGGCCTGTAGGTTGTATTTGCCCTAATGACTTAAAACAATTAGACCTATGTACATGAAACACTGGAATTTCAAATCTGTATATTTCAATGATTGTCTCATAATAAGACTTTGAAATTGGATAATAGTCATGGGGGACATCTGGGAAAAATTATTTGGGGAGATAGAATAATTACTGAAGCACCTAGATTAGCATGTAAATATAATGTTACATATGTGATTAATGAAAACTCAAGAGAAATTTATTGAGCTTTACAATAAAAATTCTTAGATAAAAATTCAAATTATCAAGCTCCAAAGTCAAGCAATAAAGATAAGTTTGTATAATTAATGTAGGATAAAAAACAATCTATCACATTGTTAATTAAGGATCTGCTTTAACCATTCATTATTAGTGTCATATACTTAAAGATAATTCCCCAAAGGCAAATACTATACTTGATTTTTAAAATTCATCCTATTGTAACACTTGTTAGTACTGTAATAATACTGTAATAACAATTGCTTTGCTTTGTATTTTACTAGGGATTTGCTAGATATTTAACTAGTCAAATTTGCTCTTAACTGCCCAGAGAAAGGAATAAATAGAATGGAGATTGTGAAAAGAATTATAGTGTTACTATCAAATAGGAACAAATGGGAGACACTAGAGAAGAAAATACTATTCTAAAATTATAAATTTTAGAGTTTTCTAATGCCAAGAGAAAAAAGAAGAACTAACTCCCTCTTTTAGCATTTCTTTAAAACAAAAACAAAACTTTTGCACCTTTTTTGTTTTTTTTTTCCTATTTCATTGAGGTATATGTAATTTTTAAAAGAGACAAGTTAGCCTTTTGCCAGTTAGGCACTTCAGGATGTCTTTCTTGAGGGTCTGGGATGAATATCAAGGAGGGTGGCTGCCTGTAATCTACTCTCTGTGGGAATTTAGCTGAGGCACTTAGCTCTCAGTTATAACTTCAGCATGTCAAAAAGATAAAAGCGAATAAGCTTGCAAAAATGAACTGATTTTCTTAAATTGAAGCCAATAAATGAGGGTAAAAATGCATTTTAGAACATGACCATGCTTACAAGAATAAAACTGATAGCACAGTATTTTCTATTATGTACTCACCCTCATCACTTGCCATTGGACTCACTTCCACTACTGAGTTTTCCAAATACCTCTAAGTCCCAATAAAATATATACAGCACCTTATTTTTGATCTTGGTATATTTTAATAGAGTGTCTTTGTGTGAGTATCTTTACACCTTGCATACTTGGAGAGTTCCTACTTACAAAATTATCTACATAGATGATCCATTTGTATATTGTATACACTATTTAGTATTCTCAAATATCTTGGGAAACACTCATTTTGGTGAGGTCTCCAACATTATATGATATCTCAAAACTCCAACTTTTGAAAATAGGGCTTCAAGTGATCTAAGATGACTTCAGTAGTACTTTTCTTCACTCACATTTTAGTGAATCCCTAAAGCATAGTATATAATAAAGTATACTGTATTAATATGGAAATACAATGTAATTTGCAGTGAATACTTAATGAATTTAGTTCCTGAGATTTACAAATTGATCTTTAAGAATTTTCTATTTCTATTTCCAAATATTCCCAATAGAAAATGAGTTTGTAACTGTTGCCTAGAGAATTACTGCTCAAATTATTGTGTCCATAGCATGTAGTATGACCCTGTAAATTTCAGATTTTTTTTGATAAGACTGTACATTAAAAGATCTTAATTTTTATGAAACTAGATGTGGAAAACAATTCATAGTCTCATGAATTACTACTAGGAAGATGTCAATATTTTTTTTGAGTATAAAAAAACAATGGATAAAGTAAAAGGAGATGGACTGTAACATCGAGCTGTGAAAGAATGAATAGTTCATCAGTATAGTGAGTCTTTTGCCTCTCATCTGCACCCTTCAGAATTAGAGTGCAGTGTAGGAGTTTGTGTATTGCCATTCGTCAAAGGGTTAGCTATATGAGTTTCTTGAGATAATATATTTGAAAGTACTTACTTAGCAAATTCAAGTAACTGGTTTTACATATAGTTTATACAAACACCATTTGGATGCACTGCATTTTGACTAGCCAAAGGGACTGCCTTCCTTTGGAAACTGAATAAAATAGTTCATTAAATTGGGTAGTTCAAGATTTACAATAATAAATTATTATTTTAATTTCATGAATGGCACTCTTACTTTGTTGCTCAGAAATAATATTTTTACTTAGCTAGAGTCAATAAAGAGAGATCAAAACCTGTACAAATTTTACACTAAAATACCTAGTTATACAGATTTATAATGTCAATTTGAAAAAAAAAAACAACAATTAGAATGGGGTGCAACATTCATCATAATAGAGATAAGGAGATTTTACTTGACATTCAGACTTCTAAATATGCAGTTCATTCTATCCCCAGGTTAACCTAAATAGAAAAGACAGGCATAACTTCAAAAGATACACTGTCCAATTCTGGATGGAAAAAAATAAACATGATGTATTTTGTAACCTGTATCACTGTCCAATTTGCAGTAGTTATGTCCTCTGGAATATGAGAATCTGGAGATAATTTATAGGTAAAGAGGACCAATTTGCTTTAGATAATTTTAGGAACCTCATTCTATCACAATTCTGAAGAATCATGGATTCCAAGATAGAAAAAGACAGTTCCTGCGACTGAGCTTTGAGTCTGACATTCACATATCTGCTTTATATTTCACCTGCATTTGTCCAGACACTTCAACAATTCCAGTGACTTATGATGGCATGATACTGAAAATGAAGGACTGGGATGCTAGGAAGCCAATAGGTAGATGCTTAAGGCAGTAACATTGTAAATGATATGCCTAGGAGTAAATGGAGATGGAAATCATGATGATAAAAGTAGTAAGGGCTGCAGCAAAGTTATGTTTAGAGTTCTAGGAGGCCACAGATGTGGGAGAAATATATTTTCTCTCAGTCAGAGAAGCCTGAGAGTATAACTAAAGTTATGACTCTAAATAGTACATTTAATGAACAAGCATTAAATACAGTTATAATGTGAAAATACAGTGAGAGAATCAGACTTCCTGGTCTTAGAAAAGGAAAAATGGAAGAGAAGCCAAACACATGAGTGTCATTAAAGATTCTGTGCTCAAATGGGCCTTGACATTGCTTTCAGTAAAAAGGAAGATTTCTTGAGAATATGTGTGTGTGTTCACACACACACTGAATAATGTTAATACCACAATTGAATTCACTAAAAATTAAGTTATTTTTGCACTAATGTTTATTTGAAAAGCGTTGGTTTAATTTTAAAACATTAGTTGTTTAAATTTCTCTCTATGCTTCTATTTGAATAGTGTATGGAGAAAAAGTAATAGATTTTTCAGTTAGAGTGATAGTTTTTTAATTACTTTTAATTCATCTTTTTGTGTGATTTATTCCTTTTTTTATGTGTTTGTTATTTGGACAAATTCAGAAAAACCCAGAAATATTCATTTAATCTTCCACTCAATGTTAATTATGTTAATGTGTATTCACACACTCATATTGTATACATATACAGATATTTTTAATTGATGTATGATTTCATAGATTGTATACATTTTGTTCATAAGTTATTTCTTCTATTTATTGTTATAGAGTAAATATTTTATTTTGGAAAATATGCATATACAATTCAATTGTGTATATCAAAGTATACCATAATCATATATCACATTTATGTGTTTATTTCAAAAATATAAAGATTATATGTATATATATTTCCAATTTCATTTCAGAAATTTAATACCAAATAATAATTCAGTTGAATATGTAATTGCTAAATACCAGTTGCAATGAAAAAACAAAAAAGTTGATTTACTAGGAATTGGAAAAAAAATTCTTTTTTTTCCCAGTTACCAGTACGTAGAATTTTTTTCAATTACCAATAATTTATAAGGCATGCTGTATCAGTCTTGTTGCAAAAATTGTCACCTATGGTCATCTGCAAAGCGATCATAAAGTTGATTGTTGGAGGCTGGGTTCTCCATCAGTAAAACTGTGAGGTAGAGATTAGCATGTAGGTTTATTAGGGAGTGCTTTGGGATCAACAGCTGTCGGGGAGAGGAGAGGAAAGAAGGCTAAATGTTGCAGAAGGAGGAGTTAGGCTGCAATGCAGTCACAAGACCTCACTGACCCTCTAGGGGAGCCTTCCAAGCTGACAGAGGTATGGTTTCCCTAAAGCCTCTCACTTGCAGAGGGCTACCTCGTTCTATTCTCACATGGCCCTTTTCTCTGTGCCCACTCATCTCTGTTGTCTAAGGACAGCAGTCCTATCGGATTAGAGACCCAACCTTATGACTTTGTTTAACCTTACTTACATCTTAAAAGGCCTTATCTCCAAATAGAGTCACAGTGGGGATTACAGCTTTAACCTGTGGATTTTGAGGAGACACAGTTCAGTCCACACAAGCTGTTACAGTGCTGCATTACTCAGTCCTCACACGTCTGCTCTAGGATGTTGGCAATTCCTTGGTCTGAGTGATGCTCTCCAGCTCACCTGGTTCTTCCCCAATTTCTGAGTATATAATTATAACCAATGTGTTTAGCAATTGGCAGAGATGTCACATTCTTTATTCTGTTGAAGATGATTTCATAGGAGGAAAGTCCAAATGAAAGATCTTAAAATGATTTCTGTTCCACCAAAGCAGTAAATCAAAAAACATCAAACTATCTCTCTGGAACAATGACAGATCAAATAATTTTAACGATATAAGTATATGATCATCATTTGAGAAGAAAGTTAGCCAGTTGTAAATTGCTTTATACTGAGATAATGACTCATCCTAACTGGAACTGACACAAGTTGCAGACATTAGTTTGCGTTTTCTATGCAGGAACTTCAGCCAGGACTACTGACTGTGGAATCAGAGGATCTGATCCACTCACTGACAGGGAATTCTACATAACTTCTAATGGATTCACGTTTCACAACAGATGGCATGGCAATGAGCATATGACCAGGAGAAACACATATCCTCACACTTATTCCACCTGCAGAGACTGCCTACCCTTTAGAACACTGAAAAGACAGAGTTTAAGTGTCATTTTGATGTTGGCACCAGTGAGCTGACATACCTCACAATGGGAATACACTTTTACCCAAGATTCAGTATATCTGTATTGCTCTTAGTATGTTAAATACAAGACTCTTGAAACTGCATGGTAGAAGTAAACATGGACCTACTTTTCCTTGCACATTTGGAAATTCTTGATTCCCAATTTCAACAAATGCAAACGGTTCCAAAGAGCCTGGGTGCAAGATGGGCTCATTTCCACCAGGGTACACTTTAATAAGAGTATAACTATATATAATGGTATAGCTTTGCCTTCTCAGGTGGATTTCCCATGCCATTCTAGCAGAAAGTATCAACAAGGATTCCCATATTAGCATGGGCAACTGAATCTGACCTTCATGAGGAAGTAAAGTGGCTGTTATTTAATAGAAGTAGTCATGAATATTTTTGAGATTCAGGTTATACACTTGTATATCTCTTGGTACTTCTATGTCCAGTTTTAAAGGAAAATGGGCACAGGGACGATGAAGAAAAGGGCCTGGGTCACCCCTCCAGGAAAGCCTATTTAACCAGAAAAATACTAGCTCAGAGGGCAGGTGGAGTGATCTTGAATGATGGAGAAGATGTGGTGTGGTGTGCGGTGATGAGGTGGTGTTTTGTGGGTTGAGTTGGGGTGGTGTGGGGTGGTGTGGGGTGACAAGGTGAGGTGATGTGGTGTGGTAATGTGATCGGGTGTGGTGATGTGATGTGATAAATATCATTTTGATCAAGTTCAACTTCTATAGAAGAGACTAAATTGTTTCACTATCCACCTCTTACAAGTCTTTCTGCAAGTTGTAACTGAAATAACCCTGTTGAAGCTTTGCCTGAATGGAATCAACAAAGTGAAGAGTAAATGAACCTGAGCGATGCCATGGTGAATGCTCTAGGACTAGTGGTCATACCCAGACTCCTTTGGAAGGCTGTGACAACCATCCTAGAGGGTGCTGGATGCTGAGGGTACATAATTGTGTAATTTTTCCCTTTACCAAAATGAATAACCCTAAACAGGAGCTATCCTGTTCGAAAGATTATCTATCATCCAGCAGCCAGTGTTGAATGAATGAATGTATGAATGGCATACTGTCATGATAGAACAAAAGGCCCACGTTAAAAATGAGTAAATATGTAAGCATGTGAAATCCACATAAATTGTCTGTGACATATTAAGTACTCTAGTACATCAACAACGAAATTACCATTGTCCTAATATATGTTACCTTTTGGTGTTCAGTCACCAGACACATCCACCACAACTTCGCTACTTTAAATGACATAGTTCATTGGATTCTCAGACAGGTTTTGATGCATAGCCCTCACCCAACACACACATTTTATTGCCTAAATATACTTATGACAAAACTGATTTTATTTTAAAAATTACTGAATTATTTAAAACATAACCTATTACAAGAATCTAAGGAATACAACTATAAATCACATAATAGATTGCAGTTTTTTTCCTTTTTTAAAATTTTTCTGTCATTTTCATTTAACTGCATATATTAACAGCAGATTGGTTAAAGCCAAAATATATTATAAAAATGGAAATCAAGTTTATGTATTAATGGAGATTTTTTATACACTCAGAAGAATACTATTAGTATTAGAACTGAAGAACTAATGAGCTGGGTTCTCTAGAGTTTCAGGAAGAAAATGAGATTTAAGGGTCAAATAGCCTTTAGTTTCCTCTTGAGAAAATCTTTCATTTTTATATAGTGTAAATATCAAACTCAGAATTTGGAAAGAAATACATAGGTTATTATTATAAAACATTAAATTATATAGGCACTGAATTAAGACATTTGTTTGAATAGAGGAAATACATTGAGTTATCATGTAAATACTTTATGAGGTTATAAGTGTAAAATGTTCTCATATGAAATGGTAAAATTAAAATTTTTAATTTTGATATAAATGTAAATTTGTGAATATGAAATTTTGACGTATTAACATTTTAAACTTTTAAAAATAATGTGAACAGAAATTAGCATAAAATGAAATCAATACTTAACATTTCATAAATATTCAAATTAAGATATGTATTTTCAGACTCCTCATATTATCTTCCTGATAGTTTAAAATTATATAGTATTTGAAATACTTATTGAGTAAACTAATACATTCAAATAATTTAATTATCATTGAATTTGTGATCTGAAGAATGATCAACATATACATTTGCCAAAAGATATAATTTAAAACAAATGTTAAGTGATATCAAAAATAGTACATTTAAAAAGAGTAAGGAATATAAATTAGATGGAAAAAGCAATGACAGTTATTCTACTGAACACCAAGATAGTGGAATGTTCATTCATCCTTCATTCAACAAATACTTGTTGGACAGGTAACAACCTGTGCTAATAAGGCAGTCATATAAATTGTTACAATTTGAAATATGGATAGGTAATTTAATAGCTACTGTCCCAACCCTCCCACTTAGGCCCATATAGAGAAATCAAAACACTTTGATGCAAGACACAAATGTCTCAGGTATTTAGTGAATACAAAATAAAGATATGTGATTAAAAGAAACAAAAGTGGCAGAAAAAGACTGTTAATTAGCTGAGATGACTAATGAGCATCATAAAATGTTACAGGAAAGGTTTAAAGGGGATGAGACCTGAGAAAATAAGTTATATTTGAAGAAAGCACAGGAGATGCTGTATAATAGCTTAAAAACAGAAGCTATATTCCTAAATCTTAATAAAATAAGCACACTGGAGCTTTGAAGACATTCACTGTGGAAGAACTAAGTGAACCCCAAATGTGTACTAAATCTTTCAAATACATTGTATTAGTCACTAAGTCTTGTGCAGTAACTGGAAAAAAGTAGACATGCAATTATATTTGGTAAATGATCTTACCATTCATTCCTTTGCAATTAAATTATTATATCAAAGTTGTTGGCATCAGTAAAGAAAATAAAACATCTAATAAAGTTGATCAATATTTCTAAATGCACTGGCCCAGAAATCAACTGAATATTGTTAATTTTGTTAGTAAAAAATATCCCTCTCTACTAAGACCCAATAAATCCATGACAAACCCATACCAGTTCATTTGAAGAAAATAATCAATCATAAAATATACTTTTGAAATCCACCAAGCTATCATTGTCTTTATGCTTTTGCTATCTTCCTCTCTCCAAGAAAAATAATCTGAGCAGATGTATTTAGTTTATCTCATCATAAAAATTTCTGCAAAAAATAAAACCCATGAGAACTTTCTTGATTCACAAAATCTGCAAAATGCTGAAAAATAAGAAAAACTCTTTTTTAGCTTTTTACCCTAAGGATAATCACTGAAACTACAGTCTATAGTATAAAGGAAAAAATACAAAAACAGTTCCTATTTCTACTTACAAAGTAATTATCTTATGAATACATGTCACTAAAAACAAATTATCTGGGACTAGATAAATAATGATAAAGTGATAATTTGCAGCAATTTCCCCATTTATTTTGTTACCTTCTAGGAAGGAAGCCTTGGGAAAGCATCTGTACTTTCTAAAGCTCAGATTCTTTATCTCTAAGTAGGACCATTTATATCTATCTTGAAATATTTAAATTTTTTATACAACCATTGTGACATCTGTAAAAGATAAAAATGGGCACTGGACTATGATTGATCAGGTGTTCCTTACAACAGTCCTTTGCAGAGACACTAATATGTCACCATTTCACAGATAAGGAAAGAGATAAATGTATCATCTAATGATAATATTCAGGCACTTTACATTCATTTATGCTTTTATTTACTTTTTTTTTAATAGGCTATTTTTTTTGAGAGGGCATCTCTCATATTTATTGATCAAATGGTTGTTAACAACAATAAAATTCTGTATAGGGGACTCAATGCTCAATGTACAATCATTAATCCACCCCAAGCCTAATTCTCATCAGTCTCCAATCTTCTGAAGCATAATGAACAAGCTCTTACATGGTGAACAAGTTCTTACATGGTGAACAGCACAAGGGCAGTCATCACAGAAACTTACTTTTAATTGAATATTACAACATTGTTACTATTCTTGAGCTTCCTAATGATACAGTGTCTCATGTGTAGGGAAAGAAAGAGGGAAAGGAAGAGGAAAGGAGAATGAGCTTTTCATTCCTTCAATCTTTTCTTCTCTCACTCCTTCCCAGCAAACAGCTACATTTTAGTTGTTGTTTAACAGTTGAGAAATTCGTTTGTAAACTATTCATGTTTATATCTAAAAGACTTCAATAATATATGAGTTCATTCCATGTCAGAAAAAAAATGAGTATAAACTTTGTTTCCATCATTTATTACCTTTGAGGCCTTAAGAGAATAAAATATCTTCTCTAAACTTCACTCGATTATCTTCCAAATTCTATTCTAACTTTTGTAAGTATTTTGTAAAGGATTTAGCAGAGGACTAGGTCTATAATACTAAGAAGAGTTTTACTTTTGATATTAACTTGAAATTGCTTTCACCTTATATTTATATCATTCAAAATTAGGATAAGTTTTTCCCCATACTAACCTAAAAATATAATTTTCAGCTCCCAGAGTCTTTTGAAAATATGTTTTAAAAATCAACTTTTATAAAAAATGAATTGCATTTAATACACATTTTATACATTAATATGTATCATGAACAAACACAGCAAGACATTACTGAATAACTAGCTGCTACACTTGATGGCTTCAATTGAAAGATGAAATTTGTTAAATTTTATCTTTGATTTTGGGTCTTCCTGTGATACATCTAGCAGCTTGAGTGTGCTAAGATGGTACCTGATTGAATATTAAAGATTCTAAACTCCACAGTCAAGGGCCATATTCTAAAAGTCAGAGTGTAAACTTTCTAACATAATTCATTAAAAGAAAACATAAGTTTATCTCAGCAAATTTGAGGCCAAACTAAATCAAAATTTTGTTGGCACTTGAGATTTATGTGAGAATATAGTACATTATAGCAAACTAATATATATCTGTACTCCAATAGTTGACGGTGCCTGCCGTCGAAGTCGAACAGTCCAAAGGGGAGGCGTGGAGGTGAATATATGTACAACTCACTCTGAGAGGATGCCCCACGTTGGGCGCCAGATGTAGTGTGCGGCACGTTTTCTTTGGGTGAAATGAGAGAACAAAAAACACAGACAACACAGACAGACAGACAATGGCCACAGCCCCGATGTGGCGCAGCACCTTTATTTTTATACTGTCTTTCTCCGACCTCAGCCAAGGGCTATACTCATCTTTCCCATCTCAGAGGGGTGGGGTGGGGGGCAGGCCAGAGCACCTTGTTGATTATCTTAGAAGCTGCCTGGTAAGCAGGGGAAGTGTTTTCACACATCCTCAAGGTCTCCCTATTTTCAGAGTGAGGAGTCTTGGCTCATCTGTGAGGACAAGATACGTTTTTGTGGGCAGATAACTTCCAAGGACTGCACCGGCTGTTCTCAAGCTTGTGCTTTCCCATGCTGTGTTCAGACATGGGGGAAGGTGCTTTCCCATTCTGCCTTCAGACATGTGAGAAGACAAAGGCCGTCCCCTACAAACAGTACAGATGATTGAAAAAGGAAACTATTTTCACCATTTGTTTCTTTAGAATCAGTTATATCAAAGGAAAAACTCACATTATAACAGAAAAGATGAATCTCATTGATATGAACTAAGAATGGACACAGAAAATGTCATTAATCACCTAAATGTGGTAATAAGAGACATGTTAAAACTAATCTTTGCATGTATGTATATATCTTTTCTGAAATTTTTCCTTAGTAATGAATAAAATGAGCCTATTTTCCAACTTTTTAAAAATTAGAAACAGTAAGAGTTAATATTTAGAAGCTATACTGAAGATATGTATATGTTTAGAAGCTATACTGAAGATATGTATATTTGCATTAAATATTTAATCATTGGATTTATTCTCAAAAGAACATTGTAAGGTTTCTTTACTTATGGAAGGAGATGCATTAAAAAAAAAATCTCCTCCCCCTAAGTAAAGACATTAAATGGCATATACAATCAAACACTTAAATATTTTCCAACCAGTTTATTATTTACTACCATTATCAAATCTGTAACTAAAGACAAGGATATGAATCAAAGCATAGCAATTTATTAAACTACAGTTATATATAGATATTTTCCATCAGTTCCAACAGATTAAAATGCCTAACACTGGCTTCTAGATTTCTTTCATACATTTAGTCATTTAAATACTAGCATGCAGTAGGTTAAAACTTTCTTTTTACATTAAAAATCACAGTAGAATTGACTTATAAAGCTCAGTAATTTGATTAAGAAATTAAACACATACCTACTACCCCAAAGGAAAAACTTGCTTTGAAAGTGGAAATATCAGTTTGAATCATTTAATAACAGTAAATACATAAAAAAGAATCAGAATTATGTTCCATTTTTTACTTTTTTGCTTATTGGAAATTGTAAATCATTCTCCACATAATGTCATTTAAGAAGCTATTTTAATATGTGTTGTTTAACTTTCAGTGTGTGAAGGGAAATCATGCTCTAAATTATTTTTCTTAATATGCTTACGGTGCTATGACATAATTAAGTTGGTTACTTTCTTTCTGTATAGTATATACTATACCACTTCTGGTTTTAAAATATGTATCTTTCAGGGATCAATCAGGGAAACAAAACCATCAGGAGATTAAGAGATTTATTTTTTTATATTGTCTTATGTGATTATTGGGACTAGCTGTGCAAGTCTGAAACTTGTAAGGAACGTCAGGAATGGTAAGCTGGGACTCTGTCAGCTGTAGTTTACAGGCAGAATTTCTTCTTCGGGAAAGCCTCAGTTCAGTTCTAATGCTTATCGGTGATGGAACAGGCCCATCTAGATTACCTAGAATAATCTCAATGTCAGTTCATTTGTACTTTAGTCATCTTTACAAAATACCTTCACAATACAATCTAGATTAGTATCGGGAAAATTGGGAGACTTTAGCTTTGCCAAGTTGACCCATAAAACTGGTGATCACAGTACCTCTCCTCAAGCTGTCACCCATACACATCTCTTTGATCCTTAATTAATCTTCAAATAGAGATAACAATGTAATATTTCCACTTAATATGATGCAACAACCCCACATTAACTCAAAGCATGTTAACTCTTTTCCTAGAAAAGGATGCAAAACCTTTGGATGATGTTTATTTCTCTCCTTTGATATCTTACAACTTAAATTTTGTGAAAAAAATGGATATTAATATATGCGGTACTTAATAAAAATGTTAAATTTATGTATGGATACATTTATTCTTAAGAATAAATACTCAATTATTACAGTTCTCATTTGACCAAGTGGCCATGAATGCAGCTGGTATTCATAATTACCTTCTTTCACTACCATTCCATATTTCCTTTGCCCTCAGTAAGCACTTCAGCTGGTCATGGATTTTTGCCTGGTGGGGTGAACTAAAAACATTAACCCAGAGAGTCTGGATCATTAGCAGTCCTGCATCAACTGCATTTTTGAAGTTGTTTTTGCTAAGAGATCTTCCGTAGTCTGGGTACAATTTATCTCCATTTTATAATAATAAGATAATTTCCCATTGGTTCTCATGACACATCATTTCGCAGAGTACAATACCTCCTTTTATTGACTGTTGATTTAGAGTCATGAGGAACCCAAAATGGCCAAGTGATAAACTTCAACTTCAATGAAATCATTATTGTCTCTCCTGGTGGAAGCATTTTTTCCTTTGCAACTTAACACTTCTAGACTACCAGAACCTGATGCTGTAGGAATGAGAAGTAAATATTTTTCTAGTGGATCAATATTAAATGGAGCCACCCCCATTGATACACTGATTCATGAAGATGCAGAGATGATATACCCCTGATGGAGTGCAGCAGTTACCATGGATTGCAAGCCCTCCTATCTAAAAGCAAAATACTTCTGGCGATTGTTACTAACAGATATAGAGGGAGGGAAAAAAATATGAATAAAACAAAAACAACAAAATACATTTGCCTGATTATTGCTCCATATAAGGTATCAGGGTATCTTAATTCACTCAAGCATCAAAACGGCATCTGAAAGAACAGTTGTAATTGGAATAAATGACTGATTAATTTTATGCCTATTTTAATTGGCTTGTGAAGAAAACAGATGGATGTGGACAAACAGGCAAGTTGAATGGGATGAGGGGCAAGGGGGGATACCAACCCCTGCATCTTCCAAGTTCTCAGTGGTGACACGAACCGCTGCAATCACTCCCAGAACGTGGCAACGCCTTAGGTTTACTATGTCTGTAGATAAATGCAGTTTGAGTAGCTTCTTTCTTGTCTTTAGTGCCATGATAGCCCTCACACCATGGGTCAAAGAGCCTGTGTCAAGATTCTGATAGCTGCTAAATATATTTTGTTCCAGTTATGCATGCTAGGAGAGGAAAAGTAACTACAGTCAGGTTCAGAGACCCCCTGGGCCCACTGACACAGATTTAAAACTCTTTAGTCACCTAACTTCCCAAAGCCTCTACTAGGATGGATAGGCTCCAACTCAACTTTTCAGTTTCCAGGAATTAGTGCCAGTTCGGAGCCAGTATCTAATAATCTTAGAAAAACCCTTCTTCCTAATGCACAGTCACCCTGGTAAGTTTCCATGGTTCCTATGGAGAAGTCTGAGAGATAGGTTAACAGTATAAATTTTGACAGGTTAGCAGGGTTAATTTTCAAGGGGACACAGCCTCTCTTTCATTTAAAGGGTGGTGTTTCTGCAAACTTTTTCAAGTCTGAAAACTGATTTAAGAGCCAAGACTCTGTTTTGATGATTAAAGTTATATTTCTACACAACTGAACTCTTTCACAAATATAAATCACATATTTAGTACACTGCCCTATTTTTCTAGTGATGCCATGATCAACTAGTCATCTGTTTTGACTCCATTGTCCATTATGATAACCACACCCTCCTTATCTTTGGAGATTAAATGCTACCATTTGGCCCTGCTACTGCAGGATCCAATTTCCCACCAACCTCCCACTGAATTTAGAGATCCCAGTGTTAGGGTAGCAATTCTCATTGTAATGTCTGACCTACAGAAAGAGTGACCATAGAGCATCCCAAGGATGGTCGGGCTTCCCTTATCATCCTTGTAAGGTGTGCATTTTGGATCTCACTGAGGTGGGTGAACAATTCTTACAAGATAAATCCACTCCAATACTCGAACCTACTTAAGTCTCTTTTATATATTTTTCTCTATAGTATAAAAGTTCTGGCATTTGAACTTAACAGTAGACCACTTTTGGGTCCCTGTTTTGGCAGACCACAAAATGGTTACAGCTCTTTCTAAACCTTTAAGCTAAAACCCTGAATCTAGAATCTGTTAGGAGGCACAAATTAATAAGCTTGGCCTGATCCAAGTTTATATTCCTTCTACCATGATCCCACACCCTTATTATTTCCCATACATATTCCTCAGATTGTGTTTCTATAAGTTAGAAAACATGCAGTTCTTTTGATATGTAGCACAACTCTGTTTAGGTCACACCTTGTTTCTCACCTTTTGTTACCTATGGGACTTGTTATTGGTTTAGAAACAAAGGGGGATGGTTGCAGTAGGTCCTGAAGAGGATTAGATGTTCCTTGCAAGGCAACTAAGTCAGTGGAGACCATAACAGGTTCTTTGGGCAATGAAAGGCTAAACCACGGCCTGTGGTGGAAGAGCCATTTCTACAGGCAAAGATGACTTGGTAGAATCTAGATGTCAATGTCGCTAGGTTCATCAGATCTACACATATTTTCCCATTCCATTTTCAGGTTGCATTTTTCTCCTCAAAAATTCCTTAAACTTAAAAATTTCATTGCTACATTGGGAATTCAATTTGTGTTATAATTTAGCACTCACAGAATTTGACTTTCAGAAAGCTTGGCCCTGAGACTACTGAACACAGGGTTTATGATGGGGCATATATACAAGATAACAGGTTATTTATGTGAAGTTAATCTGAGAATTTGAAGCACTGAAATCATCCCTTCTTTCCTCATTTTCTCCAGGTAAGTTAAAAGCAACAGGCGAATTCCACTATAGTCTTTAGTTTGACTAAAATGTTACAAGTATAATATAGTGTTTGAGGTCCTGTTGAGTAGATACAGGTATTTGATTAGGAATATCCAATGCCTTGTGGCTATGGCCACACCATACCATGAAATACCATGATGTTCTCTTTACTCCTGAGACTGCAGTCTTTAGTGACTTTATATCTGATCTGATTTATGAACAAATTTTAGAAGATCCAGAACCAATTCAGAAATCTCATTCTTAACATTCTTTCCTCCAGAATCATTGCTGACAACAAAGCCAGCATCAGTAAGTGTTCAATCAGAAGAAAAGAACCAGCAGGAAATATACATTAAGGAGTTTAATTCAAATACCTGGCTAAAACAATTGTGTGATCTGGCTATGTAAGTCTGAGATACTTAAGGCAGGCTATCAGGAAAGGCAAACAAATGCTGTGTATGAACTGAAACTGCTATGAAGAGGAAGAATTTATTCTTCATCATAGAATTCTCAGCTCTGCTCATAAGACCTCTCAACTAACAAAATCAGGTCTACATTATGAGCAATAAGTTCTCTTACTGAGATTCAACTAAATATAGTTTAATCACATCTACAAATTACCTTAATGTGAACATCAACTTTATGATTAGTTGAAAAACTGGAAACTGTAGCCTATAAAACTGACAGAGAAAGATGGCCATCACAGTTACATCTTAGTATTTCTTTCTAGAAAATAAAATTATTAAATCAGAGGGAAGGATTTGCCTACTTTGCATACTCACCTATTTTTTAAATTTTAGAAATGTTCTTGAGTTGCACAGTTTTAAGAGTTAGAATATACTATTACATCAGACTTATCATGTATATCATGTCAAATTCCCTTAGTACATATTTGATTCTAACCATGTTTTGGCAACCACCTTTGCAGGTAAACATTGGCAGTCCTTGCTTCAATACCACCATGTCATTCTAGAATTCTATCCCGTACCTTCCATAACATTGTGAAGTATGAATCTTGTAGTAAGACACTGGGTCCATAAGCATTTAAAAACCCTAGAGAGTGAGGAAGTTGCACTCCATGCGATAACCCTTGGCCGGTGAGGAAAAGTAAAGAACCAGTAAAGATATCCTTCCTTGATTGTGGTGTTAGATTTTTAGGTGTTACCATATATATAACTCTTCAAGTGATCTCAGAAGGACAAGCCCTAGTGAACTACAGAAGAAATGAGGTCAATTATAACTTTTTATTTATTTTATTTTTCTCTTTTCCAGTTTACTTTTCTTTGTTAGGTGATTTTCACGCAAAATGTATACACTCAAGTCTTGTCCCAAGCTCTGCTTTCTAGGAAAAGCCAAAGCTAATGCACCAGGAGTGGCCCTAGAAAGTTCTTCAGAATGGGAATGCTAGAATATTACCTCTATCTCTGGTCAAACAGTAAAAAGTATCCATTGATGCTGGTGTATGGGGTGATAAGAACCCTTGGAGTACTTGAATATAAGTATTGCAATTATGGATATGTTTTCATGAGGGACAATGTGAAGCATTGATAGATGTAGAACAGTGGCACTTGAATGGAATCTAGCTGTAATTAGACCAGGGGAATAATGAAAGTCCAGCCTAAGTGCCAAACACATTGACTTTTTACAGCTGTGGTTATTTCCCACAATGAACTACATTATTCAGATGGAAAAATAGTTAATAGCAGGCAGAACACTCAAAGAGATTCCGTGGCCTGTGGACTTTTAGCCATTATATTAGAAAGATCCAAATCTGGAACTAGCCCCTCCATATCACTTGTTAACAAAATATAGAATTCTAAATAATATGTAAGTCAAGAAAATCCACAAGAAAAAAATGTATGACATTTCAAAAAAAATATATCTGAGACTATAGTTTGCCCTCTGAGCTTTTAGTTAAATCTATAAGAAAAGGAATACATCATTATGTGATATATTCTTCATATCCAGTGTTGAGGGGAAAACCAAATCAAACTAAAATATGAGGATATTTAGTAATAACAAAGGTAACAAGAAAGTTAATGGAGTGGAGAAAATCAACAAAGGGGTGTTTTAATTGATGACCCTACAGCAAGATTAATAACAAAAAAAAGTGAGAAAATAGAAATCACATAATCACATCGCAGGACAAAGCATTATATCTAGAGACGCAGAGGCATTAAAAAAATAATGGGTAGTAAGAACAGCTTTACCTCAATACAGGTAAAAATTGGATAAATACAAAACCACAATTAAATAAGACTGAAGATTACAGATTTAGTCTGATTCATATTAAACAACTCAATCTATTGTTGAAGATAATTTTCCTCAAAAAAACCCTAAACAACTTCATAGCTTCATTAGTAAAATATTTGAAACATTTAATGAATAACCACCAAATTCATATAAACCAATAATAGAACTAGAGAAAATATTCTGGTCCCAATATTTTTGAGACCAGACTTTTTAATGAGACATTTCTTAATAAAAAAGTCTAACAAGGACAACACAGGAAAGGAACATTATTTCTTGAACACAGATGCAAAAATGTAAAACAAAACATTGTAAAATAAAATCCAACAATATATAATATAAATCAAGGCCAGATTTTTCATACCAGAAATATCTATGTAAAACAATATTCAAAACCCAATGTCACAATACTAGAAGCAGAAAAATCATAACAGTCATTACCACCCAGATATATTACAGTAAAAATGCTGAGAGCCAAAGACATTGAAACTTTGAAAGAACTATTGAGAATGTATAAAAGAAACCCAGTGAAATTGACAGCTGACTACCCAACAGAGAAAATGGAAACAGTGCAAAAACGGTCACTGTGCTTAATCAGTCAACCAAGAATAGTATAATCCACAAAACTGTCTTTCAAAAATGGAAAGCAACAGGATTCTAGTCTCAGCCCCGACATGAAAGAGCTTGGAAATTTTTTATCCCATCCAACAAGAAAAAAACCTGAACAAACTGAGAACTTTTCCTGGATCCATGTGAGAAGGAATATCATAGGCCAAATTGACACTCTTAAATCTGGAAAGGCCAGCAAATATATAAAATCATATATAAAACTTACCTGGAGCAGAAGTTGCTGAAGCCATAAATGAGCAGAAACACATAAATGGTAATATTGATAAACTGCTGGAGGATGTGTATGAAATAGAGTAAGACATTCATGAAGTTTGTAGTCTTAGGGGAACCCCATGTTTTTGTGGGTTTTATATCTTAACAATCACACAAGTTTCTCAGAAATCAAGATACAAGAAAAAAAACTTACCTTACACCTCTGGCAGAAGAGAGGAAAGTATTCATTTGAAGTATGCTGAACCCTCTCCATAATAAAGCCTACTTACCATAAGGAAAGAGCCTTACTTTAACTCATGGAAGGGAATTTCTCTAACTCCAGATCCTTCCAGCCTTCCTTTCTCACCTGTGGGATGGGAGAAAATGAAGAAATGCTTATAAAGATTGCAGTCAAGGGATACATGCTCACTAAAAGTTGATGATGATATCACAATTTCTTTCCTCTCCCACTCCTCACCACTGCTTCACCAAGGCTCAGGTAGGTAACTGAAAGTGCTGCACAGCTCAGCTTCTCTTTAACAGGTCTTATGGAAAACAAGAGAAACCAGGGAAGATAAAAGCAAGAACACCTGAAAATGCTAAAGCACCCTTGAACTTAAAGCTATAGCAAATATTAAAAACAGCTCAATCTAACCATACTAACATCAAATCACACATGAAATTTATTTACATCAGTTCTTATTACCTAATATTGTGGGTTGAACTGTAGTCCCCAAAATATGTTTAATTTCTCATTCCTGGCACCTGTGAATATGACCTCATTTATAGATAGGGTCTCTATAGATATAATCAAGTTAACATGAGGTCATACTGGACTACAGTAGGCCCTAATCCCATCACTGGTGTCCTTATAAGAAGAGAGGAATTTGAACACAGAGACATACTGTCTTGCCTGAAGGTTTCAGCCCCAGGCAGGTTCACTATGGATTCAATAAGACCAGGAAATTACAATGGAAAGTTCTTGGGGGTAAAAGGGCTTATACCTGGTTTTATTCTCACAACAGTTAAGTCAAGCACTAGGATCACATCAGTATCCAGCAATCTGCAGGTCCATAACTCATCTCCATTTCTGAATCTGCCTAGAGTACCGGGCAGAGCTCTCTATACAGGGACTCAGTCAATAATAGCTCATTGCTAACAGGTGAGGATGAATTAGCCTAGCAGTAGGCCAATTACATCACCAAGTAGTTTAGGTTCAGGTGAGGATTCTGGCCACAGGAACTTTAATTTTTCCCTTACACACACAGATGGAAGTAGATACTACAGTGATGAATCTGCAAGTCAAAGAATACCAATGATTTCTGGCAATAACAAGAATAAGACAGAAAGGATACTCCCCTAGGCCCTTTAAAGAGAGAATTGCCTTTCCAACGATTTTATTTTGGACTTGTAGCTTTCAAAACTATGAGATAATGCATAAATTTTTGTTATTTAAAGCCACTTAGACTGTGGTGTTTTGTTATGGCAGATGCAGGATACTAATAAAATACAAATACTAATACAATACAGAATGAGAGTGAGGTGCTGCCATAACAAATAAAAATTTTTGAAGTGATTCACAGTTGTGTAATGAATAGAGTCTGGAAGTGTTTTGAGGTTTCAAGAAATAGAAACTTTCAATAATAGAAAATTTCAATTAAAGAAACTTTAAATTTTCTGCAAAAGAGGCAGAATAGTCTTTCATTGAAATAAGAAGAAAAACAAAGTTGGAGCAATGACACTATCCGATACCAAAAGTCCCCATAAAGTAAAAATAAGGCAGTGTGGTATTGGCAAAAAATGGACGCCTAACTTAATGGAAAAGAATAGAGAGCCTAGAAATAGATCCATGCAAATATATTCTACCAATTTTTGACTAAAGTACAAAGACATTTTAGTGGAGAAATAATCTATTCATCAAGTGGTACTAGAAAAATTGAATATTCAAATATAAAAAAGTTAATCTTTACAAAGAAATTACAAATCACATAAAAATTAACTCATGGATAATAAACACAAATGGAAAATGGAAAAATATCAGACTTCTAGAAGAAAACATAGGAGGCAATCTAGTCAACCTTAGGTTTGCCAGCAAATTTTGAGATGTTAAATATGACATCAAAATCATAATTTATGAAAGGAATAAAAACAAGAAAGCTGGACTTTATTAATTTAGAATATTCTACTCTATGAAAAACACTATTAAGGGAATGAAAAGCAGACCACAAAAAAGGGAAAAATTACAAACCTGTATCTGATAAAAGACTTGTATCCAAAACATATTAAGAACCTTTAAAACTCAAAATAAGAAAATAAAATGGCCTAATCGTAAAAGGGTTAGGAGGTAAGAGGGTAAGGAAGCTCTGAAAAAATACTTAGGCAAGAAAATATACAGATAAAAATGATACTAAAAATAAGTTATTATTAGGGAACTGCAAAGTCAAACAACTATGAGATGTTGCTGTACACCTGTTAGTATACCTGCAATGATAAAAAGATAAATCTGACATTACCAAATTCTGGAAAAGATATGGAATGGCATGAATACTCTCATTGCTGCAAGAATGAAAAAACTTTAGTCACTTTAGAAAACAATTTGGCAGTTTCTTAAGAAAATAAACAGTGTCACCATATCACCCAGCAATTGTACTGCTAGATATTTGCACAACTGATTTCAAAATTTATTTCCACAAAAAGCACATACACAAATGTTTGTAGTAGATTTATTAATAATCAAAACAGCCAAGGTGTTCTTCAATATGAATAAACTGTGGCACACTCATACAATGGTATATTTTCAGTGATATAAATGAAATGGCTTATCAAGCCATGGAAATACATGGATAAACCTTAACCATCTACTTCTAAGTAAAAAGAGCCAGTTTTAAAAGTCTACCTATTGTATAATTCCAAATAAATATCATTTGAAATAGCAAAACTATCTGTGGGTAAAATGAGAGTTCCTGTGGCCAGGATTCTCACCTGGCCCTGGTTGACTAGCAATACATGGCTGTTGACTCTGTATAAAGAGCTCCACCCAGTGCTCTGGGCACAATACGGTGGCAGGGCTGCAAGGCTGCAGGAGAGCAGAGCAGAGATTGGAGTGGTGGCAGTGCCGAGGACAGTGGCCCAGAGGATGGCTGTGTGGGACGGCTGTGCAGAACAACTGTGCAGAGAGGCCCAGAGGATGGCTGTGCGGGACAGCTGTGTGGACAGAGGGGCCCAGAGGCAGAGATGGGCTTGCTACATGCAGACTTGCTCTGAGTGAATGGGATTCTAGTGACTGACCTGTCACCTGGAAAGAAAGTTGGGTATAACCCTTTCACCCCAAGAACGTTTTGCTGTCATTTTCTTTGGTCACATCGAATCCATAGAGAACTTGCCTGGGGCTGAAACCCATTGGTTAGACACTTTGCATTCCAGAGATCCTGAAGTTTTTACAATTCTAAAGGTTAAAATTATGTTTCTTTCAAATATGAGCCTTATTTATTACAATTGAAAATGCTTCCACATAGTGAGTGTCTTGCTGATGGGTTTCAGCCTTGGGCAAGCTCACTATGGATTCAATGAGATGGAGGAATGACACTGGAATGTTTTTGGGGTAAAATGGTTTATCACCCAGCTTTATTCTCCTGGTGATGGCAGGCCAAGTGCTAGAATCCTGACCAAGTCAGAGCAAGTCTGCATGCAGCAAGCCTATCTCTCTTCTGGGCTTCTCTGCCCCTGCAGCCATCTCAGATTCTGTCCTCAACGCTACCACCACTCCAGCTTCTGATTGCCTGCAGCTGTGCAGCCCAGCGCCCTGGACAGAGCTGTTTATATAGAGTCAATAATACTGTGTACATGTGTGTAGTGAGCAAGCAGACCAGGGTCAGGTGAAAATCCTGTAACTTTCATTTTCTCTACAAGGAGTAAAATATTTTCTCAGGAAGAGGGTATTTGGGCTTGAAATAAAAGAGTATATCACTTGAATTGTTTCAAGTGCATATGGGAAAAATGACCTGAAAGTAGTTAGTTTTCTGGCATCAGGAAGAATACAAAGTAACCTAACTATATGGCATGGACTTCCAAGCACTCTTATCTCCCCTTTTTCAGGATGAATATATAAGTCACCAGTTTGTAAACATACTGAAGTGACTTGTATAGCAAAATCCTTTGTACAGAAAAAAAAACCCATGTGTCTTGCCAATGGGTTTTAGCCCCAGGCAAATTTACTATGGATTCAATGTAACCAAAGAAATTGACAGCAAAATGTTCTTTGGGGTGAAAGGGTTTATTACCCGGCTTGTTCTCCAGGTGACAGGCCGAGCACTAGCATCTCTGCCCATACCCAGAGCACTGGGCCGAGCTCTCTGTATAGTGCAATAATAGCTTATTGCCTACAGGTGTGGAAGCGATAGCCTAGCAACAGACCAGTTACATCATCAGGTGCTTTAAGTTCACTGAGGATCCTGGCCATAGAAACCCAACTTCCCCACACTCCAGCCCACCAGGATTCTCCTCTTACCATCTACACATTTTCAATCTTCCATGATGGTCCCTGTGTGAGAAAGCTGCAGCACTGTAACCAGATTCCACAATAGCAATAGAGGATAACAACTTAGAGATAACAAAAACTAAGATACAAGATTTTGTCACAGGTAACAAAAATTATAATAATCCTCAAGCCAGAGGAGGTTCCCAATCCACAAAGACTTTGGGGTGATAAGACAGGTTTTAATGACACTAACATAGGCAAATCTTGTCCATCAGGTAGGATGCATACAAGAGAGTGGTCCTGTGATAGGACAGTAGCAGGAAGGGGGTCCCTTCCAGGTCTAGTATACCATACTTTTACTCCCTTCCCCATGGGGGTTACTGAAGGGTCTATATATAGTGCTACTGGAGGTGCATGCACTGGCCATAATGATAAAACAAAACTCCCCGGTAAGATGCTCCTACCTTCTGGCCATTCAGGATATACTACTGTGACCTTTGGCGGCCACTCTGCTGTTATTCCAGGAATACACAGGAGGCCAGCTTCCAGGCCTTGTCCTCAAGGTGCCAGGACAGCCAGCCATCATTGGTCCATGTGTTGAAAGGTCCAAGGCCACGTCCGCTCAATGGAGTCTCTGGGGTTCAGTGCAGTTGGTGCTGGCAGCAAGATATTATTCTGGTGATTGAACCTCAGCTTCAGTGACTCCTCTTTGGTTTGTACTTGCAGTTGTATAGGGGAGGCAGCCATATGTGTTAACACGTCTACAGGGCTCAGGGCTCCCTTTCAGGGTCTATCGTTCAAATGCCGTAGCACAGTCCATAAGCAGACTGACCATCCCAGACTATTGGTATCTGACTTTAGTCCAGATTTTAGCAAACCATTGTGCCTCTCTATCATGCCTGCTGCGGTAGGATTGTATGGAACATGAAACTCCCATTTGATTCCTAGCTGTCGCACCCATTCTTGCAGTGTATGTCCAGTAAAATGGGTGTCCTGATCACTCTCAATTACATGTGGTCGGCCATAGGGAGCAAAGAGACGTTCCAGGCCTCTTTTGGTCGCCTGCTGGTCTGCACAATGGGTAGGAAAAGCAATCAGAAGTCCAGTAGCTGTGTCCAAACAAGTCATAGCATAAAGACATCCTTCTGACGCAAGTAGAGGCCCAATGTAGTCTATCTGCCATCTGATGAGGGGTATAGGACCCTTAGCTATTATGCCATGTTGTTGTGGAACTTGGTGTAAGTCCCTTTTGGAGCACATGACACACTCCTGCAAGGATGTAATAACTTCTTCAAAGGTCAAATGCAAGCCCTACCAATGGGTTACAGCCCATATTGTCTTTTGCCCTGCATGCAACAAATGCTGATGTAACCATTGGGCTACATCAGAGGCAGGCTTTCCGTCTAACCAGTGTATCTGGGCCAATTTATCTGCTTCATCATTTCCTGGGGATGCCAGTGGCAAATTACCTGTCACATGGTATACTGTAATTATTTTAGTCTGACCACAGGCCCATGAGTCTTGGCACAATTCTTGCCCCCAAAGGGGACGGTGACCAACCAGTTGGCACGGTACCAGGTTGGTAGCCACAGGGTCAAGCCCTGATAGACAGCCCAGCTGTCAGTGCAGACAACTATAGGGGAGAGCTCCTGGCTGATCACAAGCCACACAGACCACAACTCTGCCCATTGGCTGCTCTTCCTCTCACCATTTTCCATCCATATTGTCTCAGTCTTAGGATGGAAAGCTATGGCCCTCCATTTTGGGGACTGCCCAAGGCTGGAGCCATCTGTGTACCATGCATCTTCAGGTATAGGGGCTCTTCCTTCCTGCTAGGGACTCTTTGCTACTAGTGGTTCAAAAGCAAGTTCTTCCTTCTTTTCACTACTATATGTCACTGGCCCCAATAAGCGTTGGAGTTCTTCCTTCACTCAATGAGCTACTGGAGAGGGCACTACACTGCTGTACGTAGGCACCACACTTGGCTAGTGTGGGTGTTTGTGCCACACTACTCCTTGGCTTTTGGGTCCAGTGTCATACCCTCCCCAAGATGGGATAGGTAGCTATTACCTTTATCAGTGCCATTCCAGCGATGGGTCCAGTAGGCAGCAAAGCGTGATACACGGTGGCCAGTTGTTTTCTATCAAAATGTATCATACCTCTGCCCCTTTCCAGAGTTGTGATCAGAATTCAACAGGTTGGCGAGTTTGTTCAAGCTGCTGCTAGAGACCCCAGCCATAACGGTCTTCAGTCAGAAGAACAGCCAGCTCACAGGGCCTTGATGGGTCTATCACACTCAAGACCTGCAAGGCTTTGACTACCTGTTTTGCTGTAGTGAAGGCAGATGCATATGTCTCATCCTAGCCCCACCTGATGCCCTTTCATACCAACTGGTATGAGGGCTTCAGAATTTGTGCCAAGTGCAGGATAAACACTCTCCAGTAGCCCTGAAGACCCAAAAACTCCTGTGGCAATGCTACAGTTGTAGAGGTAGCAAAGGCCTGAACTTTATCTATAACTGCTTCTGGCATAACTTTGGTCTTACCTGACCAGACGACCCCCAAGAATTTGACAGACAAACCAGGTCCCTGAACCTTGGTACTGTTCACAGCCCATCCTTTCTCCTGTAGATGTGCCAGCAGTCTAGGTGCTGTACCTTTTAGATCTGAAAGAGAATTGGACATGAGCATGACATCATCAAAATAATGGTACAGCTTCCATTTTCTCCCATGTAGCCAAGTCCTGGGGTACAAGTCCATGACAGATGGTGGGGTTGTGGAGGTATCCCTGTGGAAGGACAGTGAAAGTCCATTGCCATCCTTCCCATGTGAAGGCAAACTGTTCCTGACTTTCCTGCTCAATGTCAATGGAACAGAAGGCATTAGCAAGATCTACCACATAATGGTATGTTCCTAGTTCATGGCTGAGGGTGTCCATCAAGCCTGCAATAGAGGGGACAGCAGCATGCATAGGGGGTATGACTTTCTTCAGCTCTGTGTAATCCACCGTCGTACTCCAGGGGCCTTCTGGCTTTTTTACTGGCCACACTGGGGAATTGAAAGGACTATGGGTGGGCTTTAAAATACCCATCTTTTCCAACTCCTGGAGAGTTTCTCCAGTCACTTTATGCCCTCCAGGCAGTTTGTATTGTTTGGTATTACTCACCCATTGAGGCACAGGCAAAGCTACAGGTGGGTGCTCAGCAAGTCCCCTCAGAACTGCCTTCACCACACATACTCTCAGTCTGAACTCACCTGCAGTGGTCTGTAACCGCAGACCCTGCAGGATATCAGTCCCCAAAATATACTCAGGGATAGGAGATATATACAAAGTACTCTCTTGGGGGTAGATGCCTTATTCCCAAAGGGATTTAGGCTTTTTTCACTCTGATAGCCTTCCCCCCATATCCATCTATGATAGTTGGGGTCCCGGGGAACCACTCAGGGTTACCATGAATCAGTGAACATTCAGCCCCTGTGTCCACTAGAGCCAGGACACATTGTATATTCACTGGGGCTCAGTGGATAGCTATTTCAATATGTGGCCTTTGGTTCTCCCCTGGTCCCTCAGGGAAGATACCTTGACCTTCCCCTCAGTCAAACCGTGTTTCCCAATCACCTGCCTGGGTGGGTCAAGTGAGGTTGACTCACTGTCCAACAGGAAGTCTTGCAAACACACAGGCCAGACTTGTGGCTCTGTCTCTTTGTTCTTAATGGCTGGAATTGCTGCTCTGGTTTCAGTTGTTGCCGTAGCTCTAGTAAGATCCTATTTGACTTCCCATCTAATTTCCTTCCATCAGCTCCTGCCCATGTAAAATCAACCCACGTCTGGGTCCTCATAACCTTCATGGGGCCCTTTAAATTTTTCTTGTGAGTAGCAGATCTTACTTCTTTCTGGGTTCTCATTGTTTCAGCATCTCCTAAATCTGCTATTGTATGTGTCACCTTGCTTATGGGATGCCTTAAGTGAGGGGAAAGAATGGCCACTAGAGACCCAAAGAGGATGTGGGAGCCATCTGAAGCACAATATTTATCATCCCAGTAGTGAAAGTCTCTTCATCTGGGCTATAATTCTCCAGACTATAGATGGCATTTCTTATGCCTAGCTCTTGTAATAACTGTTAGAGCTCAGCATACGTCTGCCATCTAACAGGAGAGATTGGTAGATCACCTGGATTGGGCCACACAGCACAAAGTGCAGCCATAAGCCAATCAAGGAGGGAGTGACTCCCTGGGGTTTGATGTGCATTTTGTAATCTCTGCCTCAAGGCGGGCTGCACTGTCAGGGATGTCAGCTTTCCCATCTCTGATTCCAACAGAATGATTCCATTCATCCCTAAGTCCCACAGACGCAAGAGCCAAGCTGATATTGATTCTGAGGGCTTCTGCCTAAACTGGGAGCCCAAATCCACCAGCTCAGCCTGAGTATAGGGGTGGAGCCTAGAGTGCTCCACAACCTGGGGATGGGGCTGCTCCTCTCCTTGGGGAACTTTCAGCTTCTGTGTCTTTATTTTCTTTACAACCACTGGGCGTGCTTTCAATACAGAAAGGGTAGGTAACTCCAGCACCACCCCTTCATCCTTCCCCAGCTTCTCCATTTCTTGGGCTGATGGCACCTGTCTCTCCCCTTCCCCAAGTGTCTCCTCTGCTGTAACCTTTACCTTTTCTACTGTGCCTCACAGCAATGCTAGTTCAGTCTTCAGAAGCTCTCTTACCTTCACCTCTATGTTTCACAGCTGACGTTTTCATGCCACCTTTGCCTGTGCTTCCCTCAGGAGTTTGTATTTTTCCTTGATGACCTTTTCTCCTTCAGAACACCTGTCTCATTCTGTAAGGAATTGTTTACCTCTTCAATGGCACTTTGCTGTTGGCATTCTCGTGCTGCCTCCTCTTGTATCAATGCCATTTCCTTCTTCAGAGAATCCACAGAAGTTTGCAACTCATGTTCTCATGCCATCATTTCTTGGGTCTCTTCTGGAGATCATTTTAGTACTGTGAGAAGCAGCCAACCCACAGTCCCTGCTTCCTCACGGACACTTTGTTTCTCAAAAGACCTACTTACTATACCAAGAACCACCCCTACTGCCTCAGGTGTCACCTCCACTTGCCTCCAGTCCTGGGGTGGGGCCCAGCCCTCTAGGAGGCAGGCCATCTCAGACCACATACCCAATGGGGGATGATCCACTGTCTCCCCATTCACATGGGCAGCCTGCTGAAGTACCCCTCTCATAAGGGCAGCCTGTTTTTTTTCCTTGGTCAACAATGAACCCTGCTGACTTTCACCAATTGTCCTGCCAATGGGTTTCAGCCCCAGGCAAGTTCACTATTGATTCAATGTAACCAAATAAATTGATAGCAAAACATTCTTTGGGGGTGAAAGGGTTTATTACCCAGCTTGTTCTCACAGCAGTAGGTTGAACACTAGCATCTCTGCCTCCATCCAGAGCACTGGGCTGAGTTCTCTATATAGCACAATAATAGCTTATTGCCTAAAGGTGTGGAAGCTGTAGCCTAGCAACAAGCCAGTTACATCTTCAGGTGGTTTAAGTTCAGTGAGGATCCTGGCCATAGGAATCCCAATTTCCCCATACCATGTCTATTCCCTAACATTTTCCTACTGAAATCCAATACCTTCCACACTCACTACCAGACAATCTTCCCCCTGTGTTTATCTGCATTTACTAGTTGAACATTTTGTTTTTCATGTAATATCACCATCACCTGGCGTTTTTTGTTTTGCAAGACTGTACTTTGCTGGTGCTATTTTTCTGTTTCTCAAACTCATAGACATATTTCTTCTTTTCTCCAATGTATTTTATTAGACACTTATGATTTTTTTCCATTTCCAACAGGAAACGGGAAGAAAAGAAGCAAGCCTAAATTAAACCATTCCACATTTTACATCCTATACTCAATCAGATAACTATACTCACTTATACAGCCAATTTCTTCATTTGATGAAAACAATTGTTGTGCCTATATTTTATCACCATTTGCCCCACTATAACTCCCATCTTATTCTCCCAAAATATATTTCTCCAGGATCAATAGTGACTTATGTGACACTGGATGCTATAGCAATTTATATTGTCAAACATTGTCTCTTTGAAACTCTTATATATTTTGGTTCTTTTGATTCCATCCTCTTATTTTATGTCACTGGCCTCTTCCTCATCTCCTATTTTTATTTTAATTATTTTTTAATTCCTTCAAATCTTGTTTGTGAACATGATTGTCCTTATTTTAATTTTTTCCACAATACCATTGTGTCAATGAATTCAGTTGTCCCTTTTATCAGATTTATCTCACATTAACATTTCGAGTCCAGCTCGACTCTTCCTATGTATGTATCTGTATTTCTCTATGACATCTTCCTTTTAAGTCTCAATTCACCTTAAAACTAATAATAAATAAAAATAAAAATAAATTTGAAATAAAACTCATTAACTCTCCTTCACCAATTTTGTACTTTAGTAGGCCTCCTTATTTTAATACATAACACCATCATAAATATTTGAATTTGGGAAAACAATTCAGCATTTGCCTATCTCTTTCTACCCTTATTCAAGCCATAAGCATTTCTTGGTCATTTTATTACCTTTAATCTGTCAGCTTTTCTTCTCTCCTACCTGGCAATGTCCAGCTACAATAATCCTTAGTTTGAAATAGTTTGTACCCACATGATGGGATAATTCAGTCTGTCTTATACATACAAGATAGCCCTAGCTAAGCTATTTCCTATGTATCAAATACAGTCTGCTTATCAAAATTCAGATCTGATTATATTTCCCTCAGCTTAAAATACCTTAATTATTTCCTTTGTCCTTACATAAAAAGAAAAATGTATTAAAATAGAATACCAAAGTAGATTTCTGACCCTACTAACCTATCTAAACATGCTCCCATCCCATCTTGATCTTCTTGCTCTAGATATACTAAATTTGTTTCATCTCCTTGTATATTTCATGTTCTCTCTAGCACAGGGCCTTTACACACACTCTCTTCTCAGCCTACAAATCTCCCCCTCATTCTGCCATTTGCCATGTTAATTCTTATTATATCTTCAGTCTCATCCGTATCATTTCATTAGAGAGTCCTCTGCTGATTTCCCTAAATATAAATTTTCTTCATAATCCCAAGAGCCTTTCTGTTTAGCACTCTATAAACAAGTTCTGGTTTTATATTTATTTGTGCCATTCTTTAATTAATATCTGTCCCTCAGTAGATTCTATGCTAGATTAGGTTTTAGAATATCAGTAGATTTCTATGCCTAAAACTATGTCTTGTCTTTTCTTTTTCTCTTTCATTATTGTATTCCCAGTTTCTAGAAAGAACCTGACAGATAGAAGGTATTCCTAAATATTTATTTTGAAAATAAATTAGTAAGCGAGCAAATCGACATGAGTTACATGATTCTCACTACATTTCTTATTATTCTCATAGATGTTATTATGCCATATGATTTTTATGATATTCTCATATTATACAATGTGATATGGCTTTGTGTTTTGGAAAATAAAGTACCTGTATCAAACTGTCTTATTTATTAATAATATTTTAATACTAAATATGACCCATGCCAACTTTACAGGAATTTAGGGGTATAGATATAAAAGCTCTACATGTGCAGTTAGATTTCAAGGTGAATAGAATAATTATTCTTCAGTTTTTCCAGAAATAGAGCTCTATCCTGGAACCACACACTCCATATTGGTTTAGTAAGGGGAACCATTACTTCCACACTAATTCATACCTAGAGGTTTACTCAGTTAAAATCCTTTCTGCATAATATATATCTTTCCAGTATTAATAATCAACACTAGGTAGAAAACATAAAGGTCAAAAGGTCAAAAGAAACTCCATAATTGACAGTATTGCTAGTCATTAAAAGACATCTGGGACATTAGTCAGTAGGACTAGCCTCAGAATAAATTAGTCAATTAACAAGGGATGTGGTTATTCAGGGAATTGCATGAGAGGATAAAAAATACCTGGAAGTTTTAATGATTAAATTTTCCCCAAGTAAAACTTCTGCTGAACAATCATTAAAAGTATTCTCTAACATTCTCACATTTTTTACAGTTCCTCACAGTGATTCAAATGTGAATAATCACATTTCCAAAATGGTATGTAATGGTATCTATAAGAGAGACTGCTGGGGTAGTTATGCCTGAGAAGATATAGGTGACATTTTAAGGTTCCTTCAAGGAGCAGGCTTTTTTTAATTAAAATGCATTCCACTTTATATTCTAGTACTGGTCAAATCCAACATTTAATAAATGTGTATTATACCCTAGACATTCTCTTAGGAGCTATCCTGTTTAATAACACTTTTATCCTATTCATAATCCACAAAAAGGAAACTGAGACTCAGTGGAGTGGAATGCAAGCATGAGTTTTCGTAACCAAGATGGGGCTGAGCCAAAGTATAACTGACTGACGTGAAACACTAGGTACATTTCATTATGCTATATGATCCCTAGAATGCCAACGCATTTTTCCACTTAGTGAAAAGATAAAATGTTAATACCCGCATGATTTTATCTCTGTTCTACCCTATACATAATAACTAATAAAACTGCTTACGTTTTGAATTATTCTCTGTCACAATGTTACCACTTAACCTGAGAAGAACACACTCATTTACATTCCAAGGGCAGTTTGTGATTTGAATTAAACATAAGTGTACCCAAGAAAGGCATCCCATGATGTTTTCCAGGAAGTTAGCTTCTAAGCTCTTATTAACTAATATATTTTCTTGGCAGATAAATGGTAAACTAAAATGCATTGTGCTGTCCCTAGAAAGAAGCTGAACTGAGTCCTATTCTGCATCCTGGTCTCAGCTACAGCAATAACTTATTGTATAACCTTGGATAAGTTGTCATTTCATGTTTCAGAGTCTTTTTTTTTTTTTACTTTGACCATGAGAGAATCAACTAGATAATCTATATGGTTACTTTGAGCCTTAATTTTTAAAAGTAAAATGATTATGGAACACTTTTTATAAAGACCACAGTCCTCCTAGATTTCCCATCTCAGTTAACCTACTTGGAAAGTCCTCAAGCCAGAAAGCACTTTCATTTCATTCTTTTCTCTATCTCCAGTGGGATAATGAGACACGAGCACAAAGAAGGTTTTTACCTTGCAGACGCATTGCAGATTGTTCTTCCACAAAGCCTTCCTATCCCACTGCTACTCTACCTTCTTCAAAACAGGTGTGTGAAGATGGTGGATTTTGCTAGCATTCCAATGACCTGGAATATAGATTAGGGCATTCTGAAGTTGGGTGCCAGCTCCTCAGGTTGTCACAGAGTTTTGGAGAAACGAGCCACTCATTAGGACTGCACACTGAGTGTCTCTGTCTCCAGGAACAGCACTCTGCAACTACGAAAGAAGGGAACCTGCCAGCACATCTAAAAGCGGGTTGACTCTGTGGCCTTTAATTTTCTAACTTAATGCATTTAAATTTACAGGAAGTTCTTTCATTTACACTTCTGCGACAACTGTCACTCCAGTCAAAGCCTACTTGATCACAAACAAGTTTGTTAACTGCTCCTTGATACCATTCTTGATCTGATATGGTCCATTTTTTTCATAAGGCAGAAAGATTGAAAGCAATTCATCCTGACTTAGACTGACCAGATATTCCACTGTAACAAAATCCACCCTGTACCACCATTCCCTTCCCCCATTCTGAATAAGTCTCACTAGCTTCTTTGTGTTCCCTGAATAAGGTAAACCAGTCCTCACCTTAGTTTCCTGGTTCTACTCATTCTCTTTCACTCTCCATTTTGCATGATAACCTCCTGCCTTAGGCATGTCTCAGCTTTCAGAAAATCCTCCTGAACACGAGAACCCTGTCCCTCCATAATGATCACATTGTTTTATTTTAATATTTTTTCCAATCATTGTCTTAGATTATCACTTATTTTTAACACTAATATTTTCCCTTTCCACTAGGTTGTAGGCTTCATGAAGTCACAAGACTGTCTTCTTTAATTACAAATTCCTAACAAATATAATATATGTTGCATTATATAGTAGATAGGATGAGAAATAAAAGAGTCTGAGGAATAAATGAGTAGATGAGTGGAGAGGTGCAAAGTACAGCTCGAGATATCTATGACATTTGGGGCAATTGTGTTTTTCTTGATTACTGTGTGGTTTTATAGTTGTGTGTAATATGTGACTGATGTATTGAGTGAAAATTATATGATCTCTATGATTTCTTCCCATGTCATAGTAGTTCTTTAATTTTATCCATATATAGTTAAATATGCTACCTTCAGAAGAGAATAATCTCATCATGGCTAATATTATTTAAAAATATATGAAACAAAGAATGCTGAACTTCTTCCTTTTAAGGTAATATTTGCTTAAAAAGAGATAAAATTTTCTTAATCTTTAAACACTCCAATTAGTTCTATACTTAGGTAAAAATACGCAGGTACTTAGATCTGGTTTTGCTTTATTATTAGACAAAAAGTTTTTGATGAGAAATACTCTGGCTTGCCACGTTTCACACATCACAGTGGTTATTTGCTGACTCAAGTTGATTTGGACTTTCTGTAACCTTATTTCTTACTATAAAATAAAATATTGGAACTTGGCCTGTGAGTAGCAGAAATTCTGTAGAATAGCTCCCTCAAGAGAGTGAGTTCTCAATCGAATGTTGTTTTGAAAAGATGAATAGTACTGCTGGAACATAATCTTTATTGAGATATATTTTTATTTTGTTGCATTGTAGTGTTATTTTTTCCCTCCAAGCATTATTTGGAATATTAGTCCAAAACGACTCTAAAACTTAGTTGAATTTAAGACAGGAAAAAGAATAGCAAACTAACAATGATAAAGTTTCAAAGACAGAAACTATAAGTGGTCAAGGGGGAAATATTAACTAAAATTGCTAAAACAAAAGAAAATAAATTGATAAAAGAAATGTCACTTTAAGACATCAGAATAAAATGAAAGACAGATAGGTTTCATTTAATGACTTGCTTCGTAGCTTATATGAAGTGGATTGATTTTCCCAGTCTAACTTTTAATAGAAAATCATCTATATTCTAAGACAAGGCTAAAACTTGAGTCAAAACTTTGTACAATAAAGACTTCACATGATGTTTTACACAAAACCCAGCTATAAAAGCTTCTTAGGAAATATTTCACAAGACTAGAAGAAAATTATAAATTTTACTTGGTACCTTTCATTGTTTTTAGCTCTAAATTAAACTTTGTAAATTAAAAATTACTAATAAAATTAACCGTGTGTTGGTCTACATGTTTAAAGATTTGCGACTCATTTTATGGCTGTGATAATTTAAGTCATTAGCAAAAATATCACCATTTGATAGAAGAGAAATCTATTTTTAATTTAGTTTACTTTAAAAAATGTCCTTTGTAGTATAATTGTGTAATCATGGTTTCATAAAACTAGATAGGAGATAACAAAATTTAAAGTATTTTAAATCTATTTAGGAATTGTTTGCTTTCTTGACCAGTATTCACAATCTTTCTACCACTAATCAATTTTAATGTTTTCTTACATAGCATTCATACAGAATAAGGCAGACACAATGATTTATAAATATGAGTATTTTTGGTTTTAAAATTTGTCTAAGCCATGTATCTCAAATGTTAATCACCATAAAGTAGCAGTGCTCTAACAATAAGGTAGCATTTTTATATCAAAAGCAGACACAATTTTTAGAAACTTGAATGATTGTTTTTATAAATGCTTTTATTATATAAAAAAATTTATAAATGGAACTTCATTTTAGCATTTATGAAAACTAATTTGGATACAGTAGGCTATTTAATAATTCAATGTCCCATAAAAATTATGCTTGTAAAGTGATATTCATTATACGGACACCACTCTCATTGGACTTAGGACCCACATTGATTCAATGTTACGCCATCAGAATCAGTTATATCTGCAGAAGACCCTACTTCCAAACAAGGATAACTTTTGAGGTCTTGGTTAGGCATGAATTTGAGGCTACACTATTCAACCCACTGCACATGACCTGAGAAAAAATTGTACATAAATTGTCCTAAACCCATACAGTTGTATAGGTCAGTTCTAACAGTTATTCAAGAAACAGGTATTTTCTTACAGAAATTGGTCAACAGTCTAGAGTGGGAAATCTAACCACCTTACATTACACCAAAGTGACTCTGCTACCAAACTGGATAAGAACACCACAACAAAGGAAAAGGGTAGGCCAATCTAAATAATGACCATAGCCCCTCATCTATTTGTCTTTTAAATAATAAGGAGATTAAATGAGCAATGCACTAAACGTACGCCCATCAACATCAGGGAGAGTTTATCATGGGAGAGGGATTCCATATACAATACAATATATTAACAGATTAAAGGAAGTAAAGCATGTGCTTCCCGTGGTCAAAAAAATGTTACCTTAATAACAATTTATCATCTACTCATATTAAGTTGTATTTAGCAAACCAGAGGATAAATTTGTCAATATGATGCTGGGTATATAGGGAAAAAAGCTTTAAATTGAGGCCATATATCTAGTCAGTGTCCATTTATTATGTTTTAATTTTAAAAAGACACTTAAGCCAGAGTCTAAATGTTACGTGTATAAAGAGAAAACGTATAATTTTTATCATGATGATCTTTATGTTTATGTTTAGTAATTTATCCTTCAAAAGCAGAGATTCCTATGTTTGAGTCAATTAAATTTACTCTAACAAGCATCCTTGCAAATACTGTTGACTACAACAAATTCAGAATTAAATGCCAAAGTAATTTTAACCTTGTAAGGTAATGGCTGTTTTTCATGGGAGCTTTCCAGACATTTTTTGCATCTAATTACAGAATATCTCATGAGTTTCTTTTTTCCTGGAAAGAAAGAGCTTAAATGAAATTTCCTCACCACAGTTACAGAACATATATAAATTTAAGTCAAGAAATTTATCTCACTTGTAGTTAACCCATATGTAATCACACTCTCACATTCTCCCTTACTTTTGCAACCAAGCATAGTAATTAGCCTGATCCTTTTTATATTCACAGATTTGTGTAAACAATTTTATTTGCTCCCAAGTTCTTCCATCAAAGGCAAAATAAATTTATGACCTCTGGTTTCTTTTTCATTTTAACCAAGAGTGAATCAGAGTATTTGGATATGATCACTGTCTAATTCCAAATTCCCAACCCATTGCTTCCTTGGAAACGATTTGCTTCACAACTGGATTTGAGCAGAAAGATTTTTGTGATTATTTCAACCTTATTTCTAAATGCATATAATAATTTCATCAGTAAGTACTTTGCTTTTCATTAGTTGTGCAGGTTTAGTAACATTTTATCACCAGTTCTACCACATTTACACCAGAGGGAAAATATACCAATAAATTTATATTTTAATTGCACTCATAATTTACCATACCAAGGACACACTCCTTCTCTCTAATCTGGTGTGCTATTTCCTGCCCCATTTTAACAAAACTACCAAAATTTTAGATAATTTCTGAATTATGAAGAATATATGTTGAGTTATTTTCAACAAGAGAGTGCATACTCTTTAATTACCCAGCTGAATAATATCAGGAGGTAAATGAGGTATTACCAACCATATTTCCATGTTATTTATATCCCAAGAATTAGATTTCTTACTACTAAATTCCTTTAAAATGTTGGCCTTTCTTCCCTCCAAAGATATACAACCCCTATGTTGGGAATGATGGTGTATATTTTGAAAGTTCCATGAACCACAAAATCTCATGATAGCCATGGACAAGCATGTATCCTAGAAAACAAATAAATCTGCTTTTGAGCTTTCATACCTTTTCTCTTGCAGTGCATGAACTTGGGTTAGATTAGCCAAGAGGAGAAAGGGCTTGCTCTCACTTAAGAACCTCTATGATGGAGGTATAAATATAGTTAATTAGGAGAAAACCCCTCATCCCTTTTTTTGAGTCAACAACAAGCTTTGTGATTATCTAAAACCCTATAAATTGTTCCAGGAACATGGAAATTCAATATACAATAACTAGAAGTACCTGAAAGACAATTGATAGCCAGCCAACACCACAAGGCATCAATGGCACAGAGATCTTGAACAAAATAACGGGAAATATGATCTACAGCATTGTTTGATACAAAACTAGTTGTTGGATATATTGTTTAAGGCATTTCACAGATGATACAGCTCCAAAAAATACTAGCTTTCCTGATACGTGGTTTGCTCCACCTACTTTGGAAAATCAAAAATAAAACAAAATAAAATTTAAAAAGGCTAATAATAAGGAGCAAGTAAAAAATAATACCTCTAATTTGCAGGATGTAATTAAGACAGCAGTAGTCACTACTAACCAGCACACAAAATAAAAGCAAACTATATGGAAATTATATGGCTAATTTCTTTGAAGTTTCAGCATATGGGAAAAATAGGGAAAAATGGCTAGTTGAGAATATCCTTATGAGAAATATTCTTTCTAGGGCTGAAAAATTCTTACTCTCATGAGAGAAGACAAATACCAATTGAGCACCCACCATCCTGAAATGCCAATAGTCATGCACATTTGTTTTTAATAAGTTCATTATTTCAATATTGGCATCTTCAAGTTTCAATTATCTAGATACTCCATAGGAGATTTTTACAGACTCCTGATTAAAATGTGCTCATTCATATACTCAGATTACTATAAAATAAAATAAATGTGTTTATAGTAGAAACATGCTGCAATAACACGTTTCCTAAAATTATCCCACAAAATAGAACATATATTAAGATTATATATTTAGGTTAAAATGTGCTCATTCATATACACAGATTACTATAAAATAAAATAAATGTGTTTATAGTAGAAACATGTTCAAAATATATGCTATGAAATTTGCAACAAAGTTGCAATCAAAATGTAATAAAATATCAATACAATTAAGGAGTGTCTATTCCTTGCCTTGAATGTATAGAGGTATAAAAGATACTGGCTCTAGTTAGTAAAGTATCTATGTTTGTATTTTACTCAAAGAAGACTTTCGGAGATCCTGGTGTGAACTTTTAAAAATATGTTTCTGTTGTGTAAAGCTATATATTATGTGTTATGTTAACTACCTATCCCTTAAGCATTATATAAAAGTTGCAGCAAACTGTTCTTTTTTCACCATGAAATTTTAGAAAAGCGTGAGATGGATTTTAATCAATTATTTTTATGTACTTATGTGCAAAAAGACAACACAATATTCAGAAGGCCATGACATATTTCTTTTCTCTTAGCTTGTCTAAAGAAACCTTCTGAGGAAAACTTCCAGTCCAATAGGCCAAGAGCATCAACACAAATCCTTTAGACATGAGTAACTAAGAAACTTTCAGAAACTGATAACCATTCTTCACAAGGGCACATGTAAAGAGATTAGGGATGGTCTTGCTGAATCAGCATAGTGTTATGAACTGACAATCAGCTTGAAGAAGACAGCTCATTAGCAACCTAAACCATGAAAACACCACAGAGAGCTAAAGATCTCCATGGATGACATGGGGCTGAAAGCTGTCAGGGAATATTGCTTCTTCTTCAGCACAATGGCCTTTAAAAGAAAAGTTAATGGGGAAAAAATAGCAAACCACATCAATAAAATCAGCATGACCTTCAAGATGGCAGGAGGCAGAACATGTTATCCAACCAACTTAATGGTTTCTTCAGTAGCCAGAGACTCCATTGATTTTGATGATTTTGTTACTTGTGTCTGACCTGGAGATTACCTACACAACTTTGAAATATAATTATTTAAGAATTGACCAATATGTACTATATTTGACAAGAAAAAGCAGTTTTGCAGAAGTAGCAAATAAAACAAGAATTTTTAATGAAAGACAAGGAATAGGTGTGGCATCCGTATGGTTCATGAAAGAAAAATAAAGAATACTCTATTTTTTATGGGTATATTTGTTCAAAAACATAGATATGATTGACAAGTTCACAGAGAAGAAAATCTCAAATAACTGTGACATATTTATACTTTATAATTCAAATATCTATACAAAACTAATCACTTACTTTAGGCTCTACTAACTTCTATGATATAATTTTTCATTTTCTTTTATTTGTAAAATTTAAATATGAGTAATAAGTACAAATATGACCAGTAGTCAGTTAAGATATATATAAATATATAGAAACAGGATTTTTTATATATGTATATATTTGTATACACATTATATATATATATATCCACATATGCACAGATATGTTTATGCAGATATATAAAATCTAAGTTTGTGTGTAAAATCAACACATATACATACATACAAATAAAAGGATTATTATATTTAGATATGTATATAAAACATATTTATGTCTATATATGTGTTTATATGCATTTGTCTGTATTATAAACAGGACGCAAAAGGTTACTAAAATATAAAACAGAATTTCTGTTAGCAGGGAACTACCAAGCATTTATATCATTTCAAATTTAATAACTAATCTCAGAAAAAGTCAGTACTTTCTATCGTGCCTCATACCAATTGACATACATTTATTTGAACAAAAATAGTCGGTAAATTCAAAATGCCTCAAATTGACTGACAATAACACTTACACGAAAGGCTTTTTAACTTTAATTGCAGTTAAAAACAATCTTTTATTCTATAGAAAATTTATGAAATAAATTGAGATGTATATAAATATGCTAAAAGATATACATAAATACAAATGAAATATGAAAAACATATTTCATTCATTGGCTTTTCTAGGTGATTCTATGAATAAATTATGACCATTAGGAAACATACCTCAGATGCAAAGTACACTTTTTTTGTAGAAAACACATATGTGTAAGAATATTATACACTTCAAAAGTTACCATAAGTAGTCAACCTTTTTCTACAATTACAGTGAATTTCTTTTGAGATCCTACTGCAAATCCTAAATCTCTTTCTTTATCAATGTAGAGAGATTATAGGCAAGTAACAGGCACTCACTTGAATCAAAAGTAATTTGAAACAAGTGATCACCCAGACAAGTCATATTTAATAAGAAACTGTCATTATGGCACTAATTAAAAAAAATTGTTTCTCAAATTAATTTCTGGGGAGAAATAAACAAACTTTTAAATTGAGGAATTTACCAACTAGTCAGGAACATTGCTCTAGCTTTTCTACAACACAAACTTTTCTTCAAATAGTTGGTTCAGGGAAAAAAAAATTACCTCATATAAATAATAATAACATTAAAAAATGAGCCATGAACATTTAAAAATAAAAAGGAAAACAAAAAAACAGAGAAATATGAAGTACTCCTATGAAGAAAAATAATATTGCTCTCTTGAGTGCATTAATATAGTGAACAAACATTATTAAAAAATCATAATGAATCTATACATAAATACTTTTAAAAATGTAAACTCTATTAGGAAAGAGATGGTGAGTTATCAGAGAAGATGAAACAGACAGAACTGTGAAAAGATAAAAAGAAAAATAGTTTGTCCAAAAAAAATGAAAGCAAGCTTCAGAAGATCTAATGGAAGAGATTCTAAAAGAAAACCTAGTAGAGAAGATTAGACAATTTCAGGTTATATTACTGTAACAAATGCCATTTTTGTTTTCCAGGTGTAAAGGTCTTAATCACAAAGCAGTGGTACTTAAACTTTTTAATCTCAGAAATCTTTTATACCCTTAAAAATGACTGAAAATCTCAAAGAGCTTTTGATGATATGGGATTAAAAATAATGCTTACCGTATTTGAAATGAAAACTTATATATTTGCATTTATTTATTCATTGATTTAAAAATAACCATAATAAGCCAAGTATATGTTAACATAAATAATACATTTTCATTTACAACACATTTCTAATAAAAAAAATTGTGAGAAGAGCGGCTTCATATAAATTACTGTCTCTTTTAATTGAAGACAAGTGGATTCTCATATCAGCTTCTGCATTCAGTATGTTATACCATGTTACTTTGGTAGAATGACATTTAAAAAAATTCTTCCTCACAGAGATATATACTTGGAAAGGGGCAATAATTTTTTCAAAGCTTTCAGATTATTGTGCATATTCTTTGATATCACAGCAAATGTGATATGGAAGCTAATCAGTGATAAAAATCAATTGGTCTGTCTGGTGTTTTGAATTACCTTTACTCAAACATGATTTTTTGGAATTGTTTCATTATCCAGGCTTCCTGACCCTTAAGACTTAGATTATATACTTCTGACTGTGTGTGTATGATGCCTACTCACTATCACTTGAATGGATAATGTAGTGATAAGGCATTGATGGGATAAGAAGCACTTTCTACCCTGAACCTAGATACTATGTCTGGGTAAAATAGCTCACCAAAAGAAGTTTTTGAGAAGATTTATATTAAAAAGATTAGGATGACATTAACTGGAAAAAATAGATAGGCTACAAGAAGTCTAAAAAGATTAGTCCCACGCTGAGATTGTGGACCCCACACTACTCATGTCATGCTGGAGGCTATTGGCTTATAACAGAATAGGTTAGGGAGACCTAGGAATATGTACTCCTGTGTACCCCCCAGGCTGAAAACTTTGAATAGCAAAAGCAAAACCCATTTTGTGCATATTTTGGGTTTGTTTAGGAGTGCTTATTTTTTGCCAGTCTCTTCTATCTAGTTCTCTTCAGGAATGATTCAAGAAATAAGGAAAGGGATCATTAAAACCCAAGAGGGGAAGGCACTCATGGCATAAGACACGGCGTCCCCTAAATGTCTTTTATGTATTTATGTATACATGACATTTTGAGTATTATTGGGGAAGAGCATAAATCCTTTTGAAGAGTATCTCCATCATTCTGTAATAGTTATATAATTATTAAGAAACAAATCAAACGTCACTTAATACTCTTTAAAATTCCTCATACCTTAATAACAGTAAACTCTGCTACTGCTTTTCTCCCTTGGAAATTATTTTATCTGTTTAAAAATATATAAACTCTATAAAATAAATGGAAATTCAGTTTCTTTTAGAGAAAATTCTAAAGCTTGCTTCTTGGCTTGAAACTTTAAATGGGTAGCTAATGATATTCCATATTCCAGGATATGGTTATGAATGACAATTTGAAAAATTCAGTAAAATTGAATTTTGACCTCATATTCACCTCTGAATAAAAATGATAAACGATTATGAGGACTAGGGAATTTAAACTGAAGGAAAAGAATCAATAAAATTAAGTAGACTTTCCTCAGTAGTCAAGAGTGTATCTTTTAGCTAAGCTGCATTTAAAGCCTTTTTTTTTCTTTTTGCATTGACAAAAAGCTCCTTACATTATTATAGAAATAAAAGCCTTTCATACTCATTTCAGGTTAATATCTTTGAAGGAAATTATTTAGCTTTCCAGAATTTTTGCTGTGTTATTTAAAGTCATTTCAATAATTTTTGAAATAAGTTAAGAAAGATTATACTTTAAGAGATTTTTTCTATTTATTTTTTTCTAATATAGTTCAAAAAATTCCTCCTTTAGTCTTATTGATTACTTATTTTTTTAAACTTCTTAATCTTTCCAGTTACTTATTTCTCTAGTTCAGAAATACTGTTACAAATATTTTTTAACATCTTGCTACAGTCACATCAAACTAAAGCAGTTCTAATTTTTATGCTCTTTATTATATTCTACATTATTGAACATAGCTGTGTATATACACATAAATATGCCTATATGCACATATATGCATCTCTCTCTGTATATATATATTTAAATATGAAATTTATATATGCTTAAATTTTGAAGATTGAATTTGATGTGTAAGGAATAAAATGTTATAAAGGCATGCACTTTTAATTATACTCTAGCTCAAAAAGTCATATTGGCCCATTGGCTGACTTCATTCCACAGGTATACTATGTTTGATTTAGTAATCAACATTTTAAAAAGGAAGATTTTACTTAAATACCGCACAGGCATTTGAAGTTATAATTCGTTCTCCTTTGGCTCTTTGCTGAGAAAGGTAGGATGAAGCAGATTTCAGATTGTTGAACACTTAAATATTTCAACGTGCTAGTAGAGGAAGTTTCTATAATTTATGTCTGCTTTAAAATAAAGGTTAAAAATGGTTATATACTTGTCTTATACAGCTAAGGCTACTATAACAAAACACCTGAGACTGGTTGACTTAAACAGCAGACATTTATTTCTCACAATTCTGGAGGCTAGAAAGTCCAAGATCAAGGTGAAGGTCAATTCAATTCCTGTGGAGAGCCTTCTTCCTCACTTGCAGATGGCAGCCTTCCCCGTGTGGACTCACACATCAGAGAGAGAGAGAGCTCTCTCATAACTCTTCTTATAAAGCTACTAATTCCACTGGATGGGCTAGCCTCATGATTTCATCTAAGCCTAACTACCTCCCAAAGGCCCCATCTTTTAATATCATCACATCAGTAATTAGGATTCCATCATATGAATTTTGGGAGACAAACATTCAGTCTATAATAATAGTGATAAAAAAATCTATGTCCCCTTCACTTCCTTAATACTATAAAGGCAATGTACAAGGGTTTCCAATAAATCCTCAGAATAGATTATAAATTTCATTCAAAATGACTGTGAAGATGTAATCTTATTGAAAACAACCCTAACATTGAAATTTACTTTTACTTTCTCTGCAGTTTGCTCCTGTTCAATTTGGGTAAAATAATGGAATCTGGCTCTTCCTATCACTAGTGAATCTATTCTTATGAGAAAAAGCAGGTGTGGAGCACTGACTGGAGCAGTATGGAAAGAGGGTCTTCATATTTACCCACTTTGTTCTGTCCCCCATAGTGCATCCAGAATGAACATTCTCATAAAATACAATCTCATCTCTTTATGTTGAGCCTGCACATTGCTTAGGGTAAAGAACAGATTCTTTGTTGAGCCTACCAGCACATGAATAGGTTCCTCTATGGAAACAGCATAATTTTGTATGTCAAATATTGTCACTAGCTTGGTAATTTTCCAGGAATCACTTGCATCAAGAAGCAGAACCAAAGAAAATTTGTAAATGTAAATAGTCAAAATGGTTTCCGGGAAGTCATTTTTCTTCAAAAAAAAAATTTAAAACCCTTGTCTATATTTAAAGATAAAGCTCCTGAGAAATCATAGGGTAAACCCCTGTGACTTTTTCAAAGGTCACACTTGAAAGGGTAAGATGACATCAGTAGCAATAAATAACACAAACAATTGTATAATCTGACTCAATCTTTTCAACCAGTTCATAAATTAAAAATCACTATTTTTTTATGAGATGGAAAGTAAGCCTCTATGGTTATGTCAGTAACTTCAACAGGCTTTATCTCATTTCAAAAGCATACTTTTTTAGTAACTTTACCAGCATTTTCCTTCTAGAGAATGCAGAGCTGATATTTCCATATAGACCAGACATTCGTGGAACCTTAAATTATAATCCAGTGGCTTTCTAAATATAATCAGAATAACTTCCATTTTGACATTTTTACTTTCTTGTGATTGACCCTGGATATCATTTCTTCCCCCAGATAGTTACAGACTCAGACCTTCCTCTTCCTTCTCCGCTTCTTCTTAATCTTTTTTTCTTCTTTCTTGATATTTAAAAAAATTTCATTATTATAAGAACTACATAACACGTGAACCCCATTTTCTTATTTTGTAATACATTCTGGGAAAAATTTTCTTATCCTCTCCACTTTGTGGAGTCTAAGCAGTACAAAGGAGAATGTTGTCCACATGCAGGCTGGGGAAGTACAGAATCAATGCAATACTTTAGGACTAAGGTATTTCAAAAGTATAATTTAAAAGTAGTTATCTTTCTGTACTTTTATTCCTCTTGCTATCTATGCCAAATTAGAATAACTTACATATATTTAATAATGTTATTTAAATAATGACTTTCCTGTCATTGCCTTCTTATGGAAAAATCAAGTAGATGATACACACACACACACACACACAATGGCTAATGTGCATAATTATGCCCTAAAATTAAATGTGACTTAACTCATTAAAGACTTCAAGGCTATTAAAATAAATTCTTTGATCACATTCCATTTGTTAAAGACAAATAATCTCTTCCTTGAGGTATGTGAATATTATTCCCACTCCTTAATTCATGAGTGCAAGTCAGAAACACTTGCTACTCAGTAACAAGATATTATCACTGCTAGCATGGTTTGACAAAAATTAAGTTGGTAAGAAGAGTTAATTTGGGACATGTTTGTAGGTAAAATTGCAATATTTCCAGAACCTTTCAATAGATCATAGTGCATCCATATCAATAGGTATTTTCAAAGGGTGGAAAGAAGTAGCCATCTCCATATCAACAGGTGATTGATTGAAAGGTGGGCGGAGCGTGAGCATGCATATGGACCAGAGAGTTTTATGAGGCCTTTGCAGCTGGGTCTTGAGAGATGTGGCTGAATGGGAGTAGACTTCTCATAAGCAATAAACAGGTTTCTCCCACTTTATTTTTTCCTTTGACTGATTTCAGCTTCGAAGATTTATTTGCCCTGGGCTGGGAACACATTTTCTCCCCAAAGTTACAGTGTTTAATTTTACAGTTGGTCTTAGTAATAACACTTTGTATCATTTGATTTGTAGCCTACTAAAGTAATCCAGTATAGCTAATATATAATTGTTATGAACCAACAAGGCAAAGGTAGTATTATGGAGACGATTTAGGGAAAATCATTCTCACGGGACTCAGTTTATGTAACCTCCCAGAATTCTCAACCCCTTATACCCTTGAGCTACATGGAATTTAATTTCAACATCAGCTACTGGAAGGTCAAAGGGGGATCAATTAAGAGGATTCCAACAAGTCCCATTTTGTCTGTCACACCTTCACTAGAGTTGTCATACAACCATTAGGAAGACCAAGACCACACTAAGTGGCAGATTGTTAGAGCATACTTACAAAAATCAGATATCCTTTTTGCTGTCAAATTTTATCAGCTGCTTCAAGAATACAGGTTATCCTGAGGCAAATATGCATAATTCTGGGACCAAATCACAGGTCTCTTGTATTAGATTTAACATGGGAGTTATTTAAGCAATGTGTGTCATATCACAAGAAAGATTGTCTCAATCATGATATGTCCCTATTTTGTATCAATTACATAATAATATGGCACATTCCCTATATATTATATATATTGTCTTTGTAAGGCTGGAGGCACTGGAGGGAGGAAAGCGAGGAGTGCAAATGGAACAAAGACAGCACCAAATAGCTCTGTGCCACATAATGAAGGAATGGACAGCTCTTCTGGGATTCCAGTCCTGTGACATGCTGACAAACCCCAGGCAGACCCCCGCCATCCTGAAAGAGGAGACCTCTAGCTGTCCATCACCTGACCCTGAGCCAATAAAAAATTCCCCACATACACCTGGTGCGACCCACTTCCCCCTCCCCTCCCTGTGCTTATAAAAACTCCCGGCCTATCTGGTTAGGCGCGACTTCCCTGGCCTGTAACTAGCCAGACTGGGGAACATCGCCCAGGATTGTGCTCAAATAAACTGCCTGGCCCTTTGTTGCCCCTCGTTGCCTGCTTATTTCGGTTGGAATTTATCTTACAGTCTTTATGACTGAATTAGAGTTCCCAAACATTCAAGTACTGATGTAGGTACCTCTGTGAAGGAATTTTTCAGTTATCAGTAAAGCCCCTAATCCTGTGAGGGGTTGGAAGGCTATCCTGAATGGGCTGTTCATTCAGTTAGAAGGGAGATTTCCTGAGTGGGCCTGACTTAATCAAACTAGAAATTTTTCAAAGACAGTTTATGATTTCTCTGCAGAAAGACTACTTATGGACATTAACTTAAATATTAGAGGTTTATTTATTTTAAGTAAGTAACCATCATTGTTCTCCTGGTAACAGGACCAGAAATATTTAGGGCCCAGGATGTAAAATGCAGCAGCCCTCTAAGACTCTGACTTATAACATCTCCTCCATCTTTTCTATGCATCAGAACAGGGCTATTGCCTAAGGACTTTAGTTTTCTCAAGATTGTTATATACAAATAAGTTTAACTCTCATAGGAATATATTCATGTAAGGCCCAGTCAATGAAGTTATGGTTACTATTATTTCAACTGTAATATTTCCCCTTTTGATAAAATTCATTTGGTAAATCCCAATATACTTCTAGTCAGACTGTGTTCTAAAGAATATCTAAATGAGACAATACAGTATTATTATCAGCATTTTTTTATATACCAACTTTTAGCTAATTCTACTTCAATGTCACAGTTATTCTACCTTTATAATAGAGGTTATGTAGACAAAATACAGACTCATCAAAATATGATCCCTGGAAGACAGCTCTCTACCTGGGCGGGATAGCTGAATTCAAGACTGACTCTCACAGAGTCTCAGCTTCGTTCTGAGGTTTTCTTGCTTTGATTGATAATATTGTTACCAATGAAATGGCTACAGACATATGTTGACTCAGAACATGTAAATCAAAAAAAGACAAAAAGAAACTTTAGGAAGAGAAAATATTTTCCTAAATACTCTAGAAGAATAAAAGATTTATAAATGGGGTGGGGATTAACTACTCTGAATTATGATTTCACACTTTCCTTCCTACATAACTAGTTTGCTCCTTAATAATAAAAGCACTTAACCATTCACCCAGCTTTGAGATTAAAAAAAGAAAACAAACAAACTACCTCAAACATAACATTCTCTATTCAAGTGGGTATTAGTACTTTGGAGCAATATTGCATGAATTTTGTATTTCTTAGGTGTTTGCCATTCTCCTTAATAATTAGGGTTATGTTGTCTTGATACTATTTCTGGAACCCTCATTTATTATTGGCCAAACCAAAAAGCAACTAAATAGTGAAAATAAGTATTGTTAAGCTGCCCATACAGTTTCATCCACCTAACAAGGCAACAGATTAAAAGATAATGGAGTTTAGGTCTATAGTTTCAGGGACAAATAAAATAATGCAAGTTCTCAGGAATAAAAGTTTGAAAATAACCACTAATGAATAAAGATATTTTAAAAATATATTATCAGCTTGCAAACTCATAAACTTCCTCTACCTATCTGTATCACCCATAATTACAAAAGTCAGACACAGCCTGTTTAAATAGAAGTGTGAATATAATTTTTATAATCATTGAAAGACATGAAATTCATTCTTACAGTCCAATTTCCAGAGATTGTATTTAACTCCTGCAAAATTTTGTGCATCAGTACTTTCTTACTATTACTATATATTTTAATCACTAGTCTCATAAAAAAATAGAGTATCTTGGGGAACTCCATGTAAGTATATTCTAGCCAATAGCTTTTAGAATAATTTTAATATGCCATTCAATCAAAATGATGTATCCAAATGAATTTTAACTTGCCTTATTACAAAACAGTTGTAATTATTATAATAACATATTTATTATCTAATATTAATAAAGTTTTAATTCATGCCTTCAGCAACAAAATAGCAAGTCTTCAATAAATATTAAGTCATTGGCCCACAGAGGCAAAATGTAATGTTACTTGCTGAGATGTTGTTTTTCCCGGGATTGTGTCTTGGAGGTGACTAAGAGTGAAGCCAACAGACAAGAGTATAGAGCAACCAGCAAAGATTTAAATGAGGAGTGGAAGAAAGAGAACTCTCACTAATGGGGAGTGGCTAGACTTCCCACCAGTGTCCTCATCAACTGTCAAAAGAATTCTAGAGACAGGAGTTTCTGGCCCCTTGTGGATCCAGTAGTGGCAGTTCTTGTTAGTGTTAGCTATTTAATGCAAGGCCTCCAAAGGAGGAAGCCATTTAAGCGGCAGTATCTAGGGGACTATAAGCACTGGAAAGGAGGAAGTCCACCTGGTTCTCTAGGACTTGTTGCTAGGGCTGGGCTGGAATCAGAAACCCCCCTTGTTTCTCAAGCTGGCCATTCTAGGGAGTAGTTTTCTATGTGTCCCACTTGGCCAGCTGACCCCAATGCCTGATATCAGCAGCTCTTGGCTGATCTCCACCCAGACAATATGTCCTGTTTTACCTATCCCACCAGTGACCTCCTGCCTCAATGTGATCCTCAAAGAGAAAGAAAATTCTTCAGTGGAAAAAGCTGGTGAAATCCAAAGTCTGTAGTTTAGATTGTAGTATTCTATGAATATCATTATTTATTTTTTAGTTTTGATCATTATACTATGGTTATGTAAGGTATTAACATTAGGTAGTCTGGATGAAAGATGGATGGAACTCTGTACATTTTTGGAACTCTTCTGAAAATCTAACATTATTTCAAACTCACAAGTTTAAAGAGAAAAGTCACTGTGGTTCAGTTACTCTTTGGACAGTTCTAAAAGTAAAGCAAAAAAAGTTTTTATACTGAGCCATTATTTGTCTTCCCAGAGCTTCCACCTATCCAATCTAATCTTATCTCTTGAGAAACTATAGAACATAGTTAATGCCTAGTCTGTGATGGATAGCTGTGGATATTTGAATGAATTTAACACATCACCAAAATGTTAACTTTTCCAATCTCTAGCCTTCAGCTTTTTATCATGTAAAATGTTTTTAATACCTTCATCATACAGTCATATTCTCTCTAAAAGGGAGGGTACAGGATCTGCTTTGTCCTAAGGGTTCTTCTTGACAGCAGTGCCTCTTGGCAGATGTAGACGTACTTGACAGAGACATTTCCTGATGCAGACTCTCAATGGCTAGACCTCCCACCAGTGTCCTCATCAACTGTCAAAAGAATTCTAGAGACAGGAGTTTCTGGCCACTTGTGGATCCAGTAGTGACAGTTCTTGTTAGTGTTAGCTATTTAATGCAAGTAGCAATTTCTAGCAGTATTCAGGGCTGCTGAAAATTACCTTGCAGTGACTAGTATTTTTGAGTAGTTCTTCCATGCCTCAGCATTGCTGTAATAATACACATAGTCAGAAGTTTCTTGGATACCAGGGGAGGGGATTCAAGTGGCTAAGAAACCCATTGTCTCAGTCTACTTAGGCTGCCATAACAAAACACCATAGACTAGGGGTTTAAATAACAGTATTGATTTCTCAAAGTTCTGGAGACTAGGAAATCCAAGATCAGGGATCCAGCTGATTTAGTTTGTGTTAAGAGCTCTCTTCCTGGCTTGCAAATAACCACCTTCTCACTGTGTCTTTATATGCCCTGTCCTTGGTATGTGCATGTGGAGAGAGGGTGCTGGTGTATCTCTAATAAAGACACCAGTTCCGTCAGATCAGGGCTCTAACCTAATGACTTCATTTAATGTTAATCAACCCCATGAAATTCCTATTGTTACCAGAGATGGGTAACAATTCTTTCTCATTGTGAGAAAGAATTCAAGAATGGAAGCAGAAAAGATGTTAAACATTATTTGGAAATTTATAATTCAGAAAAACACAAGAGTACACACCTGAGAGTTGGGGCATGGGCAGACCTAGAGTGGGTTGAGCCAAGGAAACAAAAGGGAGCCTTTTTAATTTGAAAGGAAATAAATATTCACTAAATGAAATTAGGGTTCAAGAGGAACTGGTAGAGACTTCCTGGAGTTTAGGTTTGCGCCACCCTCATGTTGGGCAGGGGAGGTTTTTCACTGTATTTGGTACTCATTGAAATAGTAGTGGTTTGGGGAGGTGTGAGTGTATAACATATTTAGAGGTGAGGTCAGGGTCAACTTCTCTTCCATGTTGGAATTAGTGTTGGCTGGTCTACTGCCTATATCCTCACTCCCCATCCCATGGAGACAGCTTATACAGAATGTGCAGAATGTAAGCAAGAATCTGACTGAAGTCCCCCTTCTCCCTGCTTATGTCAAGCTATCTACCTTCTGTAACACTATCTCCAAAAAGATCACATGGGGTGTGATGGCTAGGACTTCAACATATGAATTTTAGGGGACACAATTCAATCTATAGCATTTCAACCCTGGATGAACAAAAACCATGTCCTTCTTACTTGGAGAAGGACAGCTCCCAACAGCTCCAAAAGGCTTAACTCACTTAAGCACCAATTGTAAGATAAAAAGTCTCATTTAAGTATTATATAAATAGAAATGGATGAGTATGGGTAAAATAGGAATATTGTCAGAATCTCTCACCTGGCCTTAGTGCATTTCTCTATCAATAGGTGTTTCCAAGGGGTGGAGAGAAATAGTCCATCTCCATATCAATAGGTAATTACAAGGGCGAGCAAGAACTTATCTGGACCTAAGAGGTTTGGTGGAGCTCTCTGTTCTTCCGCAGCTGGGTCAAGAGAGAAAGGGAAAACTGCTTATAAGAAATAAATGGGTTTCTCCCCCTTTATTTGTCCCTTTGACTAATTTCAGTTTCAAAGGTATTTTGCCCCAGGATTTTCCCCCCAGAGTTACAATGACACTTAAAATATGATTCATCATCAAGAAAAATTGCTCTTCAAATTTAACCCATGAAACCAAATGAGTTTTATGCTTCCAAATACAATGTTACACTGTCATGAGATAGATCTTCCCTATAACTCTGGGGTGAAATCCCAGGGCAAAATACCTTTGAAATCAAAATCAGTCAAAGGGAGAAATAAAGTTTAAGAAACCCATTCATTTCTCTTATTTATTTATTTATTTATTTATTTATTTTGGTATCATTAATATAAAATCACATGGGCAAAATTTTAGTTACTTGAGTTCCCCCATTGTCAAGTCCCCACCACATATCCCATTACAATCACTGTCCATCAGCATAGTAAGATGCTACAGAGTCATTACTTGTCTTCTCTATGCTATGCTGCTTTCCCTGTGCCCATTCACCTATATTATGAGTGCTAATTGTAAGGCCTCTTATTCCCCTTCTCTCTCCCTTCCCATCCACCTTCCCCAGTCTGTTTCCCCTTGGTAACTGTTAGTCCATTCTTGGGTTCTGTGAGTCTGCTGCTGTTTTGTTCCTTCAGTTTTTGCTTTGTTCTTATGCTCCACAGGTGAGTGAAATCATTTGGTACTCGTGTTTCTCCATCTGGCTTATTTCATTGAGCATAATACCCTCTAGCTCCATCCACGTTGTTGCAAATGGTAGGATTTGTTTTCTTCTTAAAGCTGAATAATATTCTATTGCGTATATGTACCACCTCTTCTTTATCCATTCATCTACTGAAAGATACTTAGGTTGGTTCCATTTCTTGGCTATTGGAAATAGTGCTGAGATAAACATAGGGGTGCATCTGTCTTTTTCAAACTGGGCTGCTGCATTCTTAGGGTAAATTCCTAGAAGTGGAATTCCTGGGTCAAATGGTATTTCTATTTTTAGTTTTTTGAGGAACCTCCAATACTGCTTTCCACAATGGTTGAACTACTTTACATCCCCACCAGCAGTGTAGGAGGGTTCCCCTTTATCCACATTGTCACCAGCATTTGTTGTTCCCAGGCATTTCTATGATGGCCATCCTAACTGGTGTGACATGATATCTCATTATGGTTTAAATTTGCATTTCCCTGATAATTAGCAATGTGGAGCATCTTTTCATGTGCCTGTTGGTCATTTGAATTTCTTCTTTGGAGAAGTGTCTTTTCATATACTCTGTCAATTATTTAAAAGGGTTATTTGCTTTTTAGGTGTTGAGGCATGTGACTTCTTTATATATTTTGGATGTTAACCTCTTGTCCCATATGTCATTTACAAATAAATTCTCCCATACTGTAGGATGCCTTTTTGTTCTGCTGATGGTGTTCTTTGTTGTACAGATGCTTTTTATCATGATGTAGTCCCACTTGTTCATTTTTTTATTTTGTTTCCCTTGCCCAAGGAGATGCATTGAGGAAAAAGTTGCTCATGTTTGTATTCAAGAGAATATTGCCTATGTTTTCTTCTAAGAGTTTTATCATTTCATGACTTACACTCAGATATTTGATCCATTTTGAGTTTGCTTTTGTGTATGGGGTTAGACAATAATCCAGTTTCATTCTCTTATATGTAGCTGTGAAGTTTTGCCAACACCAAATGTTAAGGAGGCTATTTATCCTTTGTATATCCATGGCCCCTATATTGTATAGTAATTGACCATATATGCTTGGGTTTATATTTGAGCTCTCTAGTCTGTTCCATTGGTCTATAGGTCTGTTCTTGTGCCAGCACCAAATTGTCTTGATCACTGTTGTTTTGTAGTAGAACTTGAAGTTGCGGAGCATAATCCCCCCAGCTTTATTCTTCCTTCTCAGGATTGTTTTGGATATTTGGGGTCTTTTGTGGTTCCATATGAATTTTAGAATGATTTTCTGTAGTTTACTGAAGAATGCTATTGGTAGTTTAATAGGGATTGCATTGAATCTATAGATTGCTTTAGGCAGGATGGCTATTTCGACAATAATTTTCCTGTTGATGAGCATGGAATGTGTTTCTATTTATTAGTATCTTCCTTAATTTCTCTCATGAATGTCTTGTAGTTTTCAGACTACAGGTCTTTCACTTCCTTGTTTAGGTTTATTATTAGCTATTTTATTCTTTTTGATGGAATTGTTTTCCTGATTTCTCTTTCTCCTAGTTCATTGTTAGTGTATAGGAAAGCAACAGATTTCTCTGTATTAATTCTGTATCCCACAACTTTGCTGAATTAATATTAAATCTAATATTATATCTGGTAGCTTTGGGGTGCATTTTTTAGGGATTTTTATGTACAATGTCATGTAACCTGCAAACAGGGACAGTTTAATTTCTTCCCTGGAAATCTGGATACCTTTTACTTCTTTGTGTTATCTGACTTCCATGGCTAGGAACTCCAGAACTATGTTGAATGAAAGTGGGGAACTGGGCATCCTTATGTTGTCTGAACTTAAATGAATAGCTTTCAGCTTTTCGCTGCTAAGTAGAATGTTGGCTGTGGGTTTGTCATATGTGGCCTTTTTATTTTGAAGTACTAGCCCTCTATACCCATTTTGTTGAGAGTTTTTACCATGAATAGATGTTGAATTTTGTCAAATGCTTTTTCAGCATACATGAAGATGATAATGTGGATTTGTCCTTCTTTTTGTTGATGTGGTGGATGATGTTGTTGGATTTTCGAATGTTGTACCACCCTTGCATCCCTGGGATGAATCTCTCTTTGTCATGATGGATGATCTTTTAGATGTATTTTTGAATTTAGTATGCTAATATTTTGTTGAGTATTTTTGCATCTCTGTTCATCAGCAATATTGGTCTGTAATTTTCTTTTTTTGTGGTATCTTTGCCTGGTTTGGGTATAAGAAAAATATTAGCCTCATAGAATTAGTTGGGGAGTATTCCCTCCTCTTCTACTTTTTGGAAAACCTTAAGGAGAATGTGTATTAGATCTTCACTAAATGTCTGATAAAATTCAGCAGTGAAATCATCTGGTCCAGGGACTGTGCTCTTCCCTTAGGTAGTTTTTTTTTTTTGAGAGGGCATCTCTCATATTTATTGATCTAATGGTTGTTAAAAACAATAAAATTCTGTATAGGGGACTCAATGCACAGTCATTAATCAACCCCAAGCCTATTTCTCAACAGTCTCCAATCTTCTGAAGCATCATGAACAAGTTCTTACATGGTGAAAAAGTTCTTACATAGTGAAAAAGTTCTTAGATGGTGAACAGTGCAAGGGCAGTCATATCACAGAAATTCTTAGTTTTGATCTTAGGTAGTTTTGTGATTACCAATTCAATTTCCTTGTTGGTAATTGGTCTATTCAGATTTTCTGTTTCTTCCTTTGTCTGCCTTAGAAGGTTGTATTTTTCTAGAAGGTTGTCCATTTCTTTTAGGTTATCCAGTTTGTTGTCATGTAATTTTTCATAGTATTCTCTTGTAATTGTTTGTATTTCTGTGGTATCTGTAGTGATTTTTTCTTTTTCATTTTTGATTCTGTTTATGTGTGTACATTCTCTTTTTTTATAGGTAGGTCTGGCTAGGGTTTTATCTATTTTGTTTATTTTCTTGAAGAACCAGCTCCTGATTTCATTAATTATTTCTATTGTTTTATTCTTCTTGATTATATGTATTTCATCTTTAATCTTTATTATGTCCATTTCCACTGACTTTGGGCCTCATTTGTTCTTTTCCTAGTTTCAATTGTGAGTTTAGACTGTTCATAGGGGATTGTTCTTCTTTCATGATGTAGGCCTGCATTGCAATATACTTCCCTCTTAGCATTGCCTTCTCTGCATCTGACAGATTTTACGGTGTTGAAATATTGTTATTTGTCATCATATATTGCTTTATCTCTGTTCTTATTTGGTCATTGATCCACTGATTATTTAGGATCATGTTATTAATCATCCATGTGTTTGTGGGCTTTTTCATTTTCTTTGTGTAATTTATTTTTAGTTTCATACCTTTTGGGCTGAGAAGCTGGTTGGTACAATTTCAATTTGTTTGAATTTACAGAGGCTCTTTTTGTGGCCTAGTATATGATTTATTCTTGTAAATGTTCCATGTGCACTTGAGAAGAATGTGTACCCTGTTGCTTTGTGTGGAGTGTTCTGTAGATGTCCATTAGGCCCATCTGTTCTAATACATTTTTCAGTGACTCTGTCTCCTTACTTATTTTCTGTCTGGTTGATCTGTCCTTTGGAGTGAGTGGTATGTTGATGTCTCCTAAAATGAATGTAGTGAATTCTGTTTCCCCCTTTAATTCTGTTACTATTTGTTTCACCTATGTAGGTGATCCTGTGTTGGGTGCATAATTATTTATTACTTAAATCCTCTTGTTGGACTGACCCCTTTATCATTATGAATGTTCTTTTTTTCTCTTGTTACTTTCTGTATTTTGAAGTCTATTTTGACTGATACAAGTTCTGCAACTCCTGCTTTTTTCTCCCTATTGGTTGCATGAAATATCTTATTACATCCCTTCACTTTTAGTCTGTGTATGTCTTTGGGTTTGAAGTGAGTCTCTTGTAGGCAGCATATAGACAGGTCTTGTTTTTTTTATCCATTCAGTGACACTACGTATTTTGATTGGTGTATTCAGACCATTTACATTTAGGATGATTATCAATATGTGTGTACTTTTTGCCACTCCAAGCTTTAGATTTGTGATTACCAAAGGTTCAGGGGTAATTCCTTTACTATCTAACATTCTAATTTAACTCACTTCATATGTTATTACAAAGACAACCTAAAGGTTCTTTTTTTCCCCTCCTTTTTCCTCTTCCTCTGTTCTTTATAGATTAGGGATCATATTCTGTACTCTTCGCCTACCATTTGATTGACTTTGTGGGTCGCTGATCTGGTTTTGCTCCTGCTTAGTAATTAATTGTTCTACTTTGCTGTGATTTTATTTCCCATGACAGCTATTTAGGCTTAGGAATACTTCCATCTATAACAGTCCCTCCAAAATGCACTGTAGAGGTGGTTTGTGGGAGGTAAATTCTCTCAGATTTTGCTTATCTGAAAATTGTTTGATCTCTCCTTCAAATTTAAATGATAGCCTTGCTGGGTAGAGTATTCTTGGTTTGAGGCCCTTCTGTTTCATTGCATTACGTACATCTTGCCACTCTCTTTTGGCCTGTAAGGTTTCTGTTGAGAAATCTGATGATAGCCTGATGGGTTTTCCTTTGCATCTGATTTTTTTTCTCTCTCTTGAAACTTCTAAAAGCCTGTCCTCATCTTTGATCTTTGCCATTGTAATTACTATATGTCTTGGTGTTGTCTTCCTTGGGTCCCTTGTGTTGGGAGATCTGTGCACCTCCGTGGCCTGAGAGACTATCTCCTTCCCCAGATTGGGGAAATTTTCAGCAATTACCTCCTCAATGACACTTTCTATCACTTTTACTATCTCTTCTTCTTTTGGTACCCTACAATGTGAATATTGTTCTGTTTGTATTCATCACATATTTCTCTCAATATTCTTTCATTCTTAGAGATTCTTTTTTCTCTCTGTGCCTCACCTTCTTTATACTCCTCTTCCCTAATTTCTATTCCATTTACTGTCTCTTCTACTATATTTAATCTGCTTTTAAATCCCTCCATTGTATGTTACATTTCAGATATAAAATTTCTTCATGATTGAATCTCCATCCTAAATTCATCCCTGAGTTCTTGAATATTTTTCTGTGCCTCCATAAGCATGTTTATGATTTTTATTTTGAATTCTCTTTCAGGAAGATTGGTGAGTTCAGTTTCATTTGGCCCTTTTTTGGAGGTCTGTGAGATTTTGTTCTGAACCAGGTTCCTTTGATGTTTCATATTTCTATGTGGTGTCCTCTAGTGCCCAGAGGCTCTAGTCTCTGGAACTGCTCACTCCTGGAGTGAGGTCACGGGTTGCAGGGTAGTGGCCCTGGTTCCTGGGGGGAGGAATCATCTGTTTCCTGCTTCCCGACTGCAGTACCTTTCTCCACTGCCAGAGCCAGTGGGCCGAGCACACAGGTGTAAGCACCTGTGCTTTGCATCCATAGCTGTCATAGGTGGGGCCTCCCTCTGGCTAGCCTATCAACAGGCAAAGCTCATGCCGGCAGTCCAGGAGGAAAGCCCAGCAGGTTGCATATCACAGTGGGGGCCCTTGGAACTGAGGTGCCAGTCAAGGAGATGGAGCACCGGAAGCTCCTGAAAGTTCCCAACCTGTTGGTCCAAGCGCACCCAGACAACCTTGTCTACCTATCCCTTCTCCCACGCAGGAAGCTCTGTGCAAATCCCACCCCTTCAACAGCCCTCTTGCTGCTAGGAAGCCTCTCAGACCACCCGCTTTTCCTTTGTCCCAGAGCGGCTGGATGTGGATCCCTGTCCTCCACAAATGGCTGGAGTCTCAGTCTCTCAAGTATTCTGCCTGTCTTAGCTTTCCAACCCCACTAATCTCAGAGCACCATGCAGTATACATTAGTGCTCATAAAGCAGATCTCCAGGGCTGGGTGTTCAGTAGTCCTATGCTTCCACCTCTCCCTGCTCCATTTCACTTTCTCCCACCTGTGAGCTGGGGTGGGGGAAGGATTTGGGTCCTGTCAGATCAAGGCTTTGGTATGGTACCCTGTTTTTTGAGGTCTGCTCTGTTCTCCACATGTATGTAGTCTGGTGCAGCCTTCTTTCATGTTGCTCTTTTAGGATTAGTTGTATTAACTATATTTTCATAATATATCTCATTTTGGGAGTTCTCTGTCTCACCTCTCATGCTGCCATCTTGAATTGATCTCTAAAACCTGTTTATTTCTTACAGGCAGTCATCCTGCATCTAAATGCAGCTACTGAACAAGAGAGAACACCACCCTTTCTCTCTGGTCCAGATACACCCTTGTTCATACATGTAATTCCCTTTTGATATGGCCATTGACTACTTCTCTCCACCCCTTGAAAACACCTATTGCTATGCATCTGCATTAAAGCCAGGTGACAGAGTCTGAAAATATTCCAATCTTACCCACAGCCCACACCTCCAGAAATCTCACCTTACAATCTACATGATCCCATCTTCCGCAATGGCCCTTGTGTGAGAAAACTGGAGCACTCTAACCAAAATAATAACATAAAACCATGATAATCCTCAAGCCGGAAGATTCAGCTAAGTTCAAAGTCCTAGGCAGATTAATTCCATGACTTGCCCATTCCATAGTCAGTCAGTAGCTGAACAGGTAGGGAGTTCAGAGCAATCATCACAAGGCAGCTACAGCCAGAGGGCGCATCAGGACTCAAGGACTATAGAAGAAAATAACCTTAAGTGCAATGATACATGTTCTAATGTCAACAGTATAGGCAAATCTTGTCCATCAGGTAGGATACATTCAAGAGAATGGTCCTGTGATAGAAAAGTGGCAGGAATGGGATTTCTTCCTGGTCTAGCATACCAGATATTCACTCCCCTCCCTCTGAGAGTTAAAGATGGGTCAATATATAGGGCTATGGGAAGTACATGTACTGTCAGTAAAGATTAAACAAAACTTCCTCATCAGATGCTCTTACCTCCTGGATGTTTTGGGTACTCTACAATGATCTTTGGGGGTCACTCTGCTATTAACCTAGGAATACACAGAAGCCAGCTTCCAGGCCTTTTCCCCAAGGTGCCAGAATGGCCCACTATCACTGGTCCATGTGTCAAAATGTCCAGAGCTACATCCATTCAACAGTGTCTCTAGGGTGTAACACATTTGGGGATGGCAACAGGATGTTGCTCTGCTGACTATATCCTGACTTCAATAACTCTTCTTTGTTTTTCACATATAGTTGTATAAGACAGGGAGCAATGTGTGTTAGCATATCCACAGGGCTCAAGGCTCCTTTTGGGGCCTTCTCAATCAAACACAGCATTGTCCATAAACAAACTGACCAGCCCCAAAGGGCTGTTGGTGTCTGACTTCAGGCCAGCTTTCAAAAAACCATTGTACCTCTCTATCATGACTTCCCTGGTAGGGTTATATGGTACATGAAACTTCCACTTTATTCCTAATTGTTGCACCCATTCTTGTAACACGTGTCTAGTAAATGGGTGTTTGATTGCTCTCAGTCACCTGTGGCTGCCCACAGGCTGCAAAGAAATTCTCTAGTGCCCCTCTTGGTGGTTTGCTGAACCGCATGATATGAAGGAAAAGCAATCAACAGGCCAGTATCTGTGTCCACACAAGTCATGGTATACCAATATCCTTCTGATATGGGTAGAGGCACAATATAGTCTATCTGCCAATACCAAACAAGGGGTATTGGCTCCTTTACTATCATAGCATGTAGCCATGGGACTCAGTGTTAGTCCCGCTTAGAGCATACAAGGCACTCCTTCCAGGTTCTGCAGACTTCTTCAAAGGTTAATGGCACAGCCCATTGATGGGCTACAGCTCACATTGTCTTTTGCCCCACATGCAATAAACACTGATGTAAACATTTGGCTACATCAGAGGCAGGCTTTCCTTTTAGCCATTGCACCTGGAACAATGTGCCTGTTTCATGATTCCTTGGGGATGCCAAAGGCAAACGGCCAGTCACACAATATATGTTACCAGTCTTAATCTCACCAGAGGCCCATAGGTCTTGTTACAACTCTTGCCCTCAAAGGGGCTGGTGACCAACCGCCCAGTTTGCATGTTACTATGTCGGTAGCCACAGGATCAAGCACCAATAGATGGGAGGGTTCCTGGGTATTTACAAGCCATACTGCCCACAATTCAGCCCATTGGCTTCTCTTACCCTCACCATCCTCCATCCATATTGTTTCAATCTTGGATGGAAAGCCACAGTTTTCCACTTTGGGAGCTGCCCATGACTGGAACTGTCTGTATACCAAGCATCTTCAGGTATAGGAACTTTTCCCTTCTGATAAGAACTCTTAGCTACCAATGGCTCAAAAGCAAGTTCTTTCTGGTTTCCACTTATAGATTACTGGCCCCTGTAAGCATTGGAGTTTACCACTTAAGGGGCTAGTAGAGAGGGCACTACACTGCTGTAAATATGCACCTCATTTGGCCTGCGTAGGCATCTCTGCCACACTACTCCAAGGCCTTTGAGTCCAGTCTCGTACCCACCCCATGATAGGATAGGTGGTTATACCTTGGTCAGAGCTGTTCTGGTGATGGGCTCTATACCCAGCAAATTGTTGTAGAGCAGCCAGTTGCTTCTATGTCAAGGTGTACCAGACCTCTTCTCCTCTCCATAGTTGTGACCAGAATCCAATGGGTTGGTATGTCTGTTCAAGCTGCTGCCAAAGATCCTATTCAGTTATATGAACATTTAGCTAACAGGCCTTGATAAGTCCACTACACTTAAGGACTGTATGGCTTAGACTGCTCACTTAGAAGCAGTAAAAGCAGCTGCACATGTCTCATACCAGTTCCACTTGATGCCATTTTGTACCAACCAGTATAAGGGCTTTAGAATTTGTGCCATGTGTAGGATAAGCACTGTATAATAGCCCAAAACACCCCAAAACTCCTACACTACTGCCACAGTGGCAGGGGTAGGGAAAGCCTGGACTTTGTCTATGACTGCTTCAGGAATAACTTTAGCTTTATCCAACCAGACAACCCCCAATAATTTTACAGAAAAACCAGATCACTGGACCATGTTGCTGTTCACAGCCCATCCTTTCTCCTGTAGATGTTGCAGCAGTCTAGGAACTGCCCCTTCTAAATATGCAAGAGAATCAGACATAAGCATAATATTATCAATGTAGTCATACATTTGCACTATTTGTGATTCCTTCCATGTGGCCAAGTCCTGGGCTACAAGTTTGAGACAGAAGGTAGAACTGTGGAGGTATCCTTGTGGAAGGATAGTGAATGTCCACTGCTGACCTTTCATTACTCCAATTTCTTTGTGCCCCTCAGGTAATTTATATTGCTTAGTATTTCTCACTCACCTAGGTACAGTAAAGCTACAGGTGGGTGCTTAGCATGTCCTCTCAGAACTGCCTTTACCACACATACCCTCTCTGAACTCACCTTCAGTGTTCTGTAAACACAGGCCCTACAGGATATCAACCCCCAAAATATATTCAGGGATGGAAGAAATGCACACAGTATACTCCTTTGGGAGTAAACACCCTATCTCCAGTGGTATTTGGTTTTCTTCACTCTAACTGCCTTACCCCCATAGCCATCTCTCACAGCAGGGTCCTGGGAAAATGCTCAGGGTTGCTATGAATCAGAGAACACTAAGCTCTTCCATCCACCAGCTCCAGGACATGTTGTACATACATGGGGACCAATGAACTGCTTATTCTACAAGTGGCCTCTGTTCCCCACCATGTCTGCCACGGTAGGGACCTTGACCCACCTCTCAGTTGAACCTCAATACTCATTCATTATCCTGTCAAGGTGAGGACACAGGAAGAACCTGAGTACTGTCCCCCAGGAAGTCTTACAGGGACACAGGCTGAACATGGGGCTTTGCCTCCAGCTTCCGTGTCCTGGACCTCAGTGGCTAGAACTGTTGCTCTGGATTTAATTGGTGCCACTGTTATAACAAGATCCTATTGGGCTGCCCCTCAAGTTTGTCTTTCACTACCCTGACTTTATCAAATCAACCCACATCTGGGTCCTTAAGATCTTCACGGGACCCTCTGCAGCTCTCCTTTCAGTCGTATTACTTCCATACTCATTGTTTCAACCTCCACTAGTTCTGCTAAAGTATGAACAGCTTCACTTATGGGTTGCCCTATGTTGGGGGACAAGAATAGTCACTAGGGACCCAAAGAGAGATGGGGGAGCTGCATGGAGAACCAGGTTTCTCATTCCCATGGTGTACATCTCCTCATCGGGGCTCTGGGGATCCATATTATAGATGACGTTTTTCATGCCCAGCTCCTGTAACACCTGCTGGAGCTCTGCGTACATTTTCCAGCTAGTGGGTAAGTAAAGTAAATCACCCTGATTAGGCCAAACTATCCCAATGGCTGCTGTCAACCAGAAGTGTCCGATTCCCTGAGGTGTGACAGGCACTTTGAAACCACTGCCAATAGCCTACTCATTTCAGAACCCAACATAACCATGTTTTCCAACCCCATATCCCAGAGACTCAAAAGCCATGTAGGCTAAGTTCCAATGGCTTCTGCTGATATCTGAAGCTCATGTCCACTAGCTCATCCTTGATGTAGGGCCAGAGCATGGAGCGATCCACAACCTGCAGAGTGGGCAGTTCTTTCCCCTGAGGAGCCCATGATTTTTGCATTTTTACTTTCTTACTTACAACCACGTGAGCCTTCAATATGGGAGAGGCTGATGCCTCGGGTTGTGGCCTCAGCAACAGGCCAGCCCTCAGCCACACCCCCAATACTCTCCTGACATCTCTACCATCTCTGGGGATGAATGTTCCAGTCTTTTCTCCCCCTCCTCCATGACCTCCTGCAATGTGGACCCCCCTGCTGCCTCCTCCCTCACTGCTACTAAGGAATCTTCCAGGAGCGCGACCTGTCTTCACAATAACTGTCTCTCTTTCTTAAGGGCATCATGTAGGTCATCTCCCAGCTCCTCCAAGTAATGCCAAAGTGTGTCTCTCTCCTGCTGAAGTCTCTCTTTCTCTTCAATAACCCCCTCTCTCTCTCCTCAATAACACTTTCCACTATCCTGATGAAAAGAGATCATAAATTCCAGCTGTTAAATGGCTATTCAGGGCCTCTAAGCAGTCCTCTATCTGGTAGAGGGGTAATTCTGCAGCTTCCAGTGCCACAACCTTTCCCCAATTCTGGGGAAGGCTCCACCCCTCTAGGAGGTGCTTTACCCAAGAGTAATTCCCCACTAGGGGCTCCCAGTTGGAAGCACCACATATAGGGGTTCCTGAGTGAAGCTGCATCCTTTACCACTGCAGCCACTGGGGCCTCCTCACCATCCCTATAGTCAGCCTTCCCAAGGGTGGCACCCATGTAGACAGATTTGGGGTTCAGAGATCTTGCCAGCTAACACCAGATATAACTCCAGGGAAAAATCCTGGGACAAAGTACCTTTGAAAACAAAATCGGTCAAAGGGAAAAATAAAGTGGAAAAAAAAAACATTTATTTCTTACAAGCAGTGATCCTGTGTCTCAATATGGCTACAGAAGAAGAGAGATCACCCATCCTCTCTGGTCCAGATAAGCTCTCACTCACACATGTACTTACCTATTGATATGGAGATGGACTACTTGGAAATATCTATTGATTTGGAGATTCACTAAGGTGGCAAAGAGATTCTGGATATATCATAATTTTACCCACAGACATCTATGTAACAGATCATCTTAAAATACAGAATGATCTGTAAGTTAAAATTTGAAGTGGTCATTTAGGTGAACTATGATGATGTACTACTACAAATTTACATTATTGATGAGTTTTTTACAATACATAAGTAGGGAATCTCAGGAGACAACAATGTCTCAAGCACTCAGTGACTGTTCCAACATGCATGACTGATCCAAGATCATCTGAGACACTAGGACTTGTGGAATCATACTGACTTGATGTATTAAATGTTAAATGGTGCCATCAGAAATATATTGTCAGAGAAGTATCCTTTGAAGTTTTTAAGCTTGTATCCTTACATACAAAATGGATTTCTTTCTAACCCTGAATTATCCTGTATATATTTCTGTGGGTAAAATTGCAACATATCCAGAATTTCTCACCTGGCCTTAGTGCATCTCCATACCAGTAGGTAATTACAAGGGCAAGCAAGGGCATATCTGGATTGGGCATATTTGAGTGGGGCCCCTTTTTGCAGTCTGGTCATGAGAGACATGGGCGAGTGGAAGTGGATGACTATTTGTAAGCAATAAATGGGTTTCTTCCACTTTATTTCTCTCTTTAATTTTGGTTGAAAGGTATTTTGCCCCAGGCTGGAAAAATATTTTCCCTCTGGAGTTACAGTTACTAAAAATTGTTTGTAGTTTTCTCAAGGTCATCTTCCCTTAAGGGTAAGAGGAAGAGGTCTTATCATGTATATGACTTCATCTTATTCTTGGGGGAGAGAAAAGGCCCTGTGACAAATTACCTCATTGGTGCTGACAAGAAAATTCCAGATTGACTGTTAAAAGGTCCATTCTGGAATAGGTTGAAACTGTAATTAAGTTGTGGTTTGGGAGGAAAAAATACTCTATGTGGGCTTATTTCTTTTTTTAAACACCATCTACTTTTATTTTGCTTTGACCTAAAATATTTGAATGGGACATCTATTGTTCTTTCTAATAAATGTCCCATTTTTTTTCATTTTGATCATACAATGTGTTTTATTAGATTTCTCTATGGTATCTATTATGACTTTTTAACAAATGATTTAATATAGGTTAATATAGTTCCTTTAAATGTTTACATTTCCTGGAAAATGAGTTCTATTTTTTATTATAAGGATACATACAGAAATATTAATATAAATACAGACACATATATGAAATATCTTGTTGATTAAACTACTTCATATTAAGTCATTAATGTTTTTGAATAAAAGCAACTGACTTTAGTATTCATATAGGAAAATAAACAATAACTAGGAAGAATAACACTAAAAATGATGTGCTATAGGAAAGGGTTGACAGAAATTCTACTAGGTAAAAAATTACATATGATGAAGACCCCATGTTATGGAATCAATGTTCATATTCCCACAAAACTCATTTGTTGATGTTCTTCCTCCCAAAGTGACTGTATTTAGAGACTATCTATTGAGATTTTTATGGAAGTAATTAAGTTTAAATGAGATCATAAGGATAAGGCCTTTATCTGTCAGGGTTAGTGTCCTGATTAGAAGAGAAACAGACCTTCTCTCTCTCTTTCTCCCTCTTGTGCGTGTACTGAGGTAGGGCTTTGTGCGAGCATAAGAAGTCAGCCATCCACAAGCCATGAAGAGAGCACTCGGCAGGGGCTGAATCAACCATCACTTTGATTTTGGACTTCCTAGGCTCCAAAACTATGAGAAATTAATTTACATCCTTTAAGGCATCCAGACTGTGGTATTATGTTATAGCAGCCCAAGCAGAGTAATATACCCCATAATAAAACATATATTGATATTGGTTGATGATGAATACTAAAACCAATGAATAAGAATAGAAATCCAGAAACAGAATTAACCAATTATGGAGATTTATTATATTAAAAAGAACATCTCAAGTCAGTGGAGTTAAGATGACTTCATAAAAGATATTAGGGAAGCAGAGAGTCATTTCAAGGAAGATTAAATTAGATCCATATCCCCAACATACAATAGAATAAACTCAAATGGAATCAAATGTAAAAAAAGAAGAAATTATGTAATAGTTTAAATAGAAAATGGAGATAAATATGCATTAGTTAAAAACAACTCTGGGTAAAAATTTTTTGTTAAAACAACAATTTAATGGGAAGCATTTTAAAAAGTTGGCTGTATTTGGACATATATTATTTATTTTATATGTGCAACACATAATTTTTGACTTAGGAATCAGAACAAGTTCATTTTCCATTAAGTTTATGACATTGTTACATATTCACTTTCAGATTTTAGAATAGCTTAAACCCATCCTGGGTAGTAGAAAAAGTTAAACAGCCTGGGAACCATGTTTCCCAAAATTACAAGAAAAAGTTGTTGAGTAAAGTTTTCCAGGAGAAAAAAGTTTGATGTCTTGGTTTTATCTCCTTGTAAATATACTTATATCTTGATCTTCTGATAAATAAACTTCTGATATTGCTAGGAGGAGAGTCCTATCTATGAATTAGTCTTAGCAGAATTACCATGCTCTAGGATTGCTTATAGTAAACAAGCCTAGAATCTATGGATTTATGAGGCATGACTCCTCGTAAAATGTCACACAAGCCCTGCAATCACATGGTATAAAACAAAGATGCTTCATAATCTAAACTCTACCTGTTGGCTAAAGTGACCCAGAAATTACACTTAGTGACCTGGCCACAAGTTACGCTAGCCCGAGAGAATGTGTCCTGTGTGAGTCAGGAGTACCAAGTTGTTAATGCAGAATGTGCCAGATCTCCCCTACCATTTTTTGCTTTTGTTTATAGCATGCTTCTATCTTTCATATTATTGCTAAAATTTGATGCTGGGTGATGTCTCTGATTTGTGTAAGTCAGATCAGACAATTCAATTTTTGTGTTAGCTTTTGTTGGCATTGTGCACAGTATTGCTTTGCAGACTCATGATGGCTAAGTTAATTTTTAGAAGAAAAGATTGGAGATGGAAAACATAATGGAGTTCTGATAACAGAATTACCACATACCATCCTTTGTGTGAGGAAAATAATGGGGGTAAATTCATGTGAGAAATCTTATCAGCAGAATTTGGAGAAAATGGATCCAGTGGAAGTGGCTTGTTAGACTAACTAGATTGTTAGTTAGTCAGTACAAGACTGAAGGAAAGGTAATGAAATTTCTATTCTTTGGTTATAACTATTAGCTTTTGTCCAGTTCAAAAATATAAGGGAAGAGTAAATGACAGTGAGAGAAAAGACTGTATGTGAGAGTGTTTTTTCCTGTCATTGGAAAGCCCTCTTAAACCTTGTTTAAGATTAAGAAGGCACATCACTGTTTTTGATTCTACAGAACAGAATGGATTATTTGAGTTGATAGCAGATCCTTGATAGAATGCAAACTTTTATGGGTAAGAGTTTCCAACTGTATGTCAGCTAATCTGCCTTAGTACAACTATTGGACACGTGTACCCTGAGAAAGGTGATTGCACTATCCTTTATGGAATCCTTCCAAAGTAGTTGAAATTTTAGCAATATAAGTGACTTTATACTATCTTTATGATGTTCATAGAGACAAACTGAGTTTAATGCCATTGACAGGATATTGACAGATGTCATGATAGGATGGGCTTCTTGATCTTGGGTGCATTGCAAAACCTTGCTCTTGGAAAGCCAGAGGAATATTCAGAAGGCAAAGTCTTAACAAGTTCAGTTACTATAAGCAAGGACTCTATATACAGAGAAAAAAGAAATCCACATCTTACAAAAGGAAGGGAGCATGAAGGAAGAAACTTGCAAAGGCAAATAAGGAAATAACAGCCACAGCCAGATCAGCTGGATGGATTTGTTTTATTTGGCTTTAAAAATGGAGTGAAGAAAGTAAATATATGGAGCTTTTCTACAGTTTGACAGCTTATTATCAAAGTTTGATTAGTGAAGGGAGTAGCTTCAGTCCTACTCTAAATTCCTTAAACACCTTGGCAAATTCATTCTCTATATGTAGTCTGAAAGAATTCAAATGCAATTATGAGGATCATGCTTTATAACAGATAATTCTCCAATAACATACTGAATTTACTTCTTCAATTAAAACCACAGAAACCAAAAAAAGACTGAATGAAAGGCCAAGATCATGCCCTGTTGCTGAGAGTGAAATGAAGTAGAATATTAGGCTATATTCAATAGCTTGGGGACAATGGCCTTTGGGTAATAAAATAGAGAGGGAGAAACACACCAAATCCCACTTTAACTCCAGGGGGAAAATATGTTTCCAGCCCCAGACAAATAACCTTTGAAACCAAAATGAGTCAAAGGGAGAAATAAAGTGAGAGAAACCCATTTATTGCATAAATGTAGTCAACTACTTTTGAATGCCTGTATCTCTTGTAGCCCAGTTGCATAAAGAGAAACCACCAAACTTCTCAGGTCCAGGAGTGCCCTTGCTCCCACCCGTGTTGTAATCACCTATTGATATGGAGATGAACTACTTCTATCCATCCCTAGGAAACACCTACTGAGATGGTGATGCACTAAGGCCAAGTGAGAATTATGAAAATATTTTACCCACAGCCCACCCCTCCACAAATCTCACCTCAAAATCTACCCATTCCCAAAATTTTGCAATGGGCTTTATGCAAGAAAACTAGAGCACTGTAGCCACTCTAGTAACATACAATGGCAACAGAAATGAAATCATGATAATCCTCAAGCTAGAGGATTCAGCTGATTCAAAGTCCTATGCAGAGCTTGCCCATTTCACAGGAGGCCAGTAACTGAACAGATAGGGAGTTCAGTGTACTCATCACATGGCAGCTACAGCCTGGGGGCCTGTCCAGGCCACAAGCACTATAGAAGAAAATTAACTTAAGGACAATAACATACATATTTTAAGGATGCCAGCATAGGCAAATTTGGTTCATCATGGAGGATGCATGCAAGAGAGAGGTCCTGTAATAGGACAGTGGCAGGAAAGGGATCTCACCCAGGTCTAATACATGAGACCTTCACACTCTCACTGTGGGAGTTACAGGTAGGTCAGTATATAGAGCTACAGAAGGTACATGCACAGGCCATAAAGATAAAACAAAACTTCCCTGAGAGATATTCTTACCTCCTGGCTGTTTTTGGGTACACTACCATGACCTTTGTGGGCCACTCTGCTTTTACTCTGGGAACACAGAGAAAGCCAGCTTCCAGGCCTTTTCCCCAACTTGCCAGATGGTGGGAGTGTGGAGGTATCCCTGTGGAAGGACAGTGAAGGTCCACTACCAGCCTTTCCTCATGAAGGCAAACTTTTCCTGACTTTCCTATGCTATGTCAATAGAGAAGAAAGCATTAGCAAGGTCCACAACATGATGATATGAAACATCCCTAGTTCATGACTTAGTGTGTCCATAAGGGCTGCTATAGAAAGAACAGCAGAATGCAAAAAGGGTATGACTTTATTCAATTTCCTGTAGTCCATGGTCATATGTCAGGAACCATCTGGCTTTTTCACTGGCCACACTGGGGAATTAAAAGGATTGTGAGTGGGCTTTATGATGCCCACCTTCTCCAACTCCTACAGAGTTTCTCCAATTTCCTTGTGTCTCCTTGGCAAAGTATACTGCTTAGTATTTGTCACTCACCAAGGCACAGGTAGAGCCACAGGTGAGTGCTTAGCATGTCCCCTCAGAACTGCCTTTATAACACGTACCCTCAGTCTGAACTCACCTGCAGGGTTCTGTAACCACAGTCCCTGCAGGTTATCAACCCCCAAAATATATTCAGGGATGAGAGAAATGTGGGATAAACACCCTATCCCCAATGGTATTTGGGTTTTCTTCACTCTAATTGCCTTGCCCCCAGAGCCATCTATCACAGCAGGGGTCCTAGGAAATGCTCAGGGCTGCCATAAATCAGCAGACATTCAGCTCCTGTGTCCACCAGCACCAGGATACATTGTACATTCACGGGGGGCCAATGAATTGCTAATTCTGCATGTGGCCTCTGGTCCCCACCACATCCCCCAAGGTGGGGGCCTTGACCCTCCCCTCAGTTAAATCGCAACGCTTAATAATCGTCCTTTGGGGGTGAAGGCCCAGGTGGAGCTTGAGTACTGTCCACCAGGAAATCTTGCAGGAACACAGGCCAGACATAGGGCTTTGCTTCTGGCTTCCATGTCCTGAACCTCAGCGGCTAGAACTGCTGCTCTGGCTTTAATTTGTGCCAAGTTCTAACAAGATCTTATTGGGCTACCAATCAAGTTTTTCTTTTACTACCCTGGCTTTTATCAAATCAACCCACATCTGGGTTCTCAAGACCTTCACCAGGCCTTTTGCACCTCTCCTTTCAGTAGTAGCCTGTGCTTGCTTCCATGCTCTTATTGTTTCAACTTCCCAGATCTGCTAAAGTACTAGTAGCCTCACTTATGGGTTGCCCTATGTGGAGGGCAAAAATAGTCACTAGGGACCCAAAGAGAGATGGAGGAGCTGTATGGAGAGCCAGATTTCTCATTCCTATGGTGAACACCTCCTCGTTGGGGCCCTGGGGGTCCATATTGTAGATGATGTTTTTCATGCCCAGCTCTTGTAACACCTGCTGGAGCTTTGCATACATTTTCCAGGTAGTGGGTAAGTATAGAAAATAACCCTAATTAGACCAACTACCCTAATGGCTGCTGTCAGCCAATCCAGAAACACCTGATTCCCTAGGTGTGACAGGCACTTTGCAATTGCTGTTGGAGCAAGAGAGCCATCATAAAAGCCAGTCTACCCATTTCAGAATTTGATATAACAATGTTTTCCACCCTCACATCCTAGAGACACAGAAGCTGTGTAGGTAGAGGTTCTGACGGCTTCTGACGAAACCAGAATCTCATGTCCACCAGCTCATCCTGGGTGTAGGGGCAGAGCATAGAGTGTTCTACCACCTGGGGAAGAGTTGCTCCTCCCTGTGAGGAGCCCATGGTTGTTGTGTTTTTACTTTCTTAATTACAACCAGGTGGGCCTTTAATGTGGAAGGAGCTAGCACTTTGGGCGGTGGCCTTGGCAACAGTTCTTCCTTTGGCTATATCTCTTTATCCTCCCCCAACATCTCCTCTACCATCTCCATGACTGAAGTCACTCATCCTTCATTCCCCTCCCCTGTAGCCCAGAATTAATGGAAGTCTGTGCCTGAATTTGAAGAAATAAAGTTGATAATGTAGACGACAACAACAACAACAAAATAATTGCAGACACAGAAAGGGTTGTAAAGCTAAATCAAGTACCTTGGTTGTAGTATAAAAGTCTGGTTCTAGGTGTGTGACTAGATTTCACATTTAATGGTCTAAGAGATGACACAAACCCATGGACCAAATTTCCAAACTATGAAGTTGTTCCAAGGAATTGTGCCCCATAAAAAGAGGAATGACATCATCTGAAAATAGCGGTAAGTAAAATTTCCCAAGGGCAAGGGTCAGGGAATTACAATAGACCTCTCTTTTAGCCTCAATGTGGGGTGAATGGCAGAATTTCCAGAATCTCCCACCTGGTGTTAGTCCATTTATATATCAATGGCTGTTTATTGCTACAGAGTCCTGCAACCTCCAGTGGATCTGGAGGCAAGGGGCAGAGAGAAAAATGGCCACTCTCTGCCCCTCCATTCCTGGTACATAACTGGTCTGGGTCTGCCAGTCACCAAGAACCTTCCCATGGAGTTCCTCCCAGATAGGGCAAGCAGGGAGAAGAGTGCACATCACAGCCAGAGGGGACTGACAGAGCTGGGCCTGGATAGCAAATTTAAGCAAGCTGTGAGTAATAAAAATGTTTTTTTTTCCTTGCCTTACTTTAGTTTCCCTGGATTTATAGGGGAATCTGGGAGGGAACTCCCTTCCCCAGAGCTACACTCAGTAAGTGTTGACCTAAATGGTACCTGTTCTAAGCTAGTCTTTGTTTATCCTATGGCAGCCTTAAAGAATGCAATCTAAGGTCTTTAGAAGGAATCAATTTGACTTATCCAGATGAATTTCTTTCTGATCAACATACATTAAGGTAGATAATTCACAGTTACAATCTGTATGAATTGACATGACAGTATTATATGGATATATCATAAGCCTTATCAGCTCTAGAGCAGTGACCTCATTGAAAATGGAATGAGAAATTGAAATACTTGTTATTTAAAACAGGTTGTAAAAGTTTGGCTTTTTAAATTAAATTGATGTGTCTTGAATATGAAAGGAAGTAAAGATTTCTAAAATCTAGGTGGTAGAGTATGCACTTGCACAACTATATAACTACCTTCACAGCACAAATTTTTCTTTTGTTTTCCTGATCTAATGATCCCAGGCATGAAGTTAAATAAGCATTCCCAAGGAAGTTGATGCTTCATATCAATAACATTTTTGATATAAAAAACATGGTATCAGTAACATTATTCTGGACAGTGTGCATTCTAGACATACTTCAGGCTGGCCCTTAAGTTTACCTTATCTAACCTCATTAAGGCTAATTGTGAATAAATAACTCTATTAACTAGTGGCAGAAGCAGTTCTACGATTCTTTATTTGTCAAACCCCATGGTATGTGCCTGAGAATGGCAGGCCAAGAGGAGTTTCTAGTGAAAGTACTGTTACTATTGATTTTGTAATACATTTCTCTCCTGAATACTGGAATATTACTGGAGACAGGTCCTTGGTTTCATTGCAAGAAAGTGTTCAAGAATGGTCACAAAAGCAGTTGAGCTTTAAAATTTTATTTGGAAAATAAAGAGTATAAAGAAAGGCAAAAATTACATGACCCAGAGTTGATATGAGCAGACAGACCCAGGGGGGTTGCCTCAAGAGAACAATAGGGAGCCTTTTAATGCACAGGGAGATAAATATTCTTTAAGTGGAATTAGATATCAAAGGAGACAGGTAGGTCCTTTGTGGGGGCTGGGCTTGTTCCACATTAACATGCAGGGGAGGGATTTTTGGCTGTATTTGGTTCTCCTTGGAACTGTCATGTGGTGGGGAGGTGAGTGAAGGGCATTGGTTTTTACTATATTAATGGATTTGGGGGTGAAGTTTGGGTCAGTTTCTCCTCCATGTTGAAACTATCTGCTTTTATCTGGTTTATTATCTATATACTTAGTCCACATCCCAGTAGAACAGTTTGCATGGAATGTGTGGAATATAAGCATACAACTGAAGTAAATTCCTCCTTCTCCTTGCTTATGTCTAGCTATCTACCTACTCTAACGGAGCAATGTTTCTGCACTAAGAGGCAGGTTGACCTGGTCTAACCTCTTTGTAAATATGCTAACTGAAACTACTCCTAAATAGAGTAATGTTGTCTAGAAGGTAGAGAATCCTTATTTATGGAAACTCTGAGGGGGATATTCTGTTTTTAGGCTTCCTCATGATAAACAAGGCTAAATCCAAGGATTTGGGCAAACAAGATTTCCTAAAAATATAATACAAAATCTTCAGCAATCTTGGTATAAAATAAAGATGTTGTTGAGAGAGGATTAAAGATGGTGGCATGAGAGGTGAGATAGAGGCTTCCTCCTAAAACCTCATATAATATGAAAATCTAATTAAAACAACTAATCCTGAAAGAGCAACAGGAAAGAGGGCTTCACCAAACTGCATACACCTGGAGAAAAGAATAAACCTCACAGAACAGGGTAATGTAACAAAGCCGTAGCCCTGCAGGACCCAAGCGCTTCCCCCACCCCAGCTCCTGGCTACTTTTAATAGTCTGTCCTTATCCTTGATCAGAGAAACAGAGTGGGAAGGGAGGAGAGGCCTGGTTCTGCTGAATACCTAACTACGGAGATCTGCTCTGGAGCACAAACCTACATTCATGGTGCTTTCATGGTACTCTTGTGATTAGGGGGTTGGAAAGCTAAGAAAGGCGGAATACCTGGAGAGACTGAGATTCCAGCCACTTGCAGAAAGCAGGGATCCATATCTGGCTGCTCTGGGACAAGAGAAAGGTGGGCAGTCAGAGAGAATTCATAACAGCAAGAGGGCTGCTAAAGAGACAAGGATTGCACAGAGCTTACTGTTCAGGAGAAAGGACAGGTAGACAAAATTGTCCAGGTGCACTCTGCCCAGGAGGTTGGGAACTTTCACAGTCTTCAGGCACTCTAGCTCCCTGGCTGTCTACACAGCTTGAAGGACACCCTTCATGATAGGTAGCCTACTGTGCCTTCTCCCCTCCAGCCCCACCCAACTCACAAACTGCAAACCCTACCCTGGCATTAGGCCATCCAGAGGGAAACCTGTCTAAAGCAACTATAAACACAAAGCATAGAGGCTTATACCTGCATGCTCAACCCACTGGTTCTGGCAGTGGAGGCAGGCTTAGCAATCGGAAAGCAGGAAACAGCTCTTTCCTTCTCCCTCCCAGGCACCAATACCACTCCCTTGTGATCCCCAACATTGCTTCAGGGGCTCAGAAGCTGCAGAGAGTAGAGTTTCTGGGCACTAGAGGGTGCCATGTACAAATATGAAAGGTCAAAGAAACCTGTTTCAAAGTAAAATTATGAATACAATAAATGAGAAAGATTGAAACATAGCAGTGTGAGTAGGACAGTGGGAATCTCCTCCCAAAAACATATATTTTTGAAAATACAACAAATACAACTAATCCTAAAAGAGAGACCAGAAGACACAGGACAACAGCCAGACTACATCCACATGTGCGAGAGCCCAGCACCCGGTGAAAGGGGTAAGATACAAGACCTAGCCTGGCGGGAACCAAGCGCCCCTCACACCAGTTCATGGTGGGAGGAGAGGAGTCAGAGCGGGGAGGTAGAGGGAGCCCAGGACTGCTAAACACACAGCCCTAGTCATCCACACCAGAGTGCAGACATAGTGCAAGCTTGGAGGGCTGGAAACTAGGGAAACAGGGCAGCAAGACCTCTGAGCAGGTTCTGAAGCTGATGCCCCTGTGAAAAAGAAAAGCGAATGCTTTTTGAAAGTCTTAAAGGGACAGGGATGCAACAGCTGGACGGAAACAACACAGGTCACAATCTAGCAGCTGGAAATCCCAGGGAAAACTGGGTGCACTAATCCCCTGGGCAACAGCTCTGAGACCCCTCATGGAGGTAAACAGCCAAACAGCCCCCCGTCCATTAACCCTCCAGGGCGTGGCGATAGCAGAGAAGCAGCCTGACACTGGCCACGCCCTCAGCAAGGGAGCTTTCTTCATACCAGCCGGCCAACACAGAAAGACCCAGTCTACAAGCAATTACCCAACACAAGCCACTAGGAGATGCAGTTGTCCCAGTAAAGAAAGGTAAATAGCAAGTGGAAAGTTTGGCCCTCCCAGCTGACAGTCAATAGCACATATAAACATGAAAAGGCAAAAAAATATGATCCAGACAAGACTAAAACAGACAGCTTCGGCATCTGCTACATCTTCCCCTAGAAGGAACCTGGGGAGACAGATTTAACCAGTCTTCCTGAAAAAGAATTAAAAAAAAAAGTCATAACCATCCTGATGGACTTGCAGTGAAATATGCAAGAACTGAGGAAGGAGAATACAGAAATAAAACAAGCTCTGGAAGGACTTCAAAACATAATGAACGAGATGCAAAGACCATTAATGGACTAGAAAACAGAGAACAGGAACACAGAGAAGCTGATGCAGAGAGAGAAAAAAGGATCTGAAGGACTGAAAGAATTCCAAGAGAGTGGAGTGCCCCATCGAAACAGAAGAATATCCGCATTATAGGGGCACCAGAAGAAGAAGAGAGAGAAAAAGGGATAGAAAGTGTCTTTGAAGAAATAATTGCTGAAAACTTCCCCAAACTAGGGGAGGAAATGGCCTCTTAGACCACGGAGGTACATGGAACTCCCATGACAAGGAATCCAAGGAGGGCATCACCAAGCCACATAATAATTAAAATGGCAAAGATCAAAGACAAAGACAAAGTATTAAAGGCAGCCAGAGAGAAAAAAAAGGTTACCTACAAAGGAAAACCCATCAGGCTATCCTCAGACTTCTCAACAGAAACCCTACAGACCAGAAGAGAATAGCATGATATACTTAATGCAATGAAACAGAAGGGCCTTGAACCAAGACTACTGTATCCAGCACGATTAACATTTAAATATTAAGGAGGGATTAAACAATTCTCAGAGAAGCAAAAGTTGAGGGAATATGCCTCCCACAAACCACCTCTACAAGGCATCCTACAGGGACTGCTCTAGACGGGAGCACTCCAAAAAAGAGCACAGAACAAAACACCCAACATATGCAGAAGGTAGAAGGAGGAATAAGAAGGGAGAGAAATAAAGAATCATCAGACCACGTTTATAATAGGTCAACAAGTGAGTTAAATTATACAGTAAGATAGTAAAGAAGCTAACCCTGAACCTTTGGTAACCACAGACTTAAAGCCTTTAATGGCAATAAGTACATACCTTTCAATAATCACCCTAAATGTAAATGGACTGAATGCACCAATCAAAAGACACAGAGTAATAGAATGGATAAAAAAGCAAGATCCATCCATATGCTGCTACAAAAAACTCACCTCAAATCCAAAGACATGCACAGACTTAAAGTCAAGGGATGGAAAAACATATTTCAGGCAAACAACAGAGAGAAGAAAGCAGGGGTTGCAATTCTGGTATCAGACAAAACAGACTTCAAAATAAAGAAAGTAACATAAGACAAAGAAGGACATTACATAATGATAAAGGGCTCAGTCCAACAAGAGGATATAACCATTCTAAATATACATGCACCCAATACAGGAGCACCAACATATCTGAAACAAATATTAACAGAACTAAAGGAGAAAATAGAATGCAATGCATTCATTCTGGGAGACTTCAACACACCACTCACCCCAAAGGACAGATCCACCAGACAGAAAATAAGTAAGGACACAGAAGCACTGAACAACACACTAGAACAGATGGACCTAACAGACATCTACAGAACTCTACATCCAAAAGCAACAGGATACACATTCTTCTCAAGTGCACATGGAACATTCTCCAGAATAGACCACATACAAGGCCACAAAAAGAGCCTCAGTAAATTCCAAAAGATTGAAATCCTACCAACCAACTTTTCAGACCACAAAGGTATAAAACTAGAAATAAATTGTACAAAGAAAGCAAAAAGGCTCACAAACATATGGAGGCTTACAACACACTCCTAAATAATCAATGGATCAATGACCAAATCAAAATGGAGATCCAGCAATATATGGAAACAAACGACAACAGCACAAAGCCCCAAGTACTGTGGGATACAGCAAAAGCAGTCTTAAGAGGAAAGTATATAGCAATCCAGGCATATTTAAAGAAGGAAGAACAATCCCAAATGAATGGTCTAATGTCACAATTATCGAAATTGGTAAAAGAAGAACAAATGAGGCCTAAGATCAGCAGAAGGAGGGACATAATAAAGATCAGAGAAGAAATAAATAAAATTGAGAAGAATAAAACAATAGCAAAAATCAATGAAACCAAGAGCTGGTTCTTTGAGAAAATAAACAAAATAGAAAAGCCTCTAGCCAGACTTATTAAGAGGAAAAGAGTAACACAAATCAGCAGAATCAGAAACAAGAAAGGTAAAATCACGAAGGAACCCCAAAGAAATACAAAGAATTATTAGAGAGTGCAATGAAAACCTATATGCTAACAAGCTGGGAAACATAGGAGAAATGGACAACTTCCTAGAACAATACAACCTTCCAAGACTGACCCAGAAAGAAACAGAAAATCTGAACAGACCAAGTACCAGGAACGAAATTGAAGCAGTAATCAAAAAACTACCAAAGAACCAAACCCCTGGGCCAGATAGAATTACCTCAGAATTTTATCAGACGTAGAGGGAAGAAATAATACCCATTCTCCTTAAAGTTTTCCAAAAAACATAAGAGGAGGGAATACTCCCAAACTCATCCTATGAAGCCAACATCACCCTAATACCAAAACCAGGCAAGAACCCCACCAAAAAAGAAAACTACAGACGAATATCCCTGATGAATGTAGATGCAAAAATACTCAACAAAATATTAGCAAACTGTATTCAAAAATACATCAAAAGTATCGTACACCATGACCAAGTGGGATTCTTCCCAGGGATGCAAGGATGGTACAACATTCAAAAATCCATCAACATCATCCACCACAACAACAAAAAGGAAGACAAAAACCACATGATCATCTCCATAGATGCTGAAAAAGCATTTGACAAAATTCAACATCCAATCATGATAAAAACTCTCAGCAAAATGTGAATAGAAGTCAAGTAACTCAACATAATAAAGGCCATTTATGATAAACTCACAGCCAACATTATACTGAACAGCGAGAAGCTGAAAGCTTTTCCTCTGAGATTGGGAACTAGACAGGGATGCCCACTCTCCCCACTGTTATTTAACATAGTACTGGAGGTCCTAGCCACGGCAATTAGACAAAACAAATAAATACAAAGAATCCAGATTGGGAAAGAAGAAGTTAAACTGTCACTATTGGCAGATGACATGATATTGTACATAAAAATCCCTAAAGACTCCACTACAAAACTACTGGAACTGATATCAGAATACAGCAAAGTTGTAGGATACAAAATTAACACACAGAAATCTGTGGCTTTCCTATACACTAACAATGAACCAATAGAAAGAGAAATCAGGAAAACAACTCCATTCACAATTGCATCAAAAAGAATAAAATACCTGGGAATAAACCTAAACAAAGAAGTGAAAGACCTATACTCTGAAAAGTACAAGTCACTCTTAAGAGAAATTAAAGGGGACACTAACAAATGGAAACTCATCCCATGCTCATGGCTAGGAAGAATTAATATCGTCAAAATGGCCATCCTGCCCAAAGCAATATAGGGATTTGATGCAATCCCTATCAAACTACCAGCAACATTCTCAATGAACTCTAACAAATAATTCAAAAATTCATATGGAAACACCAAAGACCCCGAATAGCCAAAGCAATCCTGAGAAAGAAGAATAAAGTAGGGGGGATCTTACTCTCCAACTTCAAGCTCTACTATAAAGCCATAGTAATCAAGACAATTTGGTACTGGCACAAGAACAGAGCCACAGACCAGTGGAACAGACTAGAGACTCCAGACATTAACCCAAACATATATGGTCAATTAATATTTGATAAAGGAGCCATGGACATACAATGGCAAAATGACAGTCTCTTCAACAGATGGTGCTGGCAAAACTGGACAGCTACATGTAGGAGAATGAAAATTGACCATTGTCTAACCCCATATACAAAAGTAAACTCAAAATGGATCAAAGACCTGACTGTAGGTCATGAAACCATTAAGCTCTTGGAAAAAAACATAGGCAAAAACCTCATAGACAAAAACATGAATGACCTCTTCTTGAACATACCTCCCCGGGCTAGGAAAACAACAGCAAAAATGAACAAGTGAGGCTATATTAAGCTGAAAAGCTTCTGTACAGCAAAAGACACCATCAATAGAACAAAAAGGAACCCTACAGTATGGGAGAATATATTTGTAATGACAGATCCAATAAAGGCTTGATGTTCAAAATCTATAAAGAGCTCACATGCCTCAACAAACAAAAAACAAATAACCCAATTAAAAAATGGGCAGAGGAGCTGAACAGACAGTTCTCCAAAAAAGAAATACAGATGGCAACAGACACATGAAAAGATGCTCCACATCGCTAATTATCAGAGAAATGCAAATTAAAACTACAATGAGGTATCACCTCACAACATGAAGGATGGCTGCCATCCAAAAGACAAACAACAACAAATGTTGGCGAGGCTGTGGAGGAAGGGGAACCCTCCTACACTGCTGGTGGGAGTGTAAATTAGTTCAACCATTGTGGAATGCAGTATGGAGGTTCATCAAAATGCCCAAAACAGACTTACCATTTGACCCAGGAATTCCACTCCTAAGAATTTACCCTAAGAATGCTGCAATCAAGTTTGAGAAAGAGAGATGCATCCCTATGCTTATTGCAGCACTATTTACAATAGCCAAGAATTGGAAGCAACCTAAATGTCCATCAGTAGATGAATGGATAAAGAAGATGTGGTACATATACACAATGGAATACTACTCAGCCATAAGAAGAGGGCAAATCCTACCATTTGGAGCAACATGGATGGAGCTGGAGGGTATTATGCTCAGTGAAATAAGTCATGCAGAGAAAGAGAAATACCAAATGATTTAACTCATCTGTGGAGTATAAGAACAAAGGAAAAACTGAAGGAACAAAACAGTAGTGGAATCACAGAACCTAAGAATGGACTAACAGGTTCCAAAGGGAAAGGGGCTGGGGAGGATGGGTGAGTAGGGAGGGATAAGGGGGGAGGATGAAAAAGGGGGGTATTAAGATTAGCATGCATGGGGTGATGGGAGAAAGGGGAGGGATGTACAACACAGAGAAGACAAGTAGTGATTCTACAACATTTTTCTATGCTGATGGACAGTAACTGTAAAGGGGTTTATAGGGGGGACCTGGTATAGGGGAGAACCTAGTAAACATAATATTCTTCATGTAAGTGTAGATTAATGATAACAAAAAGAAAGAAAGAAAGAAAGAAAGGTGGACTACTCCCGGATAGGATAAAACTAACTGTAAATCAACGATTAATGTATGCTTTAAATATCCTTAATTTTGATCACTTAAAGGGTGTCAGATGATCGGCTATGAAGGTACATTTTTCTGATAATATTCCTTTCTCTTAAAAAAAAAAAGCAGTTTCTGTGTGGTGTCCTCCAATGAGTTCTACACAATGGTATAAAGGCATATAAAAGTGTCGGCAAAGGTTCTGTTTGTGTTTATACAGAGGATCAAAGACTAATTTGGCTACCCAGAAAATGAACTAAGATATGATATGAAGAAGAGCTTCCAACATCAGCACTCCCTGGAAGACTCATACCAGAAGATGATCATCAAAAAACCTCAACAAAGATCCAGGCGCTGCTATAGCTGTAGCTGCATTCATCCCACTGGTTCCTGGACTTGCCATTGGAATGAAGAAGGAGATATCTAAGCTGGCCTGTGCATACAGTAAAACAACAAATGTGACTGGATCTATACTGTTGGAACTCAACCAAGAATTAGGAGAAGTGCAAGTTGTAGTGCTCCAAAATATTACAACTACAGACTATCTACTGTTAAAAGAACATATGGGATGTGAACAGTTCCCAGGAATGGGTCGTTTTAATTTGTCTGATTTCTCTCAAACTGTTCAAGTACAGTTGGACAGTATCTGTCATATCATAGATAAATTTTCACAAATGGCTAGGATGCCTCACTGGTTTTCATGGTTTCACTGGAGATGGCTGGTAATTATAGATCTGCTTTGGTTATGTAACTGTATTCCTATTGTGTTAATGTGTGTGCGCAATTTAGTTAATAGTTTAAAAACTATACGTGCTTAAGTTACTCTACAAGAAGATATGTCAAAGAAATAATCAATCATCCCATGTTTTCTTCCACCTGCTACTTCTGCAGCTTTTCTTCTTCCTTCCTAATTACAACCCTTAAATAGAATTCGTGCCTCATATTGAATTTACCGAGTATCATAATTCCTCCAAGTGTTAAAGATTCCTCAAGACAAATGCTTGGTATAGAAGCCACAGGGCATAAATCTGCAAAGAAGTAAAAAGCTAACCTTTTGAAACAATATGGCTTCTCTCTCACTTACCAACTTTACATCTTCTCCCTGTATTGCCCCGGAAGATGACTGGTTAGCCAAGACGGGTAAGATTCCTCAAGAGAGAAACAACCTAAGACAGGCACGGTCGCAAGGGGGCCATCAGGTCAGAAATTGGGGATCAACAATGGTGAGGCTTAGAACCTCACCCCCCCCTGTTTTAAGAGAAATTTTCTGCATCTGTGGATGTTTTAATGCCCTTGTCTATCTTGGATTAACACATAGTCTACAGGCACACACCTGATCATCTATATTTGCTCTCTTGTAACACTCAACTATGTTTTCTACCTTTATCTTGCATCTACCTACCACTTCAGCATTTTATTAAAAATAGTAATAATAATAATAATAATAATAAAGGGAGAAATGTGTTATCCACATATAAATCAAGTATAAAAATCAAACGAATATTCATATTTGACCTGATTGTTTATAGTTCATAATGCATGATCAAAACCGAAATTTTCTGTGATGACTGCCCTTGTACTGTTCACCATGTAAGAACTTACTCACTATGTAAGAATTTGTTCACCATGTAAGAACTTGTTCGTTATGCTTCAGAAGATTAGAGACTGATGAGAATTAGGCATGGGGTGGATTAATGATTGTGCATTGAGCATTTACTCCCCTATACAGAATTTTATTGTTAACAACCATTTGATCAATAAATATGAGATATGTCCTCTCAAAAAAAAAATAGGTGGAGGATATGAAGAGACAATTCTCTAAAGAGGAAATTCAGATGGCCAACAGACACATCACTAATCATCAGGGAAATGCAAATTAAAACCACAATGAGATATCACCTCACATCAGTTAGAATGGCCAACATAGAAAAGGGTAGGAACAACAAATGCTGGTGAGGATGCAGAGAAAGGGGAACCCTCCTACACTGCTGGTGGGAATGTAAACTAGTTCAACCATTGTGGAAAGCAGTTCCTCAAAAAACTAAAAATAAAAATACCGTTTGACCTGGGAATGCAACTCCTTGGAATTTACCCAAAGAATACATCTTCTCAGACTGAAAAAGACATATTCACCCCTATGTTAATTAATGCAGCACTATTTACAACAGTCAAGATATGAAAACGACCTAAGTGTCCATCAGGGATGCATCGATAAAGAAGAGGTAGTACATATACACAATGGAATACTATTCAGCCTTAAGAAAGAAACAAATCCTAACATTTTCAACAACATGGATGGAGCTGGAGGATATTATGCTCAGTGAAATAAGCCAGGCAGAGAAAGACAATTGCCAAATGATTTCCCTCATTTGTGAGTATAACAAGAAAGCAAAACTGAAGGAACAAAATAGCAGCAGACTCACAGACTCTAAGAAGGTACTACTGGTTACCAAAGGGGAGGTGTGTGGGAGAGCTATGGGGATTGAGGGGTATTATGTTTAGTACACATGGTGTAGGGTTCATGGGGAAAACAGTGTAGCACAGAGAAGGCAAACAGTGAATCTGTGGCATCTTACTACACTGTTGGATAGTGACTGCATTGGGGTATGGTTGTGGACTTGATAATATGGGTAAGTATAGTAACCACATTGTTTTTTCATGTGAAACCTTCATAAGAGTGTATATCAATAATACCTTAATAAAAAATTTTAAAAAATTGAGATGTTGTTTAATAACCAAAATGGTCCCCATTTTGTGAGGGAACAGACAATTCTCAGAATTCTTTTTCTTTGGGGCCGAGAAAGTGTGTCCAATGCAAGAACAGGAGACATGGACAGAGTGCCTCCAGATCTTCTGGCTGAATCTGAGCCCTTTTTATTTGCCTGTTACAAATATGAAAATTTATTTTCTCATTAGTAAAGCTTGATCCTGGGTGAGAAGTCTGATCTGCATGAGTCTGATTTGACAATCTAATCCTCTGTGTATGCTCACATACTTGTACCTATTTCTTCATTTTTATAAGTCATATCCTGTTCTATCTGTAAATGAATTTTTTCTTTGCCTTTGAAATTCAAATATTACAATCAGATTTTTAAAATTTTGGAGTCACATTTCATTCATATTGCTTTGTTTTTTTGTGAGACTCTTTGATTTAGAAATCTTAGTTTAGTTTGCTTCTTTTTTGGCTTCTGTATAACAAATTAATTCTTGTAATCTGTTATTTCATCTGAATCCCTATTAGATGAATTTTAGATTATCTGTATCTTTATTCTTCCTTACTTTTCTTATTTCACTTCATTTAAAAATATGTCCCTTTCAGAAAAAAAATCTGGACAATATTTGCAACTTCACTACCTTGATTTCTTGCATCATTAAGTTGTTCACTCATCATCTCCAATGTGTTTAATGTACAGGTTATATTTTTTCAGACTTTTGTGATATTTTCTGATTTAAAATTTTTCTTTTGATGAGTTGTTCCTCTAAATTTTTTACATAAAAATTGTAACACTTTCCTAAACATCCTAATTTTTGCATTAATTCAATTATTGATCTTTTTCAGAGATTTTTTAACTTTAAAATAATATTTCTATATGTGTAATTGTTCTTTCTCTTTTCCTTCTTTCCTTTCCTTTCTTTTTTTTTCTCTTTCTTTTCTTCCTTCCTCCCTCCCTCTTTTTCTTTTTTCTTTCCTTCTTTCTCATCTCAAAGGAAATCTGCTTGACAATATTTAAAATTGAGATATTTTGTTAGTGAATTGGTTGCTGTACAAATCATTCAGGATCAGGTAAGATACAGAAAATGATGAGAAATAGGGCAGATTCTCTGAATTCTGCCAATTCAGAGAATCAACTAGGAGGGGTGAGTCCAGCACCCATTCAGGGACATTTGCTGCAGAACCATTGCTTTATAATAAAGAACTATTCAAAGTTTTGTGTAGCTGTTAACAATTAACTGGCACTTTTGCTTTTATTTACCCCATCTGTGTGGTAAAGATGAGACAGGGTATCTCTGCTTGGTACAGCACCCATCATCAGTGCACTGCCCACTAGTACTTTATAATGGGATAGCTGCCTTCCACCACTCACTCACTTTTAAAAAGGGTCAGTGTAGTCTCTAGTCTCTTCTGTGTACTTCTCAGAAGGCATTTGGGAATAATTACAGACCTATTTGGCTCTCCCTTCATGTAATCTTCTTTGACAGATAATTTTCTAAATTGTTGGTGGGTGTACTAACTCTTTCTAATGTGTACTTCCAGCACAGATATGTATTATAAACCTTATTTTCATATAAAATTAGTGTTTTCAGTGTTAAGCAGGGAAGGGGCCAGAACTGGATTTCAATACTCAAGTCTCAAGTTGCCTAGAAGTTGGTTTAGTGGCCTAAATGTATTTCTATATTTTAAATTCATATCCGAAGAATATCTTTATTATTAATCTGTATCATTAATCTGTATTATTAATCTTTATCATTAATCTGTATATTAATCTGTATCATTCTTGCTGAAAACATAATTGGTTAATGGGGACCACACATTGTGTAAATGACTCTATATGCATTATTTCATTTAATTTTCACAACTTTATGCAATAATATAGTAGATAATTTATGATTGTCTTCTCGGCAACAATGTATCTCTTTGTCTCCTTGGTGTACTCCAAACAGCCTGACTTCAGGAACTGAACATTTTCTTCCAGGAAAGCTACTCCAAGTCTAGTTCAAGGTGTAAAGCCCCTTAAATAAATAAATATAATAAGAATTGTCCATCTACGTGACCACACTGCATTATTTTGAGGTGGGCAATTGAGTTTATCTAGTTCAACCATAGTAAATTTAGATAATTTTCTGGGAAGGTAGGAATTGTCCTAGGGATCAAACGATATGATATTTTAAGGACTAAAACTTACAGTTATTTTGCTATCATAAAGAATGTCAGTGCCAGATGACGCCAAAACTCAGAGGAACAAAGAACTGAAAAGGAAACAGAGCCCTAATAATATTGTAAAATTTGGGATCAAAATGTAACTGATTTAGTTCTACTTCTGGATTTCTGAAGTTGCAGTATAAATTTTTCTTTTGGAATAAAAAATTTGAATTGTGTTTTATGTTTATAATGCAAATAAATAAACTAAGTGTTAGAGAAAATGAATAGCTCGTTCAAGTTTGTACACTAACAGGTGGCAAAACTGACTGTTGAATCCTTACCCATTTATTTCAACCTTTCAAATACAGTGTTATGTAGGAAATATGTTCCTTGGGCATGATGCAAAGTAATAAATGTTTTATATCTCATTCAAATTTTATTCTCATGGGCTTATATATGCACAGGGTGGCTTACTGTAGTTTCCATTTCACTGAGTAAGCCTTAATTAACTACTTTTGGAATGCCAAGAGTTTCCTTACACATTTTTATAAAAAGTCTACTCAACCACTTGGTTTTCTGACTTGGTTTCTTCGCTTTCAAGCTCCGTAACAGCTCCTGCTTCATCTTCTATCATTGTGCACTAATACGTCTCATGATTATTATCATACATCCTGAATACTTTTTATTATTTTCCTTGTTTCTCTGCCAACTCATTTTGTGCTCTATGGCACAAGTGTGGGAAATTTTACATTTTACCTGTAAAAGAGTGATACTTGGAATCTTGTGTTTTACACATTTACCCAGGTAAATGCAATGTCTCTTAAAATTATAAGAGACTCAAATTCATTCTCATATATAATGTATGGCATTTTTCCTATTCAGTCCCACTTGGACCTAATGCACCAGAAATTTCTCTTATTCTCCTTTCAACAAATTATCACATAAACTGACTGCTTAACAACCCATCAGAAAATTTGTCAGACATGTAGACACGAGTGATTCATTTTGGGACCCTTGTTTCAGTTGCATAATAAAAGAACAAAATATTCTTGTGACATATATTCAAAAAAATTGAAACCTTAAGTTGACTTAAGAAAAATAGTCCTATAAAATGGCCATTGAACAAAACACTGAATCAATAAAGGTAGACAGCTTTTGTTGCAAATATATTGAACAAAAATAATTTCAAAAATAATTGAAATGCTTCAGCAAAACTAAATTCTGCTACATTTTATATTTAAATAAACCAAGGTATACAGTAAGCAAAATGATTCTTCCAAGTTAAACAGATAAGATATATGTTAGAGAAACTTTTGACCTTAGCAATTCCCTAGGATTTAATGAATTTGCTTAACAATGAGGAAACATGATATATTCTAACATGATGCAGTCTAACAGTAAGAACACAGAGTCTTTCAAAAATTGCAGTTTATAGCTGAAAGAAGAATGGACAGGAAGAACACCCTGAACAGCCATGTATTTTTAAGGGCAGCAGACCATAAAGTGAATGATGCAGAAAATAAAGGAGGCATATGGAAAGAGAATGTGCTCCTCTATTCACCTGTAAATGAAGATTATGCTGAATAAATGTGTACTGTCATTAGTGCACATAAAAATGAAATAGGAGTATTGAACATCTTTATGATTTTATGCAACATACACTATGTTTTTCAATGTTAACCATTTATATATTTCCATAGTTATAACTACTTCTATCACTGGGCAATAATACAAATTCATTCAGAACTGGTAAGAGAATAATAACATCACTGTTCTAATTTTTGCATTAAAGAACACTGATGTGGCTTATATAATTAGTAATTGTGAGCCTTAATGTCCTCAGACATTGATTTTTATTTAAATAGCTATATAATTCCTACCTTGCCTGCTTCCTGTCTAACTTTGAAAAATAAAATAGAATAATTGATGTGAAATGCTTTTTAATTCACAGAGTGCTACATTGGTACATAATTATGTTTCAAGATAGTAAAATAACACTGTAAGTCAGATTGGAAGCCTCTTTTGGTCTATTGAGGAATTTTAGGTATGTTGACAAAGAATTATTATTAATGCTAGTTCCATATTTACACAAAATTGACATTAACTCCACAGTGTGATTTGAAAAGGATTTGAGTGACAGCTAAAGACTAAGGCATCAAGAGTTACCCAGAAATACCTCCATAGTTATAGATTAAACAAACTCTTTGACCCAATAGTCACACAAGAAATATTTGGAAATATTTGATTTGTCAAAAATTTAATAATATTAAATTATTATTAAACTTATTTTTTACACAATTATTTTGTTATGTTTATTATTATATGTTCACTAAAATAAAAGTTGTTTAGCATTCATTAATTCATTTATTCAATAATAACAACAACACAAAGCAACTGGAAATAAGTATAGATTAGAATTGGCAATGCACAAGCTCAATGTTTTGTGCTGATAGCGTTGTACAATAGTTGTACAATAGTTATAAAGCTTCTCTCCTCACACCATATGCATTTTCCATCTACTGAAAGACACTTCCATGATTTCCCAAAGATATACTATTTTTAGTGGTACCTTGACTCCCCACTGCCAACACTAATATTGCTTTTATTGGCAGGAGATTAGTTATCCTAAGAATCAAATCACTATCTCTGAGAGACATATGGGCTCAAAAAACAATCCCAAGAAGGATTTCCAAGTTTCAAGGTTGCATAATGCGAGTTTTGTAAAAATTAGTCCTCAGCTAATTTTATTAAAAGTAGATCTTGTGAGCAGCAATATTCAGACTTTTGTAGTTCTTGAGGGTTATTCCTACTGGTTGCATCAGTTTTCTGTTCAGATGGAGTAAAGATATTATAAGCTTCTTTGGAAGCTGGGAAAATCTCATGAGTGATTTTGTTTGTTTTTTTGTTTCTAATTTGCATTTTGTCTGTCCTGTTTATCAGTATATGAATTCACTGTATTATTTGCTGACCATTGTATATTTTCCAAAGATTGGTAGTTTAAATAGGATTGTAGAAGCCCCATTCCTTTCCAAATAGGACAAATTTTGTTTCTCCTGAATATTTATACTTTTTCAAAGTAACAAAATATTTTCAAGAAAATGAATAAAACAGTGGCTTTCCCCCATACTGTGTGAATGCAAATAGTGGCATGAGAAAACTTCAGGAATAGAGCATTTTTCTGGTACAGAAGTAGCCTTTGAGAATACACGGAATTGCACAAATCTGTGCACTTCACATAAATGGAACTACATTTCCTCAGACTTTGAGCCCACTCAGCCTATTATGTGCCATCTCCCAGGACCAATATTAATAAATAAAGTTCCTCTGGACTCCTGCATTCTGACCAAACTCTTTCCTTGATTCCAGCAGGCCTCAGTATTAAGAATGAAAACAAAATTGATAACCATCTACATGATTTACAAGAAGCTCTGCAGTTAGTGAAAGCAACTAGCATTTCCTAGCAGATGGATGAGATAATCCATCATAACATAACTGATTTAAGTAAGTAGAAAATATGACATATGAAATATCTAATTTGAATGAATAATTATAAAGTTCATTTTAGAAGATTCTAACAGCCCTATACAGTCCTAAAGATTTAAAGACTGCAATGATAAATCTGATTTTTCTTTTTACTGCCACATTATGTGGGGTATTCATGAATCGTGACAGGGGACACATACTACGATTCCTTTTTGCAGATTACTGCACCTTGTGTGTACTATTGTGCTTTCACTCTGCAGTTTAAATTTGGACTGTGCAGCCTGGACAGGTGCAGAGTGATGAGCTCTTTGAGCGGCTCCACACATTTTGGGACCAGTAGAGAACCATTGGACGGATATGGTCCTACCTTGCCAAGAGGAAAATCTCCCCAAACAGGAACAGATGTTAATGTGGGCAAAGTGTTCTGTAACAATAAAATTTTTACTTAAACATTTATAGGAATTCTTTTATTCCCCCAAATGCTTCAGTATTCCATTTTATGCAATAATCATTTAACTTCAGAATTTCTGTCATTTCAAGATTACTAATAAATTGCTCCAAAATAGAGAATGGTAATAATTTAGAAAATAAATTATCTCTTTGAATTATTGCATATGGAGCTCAGAAACTCATGCAGGTTTGTTTTAAAGATTTGATTTAAAGTAATCCCGTGATTAGCTGGATAGATACATATACATATATACTTGATGAATTTCTGGAAGTGCCTTTGTACATAAACTGATCTTCCAGGCAGTTTTTACTGTCAGGTGAACTTCCAATAAATTTTCAACCCTTTAAGAATTTCCACTGTCATAACATTGTGGATTAATTTAAATACAGTCTTGAAAGAGAAAATCACAATTAACGTTGTTTTTCTAGTCAAATATAAATCGAATGACTAATATTCAGGGCACAGTGTTAATACTGAGTTTGTCACTAGCTGTCTGGAGCTTTGGAACACATCTTAGTTGTTTACGATGATCCTTTCTGTCTAATAAATACATGTATTAATATAACTAGTGACTAACAAAAAGGTAAATTTGACCATTTTTATTTGTGGAACACTTGTTTAGAACAGAATATTTTGCAGACTGCTATTAATTTAAATAGGTATTCCAGAAATTGCCATGTACATGGTTTTAAATGTGACAGTACCAAAATTTAATCTTAGAAATTGATATATGTGTGCATGTTAGTACCTGTATAAACATTACAATAAGTGTTGCTTCTTTGTTTTACATTTATCATATTTTCTTTCATTTGGAAAACATTTAAATCATTGAAATAAAGAAAAATTTTTAGAATTTCAAAGATGAACAAGCTGGTTTTAAAATGTAAACTTGTCAATTTTTTCTGAAAATGTTAACTATGCATTATGGTGTTTATGAGTTTAATACAGCCACAAGAAATATTTGAATTCAATGCATTTGTGTATGATATCAAAAGGATTGAATGAGAAAAGTAAATACATAAACTTAAAATAATTTTATCTAGTAAGCCATATGTATTTGATTATTTCAAAACTTCAAGTATTAGTGTCATGTCATATAAACTCAAATATACTTCCTTAAACAAACAAATATAGAAATTGCAGTAGATCAAATATTAAATATTTACCAAATGATGGCAGGCATCTAATGTCAGAATGTGGGCAAACTATCTGAACAGTCTAGCTCAGCTTCTGGAGTTAGGGGCAATATTACATACTGCTTTACTATGACTATGTTAGGGCCAAAAGATTGTCTGCACTGGGATTCCTTTAACAAGGAACAAATCATATACATCCTCCATGAGATGTACTTGGCCTAAATATGTTAAGAAAAAATAAAGCATTTCCACCTGAGCAGGGAATGTTTAGAGAGACATAAAAAGGCAGAGAACCAGGACACTACAGTTAGTGATTGTAGGTTCATTTGAACAGTTGTATGTGGGCAAAGCAGACTTCCCAGTAACCAGCCATTGTGGGCAGCAGTTTGCAGTTTTCAGATTGTTTGAAGTAAACACATCTCCTTTCATTCTGCACTGAATGCAAAGAATTACATGACTAGAAAGAAAAGATACTTTTGGCTCTAGAAATTTTGTAATTGAACATATTACATTTAAAGTACCAACTCTGTCTAAATGAGAACAGATTAGTATGCTGTATAATTGGTATTCAAAATATTAATATAAAGAAATAACAGATATGAATCGATGAGATTTGAATGCAAGGGGTTCAAAAGATGAATAAATACTGCAACTCAGAACTACAAAGGGAGAGGATCATTTCTAAGCTAAGACAATATTTATATACATCCTAACAGTTTCAGGAGTTCCTAAGTATTTAAGGCTTGTATGTTATTAGTAGAGTCATACCTATATAACATTTTAAATTAACATTTATTAATTTGGATCTTTATTAGTTACTAGAAAATTGTACATCATTTATTCCCTAAACATAATTGTCATTCTTAAGAAATTCTGTATTGCCTTTCTGAATCCTGAGTTATAAATCCTGCTAAGATATTTCCTGATAGTTATTTAAACTGGGTTGATTAAGATGAATGACTCAAGGGAAGTAAATTGAATTTAAGAGAAATACATGACTAATAACTAATACTCCCTTAGCACACAATGTATTATAATGACATTAATTTTTTTCTTCTATTTTGTGTGCTTGCAGCTCCATTTCCAGCCGTTACCATTAAGTGCAGGGTTTAGGTATTTTAACCTACTTCAGTAAAGGAAGAATAGATTATTAAAGCATAATGATTTTGAGTTGAGGTCATTTCAAGCAAAAAAATTGAACTTTACTTGGGGAATCTTAATGAAATAGTGAACTTTGATGTATTAAAAAATAACTATAACCAGTTGTATTTTTTTTTATTGGTAGTTTTTTTGCCATTAATCCTGAGGTAGTAGATTTCTGTGTGGCATCAAGAAGACATAGGGTAGGGAAAAGGGAGACTCTAACGTAGAGGATGTTTTCATTAGGCAAGGAAGAAAAGGAAATGCTACAGCAGAGTGGAGAGACTTAGGAGGTACAACAAATGAAATGATTATCCTTCTGAAACATACTCAGATAGGTGAAGAAAAATATATGGGAACACGTTCACTGGGACTTCATCCAATTCAGCAGAGTGTTTGAGTGATAGAAAAGCCAAAGTTTAAAATGGAGACTAGATTAATACCGAAAGGTACCTTGATCTCTCATAGCCTACATGTGGTGTGCAAGAGACCAGCATGCCACATAAAGGACACATGTGTGCTGAGAGAATTAGGGGCTGCTCAATAATCTAAGTAGCCATAGAACACAGAAACTTGACACTTGAAGGAAAAAGGCAAGCACCTAGGCTTCTGAAGCAAGCATCAGCATGACGTCCGAAAGGACCTGCTAGTATTGGCCAAACAATGGGACGGCGCCCTCTGAAATCACTGGGACAATCTGCTGTGCAGCAATTTCCAACAAAGATGAAGAAGAAATCCCTTGAACCACAGTGTTTGTCCCCCACCATCATGATGATATTATCCTTGGGGAAAAGCTTAGAAAGACAGAAATACCCCTGATTAGGAGATAGAATAGGAATTGACTCTATTTTACTAATAGGAACTGAGATAACATGAAAGAAAGATAGTTATCTCTTCACAGTAAAACGTTTCAACTTCTAAGACACTGGGCTGATGAATTAGCCAATTCAGTGACAAATAACAACGGGCAATTTCACCAAGTTAACTGGTGCAATCAATCTGAATGTACTATTTCCTTAGGTGCATGCTCAATTCCAGGTAAAAGAAGTATGATAAATTGAAACTACATTCAAAGTTTTTATCATAGAGAATTATATAAGGAGAGGGAAGAGTTAATCTGTTTTTACTGGGAATCTTTGGCAATGATTTTTTAAACAGGGAAACAAAATTTAACAGTTGTACCCAAGTAATAGCTTAAAAAGCATTCACTTATTTTCTAAAACGTGACCAATTATAGATAATGAGTGGCTTACTTTTATCTTAATCCCCCAATATTGTAGGTTTTAGAGGGCAACATTTAACTACTATATCCTGCTAAATTTATTCCAAATCTTAACCCCTTACTATGTAATTACTTGTGTTGTCCCTTAGAAAAGCAATTTAATTCAGCCTTCTGTTTCTTCTTTCAACAGACCAGTAATTTCCTCTTTGCTTTGGAGTCAGGGAACTTTTCAGATATTTTTAGAAGATACAGAAAGTGCTTCAGAAAGTGTAAACAAGACTGTTAAATTGGGGGAGAAACACATGAAAACGTGTAACATGGTCACAATTACTACAGAAACTCTCTAAAGAAGAGAGTTCTGTGATTACCAATCACCTAACTTGAAAATTCATTTACTGTTAAACATTGTGGTTGAAAATAACCCCTCTGGTTTCTAGCAAGGAGCATACTTGAAAGAAAATTCTTAAAAGAAAGCACTGTATAGTGGGCAAAAACAAATTCACATTTTGTATTTTATCATACCAAATCTTTGTCGATATTGAAGGTACACTCTACTTTTCTTATTTATGTTTCAATGAACTGAATTTTCCTGAACTCCTTCAAGAAGATTCTCAGGAAGGGGTGGAGGTGGGAAGAAAGATGTCAAGTTTTGCCCTTCAGTGGCTCGCTCCTCTATGGATACTGTAGAGAATGTTTCTTTATAGTGTGGATTTTTGTGTAACCACAGCTTCAAATTTGGGAAGGAGAATTCATGAAGCTCCTGTGATCGCCTGTTTTCTTCTCAGAAACCTCATGGGCTGCCATTACCAAGACACAGTCCTTGATTTTGGGGCCAAGTGCTTTCATTACTGACTTTGACTAGCACTTGAGCCTGGTCAGATCTCCATCCTGGACCTAACAGTCTCCTTTCTGGGTAGTATCCTCTTCTTCTTGGAGTAACTATTTACTCCCAAGACTAGATTGCTTCCTATCCCCCAGGTCTCTACTACAACTTGAAGACTCCTGACTCCATGATGGGCTCCAAATTTGGTAGAATTTATTTGAACCATCTCAGGATACCTTTGCCTCACAGTTACTTGAAAATGGAAATTTTTAGGTTTGTGTTTCTGGGAAAGTTGCAAAATTTAGGACCGAACTGTCTCCAGGGTTTACACTTATCACAAGTTTTTGTAGGCATGACTGCATATGAAAATCTGCTGGGAACATTACTTTCTAAGGGATTCATAGGATACCATAGGGATCTCAAATTTTATAGGTTGAATTCTCATTCAGAATTTGGAAAGATTTTCCTATGGGACCATGTGGGATCTTCTTAAATCATAGGATCTCCAAAGGATAGAAGTGTTAACTTGGATAGTTTAATTAATATGCCTAGAAAATATTTGAAAGTTGCCAACTAAAATAGTTTATAAACGTTCTAGAAAATTTTAGAGTCTACTTCTGTCATTCCTGTATGTCTGCTTAATACCCTATCCTTTACTGTATGCTATCATGCATCACACTACTTATTAGAATTTGGTCTGATTGCCTGTATGTGAGCTTCACCAAGTAATAAGCTCTTTGAAAGCAAACATCATACCCTCTTTACTTTGGTTGGTCTAGCACATAGGAAAACACCTGGAATAAAGTATATGCACATGAAGCAGCCTTCCTCCACCCCACCACCCACCTCTAATCTCACATTCTCTCCATAATTTCCTCTATTTCTTTTTCCCTAGAGGTCTTACCAGCATTTATATTTTATTTTTTCCCTGTATTCTTCTGTCAGAAATGAAACTAATGTGAGTGGGGATATTATTGTCTTATTTGCACATTGTGTCTTGAACTAGTGTCTGTTCCATAGCAGATGCTCTATGAGTACTTCTTTTATGAATAAATGAATGCAGAGGGGAAAAAATGAGTGAATGAGACAGAAAGTAGAAGGTTTTACATACAAACATTCACAAAGATGATCTTAATAAGAAGAACTGAAGCAAAAATATTTATCCTTAAACTTTACACTGCAGGTCACAAAATGGTATCTGCTGACTTCTTTTGTTTGGTTCACACAGATTTCATTTTATTTTGAGGTGGGAGAGTGTGTTGTGAACAACTCATTCTATGCTAAAAAAAAACCTAGATTTTTTTGGTTTGTTTAAAGAAATGTAATATTTGGACACATTCAACCTTATTGCCAGTAGCTGGATTAGAACTGGCCCTTTAATTTGCTACACATCCTACAATTCTTACGGTTTTTTAAATCCTGTTCTCTTTATTCAGTTTTATTACTTTGCTTAGCACTACAGAAATTTAAATTTGTCATCCATATATTGAGTTATTGTAACTGTCAATCCTGGTTAGAACCCTTGCTATAATTTTGTAAGACACAATTGCATTATCTATTTTTCTGTTTGACAAATAACTACACATTTAACAGCTGAAAAGAATCACATATTTCTTATGTTATAGTTGCCATGCACCAGGAGTCTGGGCAGGACCACTTAGAATAATCTACTCTATTTGATTAACAAAAAATAACTGATTAGTAATCTATTCATGGTTACTACCCAATCATATTTACAGGTTCTTAAAGGGAGGGGATTACATACAAGTATGGGTTGTAAGAGATCATCTTGAATTCTGCCTATCTCAACTTTTAACTCAATAAGACAAATCCTATAATTGGATGCTATCAAGTTCCCAGAGATCTAAGATGTATAAGCTTAAATTTTGTAAAAGAAGCGTTGCTCTGATCCTGGTGATTCTTTGAATAAAGTTTTTGAATTAAAATATTTTCATGGGGTTGTCATTTGAAACTACAAAAGGCATTGCCTCTGCTCCCCTCAACCTAGTAAAATCATGAATCGCCATTAATGCACTGTACATGTTTAGCATAGGATGGTTATACCCAAGTAAGGTTTTGTGTGTCACATTTGAGAGTCACATAGTATAATTTTACAAAAATTGTTGATTTTGCATTTATTAAGTGCCCCAAACACGATATTTGGATATTTGTCATACCACCACATTCCTTATATGACATACCGTGTCATTTCCATGAAATTTTTGTACTGTGAAAGTGTATACACACATCCTGCTGCCTTATTTAATTTGCAGTGTAAATTTGTTTTTACTTTTCCCTAGGTGCAAAGATATCACCTTCTTTTCCAGACTACACAAGTTTTTCTTAAAGATACTTGAAGAGGGTTTTCTTTGTTTTATTTTTACAGATTCTGTCCCATCTCTTTACAAGTCAACTCTCTTGTAATTCAAAGTATAATCCTGCAATTTCAAAGTATAACTCGGGTAAAGAAAAATTTGACGTCTTTTTTTTAAATATGGCTTTATCATTGAACCACAGAAGAGACATCATCACTACTCTATTTCCAATAAGGGAAAAGGATGAAAGATTTACTAACAACCTCCTAATAACTTAATTCACTCCTTAGGAAGTTTTATTTTGCAGTACTTTCCCTTTAGATGTTTTCATTAGTATTATTATTAATACACTATTTGTAGGTATGAGTGAACTGCCTGTCTCAGTGTAGGATGTGTGATAAGAATGAGATTTCTCAAAAGGCAAAGTACATATTTAGGAATTATGGTTCTGAAAACCAAGCACTGAATTATGTTATGTTGCAAAATGTGGAAATAACATAACTCAGTTCTTGTTACAAAAATGATATGTGTGTGCTAAGAATCTTAAAGTGAAAGGAGAATAATCATTTCTAACTCATGTCTTACAGGTTTGGAACAGATTTTTTTTTTCTCTACTAAGATTCAAAACATATAGCTATTTATATTTACATCTCTAAACATGTAACCTAAGAGTCTAAGTTCCATAAGATTATGATGTCATTTAATATTTTCATGATTAGGTACTATAAGGTATGTAAAGATAACTTTTTATTTGTAATTTAGGACCATTTTGAAAATGCCATGATATATATCATCCAGATTGTACTGACTGGAAAATATTTTTATACAAATGTTATCTTGAATATTCTAAGATTCTGTTTATGTTGGAATATTATGGAATGTTTTATAAATTTGATGGAGTTCTATGATACTGGAAATAAAGAAGACTTATGTAATGGAATTAAGCATAATTTTATGAAAAGAATTTCACTGAAACTGTATTTATAACATTTAACAACAACTCTTACTCTAATAATATATAGAAGTATTGGAGTTTGAGAGAGGAGGTTTTTTAGGTGGTTGAAATTTAGGTTCACACGGTTCCATACCAGATGGACTATCTATGGGTAACAGGTCCCAGGAAATTATGCACGTTTGATTTGATATCCAGCCCACTGGGATGGGATCAAGATGAAAAATCCATAAAGATAGATGGAGATATTATTAAATGACCTCATATATAATCAATCTTTATATATATGGCAGTGAGTAATACGCCCCCACACACACCTTTAAATAAAGGAAAGGAAAATGGGAATATATTTTTATAGTTGGTGTGGAGTGTGAGCCAACCAAGGGCCATTTAAGACAGATTAAGGCTTTTGGTAAGATAGAGACTCATTTAAAAATCCATTTGTCAGACTAGAATTTAAATAAAAGGTGTTGGGAAGAACTCTTTATGTTTTTCAATTAAATCAGCTCTCTGGAACCTACTGGGGAGATGAAATTTCTACTGGATGTCTTTTTAAACAGCACAGCATTGTATTCAGAGAAGTGAAATGTGTGTCTTGGTTAGTATTAGCAATGTCTGAAACTCCAGGGGATAATAAGTGTCTTCTGAGATGCTGTATGGTAGATAGCCTTAGCATATGTAGAACATGTGACTTTGATATATATTTTGAGTGTCTGTGAGAAAAAGAGTCCAGAGTTTTCCATCTTGAGGGGGAAAACTTTGGCAATGGTTCAAGAGTTTGTAAAACATGTGTAAAAATATCAGCATTTGCTGACATTCAGTGATAAATGCCTGATGTTTTGGCCCACTGTGCTCACCGTGGGCATCCTTTACTCAGGACATCCTCATTCAGGGATGGAAAGCAGCTTCGTTTCACTTAGTTCCATTGTCTTTATGATGGTGACCAATGACATACATATAGTCTCTGAATTTCCACTGCCACTGACTCAGTCCATCCCAAGGGGTTCCTCAGGTAGCCAAGGGGTGACCCCCTCCAGCATGTGGTGCCTGGTGTCCTGCCGATGAGTTTCAGCCCTGGCCAAGTTTGCTATGGATTCAGTGTGGCCAAAGAAAATGACAGCAAAACGTTCTTGGAGGTGAAAGGGTTATACCCCAATTTATTCCCATGTGGCAGGACAGCCACTAGAATCCCATCACTCAGAGCAAGTCTGCATGCAGCAAGCTGGTCTCTGCCTGTGGGTCCCTCTGTCCACACAGCCTTCCTCTGGGCCTCTCTGCCTGCACAGCCATCCTTTGGGCCCCTCTGTCTTCACAACCGTCCTCTGGGCCTCTCTGCCTACACAGCCATCCCCCACAGCCATCCTCTGGGCCTCTGTCCCCGGCCCTGCCACCACTCCAGCCTCTGCTCTGCTCTCCTGCAGCCTTGCAGCCCTGCCACCATGTCGTGCCCAGAGCACTGGGCAGACCTCTTTACATAGAGTCAACAGCCATGTATTGCCCACAGGTGTGCAGTGAGCCAGTCAACCACGGCCAGGTGAGAATCCTGGCCACAGGAACTCTCATTTTATCCACACTGGTCAGAGACGGAGAAAAGGGGAGAATGCCCCCTTTTGCAGGTGGAATATACCAGAAGACCCAGGTTTGGCTCCATCCTGAGTCAGGGAGACCTTGGCAGCCTGGCCAACTTGTAGAGTGCTACTTCCATGGACCAAAGCATAATGGGCAGCTGGCTGCACAGGTTGACAGGCTCAAAATCTGTGAGTCTCTGTTTTCCAAAGAGCCCAGTAAGTGGCCAGCAATTTTCAATTAAATTTACTTAATGTAGAGCACTGGGCTGAGAAAGCAATCTACTGAGTCAGAAACCCATCAACAATTCACATCATTACAGGTGGTCCAGAGGCTCCAGGAAATGTGACAGGAGGTTATTAAAGTCTCTACCATGACAGAGCCACTAGTGGTACTAATAGGAATGTCTGTTTTAATTCATACAGATTTTAAAGCCTTTGATGGAGCTCTGTTTATAGTGGACTGATTCGTAAGTAGCAACATCAGTGAGATTAAGTACAATTTGTAAATGAGGAACATGTCTCCAGAATTCAAAAAGGACTAAAAGATATTGGACATGTAGCTCCTTAATGACTTTGTCAAATAAAGCTCTTCAGAGGAGGATGTTATCAGTGTAATGTCATAACTGTGCTCCTAGAGGAAGCTGGATGCAGTTGAAATCTTGCCTGCAAAGAAAACTCACAGGTAGCCTGAAAAAGATGTACAGCATCCCTTTCAAAAAGAAGGCAAACTGCGTTTGAGAGGCTGTTGAAAATAGGCACTGAATATAAATATTTGGTATAAGTATTGGTAAATAACAAAATATTTACCAGTTGTTGATTGGATAGAAGTAGTAACTTCAATAACGTTGGGTTTGGGATTTAGGGACCTTAATGGATTGGGCCATAGAATTAAGCTTGCATAAGACACTGAGAGGCTCTCTTCCTCTTCTTTATTTTAGGTTTAAGAACAGGCAGAATTGGACTGTCAAATGGAGAAGCAGTGAGGATAATCGGGATAATCGCTTATTCATTAAGGAGGTCCTATATGTATTAAAGTTTGACTACTTGAAAGCCCTATTGTAACTTATATTGAACTATCTCAACCAATTTAAATGAGGTCGAAGGAGTCTCATTTTGACAAGTCAATCTGTAATTTCCAAAGACTTACTTTAATTTACTACTCACTGTGTAAGACCATTTATACCCAATCTGGAATATTATAGACAAAGCTGCAGTTAAGGTGAAGTATAGTTTTCTCAATCATATTTAATTATTTTCCTCAAATTATAGGAGGTGCCATGTTTAAATTTAGTGGAATCCCCAAGGATATCTGTAATTTGAACCCCAGTACTGATTAATCCATGAGGCTTTATCAATTGGTGCCTTTTAGTATGTGTTAAATATAATTTAGAACCTCTGTTGTAGAGGCACAAAAGCCAATCAGTGCCCTTTTGATCTTTTTGTTATACAAATTCTTTTAGTACATTTTGGATGCCTAACTCTGTCAAATTATGCATATATATATATATACATATATATATGTAATTTATTTTTCTTTAAGATTTCTTCCCGTTTTATTTAATTTTTATATTTATTTATTATGTAGCTATATTTATAACTTATGTAGAACTTCTAGGTAGTTATAGGAAAAGGGGAATCCAGCTGTCTCTCTCATTCTAAGGCTGCCCAACCCACCTCCCCAGGTACTTCGAGAACTATAACATGCTCTCTTTGGGCAGCCCCCTCAGAGGCAACCCTTGTCTGACATATCAGTCTTTGGCATGCTGACAGGTGGGGGCACTCAAACATCTGGGCTATGCCTTTCCTTGCAAGTAAGTGGGTAACTTGGGCAGGTTTTGGGTATAAGGGTGATGTAACTCCCTTGCCCTAGACATCCCTTTTGAATTAAATACTGGGCTACTGGTCTCCTAGAGTGTAGCACACAGTACCCCTGAGGGTCTGGGGATCCTGTGTTTCTTTGGCGACAGCATCAAAGTAACAGCAGAGGAGCTAAGCAGCTGCTATCCCACTTGAGCATCACCTCAGTGAGACCACACAGTGACCCAACCCAACTGTCCTTTACACAGGTCACAGGAGACACTTGAAAATACCAGGGTTCTGCCTCAAACGGTAATAAAGAAACACCAAAGTCAAAGACATGACAGGCCCTGGAATAGGCCTCTAGGAAACACAGGCTGTGACAAAAACCCACTGGCAGTCAGAGCCCAGAAAGCCCAGTTCAAGTGGCCCATAGCCCATCATTCTACCTGTCCTACTGTGGGGCCACCCAGACAAATGACTAGCTACTGCAGGTTAGAAATTAGCACTGTTTATTTAGAATATTCCCACACTGAGGAAATTTGGGCTGGGGAAATGTGGCAACCACTGGCAGACATAGCAGCCAGCAGGAGGCTCAAGAGCCAGCTCGCCCCCGGGGTAGTTCCCACCTAAGCTGCTCTCCTGGAGGTTTATAAATGATAAATAATCCAGGAGCCGTCCCCTGTCCCCCAGGAGGGTGTCAAGCGTCAGCGGTCATGGTCACACCCTTCCGCTCACAGTGCCGAAGTTTTGTAAGCTTTACAGATTCTGTTGGTGGAACACAGCACACAGGTACTCAGAGGTGGCGGAGAGGTAGAACTGTTCTTTTTAGCTACACGCAGAGGAGCTGGCCAGGGAGGGCCACACAGGGGATTTTACCTGGTGACAGGGTGGCAGCAGTATGGAGCGTAGGGGCCAATGTATGTATGGTGAGTAGGTTAGCTGTCTTTGGTCCTGGATCCCTGTGGGTTGGCTAATCCAAATAATTCTGAAGCCTCCTGGGTATAAGGGCTGTCTCTGATTTTCTAGCACTTGGCCTTGGGGTGACCAGGGTTGATGCAGTGGCCCAGAGTGTGAGAAGCAGCTAAGGGATGTGGCCTTGTTGATTAAATCAGCTGCCAAAAAAAGTGGGAACTGGCAGAGCCTCAAAGTTGGGTCAAGATAGCATTAAAAAACAAAGAAAACAGAACAAACAAATGTCTATGTTGCATATACAAAAATGGCTTGAAAGGGAAAAGGGAAAAAAGCAGAAGGCCTATTCCAGTAGGATCTAAGATAGAGCCTCTATACATACTGAATTACAAGACTTCAACAAACTGTATTGCTCCACTGGGGGAAGGGATATTTCCCAGAGAATTATAAGGGGTTTGTGTAAAGAAGGATTGACTGGGAAACATTAATAGACTGGCATTTCACCTGGAATCAATGGTTTAATGCAAAGCCTCAAGTGCCTGAAAGTCACGTAAAGAAACTGCTAAACTGGCTAAATAAATTCTGATTTCAATGGAGGCCTATTGTTAATGAGATTGAAATTCCAATATATCACTCTACACTATGATGCATTTGTTCCAAAGTTTCAGGGTAATGGGAATGTTGAAATAGATCTATTAAATGCAATCGGCTCAGCTCCCCTCTATTCCCATGACCTGGAGGAGAGAGCCTGAAAAAACCCCTTTACCAAGGCATAGAGAAATGCTTTGCTGAGAGCACTGCTAGAATCCTGGAAAGGCTTAGTGGTGACTAAACCCTGTGAACTGAGCTAGAGATGATGGAGGGAGGTGCTACAATGGAACTGGGTTGCCTGATCTCAATGGAAATAGTGGGACTGCGTATAGGTAGAAGCTAGGTGGTACACTTTAACTTTTAGAGACATGATGAGAAGAATTACAGCCATGAACCATCTAGTGTGGGTTATTAATTAATTAATTAATTAATTAAGCTCTTCAGGGGTATAGGATGCTGGATACGTTATTTGTTGGGACTTTAGAAATTGGTGAGATTATTAAACTAATATGATGTGTAGTGACATAGACAGAAGGAAAAAATTTAGATCTGGGAAGGAGACACCTTATTTGAAACACTACAGTGCAGATTAATGGCCTTTTAACCCATTTCAGAAATGAAGCCAGCTCAGAGACCTGTCTAGCATCCTGACTGAGGGGAAGTCAGTGTCCACTCGAGGAAGAGCCTTGCAGTTATGGTCACAGGCACACACCTTCTAGAGACTAATGGCAAAGGAGGGGACTTACAGAGGTCAGGGTGGAAAGGGAGTCTTAATCTGATTCACTTCCATTGCCATCTTAGACACATTCTATAGCAAGTTCTCTCAACCCCAAATATGTAGTGGGTACAGACATAAGAAATAACTCTCAGAATTCCCACTTTGGTTCTCTGATCCATGGAGGGAGGACTGTTATGGTAGCAAGAGCCAAGTAGAAGCCACTGGAATTCTACCTGCCCAACCCTGACTTGTTAGGAAACAAAACAAAACAAAACAAAACAAAAATATCACACCCCTAGAGGAATTACAAAAATTAGTGCCACCATCAATGACTTGAAATATGCAAAAGTGCTAATTCGTACCACATCCCCATTTAAAATGTCTATTTGGACAGTGTAAAGCCAGATGTGTCAAGGAGAATGACAGTCAATTATCACGCACATAATTAGGTAGTGATTCCAGGCACAGCTGCATTTCCAGATACGGTATCTCCCCTGGAGAAAATTAACACAGACCCTGACACCTGGTATGCAGCTATTGAAATAGAAATGCATTTCCCCCCCTATCTCTGCCAGCAAAGGAAAACATAAGCAGTCTGCTGTCCCATGATAAATATGAGTGAACCCTTCCTGTCTTGTTTCAGGGCTATGTCAAGTCCCCAGCTCTCTGTCATAAAATATTCTAGACTAGGGACATGTGTTGCCTTGATACTGCACAAAATATAACACCTGTCCATTATATTCCTGGTTGTATGATCATTTCAAAACAGATACACAGGAAACAGCCAGCATCCTAAGTCTTAAGTAAAAACATAAGGTGCTCAAGGCTAACAAATAAACCTTTCATTATTCAGAGATCTGTAGAATTGATGAAATATCTTGGAGTCAGATGTTCTGGAGCATGTTTTCTCATGCTGGAGAAAGAAAGAAAAATCTTTGCACCTTTCAACAACCACTATCAGTAAATAGGCACAATACCTAGTGGACCCTTGTCTATGGATATTCAAGGCAGCATATATCACATTTCGCCATCCCATTCCAATCCACGGCCTGGGTAATTTGAAATTTGAAAGGCTGCTAATTCTGAGTTTGGCCCAAATCAAGAAGGGCCTCATAAAAGCTCCTGGGTGCTGTGCAAACTGCCCTGCCACTTGGACCTTATGACCCAGGGGCCTATTGTTATTGAAAATATCTGTGTCAGGGAGATAATTTTCATGCAGCCCTGACAAACCTCAGTGAGAGAGTAGGAGTCCTAAATTACAGGATTTGAGAGGAAGGCCATGCCCTTTTCTTGTGACAAATTATTCTCCACTTGAAATGTTGTCTAGCTCATAATGGGCTTTGCTTATGAATGTTACCTTACATGGCCAAAAAAAAAGACTTGGAACATGTGATTAAGCTAAGGATCTTAAGATGGAAAAATCACCCTGGATTATCCAGGTGGATCAGTGTAATCACAAGGATTTCAATAAGAGGAAGGCAAGAGTTTCAAAATCAGAAAACAAAGAGATGACAGATAGAGATCAGAGAGAGAGAGAGAGAGAGAGAACATTGGCTGGTGCTTTTCTGCTGATTTTGAAGATGAAGGATGGCTCCATGAACCAAATAATGCAGGTTCCCTCTAAAAGCTGGAAAAGGGAGCTGATAATCCCCACACATCCAAAAATAATGCAGCCCTGTCAACACCTTGATTTTTGGACTCCTAACATCCAGAATGTAAGAAAACACATTTGTGTTGCTTAAGCCACTAAGCTGTGGTAATTTGTTACAGTGGCAATGAGAAATTAATACAGTAAGACACGAAGTTATTGTTTAAGCTGTTGTTCATTATGCAGTGGTTATTATCTGATACACAAAAGAAATACCTACATACAAATATATAAATTTAGACATATGCAAATACTTTCATAAATTAAAAATAAATAAATATGCACAATAGCATTAAATTATATGATAGAAAGGGTATTTAGCAGGCTGGGCCCAAGTAGTTCCTGAAAGCCCAAAATAAAACAAACAAACAAATAAAACAAAAACAAAAAGCTATAAACCAGATGTCACTGATTCCTGTGCTAGATCTCCTTTGCTTTCTTGTTTTCTCTAAGCCCACACCTGTGGTTTCTGTTCAAAACTAACGGACCAGAGAACAGCAGAAACCTGATTTGTGATTATATTTACACATTCTGCTGCTACCATTCAGAAGCGAATGACTTCATCGCTATAGCCCCTAAAAGGAATGAAGAAGGGAAATTATCCTTGTGGATAGATCTTTGGATGGTACACCTGGTTATTCAATCTATGGAGTGAAAGAAAGCCTGATAGAGAGATCTATAGAAATTCATGAGCAATGCCTAGCACTTTGACTAGGTGACCTGTGGCTCAAAAAACGAAACAAAAATAAAACACAAATATTTGAATGTGGCTTAGAAAGTTTGGGGGAAAGATGGATGGCTGAATGAGCATGGATTGTCACGATACTCATGTTGCACATAGATGCCTACCATTTACTGCAAAAAAAGCATGCCACTATCAGATACAGAAGATGACCAGTACTATAAATATCAGCCTCTTTCCCTAGACTCTCCAGCTTACTCAATGGGCTCATGTATAAAGCTGTAATGGAAGCATGGGGTGGGGGCAGGGATAGGCATGAGTGCCACAACATGAACTTCACATCAGAGCTAATCTGGATAGTATCACTCTTGAGTGTGCAAGATGCTTGTGGCAGGAGCAAATGCCAAATCCCCAAGGTATTCCCATTTATCTGAGGCAAACAGCTGTCCACTTGGTGGAAATTTGATTACACATTTCATCTTTGTGAGAGCATTTGGTTCCACAGCAATTGCTTTATTTAGTTCTGTGGTTTCACATACAATGTTTCCTCTGATCATCAGACACATTTTACAAGACATGAAGTGTGGCAATGGATTCACACACATAATTAATTGGTTTCATGTGTTTCGACACCTAGAAAAAATGAGTTTGATGGAATAAGTAAAGTCTGAAGTTAGAGTGTGTGCAAAGCTGATATGTCATTCTATAGGATAGAGCAACTGCCACAAGCCAGCAACTTATATAAGTTATATTTTCCATAATCAGAATGCATAGTTTTGGGAGCCAAAGGATAGAGGTGACCAGTTATATGATTACCTCTAAAAAAGTATTTGTTTTTCCAACCTCAAAACAAAGCTAACTTTGGTTAGCTTAGAGGTCTTTGAGTTCAATAAAGGAATGTTTTCACTGAGAAAGATACTGAGAATTGTATTGAATTACAAATATATGATGGTCATCTGGCCAGATTGGGTTTTCTATGTTGACTCAACATGAAGAGAAGGAGAATACAAGCTAGTCAGGGAGACTGATTCCAATATCCAGAAGAAAATTGGTTTCTGATACACTAAGGATGATATCAGGTCAGTGCCTGCAACTGTAGGTATTCAGTGGGGGTCCATATTACTACTTTCTTACTTAATAAACCTGTTTAATGATAATAAAAAAAATAACTCCAAGAATTGAATGTTAAAAGATTCCAACAAATTACTTGAGAAAACTTGGGCAGGTGGTCAGAAAATTTGGGGTAGTTAGTAGTTTCTTCTAATATGCAGGTGGGAGATAATTTATAAAAAATATTTTAAGACTGCACTATGATAAATGGTGTGCTACCAGAACAAGAGACAGAAATATCAGCCATGACAACAGTTTTTAAAATGAGTTTAAATTGTGCATGACAGGCATTGCAAAGAATCCTCTCAGAGGTATAGAGACTCCAGAAAGGCTCACAGAAATTCACACTGATGCTGAGTTTTAAAGAAAGATTAAGAATTAGTTAAGTTAAAAAAAAGGAAGAAAGAGGTAGTCTATTTATTTAAATGTAGCAGTGTTACATTGTTCAACATTCAGAGAAGATAACTAATTCTGCAGTATGACTGGAGAGAAGTGGGCATGTGGAGGAAGGTGGGCTTACAAAGATAAAGTTAAACAGAGCTATGTCTGTCAAGGAATTGAGTGCTTAAGACAAGGAGTGTGAAAATCATATTGAAATCTTGGGAGCCCACATAATAATTTTAATAATAGGACTGGCATAATTAGAGTAGAATTTTAGCATGTTTCCTTACAGCAATGTCAAATTTCTATTAAGAGGTCATGCTGGAAAGTGGAGGGTAAATTAGGAAACTTACAGGGAAGAAAGGAAGCATGCAGAGGCAAGGATGAATTCAAAAGTTTAATTTTATATACTGATAATGCAGAGGAATTACAAAAAGGTGGTGAAAGAAAGTGGAACAGTGGAAGTTTGGGATAGGCAGGTGATGGCATTGGTCGTGCATTGAGCCCAACCACATGTGTATGACCACATGTGGTTTATGGCTATGTGAGGGGTGAGAGTTTCAGGCTTTGTCCTCAATAGGACTAAGGGCCAAGGGGGAAGATGGCACTGGCTACATTATTTGTCTACTGGGACGCTCAGCCCATCATATGGATCCACTAGTTAGGAGTAGTAAATGACAGTATTTGGTCACATTAAAGGGAAAAAGAGGGTTAGGCAGGGCTTTGGGGTAAGTCTGTCAAAAATAACTGCATTAAGACATCAGGATGTTAAAAATGGGTTAGTAAACAAATCTAAATATATCAAAAATTTGTCTTTCTTACACCAATAAAATGGTCTTAAATACACCAATAAAATGTCTCAATAATTTATGTTAATGTCTTAACACATCCACTAAATGTCACATGGCTTTGATTCAATTGTTAAGAAAAAGAAAGTCTAGCAATAGCTGGGATACACATCTAAAACACCATGCCATTGAAAGGCTGAAAATAGGGTAATTAAAAATGACACTCACCAAAATACAAATCCTACAGAGAAACACTAAATATTAGATAAATGTTTTAATATGAGTATAGGTTAAAGGAATTTAGTAATTAATTAGTAATATGGATTTCATAGTTGTTTTACTAATTAAATGATCATTACTTTTCATTAATTGGAGTTTAATCAAATAATTGTCAATTATTAATGACATTAAATGGAGTTGATTAATTAAAAGGAACAATCCACTAAGAAATTACAGCAATTATAGCCTTGTATAAATGTTGCCAACTAGCCTCTGAAATGCACAAAGTAAATATACATACACATGCACACACACACATACACACAAAATAAATTATGAATGTGATATTAGAAACCATCATCAGATTGGAACATGTGCACACAAATTTTCCAGAAACAGACATAACAAGCACATGCATCTCAGTGTGTATGTATAAAAATTAAATAAGTCAGTAACTTAAAACTAGTGCTTCCTTTTAAAGTCACATGTAACATTCATAAACATTTACTACCAAATTGATCATTAAGAAATTATTAACTAATCCGTAAAGATAAATACTACAGAGAAGGCAATCCTTGATTATAGTGCAATGTAATTTAAAATCAATAATAAAAAATAAAACCTAACTAATGTGTGTTAGAAAACTAAATAATTCAGGGGCTTAAGGAAGCATTATATCTATCAATATATATGATTGAGAAGATACATAGCTATGTACACAAATTCACAAAACATTAAATAAACAGTAATAGTAATTTTAAGCACACTGTCGAGATTAAAATAATTGAAAAGAATTTCTGGGTTTCAGGCTCAAAGAAGGACACTCAGTGGAGAAACTCATGAGTTAAAGTCACAGAAACTAAGCTTATGTTGTTTCAAATATTGCCTCTAATATCTAGGGATTGTTTAATATTTATGCAGGACTGCTGTTACTGGAGAAATATAGAGACCCCTAAACATGATTGCTGTAATTGGAGACATAGAATAGCGACTCCTAACTGAATGAGGAAATAAAACAACTGTGCTAGTGAGGTGGCATAGAAATTATTTATGTCTAGGACTCTGTAAGAAGAATGTATCCTAAGGAAAGGTAAAGCTGCATAACTTTTGTAAGAATTCCCATTTTCCTCCAAGTTGAGGAATCAATGTGAAGCCTCATTCCAAATTGTTGAAAACCCTGCTATTACCAGCAGAAGCATGCCTAAAAAGGTCTTTTCAATATACAATGATTGGACTAAGGTTGTAAATATGAAAAGCAAACACTTTTAAAGGAATAGAAGAAAATACATGAATATTGTTATGACTTCAGTTTATGGTAGCTTGTTTGAGCAGACACAAAATGTGTAAGTTCACATTTGAAAAGATCAGAACATTAATAATAACTGAAAAGTCATTTAAATAATGACTAAAAAGCCTATATCAAACTGCACAATCAAAGATAGGGTTACTCCATAAAATTGACCACATGTTAAGTTCATGTATGAAAAAAAAGTTTTGTGTTTATAATGCATAAAACCTCAAATCAAAAGCAAAGTGATGAACAACAAAGGGGAATATGATCAAATATTATAAACAAAAAATGTACTGTAGAGACAAAGTAGATTTCCAATAATCAATTTGAAAAAATGGTTAAATGCACTAGCAATAAAGAAAATGCAAATTCACACACTGTGATACTATTTCATATGAACTAGAGGGATGTGTTGTAACTGACAATACCAATTGTTCAAGATATGTTCAAAATAGGAACTTCTGTAAATTCCTGATGGAAGTGTAAACTGGATATAAATATTGTGTATAAATTTGGGAATTTGCAGTAAATTTCCAAATTGTAGAATACCAAAAGAGTAGCAGTTTCACTTCTGGCCACATAATCTAGAAGAACTCCACCGTGTATCAAAAGAAGCTATATATTAGAATTCACATCGCAGCAATTTTTTTGTTAGTTATGAGAATACTGGGAAATCTAAAATCTCAACAGTAAAAGAGGAGATGGTGCTTAAGGTATATTGATACAATGTAAATTTTACATTAATAAAAAATAAACAGGGGACAGAGCCAAGATGGCGGTGTGAGTAGAGCAGTGGAAATCTCCTCCCAAAACCATATATATTTTTGAAAATACAACAAACACAACTATTCCTAAAAGAGAGACCAGAAGACACAAGACAACAGCCAGACTACATCTACAACTGCAAGAACCCAGTGCTTTGCAAAGGGGGTAAAATACAAGCCCCGGCCCGGGGGGACCTGAGTGCCCCTCACCCCAGCTCCCGGCGGGAGGAGAAGACTTGGAGCAGGGAGGGAGAGGGAGCCCAGGACTGCTAAACACCCAGCCCTAGCCATCCACACCAGAGTGCAGACACAGTGCATGCGTGGGGTGCTGGAAACTAGGGAAGCAGAACAGTAAGACCTGTGAGCGGGTCCCGCAGCCGGTGCTCCTGGGACAAAGAAAAGTGAGTGCTTTTTGAAAGTCTTAAAGGGACAGGGACCCCACAGCTGGACGAAAGTGTCCCAGGACACTTTGCACAGCAGCTGGGAATCCCAGGGCACTCCGGGTGCCCTAATCCACTGGGCAGCAGTGTAGCTCAGATGGCCCTCATGGTGATAAACAGCCTCCCACCTGTTTCCCCTCCAACATGGCTCTACCATATTGGAGTGGCAGCCTGAGGCCGGCTATGCCCATAACAACCACGGAGCCCCACAGGGGACGGGCAAGAATCAGAGACCCCATCTGTGCAGAGCTGCCCAGCACAAGCCGCTAGGGGTCGCTGTTCTCCCAAGATAGGAAGGCCGCAAATCAGCAAGAAGGGACGTTCTCCCAGCCAACACACACGCCAGGTCCCCACAAAAACCTCTATTGTCATGAAAAGGCAGAAGAACTTGATACAAACCAGACTAACCCAGACATCCTACGCTGAGAAGGAATCTGAGGAGATAGACCTAACCAAACTCCCTGAAAAAGAATTCAAAATAAAGGTCATAACATTCTGATGGATCTTCAGAGAAATACACAAGTGCTAAGGGATTAAGTCTGGAGGGGGATTACAGAAATGAAACCATCTCTGGAAGGACTTAGGAGCAGACTGGATGATTTGCAAGAGGCCATTAATGGAATAGAAATCAGAGAACAGGAACACAGAGAAGCTGATGCAGAGAGAGATAAAAGGATCTCCAGGAAAGAAACGATGAGAGAACTGTGTGACCAATCCAAAAGGGACAATATCTGCATTATAAGGGTACCAGAAGAAGAAGAAAGAGAAAAAGGATAGAAAGTGTATTTGAACAAATAATTTCTGAAAACTTCCCCAAACTGGGAGAGGATATAATCGATCAGATCACAGAAGTACACAAACTTCCAATAGAAGGGATGCAAAGAGGACAATACCAGGACATATAATAATTAAAATGGCAAAGATCAAGGACAAGGACAGTTCTAAGGCAACAAGAAAGAGAAAAAACATCACCTACAAAGGAAAACACATCAGGCTACCATCAGACTTCTCGACAGAAACCTTACAGGCCAGAAGAGAAAGGCATGATAAATTTAATGCAATGAAGCAGAAGGGCCTTGTACCAAGAACACTGTATCCAGCACAATTATCATTTAAATATGAAGGAGGGATTAAACAATTCCCAGACAAGCAAAAGTTGAGGGAATTTGTCTCTCACAAACCACCTCTACAGGGTATTTTAGAGGGACTTCTCTAAACGGAAGCACTCCTCAGTCTAAATAGATGTCACCAAATAAAATAAAATCACAGCAAAGAAAGAAAACCAACCAAATACTAACTAAAGGCAAAAAATAAAATCAACTACCCACAAAAGCAGTTAAAGGAAACACAAAAAAGCACAGAATAAAACAATCAACATATAAAGAATGGAGGAGGAGGAATAAGGAGTGAGAGAAATAAAGAATCACCAGACAGTGTTTTTAGTAGCTCAATAAGTTAGTTAAGTTAGACAGTAAGACACTACAGAAGCTAACCTTGAACCTTTGGTAACCACGAATCAAAAGCCTACAATAGCAATAAGTACATATCTAATGAAAATCATCCTAAATGTAAATGGACTGAATGCACCAGTCAAAAGACACAGAGTAATAGAATGGATGAAAAAGCAAGACCCATCAATATGCTGCTTACAAGAGACTCACCTCAAACCCAAAGACATGCACAGACTAAAAGTCAAGGGATGGAAAAAGATATTTCATGCAAACAATAGGGAGGAAAAAGCAGGTGTTGCAGTACTAGTATCAGACAAAATAGACTTCAAAACAAAGAGAGTAACAAGAGATAAATAAGGACATTACATAATGATAAAGGGCTCAGTCCAACAAGAGGATATAGCCATTATAAATATATATGCACCCAATACAGGAGCATCAATATACCTGAAACAAATACTAACAGAACTAAAGGAGGAAATAGAATGCAATGCATTCATTCTGGGAGACTTCAACACACCACTCACTCCAAAGGACAGATCCACCAGACAGAAAATAAGTAAGGACACAGAGGCACCGAACAACACACTAGAACAGATGGACCTAATAGACATCTACAGAACTCTACATCCAAAAGCAACAGGATACACATTCTTCTCAAGTACACATGGAACATTCTCCAGAATAGACCACATACTAGGCCACAAAAAGAGCCTCAGTAAATTCCAAAAGATTGAAATCCTACCAACCAAATTTTCAGACCACAAAGGTATAAAACTAGAAATAAATTGTACAAAGAAAACAAAAAGGCTCACAAACACATGGAAGTTTAACAACTAGCTCCTAAATAATCAGTGGATCAATGAACAAATTAAAACAGAAATCAAGGAATATAAGGAAACAAATGACAATAACAACACAGAGCCCCAATTTCTTTGGGATACAGCTAAAGCAGTCTTAAGAGGAAAGTGTACAGCAATCTAGGCATACTTAAAGAAGGAAGAACATCCCAAATGAATAGTCTAATGTCACAATTATTGAAATTGGAAAAAGGAGAACAAATGAAGCCTAAAGTCAGCAGAAGGAGGGACATAATAAAGATCAGAAAAGAAATAAATAAAATTGAGAATAAAACAATAGAAAAAAATCAATGCAACCAATAGCTGGTTCTTCAAGAAAATAAAATATATAAGCCTCTAGCTAAACTTATTAAGAGAAATAGGGAATCAACACACATCAACTGAATTAGAAATGAGAAAGGAAAAATCACAATGGACCCCACAGAAATACAAAGAATTATTAGAGAATAATATGAAAACCTATATGCTAACAAGCTGGAAAACCTAGAAGAAATGGAGAACTACCTAGAAAAATACAACCTTCCAAGACTGACCAAGGAAGAAACACAAAATTTAAACAAACCAATTATGAGCAAAGAAATTGAAGTGGTAATAAAAAAACTACCCAAGAAGAAAACCCCGGGCCAGATTGATTTACCTCGAAATTTTATCAGACATACAGAGAATACATAATACCCATTCTCCTTAAAGTTTTCCTAAAAATAGAAGAGGAGGGAATACGCCCAAACTCATTCTATGAAGTCAACATCACCCTAATACCAAAACCAGGCAAAAACATCACCAAAAAAGAAAACTACAGACCAATATCCCTGATGAATGTAGATGCAAAAATACTCAATAAAATCTTAGCAAACCGAATTCAAAAATATATCAAAAGGATCAAACACCAAGACCAAGTGGGATTCATCCCAGGGATGCAAGGATGGTACAACATTCGAAAATCCATCAACATCATCCACCACATCAACAAAAAGAAGGATAAAAACCACATGATCATCTCCATACATGCTGAAAAAGCATTCGACAAAATTCAACATCCATTCATGATAAAAACTCTCAACAAAATGTTCATAGAGGCCAAGTAACTCAGCATAATAGAGGCTATATATGAAAAACCCACAGCCAGCATCATACTGAACAGCGAGAAGCTGAAAACTTTTCCTCTGAGATCGGGAACAAGACAGGGAATCCCCACTCTCCCCAATGTTATTTAACATAGTCCTAGCCATGGCAACTAGACAAAAAAAGAAATACAAGGAACCCAGATTGGTAAAAAGGAAGTTATACTGTCACTATTTGCAGATGACATGATATTATATATAAAAAACCCTAAAGACTCCACTCCAAAACTCCTAGAACAAATATCAGAATACAGCAAAGTTGCAGGATAAAAAATTAACACACAGAAAGCTGTGGCTTTCCTATACACTAACAATGAACCAATAGAAAGAGAAATCAGGAAAACAATTCCATTCACAATAGCATCAAAAAGAATAAAATATGGAATAAACCTAACCAAGGAAGTGAAAGACCTATACCCTGAAAACTATATGACACTCTTAAGAGAAATTAAAGGGGACACTAACAAATGGAAACTCTTCCCATGCTTTAGGCTAGGAAGAATTAATATCATCAAAATGGCCATTCTGCCCAAAGCAATATACAGATTTGATGCAATCCCTATCAAATTACCAACAGCATTCTTCAACAAACTGGAACAAATAATTCAAAAATTCATATGGAAACACCAAAGACCCCTAATAGCCAAAGCAATCCTGAGAAGGAAGAATAAAGTGGGGGGGGATTTCACTCTCCAACTTCAAGCTCTACTAAAAAGCCATAGTAATCAAGACAATTTGGTACTGGCACAAGAACAGAGCCACAGACCAGTGGAACAGATTAGAGACTCCAGACTTTAACGCAAACATATATGGTCAATTAAGATTCAATAAAGGAGCCATGGACATACAATGGGGAAATGACAGTCTCTTCAGCAGATGGTGCTGGCAAAACTGGACAGCTACATGTAAGAGAATGAAACTAGATCACTGTCTAACTCCATACACAAAAGTAAATTCAAAATGGATCAAAGACCTGAAAGTAAGTCATGAAACCATAAAACTCTTAGAAAAAAATATAGGCAAAAATTTCTTGGACATAAACATGAGCAATTTCTTCATGAATATATCTCCCCAGGCAAGGGAAACAAAAGCAAAAATGAACAAGTGGGACTATATCAACCTGAAAAGCTTCTGTACAGCAAAGGACACCATCAATAGGACAAAAAGGTACCCTACATTATGGGAGAATATATTCATAAATGACAGATCTGATAAAGGGTTGACATCCAAAATATATGAAAAGCTCACACACCTCCACAAACAAAAAGCAAATAATCCAATTAAAAAATGTGCCGAGGAGCTGAACAGAGAGTTCTCAAAAGAAGAAATTCATATGGCCAACAGACACATGAAAAGATGCTCCACATCGCTAGTCATCAGAGAAATGCAAATTAAAACCACACTGAGATATCACCGCCCACCAGTAAGGATCGCCATCATCCAAAAGACAAACAACAACAAATGTTGGCGAGGTAGTGGAGAAAGGGGAGCCCTCCTACACTGCTGGTGGGAATGCAAATTAGTTCAACCATTGTGGAAAGCAGTATGGAGGTTCCTCAAAATGCTCAAAATAGAAAATACCATTTGACCCAGGAATTCAACTTCTAGGAATTTACCCTAAGAATGCAGCAGCCCAGTTTGTAAAAGACAGATGCACCCCTATGTTTATCGCAGCACTATTTACAATAGCCAAGAAATGGAAGCAACATAAGTGTCCATACGTAGATGAATGGATAAAGAAGATGTGGTACATATACACAATGGAATATTATTCAGCCATAAGAAGAAATCGAATTCAACAATTTGTAACAACATGGATGGAACTAGAGGGCATTATGCTCAGTGAAATAAGCCAGGTGGAGAAAGACAAGTATCCAGTGATTTCACTCATATGTGGAGTATAAGAAATAAAGAAAAACTGAAGGCACAAAACAGCAGCAGAATCACAGAATCCAAGAATGGACTAACAGTTACCAAAGGGAAAGGTACTAGGGAGAATGGGATGGAAGGGAGGGAAAAGGGTGGGGAAAAGCAAAGGGGGTATTATGATTAGCATGTTTAATGTGAGGGGAGCATGGGGAGGGCTGTGCAACACAGAGAAGACAAGTAGTAATTCTACAACATCTTATTCTACTGATGGACATTGACTATAACGGTTTTTGTGGGGGGGACTTGGTGAAGGGGGGACCCTAGTAAACATAATGTTCTTCATGTAATTGTAGATTAATGATAACAAAATAAATAAATGAATGAATGAATGAATGAATAAACAATTCTAAGTGAAACATAAGAGATAACAGCATAGAAATAGGTCCAAATAATAGCATGAAATAATACAAGTGTCTGAAAGAAAAAATCCTTAAATTTTACACACAGCAAAAATAATTTTCCAATTGCAATGCAAATAATTTTTCTAAGTACAGGAACATGTCAAATATCAGCTGAGTGTAAATTAAGAATTTTATATACATAACTTTATATGTGTATATCTATGTATTATATTTATGATCCTTATATATTGTATATATGTATTCTTTATATAAAGACTATATGAAAAGAGAAATTAAAACAAAATACTATCAAGGAGTCTAAAAATAATATACATGTATACATGATTATTTCTTAATCAACCAATACAATAACACATAAAAGATTTATTGCTAATAAGCTTTAAAAAAAGCAGAAAAGTTGTGACTCAGGGAAAAACATCTCAGTTCTAAAGAAAAATAAACAGGAAAGGGGATACAAGGAATGGATTAACCAAATAGGAAACAATGATCAAAATTATAGATTTTAACCTAATGATATCAATAATCCCCTTATATGTAAATATTATTCACATACCCAGTAAAAAGGGAGAGATTGTCTGATTTGATAAAAAAAAACAAGAAAAAAGTGTATACTATACCAAAGACACCAATTTCAAATACAAAGTCTCCACTAAGTACTGATTAATGGAAGGGAAAATGTAACCATTTTGACTAATCAAAACAAAGCAACATGGTCAAATTTTCAAGAGAACTTAATTCTAGACATTTATGAGCTTATATACAGAATTTCTAATTATAAAAAGTAAAGAAATACTACATAGCTTCCAGAAGAAATATACAAATCCACAGGATTTCTATGCCCCCCCCCATACATACATAAATGATAGAAAAATATACAGAAAAAACAGTAAGGATATAGAAAACTTTAATGACAGTGTAAACCCAATCAAATTATTTAGAAAATTTTAACCAAAACAAATTTCAACTTATTTTCAAGTGCACTCGGAACAATTAGCAAGATAGAACATATTTGAGGTCTTAAAACAAGTCTCATTATATGTTCAATATTGCAAATATTGCAATGTATGTTGTCTGACTTCTATGTAATTAAATTAGAAATTAAAAATCAGAACAATGTATGGAAAATTCCCCAATATTGGGAATTTTAATAACACACCTTTAAATAATTTATTGGTTAAAGAAGAAATCAGAAAGGGCACTTGAACTGAATGAAAATGAAAACACAATATTAAGAGTTCATGGAATTCCACTAAAGGGAATGATCAATGATCTCTATGACAAATACAAAGAAAACAGAAAATAGAACAAACTTAACCCAAAGTGGAAAGAGAAAGGAATAATAGATATCAAAACACAAATCTATAAAATTAAAAAAATGGATAATTCAGATTTCATCAAAATTAACATTTGTTTATTGAAAGACATTGTTTAAAAAGTGCAAATGCAAGATGCAGACTTGGAGGAAATACATACTTGGAAATTGTAAATCTAATAAAGTATACAGAATATAAAAGCAAATATCAAATCACAATTAGGAGACAAAAATTTAATATGGGCAAAATATTTGAACTAACACTTCAGCAAAGATAATAGATGGCAAACACACACACTCAAAGGTGCTAAACTACACTAGTCATTGGGAAAATGCAAAGTAAATACAGAGTAAGATATTACCATCTATCTTTAGAAAGTCTAAAATGTAAAAGGCTGGTTATACCGGTGTTTGTGATGCTAAACAACTGGAAGCTTCATATCCTGCTGGCATGATGGTAAGTGCATAATCAGTTTGGGAAACAGTTTGGCAGTCTCTTTTTTTTAATTTTTAATTTTGGTATCATTAATCTACAATTACATGAAGAACATTACGTTTACTAGGCTTCCCTCTTCACCAAGTTCCCCCCACATACCTCTTCACAGTCACTGTCCATCAGCATAGTAAGATGCTGTAAAATCACTACTTGTCTTCTCTGTGTTGCACAGCCCTCCCAGTGCACCCCCCACACTATACATGCTAATCGTAATGCCCCCTTTCTTTTTTCCCTGCCCTTGTCCCTGCCTTCCCACCCATCCTCCCCAGTACCTTTCCCTTTGGTAACTATTAGTCCATTCTTGGGTTCTGTGATTCTGCTGCTGTTTTGTTCCTTCAGTTTTCCTTTATTCTTATATTCCACATAGGAGTTTGGCAGTCTTTTGTAAGGTTAAACATACATCTCTCATGTGACCAAATTATTCCATTCTAGCTATTTATCCAAGAGTAATGAAAGCATATATCCACACTGAAACTTGCACATCAATGTTTACACCAATTTAATTTTGGGAATTTAGTAACTAAAAATTAGGAAACAACAACAAATGGCCATCAATAGGTGAATGAATATGCATATTATTTTATATCCATGATGGACTACTAAGGAATAAGCCATAAAACAATACATAATAACATGATCAATTCTCAAAATACATATGCCAGGAAAAAAAGTATGAGTAATGTTGACTTCATTTATGTAAGTTCCAGAAAAAACTTGACTTAATCTAGAGTGAGAGAAAGCATTTTGGTGGTAGAAGGTAGTTTGTCAGGGAGGAGAAGGTGGAAGACACCACAAAAGGACCCAAAGTTACAGTGGTGACAGAAATAGTATCTTTATTGTGACAGTTTTACAGCTGTATACATACGTCAAAGTTTCGTAAAGTGTACATATTATCAGTGCAGGAAGCAATAGGGAGGACATGCAATCATACCGATGATAAGCAGACTTGTGGTTGAGTGAGTCCAATATTCCCACTACTATTTCCTTTCCCAGTCCAGAAAGTGAAGTATTTAGGAGGATTGACCCTATGTAATAATTCACATTTATTCATCATTACACTGCCCCACCACTTCAGTCTTTGCAAATGAATTATGTAACTTCTTTACACTAACACACACTATTCCATTTGGGGAGACTAAAAGGAGAGCAAGCACTGTGTTTAATCTTTTTGATATGGGTCTTTCCTAACCTTTACTCAGCTCTTGTCATGTAGCTTTAAAATCAGTCTGAGTACAATAAATATTTATTAAATTGAGGTGAAATATTAAGTACAGTGTGGATACTAAGCTTTTACTACTCCCATTTAATTTTGCTAACTCTTCACTTGAATTATCAATACTATATAGATGATGTTACACATAATATTAGAATTTAAGAAATTCAGTGCAGCCCTTGGTCTCCTTCAGGAACCCTTTGGAATATTTCTTGGTATATTTCAGGATACCTTGACTTACACAAATATAGATAATAACCTGCATATTTAACTCAGAGATAGATGGAGAACAAAAGTTTGACTCTAAATTACATTTCTACTTTGGGAAAATAAAATTAATCCAAGGATATACATACTACTGAAAGAACTGGGAAAAAAGTTTAAAACTGAATAGCTGGTGAGTATAAAAATAAATTATAATAATAGACAAAGTACTGTGAGTGGCTTAGAAATTAGTGATTCTTCATAACAAATGAATTCAACATGGAAAGCATTTATTTTTCTACGTCAATTATCAAAGGACTCCAAAGTAGTAGTTTTTGATTTGTTTTAAATATGAAAATATGATGCTAGCTTTCTTCTTTCAGATTTTTACTTTGTATTGTTAATAGCTTTCTAAAAACGGCATAGTTTGGGGAAGATAAAAATGTTTGACAGTCTACTATTACATGTATGTATGTATAATTTTTATATTATGACATCATGAAGCAAATCACTAGATAACTTTCAAATGTGAAAATATCAGGGGGCTCCAAGAAAAGGCAGATTTGCCTGTTAATGCCTATTAAATATGTATTAACAGAGCAGTCTTCTACTGAAAATGAAATTTATAAAGAATCTTTCATTCTCTGCCATAAGAAAACCTCATATCACTCATCAAAAAGAAGGAGGAAGAGTTCACTGGAATTGCATAATAAAATGTCAGTACTGGTTGGTGATTAAAAACACCATCTAAATTCTATCTGGGCAGGGTACTTGAGAATCCAAATCAGACAGGCCATGTATCAAGAGAACAGACTAAATGTCACAGTGTTCCATAGTGACAGATTAGATAAGTGCGGGAGAAATATATAGGCCTGAAACAAGAATTACTAAGCAGACATCTTAAAACATCTTAATTTAATTATTCTAAATAAGCAGGGACATTTAAAACAATGGTATTTATCATTAATGTGTTTGTAGGATCTTTTAAATTTTATTTAATTTTTAGCATACCCTCAAAGAAAGCAAGCAGTCATTCAGTCCCCAATCATTTCTCTTGAATATGATACTAATGAGGCCTAAGCTTAGATGTGAAAAGATGATGTTTCCCTATAAATTTGATGCCTTCTATCTTGAAATGTTTTTCTGTTATCATCTCTTTTGGCATGTTGTAGGCTTTAATGCTGTTCTCCAAAAATCTAGTCTTACCTGAAATTTTGTTACTAACTAATTTGCATACATTTATATAAGAACCTAGAATTTTGAAGAAGTTATGGGATAACCAATTAGGAATATTTGTCAAGGGCCAGTCACATGAAATAGGAGACATTTATAAGAGAAATAGATTTGGTGATCATTCCCCAACTAGTCTATGCAAACTCAGAAAGATCTTATATTCTTCACTACTATTCCATTCAAAAATAAAACAAGTGATTTATTTTTCACTGACATGTTTGAATTTGGGTATTTCCTTTTGTCTTTGATTTCTCCGATGTTTTTTCATTAACCAAACCATTATTCACTTAAATAAAGAGACAAAAGAATACATGTAAATGAATAACTAGATGTATCTGTACAAACCTCTCAATATAAAGAGTGGTTATCTGCTACCCATCCCTTATAATTACTTGTCAGAGATGCTCAGATCCTAGCAACAATTCAGAGATGATTACCGTGGTGGAAACCCATGCACACAATCACATGCAAAATCTTTATGATTTGTTTTAGCTTTCCATAAAGACCTAAAACACAGTGTTTACACAAGGTACAGACATATTTCTTTTTCAGTTACTCTACCTTGGATTGATGTGGCACAAGGATCTCAGGTGTCACATTTCCACTTCCCCATTCCCAGCTGTGACCTTCATTTTACTAGTCCAGAATGGAACTCTTTCCTTCAATAAAATAATATAGACTAAGTATCAGCTTTCTTCTTCAGAAAGTTCCTACAAGCCACTAAACAGTACTACTGTTCCCCTTCAGTTTGCATCTAGCCATTGGCATCTTCAACATCAATGGAGGATGAGAAAAGGAGTCATGATTTTTGGAAATTTGCTAATAAATGAATATTGTGGAAAACTGGTAGCTTCTGCTACAATAATCTTTTATTACAAAAGTTTTCATTTCCACCTAGTTCATGGAATAACTAGCAAATGTTAACTTCCAAGAACAACTATATCTAGGCCAGTTCTAGACAAAGGAACTGTCTGTGATGATGGAAATATACTTGTGCACAACCCAGTATGGTAGCCACCAGCAATATTTGGCTATTGAACACATGGAATGTGTTTAAAGTGACTGAGAAACTTAATTTTATTTTTAATTTAATTTTAGTTAATTAAATTTAGACTTAAACAGCCACATACAGATTGTGGCTACCATACTAGACTAGGCAGGTCTAGATTTTCCCAATAAAGCGAATAAGTTCCTCAAAAGTGAGTCATCCTTTGGGAATAAAGGTAGATCTTTAAACCACTTTCACTAGAACAAAGAAAATAATTTAGATTCATCACAATATTTTATATCAATAATTTGCTCCCTACATTTTTATTTTGTCATTGTATTATACTTTTATATGATAGAAAACTAACAATCAGTGGCTCCATAGGCAGATGACTCAGTATAATTTAGATAAGACCAAATGGATAATGACAGAAGACAGTTTTTTCCTTTAGCTGTGTGTGTGTGTGTGTGTGTGTGTGTGTGTGTGTGTATGTGTATTTTAAGGCAGAGCTTTAACCCAGGTTTCCAGAGTAAGAACATGTCCCCAAACACCCTTCAGCCTTGTCCTCTCTGCTATAAGATCTTTATATAAATCTGCTCAAAAGGTGACCTGCAAGGCTATAACTTACTGAAATGAACCCTCAGAGTCTTGCTCAGGATCTGGAGCCCACAATGAAAGATTATTGATGTTTTCAGCAGAAAAGCTGTCAATTAGATGTACAGTTTGCCATAACGCTCCAGGATATAAACCTGAACTCTTCCGTGAATTTACTGGATCTACTTTACAGCCACAGGGCCAAGCTCACAACTCTCCATTCGCTTCGGGAGATCCAGATGTTCGTCTTATTTGGATGTGTGCCGGAAATCGGATTGTGAGTTTGTTTGATACATTTTGACCTTACAGCACTTGGGGGTTTTAGCCTGAATGCTTATTTTTTAAAAATGTTTATTTTTTTCTGACTATAAAGTGATACATGTTCAATTTGGTTATTTTGAATGTATGAAAAACATGAACAAAATTATAGTTACTTGTAATTCTACAACAGAGTGATAATGACTGTTATCATATTTCCTCTAACTTGAGAAAACGATTATTTTCATTAACTTTGCTTTACTGTGTAACACTTTAAAAGCATTTTCATCCCTCTGTCTCTGCTTCCTCATTTATCATTCATACTTCTCAGTGTACTGCCATCTGGCTCCCTCCCTGTCAATCCATTGGAGCTTCTGTTGCCAAGGTCACCCATGTTTTTTTTTTGTCCCTAATTTGAATGGACACTTTTTAGTCTTTTTCTTCTTGAATTCTCTGCAACAGCTCAGAATCTTGCGTTGCCACCTAGTGATGTTTATAAAAGATGCTGAATCAGACTGCTTCCATATTGCTGCTTAAGCTTTTGAAACTAAACCTAGTCAACTTTTTATGCCAAGAACAAACTAGGCCTAAGTCTATTTTTGCCTTACATGCGAGTTAAACTCAAAATTTTCCAAAGGGGCAAGTATATCTGCTCAGCTCTTTTAAAACAGCTATTTGTAGCATTGCTTTTTGTTCATTTATCCCCCATGGCTATATTAAATCCCAGAACATATCACTCTGGAAAGATAGTCAAATATTCAATCACACCCAATACAGGAATAGATCTGTAACTCAGATTCATCTTCTTGAATCCCAGTCCTCCAGAGCCATGGTTACACAGGGTTGAGCACATGTCATGAGGAGCACCAATCAGAGACATTTTGGGCTGATGCAGATGTGATCAATTTTGTGGATCTAAGTCGTAGAGAAGCTGAGATCTATTTTTGCACATTTTTGGAAGGAAACTGCTGGAGATTGAAGCCAGTACAGAAGAGAAAAAAGAAAAACAAAAGAGCAAGCAGAATTTTCCTTCTTTCTTTCTCTCTCTCTTCCTTTCTTATGTGTGTACAAATATATATGCATGCACCTATCTTATCAAGACACTAAAGCAAAAGAGCCCTGACAGTCCTTGAACCCTGTTCCTAAGCTCTTCATCTCTCCTTTTGTCACATTTCCTTCCTCTTCTCTATCTGAAACACCTGAGTCATGGTTAAAAACAAAGTCATATTTATTTTAAATTTCTCTGCCTTCCTTTTTCTGAAAATGTTGTTCATTTGAGGACCTGCATCTCTCCTAGCACTGGCCAGCATTGGTATCACCAGGATGGCTTGTAAAAACATAGAAAACACTGAGCCCTACCCCAGAGTTTCTATTTTTTCTACAGTGAGGCCCAAGAATTTACATTTCTAAAATGCGTTGATGTTGCTCATCTTATGACCACAGTTTTACTTGTTGTTGGAAGAGAATAATGACTCCTCTAAGCTCCTATGTGCTAGACCAAAAACCAGAAGTTTGAACCAGGCTTTACCAAATATGAGTGAAAATTGACCAACAACCTTCTTTCCTCTGAAGATGTGCTGAAGAAATTACCATAAATATGGAAAAACTAGGAATAATAGCACTTATAAAATTGAAAAAATAGTTAATAATAATTTTAACATTAAAATAAATACACAAACATCATATTTATATTGAATCAAAAGTAATAAAGCAATTAAAATGAAAATCATAAAGATTTGGCAGCTATTTGACAATATATTCATATATTAATAAAACATAGCCTTAACTTATGTTATGATTATCCTGTATAAAGCAAATAATAACACAACAAATATAACTGAATGCAAATATATATCTTTAAAAATAAAATTTACAATGCTAACCATTCACTGGGTTTTGAGATTAGGATATTTTTTAAATGTAAAACCTTTGTAAAATTTCCAAATTTCCTATACTGAGCTTATTGCTGTTATAATAAAGATTATTTCTTTACTTGTTAGAAAAGAGTTTAGGTATGATCACTTGCTTCTTTTACATCTCCAACACAACCTGAAACCATGATTTACCCTTGGCCAACTCCTGGGAATGTGGCCCTCAGAAGGTTCTTAATGTTCATGATTGATGATTTTATTGTTTACTCTAGAACAATGCACCATGCCATACAAGTTTATCTGGCTTGCTTTACACAGACCTCAAGATTGATGGTGTGCACTTGATTGCTGGGAGTCCTGACTTTCTGTTGCCATGGCTGGGAGTTTAATAAGATGTGCTTGTGTGACCTGTCCTCCATGAATTCCCAAATTCTTAGACTTAAATGGGTTTCTATGAGCAGAGACATTCTACGCATATTGCCATAGTATGCTTCTAAAAAGAAAGTATATTCTGTGCAGCCCTAGATGATAAACATAGAAACCACTCTTTTCTTTCTGGACTTCACCAAGTGGACATTTATTTTCTGCTGCTTTTGCAGTATATTTTGCTGTAATAAATCTTAGCCATGAGTATAACTTGCTATTTACACAATCTTAGGTGTCTGTCCAGTGAAGCATCAAATTTGAGGTGGTCATTTAACCTCCAAACCATATCTATATATATTTGTATGAGTGTGTGTGTGTGTGTGTGTGTGTGTGTGTGTGAGACAGAGAGAGAGAGAGAGAGACAGAGAGAAAAAGAGAGAGAGATGAACACATGGCATATGATTATCCAATAATTTACTCTATCTCAATCACGGGAAAATTAAATGCTATATAAGGGACAAAGTATACGAATTATTAAATAATCAGTCACACCTGTAAGTTACCTGAGAATTTTCATTTATTTATGCATTGTTTGGTTCATTTATTTAACAAATATTTTGTGAAATAAATATTATTATATGCTATGTGCTTAGTATGTAATAAAAGCAAAGTAGTCCTGTGTTTACTGTTCTTATTTTCAAAGTTTAAGATACACCAAGCATGGCAATACAGAGGTAAAAGTTACATCAATAAAGGGAATTATTACCGTGTTCTTTATTGTTAATGCTATTTTATATTTGTTGAGCAGTTTATTATCACATAGTATTTCATTTAGCAGGGACATACATCTTTGTGATATATGTCCAAGTATAATTCAAATTTTAGAGATGCACAACTGCCTCACTGGAAAATTAACTGATTTGCAAAATGGCACAAGGCCAGTAAACTTTACAGTGTAATTTGAATCCAGAAAGCTTATTCTGATCCAAGAGACTATATCCTCTTCACCTATATCAATACTGCAAGTTGTTTCAGAAATAGAGTTTAAGACTTTTGAAAAGGATAGCTGAGAAAGGCATCATAGGTTATACATTTGCAAAAATCCCAAGTATGAGTAGAGCAAATTTTACAAAGGGCATTAGAGCTTATGGGAAGAAAGAGGATAATGTTTTAGACAGAGGGAACAGCATGTGAAAGACCCAACTCTGAAAGCAAGGATGGCTTCAGGGACATGTTCTTAGAAGGGCCCACTACTTGGGTTTTAATGGCCTAAGGTTGCCATCTTGAAATGCTGAATAATTTTGTCTTTGAATTAATGCTTTAAGAGAAGTCTGATGAGACAACAGAGCATTTTCGGTGAGCTCCCACTGTGCCCTGGTCCCCCTGGGAAGGTTCTCTGTACCACACCCTTATCCCTGGAGCCCCAGGTACTCCTCTTGGCTTTATTTTCTGAAGCCCTAGTGCAGTGAACTCTTGATACCCTAGCCTTTGGTGGGAACCTGGGAATGAGTGCAGGGCCGGTTTGGGTTTTTAAGCATCCCCTGTAACTTTGGTGCAGAGCACGATGACAGCCATCTCTGCCCTGGGAAGGGCTGCACACCTTCCCAGGGCTACTTAGTGGGAGTGAGCCCATCACCAACTGCTGATCCAGGTATGTGTCCTGGCAGAGGTTCCAACCTCTGGGTTTTCCTCTGTGAGTTGGAAGATTGAATCATGATACCCATGCCTGAGGCAGTTTGATATTAAATAACAAATAAAAACACCATTACAGGTGGAGAAAGAGGCCTTAAAGGAAAGGAAAAACATATAAATACCATCAATGGCATTGCTTATAGGCTTTTTGAACAAGGTTCCCAGTGCTCTTACATTTTGCACTGAGTCCCTCAAAGTATGTTGCAACCCCATGTGAGACTCCATTGTATGCCATGCTTCAGTCAATGGAAGGATTTCAGTATGAGTGTACTAGATAACCTGAATGCTGTGACTAAATTCTGGAGAGAAAAGAAAATAGATCATAGCAAGAAGTCATATATAAGAGCAACAAAGAGTAAGATGTCTCAGGTATAAGAATCTGGTGAATAGATTTGTGAAACATACGTCAAATTTTCACTTATAACAATGAGATGAATTTTATGGAACCAAGAATCAAAAAGGCTTACTGGGATATCATTACGATTATCTAGATAATAGATTGATTTGTCCTGGGAGTGATAACAATGAAGGAAGGAACTGGACTGACTTAAAAAATAATTGGGAGATGGGCTAAATGAAAATTTATGAGTGAGAAGATATGGCAGATGTTGCAGAGTCAAAAAACATAATTTTGGATTCTCGCTTGGCCATTTTCGCATAGGGAGGTATCATTTACTAAAATTGTGACAAAATTTTACCTACAGATACAGTTTTGAAGGCAGTGAACATAAAATGAGTATTTAAGCAATAGGAATAAATTAAATGACCTAGAAAGTGTGTGTTATTTGGAATGGTGGGAATGATTATTCATTACATCTGTGCTATTTATTACAATAGTCACTAGTCATGTGTGGTTATTTTCATAATTAAGATTAATAAAATTTAAAAATCACTTCCTCAGATGCCCTAGTATATTTTATAAGTTCAATACCCACATGTGTCTATTGAACAGTGCAGATGATGGAACATATCCATCATTACAAAATGCCCTAATAGCACCACCTAAAACTTCTGTATTTCGTGGTAGATTGAGGGAAAGCAGTTTTCATACAAGAATGAGAATCAGTAGCTAGAAAAAGAGGAGACAAATGGAAAGAAATGATGTGAAAGAAAAGAGAGTCTTTCAAGGGGAGAATCATCAACTGCTACACATGCTAAGGGAGTTCAACAAGCATTAGGGTTAAAGTGGCCCTTTCTCAGTCCCAAAACATTCAACAGAGTTTAATACCAACCTTCAAAATCAAATTAACTGGCTAGAAGATGCTGAAGCAAGTGAGATTTAAGTTACCTATGCTATATACACATATTCTGAACATTTAAAAAAAATTTTCTGCCTCATTAATTTTCCTACATTCAGTTACCACTAACACTACACACTTCAACAAGGTGTGAAGAGCAAGACATAATGTTTAAATACTGAAACAACAAATTTTCAAAGACTGTTTTGTTCCTTTAAGCAGATTAAGATATATGTGCACAGGACCACTTCCAATAAGAGTTAAGGGTCATCACTGTTACTAAATAGAAATAATATTGTTATCACAGTCAGAGAAGAGTGGGCCTTACTAACAAATGCACATTTTCTTTCTACACTTTAAAAATGTTGCTGCAGTGGAGACTGAATTTCTTATTTTTCAAAATATCAGTTTGCTAAAAATAGTTTGAATGAGAGTTTTGAGGGGCACTAAAGTGTATTCCACTGGCTTTTATTTTAAGGTGAGAGTCCTTGAAAATGTTTTATATACCTCTTGTTATACATAATTGTTTTGCTCCTAGAGACTTTCATTTCTTTTTTAGTATATTTATAGTGTTTTATTTCCATAAAGGTTTGCACATTTCTTCTTTCAGTATATAATATTGAGTAACTCTCCTTTCTTTAGTATTTGATGTAGAATTACGTTCAGAGCTGCCTATGAATGCCAAATTGTCCTGACATTAACCAAACTTCTCCATCTTCTCCTCCTCTCTTTTTTAAAAGACTTGAAGATCTACTTAGGTTAGGAAAATATTTTCATGTTGCTACAATGATAACTTTCTGCAAGTGAACTAAATGTGTAAGAATAAGTCCAGTCAAGAAAAAAAAATATGAGAACATGTTAACATACATAACACCTGGAAGCAAGAGAGATAATTGATTGCGGGCGTATACATACACATACAAATACAGACAAATACATACATACATACATACATACACATAAATTAAGTGCATTTAAAATCAATACAAAGAAAAAGTTTGAACAGTACTATTCCATTTCATAGGAAGTATAATATTAATCACATAAGTTCTTGAAGACAAAGAAAATGCAATTAGGGCTGTGAAAACTGATTTAGATTTATAAAGCATAATTATAATTTAATAAAATTTGTATTTATGTGATACTAAAAGTTATGATTTCTATGTTGTCATATTTAGCATGAAAGTGAAATAATAAAATTAATGAAATTATGAATATTTGTGAAAGTCATTTTGGAGTTGATACGGCCAATAAAAGTAAATGCCAAGAAAATGGTATGTGTAATTTACCATGTTGATTTGACTTTGAAAAAGCTGCTTAACTTAGTCAACACTGTAAATTCCATTAAAACTTTTAATTTAAGTACATGATTTTTTAAGTGGAAATAATAACTTTTGTCACAAAATATGCAAACTTTATGATGAGAAAAGGCAATTATATAGTGAAATAATCAAAACATTTATATGAGACTATACTTCATTATTTTTCTTAATTGATTTTCCCCTTAGTGACATGATGGAAGAAACAAATTCTGTAAAATACTGTGCTGAAATGTATCTTTTAATGCACACTACCTTTGAATGAATATATCTAAAACAAATATTCTTTGATTTTACAGTATTATATACATTTAAGAATACATAACAGCCAATAGATGAAGATTTTTAAATTCTTTTAATATTCATCTCATTATTATATGTCTCTTACTAAATGAAAATGGTCTCTTCTAAGACAATCTCCTCTTGAGTGACATGCAACTTTTAATATTACCATATTGCATATTGCAATGTAGTCTGGAATTACAGGGTTAGACTCAAATCTTCTTGCTTACTTTTTATATGTGTCTTTGGGAAAGTTCTTCTGCCTTACTTTTATCATTTGCAAATGGGAATAATAATGGATAACCAAAGGGTCATTGTGAAGATATTAAGTGATAATATACTTAAAACATTTAGTGCAGAATGTTGTACTAAATAGCTCTATGTCATTTCTTAAGTATATTCAAAACATGCACAAATGAGTGGGTAGGGTTTGAGATTAAGGAATTGTTAAGCCGGCATTTTTTTCCTCAGTCTAGTGCATTTTTGCATTGCTTACTCTTATTAATAACAAAGATATTTGTATTTAGTAAGATGTCTATATTATTTGTGAAAGACACAACAGTAAAGTAATAGTGAAGAAAGAAAATACTTGTTCAAGATAGAATTTATGTTAATATTGTGAACATTTAAAAATATGTGTATGATATGATCACTCAGCAGTAAGTTTAACCATATTTAATACATTATTATTCCAGAGGAATTATATATTTTTTAAAGAATAGAAAATTAAACAGAGTCTCACTGAGACATGATTTCCCAGACTGAAATTAGAGTCTGAATGAGCTGACTCACAAAGTTTCCTTTGGCTGCCCTTTTGAAAGGACTCTTCGTTGTTATTTTACATTCATGAAGAGATCCAATTTAATACTGAGAAAGGAGATCTAAATTCTCAAAGGTAGAAGAAAGCAGATTGTTGATAAGGTTATTTGTATATGAAACAGATAATTTTTTCTCCTAAACAGAATCCTTACTGTCTCAGTACTTAAAGTGTCTTTTTTATTCTTTATATTATTTGAATAACACACATATATGTACAAACTAAAGTCATTAATTACTATATAATTATCAGATTATTTTTAAATAGTAAAATGAAGACTCCATTAATTTTCAATATCTCTGAATCATAATGCTTCATTGAATACATACACACTTTTGGATGTTTATGTGACTTATATTTCCGGAAATATCATTATGAATTCCCAAATTAATCATTCATTCTTTAGTCAGTGTCATGAAGGGTTTACATTCTCCAGTCTCTGTAACATTTCAAATAGATACACTTAGGGAAAAAGAGAATGATCTTGACAAATACTTTGTATTCTTTTAATTTAGTAATTTGTTACTGTCATATTTTTCACAATGGTTAGAAAGATTATTAGACATAAAATTAGCATCAAAAATTGATGGAAACTCATTTATGAGAAATCCTGGTAATTAACTCCTTATGTTTAGATATAAAATTATTTGTAATGAAAATGTTCACTGTGTAAGAATAAGAATGTGCAAATAAATCAAGGTTAAGGAGAAATACAATGGAAACTATACACAATCCTACATTACAAGAAAAGGCATATTGGTACATGTATCTTATATGTACATAATTATCATAATTAATTATAATCATTATAATATATTGTAATATGTTATAAGCATAATTTAATATAGCATATTATAAATATAAAATATATAATTATAAAATATAATATATGCATAATTTAAATACTATTTTGTAAATACTATTCCTTATGTGCAAGTACTGTGTGTATTTTACTTGAAAAATAGTATTGTTATATTTTTTAATTTAATGAAAACATTTCTCTACAGAGTCAAAATAAGATGATCACATTAAAATATTAATAATTCCTTAAAGTTTTTAATATTCATTTTCAACTATATAATATACCGGGAGATTTCCTTTATAGCTGATTTATCCAAACAAGGATCCTACTAAGAGCCATGTTGCATTTTGTCATTATGTACCTTGAGTCTCTTTTAAATTAGAGAAGTACATTTGTTTGAAATGAAAGTAAACTCCTAAAGACACTTGAGTTACTTGAATTTACCATCTTTTAGAACTTTGTAATTTAGCTACTCTTCCTGCACTTCTATTACTTCCTAAATAAAAGTTGTATCTACCAGCTTGCTTAAATCTTAATTAAATATTTTTGATAAACATACAACTCATATGATATTATTTCTATATTGCTCCACATCAGGGAAACGCTAATATTTTTGTCCCATTGTGTGTGCCCTAAGCAATATATTAGAAAAGTGCAAGTTTTTCTCCCTTGAGAAAGGTGCAGGTAGGGTGCAGGTAGAGATAGAAGCAGGACCTAGGGGACACGTCTTAATTAAGGTTCATGGGTGGACTGCTTTGGTATTCTCAGGCTAAGGCTAGATTGGTCAATTCAATTGAAACAATGTAGGTTTTGGTAATAACCTCTGTGGGGGTCTTCAGTAAGCAGCACAGAAGGGAAAGGCGCTAGGAGGCAGGGGCTGAAAGGTCTGTTGTGGGGCTCATGTCTGAAGCTTACATTTGCATGTGACTCTCTGGGCTGTTATCTAGGGTATGTGCTTGTCAGAGGGGCAAGTGTCAGTTCAAGACTTCTACAAGCTGCTTGGCCAAACAAAACAGATGCCTAGGCAGTAATACCAGGTGGTGACTTAGCTAAAGTCCCAACAGTTTTGCTTGAGACAGCTTCCAGTGCGTGCGAACTACTCATTTCTTTTCTTCATGTGGTGGCAGCTCGAGAGACAACCCCTTGAGATGAGAGGGAACGAGATGGGAGCAAACATGGCTTAGAGTCACCCAGCCGCCAGCAGACCTGCACAAGGAAGAAATATTTTGACTGTGCATGTTAATCCACTACTCATGTGTTAAGAGTAGCAAACCTATTAACTGGAATAATAAAGTACTGTTTTGTCATTTTTCTAGCAATTTTTTCTTCCCCATTCCTAGGAGTCTTCTATATATATCAAGAAAGATCTCTCTCGTCCTCTGACGCTCCCTCTTTTTCTGTGATATGATCAGGACATATTGTTTTCTGACTTTATTTATCTATCTTTTATTTTGTAGCTTTTGAAATTTTTATCACAGTGAGAAAAAATCTTCATCTGTGCATTCTCCAGTACTTGGGATTTAAATTTTTTACATTTAGATATTTGGTTTTTTTAGGGTTAATTCTGGTTTTGTTACGAGGTACAATTTTAATTACCATTTCTAAATCTTTGGAATAGATTATGCAATTTTCATTCTTTTACTAATTCATCTGCATATTTAAATTAATAGATTTTTCTAATTGTACGTAACCTTTGAAATCACAGAATACATATCTCCTGATTATTGTCTCTTACAATTTTTAAATGCAGCTTATCTTATTTGAAAGTATTTAATTTTGAAATTTTATATCCACATTAATATATGAAATTGGTCACCATTTTACATTTTTATGTAATTTCAATCAGCATTGAACTTTTAAATAAATATAATTTATGTGATTTCCTTCACTAACTGTCTCAAAAGCACTATAAATATAGCAGACTTATCTGACTTTGAGTAAAAATATGTGAAATATTCTACGCTTTTTGGAAAGTTATTCTTCGAGAATTTTCTGGTTTTCACATGGTAACAAATCAGACTTTCCACCTCTACTACAGTGGTTTTGATGAAATATTTTTTGTGAAAATTATATATTTTTTAGGTCTCCAAATTTATCTTTTAAATGTAGTAATTAGTCACATTACTTATTATTAATTGTCCCTTTTTAATGGGACATTAAAGGTCACACTTTTTTATTTAATGTGCTTTTTTATATCTTATTTTGAATATGTGAACTTTCATTCATTTTTCAAAATTAGGCAAGTTGATGGTCTTATCTAGTCCTTAAATGTTTTAAAATGTTTAACTTTTTTCCCTGTGAATTCTCTTTTTACTGTGCTCTAGTTCATTGGTATCTGCTTAAAAATATATTTTCCTTCTTCCCCTTTCATTTTTGTACACTTTTTTGTTTTTCATTTAACTTCTTTATTAGGTGGCTAAATCTAATGGCTAAAGATATACATACACATATATAACATGTGTATACATTTATATAATATATATGTAAATAGATACTATATACATTATATATATATATATATATATATATACAATATTGATATTGACCTTACATGGTTAAGGCTTTTTTCTCAAATCAATAAATTTTTAATTGAAGAACTTAATTTGATGTGATTCCATATACTGTCAATTGCCTTAGCTCTTCCAAAGTCTCATGATTTTCAAGATAGTATTTTTTTTTTCTTTGAAGGGTAGTTGACACAGAATATTACATTAGTTTCAGGTGTACAACACAGTGATTCAACATTTATATACATGATAAATCTAGCTACCAGCTATCACCATACAAAGTTGTTACAGGATTTTGAATATATTTCCTATGCTATACATTATATCCCAGTTACTTATTTATTTTACAATTGGAAGTCTGTCCATTTTTTTTTTTTTGGAGAGGGCATCTCTCATATTTATTGATCAAATGGTTGTTAACAACAATAAAATTCTGTATAGGGGAGTCAATGCTCAATGCACAATCATTAAACCACCCCAAGCCTAATTCGCGTCAGTCTCCAATCTTCTGAAGCATAACGAGCAAGTTCTTACATGGAGAGCAAGTTCTTACATAGTGTATAAGTTACATGGTGAACAGTACAAGGGCAGTCATCACAGAAACTTTCGGTTTTGATAATGCATTATGAACTATAAACAATCAGGTCAAATATGAATATTCGTTTGATTTTTATACTTGATTTATATGTGAATCCCACATCACTCTCTTTATTATTATTATTTTTAATAAAATGCTGAAGTGGTAGGTAGATGCAAGATAAAGGTAGAAAACATAGTTTAGTGTTGTAAGACAGCAAATGTAGATGATCAGGTGTGTGCCTGTAGACGAAGTGTTAATCCAAGCTAGACAGGGGCAATAAAACATCCACGGATGTAGAAGATTTCTCTCAGAACAGCGCGGATGAGGTTCTAAGCCTCACCTCTGTTAATCCCCAATTCCTCACCTGATGGCCCCCCTGCGACTGTGCCTGTCTTAGGTTGTTCCTCCCTTGAGGAATCTTACCTGTCTCTGGCTAACCAGTCATCTTCCGGGGCCATACAGGCAAATGTAAAGTTGGTAAGTGAGAGAGAAGACTTATTGTTTGAAAAGGTTAGCTTTTTACTTCTTTGCAGATTTATGCCCTGTGGCTTTTATGCCTAGCATTTGTCTTGAGGTATCTTTACCACTTGGAAGAATTCGATATGAGGCACGAATTCTATTTAAGGGTTGTAATTAGGAAGGAAGAAGAAAAGCTATAGAAGTAGCAGGCAGAAGAAAACATGGGAAGATAGATTATTTATTTGACATATCTTCTTGTAGAGTAACTTAAGCATGTATAGGTTTTAAACTACTAATTAAATTGCACACACACATTAACATAATAGAGTATAGTTACATAACCAAAGCAGACCTATAATTACCAGCCATCTCCAGTGAAACCAAGAAAACCAGTTAGGCACCTTAGGCATTTATGAAAACTTATCTATGATATGGTGGATATTGTCCAACTGAACTTGAACAGTCTGAGAGAAATCAGAAAATTTAAAGCAACACATTCCTGGGGATTGTTCACATCCCATATGTTCTTTTAACAGTAGATAGTCAGTAGTTGTAAGATTTTGGAGTGCTACAACTTGCACTTCTCCCAATTTTTGGTTGAGTTCCAACAGTATAGATCCAGTCAAATTGTTTCTTTTACTGTATCACAGGCCAGCTTAGATATCTCCTTCATTCCCATGGCAAGTCCAGGAACCGGTGGGATGAGTGCATCTACAGCTGTAGCAGCGCGTGGATCTTTGTTGTGGTTTTTTGATGATCATCTTCTGGTATGAGTCTTCCAGAGAGAGCTGATGTTGGAAGTTCTTTTTCATATCGTATCTTAGTTCATTTTGTGGGTAGCCAAATTAGGCTTTGATCCTCTGTATAAACACAAACAGACCCTTTGCCTACACTTTTATATGCCCTTTATACCATTGTGTAGAACTCATTGGAGGTCACCACACAGGAACTGCTTTTCTTTTTATAAGAGAAAGGAATATTATCAGAAAAATGTGCCTCCATAGCTGATCATCAGACACCCTTTAAGTGAACAAAATTAAGGATATTTAAAGCATGCATTAATAATTGATTTACAGTTAGTTTTATCCTATCAGGAAGTAGTCCACCTTTCTTTCTTTCTTTCTTTCTTTCTTTTTGTTATCATTAATCTACACTTACATGAAGAATATTATGTTTACTAGGCTCTCCCTTGTACCAGGTCCCCCCTATAAACCCCTTTACAGTTGCTGTCCATCAACATAGAAAAATGTTGTAGAATCACTACTTGTCTTCTCTGTGTTGTACATTCCTCCCCTTTCTCCCACCACCCCATGCATGCTAATCTTAATACCCCCCTTTTCCTTCCCCCCCTTATCCCTCCTACCAACCCATCCTCCCCAGTCCCTTTCCCTTTGGTACCTGTTAGTCCATTCTTGGGTTCTGTGATTCTGCTGCTGTTTTGTTCCTTCAGTTTTTCCTTTGTTATTATACTCCACAGATGAGTGAAATCACTTGGTATTTCTCTTTCTCCACTTGGCTTATTTCACTGAGCATAATACCCTCCAGCTCCATCCATGATGCTGCAAAGGGAGGATTTGCCCTCTTTTTATGGCTGAGTAGTATTCCATTGTGTATATGTACCACATCTTCTTTATCCATTCATCTACCGATGGACATTTAGGTTGCTTCCAATTCTTGGCTATTGTAAATAGTGCTGCGATAAACATAGGGGTGCATCTGTCTTTCTCAAACTTGATTGCTGCATTCTTAGGGTAAATTCCTAGGAGTGGAATTCCTGGGTCAAATGGTAAGACTCTTTTGAGCATTTTGATGTACCTCCATACTGCTTTCCACAATGGTTGAACTAATTTACATTCCCACCAGCAGTGTAGGAGGGTTCCCCTTTCTCCACAGCCTCGCCAATATTTGTTGTTATTTGTCTTTTGGATGGCAGCCATCCTTACTGGTGTGAGGTGGTACCTCATTGTAGTTTTAATTTGCATTTCTCTGATAATTAGTAATGTGGAGCATCTTTTCATGTGTCTGTTGGCCATCTGTATTTCTCATTTGGAGAACGGTCTGTTCAGTTCCTCTCCCCATTTTTTAATTGGGTTATTTGTTTTTTGTTTGTTGAGGCGTGTGAGCTCTTTATATATTCTAGATGTCAAGCCTTTATCGGATCTGTCATTTTCAAATATACTCTCCCTTACTGTAGGGTTCCTTTTTTGTTCTATTGATGGTGTCTTTTGCTGTACAGAAGCTTTTCAGCTTAATATAGTCCCACTTGTTCATTTTTGCTGTTGTTTTCCTTGCCCGGGGAGATATGTTCAAGAAGAGGTCACTCATGTTTATGTCTAAGAGGTTTTTGCCTATGTTTTTTTCCAAGAGTTTAATGGTTTCATGACTTACATTCAGGTCTTTGATCCATTTTGAGTTTACTTTTGTATATGGGGTTAGACAATGGTCCAGTTTCATTCTCTTACATGTAGCTGTCCAGTTCTGCCAGCACAATCTGTTGAAGAGACTGTCATTTTGCCATTGTATGTCCATGGCTCCTTTATCAAATATTAATTGACCATATATATTTGGGTTAATATCTGGATTCTCTAGTCTGTTCCATTGGTCTGTGGCTCTATTCTTGTGCCAGTACCAAATTGTCTTGATTAATATGGCTTTATAGTAGAGCTTGAAGTTGGGGAGTGAGAACCCCCTACTTTATTCTTCTTTCTCAGGATTGCTTTGGATATTCGGTGTCTTTGGTGATTCCATATGAATTTTTGAATTATTTGTTCCAGTTCATTGAAGAATGTTGCTGGTAGTTTGATAGGGATTGCATCAAATCTGTATATTGCTTTGGGCAGGATGGCCATTTTGACGATATTAATTCTTCCTAGCCACGAGCATGGGATGAGTTTCCGTCTTTTAGTGTCTCCTTTAATTTCTCTTAAGAGTGACTAGTAGTTTTCAGAGTATAAGTCTTTCACTTCTTTGGATAGGTTTATTCCTAGGTATTTTTTTTTTTTTGATGCAATTGTGAAGGGAGTTGTTTTCCTGATTTCTCTTTCTTTTGGTTCATTGTTAGTATATAGGAAAGCCACAGATTTGTTTGTGTTAATTTTGTATCCTGCAACTTTGCTGTATTCCAATATCAATTCTAGTACTTTTGGGATGGAGTCTTTAGGGTTTTTTATGTACAATATCATGTCATCTACAAATAGTGACAGTTTAACTTCTTCTTTACCAATCTGGATTCCTTGTATTTTTTGGTTTTGTCTGATAGCTGTGGCTAGGACCTCCAGTACTATGTTATATAACAGTGGGGAGTGTGGGCATCCCTGTCTAGTTCCCGATCTCAGAGGAAAAGCTTTCAGCTTCTCACTGTTCAATATAATGTTGGCTGTGGGTTTATCACAAATGGCCTTTATTATGTTGAGGTCCTTGCCCTCTATACCCATTTTGCTGAGAGTTTTTATCATGAATTGATGTTGAACTTTGTCAAATGCTTTTTCAGCATCTATGGAGATGATCATGTGATTTTTGTCTTTCTTTTTGTTGATGTGGTGTATGATATTGATGGAGTTTCTAATGTTGCACCATCCTTGCATCCCTGGGATGTGTCCCACTTGGTCATGGTGTACGATCCTTTTGATGTGTTTTTTAATTCGGTTTGCTAATATTTTGTGAGTATTTTTGCATCTACGTTCATCAGGGATATTGGTCTGTAGTTTTCTTTTTTGGTGGGGTCTTTGCCTGGTTTTGGTATTAGGGTGATGTTAGTTTCATAGAATTAGTTTGGGAGTATCCCCTCCTCTACTATTTTTTGGAAAACTTCAAGGAGAACGGGTATTATGTCTTCCCTGTATGTCCGATAAAATTCCAAGGTGAATCCATTTGGCCCGGGGGTTTTGTTCTTTGGTAGTTTTTTGATTACTGCTTCAATTTCGTTGCTCTTAATAGGTCTGTTTAGATTTTCTGTTTCTTTCTGGGTCAGTCTTGGAAGGTTGTATTTTTCTAGGAAGTTGTCCATTTCCCCAAGGTTTCCCAGCTTGTTAGCATATAGGTTTTCATTGTACTCTCTAATAATTCTTTATAATTCTTTGGATCCATCGTGATTTTTCCTTTCTCATTTCTGATACTGATGATTTTTGTTGACTCTCTTTTCCTTTTAATAAGTCTGGCTAGAGGCTTATCTATTTTGTTTATTTTCTCTAAGAACCAGCCCTTGGTTTCATTGATTTTTGCTAGTGTTTTATTCTTCTCAATTTTATTTATTTCTTCTTTGATCTTTATTATGTCCCTTCTTCTGCTGACCTTAGGCCTCAGTTGTTCTTCTTTTTCCAATTTCGATAATTGTGACATTAGACCATTCATTTGGGATTGTTCTTCCTTTTTTAAATATGCCTGGATTGCTATATAATTTCCTCTTAAGACTGCTTTTGCTGTGTCCCACAGTAGTTGCGGCTTTGTGTTGTTGTTGTTGTTTGTTTCCATATATTGCTGGATCTCCATTTTGATTTGGTCATTGATCCATTTATTATTTAGGAGCGTGTTGTTAAGCCTCCATGTGTTTGTGAGCCTTTTTCCTTTCTTTGTACAGTTTATTTCTAGTTTTATGTTTTTGTGCTCTGAAAAGTTGGTTGGTAGGATTTCAATCTTTTGGAATTTACTGAGGCTCTTTTTGTGGTCTAGTATGTGGTCTATTCTGGAGAATGTTCCATGAGCACTTGAGAAGAATGTGTATCCTGTTGCTTTTGGATGTAGAGTTCTGTAGATGTCTGTTAGGTCCATCTGTTCTAGTGTGTTGTTCAGTGCCTCTGTGTCCTTACTTATTTTCTGTCTGGTGGATCTGTCCTTTGGAGTGAGTGGTGTGTTGAAGTCTCCTAGAATGAATGCATTGCATTCTATTTCCTCTTTTAGTTCTGTTTGTATTTGTTTCAGATATGTTGGTGCTTCTGTATTGGGTGCATATATATTTAGAATGGTTATATCCTCTTGTTGGATTGAGCCCTTTATCATTATGTAATGTCCTTCTTTATCTTTTGTTTCTTTCTTTATGTTCAAGTCTGTTTTGTCTGATACCAGAATTGCAACATCTGCTTTCTTCTCTGTTGTGTGCATGAAATATCTTTTTCCATCCCTTGACTTTAAGGCTGTGCATGTCTTTGGGTTTGAGGTGAGTCTCTTGTAAGCAGCATATGGATGGTTCTTGCATTTCATCCATTCTATTACTCTGTGTCTTTTGATTGGTGCATTCAGTCCATTTACATTTAGGGTGATTATTGTAAGATATGTCCTTATTGCCATTGCAGGCTTTAAGTTTGTGGTTACCAGAGGTTCAGGGTTAGCTTCTTTACTATCTTACTGTCTAACTTAACTCGCTTGTTGAGCTATTGTAAACATGGTCTGACGATTCTTTATTTCTCTCCATTTTTATTCCTCCTCCTCCCTTCTTCATATGTTGGGTGTTTTGTTCTGTGCTCTTTTTTGGAGTGCTCCCATCTAGACCACCCTGTAGAGGTGGCTTGTGGGAGGCAAATTCCCTCAACTTTTGCTTGTCTGGGAATTGTTTAATCCCTCCTTCATATTTAAATGATATTCGTGCTGGATACTGTACTCTTGGTTCAAGGCCCTTCTGTTACATTGCATTAAGTATATCATGCCATTCTCTTCTGGCCTGTAGGATTTCTGTTGAGAAATCTGATGATAGCCTGATGGGTTTTCCTTTGTAGGTAACCTTTTTGTTCCCTCTGGCTGCCTTTAATTCTTTGTCCTTGTCTTTGATCTTTGCCATTTTATTTATTATGTGTCTTGGTGTTGCCCTCCTTGGATCCCTTGTCATGGGAGTTCTGTGTACCTCTGTGATCTGAGAGGCCATTTCTTCCCCTAGTTTGGGGCAGTTTTTGGCAATTATTTCTTCAAAGACAGTTTCTATCCTTTTTTCTCTCTCTTCTTCTTCTGTACCCCTATAATGTGGATATTGTTATGTTTCTATTGGTCACTCAGCTCTCTTGCAATTCTTTCATTCCTTCAGATCCTTTTATCTGTCTCTGCATCAGCTTCTCTGCATTCCTGTTCTCTGTTTTCTAGTCCATTAATGGTCTCTTGCATCTCATCCATTCTGTTTTGAAGTCCTTCCAGAGTTTGTTTTATTTCTGTATTCTCCTTCCTTAGTTCTTGCATATTTCTCTGCAACTCCATCAGCATGGTTATGACTTTTGTTTTGAATTCTTTTTCAGGAAGACTGGTTAAATCTGTCTCCCCAGGTTCCTTCTCAGGGGAAGATGTAGCAGATGCAAAAGCTGTCTGGGTTAGTCTTGTCTGGATCATATTTTTTTGTCTTTTGATGTTGACAGGTGCTATTGACAGCTGGGAGGGCCAAACTTTTCACTTGCTACTGGCCTTTCTTTACTGGTACAACTGCGACCCTTAGTGATTTGTGTTGGTTAATTGCATGTAGACTGGGTCTTTGTGTCTTGCCGGGCCAGTATGGAGGAATCTCCCTTTCTGAGGGTCTGGCCTGCCTTAGGCTGCTTCTCTACTTTCACAATGCCCAGAAGGATAATGGCGGGAGGGCTGTTTGGCTGTTTACCTCTGTGAGGGGTCTTAGAGCTGTTTCCCAAGGGGTTAGTGTGCCCGATTTTCCCTGTAATTTCCAGCCACTGGGCTGTGGCCTGTGTTGTTTCTGTCCATCTGTACGTCCCTGTCCCTTCAAGACTTTCAAAGAGCACTGTCTTTTCTTTGTCACAGGGGCATCAGCTTTAGAACCTGCTCAGAGGTCTTGCTGCCCTGTTTCCCTAGTTTCCAGCCCTCCACGCATGCACTGTGTCTGCGCTCTGGTGCGGGTGGCTGGGGCTGGGTGTTTAGCAGTTCTGGGCTCCCTCTCCCTCCCACCAGGAGCTGGGGGTAGGCTTGCTCAGGTGCCGCCAGGCCGGGGGTTGTATCTTACTCCTTTCACCAGGTGCTGGGCTCTCGCACGTGTGGATGTAGTCTTGCTGTTGTCCTGTGTCTTTTGGTCTCTCTTTTAGGATTAGTTGTATTTGTTGTATTTTCAAAATATATATGTTTTTGGGAGGAGATTCCCACTGTCCTACTCACGTTGCCATGTTGGCTCTGCCTCCATACTCAATATAGTCTTTTTAAAATCAATTTTTGTTTAATCCAGTTGTCATTACCAGCCAGTCCAATACTCTTTTAGTTGACCTTTGATCTCCACTTGAATATGGGCATACGTCAAAAATTTTCCACTTGTAATCTCTGAGATCCAGTTTCTTCACTGTATTTTGGGGCCACATCTGGATCAGAGTAGATGGATCTGCCTGGTTCTCAATTTCAGAAGCTCTGTCACCTTGAGTTAGCTTCAAGTCATATTCACTCCTAAGCTGTCATATTCTAAGAATAATACAGATCATTGAGACATGCAAATACTTAAGATTAAAAAAGTTTTTCTATTAGGACTTTCATGGGTGTAGCAGACCTGTATTATAGTTCTTTCCCACAGGTCTAACACACAGTTCTGTGAGTAAAGGAAACCACATAATATGAGGTGTTTCCAGTGATGTAGGTCTACTGAAAAAGCCCTATTGGGATAGACTTCCACCCTAAGGCTTTAAATAGATTCCTAAGTGCTGAACTATCTGCTTCAAACATACATTAGTATATGAAATTTTAAATGTCATTATTTTAGAAAACATACATAATTTCAGTTTTTACGCAAGCAGTATTTGATAGAGTATTTTTGTTTTCTTTGTTTTGTTTGGCTTCTGCGTTTGTGTATGTGTTTTAGCTTGCTTGTGTGTACATGTGTGTGTGTGAGAGAGATGTTTGTAACCCAAGGTTGTCAGAGAATGCTGTTCATATTTTTTTTTAATTTAGTGGACTTAGTGACCTGCTCTTTTTTTTTGCAATATAATAATATAGAGACAATTTCCATGATTTTCACAATTACTTGCTAAAAATGTATATATTCTTTTATGAGGATTACAGGTTTTGATACATATAATGATAGGATCCATTTTTTACTTTGGTTGTTTTTTTTTTTTTTTTTTTGATCACGTCATTTCCCTTGACTTAAGGAAGAAGTTTTAAAATCTATAGTTAGATTGGAGTGGAGCCAGGATGGCGGCATGAGTAGAGCAGTGGAAATCTCCTCCCAAAAACACATAGAGCTATGAAAATATAACAAAGAAAAATCTTCCTAAAATAGAGACCACAGGACACAGGACAACATCCAGACCACATCCACACCTGCAAGAACCCAGCGCCTTGCGAAGGGGGTAAGATACAAGCCCGGGCCCGACAGGACCCGAGCGCCCCTCCCCCCAGCTCCCGGCGGGTGAAAAGAAACTGGAGCGGTTTTTTTTTGGTGAGTGCTTTTTGGAAGCCTTAAAGGGATGGGCCCCTGCTGCTAGGGAGGCAGGGTAGTGGGACCGGTGAGCAGGTGCCTGGGACTGGCGCCTGAGGACAAAGAATATCCCGCGTTTCTCCCTGCGGGACCGGTGGATGGGTGCCTGAGACCGGTGCCTGAGGACGGACGAAATCACGCGTTTTTCCTCTTTTTTTTTTTTCTCTTTTTGGTGAGTGCTTTTTGGAAGCCTTAAAGGGACAGGGACCCTGGTGCTAGGGAGGCAGGGCGGCCGGACTGGTGAGCGGGTGCCCGGGACCGGCACCTGAGGACAAAGAATATCCCACGTTTTTCCCTGCAGGACCGGTGGGTGGGTGCCTGAGACCGGCACTTGAGGACAGAGGAAATCGTGCATTTTTCCCCTTTTTCTCTTTTTTGCGAGTGCTTTTTGGAAGCCTAAAAGGGACAGGGACTCCGGTGCTAGGGAAGCAGGGTGGCGGGACTGGTGAGCGGGTGCCTGGGACCGGCACCTGAGGACAAAGAATATCCCGTGTTTTTCCCTGTGCGACCGGTGGGCGGGTGCCTGAGACCGGCACCTGAGGACGGAGGAAATCACGCGTTTTTCCCCTTTTTTTCTCTCTTTTTGGTGAGTGCATTTTGGAAGCCTTAAAGGGACAGGGACACCGGTGCTAGGGAGGCAGGGCAGCGGGACTGGTGAGCGGGTGCGTGGGACCAGCGCCTGAGGACAAAGAATATCGAGCGTTCTTTCCCTGCGGGACCGGTGGTTGGGTGTTTTTTGGAAGCCTTGAAGGGACAGGGACCCTGGTGCTAGGGAGACAGGGCAGCAGGACCAGTGAGCGGGTGCCTGGGACCGGCACCTGAGGACAAAAAAAAAAATTGCATGTTTTTTCCTTTTTTTTTCTTTCTGTTCCCTCTCTCATTGTTGCTGTTGTTGTTTTGATTTGGAGAATGCTTTTTGGAAGTCTTAAAGGGGCAGGACAGGTCACTTAGACCAGAGGCAGGGAATCTGGGGATCTCTGGGCACTCTAACCGCCTGGGCAGCAGGGAGAACAGAGGCCCCTTACGGAGATAAATAGCCTCACGGCTGCTCCCCCTCCAAAGGGGCTCCACCATTTTGGAGGAGCAGCCCCAGCCAGGCCAAACCCACAGCAACAGCGGAGATAAACCCCATAGCAACTGGGCAGGAAGCAGAAGCCCTGTCTGCGCAGAGCTGCCCAGCACAAGCCACTAGAAGTCGCTATTCTCCAAGGAGAGGAAGGCCACAAACCAACAAGAAGGAAAGCTCTCCCAGCTGTCACTTGTACCAGCTCTGCAAACTATCTCTATCACCATGAAAAGACAAAACTACAGGCAGACAAAGATCACAGAGACAACACCTGAGAGGAAGACAGACCTAACTATTCCTCCTGAAAAAGAATTCAAAATAAAAATCATGAACATGCTGACAGAGATGCAGAGAAAAATGGAAGAGCAATGGGATGAGATGCAGAGAAAAATGCAAGAGCAGTGGGATGAAGTCCAGAAGGAGATCACAGATGTCAGGAAGGAGATCACACAAGTGAAACAATCCCTGGAAGGATTTATAAGCAGAATGGATAAGATGCAAGAGGCCATTGAAGGAATAGAAGCCAGAGAACAGGAACGTATAGAAGCTGACATAGAGAGAGATAAAAGGATCTCCAGGAATGAAACAACACTAAGAGAAATATGTGACGAAGCCAAAAGGAATAATATTCATATTATAGGGATACCAGAAGAAGAAGAAAGAGGAAAAGGGATAGAAAGTCTCTTTGAAGAAATAATTCCTGAAAACTTCCCCAAACTGGGGGACGAAATAATCGAACACACCATGGAATTACACAGAACTCCCAACAGAAAGGATCCAAGGAAGACGACACCAAGACACATAGCAATTAAAATGGCAAGGATCAAGGACAAAGAAAGAGTTTTAAAGGCAGCTAGAGAGAAAAAGGTCACCTATAAAGGAAAACCCATTAGGCTAACATCAGACTTCTCGACAGAAACCCTACAGGCCAGAAGAGAATGGCATGATATACTTAATGCAATGAAACAGAAGGGCCTTGAACCAAGGATACTGTATCCAGCACGACTATCATTTAAATATGATGGCAGGATTAAACAATTCCCAGACAAGCAAAAGCTGAGGGAATTTGCTTCCCACAAACCACCTCTACAGGGCATCCTACAGGGACTGCTCTAGATGGGAGCACCCCTAAAAAGAGCACAGAACAAAACACACAACATATGAAGAATGGAGGAGGAGGAATAAGAAGGGAGAGAAGAAAAGAATCTCCAGACAGTGTATATAACACCTCAAGAAGCGAGCTAAGTTAGGCAGTAAGATACTAAAGAAGCTAACCTTGAACCTTTGGTAACCACGAATCTAAAGCCTGCAATGGCAATAAGTACATATCTCTCAATAGTCACCCTAAATGTAAACGGACTTAATGCACCAATCAAAAGACATAGAGTAATAGAATGGATAAAAAAACAAGACCCATCTACATGCTGCTTATAAGAAACTCACCTTAAACCCAAAGATAAGCATAGATTAAAAGTCAAGGGATGGAAAAACATATTTCAGGCAAACAACAGTGAGAAGAAAGCAGCGGTTGCAGTACTAATATCAGACAAAATAGACTTCAAAACAAAGAAAGTAATAAGAGATAAAGAAGGATACTACATAATGATAAAGGGCTCAGTCCAGCAAGAGGATATAACCATTCTAAATATATATGCACCCAATACAGGAGCACCAGCATATGTGAAGCAAATACTAACAGAACTAAAGAGGGAAATAGACTGCAATGCATTCATTGTAGGAGACTTCAACACACCACTCACCCCAAAGGATAGATCCACCGGGCAGAAAATAAGTAAAGACACACAGGCACTGAACAACACACTAGAACAGATGGACCTAATAGACATCTATAGAACTCTACATCCAAAAGCAGCAGGATATACATTCTTCTCAAGTGCACATGGAACATTCTCCAGAATAGACCACATACTAGCTCACAAAAAGAGCCTCAGTAAATTCCAAAATATTGAAATTCTACCAACCAATTTTTCAGACCACAAAGGTATGAAAGTAGAAATAAATTCTACAAAGAAAACAAAAAGGCTCACAAACACATGGAGGCTTAACAACATGCTACTAAATAATCAATGGATCAATGAACAAATCAAAATAGAGATCAAGGAATATATAGAAACAAATGACAACAACAACACAAAGCCCCAACTTCTGTGGGACTCAGCGAAAGCAGTCTTAAGAGGAAAGTATATAGCGATCCAGCACACTTGAAGAAGGAAGAACAATCCCAAGTGAACAGTCTAACATCACAATTATAGAAACTGGAAAAAGAAGAACAAATGAGGCTTAAAGTCAGCAGAAGGAGGGACATAATAAAGATCAGAGAAGAAATAAACAAAATTGAGAAGAATAAAACAATAGAAAAAATTATCAAAACCAAGAGCTGGTTCTTTTAGAAAATAAACAAAATAGATAATCCTCTAGCCCAACTTATTAAGAGAAAAAGAGAGTCAACACAAATCAACATAATCAGAAATGAGAATGGAAATACCATGACAGACTCCACAGAAATACAAAGGATTATTAAAGACTACTATGAAAACCTATATGCCAACAAGCTGGAAAACCTAGAAAAAAATTGACAACTTCCTAGAAAAATACAACCTCCCAAGACTGACCAAGGAAGAAACACAAAAGTTAAACAAACCAATTACGAGCAAAGAAATTGAAACAGTAATCAAAAAACTACCCAAGAACAAAACCACAGGGCCGGACGGATTTACCTTGGAATTTTATCAGACACACAGAGAAGACATAACACCCATTCTCCTTAAAGTGTTCCAAAAAATAGAAGAAGAGGGAATACTCCCAAACTCACTCTATGAGGCCAACATCACCCTAATACCAAAACCAGGCAAAGACCCCACCAAAAAAGAAAATTACAGACCAATATCCCTGATGAATGTAGAAGCAAAAATACTCAATAAAATATTAGCAAACAGAATTCAACAGTATATCAAAAGGATCATACACCATGACCAAGTGGGGTTCATCCCAGGGATGCAAGGATGGTACAACATTCGAAAATCCATCAACATCATCCACCACATCAACAAAAAGAAAGACAAAAACCACATGATCATCTCCATACATGCTGAAAAAGCATTTGACAGAATTCAACATCCATTCATGATAAAAACTCTCAGCAAAATGGGAATAGAGGGCAAGTACCTCAACATAATAAAGGCCATATATGATAAACCCACAGCCAGCATTATACTGAACAGCGAGAAGCTGAAAGCATTTCCTCTGAGATCGGGAACCAGACAGGGATGCCCACTCTCCCCACTGTCATTTAACATAGTACTGGAGGTCCTAGCCATGGCAATCAGACAAAACAAAGAAATACAAGGAATCCAGATTTGTAAAGAAGAAGTTAAACTGTCACTATTTGCAGATGATATGATACTGTACATAAAAAACCCTAAAGACTCCACTCCAAAACTACTAGAACTGATATCAGAATACAGCAAAGTGGCAGGATACAAAATTAACACACAGAAATCTGTAGCTTTCCTATACACTAACAAACGAATCAATAGAAAGAGAAATCAGGAAAACAATTCCATTCACCATTGCATCAAAAAGAATAAAATACCTAGGAATAAACCTAACCAAAGAAGTGAAAGACTTATACTCTGAAAACTACAAGTCACTCTTAAGAGAAATTAAAGGGGACACTAATAAATGGAAACTCATCCCATGCTCATGGCTAGGAAGAATTAATATCGTCAAAATGGCCATCCTGCCCAAAGCAATATACAGATTTGATGCAATCCCTATCAAATTACCAGCAACATTCTTCAATGAATTGGAACAAATAATTCAAAAATTCATATGGAAACACCAAAGACCCCGAATAGCCAAAGCAATCCTGAAAAAGAAGAATAAAGTAGGGGGATCTCACTCCCCAACTTCAAGCTCTACTACAAAGCCATAGTAATCAAGACAACTTGGTACTGGCACAAGAACAAAGCCACAGACAAGTGGAACAGATTAGAGACCCCAGAAATTAACCCAAACATATATGGTCAATTAATATTTGATAAAGGAGCCATGGACATACAATGGCAAAATGACAGTCTCTTCAACAGATGGTGCTGGCAAAACTGGACAGCTACATGTAGGAGAATGAAACTGGACCATTGTCTAACCCCATATAGAAAGGTAAACTCAAAATGAATCAAAGACCTGAATGTAAGTCATGAAACCATTAAACTCTTGGAAAAAAACATAGGCAAAAACCTCTTAGACATAAACATGTGTGACCTCTTCTTAAACATATCTCCCTGGGCAAGGAAAACAACAGCAAAAATGAGCAAGTGGGACTACATTAAGCTGAAAAGCTTCTGTACAGCAAAAGACACCATCAGTAGAACAAAAAGGAACCCTACAGTATGGGAGAATATATTTGAAAATGACCGATCCGATAAAGGCTTGACGTCCAGAATATATAAAGAGCTCACACGCGTCAACAAACAAAAAACAAATAACCCAATTAAAAAATGGGCAGAGGAACTGAACAGACAGTTCTCCAAAAAAGAAATACAGATGGCCAAGAGACACATGAAAAGATGCTCCACATCGCTAATTATCAAAGAAATGCAAATTAAAACTACAATGAGGTATCACCTCACACCAGTAAGGATAGCTGCCATCCAAAAGACAAACAACAACAAATGTTGGCGAGGCTGTGGAGAAAGGGGAACCCTCCTACACTGCTGGTGGGAATGTAAATTAGTTCAACCATTGTGGAAAGCAGTATGGAGGTTCATCAAAATGCTCAAAACAGACCTACCATTTGACCCAGGAATTCCACTCCTAGGAATTTACCCTAAGAACGCAGCAATCAAGTTTGAGAAAGACAGATGCACCCCTATGTTTATCGCAGCACTATTTACAATAGCCAAGAATTGGAAGCAACCTAAATGTCCATCGGTAGATGAATGGATAAAGAAGATGTGGTACATATACACAGTGGAATACTACTCAGCCATAAGAAGTGGAAAAATCCAACCATTTGAAGCAACATGGATGGAGCTGGAGAGTATTATGCTCAGTGAAATAAGCCAAGTGGAGAAAGAGAAATACCAAATGATTTCACTCATCTGAGGAGTATAGGAACAAAGGAAAAACTGAAGGAACAAAACAGCAGCGGAATTACAGAACCCAAAAATGGACTAACAGGTACCAAAGGGAAAGGAACTGGGGAGGATGGGTGGGCAGGGAGGGAAAAGGGTGGGGAAGAAGAAGGGGCATATTAAGATTAGCATGCATGGGGGGAAGGGAGAAAGGGGAGGGTGGGCTGCACAACACAGAGAGGACAAGTAGTGACTCTACAACATTTTGCTAAGCTTATGGACAGTAACCGTAATGTGGTTGTTAGGGGGGACCTGATATAGGGGAGAGCATAGTAAACATAGTATTCTTCATGTAAGTGTAGATTAAAAATTAAAAAAAAAAAAAGAAAGAAAGAAAGAAAAGGGGGATTACTCCTTGACAGGATGAAACTATTGGTAAATCAAAGATCAATGCATCATGCTTTAAATATCCTTAATGTTGATCACTTAAAGGGTGTCAGATGATCAGCTATGGAGGTACTCTTTTCTGATAATATTCCTTTCTCTTAATTAAAAAAAAAAAAAAGCAGTTACTGTGTGCTGACCTCCAATGAGTTCTGCACAGTGGTATAGAGGGCATGTCAAATTGTGGGCAAAGGGTCTGTTTGTTTCTATGCAGATCAAGGCCTAGCTTGGATACCCAGAAAATGAACTAAGATACGATATGAGGAGGAGCTTCCGGCATCAGCGCTCTCTGGAGGACTTGTGCCGGGGGATGATCATCAAAAAGCCTCCACAGGTATTCGGACGATGCTGCGGTTGTGGCTGCATCCAGCCCACCGTCTCCTGGACTTGCCATAGGAATGAGGAGGGAGATGTCTAGGCTGGCATGTGCATACAGTGAGACAACGAATTTGACTGGATCTGAACTGTTGGAACTCAACCAGGAGTTGGGAGGGGTGCAAGGTGTAGCACTCCAAAATCTCATGACTATAGACTATCTATGGTTAAAAGAACATATGGGATGTGAAGAGTTCCCAGAAATGGGCTGCTTTAATTTGTCTGATTGTTCAAGTACAGTTGGACAATATCCATCATATCATAGACAAATTTTCACAAATGCCTAGGGTGCCTAACTGGTTTTCTTGGCTTCACTGGAGATGGATGGTAGTTATAGATTTGCTTTGTTTATGTCACCGTATTCCTATTATGTTAATACGTGTGTGCAAATTAGTTAGTAGTTTAAAACCTATACATACTTAAGGTACTATACAAGAAGATATGTCAAAGAAATAATCAATCCTCCCGTGTTTCCTTCCATATGCTACATCTATAGCTTTTCTTCTTCCTTCCTAATTACAACCCTTAAATAGAATTCGTGCCTCATACCGAATTTACCGAGTATCATAATTCCTCCAGGTGGTAAAGATACCTCGAGACAAGTGCTGGGCATAGAATCCACAGGGCATAAATCTGCAAAGAAGTAAAAAGCTAACCTTTTCAAACAATATGGCTTCTCTCTCACTTACCAACTTTACATCTCCCTGTATGGCCCCGGAAGATGACTGGTTAGCCAGAGACGGGTAAGATTCCTCAAGGGAGGAACAACCTAAGACAGGCACAGTCACAGGGGGGCCATCAGATGAGAATTTGGGGATCAACAGAGGTGAGGCTCAGAACCTCACCCCCCCTGCTTTGAGAGAAATCTTCTGCATCTGTGGATGTCTTGCTGCCCTTGTCTAGCCTGGATTAATACTTAGTCCATAGGCACACACCTGATCATCTGATCATCTACATTTGCCCTTTTACAGCACTAAACTATGTTTTCTACCTTTATCTTGCATCTACCTACCACTTCAGCATTTTATTAAAAATAAAAATAATAATAATAATAGGAGAAATGTGGGATCAACATATAAACCAAGTACAAAAATCAAACGAATATTCATATTTTACCTGATTGTTTATAGGTCATAATGCATGATCAAAACCGAAAGTTTCTGTGATGAATGCCCTTGTACTGTTCACCATGTAAGAATTTATTCACTATGTAAGAATTTGTTCACCATGTAAGAACTTGTTCCTTATGCTTCAGAAGATTGGAGACTGACAAGAATTAGGCTTGAGATGGATTAATGATTGTACATTGAGCGTTGACCTCCCTATACTGAATTTTATTGTTGTTAACAACCATTTGATCAATAAATATGAGAGATGCCCTCTCAAAAAAAAAAAGTAAATAAATAAAAATAAAAGTAATAATAATAATAATAAGGGAGAAATGTGGGATTCACATATAAATCAAGTATAAAAATCAAACGAATATTCATATTTGACCTGATTGTCTGTAGTTCATAATGCGTGATCAAAACCGAAAGTTTCTGTGATGACTGCCCTTGCACTGTCCACCATGTAAGAACTTATTCTCTATGTAAGAATTTGTTCACCATGTAAGAACTTGTTTGTTATGTTTCAGAAGATTGGAGACTGTTGAGAATTAGGTTTGCAGTGGATTAATGATTGTGCATTGAGTCCCCTATGCAGAATTTTATTGTTGTTAACAACCATTTGATCAATAAATATGAGAGATGCCCTCTCAAAAAAAAAAAAAAAAAAGTCCATTGGAGTAAAGTGAAAAAAAAAATCTATAGTTAGTATATCCTTAATTAAATTTTCTTATATATCCCATAGGTCTGATTATATCTAAAAAGCTGCTATGATATCTGTTGTATAGATACCTCTAACTTTTAAAATGTCTATTAAATTATCTTTCTTAGCCATAAATTTTTTTGTCATAAATGCCAGTAAAATTGATAAAACTTTTGGAAATCCGAATCAATGAAATATATGGGAAAAGAGAAAAACTGCACATAAATATTGGAAGTTTAAAAAGTATTCTAAAACAATACGCAAGCAACTCAATTGAAAAAAATTAATAGAAGCAATGATAAATTCTCATAAAAACATAAATGTTGATAAATAAAAAACCAAGACTATAATTTTTCTTGAAGAAAAGTTTCAAGCTTTGTAAACTCAGACAAATTATTTCTTCCATACAATTCTCCATATTTTTTCTGAGAAATAGTGATAATTATGGCATTAACTTCATAGGATTTTTGTAATAATTAGATGAATTAGTATACGGAAGTGCTTAAAACAGATTGACATATTTTAATTGCTACACATGTATATCTAATATTGTCATTATTATTATTTTTATCCTACCACTTTTAAAAAATCCCAGAAATAACTGATGATATATGTGGACTATATTTAAAATTCCAAATAATATCTTATGTATATTTATTTATTTATTTGTTCTTATTTATGACTTTGTAAATTCAGAAAATGATTGAAATCAGCCTTTTTAATTTTTATGCAGTAAAGAAATTTTTCTCAAAATCTATTGAGATTAGTGCAAAAAGGAAACATTTAACTAGCCTTTAATGAATATTTATGCAAAAATTAAAGAAATATATTAGCAAATTGAATAATACACTTGATACAAAATAGCATACTGAATTTTATCATAATAATTAAAATATGGCAATAATATATTGTGTGAAAAAATTAAGTGACTAAGTAGGCTTCAGTCCATAAATGCAAGGATAGCTCAAAGTAAGTTAAATTCCAAAAAATGAAATGAGGATAGTAAATAGCATACAGCATATTAGCCACAAAACAATATATAAATATATGTCCAACAGGAAGTCTACAAATTTGATTAAATTATTTAGCATCCCAAAGAATAAAATGGTCTGAGGATAGTCTAGAAACTTAGGATAAAAAGCAACATATAGAATAGATAAGAAGACAAATTCTGGAGTCAACTTTCTGGGTTAAAATTCTAAAAATACAACCTTGCAATGTTTCCCTAACCTAAAAAGAGACATGATGATGATAATATATCCTTAATGGGATTTTATAAGAATGAGCTGTAAAAGTCTCAGAAAAGTTCGACACATAGAACAGACTATTTGTTGAGTTAATAAAAATGGTAAAAATATGCCAAGTAGGTACTGGATTTAAAACATATTAATATGATTAAACAATTATGTATATGGCATAGGAACCAACAAAATTACTGGTGAAAAAGATTAGAAATGTCCCAAAATTGTTCATTTTGTATGTTAGTAAATCGCTTGCACTTAGAGGTATTCCCCCCACCCATGCCCCTGCTTCACATTACTTCCGTGGCTAGTGCTACCCAGGGATTGTTTTCGCCTCCTGTCCAACAACATTGTTGAACTATTATTTGATAACTTGTTTTGCTATCAAAATTTGTTATTATTTGATAACAAGATTTGCTAATACTATGCTGTATGAATGATAATCATTAGTACCATACCAGTTACTAGCATTCCTATTCATTGCAAACAAGATTACTGGTACATGTATGATTCGTTTTTATTAATGAACAATGGTAACTAAATTATCTTACTTCATTGTTTTTATTTTTTGTGACTATTTTGATATAGAATGCAAATCTTATTTCCAAATCCTCTAGGTCAGTACAGCAAGAACATTTATATGATGGAAAAATTTCTATTTTAAGGACTGATAAATAGCTAGTGTCTGCCAAAAAAGTGTTCTTCCCATTAGAAATATTTGGTTCTTTGCACCAAAGAAAAAGCTCAAAAGTACAGAAAATAAAATGTAATAAATAAATTAAAATGCATTTATCTAGTAAACTGTGACAGAGACAGTCGCTAAGCATAGGGAAAGATGATATTTCCCAGCCCAATTCTGGCGATATTAGAATCTTTTGATTGAATCTTAGCTAATGAGATGAGGGTAGAAAAAACGTATGGCACTTTCAGGCCATGGAACCACTACACCATTCCACATTCTTCAATGACTACATATCATAAGGTGGAAGACACCACAATTACCTAATTTTGGAAAATCTAAATACAGTAACTGGAATTGTGCCACCAAGGATAGTGGTTTAACCTACTCCAAAAAGGAATGAGAAGGAAAAATAATATTTTGTTGAGGTATGTTACAAAGACTTTAGGGTGTTTGCTACAAAGAGCTACTACTAATTATGCTACATAATATGGAGACATCTAACCTAATATGATGGACATAAGTATTGATTAGTATCCCCCAAAAATGTTTAAAGAAGAAAATTATAAAAAGCCTATATTTAAATTATTTTACATTAACTAAAACATAAATAATGAATCTATTTATTGAAAGATACAGACCTAACTTCTTTTCTTGGAAAACTGATAATCCAGTTGGATATCCTTTTCTCCCTTGCACAAATTACACAGTGTAAAAGTGATCCTTAAAATTTGATATCTTTAAAATGAACCAAGAAGTCAAAGATACAAAGAAACAATTGGAGTGCATAGCAGGTTTATACAAACTGTTTCTCTTTATTTTTGTGTCACTCTATCCTAAATAGATACAATTTTCAGCATTTTGTTTTCCTAGAGACATTCCATAAACACACTTTTTATTCACACACCTTTCACAAGATTACCCAGTGTTTAGTGTGGGTAAAATTGCAATATTTCCGGAATCTTTTGCCTGGCCTTAGTGCATCTTTATATCCATAGTTCTCTGGCCTTAGTGCATCTCCATTTCAATAAGTGTTTCCAAGTGGGAGCGAGGGCATAATTGGACTGGACAGGTTAGGTGGGGTCCATTTTTGCAGCTGGGTAGCGAGAGACACAGGCAAGCAGAAGTGGACGACTGCTTGTAAGCAATAAACTGGTTTCTCCCACTTTATTTCTCTCTTTGGCTGATTTCAGCTCCAAAGGTAATTTGCCCCAGGATGGGAACATATTTCCACTACCTCTGGAGTTACAATACTCATGTTTTCCTAATTAATTTTAATGTTTAAATTTCTTAGAAAGCAAGAGTTGCACATTATATCCATTTATTTAAGTTTTTTAATGACATCTTAAATTATTTTTATATATATTATGTTGTGCTAGTCTATTTTTCAGGAATATGAATTATACCTATGTGAAATTCCCGTTAGTCTGAATACAGTTATCATTTTTCCCTAACCATTTTTATCTTTGTTCCCTTTTAATTTTCTTTCAGATATTGAAACATACTATTTACATCCATGAATTTATATTTAGCTAAATCTGTTCTGTTTCCTTCTGTAAGATGGGGCTTTAATTTTGTTAAACTAGATAATTAAAATAGGTATATCTCCATTTTTTTTATTGAATCCTTTCAGTAATTTTCATCTAATTTATTCCCTTTAATAACTTCTTTCTTATACATCATATTCTATATTTCTAAAATTATTCCATTTTCTTATAATGAGTTGTGATTGTTTGAAATTTTGTTATGAAAATTTTCTTCCTTTGTGATATATTCTTCATTTAGCATTTTTTAAATTTCTTTGTGTATTCTCTTTTCTTTGCAGCATCTATTCATGGATGTACTTTCTAATTAATATCAATATTAGAATAGGGACAGATTTGCCTATATCTCCATTTATTCGATGAAACTATTTATGTTTGAGGCAGTAGCCAGGGAGTGGGGGAGGAAGGTAGCGGACAGTCTTAATCTTTGTATATTTTTTTATTGCAACAGACTGTCTCTCATAATTTACATTCACTTTCAGTGGGGCCATACCCTGCCATTTAGGAACGTCTTTCGGGATAACTATATGCTCTAGGCGGGTGACCATCAGGATGACAAGCCCTAGACAGAGAGTCCTCTGGTGATTTCCGGTGCGATCGTTACTCCTCAGCTCTCTCTGGAAAGCTCGTACAGAGGTCATTGACGCTTGACATGTTTTCTCCCATGATCTCACCTCCAGGCTATTTTTCTTGGATGTTATTACCCTTGATGTGGTAATGGGTCAAAATAAGGCAGTTCCTCCCCTTTTGTCTGCCCTATGAACATCTGCAAACCTTTGAAGCATCATTGGTCTGTTGTTTTTTTCCCTTTTCAGGAGCATTTCTCTTAGGTTTATTGTAGTTGCACCCAAATTTTAGTTTTTGATAAATGTAATTATATGTATTTTTTATTGTATGGTCATATCATTTATAATTTAATTTAATATTTTTTTCTAATTTTGTATTATTTGTTTTCAGAAAAATACAGAAACTGTAGAATAAAAATGGCTATATTCTATCTGTATTAGAATATCACATATTTTAATTTTAAGATCTTAATTTAAATAATTATCAACTGTATTTTTAGTCACACCTATCAGTTTCATTTTATGAGTATATCCTTCTTTGTAAAGAATAAGGGGTGCGGCATGTAATTAATATTAATCCATATGCCTAAGTGAAATCTACACTTTTTTTCATGTTTTCTATTCTTCCCATTTCCTCCTTAAAATGCTCTAGAGTTGTGTGCATACTTTTTAAAGCAATATTTCAAAGTCACTTTATTTCTGACAGTATATTCTTCCTAATCTCTTCCCTCTTATACTTTCTTATAGTGAACAGAAACTATGAAAATTAGCTCTTTAGAAATCTGACTGCAGAGGAATACTTTCCCATTTTTTATCTTTTAAACAATCTCTAAAGTACTAATAAGTATTTTAGAGTGCGAGGGACCAGTGATTTATTCAAGATGTTCTATTTACTTAACTGTAGGTTGTTAGATATATGGCAACTGTTTGATAATAAGCACATAATTTCCCTAGCCCTTGATTCTTTGATACATCATCTATCTAATTAGGGAAAGGCAATTATCAGGAAGTTTTATGAATCTGAATTTTAAAAACTAAAAGTTGTCATGCTTTTTTTATGGAAAAAATCCTTATTTCCAATTCCTGCTAGATTTCTCCCTCTGTGGATCCACTCATAATACAGGCAGCAGAGTTCTGCAGTGGAGTGCACTGGCATCACTGGCATCTTTCCTTCCTGCCTTCAAGCCCACTGCAGGTCATGTTCACTCTGAAAACTGGCACACTCAATTATGAGGTATCTAGAGGAACCCCACTACTATGCTGCAGCAACAAGGCATAATTATTCTTTCAACATACTACTACTATCACTACCAATACATATAAACAGTCTGATTTTTTTCTGATGTATTTGTAGTTTGGTGTTTTTTTTATGTTTTAAATAAAAATTGAAAGACACAAACTAAAATGGAGAGAAAGTATAGTAAATATCTATATGCTTTCCATTCATAGCCAGACTTACCAATACTTTGACCATTTTATTTGTTCTACTTTCTGTATATTATAATTGTGCTGGCAAATTTTAAAGCAAACTCATGACTTTGTTGTATTTTTTCCTATAACTGTGTCAGTGTGAATATCTAACTGATTAGGAATTTAATCTATAAAGCCACCACGACATTTATCATGTAACCAATGACTAACTCATGTAATTTCTTCCACAGTCCTCTCTCTTATCTCTTTCACCCTAGTTTGGATCACCAGTATTCTATCTAGTTTCCTGCAGCAAATGTGTAACTAGTTTTATCCCCCTTGGTATTATTTTTCTCTAATCTACTTTCTAAAGGGTACCTGCTGTGGTCTTTTGAAAAGCAAATCTATCATGTCTTTCCCAAGTTAATAACTTTGAAGAGTTGTCACTTACTTTCTGAATAATTTCCAGATTCCTTAATGTGCCTCATGGGTTCTTCCTGACTTGGCTCCTGACTACTTCTCCAGCTTTATCTTACAACTGATTCAGTTTGATGGTAGCATAGTCAATACTTTTTCTGATATCAGCCACTGTATGTTTATGTATATATACTATTCCTTGGCTGTCAACCAGTCGCTAGTCTTTTAGGTTTATCTTAGTTATCACTTCCTGCAGAATATAATAACTGATTTCCCCAGTCCTGGTTATCTATTCCTTCTGAATGCTCACATAGCACTCTATAATTGCCTCATAACTTATTATACTGCCAAGAAAGTTCCTGAGCACTTTCCTGTATCAGTCTTGATTTATCTTTTAACCTATAGCTAATCAATCAGTGGACTTGGTTGATTTTATCTGCAATACAATTTGAATGTGTTCACTTCTGGCACTTCTAGCATAGTCACTGCTTCTGACATAATCAAGTCTCATGTTATGATTTAATCACTGGTCTTTGCTTCATTTCTCACATGAATTCTGCACATATTATCTACAATATGATTTTTTAAATTTAAGACCAAGTGAATCTTGCTATCAGATCATTTAAAAAACCCATTATGATGATTAGTCTTAGATTAAATTCTTTTTCTCCAGTATGATCCATGCGGATGGCCCTTGCCTGCTCCCCTGCATTATCATTTTATGTAACTATCACTTTCTCTCATACTGTTCAAGTCACACAAGCTTTCTTTGTTTCCGGAAAATGCTGAATTGTTCTTTCTTTTCTTTTGTCAATATAAGGGAATTTTTAACTCTGCTTCCTCTCTCTAGAGTATTCTTCTAACAATTTTTGTAAAGATGGCTCCTTTATATACTTCATGCTAAATGTTATGATCAGGAAAACTTTCCTTAATTCCCTCATTTTCTCAATACCATCCTATATTTTTGGCCTATTAAATTTGTGGACTAAAACATTACCAATTTTTCTCTGCTTTTGGGGAATATTTTCCAGAGGCTTAAAAAGAAGTGTAATCTTTTTTTACCGGAGATCTGGATTAGAGTACTTCAGAAAAACAGATCAAAAAGGATGTGTATATTTATAGAAGGCTGCTTACAAGGAATTGGTTCAGACAATTATAGAAGATGACCCATATAAAATGTACAGTGTGGGCCAGTCAACTGGAGACCCAGAAGGGCCAATGTTCCAGTAAGTCTAAAGGCTGTCTGCTGAGGAACACTCTGGTACTCAGGGATAGGAGATGCATTTTGTTCTATCAAGTCCTCAGCTGATTGCATGATGCCCACAGACATTATGGAGAACTATCTGCTTTACTCAAAGTCCACCAATTTAAATATTAATCTAATCTCACTCAACAAGACCCTCACAGAAACACTTAGAATAATGTTTGACCAACTTTTGGGATACATGGCCCAGCTAAGATGACACAGAAAATTAACCAACACAGGCTGCAAGTTCCATAGTTATCTATAGATCTCCTTTACCGATTATGATTATGTTGTTTATGGCTGCTTTACCCACATAGTTTTCCTTCTTCAGTTTTTGTATTTAGATTCAGTGAGGTGTATTAAAGGTGTCTATTATTAGTGTGTTATTTTTTCCTTCGTATTTCCTATGGTTTCAGGTTTATGAAAATTAGGACTGTGCTGCTGGGTTTTAGATGAATAATTATTAATACTCACTGTATAAATTCCATTCTTATTGTAGCCAATACCATAAAAAAGTTATTTTGTGTCATTTAATGATAAATTTCCTAACTTCATCTTCTGAGTTATCAAGAATATGATCCCTACTTTTGTTTATCTGCATTTTCCTGGTATATATTTGATCATTATTTTAGTCGCAGCCTTTTAAATATTTCTAGATATGTTACTTCTAAGCAGAAGGGTTTTAAATTTTGCTTTGATGGTAAATCTGAAAACAGTTTTTGATTGATGAGTTGAGGCTCTCTATATTTTTCAACATTATTGTTTCTTTTCACCTCAGTTCCATCATATAATTTTATATCTTATCTATTTGCAATCAAGTGTTCAATAGTCCTTACTATGTTCTTGTTTGTGCTGTACCATTTTTAAGGTACACTTTTTGTTTTTTGGGAAGGTTTGTTTATTTTTCTAATGGTTACATTTATATTAACATTTCTATAAAATATCTTTAGAACCCCCCTTGTTTAAGAGTGCTTATTGTTTTTCTACTCTAAGCAATGTTTAAATTATCTATTATCTTTGTTTCCCAACCCCCTCTTATTTATACAGAACCTGATTTATACCTAGTTAATAATAATGATAAGGTTTTCAGAAGGAATAATAAATTAACATACTATGTCTATTCTCTCCGATGTTTTGTTAGTTATATGGGCTCTACCTTGTCAGGTAGATTGTATTGCATACAATCTTTTATTTGCAACTATAATTTAATCTTAATGCAGAAATAAATATATATTCAGAGATCAATGAAAGTCTTTATATTAACTTTTTTTCCCATTCATTTGGTTGTTTAAAGGTCTTTTAACAGTTGATTCCTTAGGGAGGCTCAAAAGGAAAATATTCTGTGAGCCCTTCATATTGGTAACAGTGTATCTTTGGCCTTTAAATTTGAAAACTAGTGTATTTGGATATATCCTTGGTTCACAATTTCTCTCATGGAATATCATAAAATATCTGTCTCTGAATATTATAAATAAGTTACTTTATTGTCTTCTAGCATTAAAAGTGACTGTTGAAAAGTACAGTGACCTGTTAAGTTTTCCATCTGTTTGTTTTCATTTTTATTTTATAATTGGCTTGGTCTTTTTGCATATCTTCAAAAATTACTTGGTGTGCCCTTTAAAAATGTAGCTTCAGTTTTTAAAAAACTTGTTAATTAATGTTAGCTTTCAATATTTTTCTAAATACAATATTTATATAGCATTTGCTTTGGTTCTGCAGTGGCTTTGTTTTTCCTCTTCAAAGACTCATGTTCATTAATTGCATCTTTGATTATATACTTTACATGTCCTATTTTTTTTTGGTACATTGCACCTCCCTATATTTCATTTATATTAATGCACATTTCATCTTTTGTTTTCAGTTTTTCTTAGGACACTTCTGTCATATTTTTCAGTGTTGTTTTCATTAACTCTTATATTTTTTTCTAAAATGGTGCTCTTTTTTACTTCTATTTCTAATTCATGATTTTAATAACTAAAATTCTGAGTCATATTTCCCTCATATATATTGGAGAATTTTCTTAATTCCTGCTATTTCTTTGTGAAATATTAAGATGTAATCTATGTTTGTTCTGTAGGCAAATATTTTTGTGTAGCTTAATGATCTCAACAGGTAGAACTCTACTCCTAATTCTTTCCAGAATTCAATTTCTTATAATAAATGTTCATGGAGTTTATAATAATCCTTTTATTTAGACAGTTTTATGAAAATTTCATTGTGCTGGGATTTTTAAGGGTGGTATGCCTCAGTATAGATGTATTAGTAACACACAAGTATTGATCTAAAAGCTGGTTTTATTGTAACTTTTGTGTTTAATTCCACTTTTTGTTTCTATACTTTAACAATGAATTATATGATAAAGAAAAGAAATCGGTCTAATTTACAATAATTTCAAACACAATTAAACATTTAGGAATATATGTGTCCAATGAGGTTAAAGATATCTAAACTGAAAATTATGTATTGATTGAAAGAAAAGAAATTGAAGCTGACACAAACAAATGGAAATATATATGTGTTTGTGAGTCAAAAGATTTTATATGTAAAATGTCCATACTATCCAAAGTCATTAGAGATTCAATGTAATCCTTTTTAAGATTCCAATGGCAGTTTTCTTCAGAAATAGCAAAAGATAATCTTAAATTTCTTATGGAACCGTAAAAGACATGGAATAACCACAGAAATCCTGAGAATGAACAAAATGGGAGGCATTACACTTCCTGATTTCAAACTATATTACAAAGCTATAGCAATCAAAATAGTATGGTTCTAGAATTAAAAAAACTATTTACATAGACCAGTAATAGAACAAAGAGCCAGAAACAAAACTATGCATATACAGTCAACTAATATTTGACAAGAGAGTCAAGAATACTCCATTGAGAAAAGTCTCTTCAATAAGTGATACTTGGAAAATTGGATATTCATATTCATAGGATAAAACTAGACCCTATCTTACTCCATTCACAAAAATTAACTGGAAATAATTTAAAGACTTACATGTAAGACATAAAACCATAAAACTCCTAGAAGAAAACAGGGAAAAACCTTGACATGAGTCTTGGCATTGATACTTTGGTTAAGACACCAGTACAAGTAACAAAATAAAAAGTAAACACGTGGGACTATAACAAGCTAAAAGGCTTCTCCGTAGCAAAAGAAATGATCAACAATGAAAAAGCAACTTAGGAAGTGGGAGAAATATTTGTAAAACATGCATCTGATAAGGGGTTAATATTCAAAATATATAAGGATCTCACACAATTCAATGACAAATAAATACAATGATACAATTTAAAAATGGGCAAAGGACCTGAATAGACATTTTTGCAATGAAGATATTCAAACAGCCAGCAGGTACATGTAAAGGTAGTCAACATTACTAATCATCAGGAAAATGCAAATCAAACCACAATGAGCCATCACTTCATGCCTGTTAGAATGGATATCATCAAAAAGACAAGTGATGAAAGGCTGGTGAGGATACAGAGAAAAGAGAACCCATGTGCACTACAGGTGGGAATATAAATTGGTACAGCCACTGTGGAAAACAGTATGGAGGTTCCTCAAAAATTTTTAAATAGAAGTACCATACAGTCCAACAATTCCACCTCTGGGTATTTATCTGAAGAAAATTAGAACATTGATTCAAAAAGATGTATGCATCCTTCTGTTCACTATAGCATTATTTACATATTTACAGTGGTCAAGATACAGATGCCACCTACATATCCATCGATAAATGAATGTGTAAAGAAAATGTGGTATATATATATATATATATATGTGTGTGTGTGTGTGTGTGTGTGTGTGTGTATGTTTATTTATATATGTGTATATATATATACATGCACACATATAAAATAGAATATCATTCATTTCTTAAAAAAAAGAAGAGAATCTTGCTATGCAACAACCTGGATATACCTGTATTGTATTAAGTGAAATGAGTCAGATGGAAAAAGACAAATACCATCTGATCTTACTTATATGTGGAATCTAAGAAACAAGCAAACAACAACAAAACTCACAAATGCAAACAACAGATGGCTAGTTGCCAGAAGCAAGGGATTTGGGGGGTGAGTGATCTGGGTCAAAAGGTACAAACCTCCAGTGATAAAATACATAAGTCCTTGGGATGTAATGTACAGAATGATGACATAGTTAATAATATTGTATTGTTTAATTTGAAAGTTAAACATTTGCAAAGAGTGTAGATCTTAAAAGTTCTCATCCCACAAAAAATGATCCCAAGTAAGATCATTTCACAATTATATCTCAAAGAAAGGTGAGATAGACAAAACTAAAAAAAAAAAAGACTTTAAACTTCAGTGTAGGACTTCCATCTAATAAGACTTCGAAAGCAACAGATAGAAATATTCCGTGCCAGTAAGAGTTCTCTAAATTAAAGAACAGTCCCTGGATAGAGAATGGCACGAGGTTTCAGCTTAAAACATCTCATGGAGTACTGATGGATTTGTGTGTATGATAAATACATTCATGTTTAGAGACATTGTGGTAAAATTTTGAGATATAAGAAACAAAAAATTTAAAGTATTACCTTGAAATAAATTGATAGGTACAGGAGGAATTTTTCATGCAAAGCCTCTTATTTTCATGGAGATTGAAACTGATTCCTGATATTAACAGAAATATACACATTTAAAATGATTGATAACAATTTTTAAAGATGCCACATAAGAAATAGATGTAGAATATGAACTTCCTAAACTATAAGAGGGGAAAATGATAACAATACAAAGAAAGTCAGAAATAAAATACAATCAGCAAATGTGGTATATGAAAACATACACTACTTTGACAAGCTAACCTCAATTCCTAAGTAAAAACAAGGACAAATAAAGTGGGTGAGAAAAAAATATTTATCTTTAATGATACAACACAATGTAATGGTCACAAAACCAAACTACAAAATGGAAACATCTCTCATAAAGACTGTGGCATCTGGATTCTAGTTAAGGAAAAATGTTTTCATAATTCTCAGGTCTCTAGCAGACGTCGTGAGTAGACCTTTATAAACAGAGCAAGGAAATCTGGGGATATGAATTGGAGAGAAAGAGGATGGCCCTATAGAGACATTACAGCACACCTCATAGAGGCAGGAAGGGGAGTGTGTAGGCAGGGTTCTGCTGAAGAGTGTCTTTATTTTCTATGACATACTTGCTCTTTATGGAGCATAAAGTAGTGAGGAAGGCAAAAAAGCCCATAGCTACCAAGTCACAACACAGAACCCATGTGAAGGCTTAGTTTGGGATCAAACCTGCCCACTGAATTTAATAAAGTTAAGGTACATGTGCTCTTACCTATTAATAATGATAGCATTGACAGGGTGTTTGAGAGGACAAACAATTAAGAAGTGTTGACTAGGTCAGCTCATTTTGCCTACACTCACCCTTAATTAAACATGTTAATAATATTAAAAATGCTGGAAGAAAATGTAAGGAATTTTTTATAAGTAATATTCACAAATAGAACACATTCTTGAGTTAAGAAAAATGAAATTAAAAGTTGGCATTTGTATGGACTATAAGAACAGCCACCCTACATTCCAGTACTCTGTGTCTATAAGAAGGAATTGATCAAGAGCAAAAAATACACATAGGGAGGTTAATTTCAACATTGTTTGAAAAAGAAAAAAATAAGGAAAATACATAAATCCTATCACTAGGCTACATATTGTGGTACACTTATGTATCAGCTGAAATAAAAATCAGATTTATACCTTCTTCTAAGATAGATCATACACATGGTAGTAATGGAGTCACTCAGCTTTAACTCACAGGAGAGGATTTTCACAAAATTTAATATTATAATAAAGGCTTCACAGCAAGCATTTTAAAGGTTTCTACAGTCTTTTGAGTTTTCTAATCTTAATTTTACTCCAACTTTCATTAATATTTATTAACTAAATGCATCTATTAATTAATATTCTACAATATTTATAACATTGATTTATAAACACTGTATTTGTTTAGGACTCATAGGCAGTAATGAAAATATTTCTTTAGCTCATACTACTTTATTACTACTGACTTTCCTCCAGGACTGGTTTCAACTCTGCTGATCCAATAAAGTTGTATAAATACTGAAATATTTCCCTTTCTAATGTTCCTTACGAACCCTTGCACTTATTCCATACATTTCAAGAAACTCCGCAGAGCTCTCTTGGAGCAGGTTTTTTTTTACTGAATATTTGCAAAAGTGGTGTCCATTAATTTCGTCAACTTTAATACAATTTAGCAAAATATTTGATATATATATATATGCAAGTAATGCAAATATACAACAGTGTGTGTGTGTGTGTGTGTGAGAGAGAGAGAGACAGAGATAAAGAGAGAGAGAGAGAGAGAGAGAGAGAGAGAGACAAAAAGACTTCCTACCAGCCAGCCAACAAAAATGCCATTGGTTCACTGGTTCTCTTGGGCTTACAATAAAGTGTGCATCTTAAAAGAGAAACATCTGAGGGGAGGAGCCAACATGGTGGTGTGAGTAGGACAGTGGGAATCTCCTCCCAAAAACATATATATTTTTGAAAATACAACAAATACAACTAATCCTAAAAGAGAGACCAGAAGACACAGGACAACAGCCAGACTACATCCACACGTGTGAGAGCCCAGCGCCTGGTGAAAGGGGTAAGAAACAAACCCCAGCCCAGCGGGACCCAAGCACGCCTCCCCCCAGCTCCCGGCAGGAGGAGAGGAGTCGTAGTGGGGAGGGAGAGGGAGCGCAGGACTGCTAAACACCCAGCCCAGCCACCCACACCAGAGCACAGACACAGTGCATGCGTGAAGGACTGAAAACTACGGAAAAAGGGCAGCAAGACCTCTGAGCAGGTTCCGAAGCTGATGCTCTGTGACAAAGAAAAGCGAGGGCTTTTTGAAAGTCTTAAAGGGACAGGGATGTTACAGCTGGATGGAAACAACACAGGTCACAGCCCAGCGGCTGGAAATTACAGGGAAAACTGGGTGCACTAACCCCATGGGCAACAGCTCTGAGACACCTCATGGAGGTAAACAGCCAAACAGCACCCCCATCCATTACCCCTCCAGGGTGCTTCCTCCATACCAGCCGGGCAAGACACAAAGACCCAGTCTACATGCAATTAACCAACACAAATCACTAGAGGTCGCAGTTGTCCCAGTAAAGAAAGGCCAGTAGCAAGTGAAAAGTTTGGCCCTCCCAGCTGACAGTCAATAGCACCTATCAACATGAAAAGGCAAAAAAATATGATCCAGACAAGACTAACCTAGACAGCTTTGGCATCTGGTACATCTTCCCCTGAGAAGGAACCTGGGGAGACAGATTTAACCATTCTTCCTGAAAAAGAATTCAAAACAAAAGTCATAACCATCCTGATGGACTTGCAGAGAAATATGCAAGAACTAAGGAAGGAGAATACAGAAATAAAACAAGCTCGGGAAGGACTTCAAAACAGAATGGATGAGATGCAAGAGACAATTAACGGATTAGAAAACAGAGAACAGGAATGCAGAGAAGCTGATGCAGAGAGAGATAAAAGCATCTCCAGAAATGAAAGAATTCTAAGAGAGCTGAGTGAGCAATCAAAACAGAACAATATCCACATTATAGGGGTACCAGAAGAAGAAGAGAGAGAGAAAGGGATGGAAAGTGTCTTTGAAGAAATAATTGCTGAAAACTTCCCCAAACTAGGGGAATAAATGGCCTCTCAGACCACAGAAGTACACAGAACTCCCAAGACAAGGGATCCAAGGAGTGCAACACCAAGACACATAATAATTAAAATGGCAAAGATCAAAGATAAGGCCAAAATATTAAAGGTAGCCAGAGAGAAAAAAAAGGTTACCTACAAAGGAAAACCCATCAGCCTATCATCAGACTTTTCAACAGAAACGCTACAGGCCAGAAGAGAATGGCATGATATACTTAATGCAATGAAACAGAAGGGCCTCGAACCAAGACTACTGTATCCAACACGATTAACATTTAAATATGAAGGAGAGGTTAAACAATTCTCAGAGAAGCAAAAGTTGAGGGAATTTGCCTCCCACAAACCACCTCTACAAGGCATCCTACAGGACTGCTCTAGATGGGAGCACTCCAAAAAAGAGCACAGAACAAAACACCCAACATATGAAGAAGGGATGAGGAGGAATAAGGGAGAGAAATAAAGAATCATCAGACTGCGTTTATAATACCTCAACAAGCGAGTTAAGTTAGACAGTAAGATAGTAAAGAAGTTAATCCTGAACCTTTGGTAACCACAAACTTAAAGCCTACAATGGCAATAAGTTCATACCTCTCAACAATCACCCTAAATGTAAATAGACTGAATGCACCAATCAAAAGACACAGAGTAACAGAATGGATAAAAAAGCAAGATCCATCCATATGCTGCTTACAAGAGACTCACCTCAAACCCAAAGACATGCACAGACTTAAAATCAAGGGATGGAAAAAGTTATTTCATGCAAACAACAGAGAGAAGAAAGCAGGTGTTTCAATCCTGGTATCAGACAAAACAGACTTAAAAATAAAGAAAGTAACAAAAGATAAAGAAGGACATCACGTAATGATAAAGGGCTCAGTCCAACAAGAGGATATAACCATTCTAAATATATATATGCACCCAATACAGGAGCAACAGCATATGTGAAACAAATACTAACAGAACTAAAGGAGGAAATAGAATGCAATGCATTCATTCTAGGGGACTTCAACACACCACTCACTCCAAAGGACATATCCACCAGACAGAAAATAAGTAAGGACACAGAGGCACTGAACAACACACTAGAACAGATGGACCTAACAGACATCTACAGAACTCTAGATCCAAAAGCAACAGGATACACATTCTTCTCAAGTGCACATGGAACATTCTCCAGAATAGACCACATACTAGGTCACAAAAAGAGTCTCAGTAAATTCCAAAAGATTGAAATCCTACCAACCAACTTTTCAGACCACAAAGGCATAAAACTAGAAATAAATTGTACAAAGAAAGCAAAAGGCTCACAAACATATGGAGGCTTAACAACACGCTCCTAAATAATAAATGGATCAATGACCAAATCAAAATGGAGATCCAGCAATATATGGAAACAAACGACATCAACAACACAAAGCCCCAACTACTGTGGGACACAGCAAAAGCAGTCTTAAGAGGAAAGTATATAGCAATCCAGGCATATTTAAAAAAGGAAGAACAATCCCAAATGAATGGTCTAATGTCACAATTATCGAAATTGGAAAAAGAAGAACAAATGAGGCCTAAGGTCAGCAGAAGGAGGAACATAATAAAGATCAGAGAAGAAGTAAATAAAATTGAGAAGAATAAAATAAAAGCAAACATCAATGAAACCAAGGGCTAGTTCTTCGAGAAAATAAACAAAATAAATAAGCCTCCAGCCAGACTTATTAAGAGGAAAAGAGAATCAACACAAATCAACAGAATCAGAAACAAGAAAGGAAAAATCATGACAGACCTCACAGAAATACAAAGAATTATTAGAGAGTACTATGAAAACCTAAATGCTAACAAGCTGGGAAACCTAGGAGAAATGGACAACTTCCTAGAAAAATGTAACCTTCCAAGACTGACCCAGAAAGAAACAGAAAATCTAAACAGACGAATTACCAGCAATGAAATTGAAGCGGTAATCAAAAATTACCCAAGAACAAAACCCGTGGGCCAGATGGATTCAGCTCAGAATTTTATCAGACATACAGGAAAGACATAATACCCATTCTCCTTAACGTTTTCCAAAAAATAGTAGAGGAGGGGATACTCCCAAACTCATTCTATGAAGTTAACATCACCCTAATACCAAAACCAGGCAAAGACCCCACCAAAAACGAAAACTACAGACCAATATCCCTGATGAACGTAGATGCAAAATTACTCAACAAAATATTAGCAAATCGAATTTGAAAATATATCAAAAGGATTGTACACCATGACCAAGTGGGATTCAATCCAGGGATGCAAGGATGGTGCAACTTTCGAAAGTCCATCAACATCATCCACCTCATCAACAATAAGAAAGACAAAAACCACATGATCATCTCCATAGATGCTGAAAAAGCATTTGACAAAGTTCAACATCCATACATGATAAAAACTCTAAGCAAAATGGGAATAGAGGGCAAGGACCTCAACATAATAAAGGCCATTTATGATAAACCCACAGCCAACAATATATTGAACAGCGAGAAGCTGGAAGCTTTTCCTCTGAAATCAGGAACTAGACAGGGATACCCACTCTCTCCACTGTTATTTAACATAGTACTGGAGGTCCTAGCAATGGCAATCAGACAAAACAAAGAAATACAAGGAATTCAGATTGGTAAAGAAGAAGTTAAACTGTCACTATTTGCAGATGACATGACACTGTACATAAAGAACCCTAAGGACTCCACCCCAAAACTACCAAAACTACTAGAACTGATATAGGAATACAGCAAAGTTGCAGGATACAAAATTAACAGAAAGAAATCTGTGGCTTTCCTATACACTAACAATGAACCAATAGAAAGAGAAATCAGGAAAACAACTCCATTCACAATAGCATCAAAAAGAATAAAATACCTGGGAATAAACCTAAACAAAGAAGTGAAAGACCTATACTCTGAAAAGTACAAGTCACTCTTAAGAGAAATTAAAGGGGACACTAACAAATGGAAACTCATCCCATGCTCATGGCTAGGAAGAATTAATATCGTCAAAATGGCCATCCTGCCCAAAGATATAGGGATTTGATGCAATCCCTATCAAACTACCAGCAACATTCTCAATGAACTCTAACAAATAATTCAAAAATTCATATGGAAACACCAAAGACCCCAAATAGCCAAAGAAATCCTGAGAAAGAAGAATAAAGTAGGGGAGATCTCACTCCCCAACTTCAAGCTCTACTATAAAGCCATAGTAATCAAGACAATTTGGTACTGGCACAAGAATAGAGCCACAGACCAATGGAACAGACTAGAGAACCCAGACATTTATCCAGACATATATGGTCAATTAATATTTGATAAAGGAGCCATGGACATACAATGGTGAAATGACAGTCTCCTCAACAAATGGTGCTGGCAAAACTGGACAGCTACATGTAGGAGAATGAAACTGGACCATTGTCTAACCCCATATAGAAAGGTAAACTCAAAATGGATCAAAGACCTGAATGTAAGTCATGAAACCATTAAACTCTTGGAAAAAAACATAGGCAAAAACCTCTTAGACATAAACATGTGTGACCTCTTCTTAAACATATCTCCCCGGGCAAGGAAAACAACAGCAAAAATGAGCAAGTGGGACTACATTAAGCTGAAAAGCTTCTGTACAGCAAAAGACACCATCAATAGAACAAAAAGGAACCCTACAGTATGGGAGAATATATTTGAAAATGACAGATCCGATAAAGGCTTGACATCTAGAATATATAAAGAGCTCACACAGCTCAACAAACAAAAATCAAATAACCCAATTAAAAAATGGGCAGAGGAACTGAACAGACAGTTCTCCAAAAAAGAAATACAGATGGCCAACAGACACATGAAAAGATGCTCCACATCACTAATTATCAGAGAAATGCAAATTAAAACTACAATGAGGTACCACCTCAGACCAGTAAGGATGGTTGCCATCCAAAAGACAAACAACAACAAATGTTGGCGAGGCTGTGGAGAAAGGGGAACCCTCCTACACTGCTGGTGGGAATGTAAATTAGTTCAACCATTGTGGAAAGCAGTATGGAGGTTCATCAAAATTCTCAAAACAGACTTACCATTTGACCCAAGAATTCCACCCCTAGGAATTTACCCTAAGAATGCAGCAATCAAGTATGAGAAAGACAGATGCACCCCTATGTTTATCGGAGCACTATTTACAATAGCCAAGAATTGGAAGCAACCTAAATGTCCATCAATAGATGAATGGATAAAGAAGATGTGGTACGTATACACAATGGAATACTACTCAGCCATTAGAAGAGGGCAAATCCTACCATTTGCAGCAGCATGGATGGAGCTGGAGCGTATTATGCTCAGTGAAATAAGCCTAGTGGAGAAAGGGAAATACCAAATGATTTCACTCATCTGTGGAGTATAAGAACAAAGGAAAAACTGAAGGAATAAAACAGCAGTAGAATCACAGAACCCAAGAATGGACTAACAGGTACCAAAGGGAAAGGGACTGAGGAGGATGGGTGGGTAGTGAGGGATAAGGGGGAGGGAAGACGAAGGGGGGTATTATGATTAGCATGCATGGGGGGGTGGGAGAAAGGGGAGGGCTGTATAACACAGAGAAGACAAGTAGTGGTTCTACAACATTTTGCTATGCTGATGGACAGTGACTGTAAAGGGCTTTATAGGGGGTACCTGGTACAAGGGAGAGCCTAGTAAACATAATATTCATCATGTAAGTGTAGATTAATGATAATAAAAAAAAAAAAAGAAAGAAAAGTGGGATTACTCCCTGATAGCATAAAACTAACTCTAAATCAATGATTAATGTATGCTTTAAATATCCTTAATTTCGACCACTTAAAGGGTGTCAGATTATCAGCTATGGAGGTATATTTTTCTGATAATATTCCTTTTTCTTAAAAAAAAAAAAGCATTTCCTGTGTGGTGACCTCCAATGCATTCTACACAATGGTATAAAGGGCATATAAGAAAGTAGCAAAGGGTCTGTTTGTGTTTATACAGAGTATCAAAGCCTAATTTGGCTACCCAGAAAATGAACTAAGATACGATATGAAGAAGAATTTCCAACATCAGCACTCTCTGGAAGACTCATACCAGAAGATGATCATCAAAAAACCTCAACAAAGATCCAGGTGCTGCTATAGCTGTAGCTGCATTCATCCCACCGGTTCCTGGACTTGCCATGGGAATGAAGAAGGAGATATCTAAGCTGGCCTGTGCATACAGTAAAAGAAAAAATTTGACTGGATCTATACTGTTGGAACCCAACCAAAAATTAGGAGAAGTGCAGGTTGTAGCACTCCAAAATCTTACAACTACTGACTATCTACTGTTAAAAGAACATATGGGATGTGAACAGTCCCCAGGAATGGGTTGTTTTAATTTGTCTGATCTTTCTAAGACTGTTCAAGTTCAGTTGGACAATATCCACCATATCATAGATAAGTTTTCACAAATGCCTAAGGTGCCTAACTGGTTTTCTTGGTTTCATTGGAGATGGCTGGTAATTATAGGTCTGCTTTGGTTATGTAACTGTACTCCTATTATGTTAATGTGTGTGCACAATTTAATTAGTAGTTTAAAACCTATACATGCTGAAGTTACTCTACAAGAAGATATGTCAAATAAATAATCAATCTTCCCATGTTTTCTTCTGCCTGCTACTTCTATAGCTTTTCTTCTTCCTTCCTAATTACAGCCCTTAAATAGAATTCGTGCCTCATATCGAATTCTTCCAAGTGGTAAAGATACCTCAAGACAAATGCTGGGCATAGAAGCAACAGGGCATAAATCTGCAAAGAAGTAAAAAGCTAACCTTTTCAAACAATAAGTCTTCTCTCTCACTTACCAACTTTACATTTGCCTGTATGGCCCCAGAAGATGACTGGTTAGCCAGAGATGGATAGGATTCCTCAAGGGAGGAACAACCTAAGACAGGCACAGTCGCAGGGGGGCCATCAGGTGAGAAATTGGGGATTAACAGAGGTGAGGCTTAGAACCTCACCCCCTCTGTTCTGAGAGAAATCTTCTGCATCCGTGGATGTTTTGTTGCCCTTGTGTAGCTTGGATTAATACTTAGTCTACAGGCACACACCTGATCATCTACATTTGCTGTCTTACAACACTAAACTATGTTTTCTACCTTTATCTTGCATCTACATACCACTTCAGCATTTTATTAAAAATAATAATAATAAAGAGAGAAATGTGGTATCCACATATAAATCAAGTATAAAAATCAAACAAATATTCATATTTGAACTGATTGTTTATAGTTCATAATGCATGATCAAAGCTGAAAGTTTCTGTGATGACTGCCCTTGTAATGTTCACCATGTAACTTATTCAGTATGTAAGAATTTGTTCTCCATGTAAGAACTTGTTCGCTATACTTCAGAAGATTGGAGACTAACAAAAATTAGGCTTGGGTTGGAATAATGATTGTGCATTGAGCATTGACTCCCCTATACAGAATTTCATTGTTAACACCATTTGATCAATAAATGTGAGAGATTCCCTTCAAAAAAAAAAAAAGTACAGACTTCCAATTGTAAAATAAATAAGTAACCGGGATGTAATGTATAGCATAAGGAATATAGTCAAAATATTGTAACAACCTTGTATAGTGATAGCTGGTATCTAGAATTATCGTGTATATAAATGTTGAATCACTGTGTTGTACACCTGAAACTAATGTAATACTGTGTGTCAACTATCCTTCAATAAAAAATAATTATCTAAAAAAAAAATAAGAGAGAAACATCCTTCTGTGTAAATGAAGTATGCACTTCAGAATTTTGATGTATTGACATGAAAATCCTACCAAGAAAAACAGGAAAATGATCTAATCAACCAATGAAGAGAAAACTGTGACATTTACACTTAGAGAACAGGAAGGAGAGTGATCAAATCAGTAAAAACATAAGGAGGCGGAGGAGGGCCAGCACAGTGCAGTGCTCTGGAGGTCAAGGGGAAAGAGAATTTCCTAAGGCCATGGTGCTTGAGTATTCAACACTATAGAAAGTTAGTTTTGCCCTGTCTCCCCATTTATTTTGTACACAGCACTCAAAGGAGTCTTTTTATAATTAATGGCAGTCTATGGATTACTTGTGCTTAGGCTCTAAATGACTTCTCATCTCACTCGTAGAATCTAAAATTCTTCCTCTGTTCTCTTCTTTGAGTCTACGTAATCTGGCCTTATTCCTGTCACACTCTCTCTGTAACACGTTATATACTGTCCTCCATAAATTCCTTAAACAGACCAAGCTTGCTTGTGCCTTAGACTTAAGACACCTTATCACCCCTTTCCCTTAGGAGACCTTTCTCTTTTCCTCCGGTTATTGGCTGAAAGGTTGCCACAGGAAAGGGGTCTTCCTAAGCTCACTGTTAGCACAGCAACCTCCATTCCTCTATTCACTTGCCAGATTTTGTTTTTCCATAGCATTTATTACATCTGAAGGATAATTTATCTTTCTGCTTTTTGACCATGTACTCATCTTATTTGAATTTTTACTTGAATGCAAGTTTTCTAAGGTCAGGCACCAATCTCTCTTGTTCAACTCTGTTTTACCAATTCATTTAATATGTTTGTACTGAATGCATGAACATATGATGGTGACATTTTGAGTTTTCATCTCTGTAATTGTAACATTTTAAAACAACTTTAATATAATGATAGGCAATAAGATACATTCCAAAGAGAGTATGTGATGTTTTTGTAAGTGGTTGACTTCAATCAGTACTTCCTGCTTAGTAACTATAGCTTATTGACAAGAAAAGGAACGTTAATTAGAAGTATCATCATAGATAAAACATGTTAAATAATCTGAGTGAGGAAGAAATTAATTCACTGCAGAGGAAAATTTGATAAAGCAAGAGCAAGCTATCAAGTGACTAATTGGTTAAACAAGATATTTATGAAAGCTGGAAAAGAAAAGAGTTAATAGAAGTTAAAATATAGATATTTTTAGTGGAAAAGAAGATAGATAACTGAGGAAAATCCTCAGATAACCTAAAAGTTCTCAATAAGAAAAGTAAAGTCTGTTCTATTGGTATACAGACAAATACAACAGATTTAGAATTGACACTATGGGCAATATAAGAAAAGATTGTTGGTAGATGAGAAGGGCTCATCTAAAAGCAATAAATACACAGTAAAGTCAATCAGATTTTGCTGACCACTGCAAAAAAGAAAAAAAAAAAAGAGGAAAGCAGCCTGGCAGCAGAGAGAAAGTAGATAATGTAGTTTGATTGTTAGATGTTGGCCTAGTGGTGCCAATGGAAGGACAAAAGATAAGCACATTGATTAGAAGTTTCAATGGGAACAGAAGGCGTAATTATACCAAGATCACATACATTATCTGACTAGTTATTAGGAGACATAATTTTGAATCAGCCGATTATAAATGGTTCTTATATTTTTATAGAAGTGAAATAAATTAGGGAAGTGCCAAAAAAATATTTTGAATCATCTTTAATTTTTAACATGGGGATTTCTTTCACATTGTCCTAGAAGAATAGATTGAATGACCCAATATTCACATTATTTTCCATTGATATTTATACTATTTTATTATGCTGTTAAGCTGAGAATGCTCTGCAAATGGCTCATCACCCAAACACACACACATGAACACATGCACATCAGAACCCACCTATTACTAACATTTTTTTTATTTGATTCTCAGAAACTGATTTGCTTCAGCCTTTGTGCACCCAAGCTCTCTCTTTCATTCTCATACACATGTGCAAATGTTAATTAATGTGCAATGCTTTAATACTAAAGGCTCAATTTTATACGGGTTATGTTAGGATATTCTGAGTTAATGTGATGAAGATAAGACTTCAGTACAGAAAATAAACAGGATCAGTTCCTCTATCAGTTCTGATCCCCCTTGTTAACACCCTATTGTTTGAAATGGGAAAGGGAGAAGGCAGTTTCATATAAATATGGAAATAATAGTGGAGCCATAAACTGTTTTTGTATATATAATCCTTATGCCTTAATGACTTTTAACTCTGTAGTTAAGTCTTTACATTTTAATAAGTAATGTAAAAATTAATGTAAAGCACAAATGGTTCTAGAAGCATTTGATACTGTAGCAGGGTAGAATTCTAAGAACAATGATTACTCTTCACTTTTAGTGAGTCTGGCTGGCTTATAAGAATTAGATTCTATTAGATGCTATTAATTTCTCTTCATAATTAGTAATTAAGTTGATCTGTAAAATCAATATAAACCCTTGTTCAACTTTACTATCATTCTTTGAAAAATATTATGATTTAGTACCTATTTCATTGGACATCAAATATACGTTAATAGGCCTTATTTTCTGAAAAAAATTCTCTCAGTGCTGTACTTTTAATTTTTGAACTAACATAGTGCCAGTTTTTAAAGAGTGGGTGTTGTGCAAAATGGAATGATCAAGTATGATATTATCAACCATGCAGTTCTAATTGTGATTTATTAACATGATCTAGAAATTTGGCCATTATTCTGTCAGATAATTAAAAAACAGATTATAACACATAAGACAAAGTACTGTTTGTTTATTCATTCTTTTTTAAAAGGATAAATATCTAAATAAAAATATTCTCATGGTGTAGCAGAGAACTGGCAATGGATGACAGATGAAAAGACCACAAATTGCATAGGTAATAGGCATACTGTATTTAAAAATTAAAGGTATTTAGTAATTTTTGTTCATGTATGAATAGTTCTCAGAGTATTATTATAAGTAATAGGAATATGCAACCATATTTAAGCAGCTTAGATAAGAGCATGAAACATATTGACTAGAGTAACTCCTCTGAAACTCCACGCCCTCTCACTTCACATGTATCAGTCCTGATGAAGAGGTTCATTGCAAAAAAGTGTGAGGAAGCAACAAATCTATGCCACTCTAAAGAATTTTCTAACATTTCATCTTCACCTGAATGTGTTCCTGTTTAAGGGCTTGTGGGGTAAATGGCAGAATTTCCAGTACCTCCTGCCTAGCCTTAGTTAATTTACATAAGTATCGGTGTTTGCTACTGCAGAGCCTCCCATAGATCTGGGGCAAGGGTTGGAGAGAAAACCGTCATTCTCTCCTCCCCTGCATTCCTGTTACCAATTTAGTCTGGTGTCTGTCAGTCACCACAGGCCTGCCCATGGAATTCCTTCTGGAAGAGGCCAGTGGAGAAGCAGAGTGTTGGCTGTGGCTGCAGCAAGAAGGGGGAAGCCGAGCACGAGCTGTGGCCAGAGTCACAGCCAGAGTAGAAGCACAGAAGCCAAGGCAAATGGAGCCGTGGCAGGAAGAGAAGGACGGAGCCAGCCCTGGCTAGCAAATTCAAGCGCCTGTAAGAAATGAAAGTCTTTCTTCCAAAACGTTCTTTCCCCTTGACTTATTTCGGTTTCCTCGGATTCACAGGCAACTCACTCCAAGCCCGGAATACCATTCCCCCCAGAACTACAGGACTCCACAATAATGCCTAGGAAGCTCCAGGCCCTAGTTTTGCTTTGGGGTTTCCCGGCTTAAAAGTCTGACCAGTTGAAACCTTTCTTATTTTAGGAGAGAACTTGGACCCCTTTGCAAAGACATGACATTCCAAAAGATTTGTGTGGCTCCACATGGAGTCTGATCATATTATTCTTACATAGTCATGGATTTATATCAGAAGTACACAGTAAATGTATTGAATTAACACATTAACTTTTCATGGAATGTGCATCCGTTTGGTTCATCCTCTAAAAATTGCGCGTTCAAAAACTTTCTCAACTTCTAATATCCTAAGTTCTATGCTCTCAGGTCAGAAAGAAAAAGGATCAAGGCCCTCAAAGTATTTTATGTATTCTTCTGAAAGATTATTTTTTTAAGTTATTAAACAAATAAAAGTTATTATGATTTTATTTTATGACAAATTATTTTTGAAAGATTTTCATATGCCTCTAGGTTTCAAAAGACTGAGAAGTTTCTGCTTTCTGTTCATTTTTCAACATCTATGTTTTTTTAAGTGAAAGTATATTTTTTGAAGTATATTTATTTTTCAGAGGCGCAGCCATTTTCTTCTCCCATAAGGAACATATAGATTCATAGTCATTTTTACATAATTTGCTAGTTCCTTCTGTGTTGATAACAATTACTCATTATTCCCTATTGGGGAATTCCAATTTTGGTGAGAATGTTAGCTATCTACATTGTTGTCGGGGTCCAGGGGTTGCTGTTGAGGTTTTGGGGCAATGCAAAGAGCAAAGAAGGAGGTGGGAGTCGTCATGAAGGGTGCTCAAAATAAGCCATTTTGCTTTGCATAAAGCTGTACTTTTTATAATGGTATTGTACTGGCTCATGGTTACATAAATATTGAAGATGTGCATGCGTGTGGCCTTCATCTTAAAGGCCCTTATCTAGCTCCTTATTCATGGGTACAACATGCTCACTGTGTCTTCAAGGTTTCATGAACAAGGCCAGACACATATGGCTCCACACAAGGTCAGATATATCTGGGGTGAATCAGGGGACAGCTGTCCTTACACAACACTTAGGAAAAGTGTAGGGGAGAGACCTTTCCTACAAGTGTTAAGATTATATGTGCTTTTATATTACTTTTCATAAAAGATTTGTTTATTTCACCTAAAGATAAAGACTACCATTATAATTGTCATTCAGTTAAATTTGTGCCTGATAACCTTCAATTATGTAAACTTTTCCATTTCTCTTTTTTATAGTATCCATTTTATTAGCTATATGTTTTTCCTTTCAAATACCTCATCAGTTTTTGAAAACATTTTCTTTTCAAGTTAAATAAAATTGTCAATTTTAGAGAATCTCTTAACCCAGTATAACCTATTCGACTGATTATCCTTTATATGTTTTTTACTACACTTTTCTTGTGATCATTAAATACTGTCATAGAGAACATTTTACAGGTTCTTTCCTCAAAAAACAACAAAAGAACAATGACAAACATATGCCAATAACTTCAAACATAAGGCAAAGTGAAATAATGAAATTTTCTGAAGACAATGTAGTTTAAAGGCAAAGTCAGAGAGAATTGAATGTGAAAAAGTAATATACGGAGACTGAAAATGATAAAAAGTTACTTTAAACTCCCCAAAGAGCAATATTGATACATTCGTTATTGTATTTTATTTTATTTTACCATACTTTGTCTATGGAAAAGATTAATCTATTCATATCTAAAGTCAACTTGAGAGTTTAGTTTTTGTCTCATTATTCATAGACAAATATTTAAACTTCCAATAGTGAGTTATTTATAAAAGAAACTTGAAGAAAATGTAAAAAGTACATAGTGTGTGCATACACACACACACACAGATGGACCTAAAAATAGCTGAGCAAATCATATACATATGTTTTCTCTCTTATTCTAAGTAAAGAGCTATTGATATGAAACTACTAATGTCAATAGCTCTTTCTATTTTCCTAAATGAAGTTTAACCTCCAGTGAGCATTTTTAAATATGTTGTTTAAGGTTGTTCACATGCATTTTTATACTTTACATTCATTGATAACTTAGTTAATTTATTATATAAAAGACATATATTTTACATGATATTTGAATCAATTTAAACTTGAAATCCATATGCTTATGTATCTTCATTTATATGAATCTAAAAATTACATTGGACAGAAAATTAAACCCTATTAAATTTTGTCCTCATATTATAGGAAAAGCTTGAACAAGCTAATTTGAGATCATGCTAAATTATATATGCATGCTGTGTATCAGGATTAGCAAGAGAAGAAATGCATAATGAGGAGAAAGCTACTTTTCTGCCAACATGAAGAATATTGTTAGCTAATTACTAGGGAATTTTACAGGGAAATAAATTTAAATTATAATAGACTACACAATTAAAGCACAAATAAGCATACTATATTAAGGAAATATGTATAAATTTTACCCATTCTGTAAAATACAGTGATATAGAAAGGTAGTTTCTTTGCTATTTTCCCTTTCGTGATTTGGCCTCTTCACTTATTTTCCCCCTGGTGATTTTTCCCATTGATGATCTCTTCCACTAGATGTCAGGCAAGAGGAAAGAGTGGCAGTGAATCTAAAATTACGACCACAGTTATTTTTTAAAGTGTTAAAATTTGTGACTAAATGCAGCCAAACTAAGTAGTGATCAGGCATATGGAAGATGAAATGTTCTGATAATTAGTTTGAACTAATTATTAATAAAAGCAGCTGCAGGAAGAACCATATTCATTTTTGATAATACCAGTCTTTATTTTACCTTTCTCTGGGAAATAGTCCCTATTTAGAAAATTTACCTTCACTTACGCTCTCTTAAAACATGTACATCATCTTTGTAGTACTCTACACAATTTTAATTGAATAATTAATTCTGTCAAGGTTGATTTAATGCATACCCTACTACCTCCTAAATACAAATCTTGTGAGGTAGGGACTAAGTCTCTTTGGTTAGTCTTTTCATCCATAGACTCAGCATAATACTTTGGGAGATAGTAAACTTTAAAAAAAATATGTATTAAAGGAGTGACTAAATTTTAAAAAAAAGGAATAAAATGAGTGAATGAATGACATTATAGAGTTACCTATTTCAAATAGGAATACTACTTGAATGGATATGAATGAGAATGGACTTGAGATTCATTGTTTTGGCTCAATTTATGAAAATATTTTTGGAGGTTTTGTGGCCTCTTTATGAGAACAGTTATATTTTGGTTAAATTATCCATAGAAAGATGCACTGATGACCAGTGGAAGATTCCCACAAATAGAAGACAGAAATTAAGAAGAGGTACCCTACCTCAGAACATAGATAAATGAGCTCCCTGAGAGTATCATTCATATTTGACCATGTTACAGTTCATTATGTTGCATGCCAATTCCTCTAATGATGACTTTAAAATTGGTCATCAGAAGATAGTTTACCATTCTTGTTGCTCTTTTCCCAATGTTCCATGCCATTGAATATAACTACTTCTCCCTTGAAATCCATCTACCTTATTGTTAAAGGCTTGAAAGATTTTCTTATTGATTTCTCAGGGGACATCTACATATAACCCTCTCAACAAAGTGTTCCCCAATTTCCTAGGTATATAATTGCTCAGTCCTCTCTGTTCCCATTGCACATTTTGTAACCTCTGCAATTACACTTAGCAAATTGTATTGCAGTTTAGCAGCTTATATACACATCTCCACCAGCTACTGAATCTTCTCAAAAAAATGGGCCATCTTTGAATCTACAATATTTAACAGAGTTCTTGACATGAGTTAGATTCCTAATAAATTTGTCAAACAAATTAATAAAGCAATGAAGTACATTTAAGTTGAGGGAGAGAGAAAGAGCTTCATCATTCAGAGTAGGCACTTAAATAGTATAACCAATCAAAGATTTAATTCCATTTATTTATGGAATTTGGGTATAAGAAAGTAATCAGGTTTTAAGAGTGGGATCACCATTTTACTTCCATGATCTGATATTTAGGTATTTACCTGCAAGGCTATTGCATATCTTATTTTGCTGGCTTCCAGAATTAATTTTCTTTTGCTTCATAACCTCATACTCCATTTTCCTCCAATGCTTCTACCATTCTTCATCAAATATTTCTTTTTTTAGGACTTTTATTCTTTATTAGCATTCTCAACATTTAGACTGTAATATACATGTCATTCAATTGATGTCATTCAATGAAAATTCAATTGTCCTTCAAGGCCACTGATTGATGTCATTCACCAAATGATGAATTTAACATTAGTGAACTCAATATTTTCATTGCATTTCCTTTCATACTCAGAAAAACAGGTAATAATTTATTACAAAATATGAAGTTTAAAGTGCATTATTTCTGCTTATAATTCTAATATGGTAACATTTGTATGAAAGTAGAATCAAGAATAGAAGAAAAATTTATCAGGAAAAAAAAAACACAAGTTCCCCCCACAACCCCATACTGATTAAATGGGAGACCATGACTCTAGTGAAATGAAAATATATTATGGAGCCAGGCATATCTATGGGGAAGGGGAAAATGAGATTTAAGGCAAAAATATGCCCAGATAATAGTCAAGGAAAAATCTACCCAAACTCTGACCAGGTAGGAGGTCCCACGTGAAGACAAAAAGGCTTTGTAGGAAGATACCTTCATTATTTATTGGGACCAGGTCAAACTGGTCCCACTCAAATTCCAACGTGGGTACAATTGAACAAAACTAAGAACTGCCCAAGCCACACCTCATCATGGAAAAGGACAAGTTCATGGAAAAGGACGGCTATATAGAAGGATCTGTCAATCAAATGACCCCACTTGTCCATCAAAGAGGCACCTCCTAGCTAGAATGTAATATAAAGACCTCCGCGCCTAACAGATGGGGCCTTTGTCTACCTTGACCTTAGCCCACTCCTCCCTTGGAGTGTATTCAAATAAACTCGTTCTGCTTCACTATTGTCTCTCTGCCTTTCAAATCTTTGTTGCAGCAGGGACAAGAACCGAGGAGAACAAACTCAACCTGGAAAAACATTTTTACATTTCAACTGCTTTTACATATTTTAGTGGGTTCTAGTCCCTCCTATTGAAAGAATAAAACAAAACATACACACACACACACACACACACACACACACACACAGAGCAGAAACAAAGTACTTTTTTGGCCCCATACTCCTCGATCCTGCTACTAGCTCATTTCTTTCCCCTGAAGTTCTATACTCATAATTTCTCTGTCACAAATCTTACTGACATATCATACATATCATTCAACCTAAATTTTTATCCCTAAAGTCACCTTTGACTTTCATATTGCTGAATTCAATGGGCATTTCAGTTTTCATGTTTGTATTCTCTCTACATTGTTCTCCTGCGCTAGAACTTTCTTCTCATTCTCTTTTGACTGCTCTGCACTATGTGTGTGTACATTTGAGGACTATCTGTTCTGTCCTTAACTCTGTACAATAAGACTAATGATGAGCCTCTAGAGACTATTCAATAACTGCTTATCGAATGAGCAAATATAAACTCAATATAAACTAGTTAGTTGAAGTTACAAGTTTCATGGTGGAATAATCTTAATGTCTAAATTTATGTTCTCAGATGTAATAAAGGGAGAGATTTCTTCTGTATTAAAAGATTTTTATGAAGATTGTATTTAGCTATTAAAGAAATACTTAAAATACACAATTATTTCAATGTGCTCATCTTAATGTGCTTATGGAACATTCAATGAAAGTCCAAAAATACTTTGTAAATAATTCAGGAGAAAACATTACTTATGAATTATCAGCAGGAGAAGTTTGAACATTTACTCTCTTAGAATTTGGCAATCATTCCCCACTGTATAAAGTATGTTAGTGTGTGTGAAAATCTGATAAATTTCAGTTACTGAGGTTATATATTATCTAAGGTAAAATGCTCATGCATGTTCTTAAAGGCAGTTCTTGCCTACCTACATCAGAAGATCTCAATGTTCTTTAAGTAGCTAAAAGAAAGAAAAATCCTGTGAATTATTAACACCATGTTCTATCCTAGTGAGGTTACTGACCCAAAACATCTATTTCTTATTTTGCACAGAAAAAGGGGAAACTGAGACATGAGCATCATGTCACATATTTATGTTATTTCCTCACAACTGGCATATCCATTGTTGAACTAAATTTAGTGACAACTATTTCAGAATGAATGAAATTTTACTCACATCTAGACTATCTTCTATCATTTACTGCCTGCCTTCTGTAATATAATATATTTAAAGCTGTAGTGAATATGTATATGCTTTGTTACAGGGAAATAATTTCATTTTTCCATGCTTACATTTCTAAATGTCTATATTGCCACTATTATTTATTCATTACTCTCATCAAAAGAAAAATAAAAACAGCAGGTTGCATAAGCAATTGTAAGCTAACATTTTGACAAGGAAAACATTTCACCAAAACTGCATTACACATTTGAGGAGTTGAAGACAACATTGTCACCCCTCAAAATGCATTGATAATGTTTATCTAGGAGTTGAAGTTTATAAGTACAGATGATAGTCAAGAGGCATATGCTCTGCATATGAAGGAAGCATTAGGATAAGTCTTGATGTCTGTAATAATATAGCACATTCTGATTTTAAATATGTGATACTGGAAATGGAGGCTGATACTGTAGTATGTAGAGTTAAAGTACTGATGTGTTATGAAATAAAAAATCAAAAGTCGTTTTTAAAAAATAGCTAATTTTTAGTTTATATATATATGTAGGAGGAATGTAGATCAGTTATTCTTCTAGGTGAAACGATATCAGAGATGAATAAGATAGATGAATTCTTCCCATATGGATCCTACATTATAATGGGGGAGTTTGAAAGTAGTATACACAGTAAATAGTATATATATATATATATATACACATCTGTACATATATATGCACACACACACACACACATATATATATATGCACAATATGGAAAATATACAAAAGCAGTGAAGTGGTAGAAAATTACTGGGGTGGGAATGTTAATGTAGAAAATAAAATCAGTAAAGTAAAAATACCAGGAGAGTATTCAGAGTAAAACCAGTACTTGAATGTTCATAGCAGCTTCATGTGTAATAGTCAAAAATTGTATCCTGATTGTGGTGATAGTTACTCAAACACATTATATTTATATGATAAAACTTTATGGAACACCAGCTAAATCCATCCCACTACCGAAAGTGGTACATGTAAAATTTGCTGAAATCCAAGTAAGTTATGTAGCCAAGTAAATAGTATTATACTAACATCAGTTCCCTTATGTTGGCAATGTCCTAGGATTATATAAGATATTATCCTTGGGTACACATGAACTCTCTATGCAATTTTTGCAACTTCTTCTACAAAATAGTCTTAAACTATTTCAAAATTAAAATACTGGGAAAACAGCAACCTTTAGATTTCTAGATGTGAACAAACATGGTAAATTAGAGGAACTTGTTAAATTTGTACCGCTTACCAAGATCAGTATGCACACTTTTATTTATAAAAAATAAAAGTAATTAACAAGGATTCAAATATAATTAAAGTGGGATTATCAAGGGATATATGTAAAAGAAGAGGTTAGAGGTAGCTGAGGTCCCCATTATTATTTGAATTTTATTTTAACTCTTATAGGAAAACATTAGAGTGTTTTGAGCAGGGAGGTAAACTGAATGCATTTACAGTTTACAGAATAGCCAGGTGAAAGATATATCCCTCTGAGCCTGGTAATACTCACCATTATACTAGGGTCTATAGCCAGTGCAATAGGTGAAGAAGAAAAATTAAAGGCATATTAAATATAATTAAGGTATATTTAAAAATGTTATTACTAGAAGACAGTATTACCTTTGAAAACCATGAAGAGTGCCTAAGAAATTTTCATTCAATTTAAGTGAATCTAAAAACAATTGCAAGGCCATTGATTACAATCAATGTATTTATGTCAGTGATATGAAACATGATTTTTAAAAGTGATATCATGAATGAACAATATCAAGTGCCTAGTAAAATTCTAGGTAAAAATTATAACAAAAGTTATGTCAGACTCTGTATAGAAAATTATTAAACATTATTGGAAGGCATTTTAATGAAGACCTAGATTGATACACATTTGTTTCAAGTATTGTCAATCTCATCATTGTGCAGAGTTTAATTTTCCTCAATTTGTCTACTAAGTCAATGTAATCCCAATCAAAACCCCATCAAAACAATTGTTGGGTAGATTTTGAGCATCTGATTCTAAAATTTCTTTGGAGTGCATTATTACAAGAGGATTCAAAATATTCTTGAATAAGAAAAAAAATAGAATGTTTACTTATAGATTTTGTTAAAGCAATAACCATGAGACAACATGGGTTTGTCACAAGTATATGCATACAACCCAACATGAATTAAAAAGTAACCAAAAGCAGACAACTGTATATAAACGTGTAATTTCAGAGCAGTGTAAGAAAGCCAGTCTTTCAATAAATGGTAATTATTAAATTGAAAGAGCCACATAAAAATGTAAATAAATAAAGCATACCTCAACTGTCTGTAGAAATCAGAGTTAGAACTTATATCTAAAAGAGAATGTTAAAAAAATATTGTGAGATGACATATGAGAACTTTTTACTAATTTATGAAATAGATTTCATTATTAACCTGTTTTGGGCATGTGATTTTGCCATTTCTCCCCATAAAGACATGAAGTACATTCACTTGATGTCCCTTCTTGGCTTTGAATTTGACAATTTGACTTGCTTTGTTAATTAAAATGAGCCAGAAGTGACAAGGGGGTGCCATTTGCAAACTCAGAATTTAGCGGACTTTGAGTATTCCATCTGCACTCTGCTCTTGCCTAGGGAACAGCTTGCATTAGCAAGCCCTCCGGTCCTAGGAGAAGAATGGGAGGTTCCTGGAGGACCATCCCAATGGAACTGGAGCATGAGGCAGAGGCAGCACAGCTCACAACACAGATGTGCAAGAAGCAGAATCATCCTGCCAACACTAACTCTTCTGCTTACTCAGCAAATATCAAATGTTGTTTGCAGCTATTGAATATTGAGATGGTTTGATATTAAGTGTTATTTGGGAAACAGCTAATTTATGAATTTGGAGGGGAGATATTTTTAACACAAATCAAATAGCACTCAACAAAAACAAAATATCAATAAACCTAATTACATCAAAATTAATAACATTTGTTATGAAAAATCATTACTGTAAGAGTGAATTTAAAGACCTTTTTTCCAAAAAACATGTAAAACTTTTAGAAACCAATAGGACAAATAAATTAAAATAAAATAATGTGCAAGAGATTTTTGCAGGAAGTTCATTAAACAGTATATCCAAATGACCAATAAACATTTAAAAAGACACCTCATTTTGGTTGTCAATTGCATTAATGTAAATTTAAAAAAATTAATGGAGATTCATTATTTCATTATTGCAAATTAAAATAATTATGAGACACTGCTACACACCCCAGAATAAACAAAATTTAAAGGCCTGAAAATAAAAAGTGTTAGATGCAAGGCAACTGGAACACAAATCTTGCTTGCCAGATTATAAAATAGCAGAGCATCTTTGGAAAACCATTTGGCAATTTCTAGCAAATTTAATAATGCATGCACTCAAGATTGGAATTCTACTCAAAGGTATGCATGAGCATTCATGAATACTGAGACATCATGAGAGTTCAGAGCAGCATCATTTGTAAGGACACAAAACTGAAAACAGATTAAAAACTCTCTAAAAATAAGCCTTTTTGGAAAATAAAATAGACATCTTCATCAAGGATGGCTCTCATGAGATAATACTGGGGAAAGAAGACATACAAGCAAAGTATATATATTTTATTACTGATTTTATATTAATTTAAAATCAGACAAACCAAATCCATAGAATTAGAAGGCACGATCATGGAGTAGGGAATGTGTAGTTACTGGGATGTAAAACTAGGGTGGCTTTATGGAGTGGGTAATATTTTATTTCTTGACCTGGGCCATGATGCTCACATATGGTTCTTGAACTGTGAAGTTCATTATGTTGTTCATTTAAAAAAGACATATTGTTGAGTTTGGTTATTATACTTCAGTGAAAATTTGCCCATAGTGCTCGGTAGAAAAGAGACTGTTGTGTCAAGTGCAGTTAGGAATGACCATTAAGTGTTGCCTGGAGTTAGGTTATTAATGGTGGTATGTTAAGTAGTGATGTGGTTCAGTGGGAAGCTCAGGACCCAATTAACTCTTGACTGATTCTGATGATAAAGAGAAGCCTTATTTAATGGTTTTGCCACAGCCCATGACAACTCCACCAGAATGCTTTTTTTTTCCCTTCCTCCTATGTTCAGGCCCCCTTTGGTTTAAGATTTAGTTCCAGCTTTAGATTTGATTTTGAGCATAATAAGTGTAGACATTGCTACACAAAGGAAAATATTTTGATGTTAGAATATCATCACTTTATAGCTATTGATTAATAGAACATATTAATGGGCTTTTTGACTACCCCACAATCTCTAGCCTATTAGGCAAACCATAAACCCATTAAGGCCAAATTTATTTATAATAGGCTCTCCTGATGGACCATACGTGTTCTGCTAAAGCCTTTTATAAAATCAAGACCCACTATTAACGTTCAACTAGTAAACACCTTTAGAAAGTACCAGGAATTTTACTATGCTGCATTTTTTTCCCCCAGGGAGATTTGACTTAGATTATTCCTTCTTTGACAGCTGTGGGAGAATAGTCAATGGTCAGTCCTTATGCTAACCACCATTCCATTCCCATATGTAATTGCCATTTTTGAACTTATGGTTCCTAATAAGTGTATCAAATAATATGTAATAAAAGATATTAAATCACCTGTTTCAGGTGTGGATATAACCTATAGTAAATCATTATATAAGAAACAAATACTTTTGTTGTATTTTGTACAACATAACTAGCCATATGTTAAAAAATTACCCTATCAAATACCTAATTAGTTTTATTTTAATGATTCCTTCTCCAAAAGGAAATAAAAAATTTTAAGGTTTAGTTTTAAAAGATATCATTGAAAAGTGTTATAAGAAATATTTAAATTTTTAGTTATAATGGTGTGAGTTAAAATAGTTTCAGTTCTATTATGGAATACTACACCATATTCAAAGGTTTATATTCTAATTTACAACTTTATCTGGAATGATTTGCAGATTTTCATGATGACCCTGAAATATTCTATTATTATTAAATAAAATTTTCCTAAATCTGAACAAAACATTTTCCCCAAACTAAGTAAAATTGATCAGACATGAATACCACTCCATAATTATGCTGTGAAGTTAACACATCTCTCCAGAGCAGATTAAGATAGGTACCAAATAAAGTGAGAAAGTAAAATATCTGAACTACATAGAAAAAATTACCTAACTTAGAGTATATATAAAAAAATAATTCCCATTGTTTGCAACAGTATATATGATATAGTTAACCAAACTGACTATACTTTGTGTCATAAATTATTAAAATCATTAAAATATATTCTCTGTCCATGGTGGAATTAAGTTAGGGATAAATATTAAAAAAAAAAGCAAATTCTACCGTTTTGGAACAAAACATTTCTAAGTAACCTGTAATTTATAAGAAATATTAAAAGAAAATTAAATGAAAGAAAATGAAGAAATGACGTATGACACTTCTGGGATGCATTTACACTTCACTCAGAGAATAACCTTATAGTCTCAAATGCATACATTTATATCAACATAAGGTAAAAACTTACTGATGATAATATTCCATCTCAAAATAGCAGAAAAAAATGCAATTGGACTTCCTGAGTGAGAGGGCCTGTGACCAGGACGTTCTGTGGCCTCGGGGAGTGATTAAGGGGAGGCACGAGCACCCCCTATTCTTCGCCATGAGTTTCCTTATCGACTCCGGCATTATGATTACCTCCCAGGCGGAGCCAAGATGGCGGCGTGAGTAGAGCAGTGGAAATCTCCTCCCAAAAACACATAGAGCTATGAAAATATAACAAAGAAAAATCTTCCTAAAATAGAGACCACAGGACACAGGACAACATCCAGACCACATCCACACCTGCAAGAACCCAGAGCCTTGTGAAGGGGAGTGCTTTTTGGAAATCTTAAAGGGGCAGGACAGGTCACTTAGACCAGAAGCAGGGAATCTGGGGATCTCTGGGCACTCTAACCCCCTGGGCAGCAGGGAGCACAGAGGCCCCTTACGGAGATAAATAGTCTCCTGGCTGCTCCCCCTCCAACGGGGCTCCACCATTTTGGAGGAACAGCCCCAGCCAGGCCAAGCCCACAGCAACAGCGGAGATAAACCCCAAAGCAACTGGGCAGGAAGCAGAAGCCCTGTCTGCGCGCAGCTGCCCAGCACAAGCCACTAGAGGTCGCTATTCTCCCAGGAAAAGGCTACAAACCAACAAGAAGGGAAGCTCTTCCAGCGGTCACTTGTACCAGCTCTGCAAACTATCTCTATCACCATGAAAAGGCAAAACTACAGGCAGACAAAGATCACAGAGACAACACCTGAGAAGGAGACAGACCTAACTAGTCTTCCTGAAAAAGAATTCAAAATAAAAATCATGAACATGCTGACAGAGATGCAGAGAAAAATGCAAGAGCAATGGGATGAGATGCAGAGAAAAATGCAAGAGCAGTGGGATGAAGTCCGGAAGGAGATCACAGATGTCAGGAAAGAGATCACAGAAGTGAAACAATCCCTGGAAGGATTTATAAGCAGAATGGATAAGATGCAAGAGGCCATTGAAGGAATAGAAGCCAGAGAACAGGAACGTATAGAAGCTGACATAGAGAGAGATAAAAGGATCTCCAGGAATGAAACAACACTAAGAGAAATATGTGACCAATACAAAAGGAAAAACATTCGTATTATAGGGATACCAGAAGAGGAAGAAAGAGGAAAAGGGATAGAAAGTGTCTTTGAAGAAATAATTGCTGAAAACTTCCCCAAACTGGGGGAGGAAATAATCGAACAGACCATGGAATTATACAGAACCCCCAACAGAAAGGATCCAAGGAGGACAACACCAAGACACATAATAATTAAAATGGCAAGGATCAAGGACAAGGAAAGAGTTTTAAAGGCAGCTAGAGAGAAAAAGGTCACCTATAAAGGAAAACCAAAACACAAATCAACATAATCAGAAATGAGAATGGAAAAATCACGACAGACTCCACAGAAATACAAAGAATTATTAAAGACTACTATGAAAACCTATATGCCAACAAGCTGGAAAACCTAGAAGAAATGGACAACTTCCTAGAAAAATACAACCTCCCAAGACTGACCAAGGAAGAAACACAAAAGTTAAACAAACCAATTACAAGCAAAGAAATTGAAACAGTAATCAAAAAACTACCCAAGAACAAAACCCCGGGGCCGGACGGATTTACCTCGGAATTTTATCAGACACACAGAGAAGACATAATACCCATTCTCCTTAAAGTGTTCCACAAAATAGAAGAAGAGGGAATACTCCCAAACTCATTCTATGAAGCCAACATCACCCTAATACCAAAACCAGGAAAAGACCCCACCAAAAAAGAAAATTACAGACCAATATCCCTGATGAATGTAGATGCAAAAATACTCAATAAAATATTAGCAAACAGAATTCAACAGTATATCAAAAGGATCATACACCATGACCAAGTGGGGTTCATCCCAGGGATGCAAGGATGGTACAACATTCGAAAATCCATCAACATCATCCACCACATCAACAAAAAGAAAGACAAAAACCACATGATCATCTCCATAGATGCTGAAAAAGCATTTGACAAAATTCAACATCCATTCATGATAAAAACTCTCAGCAAAATGGGAATAGAGGGCAAGTACCTCAACATAATAAAGGCCATATATGATAAACCCACAGCCAGCATTATACTGAACAGCGAGAAGCTGAAAGCATTTCCACTGAGATCGGGAACCAGACAGGGATGCCCACTCTCCCCACTGTTATTCAACATAGTACTGGAGGTCCTAGCCACGGCAATCAGACAAAACAAAGAAATACAAGGAATCCAGATTGGTAAAGAAGAAGTTAAACTTTCACTATTTGCAGATGATATGATACTGTACATAAAAAACCCTAAAGACTCCACTCGAAAACTACTAGAACTGATATCGGAATACAGCAAAGTTGCAGGATACAAAATCAACACACAGAAATCTGTAGCTTTCCTATACACTAACAACGAATCAATAGAAAGAGAAATCAGGAAAACAATTCCATTCACCATTGCATCAAAAAGAATAAAATACCTAGGAATAAACCTAACCAAGGAAGTGAAAGACTTATACTCTGAAAACTACAAGTCACTCTTAAGAGAAATTAAAGGGGACACTAATAAATGGAAACTCATCCCATGCTCATGGCTAGGAAGAATTAATATCGTCAAAATGGCCATCCTGCCGAAAGCAATATACAAATTTGATGCAATCCCTCTCAAATTACCAGCAACATTCTTCAATGAATTGGAACAAATAATTCAAAAATTCATATGGAAACACCAAAGACCCCGAATAGCCAAAGCAATCCTGAAAAAGAAGAATAAAGTAGGGGGGATCTCACTCCCCAACTTCAAGCTCTACTACAAAGCCATAGTAATCAAGACAATTTGGTACTGGCACAAGAACAGAGCCACAGACCAGTGGAACAGATTAGAGACCCCAGAAATTAACCCAAACATATATGGTCAATTAATATTTGATAAAGGAGCCATGGACATACAATGGCAAAATGACAGTCTCTTCAACAGATGGTGCTGGCAAAACTGGACAGCTACATGTAGGAGAATGAAACTGGACCATTGTCTAACCCCATATACAAAGGTAAACTCAAAATGGATCAAAGACCTGAATGTAAGTCACGAAACCATTAAACTCTTGGAAAAAAACATAGGCAAAAACCTCTTAGACATAAACATGAGTGATCTCTTCTTGAACATATCTCCCCGGGCAAGGAAAACAACAGCAAAAATGAGCAAGTGGGACTACATTAAGCTGAAAAGCTTCTGTACAGTGAAAGACACCATCAATAGAACAAAAAGGAACCCTACAGTATGGGAGAATATATTTGAAAATGACAGATCTGATAAAGGCTTGACGTCCAGAATATATAAAGAGCTCACACGCCTCAACAAACAAAAAACAAATAACCCAATTAAAAAATGGGCAGAGGAACTGAACAGACAGTTCTCCAAAAAAGAAATACAGATGGCCAAGAGACACATGAAAAGATGCTCCACATCGCTAATTATCAGAGAAATGCAAATTAAAACTACAATGAGGTATCACCTCACACCAGTAAGGATAGCTGCCATCCAAAAGACAAACAACAACAAATGTTGGCGAGGCTGTGGAGAAAGGGGAACCCTCCTACACTGCTGGTGGGAATGTAAATTAGTTCAACCATTGTGGAAAGCAGTATGGAGGTGCATCAAAATGCTCAAAACAGACCTACCATTTGACCCAGGAATTCCACTCCTAGGAATTTACCCTAAGAACGCAGCAATCAAGTTTGAGAAAGACAGATGCACTCCTATGTTTATCGCAGCACTATTTACAATAGCCAAGAATTGGAAGCAACCTAAATGTCCATCTGTAGATGAATGGATAAAGAAGATGTGGTACATATACACAATGGAATACTACTCAGCCATAAGAAGTGGAAAAATCCAACCATTTGCAGCAACATGGATGGAGCTGGAGAGTATTATGCTCAGTGAAATAAGCCAAGCGGAGAAAGAGAAATACCAAATGATTTCACTCATCTGAGGAGTATAGGAACAAAGAAAAACTAACGGAACAAAACAGCAGCAGAATTACAGAACCCAAAAATGGACTAACAGGTACCAAAGGGAAAGGAACTGGGGAGGATGGGTGGGCAGGGAGGGATAAGGGGGGGGAAGAAGAAGGGGGGTATTAAGATTAGCATGCATGGGGGGAGGGAGAAAGGGGAGGGTGGGCTGCACAACACAGAGAGGACAAGTAGTGACTCTACCACATTTTGCTAAGCTGAGGGACAGTAACCGTAATGTGGTTGTTAGGGGGGACCTGATATAGGGGAGAGCATAGTAAACATAGTATTCTTCAGGTAAGTGTAGATTAAAAATTTAAAAAAAAAAAAAAAGAAAGAAAGAAAAGGGGGATTACTCCTTAACAGGATAAAACTATTGGTAAATCAAAGATCAACGCATGCTTTAAATATCCTTAATGTTGATCACTTAAAGGGTGTCAGATGATCAGCTATGGAGGTACTCTTTTCTGATAATATTCCTTTCTCTTAATTAAAAAAAAAAAAAAAAAAAAAAGCAGTTACTGTGTGCTGACCTCTAATGAGTTCTGCACAGTGGTATAGAGGGCATGTCAAAGTGTGGGCAAAGGGTCTGTTTGTTTCTACGCAGAAGATCAAGGCCTAGCTTGGATACCCAGAAAATGAACTAAGATACGATATGAGGAGGAGCTTCCGGCATCAGCACTCTCTGGAGGACTTGTGCCGGGGGATGATCATCAAAAAGCCTCCACAGGGATCCGGACGATGCTGCGGTTGTGGCTGCATCCAGCCCACTGTCTCCTGGACTTGCCATAAGAAGGAGGAGGGAGATGTCTAGGCTGGAGAAAAAAATGCAATTGAATGCAAACTGCAGAATGAATGAAACAGTAAAAAGAACATAAATTAATAAAATATAAATTAACTGCACAATATAGGAAAATTGAAACAAAGGTATTAGTTATTAGAAAAGATGATTAATTTTGATAATTCCTGCATAAAATGATGAGAATTAACTAACAAAATAAAAAGTACAACCAGCAGTGGAAAAGAACTCATCTCATACATTTAATAAGAGAGTACTTCAACAATTTAGAGTCAAGAAGTTGGCAATTTTGAGGAAGTAGAAAATTATTTTTAAAATAAACTTATCAAAACAGCTACACTTCCTCCCTAGTACCTTTCCCTTTGGTTATTGTTAGTCCATTCCTGGGTTCTGTGATTCAGCTGCTGTTTTGTCCCTTCAGTTTTTTCTTTGTTCTTATACTCCACAGATGAGTGAAATTATTTGGTACTTGTCTTTCTCTGCCTGGCTTATTTCACTGAGCATAATACCCTCTAGCTCCATCCATGTAGTTGCAAATGGTAGGATTAGTTTTCTTCTTATGGCTGAATAATATTCCATTGTGTATATGTACTACATATTCTTTATCCATTCATCTACTGATGCACACTTAGGTTGCTTCCATTTCTTGCTATTGTAAATCTTACTATGCTGATGGACAGTGACTGTAATGGGGTATGTGGGGGGCACTTGATAATAGGGGGAGTCTAGTAACCATAATGTTTAAGTAATTGTACATTAATGATAGCAAAATAAAATAAAATAAAAAATTAAATAAAATAGAATAAATTAAATTAAATTAAATCAAATAAACAAGGGGAAAAAACAGTTACACAGATATATGGAACTAAGTGGCTTTAAACATATTTAAAAATGATCATTTAGTCATATTTATGCTATACTTTAAATATACATTTCATTTAAAGTGGGAAGAAAAATAATAACAAACGTATCTTGTATCAACAGAGTAAAACATTAAATACATTTTTTCTCATCGAAATGTGAGATGATTTTCTTAACAGTTGAAAGTTTAAGTAAATTATCTTTTATGATGGAAATGAGATTTTAAAGATGTGATAGCATTTTCTGAAGGAAAAAACTATCCTTTCTCATGGTTGAATGTAACTTCTGTTTCTATATCAAGAAATGCAAAAGTTCACAGCTGACACACATTCATTTTTAGTACATTTGTATGAATGTCTACAAGTTGCTCAGCTTCCAATTTCTTTTTTTAATGCTTTATTGGGAAAATGCTATATTCTGAAACACTTATGCCCTTTATTAAACTGTGTATTTTGTTTTACAAGGAAAAATTATGCCCCAAAGTTTTACAGAAAAAAAATATGACTTAAATGAATGACACCAACTTTGAGAAACACAGCTTTGTCATTATGCAAAAAGGTACTCTTGTACCAGAGCAGTTAAGAAACAGAAAAGAATAAAATTAAATAATATCTTGATGTTAAAAATGCTTTTCCAAATATTGATATTTTATTTCAAAAGTTTGAGTCCAACCACATAGATTTGACTAAGTGTAACAATTATCACTCAAATTATTCTAGCTTAACTCACTTTGAAGTCACTGAATATAGTATTTTTTTAATACTTAAAGAAAAGTGGACACTGTCCTGACAACACAAATTCATTAAGATTTATACCATGTAAGATATTATTTCAATGTGCTTTATCACTATATGTATTTTTACATCAGGTAGAGAAGAAAAAATTAAAATATTATCAAATTCTTTGTAAACTCTGTTTCAAAATAGAGATGGAAAATAGTCTAGAGACAAAATTTACTTTTTGCCAAATAATATAATTACAAACATGTTATCTGTTTTTGTATAATGATATGAGAAAAGATGTCTAAATTTTGTTAATATATTCAATGTAGTTATCATTTCTTAATATACATGTTTAGAATATTTGCTAAACACTACTAAATTAAAAACAAAAAAGCTCTAACAAAGTATAAAAGTAACTTTGTAGACCCCGAACATTAATAAAATATCAGATAGAAAAGCAGTAATGATTAGCAGATATTTTAATAAATTATGTGCAAACACTATTTTAATACCCCAAGAGATAACTTAATACAAATATTTGATCTTGTAATTTACATAATTCTGTTAATAACCCTATTTGAACTTCTATTTTAAAGTGTGGATTTTACTATATTTCTGAGAGTTTCTGAATGGTTACATTACAACTAATCCCACAGTGTACCTTTATATTTTTTAAATGGCCAAAACAAAAATTAAATCAAAAATAAAATTCAGTAGGTTAGGCTGTGAAAACAATAAATGGAATAATATACAGACATACATATATGTGTATGTATGAATGTGCATATTTATGGCTAATGAGTTAAACAGAATGATGTTGGTTTTGATATCAGAATGAAGTTGCAGGTGTTTATTCACTTTCCCATCCCTCAATTAACTTCAGCAGATTAATTCTACTTAATTATCTCCTTCAAGGCTTTGGAAGCTACTTGACTCTTGCACTTTATCATAATGTATTTTCTTCCCCCATGAGCTCTCAGCAAACATGCAATAATGATAGGAGAACTGTGTGAATGTGTCTGAATCAGGAAAAAGACACAGGCTGTGCAATGCGCCAGAACAGATGCCTCTCCTTCTAGTCTTCATTCACCCTTTAATAACAGGAAACATATGTTACTAATTGTATTTGTTTTTCTTTTATCAAACATGGTTCCTGGTGTTTTTAGGCATTTGCCAAATATATGTTTAAACATGAAGGACAAAGTAGATAAACAAGTAAAGAAATGTATATGTTTACTATTACAAAGTTAGACTTTAAGAACATAATTTTTTGTTTGTATGTTTTTGTTTGTAAAACAATTGCATGGATTCAATAACCCTAGCTTAATATTTAATGATTTATTTGTTATTTTTCAGAGACCAATTGAGAGGATGCAGGTGATTGTTTACAATGATAGCAATAATGATGATGATGAAACAAGAATATATTCTCTTTATATTCAGTGACTTTGCACTACAGAAATTATAAGAAACACAGAAAGAGAAGATTAATGTGCAGTGTAGCCTGAGAAATGTCATGGTAATATCTAGGAGTAGTTTAAAAAATGAAGCAATATTTCTTAAGTTTACTTACTTCACTCAGCTTAATGTCCTCAAGCTCCATGCATATTTCAAATGGCAGGATTAGCTGTTTTTATGGCTAAATAACATACCTATATATAAATATACACACACACAAACACACATACATACTAGCTAGGTATAACACATTGTCTTTACCCGTTCATTGATGAACAGTTAGATTGTTTCCTAAGAGCCTAATTCCTAATTTCATGTCTTGGCTATTATAAATAAGGCTGCAATGACCGTAAGTGTAAGGCTGAGGGCACTGACTGGAAGAGCAAGCACATCGGACAGGACACTGACGCACCAAAGGCCCTGGCTGCTGCCCCCTGCCACATCGGACACTGATGATGTGTCAAAGTCCCCGGCTGCTGCCCCCGCCCAACCTAAAAAATGTGCCTTGGGCTAGCCAATCCTCACATTGCTATAAATCTAAGCTCTGCCTCCCTCTACCTTCTTTAAAAACTCGCTACCTGCCTGCTTACCTGCGAATTCCCCAGTCTCCATTTCTATTGACTGGGAAAATCTCACCCGGGTGTTTGCATTCAAATAAACTACCTGGCCCTTTGTTGCCTCTCTTCACCTGCTTATTTCAGCTGGAATTTATCTTACAATAAGAGGTGCAGATGCACCTCTTTGAAATAATGATTTCATTTCTTTTGGATAAATACCCAGAAGTGGAATTGCTAGAACATATGTTAGTTCCACTTTTAATTTTTGAGGAACCTCTATACTGTTTTCCATACTGGCTCTACCAGGTTACATTGATACAGTGCACAAGGATTCATTCCCTTTCTCCACATCTTCACCAGCATTTGTTGTCTCTTGCTTTTTGATGATAGCCTTTCTAACAGGCATGAGGTGATATCTCATTGTGGTTTTGAGTTGCATTTTCCCTAATGATTAATGATGAGAACATTTTAATGTGCCATTTGAATATTTTCTTTGGAAATAATGTGTATTCAGGTCCTTTTCCCATTTATTAATTTCATTATTTGTTTTTTTTCTATTGCATGTGAATTCTTTGCATATTTTGTATATTAAGACCTAATCAGATATAGAATTTTCGAGTATTTTCTCTCATTCCATAGGTTGCCTTTCATTTTGGTGATCTTTTATTTTTTTTTTTTGCTGTGCATTGCTGTACAGAAGCTTTTTTAGGTTGATATAATCCCACTTGTTTTTTTATCTTGCTGTTGTTTTAGGTGTCATATCTTAAATACCATTGCCAAAATTCATGTCAAGAAACTTTTCTCCTGTTTTCTTCTAGGAGTTTTTTGATTTCAGGTCTTCATTGAAGTCTTTAATTCATTTTGAATTAATTTTTATGAGTGGTGTAAAATAAGCGTCTAGTTTCATTCTTTTACACATGAATTTCCAATTCCCCCAGCACTACTTATTGAAGAGACTGTCTTTTCTTCATTGAGTATTCTTGGCTCCCTTGCCAAATATTAGTTGACTATCTATGCATGAATTTATTGCATGTATTTTCTAAATTTTTACATGCAAAAATAAGTAATTTGTATTAAAATATATGTATACAAACTACATAAAAGAGGGGATAATGGAAATTGAGACAAATAAATTATGGCTAATGGCTTATTGTAATGTTTCTTGTGTAGGTTAGAAAATTGTTGCTCTTTTTAAAAATGTTGGCATATGATATGGCAAAACTAATTTTATGCCTATGAACAATGGGCACTATGCAGTATGTTATAAGAATCATTGTATTTGTTAATTTCCCTAAGTGACATCCATCTATTTTTCACATAAGTATGTATTCAGTGAATAAATAAAAAATCACTATTAATAATTCTACTGATAACATAAACTCTCTGAATTGAAGGAAGCACTGACCTCAATCATTTTCTCTTTTTATAAGGTAGAAAATATCATTTACTGATACAAGGGGATTTCACTTTTGTAAAATTATTTCAGAAAAACTTCTGATGGCACTCCATTTAGGAAACTGCATTTGATTTTGTGCTGAATTGGTATTTTCTGTAAATTCATAAAGATATTGTCTTATACATTTATAATCTGTACTTAGAATACACTGTCCCTTTTTAAAACAGTTAAATTATTTTAAAAATTGGGTTTTAATTTCAATGTTTATTTTTCCAAATAAATGCTGAGACGAGCAGAGCTGTATATTTTAAGTAATGTTATTTTATCATAGTTTAACCTAAAAATCAAAGAATTATAGTAATAATGGAAGCAGGAACTTACAAATCTCCAAGAGTATTCAAGCCATTTTAATATTATATTAAACATTATAGTCTATTTTACTGATATTGTCTGAATTCTCAAGGAAAAGTAATTGTCTTTCTATTTCTTATTTTTACTAAATCCTCTAACTATACAGACTCAGCTATTTGAAAATTTTTGTTGAAGTATGTCTTACTGTCTTAAGAACCAAATGTCTATATAAGCTGTGATGATGTAGAACTGGAAAAGATGAAAGAAAAAGATAAAGAATTATAACATAAGTAATTTAAGTTTTTAAAAAATCTACTTATGCTAGCATATGAATTCAAAAAAATTCTTATCTCAAAATAAATGCTAATTTTGTTATTTTGGATTAGTTGTGTATAAAATAAAACTGAAGATATTTTCTCTGATCTACAAGGAGAACATGAATTAATTTTAACATAAAATTAGAGTTAAATTAGGAGTACCCACAGAAAGGTTTGTGGTGTTTATTATAAAATTACATTTCCATTAAGTATGAGAACTACAATAGGTCCTTGTCTTATTAAGAAAAAATAAAATAAATTATATATGAGTAGTGAAATATTACATGATAATTTGTACAGCTATATCATAATGAAATACTTGAAAATATAATTCTTTCCTTGAAGTGCATATTTGAAAGAAATTACTATAATGGCTTGTTTGTATGCTTATCTATGTTATGCATGTGAAAGTAATATTATTCACTGGATAAATTACCATTACTATGAATAGATGATGATTTACATATATTTTCAAGCACCAAGATATTATATTAAACTTAAATTTAGTGCAGATATTTAGCTGCTAAAATTATGTTTCTGTTTTATTAAAACATCCCAAAGATAAAACTAAAGGAAAAAGCCTCACACTATTGAACACCATGGTATGGAACTATAATTAAGACAGAAGAGAATTAATGCCTCTGCCCATTCCCCCTAGCTAAATACACTAAAAAAAAGAATGAAGGTAAAACAGAAAACAAAGCTACATCTCCTATGAAGTAAATTAACATAATTCTAACATGAGATTATATATGAAGAAATGCTAAGTGATATGAAATAAAAAGCCAAGGACTGGGAGATCATGAAGCAAGGAAGTATGTATGTGAAATCCTAGGGACAAACAAAAATAGTAAAAGACAGATGAAAGTTAAAAGCCCGAAGTATTACACTATGAAACAGATATAATTTACAAACAATGGGTGACATCATGGAAGTTGGTAGAATAGGAAGCTCTAGGAAACATTTCCTCCAGTGGAACAACTATTGAGCTGACAAGAACTGTCAGAATAAACTATTTCAGAATTCTGTGGTCTAGCTGAGCATTTGCAGTATCTAGAGGACTGCTTATTGATGAAAGAAGCTGGTATATTTTGGTATTTCAAATAATCAGCTGACTCTCTCCAACTCCCAGCCTATGGCAGACAGTTCTGGGGATGGCAGTCTATATTCTTCATATGGTTTGCTGGTTCCAGGTTAGATATAAAAGACCTTGCCCTCCAAACATTTGGAATTTCTGTTTTGACCAGCCTGGAGATTCACTGGCAGAGACTGGGAATTGTTTCATTCACATTGGGCTGAAGTGACTTCCTGATAGTCATCTATCAAAATAATTCAAATAAACAGAACACTTTATTGTTTAGCTTTTCTTATTGGATCCAGACATTTAAGGAAATATCTCTGAGGTAAATAATTGACTGCAAAGTTAATGAAACAGAGATCTGAGTGACCACAAATGACAAGGAATATAATAATTGCAAAAATAGTTTGTAAAGGTCACTGAACAAATGGATGACTGCAACTCTCAACAAAATATCAGCAAACACTGGGGAAGGGGAAAATCTGGTTTCCAAGATTGCCAGATTACAATTTGCAATATGTTTGGTCATAAACAACAAAAATAATATTTCAAAGCAAAGAAACACAGAAGAAAAAGAATGAAGAAAAATGACCAAAGCTTAAGGGGCCTATAGGGTAATATCAAAGTACCAACATACATATTAGTTCAATTTCAGAAGACAAAGCAAAAGGAGGGAAAACAGTTGAAGAAATGATGGGTGAAAACTTCCTGTTGAAACTCACAAGCAAAGAGGTTATCTTGAAAGTAGCAACAGATAAGTGACTCAATACATACAAGGTATATTAGGGTCATCTAGAGGAAAAAAACTATGATACAAGATTTATAGATAGATACAGATACAGATAGATATAGATATATAGATATATAGATATATAGATATGTAGATATAGATGATATACATATAGATCTATGATATCTATCTATCTAGAGACGGATTTTATGAAAATCATTCATAAGATTGTGGGGGCTGACATGTCCAAAGTTCAGGTAAGAGTTGATGTTGCAGTCTTGAGTCTGAGTTCCAGAAATAAACCAAACATCTATAGTCAACTGAATTTTCACACGGGTGCCAAATGTATTTTCACAAGGGTGCCAAGATGATTCAAGAGGAAAAGAACAGTCTCTCCAATATATAGTATACCAAAACTTGATAACCACATGCAAAATAATAAAATTGGAGCCCTACCTCACTGTATATTCAAAGTGTAACTCAAAATTGATCAGTAGCCTACATAAATTTTTTTTTTTAATCTTGGAAGAAAACATAGAGGTAAGTCTTTGTGATCTCTGATTTGTCAGTAGATCCTTAGATTTGGCACATTACATTAAATAAAAGAAAACATAGATAACCTGATAGTCAAATATTTTTAAACTTTTGTTCATCAAAAGATATTATCAAGAAATTGTAAAGCCAACCTGCAGAAGGGGACAGTATTTTTAAATTGTGTATCTGGTAAAAGCTTAATATAGAGAAGAATAAAGCATTACAATTCATCACCGAAAGACAACCCAATTTAAAAATATACAAAATACTTGAATAGACATTTCTCAAACAACATATGCAAAGACCAACAAGTACATTAAAAGATATTTAAGATATTTCAACATCATTGCCATTAGAAAATGCAAGCCAAATCTACAATGAGATGCCGCTTCTCATTGGGATGTCTACAATAAAAATTAAGGAAAATATCAAGTGGTGCCATATCTGCCCCCTTTATGCTCTCATTGATTAATTAGACCATTCATTATCAGTCCTCATTCTGTTCCTATTCAAGTCACAGTCAACCTACGTATTTTCAGGCTTCAGTGGTCATGAATTCCAGTCAGCTGGTTAATAAATGACCTGCCTAATCGTGGGCTTTGTGGCTTTGGATCTGTGACTTCCGTATCTGCCCAAGGCAACTTGTAGCCTGTGTGCAATAGACACCCGACCACAAGAAATATAAGATCCCACTAATGCATCCTTTCATGAGCATTAGCCACCCACTGCAATGTAACCATCACATCACTGGCTCTTCTAAATTAAACTTCCATCATCATGGTGGCCTATTCAATTGCTTCAGTCATTCAGTGGCACAGGAAACCACTTGATAGAAACACACTCTGGGCTGCCTATCAATGTCATCATCAAGTATAACATGAAATAATAAGGCATTTATTCATTAGCAGAAGAGTGACCTGGTACATATACACCATTCTGTCAATGAACTGTGAAGAAATATTCCTGGACTGGAGCCCAGCTGTGCACACTGTGAGTCTGGAGTTCAGTAGAGAGCCATGACTCTGTGGCCACTTTATTGTGGAAGACATGTTTGAGGGGTGATAGCTGGGCTATTGGAAGATACTTTTTTGGAGTTAAGAAACCACCAAGCAGTCTGTCTGAGTTCAGGAACTGCATGTTTAAGGAGTTCTCACAAATACCGAGAAAAATAAAATTTAATGTTGGTGCCATGGGAAGTTGAGTCTAGGCAGGAACTTTAAGTGGGGAATTGTAAGATTTTATTGGCAAGCAAACAAAAGGATAGGAGCAAATGATCATATTTTTCTCTAAAACATTCCATTGTAGTATATACATTTGTTTTATCATTATTGTATAAAAACAACTATGTTTAACAATCAGAATAAATCCAAAATTGATTTATTTCATTTCATTTTATTTTTTAATATTTTTATTAAGGTATGATTGATATATACTCTTATGAAGGTTTCACATGAAAAAACAATGTGGTTACTACATTTACCCATATTATCAAGTCCCCACCCATACCCCAATGCAGTCACTGTCCATCAGTGCAGCAAGATGCCACAGATCCACTACGTGCCTTCCCTGTGTTACACTGTTTTCCCCGTGGTCCCCCACACCATATATACTAAGCATAATACTCCTCAATCCCCTTCTCCCTCCCTCCCCACCTGCCGTCCCACACCCCTCTCTTTTGGTAACCACTAGTTCATTCTTGGAGTCTCTGAGTCTGCTGCTATTTGGTACCTTCAGTTTTGCTTCATTGTTATACTCCACAAATGAGGGAAATCATTTCGCATTTGTCTTTCTCCACCTTGCTTATATCACTGAGCATAATGTCCTCCAGCTCCATCCATGTTGTTGTAAATTGTAGGATTTGTTTCTTTCTTATGGCTGAATAGTATTCCATTGTGTATATGTACCACATCTTCTTTATCCATTCACCTACAGATGGACACTTAGGTTACTTCCATATCTTGGCTATTGTAAAATGTGTTGTGCAATAAACATATGGGTATATATGTCTTTTTGATTCTGAGAAGTTATATTCTTTGGGTAAATTCCAAGGAGTGGGATTCCTGGGTCAAATGGTATTTCTATTTTTAGTTTTTTGAGGAACCTCCATATTGCTTTCCACAATGGCTGAACTAACTTACCTTCCCACCAGCAGTGTGGGAGGGTTCCCCTTACTCCACATCCTTGCCAGCACTTGTTGTTCTTAGTCTTTTAGATGCTGGCCATCCTTATCTGTGTGAGGTGATATCTCATTGTGGTTTTAATTTGCATTTCCCTGATGATTAATGATGAGGAACATCTTTTCATGTGTCTGTTGGCCATCTGAATTTCTTCTTTGGAGAACTGTCTCTTCATATCCTCTGTCCATTTTTTAATCAGGTTATTTGCTTTTTGGGTGTTGAGGTGTGTGAGTTCTTTATATATTGTAGATGATAACCCCTTGTCAGTAGTCAATTACTAATATATTCTCCCATACTATAGGATGCCTTTTTGTTCTGTTGATGGTGTCCTTTGCTGTACACAAACTTTTTGGTTTGATGTAGTCCCATGAGCTCATTTTTGCTTTTGTTTCCCTTGCTCAAGGAGACACGTTCAGGAAGAAGTTACTCATGCTTATATTCAGGAGATGTTTGCCTATGTTGTCTTCTAAGAGTTTCATGGTTTCATGACTTACATTCAAGTTTACTTTTGTGTATGGGGTTAAACAATAGTCCAGTTTCATTCTCTTGCATGTATCTGTCCAGATTTCCCAACACCAGTTGTTGAAGAGGCTGTCATTTCCCCATTGTATATCCATGTCTCCTTTATCATATATTAATTGACCATTTATGGTTGGGTTTGTATCTCAGCTCTCTAGTCTGTTCCATTGGTCTATGGGTCTGTTCTTGTGCCAGTACCAAATTGTCTTGATTACTGTGGCTTTGTAGTAGAGCTTGAAGTTGGGGAGCATAATGCCCTCAGCTTTATTCTTCCTTCTCAGAATTGCTTTGTCTACTCGAGGTCTTTTGTGGTTCCATATGAATTTTAGAACGATTTTCTCTAGTTCATTAAAGAATGCTTTTGGTATTTTGATAGGAATTTCATTGAATCTATAGATTGCTTTAGGAAGGATGGCCATTTTGACAATATTAATTCTTCCTATACATGAGCACGCAATGTATTTCCATTTATTGGTATCTTCTTTAATTTCTCTTAAGAGTGTCTAGTAGTTTTCAAGGTATAGGTCTTTCACTTCCTTGGTATGGTTTATTCCTAGGTATTTTATTCTTTTTGATGCAATTGTGAATGGAATATTTTTCCTGATTTCTCTATCTGCTTGTTCATTGTTAGTATATAGGATTGCCACAGATTTCTGTGTATTAATTTTGTATTCTGTAACTTTGCTGAATTCAGATATTAGATCTAGTAGTTTTGGAGTGGATTCTTTGGGGTTTTTTTATGTACAATATCATGTCATCTGCAACAGTGACAGTTTAACTTATTCCTTGCCAATCTGGATGCCTTTTATTTCTTTGTGTTTGATTGCTGTGGCTAGGACCTCCAGTACTATGTTGAATAGAAGTGGGGAAAGTGGGCATCCTTGTCTTGTTCCTGATCTTAAAGGAAAAGTTTTCAGCTTCTTGTTGTTAAGTATGATGTTGGCTGTGGGTTTGTCATATATGGCCTTTATTATGTTGAGATACTTGCCCTCTATACCCATTTTGTTGAGAGTTTTTATCATGAATAGATGTTGAATTTTGTCAAATGCTTTTTCCGCATCTATGGAGATGATCACGTGGTTTTTGTCCTTTTTGTTTATGTGGAGGATGGTGATGGATTTTTCAATGTTGTACCATCCTTGCACCCCTGGAATAAATCCTACTTGATCATGATCAATGATCTTTTTGATGTATTTTTGAATTTGGTTTGCTAATATTTTGTTCAGTATTTTTGCATCTATGTTCATCAGGGATATTGGTCTGTAATTTTCTTTTCCATAATTTATTTTTTTAAACTTCTGAAATTTTATAGAGTTTAAATTACCTTTACACTCTATAAATATCCACAGTTTTTTTGATAATTCAGTAAGGATTATACACACTGGGAAGGTACATTTAAAATAAGTAAGAATGAATAAGATTAGTATACTTTTGAGTACAGAATATAATTGAATGCACCTACACATTATCAACTTTGCTCTGAAGCCTGTTGTTTATAGAGTCTCCAATTTCCAGTTTCAGTGCAGTGAATGGAAGAACAGCATGGAAAAGCAGTGATTCTAAATTATTTTACTTTTTGGAACATTTACATGATTGAAGGGATATTTAGTTATTTCTGTTGCTGTATAAAGGCAGTGCTTTCAATAAGGTATTATAATTAATTCATCTTAATTATAAAAGACAATAAAACTAATTTAGGCACAAGGAAACCAAGAACTAAGTCCTCTTCAAATGTAGGATTGTCTGAAACCTAACCTCTAGAGACAATATTGAAAACAGACCTAATTTCAAACTGTGACTCTAACACTTACTTTCCTTTAGAATACTTTCCTACATATCTACATTTTGCCTCTTAGACTGGAAATGTAGCTCTTATTGTATTGTATTAATCAGGGTCCTCCAGAAAAACAGAACCAATAAGAGGTGCATTTATATACAGAGAGAGATTTATTTTAGGAATTGTCTCACGCAATCGTGACAGCTAGACAGTCCAAAATCTTCCAGGTGGGCTAGCAGTCTGAAGATGCAGGAAAGATTTAATGTTGCAGTTGATTCCTAAGGCAATCTGATGGCATAACTACCTTTTCCTTGGAGGATCTCAATTTGTTTTATGTTAAGAAATCTCTTAAAGCCTTCAACTGATGGGATGAGGTCCACTCACATTGTGGAAGGCAATCTGCTTTACTCAAAGCTGGGTGATTTAAATATCGGTCTCATCTAAAAAAATGCCTTCACAGCAACATTCAGACTGCAGTTAGACCAAATGTCTGGATACCAGGGCCCAGCCAAGCTGGCTTATAAAATTAGCTATCACATATACCTACTAATAAAGTAAGGTGGACTATGGATACCTGATTTTCTCTATAACTTTAGTATCTAGAGATTAATAGATATCCTAAATCTACAAGATGAACTAGCTGATGTTGGTAGTGCCTTTTGTTTTACATGTTAAAAGTCAGAGACTAACAGAAGGGCACCAGTGGTAAACATTTCTGTTATAAAGAAAAATAAAATAGGAAAAAATTAAATTATTAAAAAGAATTATTGGAAATATGGGAGGAAATATACCCATATTAGTGAATCAAATTGTGTCAATGACTTCTGGTCTTATTAGACAATATATGCATTATCAACTTTTATCTATCTTCCTTTTTTACACTTCTGTTATTTATATTTTCATAGCATGAAAATACTCTCAGGTGTTTTTTTTGGATACATAAAGCGTTGATAGTAACCAAATTAAAACTTCAGTGGTTAGGTACTTCTGTACTTTAATAACCATATCAGCTTTAAACAGATGCTACCATCTGTTTTTAAAGCCTTTAGGAAAATTTAAACTAAGTTTAAACTACAGACAGAAGATGACAGTCTTAGTAAGGAGAGAAAGAAATTGATGAGGTAGATAAAATAGCTTATAAAAATTTGATAATGTTCCTTTAATTAAATGACTATCAATCAAAATTGGTTATAGATGTTCCATAATATGAAGAATTTTAGTTCATTTTAGGTTCAAGCATTTGAAACATTTAACCTTTAGGTCTGAATGTTCTCAAAACCTTTACTTTCCATGTACTTATATGCTATACAAAATAGGGAAAATAATACCACCACCACAACAAGAAAGATGAAGGTATATTATCCAGTAAAGAGAAAATACATTCTAGAGAAATGAATTACTCAGAAGGTATATACGGATCAACCCATGAAGACAGTAACTGAAAGACAAAGATCTAGAAGTGACCAAGAAAAATACAATAGGATATTTGGTATAGACTATTTTATAGATGTTTCAGACTTCCATAATTAGGGATAAATTAGTGAATATGTATATACATATATATATGTGTATATATATGTATATGCCAACATGACCACATAGGGCAATGGCTCATTCCAAAACAATCATTGTACAAGAAAGTGAATGGGATATTATGTTACTTAGTAGTGAACAATGTTTATAATTACAACAATTAAATAATAAATACATATGTATTTATTATTTAATAATAGCATATAACCAAAAACTGTTATTAAATTTTGTTGTGAGGTCAAGTGAAAGTGAAATGTTCATGTATTTATTGAGACAGGTGAGAGTCAAATCCAAATTTACTATTGGAGAGATTCAATAGGTAATGTATATAATAAAATGAAAAATTAAGAAATAATTATGTAAAAGGAGGTAAACAGGAGAAGAAAGGGAAATAGTAATGTTAAAGGACACATCCATGTCCTATGAGCCTAGTGTCAACACTGTGAATTTCCTCCAATCAGTTTTATACATTCAGTTTTAGTGGAAGAACTCCAGAGTTTCCCATTTAGAATAACAAATGGATAGGAATCTTCACTGAAGTCTTTTAACTTGGGTTTATTTTTCATGTTTATCCCAAAATCTTAACTGCTAAGATTATATAAGTTCCCCAGAAACTTGTCTGTATGTTACAGATAGATCATGCTGTTAGAGGTGAGTTACAGTTCAAGATTTCCCAATAATTTGTCACTTAATTAGCTCTTTGGTAATTAGAGGAGCAGTCTGAGATTATTTTCAGAGGTGTTGGAAATCATAGAGCAGATATCTGGAAAAGAGTAAAGGCTTTTCAGATTGGAGAATTGTAGCCATCCCTTCCTATACTATCTGGTAACTTTATTGAGTAACTATATCAGGCTTATCTGGTATTTTAATTTCATCTGGCTGGTTGAACTGAAAATTAATCTATCCATATAAGACTTCAAACTGTATATTATATATATACACACATATACTAGTTATTGTAAATTTGTATTTATAATAATTTACATATAAAGTAAAATAGCTTTGATATTAAGATTCTAGAGGCTCATATTTTCAAAGATGCCTTATAATGTCTATTTTCAATTTTTTATTAGTTAATAATTTTTCTCTAAAATGTACATATTTTTTCTACAACAAAAGGAAAAGTAGTTGCTTATTTAGGACAGCCTTGAAAGCTGTAGCCAACACTAAACCATTTGCTGCATGTCCATTTAGCTGTGATGAATTTGACCCATTGCCCTCTTTAGGTTAATACTATGTTTACACAATTTAAGAACTATAGACTATCAGATTTTGTTACCTGATACAATAGTTACCCCCTCAATGGAGGTAGATTTTATTTTAGTCATTTAACGTATGGAAAGACTCTTGGCTCATCCCATTTGAAATTTCTTTTTTATTCAAATTACAGCATGCCAAAATGAACTACAACATACTTGTAAATTCCATACAGATAAAGGAAAATGGGAATCAGAAAAATGACCAAATATTTTACCCACCAAGTTCCAACACAATAACTATCTTCTCACAAAAGGAAAAGCCTCCTATTTTTACTTAATAACCTGTTTGAATACTGAACTTACTCACAATCTTATCATACTGACTCCACTAGAAATATTATGGAAATTCTTGGCTAAAAAGCAGGAAAAAGGTCTTTGTCCATGCCAGACACTAAATCGAATGACTCATTTTATAATGAAAGACTCAGATCAACAAGACAGACACAAATTATATGATATGTATTAAAAAAATTATTTTCCCTTTTGTTTCACTCAAGATAGTGCTTTCAAACTTGTGCTAATTACTTTTCTTTCCTCTAATTGTTCCACAAATCTGAGCACTGACAATCTCTCCTGCTTAGAGTTGCAGACAAATAGGGATTCATTCCTTGTGATAGTCCATCACAAGGAATGTTAAAGTAAATAAACCACTCAGTGTTTTTAAGGAAAAATATGGTTTTATTATATTGACAGGAAATGGCAACATTTAATAAGAAAGTCATGTGTGTGGTAGATGTTAAATAGTCTATTCTTCCATCTAGTTATATTTTTCCCCAATTGTAGGCTGGTACTCGATCACTGGGTCTGCTTCTGCTTTGCAATATCTCTGAAAACATGTTGAGTCAAAAGAAAACTAACTAATCTAAGAAACTCCTAACATAATCTTTTTGTAACTTAGTCTTGAAATGAATGTGAATTATTGGATGGTTATTTTTTAATTTAAAAAGATTATTACCTTGTGAGGCAATATCCCAGTATTTTCTTTCACAGTGATCACCAGGAAAGACAAGTCATAAACTGGCAAGTAGTAACTTTAACACATGGAAAAAAATGAATATATATAAATATATAATATAGTGTAATTTATATGTAAATATATACATTTAAGCAGTGTAGGCCTGCATAAGCCAGTACTAAGTGAACAGAGTTGGAACTCCACAATGGACATCAGGTTCTTATGTAATGTCTAATCAGCAAGAGAAATTTCTAAATGACATAGGCATATATGCTGAGAGGAAAGAAAGAAGGATAGCCCTATTTTTGGAGAGCATAGTAGATAAAATCATGCTTTGTATATTAGTCAAAGACTTGCTTTTATCTGCTTGATATGTACATAGCTCAGTTTGATTGGATTCATGAGACAGCATCATGAAAAACTCTCACTAGAAATATTCCAAAACTCTTAATATATGCCAGTAAGTGCTAATAGGCTTGAAACCGCATCTTATCCTTTTCAGTTGTATCGCCATGTTGGTATCTGGCCTGGGTATATGTGTCTTCACACTTTGGGACACTCATGGTTTTCATCCATGGACATACCCTTCAGGAATTTCTTCTTTCCATAAAACTGGAAGCTCAAACATTCTTAAGCTAACTACCATAAATATTTAACAATGAGTTTCTTATAAAATAATGTTCATTATTTTTTTATTTTTCCAGATTTATTGGGCTATAACTGATGCCACATTTGTGTAAGTTTAAGGTATATAGTGAGCTGATCTGATACACATATATATTTTGAACAGCCTTTTAAAAACTGACTTTGGAGCATTTCTAGATTTAAAAAATTTAGGCAGAGTTGTACACACAGAACATGCATAATTCAGTGAAAGTAACACAGCTGAGACATGGGATTTTTTTTATTTAAAAATAAAATTGTCAGGGGAAAACAGTCACATACATATAAGAAATATCAGAGTACATATTGTCAAATAGGAACTATAAACCATATTTATTACAAATAACAGAAAAAAGATTATGAAAATTGAGCAATTTCTAGAAAAACAAATTGCAATTGGGTTAAGGCTCGATTAACAAATGAACATTGCATACTCCTAATTATTCAGTATTTAAGACTATATTATTCGTAAATAATTAAGTTATTAATCAAATAAGAAAATTATTAATGTATTGAAGCAGCAATAAATTCAAATGTTTAAATGTTCTGAAATCCTGAATTACTTCTTTTTCTTTGTAGTCATATGATTCAAGTAATTTTAATATGTGATATTGAGCTTAAGTACCCTGTAATATAATTGACAACTGGCCTCCTAATTGTCATGCAAGATAAGTCAATTCTTGGTTGCTACTTACATGCAGTGGCACTTTTAATAAATTCCATATGGTTGCATATCTTGGGTTAAGAAATTGGTTCACCTGGGGAAAAAGAAAAACTTAAAACCAGTTCAACAGGTAAACGATGCACAGATTCCCAACATTCTTAATACTTGCATAAATAGAAATGCCAGACTTCTGGCATTGTTGGACAACAAGATTTAGTCAACGAACTCTCTTTCAGATTATAATTGTACATTTTAATAGTGAAAGTATAAGAGTGACTTTATCCACGAAATGTTCTATTAGAGGATCTGGTAACAGCCTCTTCTGGATTTAGGTACCAGCAATTCACAAGAGCTGTCTGGCATCAGATGTTGCCCAGATCCTGAAAGCCTTGGTGACTGTGGGGCTTTGTTAGCCCCTCTACCAGGATATAGAAGCTAATGGACACATGGGGAAAAGAGGTTGCATGCATGGCCTCTATCATGTGAGATGGAGGAGGCAAATTCCCTTCAACTAATGTGCCCAGACAACTCAGGTCAAGAGCACAGAGCCATGTTTGGATAACCTGACGTTTGCATCAAATAACATCACTGTTAATAATGATTCACCTAAGATGTAAATTCTGATAAGAAACCATTCCAGTTCCTACTATGTGTAACAAACAACTCCAAACCTAGTATTATAAGTCGACATTTGATTATTCTTGTGAATTCTTTGATTAGGAGTTTAAACACAATAATCTATTTCTGCTCTACAATATGACTCAACAGAGTGGCACTGGAATCGTTTGGAGGCATCTTCTTCAGTCATATGTCTGAAAATTTTCATGTGCTAGCATCAGGAAACTCAACTAAGGAGTCAGCTCTAAGCACCACACCTAGCTACTGCACATGTCCTTTTGGCTCAGGCTACTCTAAGTTTCCCCACACACTTATGTCTGGGCTCAAAGAATAAGCATCCAAGAAAGAAAAGTAAAAATTCATGACATTTTTATAATACCATCTCAGAATTCAAAAACATCCCTTTGCCATATTCTACTGATCAAGTAGTCATAAAAGCCTATCAGATTCAAGAGAGGGTGTGGAAAAGAGGAGAGTGTCAAGGTTCTACAAGAGCTAAGGTACAGGCAATGTTGTTTTGGTACCACTGGAAAAAATAACATACCATAGAGTTAGAAGCACTTACATGATACAATTATACTCAGATTATTGTAAAAATATTTGAATTTTTGAGCTCCATCTGCCACTTTCAATATTTTTTTTTTTGCTTGTAAAGCATTATGATTACACTTCAAATAGAGACTTAATAGAGAGAGTTAAAAGACCACCTTGGAAAAGCAAACTGAAAATCCTGAAAGGGAAGCACAATATATTCATCTGTTAATTGACTAACACTGAAATAAACCTAGAACAAATATGAACCGCAGGCTAAGAGGGTAATAAAAATTTCCTTCCCTTTCTTATTTTCTGTGTTGCTTTTCATGAAAGCAAAAACAAACAAACAGAAGAAATCTATCCACCAGCCTTTGATTTTGTTTTTGGACCTCGAGAGAAACTTGTGAGAAACTTTTATAAGGAGTAGATTCTGTCATCTGGAATTTTGTGTTGTATTTATATTTTCTTTGCAGTAATCTTCAGTTTGGGTGTATTTAAGGAAATAAGGCCATAAGAAAGTGTCTTGTGGGAGGTAATAACATCGGATTCATTTTACTTAATAAGAAAGTGGCAAATAAATATGTGTGTGATGAATTGTGTTCTCCAGAGTTCCTTTCATATTGCTTGGGTCAGATCAAAAGGGTAGAAGGGCAAGGAATGATTGATTCTATTTGTGCAGGTCATAGAATTCAGCATATTATGGCAGAGCAGCAGAAGAAATTCTAACATTTAAGCACAATATGTAAACATCACTGAATACTGTAATTATTGAACTTATTAACAGACCACTTTGCATTATAGTTACACTGCAGAGGTTTTGGGTAGCATTCTAAATATTGCAATTTATAGCTTTAATCAAAATAAACTGGTGGACTTGCAAGATTTTTGTAACAATACAGTTCCATTGGCAGTTTCTTGGTATTTAAAATTGAAAAGGATTGTGGCTTGGGTAGCAAATGATCAAGTCCATCAAAACAAGACTAGCAAAAGATGATTTTAAAAGGTGTTACTTTACTTTGAATTATTCTGTGGAGTTTATTGGCCAGTTCTTTAAATTTCCTTTAACAGAAATAATAATATGTAACCTGCATAATCCACATATATTTAAAACATAAATTCATTCTAATAGATGCAAACTGGCCTCCAGGTTTTAACTTATTAACAGATATGGCAGTCTACTTTCAAATAGGGCAAAGAGCTGAGTTGAGTCTATTCATCAGCAGGGATCCATTATCATGTAATTGCAGGTTGATTCAGTTGATTTATGACTCTACTACTCCAATTAAATATTGAGAACATCACTGTGGATTATGACAGAGAAGTATTTTATTTATAAACTATGCTCTACTTTGATCCCAATTTACCTCACTACTGATTTTAACTTATATCAAAATATCTTTTTGTGTCCCCTAATGGTACATATGAAAAAGCCCTTTCCATTTAAGAAAAAACAACTCTCTCACATTTTTGATTCCCACAGAAATTTTCAAGGAACATGTAGAAGGAATAAGATGTAGGCTTTTGGAAAAAGACATGCATCTGCTCCGAGATTTGACTATTGTTCAACCAAAATTAAAATAAATACACAAAAATTAACAAGCAGAAAATGAAATATTGAATAGATTTTATACCTTCTGCTCAAATTTACCAAAGAAAACTACCCATTTTGTTTAAAGCTGTACTTGTAATGTGGTACCATAGATTCTTTAGATTTTCAAAGCCAAAGCCAAATTATTTGATTACAAAACTTAAATCATCATTGGAAAAACTGTAGTTTAATAACATCTTATCATCATAAAGCCTGTTGGCAACAAGATTCCATAAGATGCCTGAAATCCACACAAGTCCCAAAGGCTTCCTTAACTATATAATCATTGCTAGAATGAATGAGTACACCTAATCTAAGGATCAACATTTTTCAGAGATGTGGCTTTAAGTGATCTCATTTACATTCACAGTTACTCACTGGGTGACACAGAAGAACCCATGTGCTGATGGCAGCCATGACCTTATAAAAGCATGTCTGTTTGAACTTTATAAACATTGATTCTTTTTCTGTTTGTAAATCAACCTTTTATTGTTTGTATAGTCCTAGTCGGTTAATATTTTGACATGTTTAAATTTTATATGACATACCTCAACCTAATTGCTATAAACTGTATCATTGACTCCTTTTTCCCTTCCATTTCTAATGACACCACCTACTTTAACTTTTACCTTATGTTAACACTCTTGATTTCACAGGATCCCATCTTTCCTAACATCAACTAATTCTGTTACATCCAGTGATCATCTAAGGGTACACAGATTGTATTATATTATTTCTCCTATCAGAAACATTTATACCCTATTTTAAAAAAGGCTTTTTATACTCTATTAAAGTAAAAAGTCCTTTTCTCCCCTCTCTATTGCAAAATATATCTACATATAAAAGAAATGGCCGTTATATTTTCTATTCCTCTATGCTCCCTTCAGTCAAATCTGCTTCTCAAGAATGTACTCTCACATGTTACTGAACAAAGGAATTCCTACAGGCTAGTGTTTCTCTACCAATGATTTTAATTTGGTCACAGTAATTTGAGTCAATCTTGTGACTATTCAGTCTCAAAAGACAAACAGAAACCTGGAATGAGTCAGCACTTTCCATTTTTTGTGTGGAGAAACTCCATACTATTAAACAGTATTTATTGAGCATCCAGTATGTATCAAAACCATGTTAAATGATATTAATGCAATGATGGCCTCAAAGTAGTCTGTCCCTTTTTAGTCTAGCACAGGAAAGATAGCCAGTATTCAAATGGTGAAAAGAAAGAAGTAACCACTAAAGTAGAAGGAAGAATAACAGTGTTGGCAAGCATGGTTTTCTTCATTTTTTGTGAAGAGTCAGAATCCCCAGATTCTGGCACAGAATTCACAGCTGAGTCCATCATTCACTCACCCCATGTAGGATATGCAAGAGATTCCCAGTTTCTTATATATTGTTATTTCCTGCTGCAGTACACCAGCAATATTACAGCCAGTGATGGGACATTAGTTGAATAGCTTTTTGACTTCGGGGCATTTGGATGTCAACTCTACAATAAATACATCATGGTATAGCCAACGTTAATTTAAATTTCACAATGTGCTACCTAATCAGCCAGCCTCATGCCATAAACTCCAAGGCTTAACAAGAGCTATATTTCTCTCTTAAAGGAGTCTGTTCTTTGGCAAGTTGCCTTCTTTCCCCAGGTGCAAACATTTAATGTAACTAATTAGCTATAGAGAGTTACAATGATGAAACATAGAGCCATTTAGGATTTGGGAGATAAACACAAGGGGTACTGGACTTCATGAAATTATATGCATGTTCATGAGAAGGAAGACTTTGTCACCAGAGATCATCAGCCTAAAAAGATATTGTTTTATTTAATGTTTCAAAATGTCTTTATAACCAAATGATTCCTGATTGCAATGACATTGTTCATTGTTAAAATATTTATTTGTATACCTCTCCAATACTATATTCCCACAGAGACCCTCACTAACTACCTGTCCTCTTTCACTAGCACAGATTTCACCAACACTGAAATAAGTTCATTGTTCTGGTCGTTGGTCTTACCGAGAGTATGTTCTATTTTTCTTGACTAGTGATTTAATGGATAACTTGTACTGTTCCTTCATTTACAGTTTGGGTCTCATATTGTTCAGCTGGCCTTCTTTGCCCAGATAGTTCTCCCTGATTAATATTCATATTTTTTTCTTAAATATCCTTCTTATGTCCAGCTACATCCCACTTTCCATACTTATACTAGAAATAAAAAAAATGTATATATATTCCTTAGTTTTTTGCCTAAGTCACTACACTGAGACAATATGGAAAATGACTTTCATTAATTCTTGCATTATCTTTGTAGGTACATTTGACAGATATTAGACATTTGGTAATTATTTGTTGAAAGAAATACTTTTCTGTCTCAATCACAGTGGTCTAGATGAAGCCATTTTATCCTATTAAGTTCTATACTACTTGCCTATGTATTAGCACTACCCTGGATTTGAATTTTAGCATAGTAACTGACTGTGGGGCTTTGAGAGACTGTTTTACATGAATTATTCCTAAATAAATGATAAAAAGTTTTATCATTTATAAAAATAAAAAGTCAGTTTAGGTTCACTCGTATTTAATGTGATCAAGCTACCAAATATGGATGGGCAAGTGGAGAGGGAACGATAAAGTACATAATGTAAAACTGCAAAGGAACTGAAGCACCGCATTAACAATCATGCGAAAAAGCCTTCATTTTATAAGGTGTTTGACTATAGTACAATGATGTAGAAGGTAAAGGATACTGATGGTTAGAAGGAAACAATGTAAGGGAATAAACAATTGAATAATATCCTTACATTTTTCCCCATCTCTATCCCACACTATCCTTATTACTGCGTTATATGTGCTCATATTGCTTTTTGTATTCTTCACTTTGCTACCATTCTCTAAGTGTAGCTAGTAACTACGATTTTTTATAGACTTAGTTTTCTTCTTATTTTCCTTTGCTAAATTTGCATATTCATCTTTAATTTCTTTTGTCTTCATCTTGCTCATTACTCCTATTTTCTATGATTTTAAGAATCAATTTTAGAGCTTAAGCATGCATAGTAATTAGAGAAAAACATATTGGTGAAAACATACATTTATATATTGCAATTCATCAAAGAAATTTCTATCATCCCTATGATATTTGAAAGATCAAGTCTTACATTTGTTCAAATAATTATTTAAAATATATTAAATCCATCTTACATAAATTATTTCAAAATGAAATCCATAAGAATATTTAATATATCATCTATGATAAAATTTGGGTACACAAAACCTATTGCATTTTTTATTTCCAAAAAATGAGAAGATCAATAGTCAGCAACAAAATAATTCTACATATTTGGAGTTAAAGAGTAAATATTGTTCTTAAATGCTCAGATAACATAAAAAAAGATGCTAGGGACTGGATTAAGAGTGGTAGCATGAGAGGTGAGACTAAAACCTCCTTCCAAAACCACATATAACATGAAAATATAGTAAATACAATTAATCCTGAGAGAGCAACAGACTGCCTACACCTGAGGAATGCAGAAGACCACAAAGAAAAAGAGAAAGTAACTAAGCCCTGATACAGCAGGATGCAAGCCCTTCCCCCACCCAAGCTCACTGGCAGGAAGAAGAGAAACAGTGGGGAGGGGGTGGAAGCCTAGGACAGCTGAACACACAACAAATGGAGATCTGCTTTGGGAGCATGAACCTTCATTACGTGGTGCTATGAAGATTAGTAGGGTTGGAAAGCTAATATGGGCAGAAAACTCGGACAGACTGAGTTTCCAAGTACTTGTGGAGAACAGGTACCCACAACTGGCTCCTCTGGGACAAAAGAAAGCTGTGCACTCTGAGAGACTTTCTAAAAGTGAGAGGGCTGCTAAAGTAGCAAGGATTGTACAGAGTTTGCTTCTCAGGAGAAAGGACATGTAGACAAATCGTCCCAGTGCACTCTGCACAATGGCTTGGGAACTTTCAGGAGCTTCAGGTGCTCCATGCCCACGGCCAGCAACATAGCTACAAGGTACCGCACTGCAATAAGCAGCCTGCCACTCCTTCCTCCCAGCCACCACTGGCTTGCAAACCAGCTGCCCCAGCCATTGCACCAGGACAGCCAGGGGGCAGCCCCACCTGTGGCAGCTACAAGTATATAGCATAGAGGATACTATCTATGTACTTGGCCCACTGGCCTGGTAGTGCAGACAGGCACTGCAGCTGAGAAGCAGGAAAGAACTCTTTCCTCAAAGCACGCACCAGCACTACTTGCCTGTGCCCCTTTCCATTGCTCCAGGGGCTGAGCAGCTCCAGAGAGTAGAGCTTCTGGGTACTAAAGGGTGTCACCTATGAATATGAAATGTCAAAGGAATCTGTTTCAAACCAAAATCCCACAAACACTAGAAAGAGGGACAAGTGAAAATGATCTCATCAATCCTCCTGAAAGAGATTTCAAAATAAAAATCATAAACATGTTCAAAGAGCTATAGAAAAATATTCAAGAACTCATGGAGGAATTCAAGAATGAGATAAATTGTATTGAAAAATACAATATCTGAAATGAAATATACAACAGAAGGATTTAAAAGCAGATTGGATGAAGTAGAGGAGGCGGTAAATGAAATAGAAACTAGGGAAGAGGAATACAAAGAAGCTGAAGCACAGAGAGAAAAAAGGATCTCTCTCTAGGAATGAAAGAATATTGAGAGAACTGTGTGACCAATCCAAATAGAACAATATTCATATTATAGGGGTACCAGAAGAAGAAGAGAGAAAAAAGGATAGAAAGTGTCTTTGAAGAAGTAATTGCTAAAAACTTCCCCAATCTGGGATAGGAGACAGTATGTCAGGCCATGGAGGTGCACCGATCTCGAAACACAAGGGACCCAAAGAAGACAACACTGAGACATATAATTATTAAAATGGCAAAGATCAAGGATAAGAACTAGAGAGAGAAAAAAAAGATCATATATAAAGGAAAACCCATCAGGCTATCATCAGTCTTCGCAACAGAAATCTTACCAGCCAGAAGGAAGTGGCATGATATATTTAATGCAATAAAACAGACAGGTCTCAAACCAAGAATACTCTACCCAGCAAAATTATCATTTAAATTTGAAGGAGGGATTAAACAATTTCCAGATAAGTAAAAGCTAAAAGAATTTACATCCCACAAACCATCTCTACAGTGCATTTTGGAGGGACTGCTATAGTTGGAAGTGTTCCTAAGGCTAAATAGGTGTCACCAGAGGAGGTAATTGCTAGGTAGACCAATTAATTACTAAGCAAATTGCAAAGTTAAATCAACAACCCCAATGTCAGTCAAGGGGTAGACAAAAAGTAGAGAATAAGATAACTAATATATAAAGAATGGAGGAGGAAGTAAAAGGAGGAAGAAAAAGAACCTTTAGATTGTGTTTGTAAGAGCATACTAAATGAGCTAAGTTAGACTGTTAGATAGTAAAGAAGTTATCCTTGAACTTTCGGTAATTAACCATGAATCGAAAGCCTGCAATGGCAATAAATACATACCTATCGATAATCACCCTAAATGTAAATGGTCTGAATGCACCAAAGATATAGAGTTATTGAATGGATTAAAAAACAAGACCCATCTATATACTGTCTACAAGAGACTCACTTCAAACCCAAAGACATATACAAAGTAAAAGTGAAGGGATGGAAAAAGATATTTCATGCAACTAATAGGGAGAAAAGAGCAGGTGTTGCTGTATTTGTATCAGACAAAATAGACTTCAAAACAAAGAAAGTAACAGGAGCCAGAAAAGGACATTATATAATGATAAAGTGGTCAGTCTAACAAGACGATATAACCATTATAAATATCTATGCACCCAACATAGGAGCACCTACATATGTGAAGCAAGTACTAACAGAATAAAAGGGAGAAATAGAATGCAATGCATTCATTGTAGGGGAACTTCAACACACCATTCACTCCAAAGGACATATCAACCAGACAGAATATAAGTAAGGAGACAGAGGCACTGAAGAACACATTAGAACAGATGGACCTAACAGACATCTACAGAATACTCCATCCAAAAGCAACCGGATACACAATCTTCTCAAGTGCACATGGAACATTTTCCAGAATAGATCACATAGTAGGCCACAAAAAGAACCTCAGTAAATTTGTAAGAACTAAAATTGTACCAACCAGCTTCTCAGACCACAAAGATATAAAACAAGAAATAAATTGTACAATGAAAAAAATCTGACAATCACTTGGAGGCTTAACAACATGCTCCTACATAATCAATGGAAAAATGACCAAATTAAAACATAGTTCAAGCAATATATAGAGACAAATGAAAACAACAGTTCAACAGGCCTACATCTGTGGGACACAGTGAAGGCAGTTCTAAGAGGAAAATATATAGCAATTCAGGCCTATTTAAAGAAGGAAGAACAATCCTAAATGAACAGTCTAAATTCACAATTAATGAAACTGGAAAATGATGAACAAATGAGGCCAAAAGTAAGTAGAGGGAGGGACATAATAAAGATCAGAGAAGAAATAAAATTGAGAAGAATAAAACAATTGAAATAATTAAGAGCTGGGTCTTTGAGAAAATAAACAAAATAGATAAACCCCTAGTCAGACTTATTAAGAAAAAAAAGAGTGTCTACACACATAAACAGAATCAGAAATGAGAAAGGACAAATCACTACTAGCCAACATCATACATAACCACAAAGAGCTGAAAGGTTTTCCTCTAAGATTGGGAACAAGACAAGGATGCCCATTATCCCCACTTTTATTCAACATAGTAGTGGAGGTCCTCACCATGGCCATCAGACAACACAAAGAAATAAAAGGCATCCAGATTGGTAAGGAAGAAGTTAAACTCTCATTGTTTGCAGATGACATGATATTGTACATAAAAAACCCTAAAGAATCCACCCCAAAGCTACTAGAAATAGTAGCTGAATTCAGCAAAGTTGCAGCATTCCAAGTTAATACATGAAATCTGCTGCATTCCTATATACTAACGATGAACTAGAAGAAAGAGAAATCAGGAAAACAATTTGTAACTCCTGGAAGAGGAAATCCTGGGGCAAAATACCTCTAAAACCAAAATCAGTCAAAGGGAGAAATAAGTTTAAATTCTGTTTATTGCTTACAACCGGCAGTCTGGTGGTATTTCTCTTTCCTGCTATGGCAAAAGCAAAACCAGCACTCCCCCTAACCTCTTAGACTTACAAAAGCCCTCGGTTGGCTAGATAATTACCCACTGATATAGAGATGAACATTTATCCACCCCTGCGGAATGCCTATTGATATGCAAGTGCACTAAAGTCAGGTGAGATATTCTAGAAATATTACAATTCTACCCACACAATTCCATTCACAATTTCATCAAAAAGAATAAAATACCTAGGACTAAGTCGAACCAAGGAACTGAAAGACCTACACCCTGAAAACTACAAGACACTCATGAAAGAAATTAAAGACACCAATAAATGAAAATACATTCTGTGCTCATGTATAGGAAGAATTAATATTGTCAAAATGACCATCTTAAAGCAATCTACAGATTCAAGGCAATCCCTATCAAAATGGAAACATCATTCTTCAATGAACTAGGGCAAACAGTTTTAAAATTCATACGGAACCACAAAAGACCCCAAAAAGCCAAAGCAATCCTGAGAAGGAAAAATAAAGCAGGAGGGATCTCACTCCCCGATTCAAGCTCTACTACAAAGTGACAGTAATCAAGACAGTTTGGTACTGGCAGAACAACATACCCTTAGATGGATGGAACAGAATAGAGAGCCCAGATTAAATCCAAGCATATGTGGTCAATTAATATACAGTAAAGGAGCTATGGATATACAATGGGGAAATGACAGCCTCTTCCACAACTGGTGTTGGCAAAGCTGGACAGCTACATGTAAGAGAATGAAACTGGATTACTATCTAACACCATACAGAAAGGTAGATCAAAATGTAAGTCATGAAACCATAAAACTCTAAGAAGAAAATATAAGCAAATCTCTTGAATATAAACATGAGCAACATTTTCCTGAACCCATCTCCTCGGGCAAGGGAAACAAAAGCAAAAATGAACATATGGGACTACATCAAACTAAAAAGCTTCTGTACAACAAAGGACACCATGAGTAGAACAAAAATGCATCCTACGGTATGGGAGAATATATTCATAAATGACATATCTCATAAGGGGTTAACATCCAAATACATAAAGAACTCACAAATCTCAACACCCAAAAAGCAAATAACCCAATTAAAAAATGTGTGGAGGACACGAACAGACACTTCTCCGAAGAAGAAATTCAGGTGGCCAACAGGCACATGAAAAGATGATCCACATTGCTCATTATCAAAGTAATGCAAATTAAAACTACAATGAGATAAAACTTCACACCAGTTAGGATGGCCATCATCCAAAAGACAAGGAAAAACAAATGCTGGCGAGGATGTGGAAAAGGGGAACACTTCTACACTGTTGGTGGGAATGTAAATTAGTTCAACTTTTGTGGAAAGCAATATGGAGGTTCCTCAAAAAACTAAAAATAGAAATACCATTTGACCCAGCAATTCCATTCCTAAGAATTTAACCAAAGAACACAAGATCACAAATTCAAAAAGACATGTTCACCCCTGTTTATTGCAGCACTCTTTACAATAGCCAAGATATGAAAGCAACTTGACCGTCCATCAGTAGGTGAATGGATAAAGAAGAGGTGCTACATATACACAATAGAATATTATTCAACCATAAGAAAAAAAATCCTACTACTTGCAACAACATGGATGGAGCTAAAGGGAATTATGCTCTGTGAAATAAGCCAGGTGGAGAAAGACAAGTACCTCATTTGTGGAGTATAACAACAAAGCAAGGCTGAAGGAACAAAACAGCAGCAGACTCACAGAGTCCAAAGAGCAACTAGTGGTTACTAAAAGGGAGGGATTGGGGAGGTGGGTGTGGAGGGAGGGAGAAGGGGATTGAGGAGTATTATGATTTGTACACATAGTGTGGGAGGGTCATGGGGAAGACAGTGTAGCACAGAGAATACAAGTAATTACTTTGTGGCATTTTACTACACTTATGGACAGTGACTTCACTAAGGTATGGAAGGGACTTGTTAATATGGGTGAATGTAGTAACCACATATTTTTCATGTGAAACCTTCATAAGTGTGTATAACAGTGACCTTAATAAAAAAATAAAAATAAAAAGATGCTAAACTATTAATAATCAGGAAAATACAAATTAAATTCATAACGGGTATCTGCAGTCTGAGTCTGTTGAAAATATGTCAGCACATAAATTGTAAGATAGCTGTTTTTGCCACATCTATGCCTTCATCAGTATCAATTTTGCTTACCAGCTCTTCACCTCCAAAGAAACTATACCATTAATTTATTCTTCCCTGAGACCTCTCCAGATTACCCTCCTCTCCAGGTTACGCTCATATCTTTATATTTTTTACTATGAATTATAGATGACATTATATTGCCCTCCCTAGTCTGTAAAATCTTTATATATTTGTAGATTTCACTTATTTCCTTATGAAAAACAAATATTGGTTAAATGTCTAATTAGTTTATCTATATACTTTAGCATGATCAAAATTCTGAACCAATTATTCCACTTCTTTCAAGAGCAAAATCTCCACTCCTTGTTTCTGAAGTCCCCAATCTATTAGCATCATGTAAATTTTCTCCAAGGTTACACAAATAAACCTTCAGTCAACTTCTTGTATTCTACTTTGCTCTAATGTATTAAAGTATTTTCTAATTATCCCCCAGTGACATGCATTGTAACTGAGCAGTAGGGGATATATTTCTATGAACATCCAAATTTTGTTTACTATCCACAGAAATAAGGATTGTTATTGTTAACCTTATTCTGTAAAAGAAAACAATCTTATCTATTTAAGAGTATATATTTCAAAACACATAACTATTTTTATGCATTTCTTTAATCCTATAATGTATAAATCTATCAACATATTGCGTTATATGTGTTCCTTTGGATCTTTGATTACTTAACTCAATCTTTTTGTCAAGGTGGTAAGTATGAATAACTGTTTCAATATTTTCTTTTAAATGATAACTATTTTTTATAATCTTTGTCAATATGAAAGTTTAACTAGGTTAAATTTCAATCCAAGTAATTAGGAGACATCACTTTGGAAATACTTAAAAGATAATTTATGCTAATTCTAAAACCAAACCATTAAAGCCTGTAATTTAGTATCATCCAGATTTATAGCTAGATAAGGTGCTAATTATTTGAAGATTTAACAACACAAGATTCTGTCAAATTCTCAATTGTTACAGAATCTTGTGAATAAAAATGCAATAAAATCCTTTAACTTTGGTACAAGCATGTTCACAAAAATAGACATATATAGCAAGACTTAAATTGGAGTCTAGAAACCAATGAGTGAGTGTAAAGGCAAATGCACATAAGATAGGTTCTGTAAATTTCCCATAAGAGATGATTCATTACTTTTAACACATTGATCACACAGATGTTACACTGAGTTACTTCCTCTACTTTTTCTCATTTATCCTTCACTTGCCAGTGTATGTGAGAAATACTATTTTTCTGGACTGATATTCCTACCTAATGTTCATCTTTTGCTCTCAGTTCTGGAGCTTTGAATGCATGCATGCATTTATTTCTTTCAAGGAAATGATAGTATAATTAATTTTTGAATAGTAGTATTTTCTGAGTAATTACTCAGTAAATAATCATCTAGCATTATTCAAAACTGCTTTTGAAATTATTCAAAAGTGTACTTGTAATTGAAATAGTTATACTTCAAAATCTTGTCTGAGGCACATCAACACATTAAGAGTAAATTATTTTATCTGTTAAGTCTACATTTGTTTACAATTTCAGTTTTTATTTCATTGTGTTAGGGATATTTATTATGTTCATTATCCTCTGTCCCTAGGAATTTTTGTCTATTTCTTGTAAAAATAACTACTGGGAGTTTGATAGGAATAGCACTGAATCTGCAGACTGCTTTGTATGGTCTGGCTTCATATGAAGACTGGTTAGTATGGAGATGCTAACAATATTGAGTATTTTATTATTTTGGATGCTGTTGCACATGGAATTATATTCCTAACTTCCTTTTAGTTTGATTCACTGTTAGCACATGGAAAACCAACAGATTTTTATGGGTTGATTTTGTATCTTACAACTTAACTGAATCTGTTAATTAGTTCAAATAGTGTATCTATGGAGTCTTCAGGGTTTTCCACATAAACATATAAGATCATGTCATCTGCAAACATACAATTTTATTTCTTTCTCCTTGATTTGGATACCTTTTATTCTTCTTCCTTATCTAGTTGCTCTGGCCAGGGCTTCTAGTACTATGCTGAATAGAAGTGGTGACAGTGGGCACCCTTGCCTTGCTTTTGACCTTAGAGGACAAACTTTCAGTTTTTCACCATTGAGTATGACAGTAGCTGGGGACTTTTCATATATGGCATGTTGACAGTTCTTTTCATAAGAGAGTGTTGAATTTTGTCAAATGCTTTTTCTGCATCTATTGGGATAATCCTGTGATTTTACCCTATATTCTACTAATGTGGTATATCACATTATTTGATTTCCCTAGGTTGAACCATCCTTCCCTCCCAGAGATAAATCCCACTTCATCATGATGTATTATCTTTTAATGTGCTGTTGAATTTTATTTGCTAATTTGGAGTCACAGAAGACATCAAAAAGCCAAAGCAATCTTGAGCAAAATGAACAAATGTGGAGGCATCATATTTTCTGATTTTGATATTTCATCAAAATGTATTACAAATATATAGTAATTAAAACAGGCACTGGAAATATAAATAGACTATAAGCCAATGGAACAGAATAGAGAATACAGACATGAACCCATGAATATATGGCTTACTAATCTTTGACAAAAGTAACAGGAATACATAATAGGGAAAAGGATAGTCTCTTCTATAATGGTGCTTGGAAAACTAGATATCCACATGCAGAAGAATGAAATGGGATCCTATCTTGTACCATACACACAAAGCAACTGAAATGGTTTAAAGGTTAAGACCTGAAACTATAGAACTTCTAAAAGAAAACAAAGGAGAAACTCCATTGGTTATGGCAATGGTTTTGGTCTTGGCAATGATTTCTTGGCTATAACACCAAAAGCACAAGAACAAAAGCAAAAATAGACATATTGAACTATATCAAACTAAAAAGCTTCTGCATAGAAAAGAAAACAATGAACAGAGTAAAAAGAAAACCTACAAAATGGAAGAAAAATATTTGTAAACCATATTTCTGATAAAGGGCTAATCTCCAAAACATGTAAGTAACTCCTATAACTTAATACCATAAAAACAAATATAACCCTGTTTTAAAACTGGGCAAAGGAATTGAATTGGCATTTCTCCAAAAATACATACAAATGACCACAAGTATACTAAATATAAAATACACTAAATAGTAAAAATATACTAAACATGACTAGTCATCAGAGAAATGCAAGCCAAAATCATAAGATGCCATTTCCACCTGTTAAAATGGCTATTATTTTTTTTAAAGTAAGAAAGAAAAAAAAAAGTGTGGCAAAGATGTGAGGTAAATGGAACATTTCTATACTGTTGGTGGAAATGTAAATGGTACAGCTACTATGGAAAACAATATGGAAATTCCTTAAAATTAAAGAAAATACAACTACCACGTGATTCAGCAAAATCATTTGTGGGTATATATCCAAAAGAATGGAAATCAGAATCTCTAAAAGTTATCTCTATTCCCATGTTCACTGCAGCATTATTCACAACAGCCAAGATATAAAAACAACCTAAACATCCTTCAGTGGATGAATGGATAAAATAAATATGGCATATACACACAATAGAATATAATTCATCCTGCTGTATGTGATAACGTGGAATTCCTGCAATATGTGATAACATGAGTAAATCTGGAGGACATTGTGCTAGGTAAAATAAGCCAGTCATAGAAGGGCAATTGCTGAATAATTGCTCTTAGATGAGTGATCTACAACAGTCAAATCCATAAAAACAGGGTAGAATAAGAATTTGTTAGGGGTGGTGGGGGAAAAAATGTGCAGTTGCTGTTCAATGGGTATCCAGATTCAGTTACTAAAGATGAGTAATTTCTAGATATCTGCCATTCAACACTGTATCTATAGTTAACAATTCTGTATTGCACACTTAAAATTTTATCAAGAATATAGATCTTAAGTGAAGTGTTCTTTTCCTAATATTATTAATAATAATAAAGTTCACCCATGCCTAACCTAGAACTAAGAAAGAATATAATCCATTGGCATTAATGTATTTACTGAATACGGTTTTAGCAGAGAGTTAGAGGTCTCTGGTACCACTAAACATAAGTACATATTCTGAAATCCACATTTGCTAAAACACAAATCTAAATTGAAATACAAATTAAACACTTATGGTATATGTTCAAAAAGAACAGCAGGGTGGAAATAAGGCCAATCTTGAGCTACCTAAAGTTACAGAATAAAAATTGAACTGTATGTCAAAACATCTGTTTCCTAGAAGCAGCTGAATCTAATTTCTGGACTAGACATTCTCTTAACACATGAAGCTCTTGATCCAACTTATCTCCAATCATCTTCCTCATGTTAAGTTTTCTGTTAATATAATTCACCTTCATGGCTTTTTCAGCAACATAAAAATCATTTTAAAAAATTATATTGAGTTTGCTGAACTGCATATTGATTACATGTGCAGATCTTTGTCATAACTCAATATGCTTAAAAACTTTAGATGTTTATCTTCAACAAATCCTCCACTGAAATAGCATGAGCCTCGAAGTATAAAAACGGGTGGTTAAGCCATGGCTCTGCTATTTGTCAATCACTAAATTACACTGAACAACTTACTTGCCCTTCTGATATTTAGGCACTCCTTTCCAAATTAGAGAAAAGAAGGGATACATTTTAGAGGTACTGGGAAGACTAGCAGTAATGTATATGAAAATGAATATCATAATCCCTAACAAAATAGAATTGGTGATGTTATAAGTGATCACTGAAAATAATCTTGGGTGAATGTAAGAGAGGTGTCTTGAAGGGTGAACCCTTATAAAAACTAAATTGTTTGGCTTAGATTAAAAAGATCTCTCTTAAAAAGCCCTAATCACTAATAGTTATAAGAATATCTATGCCAAATAATTTTACCTGTATTATCTTATTTAATAATCAAAAAATTTTATGAGAAGCTATTTGGAGTAAAATCAGTAAAAACAGAAAATCACAATATATAGCTTATCTCCTTAGAGCATGTACTCTCTACTGGACTCTGTTCACTATCCAGCACCTTCAGAGAGCTGCTTTTTATACCATGTTCAGAATCTACAGTTGTTATCTGAAAGGTCTGTCTGGTAAGACCTTCCTAAAACCTCACTGGGTGCAGATTCCATTATCTATTCTTAAAATGTAAATTTGATCATTCTTAAAAGCCACCAATGACTTCACATTTCTTAGGTTCTTAGGTTAAAACTCAAAGTATCTTAATAATTCTAATACAGCTGAGGTTTCTGCTTCTCCTCTACATTTCTCAACATGATTCCTTTATGCTGACCTTCTCTCTTCCTTTAATCTTTTGTCTCTGTCTAGGGCTTTCCCTTACATTGTTTGATTTATAGAAAGGTCTTCCCTTTTCTTCTCTACCTAATTCCTACACTGAAATGTGTTTTCCTCAGAAAAGCTAACATTGTTCTCCCATTCAAGATTAGGATCCACTGGTAAATTTTCTAATAGCACTGTAATTATTCTTCAGATTTGCATGGTTACTTAGGCTATCCCTTACATTTACATGTTTAGGCACATTCAGTCATTACGAGGAACATATGCAGTGTTTCTCAGATAGTTAATACACAATAAACATAGAATCAATGAATGAGTGATTGAGTCCTAAATGAGACCACAGTATTTCACCTCATGTGCTCATTTGTTTGCTTGTCCATTTGGTTTGGTTTGGTGTTATTTAGTATCGCAACATTATCTTGGCTACATTAACATACTAAAAGAACTTTGAATAAAACTACTTATCAAAGGTATCTTTCTAGGTATTTTCCCTTCAAAAGAGATTGAAACAAAACAAGGGTTTGGGGATATATTCTATATACTTTTAAGATTTTACTGTTGTGGAAGCTTAGAGTGGAATTAAATAATTATTATTGGCATAATTGAAGTAAAATAAGGTTAGGCTAATTAAATTTATCAGTAAATTTTGCATAACAGAAACATTTAAATTCAATACCACATATTTTGAAAATGTCAAATTTTCAAGAATACTATGAGAAATTCATTTTAGATTAATTAACCTTGCTTATGACTAGAGATTTACCCCCCAAAATGAAAATGTGCTATTAAATAGTATACTATATTGTTGTAAACTTGTGAAAGGTCCTGATGAAATCTTCTATTCTCATATTTTATTATTAATTGATCTTTAAATACATTTCCTGTAAAATAGCATAGATAGATCTTAGCAACAGCTTCTCTGTGTATCAACACATTGTATGTATATATATATATATATATATATATATATATACACACACAATATATATATAAATTGCATTCTCCATTCTGTTTTTGATAAAGCTATCCTTGTACACTTTTGCATGATATGGAATTGGAGTTTGAGCTAAGGTCCCTCTGTTCCCCTAGTACCTGGTGCTTTAATCCTTTGCTAAAATTATCCACTCCACTCAAATAAATGTCCTGACTCCTTGCTTCATGGACTGTGATCTACTTAATAAGAAACATAGGATTTTTACTTCATTATCTTAAAATTAAATACTTTCATTGTTACAATAACTGAAATCAGATTTTATAGGCAATGTGATATAAGCAGATAAGAGAATGATAAAAAGGCTTATAGGGGTTAAAATACATCCCAAACATCTATGAGAACCTGAGATTGGAGGCTCTGGTGGATATGGGTAAGAAAATGAAAGTACAAGAGCAATTTGGCAGGTGCCCAGAGAAAAGCAGAGGCTAACACAACAGTTTTACAGATATGAGATGATATGAAATCTAACAATGGGTACACTCCCTGTGTCTACATTCTGTTCTGGGCTTACTGACTTACCTTAATGAGATTCTGAGGAACTACCCAGTTATCCTAAGCATTAGTCATGAATCAGCACCTGATTTGGAAGTAGGTGACCACTACAAAGGAATAAAGGACTATAAATCTTGGGCTTTAAGTCACATGACATTTTCCATGAGTATGACATAAATTATCTAAAAGGATATGAAAGTCAGCAGAACAAGTTGTTTTCCAGATGGACAACTATGGAGTAGAAAAGTCTAAGACAAGTAGAAGGCAGAAATTAAAAATGAATGGAATGGAGTTTGCGAAGATGACATTGACAGCAGACAGAAAGTTTTTTTTCAACCACTTTGAATTTTCACATTTAAAAAGGAAAAGAAAACACAACCAAAAATTCCTGGCCAACATTTATAACCAAACTAGGTGAAAAATTATTCCAACACCCCAAAATACTAGCAGATGGTAATAAATTGTTAACACACACAAGATGCACACAGTATCAATATCTGTGGAACTTAGAAGAAGAAGGACTCATAAGATAGAATCTGATGGACCTCTGAAATGGAAAATGTCAAGAGATAGTCAATAGTCTCCTTCACTAAAAAGCAGAAGGAAATGAAAATGTTTTACCTTTTCCAATACAAGGTGAATGCAAGAGGTTCACAGTAAAAAGGGCTGAGGAGCTGGAGAACATGGTCCCTGAGAAGTCTTACAACTGACCCAATAAGGCTCCTTTCTATATAGGGAAGGAAGTCCAACCAAAATGGGGTTAGGTAATAGCACCAAAAAAATCCCAGGACACAAGCAAATTTTTTTTTGAAGACTACACAGAGAAGTATAAAGAGAAAGGTCTGTGACATTAGGGAAAAAGTTCCAACAGAAAAACTAATTTCAAATAGAAATGAGGATTATAAAAGTATCAATGTAAAAGCTTACACAAAAGTTTTATAAGGACAGAGAAAGTAAGAGAATTGCCTACCTCCACACAATAAAAGTACAGGAAGATGTACACACAAAAATGTTTTAAAAGATTAATGTATTCTCTTAGAATGAGATAAAATAGAACAATAAAACAGCAAAAGACATTAAGGTACAACATAATTTAGAATTAGATAAACTCAGAATCAGGTGACAGTAGCTATAAAAGAAAATCATTTTTCAAATTATCTAAAATTAATGGAAGAGGAAATAAGCAAAACAGATAAGAGAAATAGGAGAAGAAAATATGAGCATGAAAAATTCAAAATAAGTAAAAAGGTTTCCTAAGAGCAGATAACACTGGATATTTTTAAGGCCTTGGACAACAGGTAAAGGACATTTCTGAGAGATGAAAAATAAAGGAGATAAGCATTACAAGTCGTCCAAACTAGTGTCTTGAAAGATTCTAGGACATGGGACAAAGAGGGGAACTTGGACAGACAATAACCAACTGCAACAACTGAACTGATGGGATTAAGAATGGCAATGTTACAGGGAAGATCTTTATAAATTAATCATCTTGTAGAGCTTTAAGTTTATACCCATGAACAACAACTTCTCATATTCCCTTCCCTCCACCCCCTAGCAATCACCATATACTATCTACTTATATAAGTTTGACTATTTCATATGCCTCATGTAAGAATCATGGCTGTATACATTAAACATGTGCAATTTTCTGTTTATCAATAATATCTCAATAAAGGTATAATTAAATAGAAAATTTGCCAATTTGATAGATTAAAAAAAAGACTCTGAAAAGACCAAGGAGGCTACATGTCACAACATGAGAGTACCAAAGGGATACAAAGAGAAGTACTGGAGATCTGCTGAGGGTCAGCAAAGTTCTGAACAGAACATGAGGAAGTGACTGACCTAAGGGTTGGTAAATAACCACCTAAAAGGATTAGAGAGAAGTGTACAGGTCAACTGAAATGGAGCTTAAGGATAGTACTTACTCTGACCAACCTTATTGGCAATCAACAAAATTCAAACATCACTAAATAGTCGTAGTGGTCTTGACTCAGCAATGAGGAATAATTAGCAACAAACTAAATGTTTAACATTAGGTCCCATCTTATGCACCTAATGACAGAGTTTCAACATGAATCTAATAACAGAGAAGAAAAATGCAAGACAAATTAAAGAAAAAAATAGATAAACCAACCATCATACTCACAGATTTCAACATCCTTTTCTCAGTCCTTTACAGCATAATAGAGAATGCATTAAATCAGCAAGTTTAGAGTAGAGCTGAAGGGCATCATCAACCAACATGACTAATTGTCAATTATAAAAAACTCCACCTGACTTGGATTAAAGATGGAGGGGTGAGAGGTGAGACAGAGGCCTTTTCCTAAAACTGCATATAATATGAAAATAAAATTAATACAACTAATCCTAAAAGAGCAACAGGAAAGAGGGCTGTGCCAGACTGCATAAACCTGGAGAAAAGAAAAGAACTCACGGAACAGGATAACATACCAAAGCTGTGGCCCAGAGGGAGCCCAGCCCTTCCCCGACCCCAGCTCACTGACAGGAGGAAGAGAAATGGAGCAGGGAGGGAGTGGAGGCTTGGGCCTGAACACCTAGCTCTGGAGATCTGCCCTGGGAGCACAAATCTACATTGCATGGTGCTCTGGTGATTAGGGGGGTTGGAAAGCTAACACAGGCAGAATACCTGGAGCGACTGAGATTCCAGGTGCTTGCAGAAAACAGGGATCCATACCCAGTTGCTCTGGGACAAAAGAAAAGTGGGCACTCTGAGAGACTTCCTAACAGTGAGAGGGCTGCTAAAGGGGAAAGGATTGCACACAACTTGCTGCTCAGGAGAAAGGACAGGTAGACAAAACTCTCTGGGTGTACTCTGCCCAGCAGGTTGGGAATTTTCATGATCTTCAGGGCCTCTAGATCCCTGGCTGGCTATACAGCTCCAAGGTCCCACTCCGTGATATGCAGCCTGCAGTGCCTTCCTCCTGGACAGTGCACATGTGGCTCACAAACCAGCAAACCCTGCCCTGGCATCAGGCCAGCCAGTGGGAAGCCCTGCCTACAGCAGCTACAAACACAAATCATAGAGGATTATACGTGTGTGCTTGGCCCACTGGTTCTGGCAGTGGAGATAGGTATAGCACCTGGGAAGCAGGAAACAGCTCTTCCTCCCGCAAGGCACCAACACTGCTCCCCTGCCACCCCCAACATTGCTCAAGGGGTTAAGCAGCTCCAGAGACTAGAGCTTCTGGGCACCAGAGGGTGCAACATACAAATATGAAACTTCAAAGGAATCTGGTTCAAAGTAAAATCATACATACACCAGAGAAAGAGTCAAATGAAACTGGTCTCATGAATCTTTCTGAAAGAGATTTCAAAATAAAAATCATAAACATGTTCATGGAGGTACAGGAATATATTCAAGAGATCAGGAATGAATTCCACTAGGAGACCCAAATATTAAGGAATACAGTATCATTAATGAAACATACAATGGAAGGTTTCAAAAGGAATTAGATACACCAGAGGAAACATGTAATGAATGAAGTAGAAATTACAGAAGAGGAATACAATGAAGGTGAGGGACAGAGAGAATAAAGGTTCTCTAAGCGTGAATGAATATTGAGAACTGTGTGACCAGTCCAGATGGAATGATATTCATATGATAGGAGTAACAGAAGAAGAAGAAAGAGAAAAAGGGATAGAAAGTGTCTTTAAGAGGTAATTGCTGAAAACTTCCCCAATCTGGGGAAGGAGATGGTCTCTCAGGCCATGGAGGTGCACAGATCTCCTGAAATAAGGGACCCAAGGAGGACAACACCAAGATATATAATAATAAAAATGGCAAAGATCAAGGATAAAGACAATTAAAAGCATTGAGAGAGAGAAATAAGATCACATACAAAGGAAAGCCCATCAGGCTATCATCAGACTTCTCAACAGAAACCTTACAGGCCAGAGGGAGTGGCATGATGCATTTAATGCAAGGGCCTTGAACCAAGAATACTTTATCCAGTAAGATTATCATTTAATTTTGAAGGAGGGATTAAGCAATTCCAGATAAGCAAAAGCCAAGAGAATTCACAAACTGTCTCTAGAGGTTATTTTGGAGGGACTGCTATACATGGAAGTGTCCCTAAGGTTTAATAGCTGTCACCAGAGGTAATAAAACCACAGTAAAGAAAGTTGAACAGTTAATTACTAACCACTCACTCCAAAGGGCAGATCAACCAGACAGAAAATAAGTAAGGAGATAGAGACACTGAACAACACATTAGAACAGATGGACCTAACAGACATCTACAGAACTCTACAGCCAAAAGCAGCAAAGTACACATTCTTCTCAAGTGCACAAGGAATATTTTTAAGAATAGATCATATACTAGGCCACAAAAAGAGCCTCAGTAAATTCAGGAAGATTGAAATTGTACCAACCAGTTTCTCAGACCACAAAGGTATTAAACTAGAAATAAATTATTTAAAGAAAATAAAAAATCCCACAAACACATGGAGTCATCATAACATGCTCCTAAATAACCAATGGATAAGTGACCAAATAAAAACAAAGATCAAGCAATATATGGAGACAAATGACAACAATAATTCAACACCACAAAATCTGTGGGATGCACTGAAGGCCGTGTTAAGAAGGAAGTATATTGCAATACAGGTCTACCTCAGGAAAGAAGAACAATCCCATATAAACAGTGCAAACTCACAGTTAATGAAACTATAAAAAGAAGAAGAAATCAGACACAAGTCAGTAGAAGGAGGGACATAATAAAAATTAGAGCAGAAATAAATAGAATACAGAAAAATAAAACAATAGAAAGAATGAAATGAAGATCTAGTTCTTTGAGAAAATAAACAAAATTGATACACTCCTAGCCAGACATATAAAGAAAAACAGAGCCTACACATAAACACAATCAGAAATGAGAAAGGAAAAATTACTAAAGACACCACAGAAATACAAAGAATTATGAGAGAATGCTATGAAAAATTATATGCCAACAAACTGGATAACCTAGAAGAAATAGACAACTTTCTGGAAAAATACAACCTGCCAAGGCTGACCCAGAGAGAAGTGGAAAATCTGAACAGACTAATTACCGGCAATGAAATTAAATTGGTAATCAAAAAACTACCTAAGAACAAAACTCATGAACCAAATGGCTTCACTGCTGAATTTTATCAAACATTTGGTGAAGACCTAATACCCATCCTCCTTAAAGTTTTCCAAAAAGTAGAAAAAGAGGGAATACTTCCAAACTCATTCTATGAGGCCAGAATTAATGTAATATCAAAACTAGGCAAAGACACCACAAAAAAAGAAAATTACAGACCAATATCCCTGATGAACATAGATGCAAAAATACTCAACAAAATATAAGCAAAATGAATTAAAAAATATATCAAAAAGATCACCCACCATGATCAAGTAGGATTTATTCCAGAGATGCAAGGATGGTACAAAATTAGAAAATCCATCAACATCATCCACCAAATCAACAAAAAGAAGGACAAAAACCATGCAATCATCCCCAGAGATGTAAAAAAGTATTTGACAAAATTCAATATCCATTCATGAGAAAAACTCTCAACAAAATGGGTATAGAGGGCAAGTACCTTAACATAATAAAGGCCATATATGACAAAACTACAGTCAACATTATACTTAATAGCAAGAAACTGAAAGTGTTTCCTTTAAGATTGGAAAAAAGACAAAGATGCCTACTCTCTCCACTTTTATTCAACATAATTCTGGAGGTCCTCGCTATAGCAATTAGACAACACAAAGAAATAAAGGGCATACATACTGGTAAGGAAGAAGTTAACTTATCACTGTTTGCAGATGACATGATATTGTACATAAAAATCCCTAAAGAATCGACTCCAAAACTACCAGATCTAATATTGGAATTCAGCAAAGTTGTAGGATACAAAATTAATACACAGAGATCTGCAGCAGTCCTAAACACTAATGATGAATTAGCAGAAAGAGACATCAGAAAAGCAATTCCATTCACAATTGCATCAAAAAGAATAAAATGCCTAGGGATAAACCGATTAAAGGAAGTGATAGACCTATACTTGAAAACGAAAAGACACTCATGAGAGAAATTACAGAAGATACCAATAAATGGAAACATTCCATGCTCATGGATAGGAAGAATTAATATTGTTAAAATGGCAATCCTGCCTAAAGCATTCTACAGTTTCAATGCAATTCCTATCAAAATACCAACAGCATTCTTCAATGAACTACAGCAAATCATTCTAAAATTCATATGGAACCACAAACAATCCAGAATAGCCAAAGCAAACCTGAGAAGGAAGAATAAAGCTGGGGGTATCATGCCCCCAACTTCAAACTCTACTACAAAGCCACAGTAATCAAGACAATTTGGTACTGGAATAAGAACAGAACAATAGTCTAATGGAACAGACTAGAGAGTCGAGTTATAGACCCAACCATATATGATCAATTAATATATGATAAAGGAACTATGGACATTCAATGAGGAAATGACAGCCTCTTCAACAACTGATGTTGGCAAAACTGGCCAGCTACATGAAGAGAATGAAACTGGATTATTGTTTGAGCCCATACACAAAAGTAAAGTCAAAATGGATCAAAGATCTGAATGTAAGTCATGAAACCATAAAACTGTTAGAAGACAACATAGTCAAAAATCTCTTCAATATAAACATGAGCAACTTCTTCCTGAACACATCTCCTCGAGCAAGGGAAACAAAAGCAAAAATGAACACATGGGACTACATCAAACTAAAAAGCTTCTGTATGGCTAAGGATACCATCAACCAAACAAAAAGGCATACTACAGTATGGGAAAATATATTTGTAAAGTACATATCTGATAAGGGGTTAACATCCAAAATATATAAAGAACTCACACACCTCAACACCCAAAAAGCAAATAACCCAATTAAAAAATGGGCAGAGGATAGGAAGAGACAATTATCCAAAGAAGAAATTCAAATGAGCAACAGACACATGAAAAGATGCTCCACATTACTAATAATCAGGGAAATGCAAATTAAAACCACAAGGAGATATCACCTCACACCAGTAAGGATGGACAGCATTGGAAAGACTAAAAACGACAAATGCTGGCAAGGATGTGGAGAAAGGGGAACCCTCCTACACTGCTGGTGGGAATATAAGCTAGTTCAACCATTGCAGAAAGCAATATGGAGGTTCCTCAAAGAACTAAAAATAGAAATACCATTTGACCCAGGAATTCCACTCCTAGGAATTTACCAAAAGAATACATGTTCTCACATTCAAAAAGATAGATGAACCCCTCTGTTTATTGCAGCACTATTTACAATAATATGGAAGCAACCTAAGTGTCCATAAGTAGATGAATGGATAAAAAAGAAGTGGTACATATACACAATGGAATACTATTCAGCCATAAGAAGAAAACAAATCCTTCCATTTGCAACAACATGGATGGAGCGGGAGTATATTATGCTCAGTGAAATAAGCCAGGTGGAGAAAGACAAGTGTCAAATGATTTCCCACATTCATGAAATATAATAATGAAGCAAAACTGAAGAAACAAAACAGCAGCAGACTCACAGACTCCAAAAAGGGACTAGGAGTTACCAAAGGGGGGCGGTAGGAGAGGGAGGGGGAAGGGGATTGAGGGCTATTATGTTTAGTACAAATTGTGAGGGGTCACGGGGAAGACAGTGTAGAACAGAGAAGGCAAATAATGAATCTGTGGCACCTTACTACAGTGATGGACAGTGACTGCAATGGGGTATGGGGGGAATTGATAATATGGGTAAATGTAGTAACCACATTGTTTTTTCACGTGAAATCTTCATAAGAGTATATATATATATATATATATATATATAATATCTTAATAAAAACAAAACAAAGCAAAACACTCCACAACAGAATACATATTATTTCAAAGGGCTTGCTGAACATTAATCAAGATACACCATATTTTGAACCACAGAGAATGTCTCAATGAATTTAATAGGTTTCATGTAATATAAGACATGACAACTGAGGTTAATGGAATTAACTTAGAAATCACTAATATAAACATATCTCTAAACACTCCCAACATGTGGAGAATGAACACTTCATTTTTAACCAACCATGGGTGAAAAGAAATGAAAAAGGAAGTTTTTTTGAACTAAATGAAAATGAAAACACAACATATCAAAATTTGTGGGATGTCACTAAGACAGCCCTTACGGTGACTTATAGCACTATCTTAGAGATAAAGTTCTTCAAATCATTGTCAGGAAATCAGTAAAGTTAATAAGATTTGTAAAACTGTATGAGCCAAGTGGACCTAATAGACACTTGTAAGTACAGCACCCAAAGGAGTATAGAAGATACACTCTTTCAAGTTTATACGGGCAATTTACTATGATAGACTATATTTGTGGTCCATAAAATACACCTTGATAGATTTAACATAACTTGTCATGATTTGCTTTCTGGTCACAGTAGACTGATGTCAAAAATCAATAACAGGAAGATATTTGGAAAATCCCCAAATATTTGGAAACATTATAACACACTTTTAATGATAAATCCATCAAAGAAGAATCCAAAATAAAAATCGTATTTTTCATGGAATGAAAACATAATATATAATTTGTGGGATACTGCTAAAGCAGTATTTAGGGGTAAATTAAAAGCTCTGAATGCTTATTTTAGAAATGAAGTAGGTCTTAATTATGTCAGCTTCTGCTATTAGAATCTAGAAAAAGAAAGGCAAATTAAGCCAAAAGAAAACATAAAGGAATAACAAAGATAAAAGACAAAAGTTGTGAAATAGAAAAAATTAGTTATTCAGAAAATCAAAGAAATAAAAGTTAAGTTTTAGTGATCAATCACTACACAAACTTTTCAATAAAAAAGAAAGAATACAAAAATTGTTTTTTTTCAGGAATGAGAGAAGAATAAAGGAATACTTATTAAGTTACTAAAGATTCTGACAGTTCTAAATAGGTATAGGTGAATATTATGACCAATATTGTGGTATTAAATGTGAAAAGTTAGTAAGACAAATTATTTGAAAGATATAAACCAAGTTCATGGAACAACAAATAACAGATGACATAAATAGCCCTATATCTATGAAATAAATTGAATTTGTAGTTAAAAACCATATTTCAAAGAGAACTCCTGATCCAGATGACTTCACAGTGAACTATATCAACCACTTAAGAAAAAATAATAATTCTTCAAAAATCTTCCAGAACCTTGAGAAGATTATATTTCCCAACTTATACCATAAACATAACCTTACCTTTATATCAAAACCAAGGATATTTCAAGAAAAGAAATACCTCTTATGAACTAATATCCATTTTGAACATATATGCAAAAATTCTAAACAAAAGTTTAGGTGGTCATGTCCAGCAATGTACAAAATGGTAACAAATATACCATGACTACGTGAATTTTATGTCACACATATGTGTTTTAACATTTAAAATTCAATCGACATATTTCATATTAATTTTTTAAAAAGGAAAAAAGATATGATCATCTTTATAGAAGCAGAAAACCATTTGACATAATCAAACAACCATTTCTAATAAATATTCTAAGCAAACCAGAACAGAAGGAAATTTCCTTAATCCAACAAAGGGTACCTAAAAATTGTTACAGTTTATCTACTATTTAATGGTGAAAAACTAATCATTCTCCTTTTAAGATCAGTAACAAAACAACAATGTCTATTTTTACCATCCCTGTTAACATCACACTAGACACTATAGTTAATGCAATTAGGTGAGAAAAAGGAAAAAAAAAAACAGATTGGAAAGAAAAGAGAAAAACTGCATTTACAGAGGCCATAATCATCTATGTAGATAATCTGATGGAACTGACAAAATTTACAGGAATTAATATATGAAGTTAGTAAGTTTGTAGGAACAAAATCTCTCTCTCTCTCTCTATATATATATAGATCAATTGCATTTCTATAACCAGAAACAAACACTTGAAAATTTAATTTTAAAAATAATAATCTTTGTAAAAAACATTAAAATACATTAAATAAAATTCTCAGGAATATATCTAACAAAAATATGACAGACTTTTCTGAGTCTTTCACTGAAAATTATAAAATACTGTATAAGAAACTTAAAGAACTAAATAAATGGATGTGTACAAATAATTAGTGGGATGTTCATATGTCAAAACATTCAAGAGTGTTAAGATGTTAATTCTCCCATAATTGACCTATAGATTCATTGTAACAGTCAAAATCCCAGTAGTTTTCACTGTAGAAATTTACAAGCTTACTCTAAAATTCATATGAAAATACAAACATAAAACTTTTGAATAAGTTTGAAAAAGATGAACTGAAACTGCCTAATCTTAACACATTATAAATCAGAAATATTTCAGACTGGGGTATTGGAGTAAACATATACAAATTGATCAATAAAGAGAATACAGATTTCAGAAATAGACAATGCATGGAAAATTGATTTTTGACAAATATGTAAAACTAATTCAGAGAAAAGGATAGAACATATTTTCGTCAAACAGAGCTGGAACTTTCAGATATCCATATGAAACAAAATGAACTCTGCTCCATACTTATCTTTATACCATTTGGGGAACTTAACTCAAATGTCATAGACCTAAATGTGAAACCTAAAACTGTAAAACTTCTAGAAGAGAAGTTTTGGAGAAAACTTTTACACTTTTGGCTAAGCAATGATTTCTTAGACAAAGCACCAAAAGCATGGCCCCAAAAGACCAATTTTATTATTGGACTTCATTAAAATTTAAAACAAATGAAAAAACAATGCAACAGACTTGTGCAAAATATTGACAAATCATTTATGATAAAGGACTTGTATCCACACTATATAAAGAATTTTCAAAACTCAACAATGAGAAAATAATTGGCCAAATAAAAATAGACAGAATATATTTCCTAGACATAATTATCAAAGAAAATATATGGATGGCAAATGAGCACATAAGATGCTCCACATCATTAATCGTTAAGGACATAAAAATGAAAATGAAATCAAAATCCCCTCCACAGGAGGTTAAAATTAAAAAGATTGATAATGCCAATGTTGATGAGGGTGTATAAGAATTGCAACTCTCATTTAATTCTGGTGAAAATTAAAATTAAAATGGTATAAACAACTTTGCAAAACAGTTTGTCATGTTTATAAGTTAAATATTTACATACCATAAAATACAGCCATTCCATTCCTAAGTATTTATCCAAGATAAATGAGAGCCTATGTGCCTAATAGTCTTGCAAATAAATGCTCACAGCAACTTTATTTGTAAGAGCACATAGCTGGAAATAACCCAAATGTTCATCAAGAGGTAAGTGAATAAACAAACTGTGGTATACAATGGAATACTTCTCAGTGGTACAAATGAATGAAATGTGTACATGAAAACATGGATGAATCTCAAAATAATTTTACTGAGTTAAAGAAGCCAGACAGAAAGGGTACCTTCTGTATGATTGCTTTGATACAAAATTACAGAAAATACAGACTAATATATGACAGAAAAGAGATGAGTGGTTAGCTGGGGAGGCGGCAGTGTGGGGAGCAAGGAAGGCAGAAGGGAGGGAATCCAAAGGGGCCTGAGGAATCTTGGGAGCCAATGGATATGTTTATTATTTTGATTTTGGTGATGGTTTCATAGGTGTATACATGTCAAAACATTTCATCCTAAAACTGAAGAAACACTAGGTTATATGTTTCATTATGACATATTTTTATATAAAGGATGAAGGTAATAATGTGTTTAGTCACAAATTACTTTTGGATATAAAATTAGTAAAACCAATTGTCCTGCCAATGGGTTTCAGCCCCAGGCAAGTTTGCTATGGATTCATTGTGACCAAAGAAAATGACAGCATAATGTTCTTGGGGTGAAAGGGTTATACCCAACTTTATTTCCAGGTGGCAGGTCAGTCACTAAAATCCCATTCACTCAGAGCAAGTCTGCATGCAGCAAGCCAGTCTGTGCCTCTGGGCCTCTTTGTCCTCACAGCCGTCCCACACATCTGTCCTCCGGGCCTCTCTGCTCAGTCGTCCTGCACAGCCGTCCTCTGGATCTCTGTCCTCGGCACTGCCACCACTCCAGCCTCTGCTCTGCAGCCTTGCAGCCCTGCCACCATGTCATGCCCAGAGTACTGGGCCGAGCTCTTTCTATAGATTCAACAGCCATGTATTGCCCACAGGTGTGCAGTGAGCTAGTCAACCACCAGGTGAGAATCCTGGCCACAGGAACTCTCATTTTATCCACACCAATAGTTTTTGTTTATGATGAGTTCTTAAAAAACTCTATATTGAAAATGTGAAGGCTTAAATAAACATTGAAGTACACAAACATTGATGAGTTAATAAACTATACAATAAATTCATCATATAATAGTGGCAGAATACCAAGTGAAATACAGTATCTGAATCATTAGTAATGGAAAAGGTATATTGTGCATTGTCCTCAATAAGCAGAAAAGCCCACATTAAAATGGAATATCTTTCAAGTTCAGACAAAAATTATTTTTTAACATATTGGTAATTTTATATTCTGTAAACAATGATGTAAATGATATGCAACTCAAAAGGCCAGCACATTAATCTAAAATATTCACTAAGACATTTCAAATAAAGCATTATATGTCATTGAATGCTTGTACAGGAGATAACATTTTATTTTATCTTACAGAGAAGTGCTTAAGGAAATGTAGTTGTGGGAATTTGTACATGAAAGCATTACTAAAAATCTCAGACAAGTCTTAAAGCATTAAGAGGATGATGATACAGATTTAGTTTTTAAATTTCACTTGAAATATGTATGATCTTTGTTCCTGATAAATGTATATTGAGTTAAAGATATCTATGTGTCATAAAACAAAAATATAATGCTGATATTATCCTTTTATTTCAGGATTAATCAAGCAGCATTGTAACTGGCACCTAATCTAAGGGATGCTCGAGGAAAAGTATATTCATTATTCTCACAAACACCAAAACATGCACATATGATCCAGCTGGATATTAATAATCAGAAAGAGCTTGGTTCTTTACATTATTTTTAGAGGAAAGAAAAGCATTTTCAGGTGTAGCCCAAAAAGCAAGTCAACGAATTTTCTAACACATTTTGGCAAGTGGTCAGATGAGAGGTGGGCAAAGGTGAATCACCAAAACTTAAGACTTTAATAGTCTGTTTAAAAAAAAAAAGAAAAGACAGACTTTTGAAATGATAGGCAATAGCACAAAACTGAAAAAGAAAGGTATTATAATTATGGCAATATTCTAATAGAAGGAATATTATGAATGAAGTATATTATTAACATTTCCTGTGCTGAATGCTACTCTGGAAGAAAATGGAACTATTAGCATTCCAAATGACTGTAAGTTTATTTTCTCTATTTAGTTTACCAGATGCTGAACAAATTATTGAGAACAGTCTCTTCATAATGTTTACATATCTATAAAGAATACTTGGTGAAACTTTCAACCTCAGTGAAGCCATATCCCAGGCACATCCTGAAACCACCCAATTCATAGTCCAGGAAAGAGTATTAGTACTAGTTTTTGGGAAAACAGAAACAAAGACAGATTCCAATTTTTTTCAAGATAATCTTGGTGCCAATTTGTTAATTTCTATTCCAAAGATTCCATGGGATTAAACAAGTTGGCTGTTACTACTTATATATTCAAACGTTCTTTTTAAACGTTATTTTAGGAAGTACATTTACAGACAGTAAAAAATCACAAAAATTTAGAGGAAGTAAAGCAATATTTTAAAATACCTGAAGGTATTTTCATTTTATTTTACTGTTTGTTTCTTCTTTATCATTCAGTACTTTCAATCTGTTGTGAATATAACATTTTGGCAGCATAGCGATTTTATGTTCTATTAAGAAATCATTACTTTTCAAACAAAGAGTTTTACTCCCATAACTACCTTAAGGCCCCAAGTGATATTTAACTTATTCCACTTTGCCTCTGCATGAACAGAGCAGGTCAGACTGTAGAAAAAGGAGGGGTGTTGGTTTAAACTGATGGCTTTGTGTCCTCCCAGATTCAAGGGGCACCATGGCAACAAGCAAAGAGGGGTGTTGCTTAGCAACTAGAAACAATGAAGAGATTTCCAAACTGTATTTAGAAAAAAAAAAAAGTGCTTTGGAAGAACTTCAAGACTTGGCATAAATGTACACCAAAATTCACTTATGAAACACGCTGAGTACATTATTACCAATCTAGAAAACATGATGCTTTATAAAGCAAAAGTAACAAATAGGTGGCTTATTAACAATTTTCTCTAAAAATAATATTTTTGTATTAATAACAGTATTTAGGACAAAATATGATAAAAATATTAAACCCATAAATGCTTTGTCTTGAGATGATAAGAAAAGCTAGGTTAATTATAAATCTATTACTATTAGGGACCAAGGGCAGACAAACCGCTCCAAGATGTGCCACTGTGACATGCAGATTAGTTCAGAGTTGAGAACAACCAAGGCCCAAAAGACTCAGAAAGAAAGGTTGTCCTCCCACCCCCACCTTCCCCTCTGCATAAAAAGAAGTTAGATAGAGGAAGTTGTTCAGGAGGAGAGCTTTCACCATAGATGGCCATATTATAAGTAAACTAGGGGCAGGAGACAAGGAAGGATATAGTTAAGTCTGTTAAAATTCCCCTTTGTGCCCCCCTCAATGTTTCTGTGGCCCAACAAGTGGGCTTTTTATTAGACATTTTTTCTCTTCATATTCCTGTAAATTACTTGCCTTTTCCTTTTAAGTCTCAGACCGCTAACCCCTTGATTCAGGGTGTCATGTATACCTCATTCTCCCTGGCTGTCCTTGGAACCTACATCTATAGCCTCTTCATACGTAAGTAATTAAACTTTGGTTTTTTCCTCTTGTTATTCTGTCTCATGCCAACTTGATTCTTAGACCAGCTAGAAGAACCTGGAGGGGTAGAGGAAATTTCTTCCTCCTCAGCACTATCATACTATAATACAGCCTGAGATTTTAGGTAGGATCAGGAATGTACCTAACTGAGCTGCTGTGCTGTGCTGCATGTGTTAATATATGTGATAAAATCATCCAAAATATTTCCAGAATAGCAGGGCATGGTCTCTCCCAAATGAGAAAAGGCACTGCAGTTACTATCTATCAATGTCTGTGTTGACTAAAAATATGTTTTCCCCTTGAAAATACCTTATTAGAATTTCCCCCTGTATTATGTCTTCAAATTAATCTTGGAAAAAATGTTTCATGCTATCTATCTATCTATCTATCTATCTATCTATCTATCTATCTATCTATCTATCTACCTATCTATCTAAAAAGGTAGAGATATGTTGGGAGTTCATCTGTGAAAATAGAGCCAAACTAGGTCTCTGAGATAGGTGTGCAACCATTTTATGATCATTGTGTTTATGTGTTCCTGTATTTAAATATGTTTTAATTGATAAGTCATATCAGAATTTACCCAAGAATGAATATATGTACATTTTGGTGTTTAATTTATACATTTTCAAGTGTCAATCAATGTACTAGCAATGGTTTTATTACTATTATCATATTAACTTCATATCTTAAAATTTATTCTTCAGTGATTTATAGGTACTTATAAAGCATCAACATTTTGCTTAGCACTAGGGCAGACATTAAACATCATAAAAGGAAAACATCCTGTGTGCCTCCTCTACTCACTACAACACTCAACACTTCTGTGCTCTGGTGGCCACATGCGTAAGGTTTTCCTCATATTAATTCTGCAGAACCAGCTGAGTGTCCTACAGTTCAACTCAATTCTGACACCATAGTTCTCCCTGTATTCTCATGGAATATATTCCAAGACTCCCAGTGGATGCCTGAAACTAGATGATACTGAACTTTACACATACTATGTTTTTTCCTATTTATACACACCTATGCTAAATTCAATTTATAAATTAGGCATAGTAAGAGATTAACAAGAATAGCTAATAAGATATAATAATTATAACAATATACTGTAAGAAAAGTTAAGTGAATGTGGTCTCTCTTCCTCTCAAAATATCTTATTGTGTTGTACTCACCCTTCCTGTGAAGACTTGAGATGATAAAATGCCTGTGTGATAAGATCAAGTGAGGTGAATGAGGTAGACATTGTGACTTAGGCTGCTAATGACCTGATGAGGCATCAGAAGTAGAATCATCTGCTGCTGGACTATCAGTGACCACAGGTGAACTTAAACCATGGAAAGCACAAGGGAGGTTGGGGGGACTGTGGTACTATCTACATGGAGACAGATTTCAGAGGTTAAGGGCTCAGTCTCACAAGACTGCCCCCCATTACTCCCACCCCCAAAACAAGTACAGGTTATTACCTGTGTTTTTGACTGACAAGCTTTAAACCAGAAGTTGCCTCAACCCCCTTCTCTAATAGAGAAGCTGACAGACCTCAGGAAAACATTTACTTACTAGATTACTGGTTCATTATTAAAGAATTCAACTCAGAAACAGTGAAATGCACCAGGCACAGTAGGCAGGAAGGGGCATCGAGGTTCCACACCCTCTCCGGGTGCACCACACCCCCAGCACCTCCAGCACCTAGTGAGGCTGCATTAGGTAAGCAGACTGAGTCAGCTCCCAGTCTGGCCCTCCTCTCAGAGGTAGTTATTGGGGATGAAAGTTCAAAACCACTAATAACAAGGCGGGCGTCCCTGGAAACCAGCCCTCACCCTTCGGGGCTCTCCAGAAGTCACTCAGTGGACATAAACTCTGGCACTGCTGAAAGGGGCTTGTTAGAGTTAACAAAAAGCCACTTTATCACTTCTCTCAGGGAATTTCAAGACTTTTAGGAGCTCTGTACTGGGAACTGGATGAAGAAGATATATATATTTATTACAGAGTACAATACTGCACATATATTGCTAATCGTCACAAAATGTCTGCAAAGGCTTAGTGTCTACAATTTAACATGAGGCAATGGGAGCCAGGAAAGGTTAACCAACACGGACATCAGCACAACAAAGCCCTGATAAACAGTGTGGATAAAGTGAAGGTTCCTATGCCCAGGATTCTCACCTGGCCCTGGTCAGCTAGCTCACTACACACGTGTGGGCAGTACATTGTTATTGCCTCTATATAAAGAGCTCCACCAGTGCTCTGGGCAACATGGTGGCCCAGCTGCAGGACAGTGGAAACTGGAGTGGTGGCAGCACTGAGGAGACTGAGACAGCTGCAGGAGCAGAGAGGCCCAAAGGCAGGGACTGGCTTGCAGCATGCAGACTCGCTCTGAGTGGCTGGGATTCTACTGCTTGACCTGCCACGGTGTAAAGTTGGCTATAAACCCTCTCACCCCAAGAACATTCCATTGTCATTCCTCGATCTCATTGAATTCATAGTGAATTTGTCCAGGGCTAAAACCCATTGGCAAGACAACAGGGTCTCTATGTCAGAATGACATGAGCTCCAAACTCACTTCTGTGCAGTCTATGCAAGGTATCAAATCTCTCTGTGCCTATTTCTTTATTTTGAAACATCCCTAAGGGTACTTACTAGTGTTAAACAGGAAGGCTGTGCATCTGCAGTGTCTCTAACACCCAGGCAGCTCCAATGTGAGGTGGCTGATTCGGGCAAACCAAAACCTGAGCCCGAAAAAGCCTCAAGGTTGCAAATCCAATCCTAAGGAGGACCAATCAGAAACAGCCATCAGGGCCAGCCACAGCCAATGAATGATTTCCTTGTATTGTTTTAACCTTCTCTAGGTAAAATGTGCCCCAGCTCCTCTCTCTGGAGTGTCTCTAACCCCTTCCCATGTGGCAATGCCAGTTTCAAATTGATAAATGCTTAAATCAACTCTCTAAATGTTTAATATGGCTCAGTTTAGCTTTTAACACTACCTAAGTCTATGAGGATTAATACACATAAAACACAGATAAATGGATGACAATTGAATGAATCAATATCCATGAAGCTCTTGATGCTGGCATATGCACTGATGTGTTGTGTTTGTATGTTCATATTATTTGTACTGTTATTGTGTACATTATATAATAAGGGGCTTTTCTGGGTAATTCAATGCATGTATATTAGTTTACCATTGGAATAGGAAATTCTTAGGATTAAAAAAATGTTAAAGGCTCATTGGTTTAAATCTTCTCATATATAACAAATGATTTATTCAAAGTAAAGAGGTCTGTGTCTTTCTTCTTAGCTCATTTTATTTATTAAATGTTATGGTCCAGACATTATGCTATGCATTTTAACCACATTATCCTATCTTCTGCATTCTCCAAAATACATTAGCTAGAAATTATTCATTCTCCATAAATTTCCCTATTTATATATCTGAGAAAGTGACAAAAGCTGTATTTACATCTGTAACAGTTTTGTATGGCTGCAAAACTAGTTATGACAAAATTTAAAGGATTAAAGCAATACAGCTTTAGTGTCTCATAGCAAAGTAAGGATTGGATCAGCTAGACTGAGTTCTCCTAGGATATCACCTGCTGAAATCAAAGTGTTGGCAGGACTAGGCACTTGCTTAGAGGTTTGGAGAAAAATCTCCTTCCAAGCTCATTTTTGTTGTTAGCAGTATCCAGTTTGTGGCTATAAATCTGAGGTACCCATTTTTTTTGCCAGCTCTTAGCTGGAGGCCGTTCTCCAGCCTAGAGGCTGTCTGTATTCCTTCTCAATGACTCCCAACACCTTCAAAGCCAGCAATGGTACATTCTTCCACCAACTACAATCTCTCTAATTTTATTTCTGTCACTAGCCAGAGAAAAGTCTATTTTTAAGGGGTTCTCTGATTAGATTAGACCCTCCCAAATAATCTCACTATTTTAAGGCTTACTGATTAACAACCTTTATTGCATCTGCAAAATTACTTTTGCCATGTAATGTAACAAAATTGTGGAGTAATGTCTAGTCATATTTACAAACTCTATCCACACTTACAAGGGAGTTTATAAAAGGGAAAGGACATTCAGAGATATTAGAATTCAGCCTATCCCAACACCCAAGTTTTGAGACCAGAGAACATTCTCTTAAATACTATATAATGATGTGGGGCCATATCAAAGTGGTTTTAATGTCTGTTTGAATAGATAGGCATTAGAAAAATATGTATGACTGGATATACAACTAGATGAAAATAGAATTAACACTGCCTTCACAGGTTTATTCTAAATATCACTCTTTCTTATACTTTGAGAATGCTATCAAGATCTCTAAATGAGTTGTCTTTTGGGGCTCCAAATATGTCATTGGAAACTGTAATATTATTTTCACAAAATTCTCTTTCCTGGGTTTTACAAAGTTTATTCTATCATAAAATATATATAATTATATGCTGTGTTAGATGTAAACAATGAACTACTTTATTACTCTTAATTTTATCTGTTCAAGATATTTTTATCAGGATAAAATTAATTTCTCATCATTTCTGTTCTTTCAAGTGATTATGGTATCTTTTATAATGATACCTTTCAAATAATTATCAGATCAACATTGGACAAAACAACACTGAAATATAAACCCTAAAATTAGTAACACTGATTACAGTTGTATGGAAAGCTCTCTTTTACTCCCTTAGAATGTAAGTTGCAGAGAGAAGTGTTGGTCTCACTTAAGTATGTTTTATCAATACCTAGAACAGTGTAGTACCTCAATTGTAAGGGGAAAAATTTTTCAAATGAAAATTTTAATGAATAAGATTGAATTTATTCTATAAATTAATAAATTAATTCAAATTATCATCAAAAGTTTGGATGCATGTGCATATAACTTTTCAGAATAAACTGCATGCTAATTTAAACACCTTCAGAGCAATATTTTCCAAATAAAATATGAAACATAATTAACATAATAGTTATTTATTTTTTCATCTCAGTTTGACAAACTTTTGTTCTATATTTGCTGTGCTATTATTATAAATAAAAATATAATTAATTTAAGCTGAATTGTCTACAAAAATTGGCCACATCATATATCTGTAAAATAATTACAAGTAAATAGACATCATGTATGTAAAGGATCAATGTATAGAGGTTTGGTATTTATCTTGTTTTAGTTTTTAATCCTATATTTTTATTAGCGTTTCAGAAATTTTGCCCACTAGAATTGCATGGAATGAATACAACACACCTTAAAACATCTTAAAATGAAAAATTATGCCAAAAATTGGTCTATTTACCATCATCACCCCATCATCATTTTCACCCTCTGATCCCATGCCCTACCCCTCTGATAGCCACCAATCTGTTCTCTGTCTCCATGGTTTTGTTTGTTTGCTGGTTCATTTTGTTTCTAGACTCCACATATTGGGGCTATATTCTTGGGTAGTCAAAAAAGGAAACAAATTAATGCTTGAGTTAGGATATTTGCTGTAAAGAGAATCATGAATGGTACAGGCAGTAAAACAGATGACATGAGTTGGGAGTTGGGAGATATGTTGATACACAGTGAAATCTGGAGTTGTTCTCTTTCAAGTGCTTCAATGCCCTTTCTAAAACAAGGTTATCACTTTTGAGAAAGTATAGAGAAGGTGTTATTGGTCACTGAAGGAGAAGAGTGAAACTGTTGTTAAGATATCTTGACTTTATTTTCTATATTCCATAAATTTTCCAAGATGCCTGGAAATGTGAAAATACACTTCATATTCCAGATTTTGAATGTTAAGTATATTTTTCAGAATTCCAAGGAGCTTCACTAAGGGAGGTTCAGAAAAAGTGGAGACAATATATTTCCCTGGTGTAATTTTTTTCTAAGCAAGTGGGATGGAATGAGAGAAGCAAGGGGGAATACTCACAATGATTGACCATAAAGTCTTTTCCAGGTAAGGAGGGTCAAGATGATCCCCTGTAATTGTGGGAGAAGGAAAATTTAATTTTATCAATGGACTGAAGTTTCCAGAGGGATCAAAATTTCCTAATGATTGTGGTACTAAAGGGAATGAGTTGGCAAAGTTTTAGAAACAAGGGCTGATTTTGGTGACAAATGTAAACAGGGATGGAAGGCAGATCAGTCATATACTCAGGGCAGATGGTGCAATGGTCAGGGTGAAAGGGGAGAAGAAGTCTGCAGCTCAAGCTCTACATAATCTCACTTAAGTGACATGAACCCCTATAAATGAAGGCTGTAACTCCATGGGGAAAATCCCAGGGCAAAATATCTCTAAAATCAAAATCAGTCAAAGGTAGAAACAAAGTTAAGAAATTCTTTTATTTCTTACAAGCAGTAATCCCCATCTCTCTCTCTTGACCAGGCAGTGGCAGAAGAGAGTTCCACTTAACTTCTCTGGTCCAGATAAACACACACCCTTGTAACTAACTACCTATTGATATGTAGATGGACTACTTCTCTCCACCCCTTGGAAACACCTATTGATACAGATGCACTAAAGCCAGGTGAGAGATTCTGGAAATATCACAATTTTACCCACAACCCACCCCTCCAGAAATCTCACCTTACAATCTACACATTCTTTATCTTCCTCAATGGCCCCTGTTCAAGAAAACTGGAGCATTGCAACCAGTCTAACAATATAAAATAGCAACAGCAATAAAATCGTGATAATCTTCAAGCTGGAGGCTTCATCTAGGTTCAAAGTCCTATGCAGATTAAGTCCATAGCTCATGTACTCCACAGGCAGTCAGAAACTGAACAGGTAGGGAGTTCAGAGCAATCATCACACTGTAGCTGCAGCAGGGGGCACAACCAGGCCTACGGACTGTAGAAGAAAATAACCTTATACATGTTTTAATGACATCAGCATAGGCAAATCTTGTCCCTCAGGTAGGATACATGCAAGAGAGTGGTCCTGTGATAGGACTGTGGCAGGAATGGGATCTCATCCCGGTCTAATATACCAGACTTTCATCCCTGTGGGTAAAATTGTAACATTTCCAGAATGTCTCCTCTGGCTTTGGTGCATTTGAATTTCCTCAGGGGTGGAGAGAAGTTCATCTCCATGTCAATGGGTAATTACCTGGACAACCAAGGGTATGTCTGAATCTGAAAGGTTAAGGGGAGGGGCTTGCTTGCTTGCTGGCTTCTTTCAGAGCAGGGGAGAGAGATGGTGCTGGACTGCAATTTGTAAGCAATAAACAGGTTTTAAACTTTATTTCTCCTTTTGACTGATTTTGTTTTTTAAAGGTCTTTTGCCCCAGGATTTCCTCTTCCCGGACTTACAACCCCTCTCCCTATGGGGGTTACTGATAGGTCTATACATAGGGCTATGGGAGGCACATGCACTGGCCACAATGGTAAGACAAAACTTCCCGGTAAGATGCTCTAACCTTCCGGCCTTCTCAGTTACACTACCGTCATCCTTGGAGGCCACTCTGCTATTACTCCAGGAACATAGAGGAGGCCAGCTTCCATGCCCTGTCCCCAAGGTGCAAAAAGGACCAGCCATCATTGGTCCATGTGTCAAAATGTCCAAGGCCAAGTAGTCTCCAGATTGCTGTGGGACTCAGTCATACAGTGCACTTCTGACAGGACTCTGCTGACCTCTTCAAAGGTCAAAGGCAGGCCCCACTGACAGGCTACAGCCTATATTGTCTGCTGCCCGAGGTAGGCTGTGCTGCTAGCCAATGCACCTGGGCCAATGTGAAAGGCTAACTAACAGTCTACCGGCACCACCAAGGCCCCAGTTCCAGCAGTCTTCAGGCACATGGACATCCAGCTCACAAGGCCCTGATGGGTCTCTCTCACTCAAGAACTTCACAGCCTTGACTGTCCATTTTGCAACAGCAGAGGTTTCATGCCAGCCCCACGTGATGCCCTTTCATACCAAATGGCATAATAGCTTCAGAATTTGTGCCAGGTGTGGAATAAATACTCTCTAGTAGCCTACAAGCCCCAAAATGTCTTGCAAAAAAGCCACATTTATCTGTAAGGTAATCAGACATGAGCATAACTTCACACATAGTATTAGATGCCCTATTCCCAAGGGGATTTGGGCTTGTTCTAATCAGCCCCACACTGAAAACAGTAGGGGGCATGGGAGGGTCACTGGAAAACCTTTCAGGTCACAATAAATCATGGAGCATTCAGCTCCTGTGTCCACCAGGGACAGGACATACTGCACATTAACTGGTGACTAATAAATATCATTCTACATGTGGCCTCCGGTCCCCACCATGTCCCCCAAGGTGGAGGCCTTGACCCTCCCCTCAGTCAAATCGCAATGCCCAATTATCGTCCTGTGGAGGTAAGAGTCCAGTTGGAGCCTGAGTACTGTCTCCCAGGAAGTCTTGCAGGGTCACAAGCCAGACAAGGGGCTTTGCCTCCAGCTTCCGTGTCCTGGACCTCAATGGCTAGAACTACTGCTCTGGCTTTAACTGGTGCCACAGCTCTAATAAGATCCTATTGGGCTGCCCATCAAGTTTTTCTTTCACTGCCTCGGTTTTTATCAAATCAACCCACATCTGGGTCCTCAAGACCTTCATGGGACCTTTTGCACCTGTCCTTTCAGTCTTGGCCCATACTTCCCTCTGGGCTCTTATTGTTTCAACCTCCCCCAAATCTGCTAAACTATAAGTAGCCTCACTTAAAGGTTTCCCTATGTGGGGGGCAAGAATAGTCACTAGGGACCCAAAGAGAGATGGGGGAGTTCTATGCAGCACCAGATTTCTCATTCCTATGGTGAACAATTCTCATCAGGGCCCTGTGTGTCCATATTATAGATGACATTTTTCATGCCCGATTCCCACATCTGTTGGACCTCTGCATACATTTTCCAGCTAGTGGGTAAGTATGGTAAATCACCCTGATTAGGCCAACCTGCCCTGATGGCTGCTATCAACCAATCCAGAAGTACCTGATTCCCTAAGGCGTGACGGGCACTTTGCAACCGCTGCAGGAGAGAATGGTGCATCATCAGGGAAGCCAGTCTACTCATTTCAGAACACGACATAATAATGTTTTCTAACCGTATATCCCAGAGACGCAAAAACCATGTAGGTAGAGGAAATTTATTCCTGCCCAACTCCTCTCTCTTAATATCCATCTCTTTCCTTCCTGTCTCCCCATCTTACCTCATTCAAATATATATACATATTCACATTCACAAAGAATACGATTTTAGAAGAGAATTTTTCTTCTTTGATGAAACATCTAAACTGTGGTTTTGCTATATCAACTTCTTGGTAATTTAATTAAAGAATTGAGCTAACTCTTAAAAAAAACTTACATATATGTTGTAATAGGATTGACATTGATTCATTTTTCCTCAAGGTATATTACTAGTTTTTTCACCTCTCCTTTTGGTGCCTTATCAGATATTATAGAACATGCAGTTGCTATTAAAGAGAGGATTAAAACTGACATCTATTTATCCCACAAAATTTTAAGGTATAATATTCATGCCCATCTTCCAGTAGTAGTTTCATTACAGTTGTAAAATTACTAGCCAGAAATTGAAGTGGAGAAATGATGACATCAAGCATAAGCTATCCCAGGGAGAGAATTAATGTCAAAATAATTACATGGTTCACAGTCAAGGCTGTATGGTTATTAGCAACTCTAGAGAAGCTAATTAAGTAAGTCAAAAATTGTGTTTAAGCCAGTTAAGTCAGAGTGTTTCTATGGCTTCTGAACAAATAGGTAACACCTAAGAGCTGAGAATGTGCTCATTAATCAAAGGAACTGAAAATTATATCACACTGATTAAAACCACATGTAGTAAAAGTGGCTATTTAGTTTTCTTTTAAAATGAGATCTTAGAAAAAGCTGAACTGCTACTAACTTTAATTTGATCCTACAATCAGACAAGTTTTTCAGTTATTTTCTCACAACTATTTTTGATAATTACCTTATTTTCTTCAATTCCTTAGTGCCTTTTTTTTTTATCAATACCCATTACTAGTTTTTAAATTAAGAAAGAAAAATCACACTTCTTTAAAATATAGACCCAACGTCTTTTGCAAGGACTGAAAACAAGAAAAAATAGAATGTGCAGTGGGGTACTAAATAACAAAAGAGCTAACATGCACCATGTACCGACTACTGAAATGAAGGTTATTCTAGTTATAATTAAATGAATTTGTATTTAAATCATCCAAAGATCTTATTTAGATAAGAAAAATAGAACAACAGAAACCTCTGTCGATGCAACTATGAAAGAATCATGTTTTACGGGGTATCGCTCCAGGAGGAGGGGGTTCCCTACCCTGAGCGAGTTCTCTATGAATTTGGTGAGACTGAGTTAACGCAAGGGCAAGAAGTTGGGTGTATGAAAGGGCTTATTCTCACAGCAGTCACAGACAGCTCGGTACATTTAGGTGGCTCACATGTGCTCCCCAGGCCAGGTACAGGTTCTGTTCTCCAGTAGGAGCTTAATCCTCCAGGAGCACCAGGGCTCCATTCTTGGCTCTCTCCCTACTCTTCCCCCGGGGGCCCTTTTCCCCACCCTCTTGCTGGAAGGGAGGAGCTCTGTGGGTAGGTCTCTGGTGAACAGTTACACACCAGGAACTGAGGGGAGGAGAGATTGTTTCCTTTCCACTCCTCCCCTGGGCAGGCACTCGAATGACTGACCAGTAAACATCTCATAAATGTACAAACGGCTTCTTATTACAATACACAATGGGCACTATTAAGGCCAGGTAGGAATCCTGGGTATAAAGTTCCATTTTTTACCCAGAGTAAAATAAGACATAATTTGAAGGATGAAAAGAGACATCATGGATGTCTTAAACACAATGTCACTGTCAGGTTTTAAAACTTTCAACACTTTGCAAGCACTAATTTGTGTCTTTACCAGGATGCTTAATTGATTATGGCTTATTGGAATGCACCACTGCAAAATTTTACACCTCAGGTTCTCATGAAATAAATATAACATGATAAATTAACTTACCAACATTTTCAAGCATCACATCCCATGAATTTATTTTCATCCATAACCGATTAAAGAGAATGATAGTAATTATTCAGAAAAATACTTATTTTCAAGAATATCTCAAATATTTGTTTTAAAAAGTGAAGTCAAATTTTAGGTTTGTATTCAGATAAAAATTGGAGACAATTTGGAGTTATATTTTTATGTTGAATATTATAAACATTAAGCATATAAGAGGTAGAGTGCATATCTCTTTAAAGGACATTGTGTGGTAGAGATTCCATGAGACTCTGTATCAGTCAGGAAAGCATATCTGAGGAGTAGAAATAGATATTTTGTGATGTCTTTATTCTTACAGTAATGTTTGTTGGTCAATCTCTTTAAATATATATATATATATCCCTTCAATATATTCAAACTAATTGATACAGTCTAAAATTTATTCTAAATTTTTAGTGCCATTCCAAATCTGAATATTTTTATTTTGCATAGAACTTGTTGAGAAGTGTGTATTGTTTATACTTAATACTAGCACCAACATGTTTGGGGGCAATTATTCAACCTGCATTTCAATAACTCCTAAATCTCTGAGACTGTGCTAGTCTCTAGAGGATAGACAGGTGAAGAGAATGGGTTCTATAATCAGACACAATTTTCTTTCAATCTTGGCTTTAAAAATTATTAGCTGTGTGACTTTCAACATGTTGCTTACATTTTCTTATTATCTGTGTTTCATCTGTAAAGTGGGGATAAATAATGATATCTACCTTATTGGGCCATTTAGGATTGGAGATAATTTATTTCTAACAAGTGATGATGTACTTGGCAGAGAAGGGCATTAAAAAATTCCTAGGCCTTGAGATACTCAGTTTCCTTCAGTGATTTTTATACATGGGCAGCATACTAGAAGCACCTAGAGAGCCTAAAATACTGAAAGGGCTATGCCTCCCAAGATTAATTAAATTAGAATCTCTGTAGGAGGGTCCCGAGCATTGGTATCTATTTAAAACTTCTCAAATGATTATAAATTGCAACCAGATGTGGGAATCACTAATTTAATGCAAGACAAATTGGTATGGGTGCTTCATTGCACTAGCTTAAAACATTCATTGGTTATGAAGAATAACTTTCCCTCTACCCTTCTAGGTTCTTGGCTGAAACACCCCTCTAATAAAAGGAGAAAAGTGACAGAATTTTAGTATCATGTATGCTTCCTGTATACATGTGAGGGACTCTAGGCAAACTGAATAATTTTCTGAAATGGCCCAAGCTATCACTTTAAATAATATATCCAGCTAATGGCAAAAGAAGATATTGAAGGGCAGGTTAGTAGTTATGGGAGGTTAACAGGAAAAGCACAGTAAACAAGAGTAAAGTTGTTATGCATATTTAAGCCTTCTCCACTGAGATTTTATAGATTTAGAGTCAGCTTTCCCTGGTACAGAGAGGAAAATAACCTTACAAATGGCAATTTCCCATATAAATGTAAATGTCCCCTCAAAAGAGTAACTTCTCAGTTTTCAGAGATTCTCCTATGCCTACCTTTTTCTTAAAAACAATCATCCTAAAATAATCCTGATGCCCAAGAGGTATAATTTGGAGTGGTATATTCTGCCCCACATCAGTTGTAACTATTTAAGAAACTCTATTAGCCATACTTAGGTCAGTAACAACAAAAATAACTTTACAGTTAATAAATGGAGGAAGAGAGGTTCCTTGGGGAAAAAGCAGAATAAATATTAAAATGACAGAAAATAAGATGAATCCATTGCTTTCAACTGAGAGGAAAATAATGGTCAAGAACCAGTGTCTTCTAAAGGAAAGTTGAGGCATGAAAATATTAGTACAGTCCTTTCATATATGTATATAATTCTGAATAGAAAGGCAAGTCTTAAGGTTGAATTTCCAAGGATATATGTAATGATGAAAACCATTCCATGTAATTACATATGCAAAATGGATAATTTTGCATGTAATCTGTAATTTGCTATTGTTTAATTTGAAGGTTAGCTCAATTACTTCCTTTGCCTGTAGAGTCTTAGGTTGCTGTATTTTTCTTACTATTTGACAAGTTCTAAATTTTTTTGCCTATATTTGCTTTGGAAATTTAAAACTTGATCCATTTCAAAATATATCTGTTCCAGGTGGATCCCATGCAGTTTTAATAGCTGCTATGAATGAAAAGTGATTTGATTACAAATTTTTCCTATAAGATTTTGTCAAAGAAATTATGAATTATTAAAGACACTGGGAAATTTGTATGCATTTGTTCTAATATTCAGAAGTAAAATTCAATGAAAAAAGAATATTGTACATCTGCACTTTGAAATATTCCTGGAAAAAATATATATATACAGACACTATAAGATGCTTTTGTTTACTTAGTAATTTGATGAATAACCTGATTATATATTTCTTTATTTTAAAATGTAATGGAAACATATTTTTATATGAAATAAGTGTATACAACATTTTTTCTAGGGTTAGTATTTATACTGTAATACATTTTGCATGTATTTTATTTTAATATGTAATCCTGTAGCACATTTTACTTAAAATTTCTCTTCTAACATTCTAATGATATGAAAGATTTTATTCTCATTTAAGGGTGGACTTTCCAGTTTACTGGAGTCATTTATTAAATAGCAGCCTGTAGACTTACGAGTAGAACACATTTCTTCAAGTGTTTCACTTTCAGAAAAGAACTAGATCCTCAACACAAAGACTGTAGTCCATTAAATGCTTCCAGTTTGCACATTTGTAATTTAATAACATATACACACACACATACATGCAGAATACTGCCCTCATAGACTGCCCACATTTTAATACCTAGAAACTACAAATATTACCTTTCACTACAAGAATTTCACTAATGTGATTATGATAAGGATTTTGAGATTTATTATCCTAGATTATCCAGATTGGCCTTATGTAATCACAAAAGTCAATGTCAAGATTAATGTGATGTGAAAAAGACAAATGACTATTGCTGACTTTGAAGATGGAAGATGCAAGTCAAGTAATGTGGGCAGCCTCTAGAACCTGGGACAAACAAATAAATAGATTCCTTCCTAGAAGTCAGAGGGAGCATAGCCCTGCTGATGCTTTGTTTTTGGCCCAGTAAAATCCATTTTGGGTTTCTGACCTCCAGAATTGTAACATAATAAATTTGTTAATTTGAAACCACTGTTTTGATAATTTGTCACAACAGCAGTAGAAATACCTGTACATGTATAGTTATAGCTATATGTACATATATATATAATAGATTGTACATAGCACACTTCATTTATTTTCTTATATTCATAAAGAGTTCTTAAAGAATAATTCTCAGTATGAAGGATGATAGTCTGACCTACAATTTTATAATGAAACGTTCTCAACTGAGGTCTAGGTACATTTTAGGAAAGTAAAAGTTCTAGGAAGCTGGAATAAGAAACTGTACAACATGCTTGAGTTGCTTATTTTATTTTATTTTTTTTAAATTAATCATCTGCTTGTATGCAGTAAAGAGTTTCCAGAGAAAGCCATGTTGTCCTCTAAGATCTGGGATTACAGAAGGAAACCGACTTGTTAACTATCTAATGGGAATTGTGGGGCTAGTAATAGTAACATCCTGAACTGGCATATTAAGTCCTTTTGAGTAAAAAGGAAAGCGAATGGATGGACTTCAGAGTACTTTTATGGAACAGTATTTTTGAAAAGCTAAATTCTCAGTCAGCAAGTTTCAGCTGGTCTTGAGGTAAGAAAGGGACATGGGACAAGCACCATGATTAATTTTTCCTGCCTGTGATGAAAAAATGTCAAAATATAAATAGTATAGTAAGAATAAGAGGGACTCCATCTCAAGACTTGGGTTCCATTTTAAAAATAGGGAGTTAGAACGTAAGATTCCTAACATATTTTATGATAATCAGCCAATAGCATACCCTATTTTGAGGCAGGGCAGGCAGTCCTACATGATATGTTCCCAGTGCTTGAGGGTAACCACTATCTTGGAGAAGATCAGAATTAGTATTCCTTGTGTAAAGTTTATCTTACAAAATATCTCAGGGATGACTATGGATGATAACATGTCTATCGTCAGAGATAGACATCATGAGACCACAAGTCAAGCCTACAACCCCCTGCCTTTGCCTTCTGCCACATTCTTGAAATCATAAAATATACAATCCTAAGCTTTAAACATGCCTCCTCTGTGAGGTTGCCTGTACTACCCTTTCTTCGAGCATGTACGTTGACCTAAATAAAGCCTTCTCGATGGTCGACTTAACTGCATTTTGTCTCTGCATTTCAAGCCTCTTGGGAGGTTAATGAGAGTTCATTTTCCCAGTGATAAGACTTTACTATTTAATTCAGTTTTCTAGACTAAAGCACAATTCTTTACTCTCTCTGTTCTACTTCAGAAAAGTAGGGAAAGGCTACTGAGATCTCTGATTTGGGCTTACAAGTTCCCATTCCCTGGGTAACCCAGACAGGAGTGCAGCTGCACAACCATGCTTTTTAGCAGCCTGCTAGAAAATCTCCTTTCCTTGCTTTGAGAAGTTCTCAGAGCATAATCTCACTCCACCCAGTGGTCTGTGGCTCCCCCAAATCCTCGGGTGGTAGGGACTTAGTTCCCACACCATTGAGATTCAAGCAGAAACTGGACGCCAGGTGATGCTGGCTTCATGAGTTGGCAGGGGATCTGCCCTATGCCGAGCAGGATCTCAATGAACGTTCCTTTCCTCCCTCTGTTCTCTCTTGCTCTCTGTGTCTGATGGGTGTGGCCATTCACTACTACTCTCGCTTTAGTGAATTCCTTCTTACTTGCACCCAATGGACCTGTTCAAGAATTTTCTCAATCAGAGTCAGGAACCCTCCCTTGCCTGTGGTGAGGTTTCACCTGGTGTGCAGGGAGAGATGTCTGCATATGCAGCTGCCCAACAACATTTTGAGAATGGTGAATTATTAGGAATATTGCCCTTGAATAAGTTAATGATTTTCTGCTTTTTCATGTGTACAATAAGAATGGTAGCATCAATTTCAAAGATAATTGTGAATATAAAGAAATAATATAAAATAAGATGATTGTTCTGGTACATAACACATGACCCACAGTGTTTGACCTCTATTCCGTATCCCCACAGTACCTAGCACCATACTGAGAAGATACAATAAAAATAATATATAAAGTTAAGGAAAATAAGCCCCAATTGGCTAACTTTTAAAGATGTATAGCTGCTTTAAATTTAATAAAATATTCTAAGAAATTTTAAAAGAAACAATAGGAATAATTTCTAGTTGAATTTTACTTGAGAACTTCATTTGAGGAGATAAGCTATTCATCTGACCTTCCCCTAAATACACACTACTCCAGGAGTATATATTTTCCAGAAATGATAAACATGAAAAATATCAGATCTACCAAATTTTCAAAGCATCCTTTGATTTTTAGATACATTATGTCCTATTTTTCATAATAGCACAAACCCATAAGAACAGATATACCTGGCAATAGAGAAACAAAATTTGTAGTTCTAGTTAATTCTGAAAAACATTTGAGATATTTTAGAGACACCACATTTATTTTCTATTTAAGAGACATACCTCTCTGAATATTTGTTATAAAATGTCCATAAATTTATAAAAATAATCTTTACAGACCACTGCTAGAAATTACTAGTTTCAAATATCTTTTTATAGTCAATCTTTTCTTCCAGTATTAGGAAAATAGTCAAGTAAAAAAGTTTAGCCCCTATTCTATAATGTCACACTGAAAGTCATTTCATTTAGTCATTTATATTGACAAAAATAAAGTGAAACTTGCAGATATAACTTGGACATGAGTATTAATTCATTATTTCCAAACCCCACTGACTAAGTAAACAAACTCAATATTTAATTCAAACTACTTAATGCTGGATGGGGAAGAGGGTTTTTATACCAACTCTTGCCAAATTAAAAAAAAATCATTAATTTAATAAATATTTATTAGGGGGTTACCACTTATTGTTTATATAACCTCTTGGCAAACATCATTGAACAAAATAGGCAAAAATCTTTGTCCTCAAGTCCAGAAATTTCAATATGGAGAATTGATAAAGAAAATAAGCATGACTAAGCCAATTGTATCATATTTTCAAAACTTGAAAAAATTAAGAGTACTATAAGAGAGGAAGTATTACAGTGTTTTTCTCTGTAGACTGACACAACAAAAATTTTCAAAGATAAAAGTACTTACCAATTTATCCCCACAAGTGTTTTCACATACATTATCTTCCTTTCATGTCCATGATTCCTCTGATAGACAAATCCTTATCAATAAGGATATTTGAAATGAAAGACTGAAAATTGAATTAAAATTGAATACAATGTCCAAGGACACTCAGCCTTTTATGAAAATGTCTTTTGATTTGTAGAAGATGAAGTTTGATATATAATTTTTTTGTTGATTTCTGTTGGTTGTTGGAATTTTAATATAAAAAGGATAGCAAATGATGTCTTTTGAATACTCTGTATGTTTGGGGAAATCTTAGTGTTTTGAATCCTACCACCCTGGGAAAGAATCAACTTATGATTCCAGTTCCCTTTGCAGTTAGAAATGAGTCCTCTGCCACACAGATATGCCCATCTGAGACTTATCTTCAAAATGAAACAGCGTGAGAAAAGAAACTCAGTGTAAGACATGTCTTCTTACAGATTTAGTAATAAAATGTAAGTTTTACGCTTAGCAGCAATACAGGTTCCTAATGGTTGCCAAGTCACAGAAAACTGTCTGGTGACAGTAGCTATTGCAATCTAGTCAATCTACTTGCTTTATGTTCCACAGTAAAAGAGGTGACATTTCACCCTTGGTGAGCTATTGTCGTTTGGTTCTGATGCAGCACCTAGAAGGGAGGAATAGACACAGTTTCTGTGCTTTGAATGAATCTTCAAGTTCCCTAATAATCACTAATGGCTTCCTCTTCTACTTAAATTAGATAGAGGGCTTTTGGTCATTTAATCAAGCACCTGTACAGAGTAGGAAACTTCCTTACTCTCTTTCCCCTGAATGAAAGTGATTCTTTTCCTTTTCTATTCTCTCAGATCCCCACTTGAGAGCATGAGTCATTAAATCTGAATTAATTGTACTTGACCTCGTGTCCAAGGTCTGTCCCTGTCCACTTTGCTTCTTCAAGTCACATTTGTCCCTGCCAGCCTCCCTCGTTTCCACCAGCATCATCCCACCCTGTTCACCTCCCGTTTCCATCAGTTGCTTCCCCAGTGAACTTTCCTCTACTCTCCAGGAGAAGAAGATGAAACACATGTTTTATCACTGGATATGCTTCTCACCAGATTCAAGATAAATCCAGATTTTGTGGTGTGGCTTCTCTTAGGATCCTGAGAGTGATGATTCTGCTCTGGGCCATCCTTTTTCTGTTGATCACATCTTCGAATTACAGAGAAGTAACACCCATTTCTTCTGCAGTTGCTCACAGTGAATGATTTTTTGATATTTCATTTTTTACTTCATTTTATTTAAAAAATAATTTAACAATACTTGCTATGTGCCAAAGCTGTTTTCTTTCTAAGGAATTTGTTAATATCAGTTTATTTAAAATACATGCAGGTATGATGAGGTAGGTACTATTAGTATCTCCTTTTTATATCTAAGTACATTAAGATGAAAGGTTAGGTAACTTATCAAAGTCCCATAGGCAGTAAATGGAGAAGCCACAGTTAAAAGCACAGTATGATCCAGGGTCTACATTGCTCCTAACTACAATGCCATTTCCCACCTCTATTTCATTAGTAATCTGTAAAATAGGAAACTCTGTTGTATATACTCATTCTACTCTTACTGCAAAATTATTTTTATTTCATTGTCCATACTGATCTTTACCACTTAAGAAGTATAAAATTAGGATTCTATTTCTGTAACTCTCCATTTTATTCTCTTCTTCATCCCAAGTGCACCTTTTCCCCAAATATAGTCATTACTCACAAAAGTCAGATGAAATCTTAAAGAGTTATGTGATTCTATGAATCTACGCCTTGTAGTACAGGCTTATCCCAAAGTCTATTAAGAATGTATATGATGGACTGATTGAAACTAACACCTTTATTATTTGAAGTTGAGCTCTTAAGACAAATGCCTATTTATTGGAGAACAATGTGTTAGTGCATAAATAGTGCCTCTAACTGCTCATGTAATGGATTCTTTAGCGTGGCCATTTTCTTTGACTCAGATAACTATCTATTACAAAGTCCATCTTGGTTATTTATATCAGGGTTGGGATGTTGGGGGAATGAAAAGCCAAGACAAGTTTTAAAGTGCCTTTTAAATAAAGAAGATATCCACTTGAAGCAGCCATGATGTGTAAATAGGATTTATTCTTCCATACAAAATTTCCACTGTCCATATCAGAAGTCCTTTTCCCAGTCCAACTTCCAGATTTTTTATTTCAGTGATGGAGATTGCTTTTCCATTGGCTCACTACCACCCCAGTTTTCCATATTAAAAGAACAGCATACTCAGTTTTAAGTGTTGAACTATAATATGTTAGTAGATATATCATGATATATTCTAAGTAATAGAATATATAATTATATATAATTATAATATATGAATTATATATTTTAATTTCTAGTTTAAAACAAAACACATACCCTCCATATAAGAAATTAGTCAGCAGTTATTCAGTTGTTTGGGTCACTTTGTGTTGGCTAACTGGCTCCTGCCCTCTCACAGAGACTAGGAGATAGGGCCTCTATCCTTCTCTATGGTTACAGTTCACAGAGACAGTCCCCAGGTCCTGGGAAAAAGAACAGTCCTGAGTTAAAAGTGGCAAAAGGCTGGGAGAAGACTTACATTGCAAAGGGGCAGAGAAAAAATTACAATGGAGAGTTGGAGGAAGTTGATGCTCTAAGAAGAGTGAGGTCAGGGCCCGTCATTCTGAGTAAAGGGTTCTGAAATTCAGTGAAGCTGAGGGGAACATTAAGTACCTCTTACGCAGTCTATGTAAAAAGCCAGCCAGGCACGTACCTCTCTATTCACATAGAAAGCCCAGGAACCTCAAGGTGAGGAATTAACTTCTCAGGGAGAGGAAATAAGGGCATTTGAGCTGCATGTAAAATATGGACTGGCTGTTAGCGCACCACAGCTTATTGCTCCCACAATCCTCTGTCCTGGCTGCTCTTTCACTTTCCATCCCCTGAGTCCTGTGATAAAGCCTGAGAAGTCTGTAACAAGAAATACATAAATAGATCATTATAATAACTGAGATAATGAATGCTTAGGGGCAATTTCCAAATTGTTGTCACTGTAACAGCAAAATAAAAGCCAGGAAGAAAAGGGTTTGCTTTAGTTCAGTGAAGCGATTATAGGTACAGAATGATGGTGCAGCAGCCTCAGGGAACAGGCCTGGGCCGTGAAAAGGCTCAAGAACCCAGTGGAAGAGGAAGCTACAATGCCATTGGGCAGGAGCCGAGTGGGCAGCAAGCCAAGCAGATTCTCTCCAGGGGAGCGAAAGGGGAAAAAAATAAGCTAATACTGTATCGAATTTATTGAGATGTCAATGGATTGAAGCCACACCGTCCCAGCAGTTTTGATTCGTGTACATATGAAATCCTTAATGATCCTTAAAAATTTAGAATGGTGGCCCGTGAGAGGACTTACACAACTCCTTTGGTGGTACCTGAATCACCATCCTGTAACATTCCTACACGCAGACTAGCTCAGTCCAGAGAAGTCTGTTGCACATATGACCAGAGTGGATAAGAAATGATCATCATCTTTTATACTGATACTGTTTTACGCCTTTTGTAAAGAATCTCAATAGTAAGAAAAATATAGATATAACTTGAAATAGCTGGATACTTTTCTGATTATGATGCAGTCTTTGAATGTTTTAGGAACAGAAGCGTTAAATTCCATGTATTTTAACCCACAGTGAAAAGAACAGGATATGGGTAATGTTAAACTGCATGATATTACCAATAAATCTCTGCTTTGGGGAGGAGTAATTACTAATGTTCTTCTGAACTTTTAGTACCTGCTATTAACCCAGTAGGAAATTTTAAATTGTAACTTACCCTGAAGTCAACCACTCATAGTAATGAATGGATTCTTCCTTCTAACAGAAATAATAACATTCTTCTATTCCTTCTTTTGAGCTAAAGGGGCTGAACATTGCATATAAATAGTATGTGTATTGTTTTCATTTAAGTATTCTTTTCGGCTGTATTATTTTATTTAAACCAGTTTAAAGTAAAAAAAAAGTAGGTATGTTTTCATTTTAATTGTTGTTATTTTGTACTTGTACTCAATGAAAAGGATGAGCAAAACAGGTATTTTTTATCCTTTATTTTTGAACATTCACAAAATAAATATAAATCAGTTTCTGTCTGCTTTCAAATACTAACAATTGGCCAGTCATCACATCTTCTTGGTTGGATAATTTTTTAGAGTTCAGTGACTGAATATATTAGAGAAGTACTACTATATCAGTCACAGTTTTTGTGAGCAATTTCAAGTGTACATTTATATCACTTTCTGACTGGAGACTTAGGAAAGAACTGAGGAGCTATAATTTTGAGAAAACTGCACTCAGAAGATCAGAAAATAACAAATGATTTATAATTTAAGAAAAAGGTGCTTCTGAAGTCTGAGTTTTATGTACATCTGAATGAATGACTGTATCGTCTTCATCCTAGACAATTATGTGATGTTCCAACGAACATTGTTACGTGCCTCACTGCATTAATTTCTAAAGTAACACTGAATGCATGTATGCTATGCTATAGTCTGAAATTAACTTTTGGTGTAAGCATGACTGATGGATGACTGAGAAAGTGACTATTGTCATGGGGAAGAACCAAAAGATTAAGGCCCAGAGAAGTTGCAAGTTCATAATTTTGAAATGATTATGTAGAATTTAGTATTGGGAAGGCTCTTGCATTCAGGCAGTTTATGTGAAATAAATAGACCCAAGGGAATTATTATTTGCCTCAATATCTCATTTTTCCACCCCTTTATTTGTTCTTAGGGATATACAGGAATAGCAGAAATCTTTTTTAAGAGTTTTATATTTAAAGTTGTGCCAATTTCTGATATATTCACAATACAAAATGTCATACATAGTCAAACGGGAGAGATTTCTCTAAAAGCATATACTATGACATAAAAAATGAAAAATCTTACATGGAAATACCAATTTCTTCCCTTTTATTTCATCCTTATTTAATCATACTGTAAAATATATTTCACAGCAACTCTGGTAAAATACTCCCATTTTTCACAGGCACCTTTGAGGAAGTAATAAATTTGCTTAATACAATGAGACATCCTGTGAGAGCTCAGTAAATACATGTTGATTTGCTGATTAAAATAAAATATACCCTTTCTCCTGAGGATACTATTGCTAAATAGGTATTAAAAACATTCTAATTGAAATAATTCTAAATATGCTTTGAATCAGTGAAATTCCACTTTCTAGGCAGAGAATTTTATCAAAGGTTTATAGCAGCTAAATTAAGTAACCTATAAAACATATAAAAAGCCTGTACTGAAAAGACTATACTATATGATGGCAGTAGGATAGAATAGGTTTTTCTCTGATGATTGAACCATTAAGAAAATGCTAGTTTTCAAATTAATACTCTATTTTTACAGTGTAAATGGGAATACTGGGTTGCCTTGAACATTTATCTTCCTACTTACTTGATTTTTGTCACTCATTTTATGAGTCAAAACATGTTGAAATTAAGATGTTAAAAAATTGTACCATTAATAACTTTTAATACCATTAACAATTACCAAATGAAAGTAAAAGAATATATGCAAAACCATGAGATAGTGAAGCATACCTAGGAAGCAGTGGTTTTAGCAGTTTAAAAAAATCATACATAAACTTCATTTGAACTATAATTTACATTTAAAAAACCATACCCATTTTAAGTGTACCTTTTTAATAAATTTTGATAAATGCATATACCATGGTATTCGCCACCCTAATCAAGGTAGCCTGCATTTTTATAACTTCTAAAAATTTCCTCATTTTTTTCCCTATTCCCAAGTAATGAACCATATGCTTTCTGATACTGTAGATTAATTTCCCTTTCTGCAATCTCATACAAATGGAATTGAACAGGATGTGGTTTTGTGCCTGGCTTATTTTAATCAACATAATGTGGTCATAAATGCTTTTGACTGTATCAGTAGTTCACTACTTTCTAATGCTGAATATATTCCAATGTATTGGATTAATTATAATTTGTTTCTCTCTTCACCCACTGAATGGTATTTGGGTCATTACCATGTTTTAGTTGCTTGGAATAATGTTGATACTTTCACATGAGTCTTTGTGTGCCTGTGTTTTCTTTTCATTTTTGATAAATACGTTTGAGTAGAATTGATGAGTCATATAGTAAGTGTATGCTTAATTTTACGCATTTTCTTGCATTTTAAAATTCTTAGATGACCTCAGTTTTATTATGGTCTTTTTCTATATCCCTTATTAAATATAATTTGGCATCAATAGCTTAGAATTAAACACTGGATTTAAACAAGTAGACTCATTTTTACCACTTTAACCTTGTGTCATTGGGATATCGTATTATGAAATATTAATAGATTATGGGGTTCTTAGGTAATGCTGTCACTTGAGGAAGGGTTGCCTTATGGAAAATTTTACTCCTGTTCCTCCTATCACTCAGTAAAACTTCATAGACTTTCTCAGGCTGCTGGAATAATTTACAATAGGATAATAAATAAATATGTGTTTACCTAATTCTAATGGTTCATGAGTAGCTGAGGAGTATGACATTTAGCACAGTTGAAAAAGTTCTCTACTTAGAAGATGCAAATTTAGTTAAGAACTCTAACATTTTATTAGCTCATGTCCTTTGAAACCAGTAGGTTATCAGTGTAACGCTAAAACTGATCAACACGTCGCCAAAATGAAAATGGGAGATGAGCTAAGACTCTTAAAGAGACTATTTTTTACTCACCACTAAGGGCTTCTCACCAAAATATGGGTGACAAAATAAATGGTTAATAGCAGAATGCTTTTGACTGTATCAGTGACACACATACAACACATACAGGGAGCAACACACTTATTAGTAATTGTTTAGAATTCTATATAAACAATTTTTGGAGGTTAAGTTCACATTTTAAATTTTAAAAATAATGCCTTTAATTGAAAAAGGGAAAAAATTGTCAACTATTATGGTCAGATAGATGAACTTAAACACTATATTTCCTGTCTTGGTGTCAAGTATGTATACCTAAACTAAGCCTGTTTTAAATAATGTTCCCAACACAGGCTCTATTCTAATTTGGATATCTTATTTTCTATAAATGTACAGTTGATTTTAATTAGTAATAATCTGAATTATGTCATGTATATGTCTAGCTTGATATCAATTTTATACTTTTTTAAAGATATGGTTGAATTATAAAATTCTAAAGGCTCATATTTGTTTATCTAATAACAATACCAAGTAAAAAATGATGGTTTAGCTGAAACTAAATAAAGCATACCCTATAGAATATAATTTGAAATACTCTGGCATGATATAATAGTATTAACAGGAAGACTTCCAGAAAAAACAGTTTATCAACACTGAATCATGATGTTTTTATTTTTGTGCATGATTCTTTGGCTGTGAACTGTTAATAGGCTAACTATAAATAATGAATAGAATATGATAGCCTTGACACATTTTCAGCTTAATCAAGTAGGCAACTGGTCTTATCTTTACCATTAAGGGAGCAGTGGAAAAATGTCTTCACCTTTATTATAACTACAGTTGTTAATTCATTATTGATTAAGATCATATTTATGTGTCACTTAAAGTCTAGGTTTTACCATTTAGTAGGGAGTTTTGATAAACTAACTAGAATTATTTTCATTAATTTTGAAGAAAACCCACATGTTCATTTGGATGAATGAGAATTGTCATGTGTGAAAATATTGAGAGAAGCCCAATTTAAAATTTTATCTTCTATTCCTGGTAGAAACCAATATGAATAAAGTCATCAATGTGAAATATTTTCAACAGTAAACTATTAAGACCAAAAGAAAAATATAAAAATATGAGACATGCATGAATTTCCCTATTCATTGTCCTCTATGTTTTTCTATGCCAGGTAATTAGCCTAAGTTTAGTTCCAAATATATAAAACATTCTTGGGCATATTTTCCATACCTCAGTTATCTAGCTCACTTTATTCTATTTATAAAAAGCAGGGTTAATGTTTTAACTATAGGAGAAGTTAACACATAAATTTTGATATCTTAAAACTTATAAACAGTGTAAAATATAATTGATTATGAGATGGATATGTACAATTTTACTTCTTCAAAAATGCTTATTTGGTTAAAATAATAAATTTTATTTTAAAATAAATTTAAAATATTAAAAAAAATTAATTTTATTTATATACTTGATCCAAGTAACTTCATGTTTTTATACCATCCAAAATAGTTACATTAGTTTTTAAAAGCTAAGAAAGTTAGCATTGTCCTTTGTTTTCTCCCAGATATTTTTATTTTCTATATCAATAACAAATTCAGACACACACAAACAGAATGTAAACGCACATATACATGTTATTTATGTGGAACAATGGTTTGGGGCATCAACTTACACACTCTGATATCCATCAAACAATACTTTTGAATTATGTTTGTGTGTGTGTGTGAATGTCCATGTATGTGAAATTGAAACTGGATAACTAATTTGATAGAGGAGAATGAATTTAAGCAAAATTTAGCCTCAGAATCTGCTATAAAATAAACTCTATGTAAATATTATAAATAACTTATTTGCAGGTTCAGTCAAATAAACTAACAATTACAATGTATAATTGGTTTTGAGTATTTATTATTTGTACAAATAGATTATAGAGTTTTATAATTTGCTTCAAAATAGAGTTATCATTATAAGTCTCTTCTTTTTAGGGAAAAGAAATACAGAAAAAGTATATAATCCATTCAAGTAAATTTACTGAGATACTCTAAAAATACAGCATAAATAGCATATAGCACAATTCTCAAAGACCTAACACAGATTTGAAGAGACATATTAAATAATACATTTTGCATAAGAATACAAATATTAAGAAAAGCTTTACACATCAACTCCTACTGTCTTAGCATTTCCTAAATCACTATCAGATGCACCACCTTGTCTGGGGAAGGAAAGGTACAAAGAAAAGAACGGTTTAATTTTTTCCTGCCATTTCTTAAAAATAGTGATTCAGTAAGAAATCAACTCATTATATAAGTTTCTGTCAAATCTTAATTTTAAGGCTGAGACCCACTTCTAGTTCATGTGAGGATTTGACATGTCACTCACAGATAAAAGCTTCCAGGATCACATATGTGCACAAGGAATATATTAATAACATCTAGAATTACAACCAATTACTTGGATTTAATAATCAAGGGTCTCTTTGATAAGAGATGCATGGAGATAAGGGCATAATAAATTACTGGAACTTTGGAGAGACCAGTGGACCCCATTCAGACTGTACTGACAGTGTTGTGGCCTATTGAATGCATGTTTTAAAAGTCCCTGGGTGAGTACAGTGTGGCTGGTCAAAAAATAAATAAATAAAGCAGATTGTCTGAATTTGCTAATAATACCTTTTCTAGTCATTCCAGAAAATTACCTGAAAAGAAAAAGCATAGAATTAGTAGCATAGAATTAGTGGGGTAAATTTCCCACTGTGTACTCAGAATTTCTCAATTGAGTAAAAATCTTCCTAGAAGTATTGGGCATAGCTCAAGCTCAAGCAAAACAAATGAAGACTGAATTTACTAACCAGACTGTTTACTGTTTATTTTGTGTATTTGAGTCATATATATATATATATATATATATATATATATATATATATATATATATATATATATATAATATATGCTAGCATCCTTTCTCCAGCTTCCTAAGAGCAATGTTTCAACACAAATGGACTCTGATATTTTATCAGGCATATGTGTATGTCCATTAACACCTAGCATGTGAATAACTGAAGGCAGCCTATGCCTTACAGAAGAGTAAAACCTGTGGAAGAACACAATGTTCAAAATGTGGCCTACCTTTGGTTAGAAGGGAAAGTGATGAGTTTAATTCCAAGACATTTGTTACAAGTTTAGGAAAGAGCATTCCTCTTTCTTTGAGAGTTCATGGTAAACTGTCCCTATTGAGAGCTCACAGGTTTACAAAGGTCAAAGTTAAGGAAAACTTAACTGAGTAGGAGCATGGCTGAAGAGTCTTGCAAATCAGACTAGTGAAAATTTTTGGTGCCACTCCAGCCAAGCAAACTGAATGATCAATAAGCCCTCATTTCCATTCTTCAACCAGGCATATGTGGTCCAGAAGAGTGAAGAGAACGGGATAAGAAATTCTACCTTGTGATTACACTAGGTAGGTACTGCTCACATATCAGCTTTCCTCCTGATATATTCCTCATTCTGTAAATACACAAACGGGACATTTTTCTTAGGTCCAGACACTGGTTGCAGAATAATGACTCAAAAGAGAAATTGATATGGCTTGGAGGTAAAGACTGGGGATCCAGAAGGTTATATGCAAAAACCAAAAACTGAACAAGTCAGCTATACAAGCATTACCCTGTGTTTCACCTTCTAGTCACTTTCTGTGGAAATCATCTTGTTCTAGAAATGATTGCACCTGTGCTAGAGGTAATCCTGGTGAGAAATAAAATAAGGTAAATGTAGAAGGATATAGATATTTGGCCAGTTGCCAAGTCCATTCTCTTAAGTGTTTGAAGCATTGCATGATGCTCCTTTGCAGGTAAACATGCCTTCTCAAGAGTAAACTTTATTTACTAGATAGAAGGGTTTGTTGGGAGGGACTGTGTTTGGTATGATATGTTATAATATTTTTCCACTGATTTCTCCTTGTCCTTCTGCCATGGACATTTTGTTTCTTGTGTGAACAATTCATAAAGTAAATGGAGAGAAGGAAAATACCACTTCAATGCCAAACACATACTTTTCTAACTTCATTTCCACATAGCAAGAGAGAATTCACAGAGAGAAAATGTACTATTTAAACACTGCATAGGAGAAACATGTTCCCAGACAGAAAACAGACTTCTGCCTAGATTAGATGGAATGGGGAGAAAAAAAGTCTGTGGATTTTGAAAGTAAGGAAAACTTTCTCTTCTGTCCCAAAAGTAGAAAGAAAACTGTGAGATGCATCCTGACAGAGGACCATACTTAACATTTCAAATTATTTCCCCTTTATAGTTTACAGTCACTATGAAAAAAGAGAACATTCTGAACCTGAGTTATGATTATGTGGTTATGGAGGGTGACAAACTCCAAGATCTGCAGTCAGCAAGCTAGAAATCCAGGAGAGCCTCTGGAGCCATTTCTGTATGAATCCAAGGCCTGAGATCCAGGAGAGCCAATGGTGTAATTCTAGTTCGAAGGCCTGCACGCTAGACACTCTGGAAGAGCTGATGTCTCAGGCAGTTTGAGGCAGAATGCATCAGCGCCTCTGCTCAAGGCAGTCAGATAGGAGGAGCTTCCCCTCAGTCTCTCAGTTCTAGCAGATATTCAACTCATTATATGAGGCCCACCCACACTACAGAAGGCAATCTGCTTTACTCAGCATATTGATGTAAATGTTAAACACATCCAAAAACATCTTAAAAACACCCAGCATACTATTTAACCAAATATCTGGACATTCCGTGGCCTCATAAATTTGGCACATAAAATTAGCCATTATATCTATTTTTTGTTTCTAGATTCTAATAATCAAAAGCTTTCTCCTTTGTCACTCCAAGCAGTGACTTCTTGAAGTTTACTATTTCAGTGTTCCTTTGTGTTGCTATTTCAAAACATATCATTTCTACAACAACTCATATTCAACCTTTCATATTAAACTCTCTCTTTTGATTTATCTAACTTGGATTCTGCTTTTTTGATGAAATCTGACTGGCTCAGCATATAGTTCTAAGAATGATCCCACAAAACAGACCCTTAAAAATGGAGTTAGGAATCCATTTACATGTATCTTTGGACTTGATACCAGTTACAGCCAGTGGGAAATGGGATAATAGTAATTAGTGACATGTAGTGGAATTATGAATAATTAATTCTGCGGCAAGAGCCTTGGGAACCAAATGACTGCTGCCACTTGACATGCTATGGAAAGCATAATGACTACCAGGACTGTGAGGTGGTAGGGGTGGTCTTTTCCTGACCATCCTGGAAAGCACAAAAGTTAGTACAGTGGCTGCCTAGAGGATTAAAATTGGTAGGGGACACTAGGAGAGTTGATGAGATTTTTATAAAATTCATTTCCCTTATCTGATTAAGAGAAAAATATTCATTCACTTTGTGAAAATTTATCAAAGAGCAAAATTGTTTATGCACTTTTTGTATGTGTTTCATATTTCAATAGCACTTCCAAAAAAATTGGATGAAGAGGCTGCCATTGATCATGCGGAGAATAATTTAAGTATAAAAAAGAATCCTGACAATAATGGATTACAATAAACTAAACTAATTAAGAAATTACGTATACATAAGAAGAGAAAGGGAAAGAATAGTGATGAAAGTTTCTTCATTATAGTGATATGTCAGGTTGCACATGTACAACAACAATAGCATTTGAAAAGTTGCCATTTTTAAAACAACTTAGAGCAAAAAATAACAAAAATTTAGGCAAATATTTTCAAGAGAGGCTCAAAATCATTGTGGGAATAAATGTTTAGGAACACACTAATTAAAGGTCTCAAAGAATCATCCCATAGTTTACTTCTTAATTGCAAATTGAAAAATATGCTCTTATAATACTGAAATCTATCAGTCTCCTCCCTAACTAAATGTTCAGTTTTTCCATTAGCAATATGGGACAGCTTGAAAAGAATGTCATAAATCAGCGGTTAAACAAACGTCACCTATTTGATATTCTTTCAGGAATTATTGACCGGAATCTAGTCAATTTATCTATTTCCTAAAAGGAAATAGATAAATTCACAATGCAGGACATTTTTCGGGGTAACTGGCCTGGACTTTTCAAAGGTTTAATGTCACGAAGAGCAGAAAGAAGCAATTTAAATGATTTAGGTTGGGAGAGATAAAAGAGACTTTACAGAAATGTGCAATATGTGAGCCTGGATTGAAAATTAAAAGATATAAAGGAAATTGTGGAGCTGATTCAGGAAAATTGAGAATGGATATTTTCTTTGATTACATCATTGCATCAATATTGATTTTTGTAGGTAGTTTACTATAATTTTGTTACGATTACATGGGAACTTATGTCCTTTTTCCTACAAGATGCATGATGAAGGATTTAGGGGTGGAAAGACCTGACACCTGCAGTGATTTACCAAAAGAAAGATAAGAGAGAGATGGATCCGTTTTGGCAAGAAAAAGGCTAAATAGCATAGAAAAATATTGTTAGAAACACTTGTCAACGTAGAACTGAATATATAAGTTGAGCATTTAAATTATACTTTTTTTTACCCTGAAAGTTTTAGAGTACATTATAAGAAGTTACTCCTATGTCAAAACTTAAACTTTCACATATGTCAGCATTGCAAATGGATAGACAACAAAACATTAAAATTATGACATTGGATATTTTTCTTTGTAAATAGAGTGAAATTAAACGTTTATTAAAAATATGTTTTGGTGTGGTTAGGATGCAGTAAGTTACAAATGACCGTGACTCCCACTGTAACAATGAGTTCAAGCCATATACATTACGGAATCACAGCCCTCTCCTCCCTATCAGAACACTAAGCATTAAAATATAAATAAAATAAATTATTGGGACAGGATTGCCTTTTAGAGATGAGATGTCCTTGGCTACTTTCATTCTGGGAGCAGAACAGAATGAAGAGTGAACACACAAGGGAGAAACAAAAAAAAGGAAAAACAAGAGAAAAAAAAGCACGTAGATTTTCAATGGCTATTGTTGGCAAGTGGGATGAATTAGAATCCTGAGGACCCTGCCATGAAGCAGTGTCCTCCTCCTTGCCAACGCTGACACCGACAGTCTTCACCAAGTAGATCTGAAGAAGACACCAAAGCTGGGGACCTGGAAATAGTGCTGCACGAAAGCACATGGGACATTCTGGTGTATAAGGCAGTGGTCTGAGCCTTAGCACAGGGCAGGAGGCCCGAGAGAGAGAATCCCAAAGCAAGAACGGCCAATACTGAGTGCCAGGCAGCAGCCTGATGAAGGCATGGACAGGGAAGCATGGTGAACAGGGCACATTTTTAAAGACTTAAAAACTGGGACAGGAGCAGACAACATAAAAAACAAAGTCAAAAATCTAGCAGTGGGTAGAAAAGCAAAAGGAATTTTCCACTGTAGAGAAAGATTATATCAGCACTGTAAATCAGAATAAGATACTCAGATTTCATTTCTACTAACAACCTGATCATGTCCTCAAAATATTTGAAATAATGAAGTAAATATAACTATAGCTGTGAAAAGGACAGATGCAGCTAAGCTACTGACTAGACATCAGTTAAATAATCTAGCAGCTTGATACAATAAGGAATCTTATTTTTCTGGAAATTTTCATATAAATTTCCAGTGTTTGTTTTTTATATCGATGACCCACACACAGTTCGCATTGTGAAGCTCCAAAGTGGCACAGACATACACCCAAAATCAAGAGAGGGGAATGTCAATAGGAGATTTGGGGATAATCAAACATCTTTCAAATAAATAGGAAAATTTTAGGTAAAGCGTCTATTAGAAAAAGTTGATATAAACATAAATTGATGGTAAATTTTTTAATGCAGAAATAAAAAATATTAAAATAAGAAAATGCAAATGCTAGAACTGAAAAATACAAGAATGTTAAGAAATTCATCATTAAAATTAACAATGAATTAGCCATAACTGAAAAAAATGTATCAGTCACTTAAAGCCAATGTACAAATTGTCTCAAAGATGAAGAGTGAAAACAGTAAAAAAAAAATATGAAGAGATTATCCAGATTTTGTGGAGAAATGAAAACATGTATCCTCAAGAAATCGTATCAGCCTTATTCACAGTAGACTAGAAAACAACTAAAATTTCAACAATTGGTCAATGATTGAAAAATTCTACTATTTTCATATGATGTAATAATGTTCAGGCATAACAAGATATTAACTACTGATACATGCTATAACATGGGTAGACTTAAAAAAATCATCTAGAAAACATGTTGAACAAAAGAAGCAGACATAAAAACATGAATTATGTATGCATTAGTTATCTATCTTTATCAAATTATGCTAAAACCTAGTGGCCTAATACAACAAACATTTATTATAATAAATAATAATGTGAACATTTATGTGAACACAAATACACAATTTGTGTGAATCGGGAAAGTAAGCACAACTTGGCTGGGTAGCTCTGACTCCAAGATTCAAGACTTTTCAGTCTGGGCTGATTGGTGCTGAAGTACCTGAAGGCTCAATAGAGGGGAGGATCTGTGTTTTGGAATGGAATGTCTTAAAGAGGAGTTAACAAAGACTTCAACTCTTTATGAGAAGAGTAACAAATAAGTCATAACCTTTATTTATTTATTTATTTACTCATTCATTCATTCATTCATTTTTGCTTCTACTGTCTCATATGATAATACAGTAACATAGCACTCACCTATGGTTACCTTGTCAAGATAAACATTTTTGTTCTTTCTTGCTTCTGGGTGTTACTTGTAACAGCTCTTTACTCTTTGGTCAATTTAAGGATTTTTCTTGCTTCTCTGATGATGTTCACTATTAAAACACTTTGCTACTGATTTGTGATTCCTTGAGTTGCTAGAATGTTTTCTGTGCATAAGAAAAACATTCTCCTCTCCCTATTATATGCCACATTTTTGCCCCCTGAGTGACCTATGTAGATCATCTTAGTTTCCTTTTTCTATGCTCCACCTCCCACAGCTATATGTAAGGAGTCCTTCACATAAACATATTAGCATTCTGTATAAATATTCTACAAATACATTACCCAATGATACTCAGAAGTTATGTTCTATGCAATAAAAACGTTTCCAACACAATTCAGCATCCTTCCTTCTCTTTACCCTTCCTCCCCATGACCCTTCACAAAAAGGAAGCCTATGAAAATCAATCTAAACACTCACAATAACTGTAAAAACATTTACATTCTCAAGGGATCACTGTGCTATACCTCCACAACTTTCCAATTCTTTGTGTCTCTGCAAAAGGGCATCCCTTATGTACAATACATCTACAATGTGTTTCCTTAAGGATTAAAAGAAACACATTTTTATCTACGGAGACTCTATGCTACCATATCCATGTCGTATAACCTCACAAACAAAGCAACACAAAATTCTGTGTGTGCGATTCACCTCTGACAGCATAGCAGTGATAAATATGAGTCTTAACTTGATAAAGGTTGATGAATAAATACAGCAGCTTGTTTGTTTTTGAACTAAGATAAGTGTCTGAAAAACTAATACACAAAATATGAAAAACTGCAAATCAAAACAGAATTAGAAATGAGAAGTACAGCATACCAGGTGAAATAGGGAAGATTAAAACTACACAAAATAATACAAGGTACAATTATTGCCAATACATCTAAAATTCTATTTATTTTTAATGTTTAATTGCCCCAAAGAACCACAGAAACTCCAAATTAGCAATGATTTGTGTGTGTATGTAAAATTATATATATAATATCATAATTATATATATATATTTGAAGTATTCCAGCTCATTAAATACTGAATGTTTCACGTTCGTTTGATGATGATGGCTTAATTTTCATTCCAAAACTCTTAAGTAACTTAAAAAGGGTAACATATAAAACCAAATTGTAGATTTATCTTTATACATACATATACATGTGAATGTACATATAATTTCATATATTATGTATACACATGCAATTCTAAATAAAAATATAGAAAATTAATAGATAATTAAAAAATATACCACCTCAAATTTAGAGGCTTTAGCTCAGGAAAGAAATGATATTTCAGAGCCAGGATAATATTAAATGTAGCAGTGTGAAGCAATCGATTCTAGTGGAAAAAGAAGGAGAATCAGAATGTGTATGAAAAAAATATTAAGTAAATGTCACTACATGGTTGTAATTAAAAAAAAATTTCACAATGGCTATTCAAAATATCAGTACAGAAACATTGACATGCTATACTTAAAATATCAATAATGAAACTCTAACATTTAGCTAACCATAATGATAATTATTGTGGTATTAATCATTCACTATTTCCAGAAGATAATACAAATTTTCTGGTTTTTGAAGAACTGATTTCTTTAATGCCAAACATATTGGATAAAATATAATAAAACAAATTATTATTCCTTAAGATGGAGATCTCAAGTAAGATTGCTGTTTAATGGTTAGTAATATTATGTAATATGACATATGCAAAACTTTAAAAGTGAATGTGACTCATGTCAAGTATATTATAACAGGGTCAATGTCAAGTTAAACAACTGAAATTTATTTTATGTATTTTAGGACTATAAGAGCAAATAACTAAACTATTGACTGTTTCACTGATTTTTTTTGTAAAAATACAGACCCTTGGAAATTGAGACTGACTTGGAAATTGAGAAAGTGATCAGTTATTGTAACCCTTGGTTAAAATGTTAATAATGAAGCTGATAAGAATAAAAAAGTAAAAAATTACAATCCAGAATTTGGGCTGATATTTGAGATTTTTTTGTGCCATGGATGGTTGTAGTTGAATGTATTACTAGGAGACATGATCACAATTGTGCTAATAATATTTTCTGGAATATAAAAAAGTTAGAATAATTTAATCAAGCATGTATCAAAGAATAATTTATAATTACTCTCAGATACCCAATGGAAAAAAGTTACTCAATACTATTAAAGCAACTAGATTTAACTTAGACACTATGAGATTCACTGGAAAAATTAAAAGAGAAGATCCTGTAAAACAGAGGAAAATTATGGTCATTGTTGGAAAAAACTTAGAATATGCACAATATTCCATCATTTAATATGAATTACTGTTTGGTACATTTTATGATTATACTCACAAAAACAAATGCATTTTTTATTGTGTTTAAAGTATATTTAAAGATGGAGCAAATTATTATTAATAGAAAGAAAATTCCTATGAAATATTCAGCAGAATTGCATTCCAATAAATCATAATAAGCAAATCAGAACAAATAAATGAAATCATGTACATGACTATGAAGGAGAAAATTCACATAAATTAATTCCAAAAGTAATGTCTACAGAAACTGCGACCTGGCTATTGTGGATCAAGATGTAGTTTCAACTAAAAGGAGATATGAGAATATAGAGCAACATATTACATTTTTTAAAGTTTTATTTATGTTATTTCAGTATTGAAATTCTGAATATTGAATAAAATACTGAAAAAAATAGCTGAATACTGCATTCATCAAGATATTACTTTAAGAATCTGTGATATACTTGATATAAGTGAATTTGATCTAAATGTTAAAATCAAAGTAAAACAGCAATTATAATAATATGAAATATTTGTATAGAGATGCAGGGTTAATTTCTGCTTACTAATTCTACCAATGTAAGTGATAATTCTACAAATGTAATTGTAAACCTCGGCAGAGGTAATTTCTCCAAATTGAATTTATGGAACACTTTTGGGAACTACTATGACTCAAGTCATTTCTATTTTGGTGATACATCAGTTTTACCCAATCACATGGAAAGCTAATCACAATATAATTAGTAGATTTTGTGAAACCTAAGGCAATATAGTATATACTAACTTATAAACTATGTCAATTTTTATATTATTACTTATCCAAAAGCCCTCCATTAATAGAACATCTGTATGTATGCAATAGCTCTTATACACTGGCTCCTTAGCATAAGGAATACTTCATAGTTAAGGACATAACTAACTTTATATGAGATACTTCAATAAGAAAAGTCAATTAATTCAATAATAGTTATATTTTTTCTAATTAATTCAACAAACTAAAACTTTTGGGAATCCATTCTGCTGATGAAAAAAAATCGAATATTTGTGTAAATGTTATTATAAATTCAGTCTAAAAAGTTAATATTGAAGAAAAAATTATTTATGTTAACATAAATTGCTAAGAACCTACAGAGCTCCCTGGACACCTGTGATTCTTCTGTGAGGACGGGTGCACTGTGACCCACAGGGCAGGAGAGAGGGTTCAGCGGTTTCCCATGGTGCCTAGTGACCCTCTTTTTGTATTTAAATTCTCAACTTTAATGGTCTTTAGTTTAGGGTTAAAGGATAAGGCAGATTCCTTTTGAAAGGACTAATCTTTGCTTTCTCATAAGACTTAATATTTTTAAATTTTATAAGGAAACATTTGGAGTTTGTCCCCAAAGCTTCCTGGGGAACGCTCGACTCTGATGCTTCCACATCTCTATGCTGGGTGACCCCAGGTAGGCCAGCTGCACAGACAGCTGCAATGGTGAGGGCACAATCCAGTGAGACCAGGGTCTGCCCCCATCCCTCCTATTTTTGGCCAGCTCGTAGGAGGAGGCACTTCCTTTAACAGATATACACGAGGCCCTGACCTTGACCCTGGCCCACCAGGCCTGTGTTCCCTGAGCACTGGACACAGACGTTCAGATAGGAAAGCAAGTGTGATGGGATAGGACAAACCCTCACCTCTTCCAAGAAGGCTGGAAGTGATGTTAAATAAGATTCTGCTGCACTGGGTTTTAATCCTTCACTAGCAGTGGAACTCCCCTTGAATTTACATTTTTTTAATCTGTAAAATGTCTATTATGATAACACACACAGGCTTATCAAATAGGATACAGTGTGTGAAATTGCTTTACAAACTACCTCGTGTCATAAAAGCACAGGGAACCAGTTAAATTTTTTTTCCAAAATGATTTTTAAAGTATATGAATATAGATAAGATGAAATTACAATGAAAATATCCGATTTGAAATGTTTACACATTTTAATATGAAAAATGTTGGAATAGAGAATATACTTTATGTAGCAGAATTTACCCTCAGCTCATGTGGTACTTCTGTTCTCTAGGGACAGTATACTCCTAAGTTTAGAAATTTGCTTACAGAGAAGGGTCATTTAAAGGTGTCAAATATTTACAATTGCAAATTCAAGATTATTGATCATTTTAATTTAAATAACTAACATACAAGGCCATATTGGGAACTTTTTTTCAGAAAATGCTAGTGAAATTGTACTACAGATATGGTATATAAGTATGTATCAGAAATAAATATCCTGATTATTTCTAGATTTTTAATATTTTTATACATATTTGTATTTGTATTCTAGCAACATAGGTTTCTTTTTTGCTTTATTTAAATGTATGTTTGCATGTTTATATTGTATTCTATTTAGAAAGAAATGTAATTTTATAATAGTTGTTGAATATAATTATTTTATGGTTCAACAATAAAACCAATTTACCAGTTAAAAGTTAATATTTCTAATACTGTGTACTTTTAACTTATTATTCATCATTTTCTTATGCTATATTGTAGAGAAAATGAAAGCTTCTTTGGCCATGATCCTCACATGACCCTAAACTACTTGATGATGTAATTGGCATAGTGCTAGGCTGATACTTACACACCCATTGGTAATGAACCATTATTGTTGGTGTTTCTATATAAAGAGCTATGCCCATTGCTCTTCCTGGTGACAGAGACAGAGATGGGCTTACTGCATGCAGACTTCCCCAGAAGCAGATGTGATTCCAAGCATTCAACCTGTCATCATGAAAATAAAGCTTGGTATAAACCCTTTTACCCCCAGTGTTCCATTGTTATTTGGTCTCATGGAATCCAGAGTGAACTTGCCTGGCAGCAATTCCTCTCAGGTGGAGGTGGCACGTGAGGCAGTGGAGTAAGTCCTCTGCAAAATAGGGAATTTCTTAAAGAAACATAATGACTGTGGGTTGGCTATTCCTCACAGTATTTTAAAGGGCCGTAAAGGAGAAGAATGAGCTCCTGTGAGAAGCACTGGAAGAGGTAAAGGTTATGAAGAAAGAAAAAAATTCACAGATGACTGAGATAGTATTGTTGAGAGGAGCTTTGGAGACAGTAAAGGATGTAATGGTAACACATGAAGAGACAGCACAAGAATGCAGTCTGCAAGGTTCTGTGAAGGAAGTAAAAGATTTGTTGAAGAATGAGATGGCATCACTGCAAGGCACTGGGTAAGAGATAAAGGTCATGAAGGAGAAGGACATGCCCTTGTGAGAAGCATGAAAAAAGCAATGCAAGAACACAAGCTGTGAGGTGCTGCAGAGTTAAGATTCTTTGCAGAATGAGACAGTGGTCCTTCAAGGTGCTGTGGAGGAGGCAAAGGCCATGAAGGAGAAGTACATGCTCTTGCAAGAAGCACAAGAAAAGGCAGCATAAAAATGCCAGCTGTAAGGTATTGAAGTGAAGGTAAAAGACCCCTTGAAAACTGAGATAGAATTTCTGTGAGACAATGTGGAAGAGGTAAATGAGCAGCAGAGTAGGCACTCTGCAGAACGAGAGCTGCCATCAGCCTTGGAAATGGTGGACATGCCAGGGAAGATCAAAGAGGTAGAAGTGGTACTGGAGGGACCAACCCCAACTCAATTGAAATCCTGCCCAGTTGTAGTCAAGAAAATAAAGATGCAGCAACAGCAGTTTCCTCCAGGAGGGGTGCAGCTCCATCCCCAGGTCATGAAGCACTCTACGCTCTTTCCCTATACACAGGTGGAGATGGTGGATTTGGGCTCCCGTTACTGGCAAAAATCCTAGGAGTCCATATCACCCTGGCCCCTGTGCCTTTGGGATGTAGGAGTGGATGGGATCATTCCATCTGTGTCAGAGATGGGTAAGATGGCTTCCCTGACAACTCATCCTGCCTTGTGGCAATGACTGTAGAATGCGCACCAGACCCTGTGGAATCATTCACTTCTTGAGTGGATAATGGCTGCACTGCACACTGTATGGCCCAATTAGGAGGCCTTACCACCTTTCATCACTGGGTGGCAGATGTATACTGAGTTTCAAAAGTATTAAGGGAGTTAGGCATGAAAAATGTCATTTGTAACCCAGTAAATTATGACCCATATGAGGAGCTGTTTACAGCAGGGATGAGGGTTATGGTGCTGCAAAAGGCTCCCTCGTCCCTCTTTGGTCCCTTAGTGTCCATTTTTTCCCCTCACTTAGGGCAGCCCATAAATGTGGTTACCTGTACACTGGCAGATTTGGGGGATGCTAAAGCAATACATGTAGATGCGAGTGCTATCCAGTACTGAGAGGAAGGGCTTAAAGGGCCCTATGAAGGCCACAAAGACCCAGATGTATATTGATTTAATAGAAGCAGAAGCACACAGAGAGAAATTCAATGGGAAGTCAAATAGAATCTTACTGGAGTTGTGGCAACAACTGAAGTCAGAGCAGTGCTTTCAGCCTCTGAGGACCAAGAAGTGGATGCCAGAGACAGAGCCACAAGTCCAACCTGTGTGTCTGCAAGACTTCCTGATGGATAGTGAGCCAATTTTGCCTGAACCTGCACAGGAAGATGATTGGGTGGCATGGCTTGACTGAGGGGAGAGTCAAGGCACCTGCCTTGGGGGACCAGGTTGGGACTGGAGGCCACATGTTGAAATATAAATTCATTGGTCCCCAGTGAAGGTACAATGTGTTCTGAATCTGGATAAAAGTGACTTACACTCACTTGTAGCTTAGGACTTGTTTGCATGGGAGAAACTTGATTTATGGCAACTCTGAGCAGATTCCAGAAACCCTGTTGTTACAGATAGATATGAGAGTAAGGTTACCAGAGTGGAACAAGCCCAAATATCTCTGGGAATAGGACATCTACCTCCAAAGGAGTATATTGTATATATCTCTCCAATTCCCAGATATATTTTTGGGATAGATATCCTGCAGGGCCTATGGCTGTAGACCACTACAGGAGAGTTCAGACTGAGGATACATGTGCTGAAGGCAGTTCTGAGGGGACATGCTGAGCACCCGCCCATAGCTTTGCATGTGGTTCAGCAGGTGACTAATACCAAACAATACAAATTTCCTGGAGGACATAAGAAATTAGAGAATCCCTCCAGGAACTTGGGAAGGTGGGTAATATAAAGCCCACCCATAGTCCTTTTAATTACTAGTAAAATATCAGGATGACTCCTGGCATATAACCTAATAAACAGAGAACTGAATAAAGTCATACCCTCTATGCATGCTTCCTTTTGCAGGCCTTATGGGCACCCTCAGTCATGAAGTAGAGACATTTCACTATGTTGCAGATCTTGCTAATGCCTTCTTTTCCATTGACATAGAACAGGAAAGTCAGGAATAGCTTGCCTTCATGTGGGAAGGATGGCAGTGGACTTCCATTTCCTTCCACAGGGATACCTCCACAGTTCCAAGCATCTGTCATGCACTTGTAGCCCAGGACTTGGCAGCATGGGAGAAACTGTCAATGGTGTGGTTGTATCATTGTGTTGATGATATTATGCTAATGTATGATTCTCTTGCAGATTTAGAAGGGGGCAGTTCCTAGACTGCTGCAACATCTACAGGAGAAAGGATGGGCTGTGAACAGCACCAAGGTTCAGGGACCTGGTTTGTCAGTCAAATTCTTGGAGGTCATCTGGGGGTAAGATTAAAGTTATCCCAGAAGCAGTCATACATAACGTCCATGCCTTCCATATACCTACAACTGTGGCATTATTATAAGAGTTTTGCATCTTTTAGTCTACTAGAGAGTATTTATCCCACACTTGGCACAAATTCTGAGGCCCTTATACTGTTTGGTACAAAAGGGCCTCAAGTGGGACTGGGATGAGACATGTGTATCAGCTTTTACTGCTTTAAAATAGGCAGTCAAGGCCATGTAGGCCTTGAGATTATAGACCCATCAAGATACTGTGAGTTTGACATTCATGTAACTGAAGACAGTTATGGCTGGGGTCCCTGGCAGCAACTTGAATGGACTCACCAACCTATTGGATTCTGGTTGCAACTCTGGAAAGGAGCAGAGGTATGGTATACCTTAATAGAGAAACAATTGGCTGCCATGTGCCACACCTTGCTGGCTATGGAGCCCATCCCTGGAACAGCCCCAATAAAGGTAATAACCAACTATCCCATTGAGGGTTTGCACAAGATTGGACCTAAACCACAGAGTGGTGTGGCATAGATGCTTGCACTGAGCAAGTGGGGTGCATACCTACAGCAGTGTAGCACCCTCTCTACTAGGCCCTTGAGTGAAGAACTCCAGTGATTATTGGGGCCAGTGACATATACCAGGAAGAATTTATTTTAGAGCCATTAATAGTAAAGAACTTATTGGGAGAGTAGAGTACCTGATGCATAGTATACAGATGGCTCCAGCTGTGGAAAATACCCCAAATTCAGGGCTGTAGATTTCCATCCTAAGCCTGAGACAATATGGATCCATGACGGTGAGGGGAGGACAGTCAGTGGGTAGATTTGCAGGTAGTGTGGCTTGTGATCAACCAGGAGCCCTTCCCACTAGTTGCCTGCACTGAAAGCTGGGCCATCTATTGAGGCTTGACCCTATGGGTAGCAACATGGTACCATGCCAACTGATTGGTTGGTAACTGGCCCCTTTGGGGGCAATAGGTGTGACAAGATTTATCGACCCCTAGTCAGATTAAAACAGCATGTCATGTGACAGGTCGTTTTCTGCTGGCATCCTCAGAAACATTGAAGCAGATGAATTGGTCAAGGTATATTGGTAGAAGGAAAGCCTGCCTCTGATGTGGCCCAATGGTTACATCAACATTTTTTGCAGTGGGGCAGAAGAAAATGTAGGTTGTAGCCCATCAGTGGAGCCTGCCTTTGACCCTTGCAGAAGTCAGAAGAGCTTGGCAGGAGTGTACTGTATGCTCTAAAAAGGACTTACACTGATTCCCACAAGAAAATGGAACAGTAACTAAGGGTCCAGTGCCCCTTCTCAGGTGGCCAATAGACTATATTGGGCCTCTAACCCTGTCAGAGGGGTATTAATATGTCATGGCTGGTGTGGACACAGCTACTGGAGTTATGGTTGCTTTTCCTGTGCACTGTGAAGAGCAGTGAATGATAAAAAGAAGCCTCGAGGGTCTCTTTGCAGCCTATGACTGACTGCAGGTAATTGGGAATAATCAAAGCACCCATTTTACTGGACATTCAGTACAAGAGTAGGTGCAACCATTATGGATAAAGTGGAAGTTTCATGTACCATATAATCTTACCAGGGCAGGCTTGATAGAGAGGTACAATGGTTTGCTAAAATCTGGACTGAAGTTGGACATCAATAGTCTACAGAGATGATCAGTCTGTTTATGTACAGTGCTATGGCATTTGAATGAAAAGACCTAAAAGGAGGCATTGAGCCCTACAGACATGCTGACATACATTGCTGCCTCCCTTATACAACTGCAAGTACAACCAAGGAGGAATCATTGAAGTTGACGTTTGGACACCAGAATATTATCTTATTACCAGCACTGACTGCAATAAAATCTGGAGACTCTGTTCAGTGGACACGGCCTTGGATGTTTCAACAAATGGACCAGTGATAGATGTACCTCCTGGTACCTTGGGGACAAGGCCTGGAGGCTGGCCTCCTATGTATTCCTGGAGTAATGGCAGAGTGGTCCCCAATCATAATGGTAGTGTATCCTAAATGGCTGGAAGATAAGAGCATCTTACTGGGGACTTTTGTTTTATCTTTATTGTTAGTGCATGCACCTCCAGTAGCACTATACATAGACCACTCAGAAATCCCCACAGAGAGAGGAGTAAAGATATGGTATTCTAGACCCAGACAGGACCCCCTTCCTTCCATGATCCTATCACAGCACCACCTTTTTGCATACACCTTACCTGATAGGCAAGATTTGTCTATGTTAGAGTCATTAAAACATGTGTCTTATCACCCTTAATGGTAATCTCCTCTAATGTCTTTGTAGATTGGGCCCACACCCTAGCAAAACTGCTACTCACTGCATGTGCATAGAGCTCCCTATCAGTACCACTACTGACCTCCCATGGAAAGTGTGAATTGTGAACTGCGACTTGTTTGAATACAGCTGGAGTGACCACTTTTGGCATTTGGTTTCCTCAGACTTGAGTACAGCTATTATTATTATTATTTTTGTTGTTAGAAGGTTCCAGCTTTCTTGCATAGGGACCATCACAGATTGATTTATCTCTTGAAAAATGCAAGTCATGAACTCATCTGTATAGAACTGGTTTGAATACAGGTGGAATGACCATGTGATGGCATTTGATCTCAGGCTTTAGGATTATTATGATTTTTGTTGTTATCTGTATCATAATTCTCATTGTTATCTGTATGTTTTTGATTTCCTCTGTTGCTATTGTGGAATCTCATCACAAAGCTCCAGCTTTCTCACACAGGGACCATTGCAGAAAGTTGAGGACATGAAAATTTTGAGGCAAGAATCCTGGAGGAGTGGAGTATATGGAAAACAAAAGTTCCTGTGGCCAGGATCCTCATCTGACCCTGAAGTATTGGATGATGCAATTGGCCTACTGCTAAACTAATGCTTACACACCCATTGGCAATGAGACATTATTGTTGGTGTTACTATATGAAGAGCTCTGCCTAGTGCTCTGCTGGGAGGCAGAGATGGATATGGGCTTGTTGCATGCACATTGGCCCAGAACAGATGTGATTTTAGCACTCAGCGTGCCACCATGACAGTAAAGCTTGGTATAAACCCTTTTACCCCTAATGTTCCATTGTTGTTATTCAGTCTCATGGAATCTGGAGTGAACCTGCCTGGGGGCAGTCTCCCTCAGGCTAGACAATATATGTTTGGACAATTAACTTACATCCAGTTCTACTTGCTACTACCTATTTATCAATTTCAATTAACTCTTCCCTCAGTCTAACACCTGAAGGTCCACTCCCAGATGGATTATTTCTTCTACAGTAATATTAGCCACATACTGCCTTTCTTTTGATGGTAAGCTATTGTCTGCTGATGCAGGAGCTGTATTTTCTACCCTTGCATTATGCTGAAACAGAAGCAATGAGGGTGAGTGGATGATAATCACCAATAAATGCATTCCTTAATGTTAAATATTTCCAGTCTTCAGGCAAGAAGAAGCTAATCTCTAACAAATGAGTGGGACCTCATTGAATTTTGTTGTTACCCATGAGATTTTCAAGACATTCACTGGTGATACAAGTAAAAACGTATTTGCCTTCCATATTCATTTTTGTACTTTTTCATTCATTATTTTGTGACCCACATTTTATAAACCCATCATTAACAAAATAGAAGCAAGCATACCATCAAAATTAAGGTCCGGTAAGATGTATACTTTAGAATTTCTCTAGGAAATCTGTCAACCTTCCTTTTAATTCTAATTCTTTTATGAAAGTTTATGGTAATTACAGAAATCCTGGCATGACATTTATGTTGCCATTCACAGAGATGGATGTATATTAATCAAAATGTCAATTACAAAATACACAGAGTGTTTTAACATGTATTTGTTTTAAATATTTCTTCTGAAGCTAGGTGTAACATCATGCAAATATTGCTCTATAAAATATTTGTCATGAATAACATAAATTGATTTGTCTTTCAATTGTAGCATTAATTTGAAACAGGAATGAATATGAATTAACTGTGCAAATGAAGAAAATTCATACAATTGGGTTTCTTGCACTATACTATAGATACCTCCCAAATATCTTCTTTCAGTTCTGAAGGTAAGAATGCACAAAACTGCTGCTAGGAGCTTGGAGTAGTATTAATTGACTATGCTACAATGGAAAGGGGAAGTTTTACATTGGGTCAAATTTCCTGATAGGTTTTTCCAGTATTTAACCTCTGACTGTCTACATCAAAGCTGTTAGTACTGGTTGTATTGACTATGTTGTCTTGATGTGGTGTTGAGTCTTGATTCATAGAGAATTATTGAATATTCTAAACCATTACTGGTATTTAATTTAGGACAGTGGTATGAAAGAAGCAAACTTAAACATAGCCTCAGGATGTGTTTCTGACTTTACAATGTCTGTATACTGCTATTCTAAATATCTAAATGGAATAGATTTTTGTTTCTTATCTGGACCAGTGCAAACTCATTTTGACTATTTTCTACAGCTATATTCTCAGTTCATTCTAAGACATTTTTTACATGACTTCTAAGTTACACTATCTAGGTTAGTAGTTTAATTGTATGAATTCCCCAATATAATCACTAACAGTAACTTTCTTCTTTATGGGTTTATGAATTATTGGAATATCAATTAGAAATCAGCATGGAACTTAACCAGAACAGATAAAGGTTTAGAAGCATCAAAATACAAAATGATTTGTCTGAGGTTACACAGCTCCAAAATGACAGACTCAGACCTTGACTTATGTCATTATAAAAGCATTAGTATTATTACCATTCCATTCTGCCATTAAACTACTGTATAAATGGCATTTGTTTAGTAAATAAAGTTAAAGATTCCAACTGATACACTTTTTGTAAGCTGGATTATTTTTAGTCTAATTGGAAATTTCTTTTCTAATAATATATTCTTTACCTTATTTCACTATCCTTTGGTCATTATGTGATTGATGTCTTTCTTCCTTATCTCCCACAGAACACTTCTGTGCCTAAACAATTCTGTTTCCTCAGTAACTATTTAAAGATTGTGTGGATATGTAAGCAAATAATTTCAATTTTCCTTTTAAAGGAAATACAACTCAGCAGACCCCAGTATAGGCAGTCAGCAATCTTATGTTTTGACTCAATACTAGTATTCTAGTGTTGGCAGAAAATAGTATTTGTGTAATATTTTAAATAAACAGTGTGAACCTTTTTTTTCCCCTTTGGAATTCTAGATTAAATTTCTTGCTCAAGTTTGAATACAATGGTCAAATATGAAATAGGGAGACTTAGGAGGTATCTCAATTATATTTGCTACAATTATTTCTGGTCTTACAATGAAAATGAAGCTCAAATTATGGGCGAATTTAAAGGAAGAGGGAAGACTGTGGTGAACCAAAGTATATTTTGTCGAACATATTTCTTCAGGTTAGAAGTAGTTTCATTTAACCTCTACATGTGACCTGCTTTTACTGGCAAGAATTAAGTTTCTGTGGGAAAAACTATAAAAAAATCAATTCTGATGTTTATTCATGTTGGGTTAAAAATGAAAAATGTCAAGTATTACTGTTCTTCCAAAGTAAATAAGTAGTGAAAATATTTTTCTGTGTCTAGAATGTAAAAACAGTGTTCTATGACCAATCCCAAATTATTTTGATAAAAATCAAAGTTTAAGTAGTCCACAATAATTTCTAAAATAAAATCCATGCCACTAACATTTAAATATATAAAATAAAAATGGCAAGTTCTCTGAAGATTTATTATTGGATATACAAATTCAAATCTAACAGGAAGATATCCACATTCTACTTATAGAAGGCACTACAAATTTGTACATAGTGTTTGGTAGTAATTTAAAGTTAATTTGAAATAAAATATGCTTAATATAAAAGTGAAGTATTTTATACCAGTGATAAAGTGTGAAAATAGGTACTATTAGAAGTTTCTCCCTCATCTTCCTAGATCACAAACTTCCAGAAATATTGAGCCACTTTTACAGGATCAGATAATCTGTTGTCCCATTTATAACAGAGAGATAATAACACCATTTTTGACTTAGCATTTAAGGATTAGAACAAAGGAATTCAATAGAGAATTTTTTTAACTTCAAGATCACTGATTCTTTGGCTCAATTTATGCCTAATAAAGAAACTGTTTTAAGCTAACTTTTCTATGCTCTAATTTATCCTCAAATATTTAAAAAATAAACTTTTTAGAGTTGGATTTATTTATTTACTTATTATTTATTGCCATATACATTTTACCAAATCTTTTAGACTTCATACTAAGTGGTAGTTTTCAGTAAAACATTAAAAATCCTATAACAATTCTTATTTAAAATTATCTTACTATGTTCTATAAATACCATATTTAAATTATGTGAAAATATGTAAATTCTATAAAATATAAATATTGTTTTAATCTTTTAGTAGAAGAACAATAGAAACACTTATTTCTGCCCAGCAGGTTGGGAACTTTCAGGAGCTTCAGGTGCTCCAGCTTCCTGGATGGCTATGCAGCTGTGACATGCCTCACCATGATACAGAGCCTGCTGAACCTTTGTCCCGGTCAGCCAGATGGCACAGGCTTGGAAACAGGCAGCCCCTCCCCTGGCATCAGGGCAAGAAGAGGGAGGCCCCACTTATGGCAGCTACAAACACAAAGCACAGAGGCTTACACCTGTGCTCATGGCCCACTGGTTCTGGCAGTGGAGACAGGCACAGCAGCCGGGAACCATGAAACAGATCTTTCCATCCCCAGGCACCTGCGCTGCACCCCTGTGACCCCCCCACATCACTTCAGGGGTTGAGCAGCTCCAGATGGTAGAGCAATATATGGAGATAAATGGCAACAATATTTCAACACCACAAAATCAGGGGGATGCAGTGAAGATTGTGCTAAGAGGGAAGTATATTGCAATACAGGCTGACCTCAGTAATGAATGATCCCATATGAACAGTCTAAACTCACAATTAAATAAACTGGAAAAAAGAAGAACAAATGAGTCCCAAAGTCAGTAGAAGAAGGGACATAATAAAGATAGAGCAGAAATAAATAAAATCGAGAATAATAAAACAGTAGAAAGAATCAATGAAACCAGGAGCTGGTTCTTTGGTAAAATAAACAAAATAGATAAACCCCTAGAGAGACTTATCAAGAAAAAAAGGGAGTCTACATACATAAACAGAATCAGAAATGAGAAAGGAAAAATCATGATGGACACCACAGAAATACAAAGAATTATTAGAGAATACTGTAAAAAATTATATGCTAATGAACTGGATAACCTAGAAGAAATGGATGACTTTCTAGAAAAATAAAACCTGCCAAGGGTGACCCAGAAAGAAAAAGAATATCTTAACAGTGAGAAAATTGAATTGGTTATAAAAAAAATGACCTAAGAACAACCTCTGGACCAGATGGCTTCACCAGTGAATTTTATCAAACATTTAGTGAAGACCTAATACAAAACCTATCCTCCTTGAAGTTTTCTGCAAAGTAGAAGAGGGAATACTTCCAAAACTATTTAATGAGGCCAGCATCACTCTAATACCAAAACCAGGCAAAGACACCACTAAAAAAGAAAAATCCAGACCAATATCCCTGATAAAAATAGATGCAAAAATACTCAACAAAATATTAGCAAACCAAATTAAAAAATGTATCAAAAAGGGTGGGAAAGAAGAAATGAGGTATTATGATTAGCATGTGTAATGTGGGTGGGAGGAATGGGGAGGGCTGTGCAACATAGAGAAGACAAGTACTGATTCTACAACATCTTACTATGCTGATGGACAGTGACTGTACTGGGGTTTGTGGGGTGGACTTGGTGAAGGGGGGACCCTAGTAAACATAATGTTCTTCATGTAGTTGTAGGTTAATGATAACAAAATAAAAAAAGATCATGCATCATGATCAAGTAAGATTTATTTCAGAGATGCAAAGATGGTACAATATTTGAAAATCCATCAACATCATCCATCACATGAACAACAAGGACAAAAAAACATATGATGTTCTCCATAGATGCCAAAAAAGCATTTGACAAAATTCAACATCCATTCATGATAAAAACTCTCAAAACAATGGAAATAGAGAGCAAGCACCTCAACGCAATAAAGGCAATATATGACAAACCCACAAGATCATACTTAACAGTGAGAAGCTGAAAACTTTTCCTTTAAGACTGGAAACAAGACAGGATGCCTACTCTCCCCATTTTTATTCAGCATAGTTCTGGAGGTCCTAGCCATGGCAATCAGACAATGCAAAAAATAAAAGGCATCCAGATTGGATAGGAAGAAGTTAAACTGTCACTGTTTGCAGATGACATGATATCATACATAAAAAACCCTAAAAAACACACTTGAAACTAGTAGATCTAATATCTGAATTCAGCAGAGTTGCAGGGTACAAAATTAATACACAGCAATTTGTTGCATTTCTATACACTAACAAAGAACTAGCAGAAAGATAAATCAAGAAAACAATTCCATTCACAATTGCATCAAAAAGAATAAAATGCCTAGGAATAAACATAACCAAGGAAGTGAAAAACCTATACCCTGAAAACTACAAGACACTCATGAGAGGAAATTAAAGAAGACAACAATAAATGGAAATAGATCCCGTACTCATGGATAAGAAGAATTAATAATGTCAAAATGGATATCCTGCCTCAAGCAATCTATAGATTCAATGCAACCCCAATCAAAATCCCAACAGCATTCTTCAGCAAACTACAGCAACTAGTTCTAAAATTGATATGGAACCACAAAAGACCCCAAATAGCCAAAGTAATCCTGAGAAGGAAACATAAAGCTTGGGGGGCGATGCTTTCCAACTTCAAGCTCTACTAGAAAGCCACAGTAATCAAGACAATTTTACTGGCACAAGAACAGACCCATAGAGAAATGGAAAAGACTATAGAGCCCAGATATAAACCCACACATACATGGCCAATTAATATATGATAAAGGAGCCATAGACATACAATGGGGAAATGTCAGCCTCTTGAACAACTGGTGTTGGCAAAACTGAATAGCTATATGCAATAGCATGAAATTGGATTATTGTCGAACCCTATACATAAAAGTAAACTCAGAGTGGATCAAAGACCTGAATGTAAATCATGAAACCATAAAACTCTTAGAGGAAAACATAGGCAAAAATTTATTGAATATAGACATGAGCAATTTTTTCCTGAATACATCTCCTTGGGCAAGGGAAACAAAATAAAAAATGAACAAGTGAGACTACATCAAACTACAAAGCTTCACTACAGCAAAGGAAACCATCAACAAAACACAAAGGCATCTACAGTATGGAAGAATATATTTTTAAATCACTTATCTGACAGTGGGTTAACATCTGAAATATATAAAGAGGACTCACTCCTCAACACCCAGAAAGCAAATAACCTGTCTGTAAAATGGGTGGAGGATATTAACAGACACTTCTCCAAAGAATAAATGCAGATGGAGAACAGGCACATGAAAAGATGCTTCACATCACTAATTATCAGGGAAATGCAAATTAAAACCCCAATGAGATATCACATCACACCAGTTAGGATGGCCAACATTGAAATGACTAGGAACAACAAATGCTGGTGAGGATGTGCAAAAATGGGAACCCGTGTACAGTGCTGGTGGGAATGTAAATTAGTTCAACCATTGTGGAAAGTAGTATGAAGATTCCTCAAAAAACTAAATATAGAAGTAATATTCAACCCAGGAATTCCACTCCTAGGAATTTACCCAAAGAATACAAGTTATCATATTCAAAAAGACATATGCACCCCTATGTTTATGCAGCACTATTTAAAATAGCCAAGATCTGGAAGCAACCTAAGTATGTCCATCAGTAGATGAATGGATAAAGATGTGGTATATATACACAGTAGAATAGTATTCAGCTATAAGAAACAAACAAATCCTACCGTTTGCGACAACATGGATGGAGCTGGAGGATATTATGCTCAGTGAAATAAGAAAGGCAGAGAAAGACAAATACCAAACGATTTCCCTCATTTACAGAGTATAACAAAGCAAAACTGAAGAAACAATATAGCAGCAGACTCACTCCAAGAAGGAACTAGCAGTTACCAAAGGGAAGGGGATTGGGAGGGTGGGCAGGGAGTGAGGAAGAAGGGGATTGAGGGGTATTTTAATTATTAGTTCACATGGTGTGAGGGTGGGTCTTGGGGAAGACACTGTAGCACAGAAAAGACAAATAGTGATTCTGTGGCATCTTTCTACACTGATGGACACTGACAGCAATGGGGTATGGGGGGGGACCTGATAATATGGGTGAATATAGTAACCACATTGTTTTTCTTGTGAAACCTTCATAAGAGTGTATATCAATGATACCTTAATAATAAAAAAAGAAATTGAAGCCTTCTTCCTCCTTCTCCTAATTACTTGGATAATGTGTATATAGAGGTAGAAACAAAGAAAAAATTTAGGTACAGACATATGTAGACATAGACATAGGGATCAGGATAGAGACAGAGACATATATACATACATACATACAGGACAAAAAAACATATAACATGTCTTACTTTATGTCCCATCTTGTTTATATTAAATCTCTTTTTGGACCATTATTTGATGAGTCCATTTTAATGGAATCTCTACGATTCCAAAAATATTTAGTTACTATTTTTATTATTTTTACTGATTTTTTTTCTGTAAAACCTTGAGAAGTCAATGGCATATTATAATATTCAATAATTCTTAATAAACAATGAAAATTTTAAAAAACTGCAGATTAACTTTACACATATGTGCATTTTGTTTGTCAATTTATGCAAATATATAGGAACCTGAATCTTATTTGATATTATATGATATCACCTGATGTTAAATTCTAAGAACACATCGTCATGTGAGGTCTAGGAGAGTAAGTAATGAAATTTATGTGAATGGGCTTCCTATTAGTTTTTAGGGCTGCCATAGCAAAGTACCAAAAATTTCAAGGCTTAAAATGAAGCAGATTCATTGTCTCACAGTTTTAGAAACTAGAAATCCAAAATCAAGGTGTTGGCAGGGCCATGCTCCCTCTGCAGTTTTTAGAAGGCTCCTTCTTTGCCTCTTCTAGTTTAAGGTTTCCCCAGACATTCCTTGGCTTGTGGTAGCATAATTTCAATCTTTGCCTCCAATTTCACATGGCATTCCCCTTGAGTCTCTACATTGTCTTCGTTCTCTGTGTCTGTTTCTGTGTCCAAATTGCCCCATTAGTTAGGACACTGACCATATTAGGACCCATGATAATAACTTCATTTTAACTTGATTACTTCTGTAAAGATCATATTTCCCTAAAGGTTACATTTTGAGGTTCTGGGGGTTAGGACTACAACATATCTCTACTGGGGCACAGAATTCAATCCATAACAGGATCCAGTGCTCAATCAGGAAAGTCTTTTTCTTCCTGATATTTTTTCCACATAATTGGACTTTGTCAATTAGACTATTATATATGAAGCAGAAGGCAGTGGAGGGAATATTGAAATTTGTTGAGAAAATAAAACATGGTAGATCCTCAATAAGCATTTCTTGAGTAATTAATTAATCAACTTTATGTTGTCATGAAATAGAATAATGGAATTCTAAAACCAATACAATACATATTGTAGTGCTTCGCACATTAAAAATGCTATGTCAATAGTTCTGCATTTTAATAAGTTCAAATTCAGGATAGTACTAACTAAATTCACTTGCCAGACAGGTTGAAATACACGAAGAAGCACTTCTATTTAAGAATGTTATTTTTTCATTTTTTATTTTTTAGTGAAAAGATTATTTAACTTGAGAATATTAAGATCTTAACATTTTTTCAGGGAATATCAAAATATATATGTATATAACCATTCACCAAAAATTACTGGGTGGCATTCATAGTACATAAAGATAAATGTATCTCATACTAAATTGTTTATTTTGGCATCACTAATAAACAATCACACGAGCAACACTGTGGTTACTAGATTCCCCCCATTATCAAGACCCCACCACACACCTCACTATAGTCACCTTCCATCAGTGCACCAAGTTAGCAGAGTCACTACTTGTTTTCTCTATGCTATACTGCCTTCCCTGTGCCCCCCACTATGTTATGTGTACTAATTGTAATGTCCCTTCACACCTACTCTCCATGGTCCCTTTCCCTTTGGTAACTGTTAGCCCATTCTTGAGTTCTGTGAGTCTGCTGCTATTTTGTTCCTTCAGTTTTTGCTTTGTTCTTATGCTCTGCAGATGAGTGAAATCATGTGATACTTGTCTTTCTCCACCTGGCTTATTTCATTGAGCATAATACCCTCTAACATCATTCATCTTGTTGCACAAGGAAGGATTTGTTTTCTTCTTATGGCTGAAGAATATTCCATTGTGTATATGTACCACATCGTCTTTACCCATTCATCTACTGATGGACACATGTTGCTTCCATATCTTGGCTATTGTAAATAGTGCTGTGATAAACATAGGGGTGCATATGTCTTTTTCAAACTGAGCTGCTGCATTCTTAGGTTGAATTCCTAGAAGTGGAATTCCTGGGACAAATGGTATTTCTATTTTGAGTATTTTGAGGAACCCCCATACTGTTTTCCAGAATGGCTGAACTTGATTACGCACCCACTAGCAGTGTAGGGGGTTCCCCTTTCTTGGCATCCTTGCAGCATTTGTTGTTCCTAGTCATTTCTATGTTGGCCATCATAACTGGTGTGAGGTGATATCTCATTGTGGTTTTAATTTTCATTTCCCTGATAACTAGCAATATGGAGGATCTTTCCATGTGCCTGTTGTCCATCTGAATTTCTTCTTTGGAGAAGTGTCTGTTAATATCCTCCACCCATTTTTTAATAGGGTTATTTGCTTTTTGGGTGTTGAGGCATATGAGTTCTTTATATATTGTGGATGATAACCCCTTATCAGATATGTCATTTAGAAATATATTATCCCACAGTGTAGGATGCCTTTTTGTTCTGCGGATAGTGTCCTTTGCTGTACAGAAGCTTTGTAGCATGATGTAGTCTCATTTGTTCATTTTTTATTTTGTTTCCCTTTCCCGAGGAGATGCATTCAGGAACAACTTGCTCAAGTTTATATTCAAGAGATTTTTGCCTATTTCTAAGAGTTTTATGGTTTTATGACTTACATTCAGGTCTTTGACCATTTTGAGTTTACTTTTGTATATGGGGACGGGCAATAATCCAGTTTCATTCTCTTGCATGTAGCTGTCCAGTTTTGCCAACAGCAGCTGTTGAAGAAGCTGTAATTTCTCCACTGTATATCCATAGCTTCTTTATTATATATTAATTGACCATATATGCTTTGCTTAATATCTGGACTCTCTATTCTGTTCCACTGGTCTATGGGTCTGTTCTTATGCCAGTACCAAATTGTCTTGATTACTGTGACTTTGTAGTAGAGCTTGAAGTCAGGGAGTGTAATTTCCCCCACTTTGTTCTTCCTTCTCAGGATTGCTTTGGCTATACATGGTCTTTTGTGGTTCCATATGAATTTTTGAACAATTTGCTCTAGTTCATTGATGAATGGTGCAGGTATTTTGATAGGGATTGCATTGAATTTGTAGATTGCTTTAGGCAGGATGGCCATTTTGACAATATTAATTCTTCCTATCCATGAGCATGGGATGTGTTTCCATTTATTGGTATCTTCTGTAATTTCTCTCATGAGTGTCTTATAGTTTTCAGAGTATAGGTCTTTCACTTCCTTGGTTAGGTTTATTCCTTGGTATTTTGTTCTTTTTGATGCAATTGTGAATGGAATTGTTTTCCTGATTTCTCTTTCTGCTAGTTCATTAATGTATAGGAATGTAACAGATTTCTGTGGTTTATTTTGTATCCCACAACATTGCTGAATTCACATATTAGATTTAGTAGTTTTGGAGTGGATTCTTTAGGCTTTTCATGTACAATATAATGTCATCTGCAAACGGACAGTTTAACTTCTTCCTTGTCAATCTGGATGCCTTTTATTTTTTGTGTTGTATGATTGCTGTGGCTAGGACCTCCAGCTCTATGTTGAATAAAAGTGGGGAGAGTGGGCATTCTTTTCTTGCTCCCAATCTTAGAGGAAAGCTTTCAGCTTCTCACTGTTAAGTATAATGTTGTTTGTAAGTTTGTCATATATGGTCTGTCTTATGTTGAGGTATTTGCCCTCTATACTCATTTTGTTGAGAGTTTTTATCAGAAATGGATGTTAAATTTTGTCAAAAGCATTTTCAGCATCTATGAAGATGATCATGTGGGTTTTTTTCTTCTTTTTGTTGATGTGGTGGATGATGTTGATGGATTTTCAACTGCTCTGCCATCCTTGCATCCCTGGGATGAATCCCATTTGATCATGATGGATGATCTTTTTTATGTATTTTTGAATTCAGTTTGCTAATATTTTGTTGAGTATTTTTGCATCTATATTCATCAGGGTTATTGGTCTGCAATTGTCTTTGTATTGTTTTACCTGGTTTTGGTATCAGAGCCATTTTGGCCTCATAGAATGAGTTTGGAAGTATTCCCTCCTCTTCTACTTTTTGGAAAACTTTAATGATGATGGGTATTAGGTCTTCACTAAATGTTTGATAAAATTCAGCAGTGAATCACCTGGTCTAGGAGTTTTGTTCTTAGGTAGTTTTTTGATTACCAATTCAATTTCCTTGCTGGCAATTGGTCTATTCAGATTTTCTGTTTCTTCCTGGGTCAGCCTTCACAGGTTGTATTTTTCTAGAAAGCTATCCATTTCTTCTAGGTTAGTTAGTATATAATTTTTCATAGTATTCTCTCATAATTCTTTGTATTTCTGTGTTGTCCATAGTGATTTTTCTTTCTCATTTCTGATTCTGTTTATGTGTATAGACTCTCTTTTTTTCTTAGTAATTCTTGCTAAGGGGTTATATGTTTTGTTTATTTTCTCAAATAACCAGCTCCTGCTTCCATTGATTCTTTCTATTGTTTTATTCTTCTAAATTTTATTTATTTATGCTTTAATCTTTATTATACCCCTCCTTCTACTGAGTTGGGCCTCATTTGCTCTTCCTTTTTTAGTTTCATTAACTGTATGTTTGGACTCTTCATTTGGGATTGTTCTTCTTTCCTGAGGTAGGCCTGTATTGCAATATATTTCCCTTAGAGCATGACCTTCGCTGTGTCCCACAGATTTTGCGATGTTGATTTATTGCTGTGATTTGTCTCCATATTTTGCTTGATACCTGTTTTAATTTGGTCATTGTTCCATTGATTATTTAGTAGCATGTTATTAAGCCTCCATGTGCTTGTGGGCTTTTTCATTTTCTTTGTCTAATTTATTTCTTGTTTCATACCTTTGTGATCTGAGAAGCTGGTTGATACAATTCAATCTTTTTGAGTTTGAAGCTTTTTTTGTGGCCTAGTATATGATCTATTCTTGAAAATGTTCCATGTGCACTTGAGAATGTGTATCCTGATGCTTTTGGATGGAGTGTTCTGAAGATGTCCATTAGACCCATCTCTTCTAATAAGTTGTTCAGTGCCTCTGTGTCTTTACTTATTTTTGTCTGGTTTATCTTCCCTTTGGAGTAAGTGGTGTGCTGAAGTCTCCTAAATGAATGCATTGCATTTTACTTCCCCTTTTAATTCCATTAGTATTTGCTTCACATATGTAGGTGATCCTGTGTTGGGTGTTTAGATATTTATAATAGTTATATCCTCTTGTTGGATTGACCCCTTTATCATTATATAATATCCTTCTCTGTCTCTTGCTACTTTGTTTTGAAGTCTATTTCATTTGACACAAGTACTGCAACTCCTGCTTTTTTCTCCCTATTAGTTTCATGAAATATGTTTTTCCATCCCTTTACCTTCAGTCTGTTTATGTCTGGGTTTGAGGTGAGTCTCTTGTAGGCAGCATATAGTTGGGTCTTGCTTTTTATCCATTCAGTGACTCTATGTCTTTTGATTGGTGCATTCAGACCATTTGTATTTAAGGTGATTATCTATACGTATGTACTTATTGCCATTGAAAGTTTTAGTCTCCTGGTTACCAAAGGTTCAAGGGTAATTCCCTTAGTATCTAACAGTCTGATTTAACTCACTTAGTATGCTATTACAAGCACAACCTACCTTTTTCTTCCTCATCCATTCTTCATATGTTAGGTATCATATTCTGTACTCTGTCTATCCCTTGATTGACTTTGGGGGTAGTTTATTTGATTTTGCATCTGCTTAGTAATTAAGTGTTCTACCTTGCTGTGGTTTTAGTTCCCCTGGTGACAATTATTTAGCTTTATGAGCTCAAGATGTTCTTTTTAAGAAGAAAAATGTGAATTAGACTTCATAACTGCATACTTTGTTCTGGATGCCAAATTAAAATCTGATCATATGTTATAGCTTCACTTTATTTTGTATTGGTTAATGTGGTATTTCTTTAGGTTTATAGATTTAGAAAAAAGATTCCAAGTTAAGTTCGTATGTAATTTAAGCAAGTAATTTTTAATATAAATAAGTTAGATTCAACATACATTTGGGAATTCTATTTGTTTCCTTTACTGACAAAGTGATTTATATTATTATTTTTGTAAGAGTAAGTTTTTAAAAAGTAGAAAGCTCAATCTCCTGCTGATAAAATGAGAAGAGGAAAACAGGGAATTGCAAGTAGCAAAAATTATCCAAACCTCCTTAGATTTAAGATAACCTTTTTTGTTATGAATTACTTTAAGTCAAAAATTTAGAACTTTATGGACACAATAAACACATACTAAGGAATTAAAATATATTTAAAATTATACCTTTGAAGCTCATTTTGATTTAATTATTCATTACAAAAATATCAACTTCTTCACAGCTAATTTTTATGTAAATCAATTTACAAACCAAATACATAAAACCAGGGACAACATTTGATTAAATATGCAGTAGTGAAGGCCACTCTAATTATCTGAGAACTTAAAGAGATATAAATTTTGTGGGAAGGTAGAAAGTGAATGTGGATGAAGAGACTACTTTTAAAGAAGAGAAAAATAAGGGAAATGTGGCTTGACACTTGGAGAAGAACTACATTTAAAAAGTGTGTGTGTGTCCTGTGTTTAAAAAATGGCATATCAAGAAGAAACAGAAAGATATAAAATTCTGCAGCAAATGATGGAGTCCTTGGCACGTATTGACATCACTCTCTAGGAAGTGCTTCTTCATGTACTCACAATATATAATTTAATTCTGAAGTTCATCATTGTGTATTTTTCTAAAAAAAGATAGAGGCTACTTTATAAAATTCATTTACAATTCCCAGAATTCTTGAGCCTTCAATTGATTCTTACTCTTTCCCTTAAATAATTCTGAAAGAGCCATTACTCAAATTTTATCCTGGGTTTTCTGTTATTTAGACTGAATGAACATGTTCAAACACACTTGTTATTAACTGGGAATAGTTACTAAGATACGTCTTTTATATTGATTTACATTTAGATTGATGGGACATTGAAAACATTTGGGGGAAAACTATTTTCATGAGTAAATTAAGTACACATCACTTGCAATGAAATTATATCTGCAGAAAGTTGGTCTCGTCCATCTATATTGTTTGTTCTTCATGTCATTATCAAGGAGAAATGACATTTTTCTCTTACCTTCAAATTATTAATATACATTTTTCTAGATATAAAATAATCTATTAAACATGCCAAGAGAAAGGGTGGATATTAAGACTCTGACTTCTTGCAGAACCTAATATTATAAATTATTTTGTGGCTTTCTAAAATACTTGAGAAAAAGTAAGAATGTTATGTGAATAATAAAATTAGGATAAGAAAAGCATGGAAATAAGTAGTAAAATAAAGTGAAGATATACACTTAAGGAATCAACTAATTGTTTTAATTGAACTTCAGTTGTTATTTTGGTTTACAAAGGAAAATCATAAACAATGGAATTAAAAACCTTTTAATTATGGAATTCATTATCATTCTCCAGTATAAATTGATATGCTATCATCAGAGATAATTTGGAAAATGGAGTAATTTCTGTGAGAATTATTACAAACCACCAAAGGATTATGCAGTGACAGTATTTCCTGTAACAGTTGTGTGAGTACATTCCATGATGCTGTTTTTTTATATGCTATTACTGTTAATGATGGGCACAAAACATTAAGCATAACTCAGCAAAGGAATTCTGCAAGGTATTGGAATTATACAGACTAGATGTGTAGCCTTCTAGTGGTGAAATTTACTTCAAAGATATAATTTAGAGTAGGAATAAGTATATGTAGTATTCCATTTATTTGTATATACCCTAGAGTCATTTCCCCATGTGTGCATAAATAAGCATATATAAGGGTATTATTTGTAGAACTGTTTATAAAACAAAAAAAACTACAAAACACCATAAATACATATAAACTATGAACTCTGTAAATAATATATTGTGTATCCTTTGAAAGTATTTTATATAGGCAACCAAATGAATTCTAAATAGGTAGATGCTTGATAGCAATCAAAATACAGTATGAGTTCAAAAAAACAGTAAGAAGCGTGAAAAAATATTAAGGAAGTACAACTATAAATTATTACTACTGTTTTTGTTGATTATAATTATCAAATATTGGCAATTTAATATGGTCCATACATTTATTTTAATATACTTGATATACTTAATTCATAAATGCATATGTGTTTGTAAAATATTTTAAAATAAATACATACCCCAATCAGAAAAGTCGTTCCTGAAGTTGAGGTAGAAGAGCGATATGTCAGAATATAAATATTAAAGTGTGCTTTACCACAAGTGCGAAGCAGTATTTTTAAACAATATTTTTTCATATGTGGTTCTTTGATAGAATCTGAAATACATAGGCTTGATGCGTTTTTCTAGAGACAGTATGAAGTTAATATTGTAGATTTTTGTTGAAAATACATCCACTTATAAAAATAGTTAAGCTTATATACCCTTCTTATTAAAAAATTGAGGAGTTTGACATGCCTGATACATTCACTTCTATTATAAAGGTAGAGTTAAGTAATACCTTCAATCAAACAGAAATTTTCCCCATGTATGTGTTAAAAGACCATTCCTGCAAACTTATAAGGGACAAATTAGTTTCAAAATTCTGCATCAGAGTATGGGCAAACCATTTTTTATAAGACTGTTTAAAGCATACATTACTGTTGCTAATTCTCTCTGATACAATTGTGTACTTCTAAGTCAATTTATCTACATTAATCCTAAACTCTGAGTAAATATTTTTTTAAAGATCAAATATTAAATATTTTTCACAATATAAACAATTGCTTATATTACAGCAACATAAACAGTAATAAAATAACATAAACTAATAATTACAAAGCAAAAACAGTAAAAAGGCATCTTAGTAGTAAAAAAGAAAGTACATGGAAACAGCATGACATAGAAATAGAGAAAAAATATATATAGGATTTAGCAAAGCCATAGAAAATAAAAATGAACAAAAGACTCAGAGAAGCATTCAATATACAACATGCATATCTTCAAGACATATCAAATATGAATGGTTTTAGCCACACAAACTAACCCATAAAGAAAAACCCACACACACAAAAGACATTTTCTGCCTTTCATCATAATTATAACTTACAACATACCTAAATATTTCAGCTATGAAAATAAAGGCTTGATACTTTTAGAAATACAAGTACATTTTTTACCTCACTTTTCATTTAATTTTATACTTGCAAATGAATTTTTATTTTAGTGATTAATCATCTAATGTTTGATTTTTAAAATATGTCCTTACAGTATTTTTTGCCAAACAAATTATTGAAGTGAATATTAATGTTTACTTGACTTTTTTTTTAAGGTTGATTGTGAAGATTTTTATCTCCAACATTTGATTTTAATTTACTCCTTAAGTAAAGAGAATATTTTATGGACATAAGGATTTAAGGCAATATTGGAAACTGTCATATTAGGTTTATTAATGCAATACTGGATTATTACCCTGTTCTAATTTTCTATGAATTTCCCAAATTTGTTTTCATATGCTAAACCTTACTTAATCTATGACTGAATTAAACACTAAACAATGACTATTGAAGTTTATTGCCATTAGAATCTAATATCTCTATTGGTGAAGACAACATTGATTCACAGAAACATAAAAATTTTAGTATAGGTTTTATCCTTAACTATTGGATACGTATTTCTTTTATATTTCAGGTAAGCATATGAATTTACTAATTCATTGTCTTCTTGGCATTAAGCCAAGTATTTCTTTTAAGCTAGATAATTATTTCATATAAGGGCTATAAATATGATTTTTTATCATGAGTGATATTGTATCCAAGATAAAGTTCTTCTGATGCTACTTTTTTGTCTCTTGCTTCTAATTACCACATAAAGCTAATTAAATTAACTCACATATTCACTGCCTCCTTTTTTGTGTTGAGAACAATTGAGGTCTACTCTCTTAACAAATTTAAAATATCCAAAACATTATTATTAACTATAGTCACCATATTGTGCATTAGGTCCTACTTACTTAATCATCTCATATATGGGTTAGTTAAGTAATCATTTTAAATTAATTGTTATATTAATAATTTAGGAGTTTAGGTTACTGTGTGCATGATTATATGAGTATATTTGCATGTAGATGACAGTGTTTCTCATTATTTAAATACTGAACAAGTCATAGATTACATATTTAAAATAACATTAAGATCATAGAATAACAAAACTTATTTTATGCTTAATATAAACATAAACTTGGTCATGTATGTTTTTGTCAGTTTAAAGACAAAAGAACCAGTGTATTGAATATTAGTCATGTGTCTGACTACTCAGCAGGTTGAACACCCTTAATTAAAACTGGAAAATTCCCAGCCTTATGGTCATGCACACCAAAGTAAAATCCAGAAATGGAAATTCCTAGAATCATTGTCAGTATATAGACTTGGAAAAGAAGACTCTCAAATCATAAACACTCCAAACTTAAGTTTCGAAACAAACAAGGTGATAGAGGCTCTTTTGCACTTGTTTTATGTGATGGTAAAATTATCAAGCCTTGAATAGCAAGGAAGACAGTCTGGTATTCTGTTTATTTTAAGATTGAGTATATGACAAAGAGATAGCTTCAGGTGGACAAGAGCAGTTGTGTAATCTTTGGGTCATATTTAATATGTGTTCCTAGGCACAGTTCTTGAAGATTTGCTCCCTGTCCCTCAAAGCAATGATCTGTACTACCTAATGTACCTATTACATTTTACTGAATCTATTTTTGCTTATTCATAGAGTCAGTTTCTGTTGCCTGCAACTAAGCCTTGTGCATGAAACAAAAAGAAAAAATGCATATCCATTAAATAATTATGTTTTCTATGAGCTATAAGTGACAGAAAATCTGACAGTAGTTTGCAGCTGGTTCATTTTTTTACTTGTCTCATTAATGTCCTAAAATTTACAGAAGGAGATCACTGCATTTGATTCAAAGGCCCAAAGCTGACAAGTCAAAATTTCTGTATTTGTCTTAGCTTTTTCCTGTTGGGTTATATGATTGTTTCAGAACAGCCATTAAAACAGATTTCCTGGAGTAAATTTTAAAAAAGATAATGCAAAGGGTAGTAGAAAGTAGGCATACTAGGGTCACAGAACTTTTGCAGAATTTTCTAGTAAAATGTACCTGTGCCTAATTGGCCAACACTGTGACTACAGCCACTATAACTGCCATATTGGCTGATTGCAGTTTTACAACTGAGTAATTGTGGCCCCAAATTAAATTGGGATCAGTTTTTAAGAAGAATCTAGACTAAGTGTATTATTCAGGATCAAGTGAAGATAATATAAAGACTTCTAGCTATTTTATACCAGAAATTATTTATTTAATACAGAGTATCTTGTATTTATAATGATCAAAAGCTAGAGGGATGTGTGTCAACTTTGTTTTAGTATGACTTTTAAATAATGTGTCAATACAACTAGCCCACCAGAGTCTGTGCTTCCTCTTCAGTCAGAGAACTAACCTACTGTAGATCCTCAGTCCTAACCCATTGCTAATAATCTTAATCACACTGATAGTTGTCACTGTTAGTTATCATCAAAATCACACAGCTCCAGCCCTAATGGATGGCTCTCATGCATTTCCCAAATCATCCCACTTGAACTGGTCTGAGTTCAAATCTCGCATAGAACCAAATGAGAACCAAACTCACATCATAAAGAGTATCTTAAGGGACGTTTGGAAATGTAATTTCTAACTTTTAAGTCTCTTCTATACAGGAAGAAGTGCCAAATAACTCTTGAAAGATAGCTATGACCATCTCTGCTGCAAATGTGTCAAAATCAAAGTTCATTTACATAAATTCTATTCCTTGCCACTCAATTAGGTTTTGCAAAAGATCGAATCACACTCTTTGAAATCACACTGGCACAAGGAATGACCTAGAAAACAATCTGCTTTCTCTGTTTCTGTTTTCTTCCATTGTTATTCATGCTCACTTTTATAAATACTTTATATAATATTTATAAAAATATAAATATTAATATTCTGATTAATTCCCTGCCTCTTTTCTTATTTCCTTTAGATCCATCCTCCTTAGAGTAACTAAAGAGGGGAAAATGTAAACATTATAAAATTAGTTTCACTATTCTGCTCAAACTTTTCAGGGGCCCCTTGTCATTATAAGATTAACACTGAGTTCCCAACCAAGCATATGAGGTTCTGCCAAACCCGTTACTACCAACATCCCTTGCTTCATATGACAATTCTGTGGAACACTTTAAATTCTAAACTTAGGTATTTAGTTCTCTAGACACACTTCTTTATTTCCCAAATCTATAAATTTACTGTTGTAGCACTCTACCTGTTTCATATTTTTGCCCAATTAAATTCTGTCCATCTCTCAAGATACATCTGGGTCATCACCATTTTCTACTGGGCTAATGCAATATCCTCTCACTTTTCTTTCTCCTCTTTTCCTTTGGAATATTTCTCATTATCCTATGTATATATCTATCACTGCACCTACCACATTTTATTTAATTATCTTTCTGGGAAGTGTGTCTTATGACATTACGAGTTTCTTGAATAGATTTACATTCACTTATATGTTGCCAACACATTACTCAGTTCCTGATCCTTGCAAGTCATCAAGGAATGTTTGTGATAGAAAAAATAAAATAAAATGATGAAGACCACTTTCAATAGTAATATTGATTATAAATTTTAAAGAAAAGCTTTTATCTGAGTGTTGTTTGGATTTCTTTTATACGAAGATTACCTAAAATAAACTTGGTAATTGAAAGCAATGTTTTGTACATAGGTAAAAATTTATTTGTACTTGTGAAAATAAGTATCAAGAGTTGGTGTAGCTGTTATCTAAAAAGTAAACACCATTCTTTAAATAATTCACATATACTTATACCATGAATCATTACTTGAATAAACTAAATATGTTTTAGTATCTTTTATTTATACTGCACTTTCCTATATCTAGAATGATAGGAAATGCTAAAGATTTTTTTTTTTTAATCAGAAGACTGGAAATTTTCAGGATAAACTGTTGACTTGATTTCACAATTAGAATTTTTTAAATGCTAAAGTTGTACTCTATGTAAGTAGTATAAGTCTTCTAAGAAATATATTATCTTCAAAAAGATTATAATTTATTTATTTACACCTTTTTTCACTTATCAAAATAAAGGCCTTGTCTATTTCCTTTAGACACAAAATAAACATAACTAATTCTATAAAGTTTTCAAGAAATAACAAATAAATTCTTGAGGAAGGCCCTCTTGCATGATTAGATCACACTTTGGAAGATCTCTATGATTAATTATCTCACAACAGTTACTTGTCTTCATTAATTAGGGATGTAGTTTTTCTCCATCCTCTAAATTCCCTTAAAAGTAAAATAGAAATGCAACAGCCATATGGACTTATGGTTGCTAAGCTCTCATTTAGAAAATTCTCTCTAAAAAAAGTAAATGCTCAGAAGTTATGTGGGTTACTCTAACGTTACTTCAATTAGTGATACTGAAGATTGATCTCCCCAAAAATTATTCTGATAACTGCCATCCTAATATTGGAGATTTTTAAAAAATCCATTAACAAGATATAGAATTATTTCTTGTATGGTGATTAGCAACCACTGCATTTGAATACCACCAACAACTCTCCCCAGGGAAGGAACACTGTTCATGTGTTTTTGCAATCAAAGTTCAGGGATAGCACTCATTTAAGACTTCCATATGGTCCTGTAGATTTTTAGTACTGGTTGCCTTTTCCTGGGCATTAGAATTCTGGACTTTGAAGGCTGGGGTAAAAGCCTAGTATAAATGTAATTGAGTTTTTAAAGGTTTCTCTAAAGTTCAGCAGGGATTTAAAATGAAGAATTTCAAACCTGCCTGGCTATAAATAAAATATGTTATTTAATGTTGGAACCAAGCACTTTTTTTTCCTTGTCAGCAGAAGGGAAAAAAAATCATCATTGGAGAAAAATGAAATATAACTCTAAATCAAAATAGTTTTCATACTTGCCTTGATGTTTTTGTTACTAGAGGTCAAGGTTCTCATGATATTACCATTGCTTTTTTTTTAACCAACAGAGGAGTTACTTGGGACCTAGATGAAACTATCACAATTAGGAATTTTTCAATATTCAGCTGAAAATGAGTTGGTGGAAAGAGAAAAGTAAACACACAAGCGAATGTATAAATACAGATACACATGTGTACACACATATGCATATGTACATATAACTGACACTGTCCTTATTCCTAATTTTAATATAATTATTATAAACATATTCAAATATTAATATCAGCAAAATATGGTTATCCAAGAAATAGAAAACAAGAAAGCAAAATACATGTAATAGTAGGGAAATATTTATAAGGTTTATGACTGAATGAAGAATAGAGAATTTCTGAAAGAAATAGCTTTATGGGATGGTTTAGAGAATACTAAGATCTATAGTCAATCTAGTAATCATTCTTACATAATTAATTTAATATTAAAGGTAGCAATCAAAGATACCAGAACTCTCATACTGTCCCAGTTTTAAAGTACAAAATTATGCTGATTTCTTTGAGTCAGAAACATTACTGAGTATCAGTTTCTGTTTACATCAACAGAAGCATGGTCTTTACTCTTGAAAAGAATTTACTTTGCCTAATATATGTTGATTAAAATCTAAGTCAGTAAGTAAATTCTCCAGTAATACTAGAGAATGAATGTGCAGTCAGATCATTTTTGAATAACCTTATTATATTCTAAAGAATGAATGTACTGCCAGATCATTTTTTAATATATTATTTTATTTATTCAATGAGGATTTGCATTTACTTTCCAATTATAAGAATGAATACTTATGTCTAAGGAGTGTCATAAAAATAATCTTATGAGTATCAACTTTTAGTAGTGCTATTACTTTAGTTATATTTCATCAATACTTCTAATAAGACTATTCTACCATCACTACTACGACTATTTAAAGAGAAAACTGAACAGTAATGTTAGCATTTGTTAATCACTGTAAGACATGGTTGTCCTAAATATTTTACATGAGTTATCTCTAACACAAGAATTAAATTATGTCAAAATGCCATAGGTCTGAATATGAGATCTCGGAGAGAAACAGATATATCATTGCAAAACAATACCAAAAGAAAGTTTCATATTTTTTAACTCTGCAGCTAGTTTGGCAACAAAGTTGATCACACCTCTATTTATATCCACTGTAAATAAGAAAATGAAATATGTACATTTACACATATATGTATAAATAAACCCCATTTAATCAAACCTCTAAAATTATTTCTTTTGTCATTTTCATAGTGTCAACAAATGCCTGGAATAACAAATATTTTCACCACATAAATATTCCCCTGCATCAACATTGCAGCTTATCACAAAATTATAGTTGACATCAAAAATGCCATGAGCTATTTGATTTCTTGCTGAGGTTTTGTCAAAAGTATATTTCACAGACGAAGTAAATTTACTACTTTTTAAATATGTTGAAAAGGCAAAAAAAAGGAGAAGCATTATCAGTCAAAAATTTACTTTGATATCTAAAAAAATCACAGAAATTATTTTTATTAATAATGTACACATATTAAATATTTTCATACTTTGATTTGTAAATTCAGGAATAAAAGTAAAACGTGTTTTAAATATTTTAAGAATCTAAATTTAAATATTGGAAAGAAAATAGCACAAACCTGAAGTACACACATAAAAATTAGTCTGAAAAATAGCTGAATTAATCAAACATATAACAGATTGAATTTTATTTGTGTGTGTATGCTTTTTTAAAGTAGTGAAGCAGCAAAAATAATCTTTATTATAAATACATTTTGACAGTCATGATATATCATGTCACACATAATAGAACGATTTTTTTTCTCACTGAATTTCCTAATTGAATTTACCAGATAAGCCTTACTTAAGTGCTAAGGAATCTACAGTTATAATTAAGAGAACTTTTTTTTGTCTCTAACACTTTAAAAAAATTATTTTTAAGACTGATTTCATTAAAATGTACAATTGGTGGCTTTTTATTTTTATTCTATAAACTTTTTTATTTTTACTTTTATTTTTTTACTTTATCATTAATCTACAATTACATGAAGAACATTATGTTTACTAGGGTACCCCCTTCACCAAGTCCCCCCCACAAACCCCATTACAGTCACTATCCATCAGCAAAGTAAGATGTTGTAGAATCACTACTTGTCTTCTCTGTGTTGCGCAGCCCTCCCTGTGCCCCACCCACATTATACGTGCTAATCATAATAACCCCTTTCTTTTTCCTCATCCTTATCCCTCCCTTCCCTCCTATTGTCCCCAGTCCCTTTCCCTTTGGTAACTGTTCATCCATTCTTGGGTTCTGTGATTCTGCTGCTGTTTTGTTGCTTCAGTTTTTCTTTGTTCTTATGCTCCACAGATGAGTGAAATCATTTGATACTTGTCTTTCTCCGCCTGGCTTATTTCACTGAGCATAATACCCACTAGCTCCATCCATGTAGTTGCAAATGGTAGGATTCGTTTTCTTCTTACGGCTGAATAATATTCCATTGTGCGTATATACCACATATTCTTTATCCATTCATTTACTGATGGACACTTAGGTTGCTTCAATTTCTTGGCTATTGTAAATAGTGCTGTGATAAACATAGGGGTGCATCTGTCTTTTGAAAACTGGGCTGCTGCATTCTTAGGGTAAATTCCTAGAAGTGGAATTGCTGGGTCAAATGGTATTTCTATTTTGAGCTATTTGAGGAACCTCCATACTGCTTTCCATAGTGGTTGAACTAATTTACATTCCCACTAGGAGTGTAGGAGGGTTCCCCTTTCTCCACAACCTCATCAACATTTGTTGTTGTTTGTCTTTTGGATGGTAGCCATCCTTACTGGTGTGAGATGATATCTCATTGTGGTTTTAATTTGCATTTCTCTGATAACTAGAGATGTGGAGCATCTTTTCATGTTTTGTTGGCCATCTGAATTTCTTATTTTGAGAAATGTCTGTTCAGCTCCTCTGCCCACTTTTTAATTGGATTATTTGCTTTATGTTTATTGAGGTGTGTGATGTCTTTATATATTTTGGATGTCAAGCCTTTATCAGATCTGTCATTTATGAATATATTCTTCCATGTTGTAGGGTACCTTTTTGTTCTATTGATAGTGTCCTTTGCTGTACAGAAGCTTTTCAGCTTGATATAGTCCCACTTGTTCATTTTTGCTTTTGTTTCCCTTGCCTGGGGAGATATGTTCATGAAGAAGTCACTCATGTTTATGTCCAAGAGATTTTTGCCTATGTGTTTTCTAAGAGTTTTATGGTTTCATGACTTACACTCAGATCTTTGATCCATTTCAAATTTACTTTTGTGTTTGGCATTAGACAGTGATCCAGTTTCATTCTCTTACATGTAGCTGTCCAGTTTTGCCAGCACCATCTGTTGAACAGACTGTCAATTCCCCATTGTATGTTCATGGCTCCTTTATCATATTTTAATTGACCTTATGTGTTTGGGTTAATATCTGGAGCCTTTATTCTGTTCCACTGGTTTGTGGCTCTGTTCTTGTGCCAGTACCAAATTGTCTTGATTACTGTGGCTTTGTAGTAGAGCTTTAAGTTGGGGAGCGAGATCTCTCCCACTTTATTCTTCCTTCTCAGGATTGCTTTGGCTATTTGGGTCTTTGGTGTTTCCATATGGATTTTTGAACTATTTGTTCCAGTTCATTGAAGAGTACTATTGGTAACTTGATAGGGATTGCATCAAATCTGTATATTGCTTTGGGCAGGATGGCCATTTTGACGATATTAATTCTTCCTAGCCAAGAGCATGGGATGACTTTCCATTTGTTAGTGTCCTCTTAAATTTCTCTTAAGAAAGTCTTACAGTTTTCAGGGTATAGTCTTTCACTTCTTTCGTTCGGTTTATTCCTAGGTATTTTATTCATTTTGATGCAGTTATGAGTGGAATTGTTTTCCTGATTTCTCTTTCTATTGGTTTCCTAGTGTATAGGAAAGCCACAGATTTCTGTGTATTAATTTTGTATCCTGCAACTTTGCTGCATTCCGATATCAGTTCTAATAGTTTTGGAGTGGAGTCTTTGGGGTTTTTTATGTACAGTATCATGTCATCTGCAAACAGCGATAGTTTAACTTCTTCTTTACCAATCTGGATTCCTTGTAGGTCTTTGTTTTGTCTAATTGCGGTGGCTAGCACCTCCAGTAGTATGTTAAATAACAGTGGGGCGAGTGACATTCCTGTCTTGTTCTAGATCTCAGATGAAAAGCTTTCAGCTTCTCACTGTTCAGTATTATGTTGGCTGTGAGTTTATCATATATGGTCTTTATTATGTTGAGGTACTTGCCCAGTATACCCATTTTACTAAGTTTTTATCATGAATGGATGTTGAATCTTGTCGAATGCTTTTTCAGCATCTATGGAAATGATCATGTGGTTTTTGTCCTTCTTTTTGTTGATGTGGTGGATGATGTTGATGGATTTTCGAATGTTGTATCATCCTTGCAACCCTGGGAAGAACCCCACTTGGTCATGGTGTATGATCCTTTTGATATATTTTCGAATTTGGTTTGCTAATATTTTATTGAGTATTTGTGCATCTATGTTCATCAGGGATATGATCTGTAATTTTCTTTTTTGGGGGTATCTTTGCCTGCTTTTGGTATTAGGGTGATGTTGGCTTCATAGAATTAGTTTGGGAGTATTCCCTCCTCTTCTATTTTTTTGGAAAACTTTAAGGAGAATATATATTATATCTTCTTTGTATATCTGATAAAATTCCAAGGTAAATCCATCTGACCCGGGGGTTTTGTTCCTTGGTAGTTTTTTGATTACTGCTTCAACTTTGTTGCTGGTAATTGGTCTGTTTAGATTTTCTGTATCTTTCTGGGTCAGTCTTGGAAGGTTGTATTTTTCTAGGAAATTGTCCATTTCTCTGAGGTTTTCCAGCTTGTTAGCATATAGGTTTTCATAGTATTCTCTAATAATTCTTTGTATTTCTGTGGGGTCCATCATGGTTTTTCCTTTCTCATTTCTGATATTGTTGATCTGTGTTGATTCTCTTTTTCTCTTAATAAGTTTGGCTAGAGGCTATCTATTTGTTGTATTTTCTCAAAGAACCAGCTCTTGGTTTCATTGATTTTTTCTATTGTTTTATTCTATTCAATTTTATTTATGTCTTCTCTGATCTTTATTATGTCCTTCCTTCTGCTGAGTTTAGGCCTCATTTGTTCTTCTTTTTCCGATTTCAATAATTGTGATGTTAGACTATTCATTTGCGATTGTTCTATCTTCTTTAATTATGCATGGATTGCTATATACTTTCCCCTGAAGACTGCTTTTGCTGTGTCCCACAGAAGTTGGGGCTTTGTGTGGTTTTTATCATTTGTGTGGTGGTTATCATTTGTTTATATACATTCCTTGATCTCTATTTTAATTTGGTCATTGGTCCATTGATTATTTAGGAGCATGTTGTTAAGCCTCCATGTGTTTGTGAGCCTTTTTGTTTTCTTTCTACAATTTATTTCCAGTTTTATACCTTCGTGTTCTGAAAAGCTGGCTGGTAGGATTTCAATCTTTTGGAATTTATTGTGGCTCTTTTTGTGGCCTATTCTGGAGAATGTTCCATGTGTATTTGAGAAGAATGTGTATCCTGTTGCTTTTGGATGTAGAGTTCTATAGATGTCTATTAGGTCCTTCTGTTCTAGTGTGTTGTTCAGTGCCTCTGTGTCCTTACTTATATTCTGTCCAGTGGATCTATCCCTTATGAGTGGCATCTTGAAGTCTCCTAAAATGAATGCATTGCATTCTATTTCTTCCTTTAGTTCTGTTCGTATTTGTTTCTCATATGCTGGTGCTCCTGTGTTTGGTGCGTACATATATAAAATGGTTGTATCCTCTTGCTAGACTGAGTCCTTTGTCATTATGTAATGTCCTTCTTTATCTCTTCTTACTTTCTTTGTTTTGAAGTCTATTTTGTCTGAAACTAGTACTGAAACACCTGCTTTTTTCTCCCTGTTGTTTGCATGAAATATCTTTTTCGATTCCTTGAGTTTTAGTCTGTGCATGTCTTTCCATTTGAGGTGAGTCTCTTGTAGGGAACATATAGATGGGTCTTGCTTTTTATCCATTCTATTATTCTGTGTCTTTTAATTGGTGCATTCGGTCCATTTACATTTAGGGTGATTATTGAAAGATATGTACTTATTGCCATTGCAGGCTTTAGATTTGTGGTTACCAAAGCTTCAAGGTCATCTTCTTTCATATCTTACTGTCTATGTTAACTCACTTATAGAGTTATAATAAACACTGTCTGGTGATTCTTTATTTCTCTCCTTTTTTATTCTTTCTCCTACATTCTTTATATGTTGGGTGTTTTATTCTATGCTCTTTTGTGTTTCCTTTAACTGCTTTTGTGGGTAGTTGATTTTATTATTTGCCTTTAGTTAGTATTTGGTTGGTCTGCTTTCTTTGCTCTGATTTTATTTTCTCTGGTGACATCTAGTTAGTCTTACGAGTGCTCCCATCTAGAGCAGTTCCTCTAAAATATCCTGTAGAGTTGTTTTGTGGGAGGCAAATTCCCTCAACTTTTGCTTGTCTGAGAATTGTTTAATCCCTCCTTCATATTTAAATGATAATCGTGCTGGATACAGTATTCTTGGTTCAAAGACCTTCTGTTTCATTGCATTAAATATATCATGCTATTCTCTTCTGACCTTTAAAGTTTCTGTTGAGAAGTCTGATGATAGCCTGATGGGTTTTCCTTTGTAGGTGACCTTTATCCTATCTCTAGCTGCCTTTAAAACTCTTTCCTTTTCCTTGATCTTTGCCATTTTAATTATTATGTGTCTTGGTGTTGTCCTCCTTGGGTCCCTTCTGTTGGGAGTTCTGTGTACTTCAATGGTCTGATCAATTTTTTCCTCCCCCAGTTGAGGGAAGCTTTCAACAATTATTACTTCAAATACACTTTCTATCCCTTTTTCTCTCTCTTCTTCTTCTGGTACCCCTATAATGTAGATATTGTTCTTTTTTGGATTAGTCACACTGTTCTCTTTATATTGTTTCATTCCCAGAGATCCTTTTATCTCTCTCTGTGTCAGTTTCTATGCGTTCCTGTTCTCTGGTTTCTATTCCATCAAACGCCTCTTGCATCTTATCCATTCTGCTTCTAAATCCTTCCAGAGATTGTTTCATTTCTCTAATCTCCCTCCAGACATCATCCCTTAGTTCTTGCATATTTCTCTGCAGCTTCATTAGCATGGTTATAACCTTTATTTTGAATTATTTTTCAGGGAGATTGGTTAGGTCTATCTCTCCAGATTCCCTCTCAAGGAAGGATGTCTGGGTGAGTCTGGTTTGTATCAAATTCTTCTGCCTTTTCATGGCAATAGAGGTAGTTGTGGGAAGCTGGCACATTTGTCAGCTGGAAGAATGTCCCTTATTGCTGTTTTGTGGCCTTCCTCTCATAGGAGAACAGCAAACCCTAGCAGCTTGTGCTGGGTAGCTGCATGAAGACGGGGGCTTCTGATACTTGCCCAGCAGCTATGGAGTTAAGCTCTGTGGTTGCTGTGGGCGTGGCCTGTCTCAGGCTGCTGCTCCAATATGATGGAGCAGGGTCAGAGTAGAAATGGGTGGGAAGCTGTTTATCGCCATGAGGGGCCTCTGAGCTGCACTGTCCTCCAGGAGGTTTGGGTGCCTGGAATTATCAGGGATTCCAACTGCTGGACTTAGTGTCCCTGGATGCTTTTGTCTAGTTGTGGTTTCCCTTTCCCTTTAAGACTTTCAAAAAGCACTGGCTTTTCTTTGTCCTGAGGGTGTCAGCTGTGGGAACCCACTCACAGGTCTTACTGTCCTGTTTTCCTAGTTCCCAGGACCCCACTCACTGTGTTTCTGTGCTCTGGTGTGGATGGCTAGGGCTGGGTGTTTAGCAGTCCTGGGCTCCCTCTCCCTCCCAACTCCAACTTCTCTCCTCCCACCGGAGCTGGGGTGAGGGGCGCTCGAGTCCCGCCGGGCCACAGCTTGTATCTTACCCGCTTTGGGAGTCGCTGAGTTCTCGCAGGTGTGGATGTAGTCTGGCTATTGTCCTGTATCTCCTGGTCTCTCTTTTAGAAATAGTTGTATTTGTTGTGATTTCAAAAGTATATATGGTTTTGGGAGGAGATTTCTGCTGGTCTACTCATGCCACCATCTTGACTCCACTTCCTAATTAGTGGCTTTTATAACTTTCTTCCTCCTTCACTTGATTTAGAGCATAGGTATAATCATTATGAAAAAACTGCTATTTGAAGTATTAGTTTCATCCAAAAAATAATAAATTCATCTCTTGCTGCATTTCAATGACAGTATTTCAGCAATCGTGTCCTGTTGTATTGAATATAGCTTTGGATTTTCTCCACTGCATTATCCCAATTATATTTCCCAATTACAGTGACAAAAAAATTAGAAAACACAATTCTTTCACCTCCTGTATAGGTGAAGTTAGCCAAAAGGGAGAGCTACAGGGAGGATACACACACCTTCAAGGATAAATATTTGGGTAGGGGATTGCCTATCACTATGGGACTTGACCAGTTGAGGGGAAATACATTTTGATGAGGTTTTCCACTGAAACTACAGAGAATCTTAAATGTTGATCAATCCTGAGACACTAGCTTTTACATTACTTTTTTCAAATCCTCACTAAGACTGTAGAAAGCTTGAATATTCTGCTTATTTTCACAATTATATTGGATATCTGTAGCTTTCTTATGGATTTGCATTAAACAGAAAATGTAGTGCTAATAGATGGCCTTAGTTGAGATTACCGACATCATAATTATTTAATATGTTGACTGTTCCAATGTGAAATGACTCTATTCTATTACCCAAAATAATCAAGAAAAAAGAAAACAGAATAAAAATACTAACCTAAAGGTACAAAGCAAGTGAAGTTCTAACCTGACAGCTGTACTGAAAGTCTAGTATGAATTCAGTGCACATTAGAACACTAGAAAAATATGATTAAGAGGTTGTATTGTTTTATGTAGAATATAATGAAATAAAATTAGAAGCCACTTCACTCATGAATACTGATTCAACTGAATTCTTGCATATTAAAAACTATGCATTCTGAATTTAATAGTGTATTAAATAATAAAACATCATAATCAAGTAATGTTTACTCGGGAAATGCAAGGCTCATTTCACATTAGAAAACCTAAGTATATAAATCAGAAAACTTGTAAAATTTATACAGTCATACAACTATCTCAAATGCTGCAAGCAAACTTGGTAAATTCCAACATGTATGATTTAAAATATTTAGCAAATAGTTTGGAAGAGATGCTTTAACTTGTTAATGATTACATATAAGAAATGACAGCAGACATACTTAGTGGAGATATTTTAATATTTTAGGTGTACTTTTTTGAGAAGAAGAAGAGTGTCCATTTGCACTGAAATATTTGAAATTAAAAAAATATATATATTGTGAGGATCAGAAGAGAATGGATTCACGGTCCTTATTTGCAAATAATAGTATTTTAATTAGAAAATTGAGACACTTAACAAACAAACTAAGTAGACAAATAAAAGAGTTTGGCAAATTTTCCAAGTGAAACATAAGGTTACAAGTAACAGTAACATCTCTGTCTAACTAGAACATTTAAATTGGAAAAATATACCTCCAAGAATCAATAAGAACCATAAGTAATAATTAACTTGGGCTTGAATGTAGAAGTTTCTTGTAAAAATAAATTTAGATTCTCATAAAAACATTAATCATGATTTGGATTAACAGAGAAATATTCTAAATGGGATAAGACTTTACCACACGGAGAATGGGCCTGTGTCTGGTACCACTCCTGTCTAACCTTCCTGTCTCTTCTAAAGTGGAGAGAGAGGGCTGAAGATCTATGAAACACTTGTTAAGGTCAAATCCCAACACACAGGCCCAGTAAAGACTGGGAATTAATCACAAGATTATAAAATACCTTTCTTCTTCAGTGCTTAACTAACTATCCCATCAACAATGCTCAAGTATATTTATGAGAGATTACAGTTAGAAGTGCTGCAAGACTCATAATTTTTCTTGGAAGGTGAACTTAGAGGAGGTTAAAGTCAGAAGGGAGGAAAAAACAAGAACAATAGATGAATTTGAGGCTTTGGCACCTGAAGCTACAGTAAATAGTAAACAAACCCCAACTCCTAGCCAGATTATATAATATCTCACAGTAAGGGCCTTTTTATCTCAGTTAGTATTATCTAATACAATATGCTGAACTTTCAAAAAAATTTTACATGTTATGCCAAAAGTTTAGAAAAATAAAAGTCTTGGAAGACAAAGCAAGTGTTAGAACTATACTCAGATATGACATAGATGTTAGAATTATCAGCAAAGGAATTTATAGTAACTATGGATTATATGTTAAAGGAGTTAATGGAAAGAATAGAAAACAGAAAGAACAGATGATTGTGAAGGCAGAGATATAAACTCTAAGAAAAAATAAATATAACATAGTAGAAATTAAACAACTCTAATAGAAATGAAAATGCTTTTTTTGATGGACTCTCAGTAGACTAGATATGTCCAAGGAAAGAACCAAGGTGACTGAAGATCCTCAGTAGAAACTTCCAAATTAAATACAGAGAGGAAAAAGAGAATAAAATACAAAACAAAACATTTAAGAACTATGGGGCAATTTCAAAAGATGCAGCACACTTAAAATTGGAATATCACAGAAGATCCAAAGAAATATTGGCTGGTAGCTTTCCAAAATTAATGACAGACTGCAAGACCAGATCTAGGAAGCCCAGAGAATATCAAGTAGAACCATACAAAGTATACCTGGGCATAGTCAAAGTTCAGAAAGACAATAACAAAGAGAAAAATCTTAAAAGAAACCAGAGAATATAAACACCTTACTTAGAAAGGAAGAAGGACAGGAATTATAGTGAATTGTTCATCAGAAGCCATGCAAATAAGAGAGGGAATAGGGTGAAATAATTAAAATGTTGAATTAAAATAATACTAACCAGAATTTTATATCCAATGAAATTATCTTTCATACCTTTCATAGGTGAAGGAGAAATAGCTTCTCAGACAAATAAAAATTGAGGTAAATAATTGTCAACCAATCTGCTCTCCAAAAAAATGTTAAAATAAATTCTCAGGAAGAGTGACTATATAATCATAAATAAAGTAAGAGAATTGAAGGAATAAATGAAGATAAAATAAGACTTTTATTTCTTATTCTTAGTTGATCAAATGATAACTGTAAAGTAATGACAGTATTAACACCTTGGGTGATAGAAACATGGATTAATGTGAATGAGAGCAATATCATACATAACAGGTGAAATTGAGAATGCAATGCTATAAGATTCTACACTAAATCTGAAGGATATAGGATTATTTGAAGATGGACTTCTATTATCTAAAACTATTATTGAAATTTTAGAGAAACTATGAAACAATTTCTTTTAAAGAAAGGAAAATTAGTATAATAATAGTGAAGGTAAAGCATAATCATATAAAATGCTTAATTTATGCCAGACAAAGCAGAAAAGAGTGGGGGAAATGGGGGAAAAAAGAACAAGTGCAAGGAATATGAAAGAATTTTAAACAAGGCAGATATTAAACTACTGATATTAATAATCACTTTAAATGTAAATAATCCAAACCAATCAATTAAACAACAGAATGTCCAAGTGAATTTTTAAAATGGTCCAAGTATATGTTATCTACAAGGGACTCAATTAATAAATAAATACTTATATAGGCTAAAAGTTATAGGATGAAGAAAGATATGTACTATTATCCTTAACCAAATTAAAAGTGGAGAATCTATATTATTTTCAGAAAAAAATCAGACTACATAACCAGGAAAAATATCGGTACAAGACAGAAATATTAAATAATTATAAATAGGTTAATTTTTCAAGAAGATATAACAATACTAAGCATGGATGCATCTAAGAATATAGCTTCAAATTACATGAAACAAAATTGAAAATTAGAACAAACACAAATTATCATTGAAAACTTCACCATCCCTTTATTTGTAATTTATAGGATAAGCTGGCAGAAAATCACTTACAGAGAAAGTTCACCTAAATAGCACTATAAATCAACTTGATGTAACGAACATTTATAGTATACATCATCAAACAACAGCAGAATACACATCATTCCCAAACTCACATGGATTATTTACCAAGATAGGCCACTTTTTAGGCCATAGAAAATGCCTTAAAAATTTTAATGAATAGAAGACATACAAAGAGAATTGACCTGAAGTCAGTATGAAAAAGAGAGCTAGAAAATTCTCCAAATATTAAGAAATTAAATAACATATCTATAAGCAACAGTGGTCTCAAGAGAACTTCACACTTCATAATATGAAATGAAACTAAAATACAAAATATCTAAATGTGTGGAATCAGTAATTATAAGAAAAGCTATAACACTTAAGTACATACTTCATAAAAATATAAAGATCTGAAAGTAGTAACCTAAGGTACATCTTAGGTTAAAAAAGTTATGTATAAAGCAAGGAAGTGAAAGAAATGAATAATAAAAGTTAAATTGGAAATAACTGAAAATAAAAACAGAAAAACAATGGAGAACATTAATAAAACCAAAATATTTATTTTCAAAAGATCAATAAGATATCTAGCCAGGATAAGCAAGAAAAAAAAAAGGGACACTTATTAATAAAATCAGAAAAGAAAAGGGTCATCAATATTGCTCTTGTGGACATTAAGAGGATACTAAAAATTACTAAACAAAGTCCTTAAATATGATAACTTATATGATATGTAGAAATCCATGAAAGACATAAATGACCCAACCTTTCATATGGATAAACAAACAATATATATGTTTATGTTTATTAAAGAAATGATGTCAATAATTTATAACCTTCCAAAAAAAGTGTCAGGCATAGATGGTTTCACAAATTCTACCATTTAATAGAGGAAAAATGTCAATACTCTACAATCTCTTTTAGAAAATAGAAACAGAGACATACTTTCTAACTCATTCTAACAGGCCAATATTCCCTTAATACCAAACCTGATAAAGATATTGTAAAAAAGAAAAACTACAGATTAACATCTCTCACTGAAAAGCTGCAAACATCTTCAACAAAAATATTATCATATGTCATCCAGAAAGAGTATAGAAGAATTATTCACTAAGATAAGGTGGGATTTTCATCAGGTGTGTGGGCTGATTTAACATTCGAAAATCAACCTATGTAATATACCACATCAAGAGACTAAAGAAAAAAATAATTTGTTCATATCAGTTGAAAACAAAATAGCATCTGACAAAATCAAACATCCACTCAAAATATCAACAACAAAAGCTCTTAACAAAAAGGAGCATAAAGAATGTTTTCAACTTGGTAATCTATAAAAATCTACAACCAACATTATATTTAGTGATGAGAAACTAGACATTTTCCCCCTAAAATCATTGACAGTTAAAGATACTGAACAATTGTATCTCTCAGACATGGTAAGAAGTATATATCAGCACATGCATCTTGGAAAACTCTTTTGCTGTAAATACATTAAAGATGTAGTAAACAAATAAATTCTAGTTGGATATACATGGAATAGAAATGCATATACTTGTATATAAATAGATATGTCAAGATTGCATAAAGTAGCCCTATTTTTAAAAGGTCCAAATTGGGAATTATGGAAATATTCACCAACAATACAATTTATAAATACACTGTAGGATGTTCAATAATGAAAATGAATGAACTACTTCTTGAGGCAACCACATGAATGGATTTCATATTCATTATGTTCAGCAAAAGTTGCCAGACATTTCTATCTTTGCATTAATTTCTTTTCAAAACAAACAAAATAAATGAATGGTAGTAGTAGAGAATAGAGGCTAGTGAAGAAGTGGCACAGAAACACTTCTCTAGTTGGTTGGTAATATACCATATTTTTGATCTTATGGTATCACAAGGAGTATGAATTTTTTGTAAAAACTAATTTTTCTCTTCATTTAAGATTTGTGTGACTTTTTTTGGTATCATTAATCTACAATTACAGAAAGAACATTATGTTTACTAGGTTCCCCCCTTCACCAAGTACCCCCCACCTACTCCTTCACAGTCACTGTCCATCTGCATAGTAAGATGCTGTAAAATCACTACTTGTCTTCTCTGTGTCCCCATGTCCCCCATGCACTATACATGCTAACCGTAATGCCCTCTTTCTTTTTCCTCGCCCTTATCCCTCCCTTCCCACCTATCATCCCCAGTCCCTTTCCCTTTGGTAACTATTAGTCCATTCTTGGGTTCTGTGATTCTGCTGCTGTTCTGTTCCTTCAGTTTTCCTTTGTTCTTATACTCCACATGTGAGTGAAATCATTTGGTACTAGTCCTTCTCCACTTGGCTTCTTTCACTGAGCATAATACCCTCTAGCTCCATCCATGTTGTTGCAAATGGTAGGATCTGCTTTTTTCTTATGGCTGAGTAACATGGGATTACAATGCATTTCATGTGGAATTATTAAAATGCACACACAATCCATCTATTTTTCCCTCTCTTTCTCTCTCTATATATAGTAACACAGAATAGAAATAATATATATGTATACACATATGTATGAAGAACTATCTACCAGGAGAGCTTGTGGTAAAGGTGGTTAAGTTAGGACACAGTCTTTTGAAATGTCATAAAGTAAGAGTTACAGAAGGAAAGATAGTGGGGAAGGGCTCCAAGGTGAAGAAATAGGATATGAGAAACGTTGCTGTAGAGAGCATCAAGCAGCTCAGGAGGACTGGAGTATAGAAGTAGAAAAATCTAATGAAGGGAGAAGAAAGAGGAAAATTCTGACAGAAGCAGATCTTAGAGCTTCCATCAGCCAGATCAAAGAGATTGGATTTGACCTGGAAGAAAATAGGGATCCCTGAATGTTTTGTTCCCAGGGGTGAAAATGTCACAATGATATTTTAGATGTTTCCTCTGGCACCTTTCATGAGATATTTTGAGGAAACCCAGATGAAAGAAAAGAGAAAAGCCTATTGTATATTGTCACATTAAGTAATTATGGTAGTCCCATTAAGTTGCTGTAAAATGGAAACATGGGAACTGGTGATGGAATACAAAGAAATTAATGGAATGTGGATAAGTTTATGGGTGGATATTGGAAAATTTAATGGAACATGTGTGCTGAGAGAATAGTCATTAAGGATAATTTCTAAGCCTTTTTTTTTCATTACTCATTGCTAAGTTCTTCTAAATCAATACTAAAAGAGAGATAAATAATGTGTGGGGAAAATTATGAAAGTAATGGCATTTTAGGAAAAGAATGAAAACCTATAGAAAAAACATGACATCATTGTGGGCAAAGAGAATATGATATTTGAGCAAACACTGGAAGAAACCATCTTTATTCAGGGTATAGTAAATAAACAAGATTGGAGTAATGGGAAAAAGGAATGAGGAAGTAGAGGAGACAATGCCATAAAGATAATTTGGGTAGAATTAATGAATATTTACATACCTGGTTACATATATGGTTTAAGAAATGCTTAAATTTTATTGTTTATTCCAGACTGTTTATTTCCTAGTAACTAATGTTTAGTCTTTGGAAATGTTTAGCTTTTAAATCTAACTGTAACATAAAGTAATAATTTAAAGTTTCCTAGAATGGGTAGAGGTTAAAGATAACCACAATAAATTATCACAAAATATTATTTGCATTCTATGTGGCAGGCTTCATATTTACTATTGAGTCAATAAATCACTGACCAATACAGAGCATATAAATTAAGGCAAATTAGGGGGTAGATAGTAAACAAGTAAGCACTTTTGTTTATGCACATCCATATCCATCTATACCCATCAGTACAAAGGCATAATTTGTGGTAAAAACACAGCATACACAGGATGGAAACAGGCTGTAATGATAGAGAATAACAGAGTTTGAAGGGACCTTCAAGTGTTGACAGCCAGGGAATCCACTGAGATATATTATTCACTGATTGCCATACTGGGAAGGTGACATTTAAGCTTAACATTAGAGAATAAGAAGGTTGAAGTCATGCAAAGAGATTAGAAAAAGGCACCTTCAAGCAGCTGTAAGAACATGGGCAAAAGCCTGCAAGTGGGAAATAGCTTAGTTTTCTTTAGGGTAGCAAGCAGTTCGCTGAGCTGGGAGCATAGCACTAAAGGACATAGTTAAAGAGACAAGGTTGGAAAAGTGGTCTGGGTAGGGATGATGTAAAACCTATATCCAATGTGATGGTCAAGTTTATGACATAAAATATGAGTGAAGTAATGCTCCCAGGAATAGCATCTTATATTTGAAAACAGCAGAGGGATAGAATGAGGGTCTTTACAGATACAAAAGGCCTTTATCCAAAAAGAAATTTATCTATATCATAAAAGTGCTTAAAGCAGACATTTCAACATCAGCCCTATCTTTCTACTTACAAAGTATTATCCCTTTTACCATAAAAAATTGTTTTCCAAAACTGCATGTCACATTATCACTTAAGGTATGACATGTACCCGTCACTGGCTTCAGGCCAGGTGAGCAGGTAATGTTTAAATTCATGGTTACAGCAATGATTCTTGACAGGAAAGTTCAAGAGCAATGAGCTTCAGCTGAAAAAAGTGAGGGAGATATATCATTTTCACTTCATCAAATTACTGAGTGGCACTTCCACCAAAATCAAGGATGAATGAACATTATGGATATTGTAATTATTCCTCCAAAGTAATATTTTCCCAAAACATTGTTCTAAAGTTTGGATGGACTCTGATAAAATTGCCACAAGCTACATTTCAAAATCAATATACACTTATAATCTAAAATTTAATAATAACATATTCTATTCATCAATTTTCTCTTTGCAAATGATGAGTTTCTTGCAGTTTAAAACAGCTATAATTAAATCTCATTTCTCTAATATGTATTGGCTCTATGAAATTCTACTGCTGGGCATGACAGCTAAGGAATAATTTTACTTTCTTAAAATAGTTTAAATATAATTTTGTGTGTGTTTTATTGTTGCTCTAGGCCAAAATCCTAGTGAAATTTTTCTTTAAATAAAATGAATATTACATTAAAATAATATTTTGCATTTCAGTACCACAATCTTGAATATATTTTATTCTCATAGATAGCAGTCCTTTATTTCTTTGAAGACAACATATTTCATATACTTTGGTATAATCAGTGTGAATAGTTTATTATGTATATGCCAGTTACTTTAAGTTTAATTCTAAGTGTGATGACAAAACAAATTCTATCAAGTAAGCACAGTTGGATGTCCGTCAGCTAGCTTCATAAGAGAACAAGCCATGTAGATTGGGCTATTAAATATGCTTCTGTTAGCCATATCTCATTCAACAACAACAAAACATCCCTTTTCTAATTAGCATATTGGATTTTCAAAGCTTTTTATTGGTTAAACAGTCTTATTAAAATTATAATGAATATTGAAAATGGGTTTAAGGCTCAATTAGAAGTATTCAGAAATATGAATTAGCTAACACAGTTTAGATATACTCCCTCTCTACCTTTCAAAATATAGAGAATAAAAATCCAGGCATATGTACCTCTTAAACTCTTAAGGATAGTGCTTTCTTTAAAATATTCTGTACCAACTCTTTGGTTTAAGAAGATTTCAATTTTTTGCTTTGAGAGTGTAGGGTGTCTACAGCCATTGTTTTGTGCTGATAACCTAACTTGAACACCTAAGTCTCTGGTCTTCAGGAAATCACTTGTTGAAGAACTAAGAACAACTACTGGCAAAGCAATAAATATTAAAATTCTTCCTTGATATTATAGTTATTTATAGTAATAACTAAATATAAAGTGAATGTCACGATAAATTGCCATTTTATATTCACAGACTCCCTAAAAAGAAATTGGAATGTTATTGCAAAAACCAGCAATCAAGAACTCAAACATGGAAACACACATAACCTAGCTTAAAATTTATCTTCCTTACATGTACAATATTGCAGTTAGCACATGCCTTTACTTTTCTTTATGTTCTACTTTCACTCTACTTTCTTCAGTTACTATCTTCAAAGAAATAGTCATATGCCTACAACAACATAAACCAAAATGCTATAGCATGGAATTTTTTGACTTACCTATATTAAATTTAAAAGCTACAAACAATGTAAAACAAGCAACATGAAAAACAAAATTAAAATTCAGAAATCTCCTTTTTCACATGTAAATCCAGGGGGAAAAAAATCCCAGGGCAAAATACCTTTGAAACCAAAATCAGTCAAAGGGAGAAATAAACTGGGAGAAACGGACTTATTACAAGAACTTGTCTACTTCAACTCGCCTGTCTCTCACAACCTGGCTGCAAAAAGGGACCCCAACCAACCTCCTTGGTCCAGATATGCTCTTGCTCCCACTTGTAATTACCTGTTGTTATGGAGATGCACTAAGGTCAGATGAGAGATTTTGAGAATAATGGAATTTTACCACAGTCCACCCCTCAAGAAATCTCACCTCATGATGTACTCACTTACCATCTTCCGCAATGGCCCCTGTGCAAGAAAACTGGAGCACTGTAATAACAACAGCAATAAAATCATGATAATCCTCAAGCCAGAGGATTGAGCCAAGTTCAAAGTCTTATGCAGATTTAGTCCATAGCTCACCCATTACATGGGCAGGCAGGGGCTGAATGGGTAGGGACTTCAGAGCAATCATCATGTGGCAGCTGCAGCCAGGGGTCCAGACCACAGGGACTATAGAAGACAGTAACTTTAAAGTCAATAAAATACATGTTTTAATGAGACCAACATAGGCAAATCTTGTCCATCAGATAGGATATATGCAAGAGAGTGGTCCTACAATAGGACAGTGGCAGAAATGAGATATCGTCTTGGTCTAGCATACCAGACTTTCAACTTCCTCCCTATGGGAGTTACAGAAGAGTCAATATATAGGGCTATGGGAGATAGATGCACTGGCCATAAAGATAAACCTCCTCCCTATGGGAGTTACAGAAAAGTCAATATATAGGGCTATGGGAGATAGATGCACTGGCCATAAAGATAAAACAAACTTCCCCATAAGATGCTCTTACCACCTGGGTGTTTTGGGTACACTACATTGATCTTTGGGGGTCACTCTGCTGTTACTCCAGCAGAAACACACACAGGAGGCCAGCTTGCAGACATTTTCCGCAAGGTACCAGAAGGGCCAGCCATCACTGGTCCATGTTTCGAAATGACCAAGGCCACATCTACTAAAGAGAGTCTCCACGGTTTAATGCAGTGGGGCTGGCAGCAGGATGTTGCTCTGCTGACCATATCCTGGCTCCAATAACTTCTTTTTGGTTTGCACATACAGATGTATAGAAGAGGCAGCAATGTGTGTTAACATGTCCACAGGGATCAAGGCTCCTTTTCAAGGCTTCCCATTCAAACACCATAGCACTATCCATAAGTGAACTGGCCAGCCCCATAGACTATTGGTGTCTGACTTCAGACCAGATTTCAACAAACAATTCAACCTCTCTATCATGCCTGCCCTGGTAGAGTTATATGTTACATGATACTTCCACTATATTCCTAATTGCTATGCACATCTTATAATGCATGTCCAGTAAAGTGGGTACCTTGATCACTCTCAATCACCTGCAGCCAGTCATAGGCTGCAAAGAGATGCTCCTGGCCTCTCTTGGTAGTTTGCTGATCTGCATGACATGCAGGAAAAACAACCAACAGTCCAGTAGCTTTGTCCACACAAGTAATAGCATACCAATACCCTTCTGATATAGGCAGAGGCTCAATAGAGTCTGTCTGCCACCTGACAAAGGGTAATGGCTCCTTTACCATTGTCCCATGTTGCTGCAGGACTCGGTGTAAGTCCCTCTTTGAGCACACAAAAGGCACTCCTTCTGGGCACTGCTGACTTCTTCAAAGGTCAATGGCAAGCCCCACCAAATGGCTACAGCCCATATTGTCTTTTGCCCACATGCAACAAATGTTGATATAACCATTGGGCTACGTCAGAGGCAGGCTTTCCTTCTAGCTAACACATCTGGGCCAATGTGTCTACTTCATCATTCCCTGGGGATTCCAAAGGCAATTGGCCAGTCACATACTATATGGTAACTATCTTAGTCTGACTAGAGGCCCAGAGATCTTCCTATAACTCTTGCCCCCAAAGGGGCTGGTGGCTAACCATCCAATTTGCATTGCACAATGTCAGTAGTCACAGTGTCAAAGCCCGATAGATGGCCAAGCAATCAGTGCAGACAGTTACAGGAGAGAGCTCCTGGGTGATCACAAGCCAGACTGCTCACAACTCAGGCCATTGACTGCTCTTCCCCTCTTTATACTCCATCCATATTATCTTAGTCTTCAGATGGAAAACCACAGCTCTCCACTTAGGAGGCTGCCCATGACTGGAGCCATCTGTATACCAAGTATCTTCAGGTAAAGGGGTTTTTCCCTCTTGATAAGTACTCTTGGCTACCAGTGGCTCAAAAGAAAGTTCTTCCTGCTTTCCTCTGGTATATGTCACTGAACCCAGTAAGCACTGGAGTTCCCCAATTAAGGAGCTATTGGAGAAGGTACTATGCCACTGTAAGTGTATGCTGCATTTGGCCAATGTAGGAGTCTGTGCTATCCCACTCCTACTTTGGGTCCATCTCGCACCCACCCCACAATGGGATAGGTAGTTATTACTTTGGTCAGAGCTGTTCTGGTGATGGGCTCTGTAGCCAGCAAGGTGTGGTACAAAACAGCTAGTTATTTCTCTATCGAGGTGTGTCAGGCCTCTGCTCCTTTCCAAAATTGTGACCAGAATCCAATAGGTTGGTGTGTCTGTTCAAAGGCCATTGCCAAAGGTCCCATCCCAAAACATATTTGGTTAAATATGTATCTAGCACACAGGGCCTTGATGAGTCCATCACACTCAAGGCCTCTATGGCCTTGACTACTCACTTAGCAGCAGTAAAAGAAGATGCACATGTTTCATCCCCATCTTACCTAATGTTCTTTTTTACCAACTGGTATAAAGTCTTCAGAATTTATGCCAAGTGTCGGATAAATACTCTCCAATAGCTGAAAGGACCCCAAAACTCTTTTAATACTGCCACAGTGGTAGTAGTAGGGAAGGCCTGGACTTTGTCTATGACTCCTTCTGGGATAACTTAGATTTACCTGACCAGTCTACCCCCAAGAACTTTACTGACAAACCAGATCCCTGGACCTTTCTTCTGTTCACAGCCCATCCTTTCTCCTGTAAATGTTGCAGCAGTCTAGGAGCTGCCCTTTCTAAATCTGCAAGATAATCAATCGTGAGCATAATATGATCAGTATAGTGATGCAGCTGCATCATTTGTGGTTTCTTCCATGTGGCCAAGTCTTAGGCTACAAGTCTGACAAATGGGACTGTGGAGGTATCCTTGTGCCAGGACAGTGAATGTCCACTGGCAGCCTTCCCATGTGAAGGCAAACTGTTCCTGACATTTCTGTGCTATGTCAATAGAGAAGAAAGCATTAGCAATTTCCACAACATTATGATACATCCCTAGTTCATGACTGAGGGCGTCCATGAGGGGTGCTATTGCAGGGACAGCAGTATGCAATGGGGTGTGACTTGATTCAATTTCCTGTAATCAATGGTCATATACCAAGAGCCGTCCAGCTTTTTCACTGGCCACATTGGGGAATTAAAAAGGACTATGAGTGGTCTTTATGATGCCCATCTTCTCCAACTCCTATAGAGTTTCTCCAATTTCCTTGTGTCTCCAGGCAATTTATACTGCTTAGTATTTGTCACCTGCTGAGGTGCAAGAAGAAGAGTTACAGGTGAGTGCTAAGCATGTCTCCTCAGAACTGCCTTTACCGCATGTACCGTCAGTCTGAACTCACCATCAGTTGTCTGTAACCACAAGCCCTACAGGATATCAACCCCCAAAATAAATTCAGGGATGGGAGAGATGTACACAGTATACTCCTTTGGGGGTTAATGCCCTATCCCCAATGGGATTTGGACTTTCTTAACTCTAACTCTCTTACCCCCATAGCCATCTATCACAGCATCTGTCCCAGAAAATGCTCACGGTTGCGATAATTGGAGAACATTCAGATCCTGTGTCCACCAGTGCCAGGACACGTACATTCACAGGGGACCAATGAATTGCTAATTCAACATGTGTCCTTCAGTCCCCACCACAGCCCCCAATGTGGGGGCCTTTATCCTCCACGACACACACAGTCAAACCGCGACCTGTGGTGGTGAGGGCCTTGGCAGAGCCTGAGTACCATCCCCCAGGAAGTATTGCAGGGACACAGGCCAGACATGGGGTGGTTGCTTTCAGCTTCCTTCTCCTGTGTCCTTAGCTGCCAGAAATGCTGCTCTGGCTTAAATTGGTTCCACAGTTTTAACAAGATCCTATTTGGCTGCACATCAAGTTTTTCTTTCACTACCCTAGCCTTTATCAAATCAACCTACATCTGGGTCCTCAAGACCTTCATGAAGCACTTTGCACCTCTCCTTTCAGTTGTAGCCCATACTTTCTTCTGTGCTCTTATTGTTTCAACTTCTCCCAGATCTGCTAAACTGCAAGTAGCCCCACTTATGGGCTGCTTTATCTGGGGGGCAAGAATAGTCACTAGGGACCCAAAGAGAGATGGGAAGGTATATGGAGCAGGAGATTTCTCATTCCTATGGTGAACAACTCTCATTGGGGCTCTGGGGGTCCATATTATAGACAATATTTTTCATGCCCAACTCCCCTAACACCTGCTGGAGCTCTGCATATGTTTTCCAGCTAGTAGGTAAGTATGGCAAATCACTCTGACTAAGCCAAACTTCCCTGGTGACTGCTGTCAGCATATCCAAAAGCACCTGATTCCCTGAGGTATGACTGGCACTGAGTCATCAGGAAAGTCAGTCTACCCATTTCAGAACCCAGCATAACAATGTTTTCTACCACCATATTTCAGAGATGCAAAAGCCATGTAGGCAGAGGTTCTGACAGTCTCTGCTGAAACCGATGCTCATGTCCATAAGCTCATCCAAGGTATAAGGTGTGGAGCACAGAGTGCTCCACAACCTGGGGAGCAGGTGGCTCCTCCCCCTGAGTAGTCTGTGGTTGTTGCATTTTTATTTTCTTAATTACTATTGAGCAGGCCTTCCTTCAATATAGGAGACGCTGGTGCTTAGGGTGGTGGTCTCGACAACAGATAAGCCCTCGGCCCCACTCCCTCATCCTCTCCCTACATCTCCTCTACCATCTCCAGAGCTGAAGGCACTGCTTTTTCCTCCCGCACCTCAGCCTCCTGCCATGTGACTTCTCCTGATGCCTTCTCCCTTGCTGCTAATATACCTTCCAGGAGTGTAACCTTTATACTCAACAACTGTCTCTCTTTCTTAAGGGCATCCCATAGGTCATAGCCCAGTTCCTTCAAACAATGCTAAAGTGTGTCTCTCTCCTGCTAAAATCTGTCTCCTCAATAACAGTTTCCACTGTCTGGAGGAAGACATCCCACAATCCTGGCTGCTACATGGCCACTCAGGGCCTCTAAGCAGTTTTCTGTCTCACAGAGGGCTAATTCCACATCTTCTGGTGACTCCACCATTCCCCAATTCTGGAGAAGTTCCCACCCCTCTAAGAGGTGCTTTACTCGACCAAAACCACACTAGTGGCCCCCCAATTGAAAGCCCCACAGATGTGGACTCCCAGCTGAAGCTGAACCTTCCACTACAGCCCCTGGGGCCTCCCCACTATCCACAGGGAGAGTTCTGGGCATCTACCCACTATCTCTGGGGGAAGCCTGCCCAAGGGCCGCATCCATGAAGACAGGTTTCAGGGTCAGAGGTCCTGCTGACTACCACCAGATGTAAACTTCTGGGTGAAAGTTCTGTGGCAAAATGCCTTTGAAGCCGAAATCAATCAAAGGGAGAAATAAAGTGGGAGAAACCCATTTATTGCCTACAAGCAGTTGTCGACTTCTGCTCTCCCATGTCTCTCATGACCCAGCTGTAAAAAGGGACCCCACCTAACCTCTCTGGTCCAATATGCCCTCACTCCCCCTTATAATCACCTATTGATATGGACATGGACTACTTCTCTCCACCCCTTACAAAGATCTATTGAAATGGAGATGCACTAAGACCAGGTGAGAAATTCTGAAAATATTGCAATTTTGCCCACATATGACATATAAATTTGAAAAAACAGCAAGATTAATAATCTAGGCCATTAGATATCAGAATATCAGTTACTTTTGAGGCCATGAGTTGCAAATGAAAGGTACCCCCAAGGGGGCTTCAGTGGTTCAGCTAATGTTCTGTTTCTTGACTTGTGTTCTGGTTACACGGGTATGTTCTTTGTGAAAATTCATCAAGCTGTACCCTTAAGATTTTCTATATGTACTTACATTAATAAACTTTAAAATTGAGAAAAAAATGAAGGTAAAAAATAATTTCAGTCTGTGGGCTTGATGTTACACTGTAAATTTGTAGATATATAAAATAATTTTTAAAATGTGGAAGAAATAGAGTTGTATTCAGGATAGCAAAATAGATATCTCTAGGAAAAATTAAGATGTGTGTGTGCATGCACATGTGTGTGTGTGTGGGAGGGGGGTAGGGGCACAAAGATCCAAGTGTTCCATTCAGAAATCCAAATTTTAGTTTTTAGCTCCTTTGTCCTTATCTTTCTTAACCAATCTACCTCCAAGTCTCTCCAATTTTCATCTATAATATCTCTTGATAGCTCTCTGCCCACTTTTCTCCACATCATTCTCAAGTATGCTGCCACAATTGTTTAGAAACGAGAACTGAAATTAGTAAGAATTAGAAATATGTCTATTTCCCTTTTTGCTTTCTGCTGACTCATTCTGAATAACCAGACCAAATGACAACTATAAAATGGAAGTCTAATCATACTGCTAAAATATGTTCAATCACACAAAGGCATAGTCTTAATGATAATCCCCAGTACCTCCTCCCATTCCACAAAACCATTTCCTTTCTGTATTACAGTAGTATTGGCCTTGTTTCATTCTATAAAAGGTAGTTCCTTCTACTTTCTTTGCCCACACTTATTCTGTTTGGAAAATGCTCCCCCAATTTCTATTTTCAAAAGCCTCTGCTTACTCTTCATAAAGGAACTCAATCACTTCCTTAATGGATTATCTTCCTAACCTTCTGATTTCTGGCTGAAGCAGAGAGAAAAGAGAACAGATCCTGATAGTTTCTGACACAAAATATTCTAATTTTACACTCAGAAATTGTAGAAATAATCATAGAATGGGCTGTGGGTTTTTTGGGGCGACCATGAAATGACTGAGATCAAAATGTCATTTATCAACAAAATTCAGTGTTTCCACTTTAATGATTGGACTGCAATGATATTGTAGGTTTCTGGAAATTTATGATTATTTAAAATGAGTACATGAGTATTCTAGAAAATTCTGAATTTTTCTTTCTTCAACATATATTTCAGTATCATAGTCATAGATGCTTTTGGATAAGGCTGTAGGAAATATATCCATCAGTATTGTTACTGCAGATCTCTTTTTCAAATATACCTGGACTTCTTTCTAACTCCATAAAACTTTACTATGTTTTGCCTCATTAGCATACAAATCCAAAATCTAAGTAATATACACAATAAACATTTATTTTATTTTTCTTTTATTAAATATTGGCTGTGGCTCTGCTTCACTTGTTTTCTTCATTCTGGGATGGATGTTAAGCAAACAACCAATTTTTAGAACATGCTGTTTTTGGGACCAGGAGTAAAGAGCCATAACCACAATTGACTTTGAAAACTTTAACTTTGAAGTGGAAAATATCACTTTTGTTAATATGTCACTGGCCAACCCTGTACACTATTCCCACAGAGAGAGACAGTTTGTGGAAGCCGTATATGGGTCCAAGTAGAAAGGAATAGCAAACATATTGACAGAGTAGCATAATCTAACATATTTCATTCCATAAACTTTATGTCTCTGGTTTGACAGAAGTATGGAAAATTTGGCGGGGGGGAGAAATTACAATTCTCTCCCCTTTTACTCAATCATAACATAATTTTGCTTACTAATCCTGGATTGATTGTTTGATTTTTAAATTTTTGAAGGGAGGTACAAATTTAATGGATTACTAGTCTTTTTAATTGTAAGGAAAGCTATAATCACATAATCATCAAAAATGGTTTTATCACCACCACAGGTCCATTTTATAATAGCTTTATAGTTTATAATAGTTTATAATAGCTTTCCAGCAGACAGACATTTCAGTAAGAGATTTCCATGGGTGGAGAAACTTCCTTTCACTGAAAGTATGTATCAAACCTAGTCTATCATTTGATAATGATAACTTTTTCTATACCATCTCAAAAACCATTTAAATCCAGCAAACATGGTCCAATATTTACATCTTCATAAATATTTATACTTGTCCCTCAATATGGGGTATTGTACCAGTCATACAGGTGGCTTATTCTATTTTGGTCCCCCTAGTCCTTGAAAAGTCTAGAAAAGTCCTGGGCTCTGGATTGGTCTTTAGGAGCTATGAGTAGTCTTTTAGACTTGGTCGGTGGTGCCATGTATTATTTTCTATTTAATTTTTTGACAGGAATTATAAGTTACTGAGGAGCATTGTTTTTGACTATGCCAGGGCATTACTACCATTTTTATTTACTTAGATGGTGTACATTAAGTCAGGCTTGAATTAACCAGCAGAAGTTCTCATTTGACAACCTACTACACCAAAGTTTGAAAGTGATTTCTACTTACCTCTGTGCTGAAGAGGTTTGAAGTGTCAAACTTTGTTTCTCTACTACATAGGGTATTCCCGCATTTGTTTCATGATTTATGCTAAAAAATTTGGAACTTATTTGGTGTGTGTGTGTGTGTGTGTGTGTGTGTGTGTGTGTGTGTGTGTGTGGATGGGTGTGTGGGTGTGTGGGTGTGTATGTGAATTTAGTCTTGAGATTTCTCTAGCCTGCAAAATACACTATCAGACACAACCACTTCCATTCAGAGTCCTTGAATTCTTCTTACAATATACTCTTGCCTCAATTAGCAATTGATTCCAAGTGATCATAGCTAGTAAGTTACAGCTTTCTTCACCACAGTGTGCCATGATCAACTAATTTATTATCCTGGCAAAATAATAGGTTTATTTAGTCTTCTGCCTTATCTGAACCATTTAGTTATTTCTAAATTCCCCACATTCCCCTACAGATCTCTTGCCTACAACCTGTTGTTTAATAGCAATTGACTTGCCAGGCAGAATTATGGATTGTAAATAATATTATGTGATCTCAAATATTTTATAAAAAGCATGGAAAGAATGAATACCAATTGAAAGTAAGTTGAAAAATCTATTTGGAAAATGTTGGAAGGGTATGGGTAATAAGCCAAGAAAATTCATAGTAACAGGCAATAGCAATCACAGTTAAATCAGCCTGTGAAGTAGGACTGATGTATACATAGGATGTAGGACTCCACATGTTCACTGACTGTGTGCTGAATTTAACTGACTTCCCCAAATTCCCTATGATGGCTTCAAAACTCCCCTAAATTAAAAATTCTAAGTAGAAAGGATTGGCAATACCCATGTTACTTACCTTTTCTCTGTATAACATGGGGTGAAGAAAGGAGTGACCTAGCCACTTGAGCTTACATTGAAAAAGACAGCTTAGATATGCCTTATGATAAGAGAAACAAAATCAATGTATCAGTAAAAATCAGATAGGAAGAAGAGCCAAATTCTCAAAAGCAAAAATAACAAATACATGCCAAACTTTTTAAATATAATTCATTTAGTATTTTGGTGAAGAGAGTATGTACAATTAATGGGAAATCATGTTCTTTTAAGGAAAATGTTGAAAAATAATCAAAGGTGAAATATTCATCTAAATCAAGATTGAGTTTACTGGTTTATTAAATCAGGAGAGCCCATGTTATGCTAAAATAGAATAACAATTGAATGTATGGTCTGAGCAGTAAGTATCATGTGGGAAAGGGGAATTTCATTCTAAGTAAGGTTGGGTTCAAAAGACATAATTAATTAGTTACAAAAGGTAATTAAAAAGTCTTCTTTGTAATTGGTCATCAACGTAGCATGATGGAATTTATCTGGGCATAAAGCCAAGCTGTGTTCTCCCAGAGATGAGTCCTTTATGTCCAAGCAGAGTTAAGGTCCTGTGAATACATAGATATATACAAATTTAAGCAGAAATCTCCTTTATCTCCTATGAGAAATCAATAGAAAATTAACATATATATTTAGGTTTTATGTCCTACAAGATATCGTCATTTCAATTATATTTTGAAATTCTGTATTTCTTTGTTTAGTTTGTGGAAGTTATGTATAGACAAAGTGAGGAGTAGGTGTACATATTTTAATTGTGGAAGCTGGAGTATTATTGAAAATAAAAACTTAAATGACTCCAGTCTATGTACCCTGAAATGCATTTCATGTTCCTAAATGCATTTCCATTAACAATCTTCAAATATCCACATTATGGTAAAGCATTCTTCTGAATTCAGGAATATCAAGTTGTATTTGTGTTTTCTTTGACAAGTAGAAGTCTTATTTTTCAAGTACATTTATTTCTTTGATTATTCTAAATGTCCTTAGACAATTGCTCCTTATTAAGCACATTCATTACTTTTAACCTCAGAGTGATTGAGTGATTTTATTGGCTTTTGTGGAGTTATAAAATGGTTTCATGCCATCATTATTTTAAACAAAACATAACTTTTTTTCTAGCTCTATTTATCTTTATTTCACACTTGCACAATTCTTATTAATGCAGTATTGCTTAGTAATATCAGCTTACTAGACACAATTAGAATGTGGAAAATTCTTTGTTAAATGCATAAATGTATGTATGTATGAATGTATGTGCATAAGTGTGTATATCTATTCACATCTATGCACTGCCTTAGACCAGACAACTAAACTGTAAGAGACAAAACTGTCTTCTGACTCCTGATTAAAAACTAGTGGGTGATTTTTCAGGCTCAACATAGCTAGTTACAAAGATTGGCGAGCCGCATTGGGAAAGCTGCCTTCTCCACATCAGATTTGGTACAGTCTCTGAAGGGAGATGCAGTGAAGGTCTCAGACCCCTTGGGCTGATCAAGTTCTTGGCATGTTTGCATTCCCAGCCCAGGTGTCTTCATTCCTAGGGCTCTTTCTCTGAGGCCTTGGGCAGAGGCCATCTCCAGGCACACTTGTGGGATCTGGAATGGAGAGGCAAGGGAAACCTCCAAGACACTTTATCCACTGTGATTCAGTATCCAGTATTTTTCCATTTTTTTCCCTCTCTACTGGCCCTTCATCCAGGCCCTGGGTCCACAAAAGTGTCAGAGACTCTCTTTTGGGGCTCTCTCCATAGTGAGAAAAGTCCACATTTTTGATGATTCACCTGTAAATGGGGAAATTGGAGCCTTCTCTGCCTTTAGCCTCTTGCTTATACTATCATGATAAGTGATTAAAGGCTTTGTCCTCTGTGTCAATCGAGAAAAGAGACAGAACTGAAATAAAACAAAATAAAATTAGAATTTCAATTCTAGGAGCACTAATTCAGGTAGCAACCCCAAATGTGTCCCTCTAGGGAATAAAAGTCTTGGTTTTTTAAAGACAAAGGGATTGCTTGTGTACATCATTCACAAAGGATTTTGATTGGTGTTGGTGGCAGAAAACTAATCTTGGTTAAATTTAATTGATGTTAGAAATCAAATTTTTTAGATTTTATGTTACCAAAAACTATGATTTTTGTTGGGGTCCTACAAACAATGTTTGTACCCATCTGAAGAATATAAATATTCATCTATTTTGTCTGTTTGTACTCATGTCTTAATGTTGGTCTTTTTATTTGTTTGTTTTCCTATGTGTGGTATGTAGAATAAAGTGCCCCTGAAGATATTTACCTTAAAGGTAAAAGGGATATTGCAGATGTGACTAAGAATGATTTAGAAGTTGGGAAATTATCCAGAATTATTTGGGTGTGCATGATAAAATCAATAGGGCATTTGGAAGAGACAGAGAGAGATAAAATGATGGAAGGAGATTCATAGTGATGGAGACCTAGGAGCCGAGAAATGTTGACAGCCTCTAGAACCTGGAAAAGGCTAGAAACACATTCTTTCCTAGACAGCTCTACCCACCCATTTTAAATTCCTGTAACCAACACTGTAACCTAGCAAAACAGAAATAGACCCACAGCCACTGAAAAGTGACTGGTGGTTACCATGGGGGAGGGGTTAGTGCAGGTGGTTGAAATAGGTGAAGGGGATAAAGAGGCACAAAATGTCATCATACTATAAATTAGTCATGGGGATGAAAGTACAGAATAGAGAACACAGTCAATAATTACAACATTCTATTCTGACATATGTTTGTACTTTCCCACTATGTTTTATCATAAATCCTACAAAGTCACCTGCATTTCAAACTCTTTCTTCTTTTCTTATAGAAAAATACATACTTTGTATTGGGTTGGGTTTGTCTTTCGAACTGTATTCAGAATCCACTCCTCTTATCTACTTAGGATATTGTATTATCACTCTTTTTATTCCCCTCTGCCTCCTACTCATCAGAATGTAAGCCTGTATAATTCTGTTCCCTGTGTTCCAGTGGCTAATAAAATCAGATATATTTTAAATTATATTTTTGGAATTTGCATTGAATTGTGTAATATTTGGGAATCTTTTATAGAAGAATTAATAATGTAATCTTCGAAAATTATTTTGATCAAATTACTAAAATAATTTTGGATTCTAGGAAAACAGTTTCATTGTACTTTTCCAAATACCATTTACACCATTTCTGATAGTTCTGTCTTATATTCACTTCTACAATACTGCATGAAATTGAATAAATAAGATGGCAGTAGCTGCTATCTTTGCTTTAATTTTCATTTAATGGGAATGTTCTTAACAACAGTATGGTTTGTCTGTTGGCTGAGGCTGTAGATTCTTTATTTAATAAAGCATATGTTCTTATATCATGTTTTACTCAGATTTTTACTCAATTTGGCAGCATTTTTTCATCTAGATATCATCTCATTATGTATTTTTTCTATTTTAAACTATCCATTTGAAGACTTTTTTAAAGAGATTAAATATTCATCTTAGTAACTAGAATAATCGTATTTACTCCATGTGTATTTTTCTTTTAATGTATTTATAATTTTATTTTTCTTTATTTCAGAGTTTTTCATTTATATTTATTTATATGTGAGGTTGTTTAGTTGGGTGCTAATATTTTCACCTTTTGTAAATGGCCAAAATATTATTTATGCTGTTTAGAGACAAACAGATTTTGCCTTAAGTTGTATCAATTTTTAATTAACTTTTGTTAAATGCAATTCCATCCATAAAATATAATTGACATTCATTTTTTAAATTAAGTTAAATTTAATTTTGATTTAAAAATTTTGCATTTTATGATATTAGTTCCTAAACTGTGTACTACAAATTTTTAATCTGTTGAGATTGTCTTGGTAATATAAAAGATGACCATGTTTAAATATTCCATGGGTACTTTGTATTTCATGGTTTATGATATTTATTGTGTCAAGTTGACTTTATCAAGTATATAAATTATGTCCCATTTATTTCTTTGGGCACATTTTCTTTGTCAAATATTGGGAACATACATTTTTTAATTCTCTTTGACTATTATAAATTTTTACCAGCTTCTTTTTCATTTTAACCTTTTTTTTAAGGCTGCCTTACAGCAATTCAGAACATATACTCTTAAGTAGAGTGCTGAAATTTAATTACTACTTCCAATATTTACCAGCTATATCAATTTGGGAAATTTTTTTAACTTTCTACTTTTGTTTTTCAACTGTATACTGCATGTACTCAAACACATACTGTGAAATATATGCTTATATATGTATACACACACATATATACATACATCCACCAGGAGTTATATTGATACTTTTGAATCCAGTCTGATCCTACACTGTTCTTTCTTTCCTTCCTTGATAGTGATATTTCCCTTTATCCCCTTTGAGGAACCCAGTTCTAAACAATAATATATTTGCTTATTGCTCAATCCTACAAATTACAGAATACTATTTTTAAAAATTACTAAATGCATATCATGACCTCAAAAAGAATACCAAGCATTAGATAGAAGCATGCAAGCCTGTGTGTATGTTTGTTATGTGTATTTTACACAGGGTATATAAAGTATTATGTTCTTATGTTACTTGGACAAATTCTTTTTATTATTCTTGTTAGATTTGATTAGGGTATTCATTTGAAATACCCTTTGATTCTTTTGTCCAATTTGTTTTCATTAAGTTTGCAACATTTCTTAGCCCTTCTATCACATTCTTTTCTAGCCTTGTTAATTACAAATTTCATTAGTGTCTGGTTTGTCCTTTTTGAAAACAAAATAGGTGGACATTAAATCTTTCTTACATAAAATCTAGAATGCTTTCCATGTTCCCAATTCTTTGTAATTATTTTGTGTGAGTAATCTTTTGTGTGTTTTCATAATATTAGAGGTATATTTCAAAGATAAATTTCCTGAAGTAGGATTGCTGTGTGAAAGAATAAAGGCAAAACATAAGGTTTTTAGATGGACTAAAGTAACCTCTATAGGGACTGGTCCTTTTTCCTCCTACAATTAATCTACATGAATGTCTGTTTACCAATAGCTTCATTATGAGTATATTGTACAATACTGGAATTCTGGCAATCTGATGTTTAAGAAATTATATTCATATATGTTTACATATGCATTTATCTTATCATAGCTGAATTTGAATACATTTTTCTATATTTAAAAAACTTATTTTTGTGGAATATGTGTACATATGTTTCTCTTACTCTTCTTTCATGCTTTGGTCTTTATTTCCTCAATTTATAAGCCTTTTATTTATTAAATACTTAGCCCTTTATATCTGATGATCTATGTTTTAAGTATGTTATCCCATATTTGTCTTAGTAACATTGATCAACGTTTCCCATTATTGCATCTTGATTTTCAGTCATAATTAGAAAACTTTCCTCTACACTAAGGCTGTGAAAGACTATAAAGGGATCTACAGAGGTTTTCTTCTATTGCTTATATGGTTACATTGCACATTTGTATGTATGATCAGTTTGAAGTTTGCTATTTTGTACTGTTTGAAGAATGGATCTATTTGTTATTCTTCCAAATCACTATCCAGTGGTCCTGAGACAATTTATTCAAAAGTTTACATTTTTATCAGTGACTTAATATATCATTTTTAACACATACTAATTTCTTATATTTACCAACTTTCAGATGTTTTATTTTGTTATATAAGTCTGTCTATTCATTTGTCAGTATTGTACATTTTAAAAGTTAAATTGTAGTAAGTTGAAATACCTCACAAAACTAGCTATATTTTCATTTCAGTGTTTTTCTACCAATTCCTGCAAGTTTAGTTTATAATATGAAATTTATTATCACATTTTTATCACCTTAATTAGTATGTCATTAATTTTATTGTCATCACATTACTTTTATTAATTTATTTAGAGAAAACTGACATGTTGATGTAGTTCAGACATGCTATCTAAGAGCAAGAGATTTCTTCCCATCTGTTCAATTTTACTTATGTGTCTTTTAAGAGTACATTATAAATTGTACATTTACATTCTACCATACTGATTATGTTTTTCAGTCTTTTAGAATATTACCTACTCATTGTCAATGTGTACTGATTTTAACTGAGTACAGTATGTTAATGTTTATTTTCAGTGTTTTTGTATAATGTGTGGACTTTTTCTATGCCTTGTTGATCTTACACTTGTTCAATTTGGAGGTTACATTGAGTGACTTAACTCATGTGGTCTCCTAGAGCAAATAGGAACTCTCAATTTCAGAAGTTTGAATTAGTTTTATTAAACCAACAGTCTATAAATTTACAAACTAATAATACTTTTCATTTTTCTAGAACTTAAAATCAAGTATTAATTTGTATCTCGGTACTCCTGCCTAAAGCAAGTATAGTATATTATATTCCTTTAACTACACACACAGTTGTAACCCATATTTAATCCAATTTAGATAGAATTTTGTTCATAAAAATGAAATTGTATAATTAAATAATCATCATACTTTAAAAATAACTTATTTTCTCTTTTTAGACTTGTTTACTTTTACTTTAAAATATCTATTTTATTTTATTTTGCTTTTCTAGAGAACATCTCTCATATTTATTGATCAAATGGTTGTTAACAACAATAAAATTCTGTATAGGGGACTCAATGCACAATCATTAATCAACCCCAAGCCTAATTCTCAACAGTCTCCAATCTTCTGAACCATAACGAACAAGTTCTTACACGGTGAACAAATTCTTACATAGTGAATAAGTTCTTACATGGTGAACAATGCAAGGGCAGTCATATCACAGAAACTTTCAGTTTTGATACCCATATTGAAAAATTTAAAAAAGGTTAGTTGATTTTTGGATAAATTGAGTTTGATGTACCTAAGATCTTCTTGTCACTAAATTTAATTAATAGACTTAGGTCTTTATATTTCTTAAAATCTAAAGACCATTTGAAATTGCTTAATATAATCAAACCTTTTTCTTCTTTTGGCTTCTGTGATCCCATTCTCTGCTGGTCTCCACTCAATGTTTCTAGTCAATGGTCATCTTAGCAGTTTTACTTTTCTGCTTCTCCCAGATGGCAGCTAAATTTTGAAATTATACAAGGCTCCATCCCAAGCCCACACCTCTTCTCTAGTACTTTCTTCTCCTTGAATAATCCCATACTCTCTCATGACATCAGTTACAATGGATATGATAAGGGTACATCTCTCCTACTGTTGTAGATATTTACCAAGCTCCAAACTAATTCATCTTACAACTCACTTCTTATTGCCGCCTTCTCTTGGAAAATTTGCAGAAGATACAAATTTCTGGTTCATTAAAATTGAAGTAATATGCAATGCATTAGATATAGAAATACATTTAGTTTATGTACTTCAAGCATCCAGCACAATGTCTGGCTAATAGTGGGTGATATGGTTAGTGGTTGGTAAGAGACTTAATAGGCAGTTTTAAAAAGAAAAGGAAAGACATTTGAGAGAATAATCTAAGGGAAGAGACAGAGTTGAGAATATGATAGATGTAGTTGCAGAAAACATAAGCAGTCTGTGTTGTATGCAATGAACTTAAATCCAAGTTCTGCCTCCAGTTTTCCCTCTGTTCTTTGAATGTATTACATGACCAATTTCTAATATTTTATGTACACTGGAATATCAACAGTAGTGACTTGAAGACATGCAGATTTAAGGAGCCACCATATCAAATTTCGGGTAAGAGATCCTTACACTTATATTACATTCTTAATGCTTCTGGGATTTCTGAAGGCTGAAATCCAGCACTGGAAATCATGAGCATACTGTTTTGAAAGTTTTGGATTGTGATGTTTCTATCAATTCACACTGCAGAAACTGAGAAGCTCACTAAGCCATGGGTCTTAATTAATTTGTTCTCAAGTAGGAGGAAGACAAGATAGGAATGTCAGGAATGTCTCTTTCTTTCCCAGGAAGCTATGAACACTATCTAGCTGTAAACTTTCTATGTTTGCTCCAGTCATCTCTAATTATTTGGAGATCTTTTGCACTCTTAATTCTCACTTATTCAAAAGGGAATTAATATACAACAAGGCCTATGTTGGGTTTCCATCAGATTATTTTTTTTATTATCTTACTATTTCTCTTTAGTGAAAAATATTGCAGTTTGAACAGTGTATAGAGTAAATTCTTGAAGTTTTCAATTAAGACATTAATACAGTCTCAAAATCACTCCAATAGATTGAATATTCACCAATCTGAATTGATAATATGAATCAGAGATCAATTATGATGCCCATAACAAAAAGGTACAAGACAGGAAAAATATTAGTGTAGAAATGGTTTTGTTTATAAAAATCAATATGATGTCTTGGTTAAAATAATAGTTTAGGACTGATGTAGAGCATCGGCAACTTTTTGAACAAATGTAGTGTTGCATGAATCAGAACTGAAACCAAGATTTCAATTTGAAACTACAGACACATGATAGTGGCTTCAACAAAACAGAAATTAAGAAGAGGAAGTACTGAAAATTCTTTAAGTAGGAGAATGATTCCAAAAAAATCTTTGATTTCATAGTAGACCACATAAAATAATAGAAGGACAAGAAGCACATTTTGTTTTAGAAATGCCTGAGAGTTTAAAAATGAAGATAAAATACAATTTGCTTCCTAATTTTCAGATCAACAAAGGCTTTCTGTAAGGAAAAAGGCTGGCACTATGTGTCAGGAAAGTAATTAATTCATTGGACCTTTGGACCACACAGTATTACCATCTACAATAAGCACAACAAGATGCCTTCTGATGAGATCTATGTTGTTTTCTTGTGCATCTTGTTTTTAACCCAAGGTATACGTTTTTATTTGAACCTGAAAATTTGTTATGCTTGACTTCTACATGAATTCTCCACAAGAAAAGAAAGCTAGTGGTAATATAAAATCATCAACTGCTCTTTTTTTTCTTCTGTTTCCTTTTACAATAACAAGTATTATATTGAGGCATTTTAAATGTTAAGATTATTTTTATTCCAAAGTGTGAATTCTGTATTGGTAAACACATTACAAGGTTTCCTCTAATTTTCATATAATATCATTAACAAAAACTATTCATAGATTCATAGAATTTATAGTCAAATATTAATAGAGATAATAGTGCTTATCTAGACCAAGTAAACAGGAAGAAATAAAGTTTAAGATATGAAAATAAAGAAAAAAGAGGTAACATCAAAAATAAGAAGCAAGAATTAAAAATTGGTTTACATACCAATATATTCCATTGGTGCCTAAGTAACCTATTTCTTACTAGAATCACTGAATTCTTCAATTAATAAAATAGTGTGGTTGTACAGAAATTAAATAGTTAATCTTACTTAAAAATTATTAAATCTACATAAAAAACCCTAAAGAATCCACTCCAAAACTACTAGATCTAATATCTGAATTCATCAAAGTTGCAGGATACAAAATTAATACACAGAAACCTGTCGCATTCATATACACTAACAATGAACTAGCATCCCATCACAATTGCATCAAAAAGAATAAAATACTGAGGAATAAATCTAACCAAGGAAGTGAAAGACCTATATTTGAAAACTACAAGACACTCATGAGAGAAATTAAAGACGATACCACTAAATGGAAATATCTCGTGCTCATGGATAGGAAGAATTAATATTGTCAAAATGGTCATTGTGACTAAAGCAGTCTACAGATTCAGTGCAATCCTTATCAAAATACCAATGGCATTCTTCAGCGAACTAGAGCAAATAGTTATAAATTCATATGGAACAACAAAAGACCCCAAATAGCAAAAGCAATCCTGAGAAGGAAGAATAAATCAGGGGTGATTACGCTCCCCAACTTCAAGCTCTACTAAAAAGCCACAGTAATCAAGAAAATTTGGTACTGGCACAAGAACACACCCATAGACCAATGAAACAGACTACAGAGCCCAGATATAAACTTAAGCATATATGGTCAGTTAATATATGATAAGGGAGCCATGGACATACAATGGCGAAATGACAGCCTCTTCAACAACTGGTGTTGGCAAAACTGGACAGCTATATATAAGAGAATGAAACTGAATTATTGTCTAACCCCATACACAAAAGTAAATTCAAAATGGATCAAAGACCTGAATGTAAGTGGTGAAACCATAAAACTCTTAGAAGAAAACATAGGCAAAAATACCTTGAATGTAAACATGAGCAATTTTTTCCTGAATACATCTCCTAGGGCAAGAGAAACTAAAGCAAAAATAAACAAATGGGACTACATCATGCTCAAAAGCTTTGGCAAAGCACACTATCAGTAGAACAAGATGGCATCCTACAGTATGGGAGAATATATTCATAAATGACATATCCAATAAGGGATTGACATCCAAAATATATAAAGAGTTCACATACCCCAACAACCAAAAAGCAAATAACTTTATTAAAAAATGGGCAGAGGATATAAACAGTCACTTCTCCAAATAAGAAATTCAGATGGCCAAAAGGCACATGAAAATATGCTCCACATCACTAATTACCAGGAAATTGCAGATTAAAACCACAATGAGATATCACCTCACACCAGTTAGGATGGCCAACACAGAAAATACTAGGAACAACAAAATGCTGGTGAGGATGCAGAGAAAGGGGAACCCTCCTACACTGCTGGTGGAAATGTAAACTAGTTCAACCATTGTGGAAAGCAGTATGGAGGTTCCTCAAAAAACTAAAAAATAAAGATACCATTTGACCCAGGAATTCTACTCTTAGGAATTTGCCCTAAGAATGCAGGATCCCAGTTTCAAAAAGACATACCCACCCCTATATTTATAGCAGCATTTTCTACAATAGCCAAGAAATGGAAGCAACCTAAGTGTCCATCAGTAGATGAATGGATAAAGAGGAGGTGGTATATATACATAATGGAATATTTTTCAGCCATAGGAAGAAAACAAATCTTACCATCTGCAACATCATGGATGAAGCTAGAGAGTATTATGCTCAATGCAACAAGCCAGGTGGAGAAAGACAAGTACCAAATGATTTCACTCATCTGTGGAGCATATGAAGAAAGCAAAAATCTGAAGGAACAAACCAGTAGCAGAATCACAGAACCCAAGAATGGACTTACAGTTTCCAAAGGAAAAGGGATGGGGGATGGTTGATGGGAAGGAAGGGAAAAGGGGAATAAGAGGCATTATGATTAGCACACATAATGTGGGGGGGGAGCACATGGAAGGCAGTATAGAACAGAGAAGACAAGTAATTACTCTGTAGCATCTTACTATGCTGACAGACAGTGACTGTAATGGGGCATGTGGCATGTGGTGGGGACCTGATAATCAGGGAATCAGTAACCACAGTGTTGCTCCTATGATTTTTATAAATGAAAAAATAATTATTAAATCTATAGATTAACTTAAGGACAAAAGAGGATAATTATATATCCTCAAATCATTAACCAAAGAATCTGGGAAAATAAAGTTATATAAACTTTGACAACACATGATACTGAAGTTTTCCTCATTGTCTTTCCAAACACTGTAAATATGTTAAGCAGTGATATTGATATAGTATTTTTCCAAGAAGTCTACAAACACCAGAATTCTTTCTGCTCACAGCTACATATCCAGAAGGTTCTCAGAGACCATGGATGAGATATATGACTGGGAAGCTAATAACCTTTATTAATATCAAGTATTGCATCCAAATACCAATGTTTATTTAGGTTAAACTAAGACATGAACTTTTCCTTTTCTGGACTGCCTGCCAGACTAGGCCCCAAAAGCAAATAATCAGACTTCCTTTTATTCTTTTAAAAGACTAATATGTTAGTGCGTTATTTGACTGTTGACCACAAGTAATAAAAATAAGCTAAGAAATACTTTTTGATTGAATTCCCATATTATTGGTCTTGTCTAGAACTCTTACTCAACTATTATTCACGTTTGTCTCCTGTTCTGTGTCATTTGGCTTCTGTGAGTTGAAACCATGCAAAGAAAGGGGAACACAGCCTGACTGGATGTTCTGTCTGGTGGAAACACACTCACTTCCTGTACCCCGCAAAGCTGTGTGGAAACAAATAGAATCAATAGTACCATATAAAAATTGAACCATATAAACTATGTTTAGTCTTTTTACTAAACCCACACCTTAAAAAACAGCAAGCGACAACAATAAAACATGGCCCTATGTCACCCATCCATGCCAGCACTCCTTGTTTCTAGGAAAGAATTGGATAAAAGGGGGACTTGAAATCACAATAGATTTCTGGAGAACATAATACATTTAAAGGAACCTGAGAGATGCCTGGGAAAAGCATATTTTCCTGGTGCACTTTTTCTTTCACTCTTAGTTATAGGAAAGTTCTCCAAACTTCTTTTATGTAGGAAGAATTGACTATGTTCCAGGCAAAGGCAAATTCTTCCCTTTGGTAAATAGATCTTCCCCCTGGCTCACAATCCACCTGAAATGACAATTATATCCATATCTGTGGATCACTCCACCTTCCCAGTTACACACATTGTAAAAACTTGATAGCTTCTTTAAGTATTCATTTTCATTATTACTCACATCCAGTGTGTTAGCAAAATCTGTCTCTACTTTTAAAATATGTCTGCAACACAACTAATTCTTATATATCCAGTTACTGACACCCCATACAAGCCATCCTCATTAATCTGTTGGGTGTTTATAATAGATGGTATTGCATGTGTTCCCTTATCTATTCTTAACCCAACAGCTAGAAGGATAGTGTTAAAAGAGAGGTCAGATTATGCTAATCACTACTAAAAAATATTCCACTCTATCTCTGTCTCATTCATAGTGAAAAACAAAAGCATTAACATGATCTTAATACCTGATGCATTACTTAATAGATGTTCTTTATGCACTGCAGATATGTGCTCCCCTCAAGGGCTATATTCCTGCTATTTCAGCAGCCTGAGGGACCCCTCCTCAAATAATCTGCATTGTTTATTTATGCCTCTCTTTCAGGTTTATATTCAAAGGCCACATTCTCAATAAGAACACACTTTGTTAGAACCATCAAATATATCACAGATATTATTGTTACTTTTAAAAAATTCTCTCTTTCCAATAAAACATAAACTTCATGAGGGAAGATTTTTTTTTAATGTTCCATAATATATAGAATATTTTTTTACTTTCTAATAGACATCCAGTCTATTTTGCTGAATGAATTAGTAAATGCATTTCTGGCACTTCATGTTACACCCTTATCTCAAGCCAGGACAGGAACAGTATACTTGCAGTCTGAGTAAAAAGCCCTAAAGGCAGGAGAGCCAAAGGTGTAAATTATAATCCAAAAGAAAGAGAAGAACAATATCTGGCAGAAAGTTAATTCTCTCTCATTCTGCTTTTTGTTCTATTCAGGCCTTGCATGGATTGGATGAAGACCACCCACACTGAGGAGGGCAATCTCATTTACTTAATTCACCAGTACAAATGTTACTCTCATCTATTAACACACTCACAGATATTTACAAAGTAATGTTTAGCCAAATATCTGGGCACTCCATAGCCCAATCGAGTTGACACATAAAAGTAATCATCACAGATGTTAGGGTAAATGGTACATCAGTATTATAATTAATTCATAATTAATTAGCTCATTGAAACCCTTTGTCATCTCCCTAAATCCTTAAAGGCAATTGTGATATTCTTTAAAGTATTTGAAAGGCATTTTTTCCAAAGCTTTATTCATGTTTTATTTTCCACTTCATGAAAGTTTATGTGCTATATGAATGACATTTTGTAGCATTTTAACAACAGAAGAAATATACACAGAATAATTTTTCCTGTTATGCTCAACAAGAAAATAAATAAAATGGTAATAGTGCTTTCTTAATACAAAAATGCCTAAAAACTAAGTCCTGGCATTTAAAGGCAACTGAAAATGAGTAGGTTATTGCTTGCAACATGCCTCTAATATTGTAGCATTGCACAGTGAAACTATGAAGAAGTATCTTTTTTTAAACATACATTTAATCATTTCCCCAATACTTTATTGTGAAAGTAAATATAAATCGAGATATAGGAAAGGGAATTTCATGCCACGTTTAAAAATAAAACAAAACAAAGGATTACAGATTTTTTTCCCAAGTAGAGCTTTATTATGATAAACTGTAATTGTTCCAGATTATTTCCCTCAGATAATTCAAATTATCACAAATATTTAGGCAATAATTATATTGATTAATATAAAAGGTATCTTCATCCCTTTATAACACTTGGTGATCTGAGCTTTTACTTAATTCAAGATATATTTTTCAAATCAAAGTGTTAAAATCTGATAACCAGCAAAGTCAGCTCGTTTCAAGATTACAGAAGTATCACATTTTATCTTTTGCTTTGAAGGAAAAGTAGAAAAAGAGTCTTGGGTGATATTTAGGAATCCTTGTCATGGTCCACACTCAAAGTATTTAGAAGTCCTGCTGACTTCATCTTCAAAACATATACCAAATATATTCTTTTCTCCACTTGTAATAATAGATCTTTAAGCCTTGCCAAAATCTTCACTCGTCTCCATTTTCATAACTGCCCTGCTTGGTCGCACTGTCTCCTGGCAGCACTTAGCTATTATAGAAAACAATCTACCCCAAATCCTAGCAGTTTTTGATTGTTCATGAGTGTACAGACATACTAGTTGCTTGTGATCATCTTGAACAGACTTGGCAGAGTTCTGAGCTTGGCTTAGGCACACTCACATGTCTGGCAGTCGCCTGGCTGTTGGCTAATACAGGGTAACTTTAGCTTAGACTGCTGGCTCTGTTTCATGCATCTCTTCATTCAACAGATGAGCCTGGGCATCTTTTCACGATGATCTAAGAGATCCAAGTGAGAGAACAGAAGTCTGCAATGTCTTATGAGGCTTAGGCTCTGATCTGGAACGCTATCCTTTCTGCCACATTTATTGGCCAAAACTTGCAAAGACAACCCAGATTTAAGGGATTGAAAAATAGAAATGATGAGAGATTCTTCAAAGACACATTCATTGTAAGGATTGTGGATACCACTGGGGACCGGATAGGTGAATTGGAGAGAGTGGAGTATTGTAGTTACATTTACAGTCAATTTACCAAACACTCTAAAATCTAACAGAACAGTATCCATATTTATATTTCTAGAAAAGAAGTCAGAGTACTTTCCAAAACCTTTAATGGCTCATTATTATATTTATAATACACATTCCTAATTTGTTATTGAGATTTACAATGCCAAATATGATCATTTCTTCCTCCTTTGATCTCATCTACTACTCTGAGGAAGGACCTTTCCTGTGTATTCATCTGTGTGTCCCTAGCTTGTCAATAAAAAACCCAACATATAGTAAATGATCATTGAATATTTGATAAATAATGAATGGAACCAATATGGAAATATTTTGTATTATCATCAACATTTTGTTCAGAAAACAAGTAGCGTTGTGAAAGATCTTAGATATAAAGATGATGTTATCTCATTTTTCCTGTATGTGTTCCTGCTATTGTAAATAGACATTAGGAGAAAAACTGTGAAGGTTCATGTAATTGCATTCCACTTTATTGAATTCTGCATCTTATGATGCTAAGATCCCTACATAATCTGAATACCCTTAATACAAACATTTAGATTCTTGGAAAATTTGATGCCATAACATGAATAAGTTCTTCCTGCATACAAACATTTGAACACTTCAAGTTTCAAAACTTCCTTCTTTATCAACACTATCATGTACCATGCAAATACGAAATTTTAGACTGGGGCAATAATGGAAAGGAAAATGCTATAACAGACATGATTGGTTCTGATTGTATTATAGAAAGTAAATTAGGTAAAATATTACTTGTAAATGAACTAATTGATAACTATGGTATGAATTTCCCTATTGTAAAATATATACACATTTTAAGGATATATGGCCATGATGTATTCAACTTCACAAATGTTTAAAAACTCATGTGTTTGTGTATATGAGTGTGTATGTTGTGGCTGGGATTGGGGGAAATATTGATTGATTGAGGGAGCAAATGATAAAATGCATGTACAGATGGATAAAGTAGTAGTGAACTGGGAGGAGCTTATATGTATTTTTTTCCAATATTCCTCTTCATTTGTTTTTTAAATATTTTTTCCCAAATAAAATTTATCACACTATATACTATAATAACAAATTAGGCAAAATTCCTACCACTGTAGAATTGTTGCCCATCCTCCCACCATCGTCCATGCATCTCATTAAAATTTTATTTCCTTCATGCCTTTTGCAGTTTGTTCACACATACTAGGACTTAGTAAAGAGTTATCATGTGAGTGGGAATTACTCTGGATTTTCTTGGCAGTGAGGTATATCAGTAAAGACTAGGATAGGAAAATTGAGTTATTATTGTTTTTTCAATTTACTACTAGAATGGTAATTTACAGCCAGATACTATGAGATACAAGAACGTGGTGTACAGATGCCTGGACTTGGAATTTAGATATTTTCTTTCTGTCCTCCGTCATGCAGCCAGTTGTAGTGAATGTCCCTAAGTCATGTCCTTAGACTACTCTGTGCTACTTTTTTTGCTACCAGGAAAACCACTTCATTTGGTGATTCCCTGGATATTCACTCATCATCATCTTTGATATTTTTGTTTCCCAGTGGGGGTACATTTCCATAGTAATACTGCGGTATATATACCTGACCAAATGGAAAACACAGCTTTACAGCTGCTTATAGATCCAGTTTGACCTCAGTGGGGTAATGGAGTCTAAAATGGTGCAAATACATGCTGCAAAAGCTTAATAAACTCCAAGCCTTGTATGGGCTTTCTTTAATAATATAATGTCAATATAAGTAAGTTAGGGCAAATATAAATTTTGGAAGCTTTGAGGAAATGCTCATTGCCATCTTTTAGTGTTCTTGTTAACTTCTTGCTCAAAATATGTGTAAAGCTTTACTTTTGGCCACACAAACATATTAGCAATGTCATCCTATAATAGTGCCTGTGAATCAAAATCAATCTGTATATCCTTGATTATTTTTTAGTTTTCCCTGTGGAGAAGAAGGCAGGGGTTGAGCACTCAAAATCTGAATTTTTATTTTCTGCTTCTCATTAGGCCCTTTTCTGGACCTAGATCTAGGCTCTGGCCTGTTTTTGTTTCCCTGGATGTTGACTCTAATACAGTTGGTGTCTATGCCATTATCTGTCACAGACTGTACTGCTTCTTGTCCAGGTGTTTCTTTGTCAGAGAATTGCTTAACCTCGATTATATTAACATCAGTTCTTTTCATCACAAGGTTTCTACTACTCACCCACTATACCCCAAATATGCTTTAACAGAAGGAACAGTTAGAAAACACATCTGGAAAACAAGAAGCCAGGTATTGCTGGCCAAGTTTTTTCTATAGGTGATTAGAGCTAGCAACATGACATAAATGTCCTCTCTAGAAGACAATCAGATAGAAAAATTTTGTTGACCCTCAGCTGAGGGAACTGGAGCAGAAAAGATTTAGTGGCTAGTTTTCATGCCAAATCAAGATGATCTATAGCTGAGTCAATAATAGAATGCTGGTATGTAGCATATGTGCCCAAGGCATCCTCTGACCCATAAGAAAAGTTTCAGTTTGGTCTATGACTCTTACAATAAAGCTGGACATAGGTTTGTAAAAAAGTATGCCATTGTACTATTTAAAATAGGAATTGACCTTATAAGTCAGCCATTGTTATCCATCTGAGAAGCATAGCTTTTATATATTTACCTTAGACACTCAACCATTGAACATTGACTGAATAGAGCTTAAATCAAATAATGTAGTGTTTGTTTTTTACCCTAATGTTGTAGTATATAAAGTAAATAATAAATATTAGCATGCAAGCATAGATTTCCTGTGTAATATTGCTGCTTTAGTAAGAATTATTTTATTTTTCAAGAAAAAGGTTTGACAGTATATGTGTTAATTGGTTGTGATTATTCCTATAATCTTGGTGCCTTGTATTTTGGGTAGAGGCAATACATATTTATAATATTAAACTGTATTAACTGTTTCAATCCTGCAAATTGCATAGCAAAGGCTTTAGTTTTTCAAATGGCAAATAATTCTAATGGTTGAGATGCACAAGTGCAATTATAAAAGCATTGAAGAATGAACCAGTCTCTGGGAAAGGGAACTTATGTTCTGCAATTTTAACCATAATTTCAAGACAATGCATTATTTAATCCCTAAGCAAATAACCATTGAGAACTCACCATATTCAAGATACCATTAGGTTCTATGAGCCTGTGAAATTTTCCAACAATTATTAAAAGATAATCTACATGGAAACATGCTTTGTAAGGTCAATAAAAAGGTCAGTGACCCTTTAACAAAAGCTAATTCTTTTCAACTATTTGAACATAAGCTAAAACTTCTTGGACCCCATCAAATGTATTTAGGATGCCAGTAGATAAGAGAAAAAATAGGCCAATAATGTGTGTTCTTAGTTTCAAAATGGCATTTTCTTTAGTGAGAGTTGGAGAATATGGAATGATGTGATCATATCCAATTATTTTATTGGCTGAAATGTGACAGGTGGACTCTATCGGGAGTCACATAGGTGACTCTTTTAGTTACAGGGTTGGTCTGGATTGAGGAATGTAGACATTTCCAGTGCTCGTCAATAGTTGGTGTGCCTCTCCTTCCAGGAAGCATAGGAGACTATGTCCTGCAGGCACTATTATACTTAAAAAGTATGCATAATTTGATCTAGCAATTCCATTTTTTATAAATTTATCCTATAAAAATACTCAAACAGTTCTAGAATTTACTCAAGTACTCAAACAAAACATGGAATTTTCAGAACAATATTGTTTTTTCCTAGTAAAAGTAAAAATTGTTTCTTAGAATGGGAGATTTATCTTAATATATTCTGACTGGAGCATTATTTGTACATAAATAAATTACATATCTTTGATATTCAGAAGCATTGGTAGTGACAAGGCAAGATCAAAAAAACAAAGTATAATAGAATATTACATTTATTTGTATGTATAGATATATATGCAGCACAAGTATATATTGTATATATTAAATGTATGCATTACACATATATTTTATGTAAATAGAAATTCCTTGAGGAAATCAATAAGAAATTGTTAAATAGTGGCTAACTCTAAGCAAATAACTGTAATTAGAGAGGAAGATATTATTCTTGTTATTATTCATGTCAGGAGTATTTTAATATAATTTGAGTAATATTATACTATATACTAGTATGCAACATATATTATACTTAATTATTAATCTGCTCAATAATATTTAAAGTTACTAATGTTGAAACACAAAAAATGTGAATTTAAACTTAAAAAAATATATAAATAAGGATTAAATAAATGAATATAAAAATTTTTGAAAGCTATAGCCAAGAACTATTACAGACTAAGATCGATAGCTATAAAAGAACTTCCTTAGCCCTAACTTTTAGACATAATTGGATAAAATTTATGACAGAATACAAACCAAAAAATTTAAACAAATTAAGCTCACATTAACTTCGAGTGAAATAATTAGATAATTGTGGAAACAAGCAGTTGAAGAAAATTATCTGCTTTTCCTGGCATTCAAAGAAGAAGAAACAAATTTGATCTCTAATTCTGAGACTCAAATGTAAGAATAAAAAATCCCTTTTAGAAATGTGATCAGAAAGACATGAACAAATGCTTAATGGGCAGAGAAACTTAATAGACATAATTCCAAAGAAAGTATACAAATGGCCAATAGGTACATGAAAAGGTGCATAACATCACCACAATATCACTAATCATCTGGGACATGGAAATCAAAAGTACAATGAGGTATCATTTCACACTAGTCAGAATGGCTATCATCAAAAAGATAAAAGTTAACAAGTGTTGACAAGGATATCAAGAAAGGGGGACATTTATGCATAATTGGTGAGAATGAAAATTGTCACAGCAACTATGGAAAAAAGTATGGAGATCCCTCAAAGCAGTAATAATAGAACTACCATATGATTCAGAAGTCCTACTTCTGGGCATACATCCAAAGGAAATAAAATCACTATCTCAAAGCAATATTTGTACTCATTTGTTTATTGCAGCATTATTCATAATAGCCAAGATATGGAAAAACCTAAGTGTTCATAAGTGGATGAATGGATAAAGAAAATGCATTTTATGTATATATTACAATATATACATATATAATGACATATTATTCATCCATGAGAAAGAAGGATATCCAGTCATTTGTGACAACATAGATGCACCTTGATGGTGTTATGCTATGTGAAATACGTCAGAGAAAGATAAATAACCTATAATATCACTTGTATGTGAAATCTAAAAATGCTGAACAATGTAACACTGTGGTGGTAATCAGATTGTAATATATAAATGGATCAAATCAACACATACATACACATTAAACTTACACAATTTTATATTTCAATTTTATCTAATAAAAATGGGGAAAAATAAATGATGTGTTTTACTTTTATCTCTCTTTTTATCTTTTCTTTTTTTGCCTTCAGTATAAGCTTATCTACATTTTTATGGGTAGTGAACTTTACCTTTTCTTAGGCTATGGCAGCATAGGAAGGCAGTAGACCAGAATGACAGAAAATAAAAATAAAAATAAAAAATTTAAGAAATAGATTACTTATGATGGGTTAATTTTAGGATACTATTGAATGAAAATTATTATTTAATTGTTTCCTTGAGGTAATAAAAGGACTATGAGAAGTCAGTGAGTTTCTCTTTATCTCTTCAGGATATATCATGGGAAAAATATTCAGTACAAGAAAATACACTATCAGAAATAAAAACGAAAAACAAAATATTCAAGTGTGTTAAATCTAAAATATAATTTCATAGAAAAATGTCTGGAAATGAATGCATATCAATGTTTCTGTGGATATATAAATGTAGTAACTCATAATAAAATTAATGAGTTATCTACGCTTAAAAACTTAACATATAATTTATTTGTAACTAGGAATTAAATAAATATGTATGTCACATGCATGCATTTTATCTTACGTTAATCATATCTAAACATGACTGTCCTATTGCCCATGTAATACCTCTAACCAGCTCCTTCAAATAAATTAGGATATAATAAATATCTATTTATTTTTGGTAACTTATTGTAATAGTTTCTTTCTTTGATGACAGTACCCAGATTTCCTTTTAGAGAATTAAGTGTTCTCCATTGTTAAGTCTTTTGTGAGCACATTGTACGGGATACTAACTCCATTTATATCCCCAAATCTCTTTTTCCTTCTCTCAACTTTCCCTCTCTCACACTTGTAAACACACATACAGACAAGAAGATATAATACACATTCCTACATATCACTGAAGTTAAGTAATCTCTAGAAATCAGTACTAGAAGGGAGTAAGAAAAAAGGAAATCATAAATAAGCATTTACTCCATTACCTTTGTCTAGAAAAGATTGCAGATGGTTACACTTGTGAAGACGCCACAGTCCTTGTCCCTTGTTTTTCTGTGATTTCTTTTTATCTTTACAGAAAACCTCAAACACTAAAAGTAAAATTAACCAGTGATTTTTACTTATAGCCAAAATGGAGAAATTACAGCCTATATGAAACAATGTCTCAATGTGTTAGGCATTAGGCACTGAAGGAGAATATTCCTCAGAGAAGGAAAATAAATGAGGTAATGATTTCCCTGGGTTAATGCCTGTAGAAAGTTGCTAGGTCACACAGGGAAGGGAAACCCTGATGGATGCAGTCTACCTGGGAATGAGGTAACAGAGATGGGAGTCTGCGGAGGTCAAAGCAGTTAGATATTCTGAAACAGAGAACTGGAGATGAGAGAGTGGGATAGAGCGAGAATTCCAGAGATCTGAGAGAGGCCCTCCACTTGAGTTTTCATCAATCAGTGCATGGACTTGAGGACACTGCCAAGGATGAGAAAGAATCACCCAAACTAAGCAAAATGAACACTACTACAACTCAGTGCCAGAAATAGTTACTGTTCTCCTCAACAAAATGGATAAACTTCTAACTTACAGGGTACTTGGTAGAATTCTCAAAAACCTTTGATTCACAAATGGGGCACAATTCTCTCTAAAATAAATACTGCTCTCACCATAGGTAAGAGAGCAGGAAATAAAAACAAACTTTTTCAAATAATTTACTTTTGTCCCAGAAAACACCAAGCAATACTTGTAGAAATAAAAAAAAATCAACTGAAAGATAAAATTCACAATGTCAGAAATCCAATTAAAATTTACTAAACATGCAAAAATAAATGAAAATATAATCCATAATGGAAAGAAACATTAACCAATTGAAACATATTTGTAAATGACACAGATCACATACTTAGTAAAGAAACAACATTAAAAGTGTTTATAACTGAATTTCCTATTTTTAAAGTATCAGAACAAAGATAAACATGTTTAGAGACTCAGAAGGTTTTTTAAAAATGGAACTTCTGCTTGATAAAAACTATAGTGTTTATAATGAAAAATGAATTGATGGGATTAGACATTAAAGTAGTAAAATGTAGTGACAAAGTAATAGAAATACTAATAGTAATAAATAGATGACTTAGTAATAGAAACTTAAATTAAGCACAGAAAGAAAAAGAAGTAAAAAAAATGAAGTTTTTGGTATCCGGAGGTTGCTGCTGAGGTTTTGGGGCAATGTGAAGAGCAAAAGAGGAGGTGGGAGTTATCATGGGGGGTTCCCAAAGAGGCCACGTTGTTCTGAATAAAGCTATACTTCTTGTACTGCTACAGTGCTAATTCATGGTTGCATAAATATTGAAGACACGCATTCATGTGGCCTTTATGGCTAAGTTTCTGGACTTCAAAGCCCTTATCTAGCTTCTTACTCATGGGTACAACATGCTGTTTTCAGGTTTCTCAAGACCTGACATATCTGGCTCCACACAAGGCCAAACATATTTGGGGTAAAGCAGCGGACAGCTGTCCTCATAGAACAATATGGAAAGTAGAGGTGGGGGGCTTCCTTACAGAATTCACACTGAGGTGGGGAAACAATTTCAAGTGGACTAAAAAAATTAATGTCAGTAAAATTGTTGAAGTAGACTAGTAAGAAGTAGGTAAAGAAAAATACACTTCAAGAAAGAAATGTACAAACACCTCACAGAAGTTTGACAGAAATGATAAACATATATCAAAGAAACTTAAAGATCCCCAGGAACAAGAAAAATGTCACCAAGGTATATCATAATCAAATTGCTTGCAAACCTTGTTAGAAATAAAATGTATAAAAATAGGAGAAAAATGACACATTAGATAAAAAGATAAAAAGAGATTGGTTGCACATTTCTCATCAAAAGCTGCAAGATGTAAGACTGTATAGCACCAACTTTAAAAACTAGAATGAAAAAAATATGGCAACTCAAGATTTACCCAGTGAGAAACATATTTTAAAAATTAAGGCAGATACAAAATGGCCATCCTGTCCAAAGCAATATACAGATTTGATGCACTCCCTATCAAATTACCAAAAGCATTCTTCAATGAACTGGAACAAATAGTTCAAAAATTCATATGGAAACACCAAAGATCCCGAATAGCTAAAGCAATCCTGAGAAGGAAGAATAAAGCGGGGGGGATATCACTCCCCAACTTCAAGCTCTACTACAAAGCCATAGTAATCAAGACAATTTGGTACTAGCACAAGAACAGAGCCACAGACCAAGAACAGAATAGAGACTCCAAACATTAACCCAAACATATATAGTCAACTAATATTCAATAAAGGGGCCATGGACATACAATGGGGAAATGACAGTCTCTTCAACAGATGGTGCTGGCAAAACTGGACAGCTACATATAAGAGAATGAAACTGGATCACTGTCTAACACTATACACAAAAGTAAACTCCAAATGGATCAAAGACCTGAATGTAAGTCATGAAACCATAAATCTCTTAGAAAAAAAAATAGGCAAAAATCTCATGGACATAAACATGAGTGACTTCTTCATGAACATATCTCCCCGGGCAAGGGAAACAAAGGCAAAAAAGAACAAGTGGGACTATATCAAGCTAAAAAGCTTCTGTACAGCAAAGGACACCATCAATAGAACAAAAAGGTATCCTACAGTATGGGAGAACATATTTGTAAATGACAGATCCGATAAAGAATTTACATCCAAAATATATAAAGAGCTCACATACCTCAACAAACAAAAAGCAAATAATCCAATTAAAAAATGGGCAGAGGAGCTGAATAGACAGTTCTCTAAAGAAGAAATTCAGATGGCCAACAGGCACATGAAAAGATGCTCCACATCGCTAATCATCAGAGAAATGCAAATTAAAACCACAATGAGATATTCCCTCACACCATTCAGGATCGCCATCATCAAAAAGACAAACAACAACAAATGTTGGCGAGGTTGTGGATAAAGGGGAAACCTCCTACACTGCTGGTGGGAATGTAAACTAGTTCAACCATTTTGGAAAACAGTATCGAGGTTTCTCAGATTGCTCAAAATAGAAATACCATTTGACACAGTAATTCCACTTCTAGGAATTTACCCCAAGAATACAGCACTCCAGTTTGAAAAAGACAGACGTACCCCTATGTTTATCACTGCACTATTTACAATAGTCAAGATATGGAAGCAACCTAAATGTCCATCAGTAGATGAATGGATAAAGAAGCTGTGGTACATATACACAATGGAATATTACTCAGCTATAAAAAAACCAGATCTACCATTTGCATCAACATGGATGGAGCTAGAGGGTATTATGCTCAGTGAAATAAGCCAGGTGGAGAAAGACAAGTACCAAATGATTTCACTCATATGTGGAGTATAAGAACAAAAGAAAACTGAAGAACAAAACAGCAGCAGAATCACAGAACCCAAGAATGGACTAACAGTTACCAAAGGGAAAGGGACTGGGGAGGACGGGTGGAAGGGAGGGATAAGGGGGGGAAAAAAGAAAGAGGGCATTACAATTACTATGTATAGTGTGTGGGGGGACACAGGGAGGGCTGTGCAACACAGAGAGGACAAGTAGTGATTTTACAGCATCTTACTATGTTGATGGACAGTGACTGTGAATGGGTATATGGGGGGACTTGGTGAAGGGGGGAGCCTAGTAAACATAATGTACTTCATGTAATTATAGATTAATGATACCAAAATAAAATTAAAATTAAAAAAAAATTAAGGCAGATAATAAATTCAAACATAGGAAAAAGAATGGAAAAATTTTTCCAAAGAACTGAACTGTAAGAAATATTAATGGTAGTCCTTCAAGAATAAGGAAAATAACACCAACAGGAATTATCTAATTATTTTCATAAAGGACTGAAGAACACTTGAAATGTATATAGATGAAAACTAACTTTTTAAATAATTTATATATATATACTCCATCTAGATATCTATCATTTAGTTAGACAGATAGATAATCTATCTAGACACCACCATGTCTGAGGAACTGTCACAACCAAGAGGAAAACATGAGGTATGACCATTTAATGTAATGTAGTTTCCTAGATGGCATCATGCAACATAAAAAGGATATTAGGTAAAAAATAAGGATACCTGAATAAAGTATGAACTTTAGTTAAGAACAATACCTCAATATTAGTTCACTAATCAGTACAAATACACCATATGGATATCAAATATTAACAGTAGAAGTAATTGTTCAGAGTGCAGACTCTTGGAACTATCTACTCATATTTTCTGTAATATTAAAACTGTTCAATACAAAAAGACTATTTGAAATTAGAAAAACAAAAAATAGTACCTAGCTTGTAGAAGAAATAAAATTAAACTATATTTCCAAATGCCATGATTGTTGATGTAAAAAATATCCAATGCAATCTAAAACAAAGCTCCTTGAAAGAGAGAGTAAAAGAAAATGACAGTGAGTGAGTTCACTTAGTGAAATTTTAGGATTCAAGACTAATATATAAAACCCCTAATTTCTATATATACTAAAATCAAAACGTGGAAAGTAAAATTTGGAAAACAATGACATAAACAATATGATAAAATATAAAATATTTAAACATCAATCTTTCATATTGCTTACAAGAACTGTGTTCTGAAAAATTACCTATAAAAATAAAGAAGACCTAAATAAATAAATGGGGAGATATATCATGCTCATGTGTTGGAAAATTCAATAATTCATGATAACATATTTTTTCTAAACAGTCTATAGATCTAATGCAGTTGTAATCAAAATATTAGCCAGCTTGTTTTTAGAAAATGAAAATGTGACCAAATTCACTTAAGTCAGTCACTAACATAATCGAAACAATTTTTAAAAAGTAGCAGGGACTGCATGCACTTATTTCCTTCAAGAGTTACTAAATGGCTACTGTACTAAAGATGGTGCCTTACTAGCATCAACTTACATACACCACCTAATGGATCAGGACAGTGAGTCTAGATATACTGATTAAAATATTTTCAAGAGTTACAAAGGTATTTCAGTGGAGGGAGTCTTAAGAAATGGCACAGAAACAACTGGATATCCATATGTAAAACAATAAATTTCCATCCATACCTTACACTATATACAAGAACAAACTGCCAATAGATTGTCCTAAATACAAAACTTAAACTATGTACTCTTGGAAGTAAACCTAGAAAAAGATTTTTTGGGTACAGTACCTAAAGGACATTGCATAAAGTGAAATAGATTATACACATAGGACTTCATCAAAACTGAGAACATCTACTCTTTAAAAAATACTTAAGAGTAAAGCAATTACTAAGCAGAGGCAAAATCAAATCAACTATTTCCAAAGTCAATCAAGATACAGACAAAGCGTACAGAATATGATACCTAATATATGAAGAAAGGAGGAGAAAGTAAAAGGAGAAAAATAAAAGAACCTGTAGGTTATGTTTATAATAACATACTAAGTGAATTAAATTCAAGGAATTATCCTTGAAACTTTGGTAACCACGAATCTAAAGCCTGCAATGGCAATAGGTACATACCTATCTACAATCACCCTAAATGTCCATGGTCTGAATGCACCAATTAAAATACATAGTCACTGAATGGATAAAAAAAACAAGACCTGTCTATATGCTGCCTACAAACCCGAAGACATACACAGACTGAAAGTAAAGTGATGGAAAAAGGTATTTCATGCATCTAATAGGGAGTAAAAAGCAGGAGTTGCAGCACTTGTATGATGAAATAAACTTCAAAACAAAGAAAGTAATAAGAGACAAGAAAGGATATTACATAACGATAAAGGGGTCAGCCCAACAAGATGATATAACTATTATAAATATCTATGCACCCAACACAGGATCACCTACATATGTGAAACAAATATAACAGAATTAAAGGGGGAAATAGAATGCAATGCATTCATTTTAGGAGACTTCCACACACCACTCAATCCAAAGGACAGATCAACCATACAGAAAATGAGTAAGGAGACAAAGGCACTGAACAACGCTTTAGAGCAGATGGACATAACAGACATCTACAGAACACTCCATCCAAAAGCAACAGGATACACATTCTTCTCAAGTGCATATAGAACATTTTCAAGAATAGATCATATACTAGGCCACAAAAGGAGCCTGAGTAAACTCAAAAAGATTGAAATTGTACCAAGCAGCTTCTCAGACCACAAAGGTAAGAAACTAGAAATAAATTACACAAAGAAAATAAAAAAGCCCTCAAACACATGGAAGCTTAATAACATGCTCCTAAATAATCAATGAATCAATGACCAAATAAAAGAGACATCAAGCAATATAAATAAAATAAATACAAATAAAAGCAATATAAATAAAAGAGGCAAATGATAATAATTCAACACTGTAAAATCTGTGGGACATACAAAAGCTGTGCTAAGGGAAATACATTGCAATATAGGCCTACTTCAGGAAAGAACAACAATCCCATGTGAACAGTCTAAACTCACAATTAATGAAACTAGAAATAGAATAACAAATGAAGCCCAAAGGCAGTAGAAGGAGGGACATAATAAAGATTAGAGCATAAATAAATAAAATCAAGAAGAGTAAAACAATAGAAGGAATCAATGAAAGCAGGAGCTGGTTCTTTGAGAAAATAAACAAAATAGATAAACCCCTAGACAGACTTAATAAGAAAAAAAGAGAGTCTACATACATAAACAGAATCAGAAAGGAAAAATCACTAAAGACATCACAGAAATACAAAGAACTATGAGAGAATAATATGAAAAATTATATGCCAACAAACTGGATAACCTAGAAGAAATGGACAACTTTCAAGAAAAATACAACCTTCCAAGGTTGACCCAGTAAGAAAAAGAAAATCTTAACAGATCAATTATCAGTCAGGAAATTGAGTTGGTAATTAAAAAATTATCTAGGAACAAAATCTTTGAACCAGATGGTTTCACTGCTGAATTTTATCAAACATTTAGTGAAAAACTAATACCCATCCTCCTTAAAGTTTCCAAGATGTAGAAGAGGAGGGAATACTCTCAAACTCATTCTATGAGGCCAGCATCACCCTAATACCAAAAACAGGCAAAGACACCACCAAAAAACGAAAATTACAGACCAATATCCCTGATGAACATAGATGCAAAAATAATCAACAAAATATTAGCAAATCAAATTCAAAAATACATCAAAAACATCATCCATTATGATCAAGAAGGATTTATTCCAGGGATGCAAGGATGACACAATATTCGAAAATATCCATCAACATCATCCACCACATTAACAAAAAGATGGACGAAAACTACATTATCATCTTCATAATGCTGAAAAAGCATTCAAGAAAATTCAACATCCAGTCATGATAAAAATTCTCAACAGAATGGGTATAGAAGGCAAATTACTCAACTTAATAAGGGCCTTACATTAAAAGGCCCTATAATAAAAGCCTTATATTAAAAAACTACAACCAACATTATATGTAACAGTGAGAAACTGAAAGCTTTTTCTTTTCAGAGTGGGAATAAGACAAGGATGCCCACTCATCCCACTTTCATTCAACATAGTTCTGGGTGTTCTAGCCATGGCAATCAGACAACACAAAGAAATAAAAGGCATCCAGATTGGCAAGGAAGAAGTTAAAATGTCCCTGTTTGCTGATGACATGATATTGTACATAAAAAACCCTAACATATCATCTCCAAAAATACTAGATCTAATATCTGAATTCAGCAAAGTTGCAGGATACAAAGTTAATACACATAAATCTGCTGCATTCCTATATACTAATGATGAACTACAAAAAGAGAAGTCAGGAAAACAATTCCATTCACAATTAAATAAAAAATAATAAAATACCTAGGAATAAACCTAACCAAAGAAGTGAAAGACATATACTTTAAAACTATAAGACACTCATGAGATAAAGACACCAATAAATGGGAACACATCCCATGCTCATGGATAGGAAGAATTTATGTCAAAATGACCTTTGCCTAAAGAAAATAGACAGATTCAATGCAATCCCTATCTAAATACCAACAGCAATCTTCAACTAACTAGAGCAAATAGTACTAAAATTCATATGGAACCACAGAAGACCCCAAATAGCCAAAGCAATCTTGACAAGGAAGAATAAAGTTGGGGGGATTACTCTCCCCAACTTCAAGCTCTACTACAGAGCCACAGTAATTAGACAATTTGGTACTGGCACAAGAACAGACCCATAGACCAATAGAACAGACTAGAGAACCCAGATACAAACCCAAGAATATATGGTCAGTTAATATATGATAAAGGAGCCATGGATATACAATATGGAAATGACAGCCTCTTCAACAACTGATGATGGCAAAATTGGACAGCTATATATATAAGAGAATGAAACTGGATTATTGTCTAATCCCATACACAAAAGTAAACTCAAAATGGCTCAAAGACCTCAATATAAGTCATGAAACCATAAAACTCTTAGAAGAAAACATAGGCAAAAATCTCTTGAATATAAACATGAGCAACTTTTTACTGAACACATCTCCTCAGGCAAGGGAAACAAAATAAAAAATGAATAAATGGGAATACATCATGCAAAAAAAGCTTCTGTACAACAAAGGGCACCATTAACAGAAACAAAAAGGCATCTTACAATATGGGAGAATATATTCATAAATGACATATCCGATAAGGGATTAACACCCAAAATATATAAAAAGAACTGATATGCTTCAACAGCCAAAAAGCAAATAACCCTATTAAAAAATGGGCAGAGTATAAGAAGAAATTCAAATGACCAACAGGCACATGAAAAGATGCTCCACATTGCTAATTATCAGGGAAATGCAAATTAAAACCAAAATGAGATATCACCTCACAGCAGTTAGGGTGGCCATCATCCAACAGATAAGGAAAAATAAATGCTGCCAAGGATGTGGAAAAGGGGAACCCTCCTACACTGCTGGTGGGAATGTAAACTAGTACAACCATTGTGGAAAGCAGTATGGAGGTTCCTCAAAAAACTAAAATACAGAAGTACAATTTGATCCAGGACTTCCACCCCTAGGAATTTATCTTAAGAATGCAGGATTCCATTTTCAAAAAGACATATGCACCCCTATGCTTATCACAACACTATCTACACTAGCCAAGAAATGGAAGTAACCTAAAGTGTCCATCAGTAGATGAATGGATAAGAAGATGTGGTATATATACACAATGGAATATTATTCAGCCATGAGAAGAAAATAAATCCTACCATTTGCAGCAACATGGATGGAGCTAGAGAGTATTATGCTCAGTGAAATAAGCCAGGTGGAGAAAGACAAGTACCAAATGATTTCACTCATCCCTGGAGCGTAAGCACAAAGCAAAAACTGAAGGAACATAACAGCAACAGACTCACAGAACCCAAGAATGGCCTAACAGTTACCAAAGAGAAAGGGACTGGGGATGGTGGGTGGGAAGGGAGGGAGAAGGTGAATAAGGGGCATTATAATTATGACACATAATGTAGGGGTTGCATGGGGAAGGCAGTATAGCACAGAAGAGAAAAGTAGTGACTGTCATCTTGCTGCGCTGATGGAAGGTGACTGTAATGGGTATGTGGTGTCGACTTGGTAAGGGGGAATCTGGTAACCACAATGTTCTTCATGTGATTTTATATTAATGATACAAAAAAAAACAAGATGGCGAGTAAAAGATTGAATATATCCTTAATCACAATGAAAAATAAACAGTTAAGAGAATGAAATATATATATATTTATATAGGACTGGGGAAGATGTTTGCAACTTATTTATGTCATAACTAAATTGTGTTAAAAATACATAAAGAACTCAATTTTTAATAGTAAAGAAACAGCTCAAATAAAAAAATAGGCAGAAAATTTTTTAATATGAAAAAATAGATGTGATAATGACAAATAAGCTTATAGGAAGATACTTAATGTAATTAAACATTACAGACATTGAAAATTAACACCACCATGAGATGCTATTACATACCTATTAGAATTACCTACATGTGAAACACTCCCTATAACCTCTCACTATTTCTTGGATTCTTCTCAGCAAGGTGGCTTCAGGGAGTTAGACTTCTTACATTCTAGCTCATCACTCTACATGAGCATATTCTAGTGAACTAAGGAAAAGCTGGATCATCTTTTATGACACAGATTTGGAAGCTGCACCATGTCACTACCATCATAGTCCATTATTCAAAGCATTTACAAGCTTAAACAGATTTGTGAGGAAGTTATGGGTCTACTTACTGATTAGAGTGGTCAGGGTATGTTGTAAAAGAACAGATGGGTCAAGAGATACTGCTGTATTGATCTTAGGAAAATATACTGTCTACCACTATGGGAGACACTTATTCAAAGAATCCCTAAGAATTTCCCCACAAATTACTTACCATTGTAAAGGGAGAGACTCTTCCTTTAACCTATCAAAATTAAGATAGATGCCTACCAATGAGAAGTATTTAAAATGCCAGACTTACCTTCATAGTATATCACTTCATGTATATCACAGTTCATGTAGAAAAGATCATCCCTCCTAGTTATGCAAATATGGGGATACAAGAAGACATAATCCCAGGATTATCCATGTTACCTAGGGGTTAAACCTATTCTCTGATATTTTATATCCATAGGCAAAGCTTTTCCTTGCAGATGCCTTCATTTAAAGAGGCTATCTTAAATTGTCCAAGCTGTTTCCCTACAAATTCCTAGTACCACACAATTTTCTCTTTATGGTGCATGTATATAAGGTATAAAGCAAAATATTACTGCCTCTTTCCTTGAACTTAAAATGTTATCTTTATTTATGATGAGCATCCAGTCATTTTCTTCCCTTGTGTCACAAGTGCATATTGCTACTTTAGTTCTTCAGATAATTGCCTCTTTTCCTTTGTATTACCCTGTTTTTGGCTGACTTCCACATCACTGTCACTATAAGATAATATGAAAGACTCCCCAGTAAAGATAGTCTTGAGACTGCTGACCAGAAAACTCTACATTTCAATAGGAGTTATAGATGCAACAGTGACTCTAGGATCTTTCTTGAGAAAGTCATGAGTGGCAAATGTGCATGGTTACTTGGTACATTTTTAAGCCCTAAATTACACTTATCATCATACCAAGACTCAGAAAGGGATTCTGCTCTGTGTATCTTAACCAGAAGATTAATTCCTTCACCTTCCCAGGGTGACAGGATTTTAAGAACTTGGTTTCTAGGCATTCTGGCATCAAAATAAGTTAAAATGTTTTTTTTTTGTAATTTTGCTTTTCCTATGCATAGGGTAACTATACCTATCTAAATATAAATTTTTAATCTACAAACCAGCTCAAAACAGAATACAAACATCTTAACATTTTGAAGATAAACATATAAAAATAAAATTTTGAATAGCTGAAATGTAAGATTAGTTATTTTACACTTCAGTAGTGGTAGTAAAAAGACATGAAGAAATAAGAAATATGACAAATTTTGTCATTAAATCTGAGAACAGTAAGATGATATTCTTTGGTCCTGTCTAGAATTTTCAAAAAAGTATCTCTTTGAGTGCCACTATTATTGAAACTTTTACTAATAAATGATACATATTCTCTGAGAGAAAGATACATACAGTAATATTTATATCTCTACTTTGAATAATCAATGTGAAACCGTATCTTTTTTAAGACATTTTTCCAACTCTATATATTATTCATGGTTAAAGAAAATCAGAGCACTTTTGCTTACTGCCCACTCTCATGTTCATTCCCAGTGTTTTCATTATGTCTCTTACAATACTGTCCCATAAAGGGACACCTTGAATGTCACTAATCTTCCATATCCGTAGAACACAAGAAAAATGTTAGGTTAGATCTGGTAAAACCATATTGTTAAAAGACGTGAATGCTCCTTAAAAGATGATAAGGGATAGCTTAAATGACTCTCAATATCCAATAGTTGAAAGTGTTAGTAATTATAACAATGATATAAGCAGTAATAACCATAATAATAATAACTACAACTAGTTGAGTCTGTAAAAGCCTCTGATTCCCTAATGACGTACAAATGAGAAAAGTCAATGCAAAACGTATAGAAAGGAAAATCTACTATTGAAAAAACAACTAGCATAAGATGTGTTTATTATTTTAAAAATTTTTAATGAGGGATGAAGTATTTAAATGTTTGTTTTCTCTTTGTAACAGGATATTGGCTTGCAAAACATGAACATGTTTCATACATGTACAGGGCCAGCTTCATTGACCTGTGACTTGGACAGTTGCACAGAACCCAGCATTTATTGGGCCTCTGTGCTTAATTTAATGTTCTGATGTCACCATCTTGAAATTCTTAATAACATTATCTTTGGAATTGTGTTTTGCAAACAAAGTCTGACATGGTCATTCAGCATCACGTGAGCAGAGGAGATGTATACAGTATGCATGTCTTCTTTCCTTGATGCTCTATTTGCATACCCAATGAGCATGAGGTTCTGGTGAATCCATAATGCATCCTGAGATCACTGAGATTCAAAGTTAACGCAAGGTAAACCTGTTATAGTAGCTTACCTGTACTCTGAGTCTTGCTGAACTGCCGTGCATCAGGGGCCATGGGGATTCTGTGCTCATTTCATCAGTAGCTGTGACTGAGTAAGCTAGGTCACTGACACCTCCAAGACGCTGCACTTTCCATCTGCACTTTTTTGTATTGACCAGCACTTGTGCTAAATATCATGACAAAGAAATAAAGGGACAAATAAAACAACCCATACTTTCTTTTCCTTTTAGTGTATTCATACCTATAAGTAAGCCAAAGGTAGAGATTTTTGTTTGTATGTACAACACCAAGAAGGGAAATAGCAGAAGCTGAGTTACATTTGTGCAGTGTTTTCATTTTTTTCTGTTAAGAATAAAATACATATGCATGTATGAGTGATTAAATATGAAGTATGCAGTTTTACATTTTTTATGATTCTACATAGGAATTAAGTGCTTGTATATATGTATTTAAAACTGGTATTGTGCAATGTAATTGTGTGTGACAAAAACCATGCTAATAATTTAGATTTTTATTTTTTATTTATGTAAAATGTTATACAGCAGAGAAAAAAATACACTATGATAAATATATTGACAGAGATGCAGAAGGAAGAGAAAATCTGTACAACTTAGTACTTTTAAAGGCACTCTTCCTACATTTTTGAGCCAGTGGTCCAACCATTTTATTTCACATTATTTTGGGGCCCACAAATTATGTAGCTGTCACTAATCTAGTAAAATACAAAAATATAGATATATTGTGATAAGTGTGGTTCATCCAATGCAATGCAGGATTTAATACAATAATTAAACATGGTAATTTATAATATAAAGATATGTTTTTTAAAAAACATACTATTATCTCAATACATGCAAAAAAAATCATGTGAACAGTGACACTCTCAATTATTGGTATATTGGAAAGAGAAGGAAACTTCCTCAACATGATAAAGGATATTTATGAAAAAAATAACCAAAGGTAAGATTCTATTTAATACTAAAGACTGAATGATTTCTTTTGAGCTCAGGAACAAAACAAGGGATATCTGTTCTCGTCACTTGTATTCAGCATTGTGTGGGAGATCCTAGACAGTGTGATATAAGATGAGAAAAATGACAACAAAGCATAAAGCTTAGAAAGAAAGGGTGAAAATAAACCTTTTATATATAGTTTTTAATGAATATTATATTATCTAGTATCTCACAGCATAGCTAAACTCACTTCTTATTTCTAACATAATTTTGGTAAAATCTTTAGAATTTTCTACATAGTTGACCACTGATTTAGAATGATCTTTTGCCATAGAATTAATTTAAGTCAATTTCTGGATTTTCTATTCTATTTTGTTGTCCATCTATTTGGTCATATTGTAGTATCACATGTTTTTAGTGTTTGAGGTTTAAAATATATTTTAATATTTGGCCAAATTGGTTTCACTTCACAAGGTTTTCTCTAATATATTTTTTTTTCTAAGAACATGTGATCAAGGTGTAAGCCATCCCCCAGGTTGTTTTATAGTTCACAGTCTTCAATAAAAATAATAACTGGTTTATTTCATTTAGGCAATGATTCCTTGGGATTTTTCATGGCAATGTAGCAGCTAAGCCCCAAATAACTTGAACCAAGAACTTAACAATCTTGGATATTCTTGGGAGAATCTGTAATGTAGCATTTTAAAAATGAATATTAAATTGTCATTATTACAAATATTTGTACTTTTAATATTCATTTTTCTAAGGTAAAATAAAAGTGCTGAAGTAGTAGCATTTTGCTCTGTTTCTAGATATCAAATATATATATATATATATCCAAATAATCAGCATTTGGAAGAAATGGAAAGTCTTTTCCTATAAATATTAATTATTCAGCAACAAAAAAATATACCTTTGGTGTAATTGTCAGAGCTTTCATACTGCCCTAAATATTGAATATCATTTCTAAGCTTGAAATCTTAAGGACAAAAGAATGCCTATGAATAATGAGAAACAAACCTTCACACATGAATTATGGTTTAAACCTTGTCATGTTAATAAAAGGTGACAGAAGCATATTATGCTGCTAGATGAAGTTTCAGCCTTTATTACATGATTTGATTTCATTGAGATCCATGGAGATAAACTGAAATATTTAGTGACAGTCCATTTTTTTAAACCATCTCCTCCTCAGAAACAGATCAAAGAATGTAGACATACAGTTTATTATACTTGGCACACTAATGAAAACTGTGACTACTTGCACAATTGAGTCAGTTCTCAGTTCCTTATCTATTACAATTAGCAATTTATATACCTAGGTAAACAAAAGTTCCAACAAATACATAAATATCTTCTCATTTATAAAGAATATGAGCATGACATTGAAAAGTCAGTAGAACAAACATTTTAATATGTACTGCCTTCAGCAAGAATGGAGTTCATATTCTGTCTATATGGCCACTTTACTGTAGTTATAATTCAGCTGTATTCAATCAGAAGCACACCATTTTAGTCATATTATTTCCCTACATTTACTGGCAATCTTTTATGCTAATTCAACTATTTATAATACAGTATCTATTTTACATTTAATTAAGTACATTAAATTAAAAACATTAAATTAAATACATCCCTTCAGTATCCCCAGAAAAAAATAACATGGTTGACCCTCCATACAATCTCCTGTTTTCAGAGGACTATTTCATTTTTCAATATTAAAGTTTTCTTTTCAGAATTTAGTATATCTTAGTATAACTGGGCAAAGATATCCCTTCTTCAAATATGTGTGTCATAAATTGCTGGACATAATAATGATTTATGGAATACATAGTGTAGTAGAAAAATTTGACTCTAAAAGCAGATAGTAAACATTTCACTTTTCTTTCTACCCCAATGCATATATACCAGACACCCAACAGTGTGATTTGTCTCTTCCAATAATCCATTTATTTTAAAATTTATTCTTGATCTTATTGGTTTCCTTGGGAAAGTATCCCACTTTAAATCATACAAATAGGATGATTCCCAAGCTTTTCAGATATGCAAGGACTTGATCAGCATACAACCACAGATGACAGGATGTCCTATCAAATATGGTGATGTTGTTTATCAAAATCTAATGTTTCATGGCTAGATTTCTGGTAAAATTAACTGGAATATCTTAAATAAAATAGACATATTCTTTCTTAGTAGAACTGAGGAACAAGGGATCACACACAGTCTTAGTGCTTCAAGTACTGTACCTCTGCTATGACCCAGGCCAACCTCTTTGTTGAGTTTAATACTCCTTGAAAAATCAAATAGTGTTTTGTGGTGTGTGTAATGTAATAAAAAATGGCATTAGTGCAAGAATAATTAAAGACCATTTTAATGCAAGACTAGAACTTCAGTAACCCCAGACCTGAGAGGGAGGATCATACACAGGGATTATTACTTTTGATTCATCCAGTCTCTCCCTGAGTACTCAGAAGTATGATGGATCTGGCAGCACTCATTTGCCACCCCCTACTGGGCTGGCCAGGACACAGCCAATGCTTCAGAAACCACTGAGGGGGACTAAGAAGATATAAAACACCTTTTATAGGACCTTAATCAGGCAATATCTTGGAATCTATGTGTGGGAAAGTTGGGGTTCCTATGGCCAGGATCCTCACTTTACTTAAACCACCTGATGATGTAACTGGCCTGTTGCTGGGCTGCTGCTTCCACACCTGTAGGCAATAAGCTATTATTGTGCTATATACAGAGCTCAGCCCAGTGCTCTGGGTGGGGGCAGAGACGCTAGTGCTGGACCTACCGCCGGAGAACAAGCAGGGTAATAAACCCTTTCACCCCAAAGAACGCTTTGCTGTCAATTTCTTTGGTCACATTGAATCCATAGCGAACTTGCCTGGCCTGAAACCCATTGGCAAGACACTAGGACTCTAGCTAAATGGGTACCACTGTTACTGAGATACGCCTTTCTGTAGCCACCCATCTGCTGATAGGGAGCTGTATCCTCACCAACTACAAAAGACCTTTTATGTCATGATTGATTCTTACTGTTCCTACTCAACTATCACCTTTGTAAGAACTATTCACTTGGTGTATGTATATCACCAGTTAAACTCTTTGAGTCATTTTCTTTTTCACCCATTTTATTAACTACTATAATTAAATAAAAGCAATTAATTTGATTCCTAGAACATGTTCAGTACTCGTGTTTCTTTTGTTTTTCAAGAATTATTTTCTATAAGATGCAATATAGTGCGAAGCATATTCAATGTTTTTAAAGGCAACAAACTTTGGAAACAAATAGTGGCATGAATAACATTAAAAACAGTGCTTTCCCTCAGAATGGCAGTTAATGCTTTCCAAAAATGGTCACAGTAGTTTCTCTGGTTTCTTGTGGTGTTTTTTTAGAAATTTGCCACTCTACTATCAAAAGGTAGAACATATGCACCTTCCTAATGAACTATGGCAGAAGTGGTAAAATGTGATTTCTAAAGCTAAAAGACAATATAGCTTTTCCTGGTTCTTTCTCAGGATGCTCACTTTTGAAACCAAATCATCATGCTGTCGGAAGCCAAGTAACCACTTAGAGGTGGTGTTTCTGACAGCCTTTCTGTGAGGCCCCAATCAAGAGCCATCATCAAACCATCAGACATGTGGGTGAGTGAGCATTAGACTGATTCCACACCCCTGCTGTCCTTTGAACCACTACAAACAAAAAGTGACCAAAATCACATTTATTTTTAACAAACACTACCAAGGTTATCATTTTCTTTCTTATATGATAAGGCTGACTGCTGGAAAAGTTCTTTAAAATAAATATGAATATAATGTGCAATCGATCTCTTCACTAGGCATATACTGCTTTTAAGCATTAATGTACTTTAATAAGAAAATATGGAAAAAATTAGTGGCTGGTAGTAGAGTTATGTTTAAGTAGCATATGTTTATATTCCTTGAGAATAGCAAACTGTGACACAAAAAAAAATGGCTATATAACTTGATAATTGATTATGTTTTTGTCCGCAACAAGCCATTTTTACTGCATTTGTTTATCCTAACATTGAGATAATATTTGAATCTACTCTTGATCAAAATAAATTCCAGTCTCCAGAATAGCTCTGTTTTAATGTTTGACTAAGTTGATTTCACTTGGGAGTCTCAGGAGACTATTTGCAAATATAGCTTGTGATGACTGGCTTTAATGTTACAGAAATTTCAAGGTAGTCATAGAGCTGTGTTCCTTTCCATTTCACACAATTTAACCCTCATCATCGACTAGCACAGAGGTTGGCAAACTTTCTCTGCAAAGAGTCACATAGCAAATATTTTCAGCTTCACAGTCCATATGTCTCTGTTGCAATGACTTTGCTATTATAACACAAAAGCAGGCATAGACAATACATAAACTAATAGGTTTGGCTGTGTTCCCGTACAATATTATTAACAAATGTGGCAGACAGGATTTGGTCCATGAAGGATAGTTTGCCAAATTTTCTAGAATAGGAACACTGTAGAAATGTTTCCATTTAATATTTGGACATCTCCACAAAGCCTATTCTTATTTGTTATCTAAGCATTCTTCTTTCCAGACAGTGGTTAAGAGTACTCAGTATACTGTACTCAGTAATTAGTATATTTTAATAATATATATTAAGATAGAAACTATTTTAAAGTTAAGCAAGTACCACAAATATTTTTTAACTTGCAACAAAATATTAAAATCCTTGGTACTTAAAAAGCATTGATGCCAATTTGAAGATTATCCCATAAGTGATGCAGTGAAAGTCATCTAACTAAACACCTGGATTCACTAGACAAAACAGTGGCTCCTTTTGGCAGGCACGAAAAAGTATTTCTTTGGGTTTTATTGTAAATAGAAAAAAAAGTTTTGGAATTGAAGATGTAGACACTTTCTAATATATAAATAAATAGTAAAATAAAGTTCAAACTAAAGTTAATTGCATTCAAAATTTATTTTATTACTCCAAACTTATTTTCTGTTTTAAAATGTAGTTCAAATTCACAGTTAAATAGTAACCATTAATCCAGTTAACATATTTCTGGCTCAGTGTTTTAGAAGCTTCACATAAGATAAGGAACCACACAAAGGAAAGCTCTTTGAAGTGTCTCGTTTTATAATTCTTAAGCCTAACACTATCTCATTTTTTTAAAAAAGATAAACACCATATTGCAGATGTTCCTTTTATGAATAGATGGGTTTGGTGATTTAAATAATATTTCATGTCCATTTTTCCATAATTCCCATACCAAAAAAGTATACATTACTTATGTTAATTTGTATTGACAGTTCTTGCTTTGATAGTAGATAATAAACGGGACATATAAATGATGTGGATTTTAAGGAACTCTCCAGGGTTTCATCTAGTAAAATACCAAGAGAGAGAAAGGTTTTACAATTCTATTTTTGTTAACATTCAAAATTAAAGTTTGCCACAATGGAGGGGCATTATGTTATTTATTCTTCAGAGACTAATTTTTAGCAAAGTATTTCAGAAGTCTATTTGACTTTTTCATGGAGAGGAATGTGAGTGCAGCTCACAAATATTATCAGTACATGCTAAAAGGTAATTAATATGAATCTACTAAGAGGATAAACTGACAATAATATATAATAGAGTAAATATTCAAAGCATATACTTGTTTCAGCTATGTCTCTTACTTGATAGTTTTTAACTTCCCATACAAGGCTCAATTATTCTTCCAAACTGAATTTCACATTTATTTTCAAGTGGCTTGAATCCTCACACAGCAGTATGGATGATGTGACTCCAAGATTTTCCCATTTTAAAAACATTGCAGAGATAACCAGGGGGAAATCCTCAAGCTTCTTCAAAAGTATTCAATCTATTAACCATTACCCATAAAAACTGTGTGAAGTCATTACTCAGTCTCAGTGATTTAAATTATCCCCAGGTGCTGAATGCAGAACTGATTATCTGTTTCATCTTCCTTTCTTGTCAGTTTGTTGTTATTCCAGTTCAGCATCATGGTTTAAACTATACATTACTTCAACATCCAGTTTTCTCTCCAATCCTTCTACCTTACATTTTATATTTCTGAAAGTTTCTGAAAATATTTCCTTCAAGGTTGTGAATAAAAAGGAATATGTACACAAAATGTATGTGTATCAACTTTCTCTATGTTTATGCAATCAGGGTGCCACTGAGCACATCTAGCTTGTACAAACAAGAAAAATATAATTGAGCCAAAATATTTTCAAAGATGAAGAGAAATTTGTGGGTGGAGCCTGTACATTGATGTTCTTAAAAAGCTTCCTAGATGATTCTTATGTGCAGCAAGGATTTGATTCACTGTGACATATATACTTTGATATGTGTCCACAGTTCTCAAACACTTTGGTCTGAGGACTGCTTTGAACTCTTAAAAATGACTGAGGATCACAAAGGGCTTTCATTTAGATGGTTTATATAGGTCAATATTTACTACACGAGAAGTTAAAATTGAGAAAACTTAAAGCTATTTATTCATTTAAAAATAGTTACTAAACCCATGGTTTGCTAGCAAAATAACATTTTAAGAAAAATAACTATAATTTACCATCCAATAAAATAATGAGAAAAGTAGGCTCATTTATTTTCTTTTTTCAAAACTTCTTAATGACTGACAATTAGAAGACAGCTGGATTCTTAGGTCTGCTTCCGTGCTTAATCTGTTGGGATATTGATAGAATGTAGCCTCTGGTAAACTCAACTATACACTCTAGAAAATGGGAAACAAATGGAAAATATCTTATTTTTAGGGAAATAATTTTGATTCTGCACATAGTTAGTAAATGTATAAAATATTGCCAGAGTATGTCAAATACTATTTGAATAACTATGCTGGTATTGTTATTTTGATTAACTGCCAGCCTGATTATTGCAAAGTACTTACTGCACATTTTTGAAAATGTATTTATTGTAAAAAGAGAGAGAACTCCATTCCTTACTATTTTATAGACACTTTTTTTTGTAATTTTTAGCTTAAAAATAATCTCAATGCACATTTAAAAGAGGATGGATTATGTGTCTGTTGCAAGTCGGATACTGTATTAGGACCTAAAAAGTTAATGGGCATACAGGGAAGGTTCCCATGCCAATGAAGGGCAGTTGCTAGGACTGTCAGCAGGGATTCTGTATTAGTTTCCTATTGCCTGGCACAACAGACAACCGCAGTGTCTTGAAACAACACAAATGTATATTATCTTGTAGCTCTTGTATTCAGATATCTAAAAGCATCAGCAAGACTTTATTCATTCTTTCTGGAGACTCTGGGGGAGAGTTCATTTCCTTCCCTTTTTTGGTTTCCAGAGGCTACCTAAACTGTTTGGTTCATGGCCGTTTTTTCCGTCTTAAAAGTTTATCATGGGGGTGGGCACGGGGAGGGCTGTGCAACACAGAGAAGACAAGTAGTGATTCTACAGCGTTTTACTATGCTGATGGACAGTGACTGTAATGGGGTTTGTGGGGGGGACTTGGTGATGGGGGGGAGTCTAGTAAACATAATGTTCCTCATGTAATTGTAGATTAATGATACCAAATATAAAAAGTTTATCATTCCAACCTCTCCATGGTTACATCTCCACTCTGACTCTGACCTTCCTGCCTTCCTGTTATAATCCAGGATGACTTTCCCATCTCAAGATCCTTGACTTAATCATATCTGTAAGGTCCATTTATTCATGTACAGTAACATATTCACAGGTTTGGGAGATAAAGACATGGACATTTGGGGGGAATATTGTTCTGCTTATTTCATTCCAAGTTATCATTGATATACACTCTTATGAAGGTTTCACATTAGCAACATTGTGGCTACAACATCACCCATATTATCAAGTCTACCCTTACACCCCATTGCAGTCACTGTCCATCAGTGTAGTAATATGCTATAGAGTCACTACTTGTCTTCTCTGTGCTATACTGCCTTCCCTGTGACCCCCTACATCTTGTGTACTAACCATAATGTCCTTTAATGCCTTTCTCCCTCCCTCCCCCCACCTGTGCTCCCCATCCCCCTCCCTTTGGGAACTGCTAGTTCCATCTTAGAGTCTGTGAGTCTGCTGCTGTTTTGTTCCTTCAGTTTTGTTTTGTTGTTATACACCAAAAACGAGTGAAATCATTTGTTACTTACATTTCTCCACCTGGCTTATTTCACTGAGCAAAATATCCTCTAGCTACATGCATACTGTTGCAAATGGTAGGATTTGTTTTCTTCTTCTGGCTGATTAATATTCCATTGTGTATATGTACCACCTCTTCTTTATTGATTCATCTGCTGATGGAGACTTAGGTTGCTTCCATATCTTGGCTATTGTAAATAGTGCTCCTATAAATATAGGGGTTCATATGTCTATTTGATCTGGGATATTATTTTCTTCAGGTAAATTCCTAGGAGTGGAATTCCTGGGTCAAATGGTACTTCTCCTTTTAGTTTTTTGAGGAACCTCCATATAGCTTTCCACAATGCTTAAACTAATTTACATTCCCACCAGTAGTGTAGGAGTGTTTCCCTTTCTCTGCATCCTCACCAGAATTTGTTGTTTCTTGTCTTTTGGATATTGGCCATCCTAACTGGTGTGACGTGATATCTTACTGAGGTTTTAATTTTCATTTCCCTGATAATAAGCAATGTGGAGCATCTTTTCATGTGTCTGTAGGCAATCTGAATTTATTCTTTGGAGAATTTTCTGTTCATATCCTCTGACCATTTTTAATTAGATTATTTGCTTTTTTGGGGGTTGAGGCATGTGAGTTCTTTATATACTTTGGATGTTAAACCCTTAGCAGATATGCATTTATGAATATATTCTCCCATACTGTAGGATTCCTTTTTGTTCTACTTATGATGCCCTTTGCTATACAGAAGGTTTTAACTTGATATAGTAGCATTTGTTCATTTTTGCTTTTGTTTTCCTTGCCCAAGGAAATGAATTCAGGAAAAAGTTGCTAATGTTAATATTCAAGAGATTTTTGACTATGTTGACTTCTAAGAGTTTTATGGTTTCATTACTTACATTCAGGTCGTTGATCCATCTTGAGTTTTCTCTTATGTATGGAGTTAGACAGTAATCTAGTTTCATTTTCTTGCATATAGCTGTCCAGTTTTGCCAACACAGTTGTTGAAGAGGCTGTCATTTTCCCATTGTATGTCCATGGCTCCTTTACCATATTGATCATATATGCTTGGTTTAATACCTGGACTCTGTAGTCTGTTCCATTGGTGTATGGGTCTGTTTTTGTGCCAGTACCGAATTGTCTTGATTACTGTGGCTTTGTAGTAAAGCTTGAGGTTGGGAAACAAGATCCCCCCTGCTTTATTCTTCTTTCTCAGGATTGCCTTGGTTATTCAGGGTCTTTTGTGGTTGCATATGAATTTTAGAACTATTTGTTCCAGTTCGTTGAAGAATGCTGTCAGTATTTTGATAGGGATTGCATTGAATCTGCAGAGTACTTTAGGCAGGATGGCCATTTTGACGATATTAATTTGTCCTACCAAAGATCGTTTAATGAATTTCCATGTATTAGTGTCTTCTTTAATTTCTCACAAGAATGTCTTGCAGTTTTCAGGGTATAGGTCTTTCACTTCCTTGATTAGGTTTATTCCTAGATATTTTATTCTTTTTGATGAAATTGTGAATGGAATTGTTTTCCTGATTTCTCTTTCTGCTAGTTAATGATTACTGTATAGGAATGCAACAGATTTCTGTGTGTTAATTTTGTATCCTTCAGATTTGCTAAAATCAGATATTAGTTCTAGTATTTTTGGAGTGGATTCTTTAGGGTTTTTCATGTACGATACCATGTCATCTGCAAACAGTGACAGTTTAAAGTCTTCCTTGCCCATCTGGATGCCTTTTATTCCTTTGTGTTATCTGATTGCCATGGGTAGAAACTCCAGGACTATGTTGAATAAAAGTGGGGTGAGTGGCCATCCTTGTCTTCCTCCAAAACTTAGAGGAAAAGCTTTCAGCTTTTCACTGTTAAATATGATGTTAGCTGTGGGTTTCTTGTATATTGCCTTTATTATGTTGAGGTACTTGCCCTCTATACCCATTTTGTTGAGAGTTTTGTTAAATGCTTTTTTAGCATTTATGGAGATGATCATGTAGCTTTTGTCCTTTTTATTGATGTAGAGGATAATGTTGATGGAGTTTTGAATGTTGTATCATTCTTGCATCCCTTGGATGAATCCCACTTGATCATGATGTATGAGCCTTTTGATGTATTTTTGAATTGTTTGCTAATATTTTGTTGAATATTTTTGCATCTATATTCATCAGGGATATTTGTCTTTATTTTTCTTTTTTTCTGGTGTCTTTTCCTTGTTTTGGTATTAGAGTGATGCTGGCTTCATAGAAAGAGTTTGAAAGTATTTCCTCCTGTTATATTTTTTGAAAACTTTAAGGAGAATATGTATTATGTCTTCTCTAAATGATAAAATTCATCAGTGAAGCCATTTGGTCTAGGTGTTTTGTTCTTGGGTAGTTTTTGATTATTGATTCAATATCATTGTTGGTAATTGGTCTGTTCAGATTTTCTTTTTCCTCCTGCATCAGTCTTGGAAGGATGTATTTTTCTACAAAGTTCTCCATTTCCTCTAGTTTATCTAATTTGTAACCATATGGTTTTTCATAGTATTCTCTAATAAGTCTTTGTATTTCAGTGGTGTCTGTAGTGATTTTTCCTTTCTGATTTCCGATTCTGTTTCTGTGTATAGATTATCTTTTTTTCTTGATAAGTCTGTGTAGGGGTTTATCTGTTTTGTTTATTTTCTCAATGAACCAGCTCTTCGTTTCATTAATTCTTTCCATTGTTTTATTCTTCTCAATTTTATTTATTTCTTTAATATTTATTATGTTTTTCCTTCTACAGACTTTGGACATCATTTATCTTTTCCCAGTCTCAATAATTGTGAATTTAGACTGCTCACTTGGGATTATTCTTCCTTCCTTAAATAGGCTTGAATTGCTATATACTTCCCTCTTAGAACTGTCTTCACTGTGTACCACAGAAGATGGGCATTGAGCTGTTGTTTTCATTTGTCTCCATATATTGCTTGATCTCTGTTTTAATTTGGTCATCAATCCACTGATTATATAGGAGCATGTTGTTAAGCCTCCATGTGTTTGTGGGATTTTTTGTTTTCTCTGCATAATTTATTTATAGTTTCATACATTTGTGATCTGAGAAGATGGTTGGTAGAATTTCGATCCTTCTGAATTTACTGAGGCTCTTTTTGTGGCCTAGTATGTGATCTATTCTGGAAAATGTTCCATGTGCACTTGAGAAGAATCTGTATCCTGCTACTTTTGGGTGGAGTGTTCTGTACATGTCTGTTAGGTCCATCTGTTCCAACGTGTTGTTCAGTGCCTCTGTCCCCTTACTTATTTTCAATATGGTTGATCTCTCCTTTGGAATGAGTGGTTTTCAAATCTCCTGAAATGAATTCACTGCATTCTACTCCCCCCTTTAATTCTATTAGTATTTGTTTCATATATGTAGGTGCTCCTGTATTGGATGTATAGGTATTTATAATGGTTATATTCTCTTGCTGGACTGATTCTCTATCATTATGCAATGTCCTTCTTTGTCTCTTGTGACTTTATTAGTTTTGAAGTCTTTTTTGTCTGATACAAGTATTGCAATTTCTGCTTTTTCCTCCTCTTAGTTGTATGAACTATATTTTTCTATCCCTTCACTTTTAGTCTGTGTATGTCTTTTGGATTGAAGTGAATCTCTTGTAGGCAGCATATAGATGGTCTTGTTTTTTTTATTCCATTCAGTGACTATGTATTTTGATTGATGCATTTAGACCATTTACATTTAGGGTGGTTATCAATAGGTATGTACTTATTACCATTGCAGGCTTTAGATTCATGGTTACCAAAGATTCAAGGATAACTTCCTTACTATCTAACAGTATAATTTAACTCACTTAGTATACTATTACAAACACAATGTAAAGGTTCTTTTTTTTATCCTCCTTTCTCTTCCTCCTCCAGTCTTTATATATTTTGTATCTCATTCTGTTCTCTTTGTCTTTCCCTTGACTGACTTTGGGGGTGGTTGATTTGATTTTGCATCTGCTTAGTAATTAATTGTTCTACTTTCTTTACTGTGTTTTCATTTATTCTGGTGATAGCTATTTAGCCTTATGAACACTTCCATCAATACCAGTCTCTCTAAAATACACTACAGAGATGGTTTGTGGGAGGAAAATTCTCTCAGCTTTTGCTTATCTGGAAATTGTTTAATCTCTCCTTCGAATTTAAATGATAAACTTGCTTGGTAAAGTATTAATTGTTCAAGGCCCTTCTGCTTCATTGCATTAAATATATCATGCCACTCCCTTCTGGCCTGAAATATTTCTGTTGAGAAGTCTAATGATAGCTGGTGGGTTTTCCTTTGTATGTGATCTTTCTTCTCTCCTTGGCTGCTTTTCAATACTCTTTCTTTATCCTTGATCTTTGCCATTGAAATTATTATATATCTGATGTTTTCTTCCTGGATCCCTTTTGCTGGGAGATCCCATATTGGGGAAGTTTTCAGCAATTACCTCATTAAAGACACTTTCTATCCCTTTTTCTTCCTTTTCTTCTTCTAGTACCCCTATAATGTGAATATTGTTCCACTTGGAATGGTTGCACAATTCTCTTATTATTCTTTTATTCATAGATATCCTTTTATCTTTGTGTGCCTCAGCTTCTTTGTATTCCTGTTCTCTAATTTATTTTTATCCTGTTTTATTTACTGTCTTCTCTACTTCATCTGATCTGTTTTCTTACTATAAATATTTTATTTTTATTTTGTGTTTAGAAGTTGCACTTTTAAAGTACTATTAACAGAAAATGTGTAACAAAAGCTTTCTAACAAGTGAAAAAATAATTATAAATGCTTGAAAAATTGGCTTCATTAACATATTTACAGACTTTTACTTAATACACACTCCACTGGAAATTAATTATATGACATTTATACAAGCATAAACATTTCCAGATCACTCTGAGTAGTGAGCCCTTCAGTTCTTTACTATCTACAACCCACATTGAGAGTCACTCTGCTTCTAGAGGAATACTGACGAACCTCAGAAGCAGGTCACTGTGAGTTGCTACTGACACACTGCTCTGGTCCTTTGCCTGAAGATGCTTTTGCTGAGTGAATGTTCTTGTGCTTCATCTGCTCTTTTTGTTCTCATTCTTGGGGAAGAAAACCAGTTTGCCAAATTCATAGTTCAAAATTGAGAACTGAATTCTCAAAAAAGCTCCCCACTTACTGCAGGACATACACACCACAGTCACTGAAATTGCTTTGCTGTGGGACCTTTGGGTTCGAGCCTTTCCTAACATCTTTGGAAAAGCTTCGTTTACTTCCTTTTTTGATTTCCCACTCTACCTCTAAATACTCTCTTAGAATTTTTAGAACATTTGACCGAGAAGGGCCTCTGAGTGAGTCCATCAGTAGAATACAAGGTTGTTTACAGATAGCAGGCTTTAAATGCCACTGTCCTACCTCTGAATTGCAGTTGTCATCAGCAAGGAATTCATTGTTCCTTCTCTCATCCTGCTTATCTTGATCCTCTGAGAAGTTGATGAACTCATCTTCAAACATTTTACTGCCTTAAGCTGATTCATCACTATAGTTTAGCCTAATTTTGCTCAAGCCATCTGTATGGTGCTTATAACTTAAATACTCTTTCTGTAGACCATTCTCACTTTTAGTCCTATCAACAACTTTCTGGCATGCATTTTCTCCTTTATTCGAATCTTCATTTTCACTTGCAGTATGACTTACCTTTTTCAGGCTGCACTTCACACTGCACATGTTTCTCCAATAAAGAGGGTCATTTTTTTTTCCTGTTCAGCACTTGAATCAATTACAGCTACACAATGCTTTCTGTTTAGCATCTTCTTAATTACAGGCTTGATAGAATAGTTTTTTGAACAACTGTCCATTTCACTGGCTGAAGGAGAAGAAAGACAAATATCCTCTACAGTTGAACATTTTGGCATGACTGTATTTTCATGGTAATAAGGATTAGGTTCATACTTTAGTTCTTCCAAATCAGGGAAACATACAACAGACAAAAACCAGTGTGAAGCTTCATTAAGGGTTACAAAATAAAATCCTCAAAAATATCTACATGCCCGAGTCCAAGTTTTAACTCTCCCATGTTGCTTTTGCATCATCTAATCTGCTTTTAAATCCCTCCATTGTATGTTTCATTTCAGAGACTGTATTTTTCAAAGTTTCAGTCTCTTTCTTGAATTCTTCCATGAGTTCTTGAATATTTTTCTATAGCTCCATGAGCATGCTTATGATTTTTATTTTGAAAATTTTATCAAGAAGATTGGTGATTTCAGTTTCACTTAGCCCTCTTTCTGATGTTTGAGGGATTCTTGTTTCTACAAGATTCTTTTGCTATGTCATATATCTAATGATTATTATGGAATAATAACTTTGTCTAGGTGGTGCCCTCTATTGTCAAGAAGCTTTACTCTTTGGAACTGCCTAGCACCTAGAGCCATGGTGTGAGGCACAGGAACATGGCACTAGTGCCTGCTGGAAGGAAAGAGATTTCCTGCTTCCCACATGCAGTGCCTGCCTGCACTGTCAGGTCTACTAGGCCAAGTGCACAGGGAGAAGCCTCTGCTTTACTCCCTTTTAGATGCCCTAGATGGGGTTGCCCTCCAGATGGCCTTGTGCAATAATGGGTCCAGCAGTTCTGTGAACTGGTGCCCACCAGGAGGAAGGAACAGGAGGCTGTATATCACAGTTGGGGGCCTCATGGCTGCTTTGCTATTCAGGTGCATGGAGCTACTGAAGCTCTTGAAAGTTCCCTACCTGCTGGACTATGCCAGGAATTTTGTCTACCTCTTTTCTCCTGAGCATCAAGCTCTGTGTAATCTTTGTCCCTTTAGCACCCCTCTCACTGTTGGGATGTCTTTTTAAGTGCTCACTTGTCCTGGAGTGGCCAGTAGTGGTTACCTATTCTCCTCAAGTGGCTGGAGTCTCAGTATCTCTGGGTATTCCACCTGTCTTTGATTTCCAATCCCTCTAATCTCCAGAGTTCATGCTCTTGGAGCAGATCTTCAGAGATAGATATTTAACATTCCTGGGCCTCTACTCCCTCCCCACTCCATTTCTCTTCCTACTGCCAGTGAGCTGTGGTAGGGGAAGGGACTGGGTCCTGCCAGATTGTGGCTTTGCTACTTTACCCTTTTCTATGAAGTTTTCCCCATATGTAGGCAGTCTGTAGCACTTTTCAGGTCACTCTTTCAGGATTAATTTTGCTTGCTGTGTTTTTGTGTTATATGTGGTTTGGGAGGAGGTTCCTTCCCACTTCTCATGCTGCCATTTTTTCCCAGAGCCTAATGCATTCTTAATAATTCAAAATATAATCACTGAACAATAATATTAATAAAATAACCAAGTATGATCAGTAATATCAATGAGGTTTTAAAATCAAAATCTATGTTATTCCAAATTAAACATTTTATATAAATAGATTAAATAAATAGTTACTAGTTTGGTTGAATGCATATAATATCCTTACCACTCAAAACCACATGTATGAAGTGAAACACCCTGATTATATCCACTTAAAATTAATTAGATATATCAATCAACTGCATTTTTACCACATTTTATTTGATGAAAGAATAACTACAAGCATGTTCATTTTGTTTTATTTGGAGCTTATCAAAATAGTTTAAAGTGAAATAATAAATAAAATACAATTTTACATAAACTTTATCTTTCCAGATAAAGAGTTTAGAACCAAGAGAATAGAAAGTCCACAAATAAAATATTCTAAAATTATTTTCCTGATAAATATATGTTACCGATGATTGAAACATTTTATTTTATTAGTGTTCTTGCTGTTGAATGTGATTCTGTTTGAATTATTATTAGGCAGTGGGGAACTTGATGCTCCATTGAGTATAATGAAATGCACTTTGTTGTTTTTGTTTTATGACCACCCAGTGGGCATATTAAAATAAAAATAAAGTATTATCATAGTCTTGCATATATATCTATGTATAAATGCAAGTTCAAAGTGTTAGTAAAAAATAATAATGCTACATGTCATTTAAGGTCAGCAACTCAGATTTGATTTTGGTGACTTTTCACAACTAATTTTACATTCTTTGAAAATTATGTTTCTATAATTTTGATTATATGTTTGATATATGCCCTTAGCCATTTAGTGATAAAATTCTTCCTTTGAAACCAAGTTTTTAACTGTTGACTGAACAAAAATATGTTGAAGATGATAGATAAGATTCTTAATGTTTAAATCTAGGAAAATAAGTAAGATTCCCAATGTTATTATGTGTTGACAATGAAGAATATTTAAATGATACAATTATCAAGTATTTAATGTTACATTGTCAACAATGTACAGTAAGTTGAAACAATACAATCTATTTACTACTTTCAGAATTAGCATGATCATTTCCATGTAAAATGTGTTTTATAAATGTACCTTCTATACCTTTGTTATAACAAGGATCTTGTCAATTCATTAGTAATAAAAGGCAACTTAAGATGTCAAAATTTACAATTTAAAACTCTGGAAGAAGTTTGATTAGGATGAAACTTGAGACATACATAAATAAAATATTTTTGTTAAAAGAGAAATCCATGAGTAAAATATTTCCAAAGCAGATAAGATACCATAAAGAGTAATAAATATAGGTCTTTGGTAATATCCATAAACCACTGCCTAATTAGACATTATTCTTTAAGGTCAGGAAAAGTGATTTCTTACCACAAAGAAAGTAGTATATTATTGGTGGATGATAGGCAGGGGGTGTAGAATAACAAAACACAAATGATAAAGGCATGTAGAAATAACTTCATATTGTTTTTCCTCATGTTGTTAATTAATTAATTAATTAATTAATTAATTAATTATTTCAACAGCTATTATTGACTCCCAACCATAAACAGGGTATCTAAAAATTTTGGTCAGAAGTAATGTTAGTCTTGTGCAGTTTATAAATAAGTACACATCAAATGACAGGTAACATAAGTAGTCACTCTTTAATCCATTTTAATTACAAATAAGCACTTTGGAGGAAAAATATCCATTTTAAATAACATGGATAAGTTGTCATAATCCATAAATGTTATATGCAGAGCTAATGTGTGACAATAATTCGTCTGCCATGCTGCATTTGCACAATAACACCTGACAGATCTGGGCTAAGTAATGTTAAAGCTTCCTGGAAAGAAGTTACCATTCTCGAGGCCATTAAGGACATTCGTGATTTGTGGGAAGCTGTCAAAGTATCAACATTTACAATTCGACAAAGTTGGTTCCAGTCATCATGGATGACTTTGACTGGTTCAAAATTTCAGTGGAGAAAGTAACTGCATGTGGTGGAGGTATAATTTAAAAAGTACTAGAATTAGAAGTGGAGCTTGAAAATGTGATTAAACTGCTACAATCTCATGATCAATCTTGAACAGGTGATGACTTACTTTCTATGGGTGAGCAAAGAAAGTAGTTTCTTGAGACGGAAACTACTCCTAGTGAAGACTCTGAAGATCACTTAAATGACAACAAAAGATTTAGAACATCACATAAATTATTTGATAAAACAGTGGCAGGGTTTGAGAGGACTTGACTACAGTTTTTGAAGAAGTGCTACTGTGGGTAACAAGCTATCAAACATGATCACATCCTGCAGAGAAATTGTTCATAATAGGAAGAATCAATGTGGCAAATTTCATTGTTGTCTTACCTTAAGAAATTGCCACAGTGACCCCAAACTTCAGAAATCACTACCCTGATCAGTCAGCTGCCATCAACATGGAAGCAAGAACCTCTACCAACAAAAAAGTACAACATTCGGAAAGTTAAAATTATGCCTAACAAATGATAGTACCACATCTCCTTTATCCATTTATCTATCAGTGGAGTGAATGCTTAGCTTGCTTCCATATCTTGGCTATTGTAAATCATGCTGCAATAAACGTAAGTGTGTATGTACCTTTTCAAATCAATGATTTTGTTTTATTCTGATGTATACCCAAAAGGAGAATTACCTAGCATATGGCATTTCTATTTTTATTTTTTTGAGAAATCTCAATACTGCTTTCCATACTGACTACACCAATTTACATTCCCACCAAGAGTGTACAAAGAGTTGTTTCCCTTTACTTCACAACTTCATCAACACTGTTATTTCTTGTCTTTTGGATAGTAGCCATTCTGACTGGTGTGCAGTGATATTGTGGTTTTGATTTGTACTTCCCTGATGATTGTCAATGTAGAACATCTTTTCACAAGTTTGTTGGCCATCTGTATGTATTCTGTGGAAAAATGTCTAGATCCTTTGCCCATTTTTTAATTGTGTTATTTGTTTCTTTTGTGTTGTATGAGTTTTTTATGTATTCTGGATTTAGCCTCTTATTAGATATATCATTTTCAAATGTATCTTCCCACAATATAGGTTGCTTTTTGTTTTGATGGTTTCCTTAGCTGTGCAGAAGATTTTCAGCTTGATGTAGTTGCTCTTTTTATTTTTGCTTTTGTTTCCTTGCCTGGGCAGACATTTATCTAGACAAAAATTACAAATGATGATGTTGAAGAGCATACTACCTGCTACCTGCTTTTTCCTCAAGGAATTTTATGGTGTCAGGTCTTACATTATTCTGTCCCATTGGTGATGTCTCTGTTCTTGTGCCAGTATCATACTGTTTGGTTATTGTAGCTTTGTAGTATAGTTTGATATCAAGGTAAGAATACCACAAGCTTTGTTCTTCCTTTTCAATATTTCTTTGGCTATTTGGGGTCTTTTGTGGTTCCATGAAATTTTTTGGATTATTTGCTCTAGTCCTGTGAAAAATGCCATTGTTTTTTGACAAGAATTGCACTGAATCTATAGATTGCTTTAGGTAGTACAGACATTTTAAAAATATTATTTCATCCTATCCATGAGCATGGAATATCTTTCCATTTATTTGGGTCTTGTCAATTTCTTTCATCAATGCCTTAGAGTTTTCAGAGTACAGATATTTCACCTCCTTGGTTAGATTTATTACTAGGTATTTGTTTCTGATGCAATTATAAATGGGATTTTTCTAAACTGTTTCTTTCTGATAGCTCTGATAGCTACACATATTTACATTTTATCCTAAATCCAGTGGAAGAACAAATGTAATTTTCTCTTACATTTCATTTGTGTCCCATAGCCACTTGTAACAATAATTATCAAATAATGGGGTACAAATACATGTCTATTGCTCAATCAATTATCAGTTATCTTTTATTCAGTTTTATCCAACTTTTTACCCATAAAGTCATTTAAACTTTATTTTTAAAATTTAAAATTACACAATTCATTGATTCCTGGAAATATTTAATTGAATTAAATTGTATATCTGTTAAGGAAGCTAACGCCAATACTGGAAATCTCATTTCCCTAGAAAATACTATTCTAACACTCATTGATTTTCAATTACTGATAGAAAAGCTAGCAAGTTTTCAAAGTCAGGTTTTTCCATTTTTTGGTTACCTCATGTAGAGCAATTTATGAAACAATTTATGCTTGTAAAACTTATTTATAGTTTCTATATAAAAGATTCCTTAAGAGTAATTGAGCATGGTATCACGGATGTACACATATGTCCAAACTCATTAAGTTGTATTCATTAAATATGTGTAGTTTTGTATAACAATTATACCTCCATGAAACAGTAGAAAGTATAAATGATCATAAAGGATTCATTGCTTTTCTCACTAAATAAGAAAAATATTGATAGTGGTATGATGTTTATAATTAATAATCATTAATTTATATAGTATTAATTTCATTAATAACAATAAACTAAATGTAATTAAAAATGACAAAATTAATTTGCTTTATTTCATTTCCTCTGCTATAAAGCAATCATTTGATTTTAGCTTATGTGCCCAAAAATGGTGTGTTTTAAACATACTACAAATTGTCTCAATTTTATAAATTAATCAAAAATATTAAAACTGGCTGTAATGTGTACATGCTGCTTTATTTTGCATGAAAATAAATGTGTACAAGTATTAAGAGGACACTTTATAAAAATATTTGGCTATTCCATGATTGCCATCTGCTCTTTTTTATTCTACAAAAATACTTTCATACATCATGTTTGGGAACTCTTAGTTGAACTAAATTGACTCAAAATATTCTTTATGCTTTCCTCAGAGGAGTTTAAAATTATTGTGTGAAAACTATTTATCTAACAAAGACATTGAAAGTGAAGGCTCATTGTATGTGCATATATATATATATATGTGTGTGTGTGTGTATGTATATATATATATATATTAAATCAAGGTGAATGCTCATTCCCAGGCACTCAGATTTACTTTTTCTAATTTAAGAAATTTTTTGCAGAGCAAGTTAAGTCCCTGAGTTGCTAATGAGAGCTTCTTAGTGAAATAAGAATAAAATCAGGCTTGCATAACTTCTCAAACTAAGGTATGCAATGCCTATAAAATTGCCTTGCATATTTTAAGGATATATTTAATATATGGGACACTCAGTCATTCAATGAAAAAACATGTCCTTTTTATACACTTCCTTTCAAAAGTAACAAAATTAAGGCAACCTAAGAATTATCTTCTAGTTTGCTTCAAAAGGTTTAAATGGTTGATAGTAACAGCAAATTTTTTTTTTAAAGTTTGAGTTTTCTATTAAGAGTATGCATGCTCCAAGATCAGTATTCTTTATGAACTGACCACATTGGAATTCTCAACATATAACAATAAATATATGTATTAATCTTCTAAGCTTTTTTTCAACAAACTTTAACTCTAATTTATTATTTTTCTTGCTAGTACTTAAAGAAGTTCATGGCTACTCGAAATATAGCACCCATAAACATTTTGTACTCTTTATATTTCTATGTGAATGTAATATCTCACAGATTTTTTTATACTGTCATTTCAATATAATTTTTAACTTACTTGAAGTACCATAAAAGCCTTTACTCTTAAGTTTGTATGTTAAGGACTTTTTGTTAATAATTGCTTTCAGACTATATTCAAAGCACCACCGTGCATACCAATAGTTTTTACCATGACATCTTTCCTTACTCACTGGTTAATAAAATGCTCTATTTTAACAAGAACATTTTATGTAATAAGACATATTTAATAACAGAATATTTCTTGGTTATTTTTCTAATGTTAAATCAATGTTTAGAATAATTTTTATCTTACTATGAAAAGATCTATTGCATTCTCAGTAAAAGAATCATATTTCTTATTTATTTAACTCACATCTGATTAGCTCAATGTTTACTTCCATCTTTGCTAGTGAGATAGAGTGGGGAAATGGGCAAGGGTAATACTATTGTAAAATTGATTTAGCCTGCAAAAAAGGCCCAGTTTATTCTTTAACTTAATCTGTATGCACTTCTTCCTCTTCTTCCAGCCCCTTGATCAATTAAGTAACTTTGTAACCAAGACAGGAGATAGATCTCTGAAGTGTAAATGAACTTCTCTGTATAAAGAATGCTGAGATCTGAATCAACAGAATCACCTAAATAACCCTATTCTTAAGACAAAACTTCAAAGGAATTATTAATCATCTGCGTGCATCATGCTTTATGCAGACCCCTACCTAAAAGGCCCTATAAAACCCCAAACCCTAAACGCTTAAGGGTGCCTCCTATCTGAGGTTGCCCACACTCCCATCTCACTGTGTAGTACAAGAAAATAAACTTTCCTGTTGCATAAGCTATTGCACTTCATCTCTGAAATCCTTTCATAATAAAGACACCAACTTGCATACCTCCGCCTCCAGTGGAAAGTTCAACTTTCTTGTTTTAACTCAACCCTTTTATCACTCTGTTTTATTCTAGACCATTAAGGAAGTGGAAATTCTTAGAACATAGTCTCACTCTAGCCAGTGCTCCAAGGCTCCCTCAGAGTCTCAGGAAATATGAATATAATTCCCATGTCATGCCGGTCCAGTGGATACTGAAATCCAGGTGACCCTGGCTTTAGAAGCTGACAAGGGATTTGCCCTATACCTGGCAGGAGTTCAGTAAACTTACTTTTCTTCTCTCTTCTGTTCCTGCTCTCTACTGCCTGGGTGGCTATTGAGATTCACCACTACTCTTGCTTTAGTGAATTCCTTTCTTGCGGGCACTTGTTCGACCTCATTGAGGATTTTTTCCTGGTAAGAGTCGGTAGCCCTCCCCAGTCAGGGTTGAGACCTGCCAAGATGCAGCTGCCCAGCAACACTAGTTTGTAGCCATCTTGCTTTGCTGGATTCATTGTTTTTTGGACTACAGATTAGTCTCACATTCAGTTTCCGAAGCTCATTCCCTTTTGCAGTTGGGCATGAATTTTTCCCGTACATGCCTTACAATCTGGCATCATTATCCCTTTACTCCTATTTTTTTTTTTGTGAAAAGCAGATATTCTGTGACTTGGAAATGTCATGCACACTGTATGAAGGAGAAGATTCTGTGGAGATGGTCCTGGGCAAAGGGCCTTGAGGAGGAGCAACTAAGAATAATGTTTTAAGAACAAACAGTATTGGTTTAAGATTTGAATTTCTCACCCCAACATCAATTCTTTATTCTAAATAGCATTGAGTTATCCAGTAAATATGAGATGTGTAGCCCAGGAGTTTTATTTTTTAACATAAACTTTATTATTCTTCAAGTAATTATGTAATTAGTGTTATACACTATACTGCTGATATTCTGAAAATAAATTAACCATCATTTTATTATAAAACAAGATGAATACCAGATACACCAAATTAGGGCTTACAGAATTTTCCTGCAGAGGGAGTAAACTTAATTAATGGAGCAAGTTGTAGAACCATGTGTGATTTCAGAGAAATTTAGGTCATTCTCTATGTTTTGACATAGTGTGATGAGCAGGCAAGGAGAAGAGAGAAAGGGAGAAATCGCATTAAAATAAATGAGACTGGAGAGATAAGGCCCTGCTGTATTTATATTTTAATGTACAACTGTTAGCTATACATCCCTGCTATATGATCTTCAAAGATAGGATTGGTTCTTCAAGAAGTTAGAAAAGGAATATGGGAAATACTAATCTTCTTGATGTTAACTGTCAAGAAAACAATTCCAAAATATTCATCACAGCTGGGTCCACTTTTGCTAGTTATATGCTGTACACAAATAGGGGTGAACAATTTTTCCAGTTTTCTTTTACATTCACTCTGGGAATTCTTGTTTGGAAATAAGCCTATACTGAAATAAAACTTTGCTACATGTAATCATTATTGTGACATCAAAAAGGAAGTAGGTGCCAAACAAAACTATCCAGGAGGCAGGATAGCATGAGGTATCATTTCCCTAACAAATTTGTTGCAATGGTAATCGGTTTCCTTGGAACAAAAAGACCTCATTAAATGTCTCTCTTAGAGAGTTGCAATAAGCTTTAGAATATTAAGACCTAAAAATATTAGCAGTTAAAAAGGAGCTGTGTGTTTATGATATGCACACTTCTTCTGGATTCATGTTATGCTTTAGTATTAGATCTAGCTATATCTTCAAAGGCTCATTAATCAAACATCTAGGGCAATAATCTCTTTCCTTAACTTTTCCAACAATTTTCTCTTAAACACTATTAGAGAATATTACTGTAATTAAATAAATCCATAAAAAATTAAGATCTCCTTTTAAAGATCTCTTTTTAGTCTTTGTATATACAAAATAATTATGTATGGAATGGATGAATTTGTTAAAACCTATTTTGAAGATACAAGTGGTTGATTATGCAAACTGTGCAATAATTGGTTGTTAAATAAACTTTGGAAAAGATTTTAAAAGAGTATGACTTGTTTGTGAAGTCATCAAAATAGGTCACATATACAAATAATCTTGGTGTCCTTTAAATGAGCAGGCAGATGTTTAAGTACAAGGCTGAAGACATATATTTTTTTATGTATTATATTAAAGTAATGATAAATGTAAGAGATAATGCTCAAGATGTAATATCTCTCATCACCATTTGTAGGGAAAGAAATATTGCTACTAAATATTGCCTCCCAACTGTAACTCAAATAAAAGATATTCTTTCTTAATATTAAATACTTCTGATTTAAACTGAAGTATCTGCTATCACTGAAAACATCACTGAAATTCCACTATTAATATAAATACATATTACACAAAAAATAAAGAAACTTTAAAACTAGTACAGGTTCAAAGATGATCCCCAAGTACTTGCTTTTCAAGTCATAATCCTCCTATTGATACTTGATTTAAGGTATACATGAGTAGTATAGAGACAAAGGGTAGGCTGCCCTAAAATACGCCATTGTCACATGCAGATTATTTAGAGCTGAAAACCATCAAGGCCTAAAAGACTCAGAAACTTTGACCTTCCACTCCCCAACTGTATTAAAGATTTAGATAGAGGACTCCTGGAAGAGAGCTTTCACTTTAGAGTGTAATTTTATTATAATGGAAACCAGGTGTGGCGCACAGTGAGGGATGTGGCTGAGTCTGTTAAAATACCTTTTTGTGCCCACACATTGCTGGCCCAGCAAAAATTTGTTTATCAAACATTTACTTTTCTCATATTCCTGTGAGTTACTTCCCTTTTCCTTTGAAGTATCAGACCCCTACCCACTTCTCCTTGGTTCAGGATGACTTATATACCTCATTCTTTCTGAATGCCTTCGCAGCCCATGTATATGGTTTCCCCATACTTATATAATTAAATTTCTTTTTTCTCCTGTTAACCTGTCTTGTGTCAACTAGATTCCTAGACCAACTAGAAGAACCTCAAGTGGAAGAGGAAATTTTTTTCCTCCACAAAAGTAGCTATAAATAAATTTAAATCTCATGTGGGAATATATTTAAATGGAAGGCAAAATATTTGTGGAATGTAGAAAACTTCTTTGTATTTAAAAAAGTTGTGTGATTTTTGTATGTTCATAAAAATATCAAATGCAAATGAAAAGATTTCTACCAAAAATACATATATTTGTAAAAAATTAATTTTGTTTTTCCACCAAAATGGAAATAAATACATTACTGACTATTCAGATATGCCAATTGCCTTCATCACATGTTAGGAGAATTAATTAATTTAGTTCATAAAATGACCTTGTGAGATAAGCAGCTCCACTTTGCATAAAAAGAAACTAAAGCAATAAGATATTAAGTGACTTCACTAGTATTATATAACCTATATATAATTCACTGGTAGTTCCAGGATTCAAAACCAGAAAGTCTAGCTCTGGAGCCCAACTTCTGCTATGTTGTACTGTCCCTCATAGTTTTATAATGAATGTCTTGTAAATTAATATCATTTAAATATCCCAAAAGAAGAAGTAACCAGATCCATGGAAATATAAGTAACATGATAGAAATATTAGGAAAACATGGAAGTTTGTAGGAACTTAAGTGTTAACCAATTACAAAACTTAAGATAACTAAATTTAATATTTAACTTCAAATTAAATTATAGAAAGTACATTAAATCTATTACTTTCCTCAGAATCAATATTTTTAAGCATTAATTTCAAGGGATTCAAGCAGCAATGTGTTCATTAGGGGGAAAATGGCCATTTTGCAAGTATATAAATTACCGTGATGGTTTTCAGGGCTCGCCTCTGAAAGACACTTTTTTTCTGTATTTGTTAAGGTATGGAAAGAATTGATCAGCCATATTCAGAACTACATTTATGCTAAAGTAATTTAGAAATCCAATGTCAAAGACTTTGAAATTTGAAGGTTGGACTAAATGAAGAAGTTAAGGGAAGTTTTATACGTTTTGTGGTTGTTTCTTTGTATTTTTAATAATATAGGCAAATTCACACCTTGACCTCCATTGTTTTTACTGTTTTATGACTTAGATGTCTGAACAGATATCTAACTTTTGACATTTATGTAAAGTGCTGCTTTTATAAAATTAGAATCAATATACAACATGAAACAGAACAATTTTGAATACATCTGTGCTTCCTTTTCTATTGTTTATTTTGATGTCCAGTATTAAAAGTCACTAATGATTGCAAACTACCGCAGTTTATGGACAGTTATATTTAGGTGGGAACATTGTGGAAAAAAATCTAAATTCTATATTTTCAATCTAAAATATTAATATTTTAATTTTTAATCTATTTTAATATCCCATGATTATATTCACTATACTGTGCCTAAAATATTAATTTCATTGGTTAAGGAAAATTTTTATTAAAGCAAAAATAAAAGGAAAACTCAGGGAATTGTGATTTTTAGAAAAGATATAGAATTAATTAACCAAAATCCACAAATATGAAAATATCCTTTCTCGTTCTATGTCCCTGTTGTCTAAAGCAAAACAAATTTATTAATTTACTTGACCTCTTGCTTTTTTTGCCTGCCCCAAAATGCCATTAGTGATAGTGCTAACAGAAGTTTAATGTGTACATTCCACAAAAAGTCCTATTAAATGAAGTTTGTCAGCAAATGATGTATTTCATGTGTGTGTGGGGTTCAAGGGGTCATTAGAATGTTGCACTAAGAAAATGTGTTTAGGTTTTCTTCTCATTCTCTTCAACTTTATTTAACATTATAGATTTCTATAATCCCTATTTCTTTTCATAGCACTAATATTATAAGTAAAATTAATTTAACACACTTTTTCTTTTAAAATTATTTTAACATATTTGATAATATTAATAAGCTTTAATATTCTAGATAATATGCTAGATTATACATACAGACAAAAGATGCATCCTATTTTAAAAGAAGCCTAGGCTTAAGAAAAAGTAAATTTTGAGCTGGAAAAGTGAGAAAGGAAAGAGCTATAGAATACCAACTATTCAAAATGATCAAAATTTTATGTAGATCACAAATATGTTCAGTGACTGAAACACAGAATATATAGAGTAAGACAAAAGATGATAAACATATAAAAGTACCAATGCAGATCTGGGTGAGTTTAGGTACCATTTTAATGGGTCAGACTTTATCCAATAGGCTAGATTTTTGTTGATCTGTCATTTGTTTTGGAAAGAAATTTCATGATAAATTAAATTCAGCTTGACACTTCAAAATATACAAAAGAGGGATAAATTGAATAGTGTATTCCACACTTATTCCATTAGAGAACTCTTAAAAACATCAGTTCATACAACTTTGTTTTATTGGACATATTTGTGTGAGACAATAATCAAAACAGAATTTTCGAAGACACTGGAAGACTTTGAACAAAGAAAAGTATGTCGGTTAATTACAAATTGCTATTGTTTAACCACCTACCCTAAAGTTGAATATTTTCTCCTTTATTTCGAAATCTTAATGTATTTTTATTACTTTCACTAATAAGTACAAAAAAGTGATGCATGTTATATTGACAGGCAATTTTGTATGGCTTTAGATATATAGGAATTTGAAAGTCTCTAAATTTCACCATATAAAATATTCCCATATTTTACCATATGAAATAATAGTAATTATTAAGAGAATTATTTTAGCAAATGTTGCATCTTAGAATAAAACAAAGTAGGAATATAAATGATAATTGCAAATAATTTCCCATTCTTGGTTGTAAATCAGAATTTTATCTTTAACCATTAGCATTGTATGATTTAAAGGGGTTCTCACAAATATGCTTGGCAACCATCTCTCCCTGAGTTTTGTTCCCTGAGTTTTTTCTAGATCACCATTTCTATTTTAACTTTTTGTTTTGTGGCCAAATTGAGTTCAGTTTCAGAATCAACTACATTTTTCAGGTATTTCTATGAATAATTTAATTTTAAGATGAATTTTAATTTTTAATATACAAGTTTCTAATTTGAAAACTGGCTGACAAAAAATTTGGACAAGTAATAGAGATTCTCATATCAGGGTCACTGGTTCAAATCTGTGTGTATCATTAGTTATTAGTATCATATAGAAATTTTCAATAATATGGCATATGCCTTATATCTGTGCACTTTTTTATTAAGATATTATTGATATACTCTTATGGAGGTTTCACATGAAAAACAATGTGGTTACTACATTCACCGAATTATCGAGATCCCCCCCCAATACCCCATTGCAGTCATTGCCCATCAGTGTAGTTTCAATTCCTACTTTCTACTATTGCTTAACCCATAAACATCTCTTACAATCATCATGGGGTCTACTCATGTCTAAATGCATTACATCTGCATTTTAGAAAGTCCAATCATTTCTCTCATTAAAAAAAATGCTTTCAGGGTTTATTTCTCAGATTTTCATTAAGACACACAGAAAGACATTTTATGGGAAAAGTCCATTTACAAAAAAGAATCACCCTCCTGTTTTGCTTAAATTTATTTAAAGTGAAATTGTATTATTGATCTTTTTTAACTTCTGAGGACATGAAATAGTAGTTACTTTTCAGCTATTTTATTTTACTGTAACAATTAACATGAAAATGTCATGATGTGTAGCAAAATCACAATCCTAAAAAAATCAAATGCAAAATACTAATTATTTTCTTTGCGAATTTTGTCCTTCCTGTATAGTGATACAAATTGATTTGTCTTTGTTTTACTCAATCTCTAGTTTTACCTTTATTTTCCTTTGATCATTAACTGTATCTACACAGAAAGATGTCCCTGGTATTTTTCTAGCATTGTATTAGCGCGTCGCAGAGACATGAAAAGTGTTAGTTTACCCACAAACACCTCATGATCTTTGCTTTAAATTAGAGACACAAAATGGCAGGACAGAAAGTGCAGATCACTTTGGAGTAAGCCCAAATATACACTTGTCTGCCAATCTTGTGTCCAAACATAACTAATCTCAGAAATGTTCAGCTACTGAAATGTACAGTTGCCTATATTTCTGATACTTCAGTCATTTGTTCATAAAATCAATCATAGTAACCAAGGAATATGCATTACTTATATTGGTAGATCATCTTTGAATATTGCTGTCCTCTCCAGGAATAGGTGTCAGAAAATTAAGATGATACGCTTCCTCAAGGGTCATTTGTTAAATTTATTATATTTGTACTATGTATGGCAAGAAGTGGTTAAAATCCAATGCTCATTCTGTTTGCCACACAATGCTATACAGAGTCAGTTCATAATTTCTGATTTATATAAAGTTGTTCTCTGGTTTATTGTAAACTCTGCTTCCTGCCTACAAATACATGTAAAATAATAACTCTGGAAAATTCTCCCAGAGAGATGTGTGGGTTATGTATGGAAACAAACAAATTTAACTGATGTGGAATTTCAGGGTAATTTTCCCTGAAAAATTGATAATTCAGAAAAAAAATGAAGTATGGGAATAACAGGATTTGAAAAGACTCCTTAGAAATGGTGTATGGCTTGGTAAAAGAACATTTCAAAAGTATTATTTATCAGTGATAAAAATGAGCAAAGGAAGGTGGACTGTAGAAGAAGCAAAACAAAAGGAAAGGATTTAGGTCCAACCCACCCTGAGTAGTAAGTAATGGATAGAGGTGTGGGGGTGACACACTAAGATGTAATAGTTTAATAGATTACTTTCATGCAGAGAAATAGATTTGAAGGACAGGAGCCATGTCAGGTCACTGGCAGATGACTGCAATTTCCTGAGCTAGAAATAAAGGTACTTGCAATCTTGTTGGAGTTAAAGAAAGGGAATGGATAAATTGAAAGATAGTTAAGTGGTACAATAATGAAGAGCTGTTGTAAATTTGGGAGGGAATGATTTAGACCATGTCTGAATTTAGCCATTCTTAGAGGTTGCTTGCATTGTCATTTACAGATTAGGAAAAAGTACCTCTAACTTTTTCACCACCAAGCACTACAAATTACACGTTTTTAAAAATCTATTTCATATTAGTTGAATAAATAGTATAAAGGTCTCATAAAAAAGAATGAAGTTGCAACTTTTAAAAAAATTATATTCTAAAAGACATTCTTCTGTTTTCGTAAAAAATAAACCCTCATTATTTCAAAAATTATCTATGATTTCAGGCCTAACAAAAAAAAAGTTCTAATGTGGTATTCTCTTCTTTTAAAAATGATGTTTATACATTATAAATGAACATATTAAGCATGAATTGCCACTTTAGAATACATAAGCTTATGTGCTGTTATTTTTAAGGTAGCAAAGCTATCTTACAGTCTTATTTTAAATATGTGTAATGTGTGTATGTGTGTGTATATATACATATACATATATACAAGCAGATACAATATGCGTTCAAATCCAATTTAAAGTTCACTTTGAAACTGTCATTTTGCTTGAACTGGATCTAGTGCTGATTCCATTCTAAAGCAATGAACTTTATTATGCTTTAAAAATTAATTAATAAACTAAGTTCATTATCATTTAAGATCTATTTTAGCTACACATTTTAATATTCTGTTTTTGTTGCAGAGCTATTTATACACAGCCATTCATGGATAATAAGTCATTTATTCCTCATTAACTGTTAGGATGGATGTAGATATTCATTACAGCCAGACAACAGACTCATTTAACTGCATACAGTACATGATTATATACCACACCAATGACTAGAATGTAAATTCCATTTCACATTAGATTCATTTTAGCTTAAGCATTTGCCAAGAGCTCAGATACTCTCCTTTAGTGCTAACAGTTTCCTTTTCCAGCTTTTCTGCCAGAAAATCACTGGGCTTTTATTTTTAAAAAGAAAAGTAAAGCTAAAATAGAGGGAAAAAAATTAAAGCTGTGGAGAGTGAACAGTGTATAATTTAGAATGATAGTTCTCTTTGCTGTGACTCACATGGACTCTTAAAATTTGGCTATGAAACTATGCTTTTTCCCTGTTGGAAATTTATGCCCTAGTCAGCTTAAACTTAAACCAGATGAGTTTCAGCTTTTAAATGTAGAAGACCTTAACAAATCATCATAGAACTGGTCACAGTTGCAAACTTTATTTCAGCTTGCAATGAAATTGAGGAATTTGTCACCTTGCTTCCACAAATGATATAATTTTAATTTCATAAAAGTATATTAAAAAGTAAATTTATAATATGCTTTATAAAGGTAGTATTTTTAAATTAATGACTATGTCCAGAAAATAGAGATTTCTCATAACATGTTTTTTTACTATATAGCAATAAATATTCATCCTCTAAACAATCAATGGCAAATTATATTGTTAACATACCATGCCTAGGATACAGGCATCATTAAAATTACAAGATATGGATTTGGAAAGATTTTGCTATTGTGTTTCTCCACTTGCTGGGGAAACAAAGGTTATAAATAGTTATAGTAGCATATAGGCAATTAAATTTTAACTCCTTTCGTACTGGATTTTTTAATACAACTAATGTATGGTTCCAAAGTCATCCAAGAGAAGAATGTTTAGGAAAACTTCAGAGTGGAAACGATATTAAAGTACAGATTTAGAGAGATGTCAAACACACAAATAAAAGGAAAAATCCACTTAGAAAATAGCCACAATATGGACCCAGTTATGGATCCATCATACTCAGGTAAACAAGTTAATTGCAAAAGTTAGCTATTTCTATGCATAACAGAATGATAGTAAGTAATTTTTGAGTGGAATTGAACAGGTTACAAAGAAATAAACGGACTTTCAAGATAACGTTGCCTAACATAACTTCTCTTTAATACAATGGAAAAATATGCTCAGGTATATTTTATCAACTTTAACAAAGAAATGAGTAATAGTAATTAGGGAATTGCATATGTTAAAAAAATATAAATCCTCATGTCAAATATGGTTCATCAACAGATAATCTATATGTAGCTATTAAAAATTCATTCTACATGAAACATTATAAAAATATATTTTAATGTGTGCTGCATTAACATTGAATAAGTTATATTGCAGTCACTTTATTTAAGAATTCATTTACATTACAGAATGATCTATCTGGTCAAAACATTGCATATAACTATGTTGACTGATGAGAGAAGATAAATATGGACCACTCATGTATCTACTTCTCTAATAACTCCTGGAAGACAGCTAAATTTTCCCATTTGCCTTCTTACTAATTCCAGAAGCATTGTAGAGATTTTCTCAATACAGCTATTGGCAGCCATTATCTAAATTAGTAGAGTACCTGCATGAATTAAGATCTGTATGCTTTGTCTGATTTTAGACATTTATCTAAACTAAAATATAAAAATAAATAATCCGAATAACCTTGTTGATTCCTAATTATAAATTTTAATTTTCCACAATTCTTTAAATTTCCTCCACCTTTACATTTTGTGTGGCTGACACACAATCTCCATAGCAACTTGAAATTTTTGTTGTCATAAAGCAAAATATACACATTGAAGTAAAAACCCAAAGTGAGCAGTGAGTATAAAAGTAAAGGTCTTGCAGCCCTCACTCACTTCCTTTCTAAGTCCTGTCTCCAGAGCAGTCTGCATCTGTCTATTTCATTTTTTAAGTGTTTACTTCCATTCTTCTAAAATGCTATTACCCTATTTCTTGACTCACTGACTTTAAACAAAATCAATCCAGATCTCCATCAGAAAAAGTGAAAAATTTTCACATATTTTCTATCAGTACTTTTTTTTTCATCTATCAATGAAATTTTTGACTCATTAAGTTTGATGCCAGTGTGAAATGTGGGATGTGTATATCTTTGTTTTATCTTTTCCAAATTGTTAATCAGTTGTCACATTACAATTTAGTGAATGTCTTATCTTTTCTGCATTGGCTTGAGTTTCTCTGAACTTCCAAAATGGTTTGTTTAAGTCTAGCCCTATATTTTTCATTCTCCTGTTGATATATGTACCTTTTCATCCACGAATAACATGCTAATCTAGTTATTGATATTTACAACTTACCTTAACCTAGCTGAATGCCTTCCCTTTTTATTTATATTAAGATTCATCTTGTCTAGTACACATATGCATGTATTTTTGTATAAATATTATTAAACTACATGTAAACATTATATGTAAAAGTCACACAAATCTGGGATCACGGGAAGATGGTGGTGTGAGTAGTTCAGGGGAAATCTCCTCCCCAAAACATATATATTTATGAAAATTCAGTAAGTACAACTATTCCTAAAAGAGACACCAGTGGATGCAGTACAAGAGCCGGGATATATCTACATGTGGGAGAACTCAACATCACATGAAGTGGGTAAGATACAAGCCGTGGCCAGGCGGGAACTGAACACTCCCCCACTCCAAAACCCAGCAGGAAGAAAGGAGTCAGAATGGGGAGGGAGTGAAAGCCCAGGACTGCTAAACAACCAGCTCTAGAAACTCACACCCGGAACGCAGACACAAGGTGCACGGGGTGCTGGATATTAGAGAAACAGAAAAGCAAAACCTGTGGGCAGGTCCCCACAACCGGTGCTCCTGAGACAAAAGAAAAGTGAGTGATTTCTGCAAGTCTTAAAGAGACAGGGACCCCATAGCTGGACGAAGTTGTCCTGGCAGCTGGGAATACCAGGGAAACTTATTCGCCCTAAACAGAGACAGTGCACCTCTGAAGCCCTTCACAGGACTAGGCAGCCTGCCAGTCATTCCTCCAACTGGCGCGGACCCCGACACATGGGCCCAGTAGTAGGATAGTGGGAGTGCGAGCCAGGGGCAGAAGCGTTAGAAGGAACTGAGAGCAGATCTGTGCACCACAGGGCTAGCCCGCAGTGGCACGACTGAATATCCTGGGCGCAGCTTGCGTGCACGGTGGCTGTGAAGCTAGAGCGCAGTAGAAACCTGCATGGAAAAGCCCTACATGCACCAGCAGTGGAGCAAGAGGGAGCAGGCGAACTCCCAGGAGCCCACTGGAATCATAGCCCAATGCACAGCTGCCCGGGCCAAACCCAAAGGCTGCTGCTGCCACACAGCTGCCCGGCAGGGTCACTGCTAGCATGGAGAAGTGCACCTAACATGCCTGCCACTCCCCGCAGGGCCCTGCACTGCTCTGACAGACACCCCAAACACAGCAGCTTAGGAGATTAACCTGGTGGCTGCTCCAGAATTGCAGGTGGCCGACACAGGCAGCAGAGAAGGGCAAGGCATCCAGCAAGCAGGAAAGGACTTTCTTCTCCCAGCTGACACACCTGCAACCTGCCTACAGCCATGGCAATCACCATGAAAAGGCAAAAAATTCTGGTCCAGACCAAGATAGTTACACCTGAGAAAGGATCTTCAGAGGCAGACCTAACCAGATTCCCTGAAAAAGAATTCAAAATAAAAATCATAAACATGCTGATAGAGCTGCAGAGAAATATGCAAGAGCTAAGGGATAAAGTCCAGAGGGAGATTACAGACGTCCGGAGGGAGATCACAGATGTCTGGAGGGAGATTACAGAAGTGAAACAAACTCTGGAAAGATTTATAAGCAGAATGGATAAGATGCAAGAGGCCATTTATGGAATAGAAACCAGAGAACAGGAACGCATAGAAGCTGATGCAAAGAGATATAAAAGGATCTGCAGGAATAAAACAATATTAAGAGAACTGTGTGACTAATCCAAAAGGAACAATATCCATATTATAGGGGTACCAGAGGAAGAAGGGAGAGAAAAAGGGATAGAATGAGTCTTTGAAGAAATAATTGCTGAAAACTTCCCCAAACTGGGGGAGGAAATAATCAAACAGACCACGGAAATACACAGAACTCCAAACAGAAAGGACCAAGGGGGACAACACCAAGACACATAATAAATAAAATGGCAAAGATCAAGGACAAGGAAAGAGTTTTAAAGGCAACTAGAGAGATAAAGGTCACCTATAAAGGAAAACCCATCGGGCTATCATCATACTTCTCAACAGAAACCTTACAGTCCAGAAGAGAATGGCATGATATATTTAATGCAATGAAACAGAAGGACATTGAACCAAGGATACTGCATCCAGCACGATTATCATTTAAATATGATGGAGGGATTAAATAATTCCCAGACAAGCAAAGCTGAGGGAATTTGCCTCCAACAAACCACCTCTACAGGGTATCATACTGGGACTGCTCTAGATGGCAGCACTCCTAAAGAGAGCACAGAACAAAACACCCAACATATGAAAAATGGAGGAGGAGGAAAAAGAGGGGAAAGAAATAATCATCAGACTGTGTTTATAACACCTAAATAAGTGAATGAGGTCAAACAGTAAGGTAGTAAACAATCTAAACTTGACCTTTGGTAACCACAAATCTAAAGCCTGCAATGGGAATAAGTACATATCTTTCAATAATCACCCTAAATGTAAATGGACTGAATGCACTGATCAAAAGACACAGAGTAAAAGAATGGATAAAAAAGCAAGACCCATCTATATGCTGCTTACAAGAGACTCACCTCAAACCCAAAGACATGCACAGATTAAAAGTCAAAGGTTGCAGAAAGATATTTCATGCAAACAACAGAGAGAAAAAAGCAGGTGTTGCAATACTAGTATCAGAAAAAATAGACCTCAAAATAAAGAAAGAAGAAGAGATAAAGAATGACATTACATAATGATAAAGTGCTCAGTCCAACAAAAGGATATAACCATTATAAATATATATGCACCCAATACAGGACCACAAACATATGTGAAACAAATACAAACAGAATTAAAGGAGGAAATAGAATTCAATGCATTCATTTTGGGAGAATTTAACACACCACTCACCCCAAAGGACAGATCCACCAGACAGAAAATAAGTAAGGACACAGAGGCACTGAACAACATGCTCCAACAGATGGACCTAATAGACATCTATAGAACTCTACATCCAAAAGCAACAGGACACACATTCTTCTCAAGTGCACATGGAACATTCTCCAGAATAGACCACATACTAGGCCACAAAAACAACCTCAGTAAATTCCAAAAGGTTGAAATTCTACCAACCAACTTTTCAGACCACAAAGGCATAAAACTAGAAATAAATTGTACAAAGAAAGCAAAAAGTCTCACAAACACATGGAGACTTAACAACATGCTACTAAATAATCAATGGATCAATGGACAAATTAAAATGGAGATCCAGCAATATATGGAAACAAATGACAACAATAACCCAAAGCCCCAACTTCTGTGGGAGCAGCAAAAGCAGTCTTAAGAGGAAAGTATGTAGCAATCCAGGCATGTTTAAAGAAGGCAGAACAATCTCAAATGAATAGTCTAATGTCACAATTATCGAAATTGGAAAAAGAAGAACAAATGAAGCCTAAGGTCAGCAGAAGGAGGGACATAATAAAGATCAGAGAAGAAATAAATAAAATTGAGAAGAATAAAACAATAGAAAAAATCAATGAAACCAAGAGCTGGTTCTTCGAGAAAATAAACAAAATAGATAAGCCTCTAGCCAGACTTACTAAAGAAAAAGAGAGTCAACACACATCAACAGAATTAGAAACAAGAAAGGAAAAATCACGACGGACCCCACAGAAATACAAAGAATTATTAGAGAATACTATGAAAACCTATAAGCTAACAAGCTGGAAAACCTAGGAGAAATGGACAACTTCTTATTAAAATACAACTTTCCAAGAGTGACCCAAAAAGAAACAGAAAATCTAAACAGACCAATTACCAGCAACGAAATTGAATAGGTAATCAAAAAACTACCCAACAACAAAACCCCTGGGCCAGATGGATTTACCTTGGAATTTTATCAAACATACAGAGAAGACATAACACCCATTCTCCTTAAAGTTTTCCAAAAAATGGAAGGGGAGGGAATACTCTCAAACTCATTCTATGAAGGCAACATCACCCTAATACCAAAACCAGGCAAAGACCCCCACCAAAAAAGAAAACTACAGACCAATATCCCTGATGAATGTAGATGCAAAAATAATCAACAAAATATTAGCAAAAAGAATTCAAAAATACATCAAGAGGATCATACACCATGACCAAGTGGGATTCATCCCAGGGATGCAAGGATGGTACAACATACAAAATTCCATCAACATCATCCACCACATCAAGAAAAAGGACAAAAACCACATGATCATCTCCATAGATGCTGAAAAAGCATTCGACAAAATTCAACATCCATTCGTGATAAAAACTCTCAGCAAAATGGGCATAGAGGGCAAGTACCTCAACATAATAAAGGCCATATATGATAAACCCACAGCTTACACCATGCTGAACAGTGAGAGGCCGAAAGCTTTTCCTCTGAAATCGAGAACAAGGCAGGGATGCCCACTCTCCCCACTGTTATTCAACGTGGTACTGACTGTCCTAGCCACAGCAATCAGACAAAACAAAGAAATACAAGGAATCCAGATTGGTAAAGAGGAAGTCAAACTGTCACTATTTGCACATGACATGATATTGTACATAAAAAACCCTAAAGACTCCACTGCAAAACTACTAGAACTAATATCAGAATTCAGCAAAGTTGCAGGATACAAAATTTACACAAAGAAATCTGTAGCTTTCCTATACAGTAAGAATGAACTAATAGAAAGAGAAATCAGGAAAACAATTCCATTCACAATAGCATCAAAAAGAATAAAATACCTAGGAATAAACCTAACCAAGGAAGTGAAATACCTATGCTCTGAAAACTACAAGACACTCTTAAGAGAAATTAAAGAGGACACTAACAAATGGAAACTCATCCCATGCTCCTGGCTAGGAAGAATTAATATCATCAAAATGGCCATCCTGCCCAAAGCAATATACAAATTCGATGCAATCCCTATCAAATTACCAGCAGCATTCTTCAATGAACTGGAACAAATAGTTCAAAAATTCATATGGAACTGTCAAAGACCCTGAATAGCCAATGCAATCCTGAAAAGGAAGAATAAAGTGGGGGGATCTCGGTCCCCATCTTCAAGCTCTACTACAAAGCCAAAGTAATCAAGACAATGTGGTACTGGCACAAGAACAGAGCCACAGACCAGTGGAACAGAATTGAGACTCCAGACATTAGCCCAAACATATATGGCCAATTAATATTTGATAAAGGTGCCATGGACATACAATGGGGAAATGACAGTCTCTTCAACAGATGGTGCTAGCAAAACTGGACAGCTACATGTAAGAGAATGAAACTGGGTCACTGTCTAACACTATACACAAAAGTAAACTCCAAATGGATCAAAGACCTGAATGTAAGTCATGAAACCATAAATCTCTTAGAAAAAAACATAGGCAAAAACTCATGGACATAAACATGAGTGACTTCTTCATGAACATATCTCCCCGGGCAAGGGAAACAAAGGCAAAAATGAACAAGTGGGACTATATCAAGCTAAAAAGCTTCTGTACAGCAAAGGACACCATCAATAGAACAAAAAGGTATCCTACAGTATGGGAGAACATATTTGTAAATGACAGATCCGATAAAGAATTTACATCCAAAATATATAAAGAGCTCACACACCTCAACAAACAAAAAGCAAGTAATCCAATTAAAAAATGGGCAGAGGAGCTGAATAGACAGTTCTCTAAAGAAGAAATCCAGATGGCCAACAGGCACATGAAAAGATGCTCCACATCGCTAATCATCAGAGAAATGCAAATTAAAACCACAATGAGATATTCCCTCACACCATTCAGGATCGCCATCATCAAAAAGACAAACAACAACAAATGTTGGCGAGGTTGTGGATAAAGGGGAAACCTCCTACACTGCTGGTGGGAATGTAAACTAGTTCAACCATTTTGGAAAACAGTATGGAGGTTTCTCAGATTGCTCAAAATAGAAATACCATTTGACTCAGGAATTCCAGTTCTAGGAATTTACCCTAAGAATGCAGCAGCCCAGTTTGAAAAAGACAGATGCACCCCTATGTTTATCACTGCACTGTTTACAATAACCAAGATATGTAAGCAACCTAAATGTCCATCAGTAGATGAATGGATGAAGAAGCTGTGGTACATATACACAATGGAATATTACACAGCCATAAGAAAAAAACAGATCCTACTATTTGCAACAACATGGATGGAGCTAGAGGGTATTATGCTCAGTGAAATAAGCTGGGTGGAGAAAGACAAGTACCAAATGATTTCACTCATATGTGGAGTATAAGAACAAAGGAAAACTGAAGGAACAAAACAGCAGCAGAATCACAGAACCCAAGAATGAACTAATAGTTACCAAAGGGAAAGGGACTGGGTAGGATGGGTGGGAAGAGAGGGACAAGGGTGAGGAAAAAGAAAGGGGGCATTACAATTAGAATTTATAGTGTGTTGGGGCATGGGGAGGGCTGTGCAACACAGAGAAGACAAGTAGTGATTTTACAGCCTCTTACTATGCTGATGGACAGTGACTGTGAAGGGGTATGTGGGGGGGGGGACTTGATGAAGGGGTGAGCCTAGTAATCATAATATTCTTCATGTAATTGTAGATGAATGATACCAAAATTAATAAAAAGAAAAATTTTCCAAAAAGTGGAAAAGGAGGGAATACTTTGAAACTCATTCTATGAAGCAAGCATCACTCTAATATCAAAAACAGGCAGACACCACAAAAAAAGAAAATTATAGGCCAATATCCCTGATGAACATAGTTGCCAAAATACTCAGTAAAATGTTAGCAAACCAAATTAAAAAAATACATCAAAAACGTCATCCATCATGATCAAGTCAGATTTATTACAGGGATGCAAGGATAGTACAACATTAAAAAATCCATCAATGTCATCCACCACATCAAGAAAAAGAAGGACAAAAACCACATGATCATCTCCATAGATGCTGAAAAAAGCATTTGACAAAATTCAACACTCATTCATTATAAAACTCTCAAGAAAATGGGTATAAAAGGCAAGTAATACCACATAATGAAAGACATATATGACAGACCCACAGACAACATCATATTTAATAGTGGAAAGCTGAAAGCTTTCCTTTAAGATTGGGAATAAGATAGGGATGCCAACTCTCCCTGGTTTTATTCAACATAGTGCTGGAGGTCCTAGCCATGGCAATAAGACAACATCAAGAAATAAAAAGCATCCAGATTGGTAAGGAAGAGTAAATCTGTCGCTATCTTCAAATAATATGATATTGTACATAAAAAACCCTAAAGAATCCACTCCAAAAAACTAAAAACTGAATTCAGCAAAGTTGCAGGAAAAAAAATTAATACACAGAAATTGTTGTATTCCTATATGCTAATGATGAGCTAGCAAAAAGAGAAATCAGGAAATCAATTCCATTTCCAATTGCAGCAAAAATAATAAAGTACCTAGGAATAAACCTAACCAAGGAAGTGAAAGACCTATATGATGAAAAGTACAAGATACACATAAGAGAAATTGAACAACACACTAATAAATGGAAATACATCCCATGTTCATGGGTAGGAAGAATTAATATTGTCAAAATGGCCATCCTGCCTAAAGCAATCTACAGATTCAATGCAATCCCTATCAAAATACCAATGGCATTCTTCAACAAACTGGAGCAAATAGTTTTAAAATTCATATGAAACTACAAAAGAGCCCAAATAGCCAAAACAATCCTTAGAAGGAAGAATAAAGTAGGGTCATTATGCTCCCAAACTTCAAGTTCTACTATGAAGTCATAGTAATCAAGATAATTTCATACTGACACAAGAAGAGACCCACAGATCAATGGAATAGAATAGAGATTCCAGATATAAACTCACACAATATCGCCAATTAAGGTACGATAAAGGAGCATAATTATATAATGGGGAAATGATAGCCTCTTCAACAACTGGTGTTGCTAAAATTGGGCATCTCCATTTAAGAGAATGAAACTGGATTACTGTCTAACGCCATACACAAAAGTAAACTCCAAATGGATCAAAGACCTGAATGTAAGTTATGAAACTGCAAAACTCTAAGAAGAAAATATAGGCAAAAATCTCTTGAATACAAACATGAGCAACTTTTTCCATGAACGCATCTCCTAGGGCAAGGGAAACAAAAGCAAAAATGAACAAATGGGACTACATCATGGTAAAAAGCTTCTGTAGAGCAAAGGACACCATCAGCAGAACAAAATGTATCCTACAATATGGGAAAATATATTCATAAATGACATACCTGATAAGGGGTTGACATCTAAAATACATAAAGCACTCACACACCTCAACATACAAAAAGCAAATAACCCTATTAAAAAAATGGGGAGGGGGTCTGAATAGACCAAAAAGAAAACTCAGATGACCAACAGGCACATGAAAAGATGTTCCACATCGCTAATCAGCAGGGAAATGCAAATTAAAAATCACAAGGAGATATCACCTCACACCAGTTAGGATGGTCAACATCCAAAAGACAAGCAACAACAAATGCTGGTGAGGATGTGGAGAAGGGGTATGCTACTACACTGTTGGTAGGAATGTAAATTAGTTCCACTTTTGTGGAAAGCAATAAGGAGGTTCCTCAAAAAACTATAAATAGAAATTCCATTTCACCCAGTAATTCCACTCCTAGGAATTTCCATGAACAAAACAAGATCCCTGATTCAAAAAGACATATGCACCTCTATATTTATCACAGCACTATTTACAATAGCCAAGATATGGAAGCAACCTAAGTGTCCATCTGTAGATGAATGGATAAATAAGAGGTGGTACATATATACAATGGAATATTATTCAACCATAAGAAGAAAACAAATTCTTACATTTGCAACAACAGGAATGGAGCTAGAGGGTATTATGCTCATTGAAATGAGCGAGGTGGAAAAGACAAGTACCAAATGGTTTCTCATTTGTGGGGTATAAAAACAAAGCAAAACCCGAAGGAACAAAACAGCAGCAGACTCACAGAACCCGAGAATGGACTAGTGTTTACCAAAGGGAAAATGGTTTGGGAGGGAGGGTAAGGAGAGAGAAGGGAATTAATGGGTATTATAATTAGCATGCATAATATAGGTGGGTCACAGGGAAGGCAGTATAGCCCAGAGAAGACAAGTAGTGACTCTATAGCATCTTACTATTCTGATGAACAGTGACTGTAATGGGGTATGTGGTAGGGACTTGATAATAGGGGCAAATGTAGTAACCACAATGTTGCTCATGTGAAACCTTCATAAGATTGTACATCAATTGTACCTAAATAAAAACAAAAATATATAAGAAACCATTTTCAATTCAAGGAAAGCACTAAATGTCCACTGCTTCTTTTTGTTATGATTATTATTTGTGTCATGAACATATGTCTCTGTATCCCTCTGTTTACAGATTCTCAACTCCTTAAGGTAGAATTCATGGCCTGTTTATTTTGGTGTCAGCACAGCATAGAATAATGGCAAGCACACAATCTTATTTAAAACTTTGTTTAGTTAAAGACTGAAAGACTAAACAAATTGATTTTGAAATTATGAAAATTTCCTTACCAGTATAGCAGGTTTTATTTATATCTACTCTTTAGTGTTTTGTATATGTTAAATAAATTAGTATATGTTTAAAAGTATGTAATATTATTTAAAGTATAGATGTCATCTGTGCATTTTTAATAGCAACCTCTGGACATAGTTCCTTAATTCAAAAAAAAAAGAAAAACTGCTGGAGAATGACTGACCGTGAAATCTGAAAATGATACTTACAGACCAGCTTTGGCTTTGACTCTGGTTTATTTCTATTCTACACCAGACTTTAGCTATTTTCCTGTAATGTGAGCTATGTGATCCATAAGGAATTTATTTTCCAAAGTTTGAAATACTTATAGATATAACAGTGATGTGATGAAGAGAAGGAGTGAACACTAAGAGATCAGATTGCATTTGTTATTTACTCATGAAAATGTATGAGTTTCTATTTGCATATGGCTTTGCTAAGATTTGCAAATGGAGAAGCATTGGTGACTGTTTGACAAATTGGCCAATCTAGAGTATTTTTAAAAACTCATATGTATAGCTTAATTATCTTACACTCATTATGGTTTGGAATTTTTCAGTAGGTAATTATGTGTGTGAATGAAGACAATTGGCTATAGAGAAAAAAAATGTGTGTGTCAGTTAATCATAAAACAACATAATTTTATGAACTATATATAAAGTTGCAAAACAAAATTTTTTTCTAGAAAACAAACAGAAATCATCAAGATTGATCATTATGTATACTTAAGGAACTCTTCATTGGAAATACTAATATATTTTGACAACATATACTCAATAACTTTAAATAAAATGCAATTGATTTGTTTGCTTAATGCTTCTAAGGTCTAATAAATAAGGAGATATTCATTTACTAAGTAATTTAAAGATTTATCTCATTATGTTTACTTACATTACATATTGTACTATCCAGTAAGTTTATACTTGATGCAATTCCAGAATTTTCTTTGGTACTTAGGTATAATGTTTTTTTATTAATTTAAATGAGTATATGCATATATATGATGAACATATAGGTAGAGAGGCACATATATATTATGTTGCATATATATTATATACATATGTGTACTCAATATTTTGAATCATAATTCTAAAAAACCAAGTGAATTGTTGCAATCCAAGAATAAGTAGCATATTAATCTAAGTCAGGAAAAAGGCCTTTATGTGTCACACACTCAAAAATTATTTGAAACATTGGAAAATTATAAGTAAGGAGAGACCACATAACTTTTGTTTTTCTTTGTTGAACATGACAGAAGGAAGGAAAAAGAAATCAGTTCAGGTATGTGGAAATTTGTCATAATATGTGTGGATCAAAGGATCTCTGCCAAAGTAGCAGGAAAGTGAAAACAAGAGGTGAAATTAATGATTAAAAGAGTATCATGAGAAGAGCTGATTAGAAGAGGTTAGTTGAGGAGATGTTTTAATTACTGACTTAAAGTGATACTGTTCTTGTCAACAAGACTGGGGTGTACTCATAGGAATCTGTGTTTATAGTGAAGAAAGAAAATCATCATTGGTGTTATGTAGATCAAACACTTTGGGTGGATATGTCAATGTCTGTCCTTATGAATATATCAGTTTGGTGTATGAAAAGTGATGTGATGATTTCAGATGTAGATGAAAACTGTTGAGTCAATTGCTGTTATCCCAGATTGACCAAGAAAGACAAGAGTGTCACAGAAAAGGAGAAATATTGGAAAAGAGACAACTAAGAAGAAACATAGTGTTGTCCTGACACAACTTCACTTCCAAGATAAATTTGTTAGCTTTCTTTCCCTTACATGGTTTATGATATTGGTAAGATTTGATAAAGAATTATTTGGTCCTCCCAGAATTTTACATTTATACATGTCATCACTCACAGAATGTCAACACCAGGGAGCTATTTTGTTGATGTGGGGGAATACTGGAGAAGCAGGAGGTACTGATGACAGACCCAGTTTCCATTCTGCAATCATGAAGCAGCGCAGAAAGGAATAGGTCCCAGGACACTGCTTCCTGGGAATACCACCAGTTAATATAAATTGAGACGCTTTTTGCCAGGCATAGGAGATAGTAAGAATAAGTACAATAAGAGAGTAAGAATAAGATAGTAAGAATAAATAAGACTAAGATCAATATCAAGGGAACTTTATCAAAGAAACTACAGAAGCCTGTCATATCCAGTTACTTTCAAAAAAGAAACACAAAATAAATGTACGATCTGTCAAATTGCAGTTGAGTTAGTAAAATGACAATAGGAATTCCTAAATCTATGATAGAAATGACAATTTACTGCAAAAACAAAGTGAAAAATTGAAATCCTTCATCAGTAATTCAGTATTCCCCAAACTCTTGGCTATCTACATAGTGAACAATTTCCTTTATTATAATCCAACTTATTTCTAAAAAGCTTATCTTCCTTATCCATTAAATTCCTTAACTGATGCATTGAATATTGTGGGTACAATTGCAATATTTCCAGAATCTCTTGCTTGGCCTTAGTAAATATCAGTATCAATAGGTGTTTTCAAGGAATGGAGAGAAGTAGTCCATCTTCCTATTAATAGGTGATTATATGCACTGGACTGAAGAGGTTTGGTGGGGCCTTCTGCTGCCGGATCATGAGAGACACCAGCGAGCAGAAGTAGATGACTGCTTGCACAAGCAATAAACATGTTTCTCCCTCTTTATTTCTGCTTTTGAATGATTTTGGCTTCAAAGGATTATTTGCCCCAGGCTGGGAACCTCTTTTTCCCCAGGAGTTACAAATACTCATTCGTTGTTTTTACTATCACACCTTCCTAGTAGTTTCTCTTAAAAAATACTCATCATTCTAGTCTCTTACTTTAAATTTATTAATGATTCACCAGATTCAGGATATTCAGCTCCTGGGCTTACAACACAGGACTTAACTGGGATCCGGACAATTGCTGAACTCTCTAACCTCCCTTCTTCCATATTTTTCTCCCATGGGTTCCTGATCACCTTAGACTCCACTTAAGAGATATCTTGAACAATATGTCCACTGGGGATTTGGTACCCAAACTCTGTAGTTCCACAATTTCATCATTTAGTACATGCTTACCCACTATATTATGGTTATCGATTAGTTGTTGTCTCATTACAGTATAAACTCCTAAAAAACAAAAATTTTTATCTTTCATCATTACATCATATATGCCTAGAATGGATCTGGATTGCTTGAATGTCAGATGTCTGAAAAAGTGCCAGCTGTTTGAATGTCAGTTTGGAGCCACAGATTCAGTGGTTATAAATCTCACATAATTCTACTATATGAAGGAATAGAAAGAATCTAAGTCCCAGTCTTTTAAACAAATTACAGTAGCCAGTTGTTCAAACACTGGTTAGACAAAAGAAATGTCACAATCATTTTATTTTCTTATGTGACAAAATTTTTTATTAAGTTAAATACAGGGTCCAAGGTAATAAACCTACATTTCTCCTAGTCATGAAAGTTAGCATCTGTAACATTAACATTAATAATAGGGTCAGCAATAAAGAAGTTAACTACATAAATAATCATGGCCAACAGCCCACCCCACTGCATATTGAGCATAGCTAAGACTTAGTAAATTAGTGAAACAATGGGATGGATAAGAAAACAGTGAGAAGACTGAGATTATTAATTAAGAAAATCAACTTCAATAAAAAAGGAACAAAATAAAAATGCGAGATAAACATTTAGGAAGGCAGTAAAATGATTTTAGAATTCAAACAACTTAGATTTTTGTCCTCAAATATAGTGCCTTTATTTTCCTCAAATCTACAGTTTAGACATTTCTCAAATATACAACATATTACATAAGCAGAAAAAATACTGGATATGGGTTATCATTTATGATAATATTTTTGCTTATAGGTTATTGCTGTTAGATTTTTTTGCTTATGAATGCAATGTAACAATATAACATATTGTTAAAAAATTGAGCCTTAAAATCAGTTGAACTTAATTAAAAATCTTAAAGTAATTAGTGTCTGCTAAAATACACTTTTCCTTTTTTTGCCCCTAGACTCTTAGTTATGTTAGGACTTCCTATTGTATGCCTTAAAATTAATCACTGTTTCATGTTACATCCAGAGCACTTATAAGTACACTTGTACAAAAAATATGTCTCTCTTGAGGATTATAAATGTCACAGGGGCAAAGTCCATATATATCTTTAAATGTGATGCAAGAGATGTATTACACCTTAACTATTTGTTTTTGTATGATTGAATTCATTAGATTGAGGTCATAGGGATAATCTGAAATTTCAGTACAATACCGAATCAACTTCAAAACAGTTTATAATACAAAGCAAGTGATGAAGGCATACACAAGCAGAATATAGATTCCAAACTAGTATGAAGACTGGTGTTCTACCAAAGGTGGAAACATAATAATTCCAGGGAACAGAAACAGGAAATGTTTAAATGGGGCATTTTAGTGAATCCAAAGAGTAGAATTTCAAAGAGGAAAGTTGACAAAAAGTTTTCCAAGTTGGGTATTACAAATGAAGGATCACCTACCTCCTCCATGGTTTAACTTTGAATTTAGCACTTCAACATTTCATAAATGGGAGTCAATATTGTAGGAGAAGCAACTCGAAGGTCTGCATAAGATTTTAAAGCATAATAAATAGTAAGCTAAACAATATGTACTTGTTTTCTTTGTTTATTGGAAACCAAACTTATTTTTGGTTTACAGCTTGTTTTGGTTTACAAAAAAAACTTGTTTTGTAAAGAGTAAGAGTTGGAAGGGCCATAGAAACTGATTAGAACTATATACTAGGGTGATAAATAACAACTAAATGTTATTTTACCTATTTTACTTCTAAAATCATTTATATTTTTGTAAAAATAATAAGCTGTTTTGCTATTTTCTGTCTGATTTCTATTTTTTATTATGTGATATTCTAATATAAAAGATACAAAATAATCGACATACAGTGAGACTGATAGATAATATTTGAGTGCTTCAATATTAAAATTCTAGTTAAATTTTATCCTTTGTCTTTGGACAATGCAGTTTAAGAAAAGCTAATTCAAAACTATGTTAATGCACAGCAATATTACTGTAGTATATTTATATGATAATTTGAAATGATTTTTTTAATTCTCACAAATATAACTGATTTTATTTCATTTTCTTTCATTACAGTTTTCCCAGACTCTTTTTTAAAATTATTCTCTTTTCTCTCAAGATGCTTTTATTTATTTTATGTTTTGGAAAAATCTGAGTCAAAGATAGAAAGGACTGAATGAACAAACTGTCAACTTTGATCAGAATTGGCAGTTAAGATGTTTTGCCTCCTCATGTGCCAGTTATTGACACTGCTAATTTCAAAGATTCTTAAGTGAGTTTGTGACTGGCATATACCTAGTTAATGTGTACTTTAAACATGATTTTTAATTGCTTTCATACTGCAACATAAAAGTTTGAACTCTCTGAAATAAACATTAGAGATTTATCTTCATCCAAGGGCAAGTGTTCAAATTCCAAACCCAAGATGCCTCAAAATATTGCTTTACTATATTGAATGTACATTTATACGGCACACTTGTTAATATGAGTCAGCTAATTCCTATAGAGCAGAGCCTGTGTGTGTTTTCAGAGTACTTGCATAAGGAAATAACTGTTTTCCAAATGTTAAAATTATAAATGTTATTAATATTTAGATAGTATTCTTTACTTAAAAATCATATAAAATATTTGATATATTTATTATGAAATACATTACATGTATATCTCAAAATAAAATGTGCAAGTCTAAGATATGCTTCTTCAGGAAAAATTAGAGATTAATTGAAATTCAAGTCATTGGATAACATCTGCTTCTTTTTCATGTATATTGGGCAAGGGAGTTTGGTCAATGATTTTACTCATCTCCTATTAGAGGCTAATGGCGAGCTGATCTAGACAATTTTCTGACTATTGAGCTCATCTCACGCTTATTAACTGTATCATCATTGTGTTATATACACAAATAAACTGATTTCACAATAGTAGTCTGTTCTATATATTTGAAAATAAATACAAGGAATATTTTAATAGCATTTAATAGGGATGTCCTTCAGGGATTATAAGCAGTAACAAGAAATTTTAACAAGCCTCTTAAAGTTTCAAAGTATTTGGAATAAACATGAATATTTACATAATAGTGTTTTTAATTCATGTTTAGTATGAAATATTAAACTTTTCTGAGTAAAAGTATTTAATTTTTTATCACATATTCCTTGTTTATTGTTAAATATTACTAAATATTTTTGCACATATAAAATATTAATATATGTATATGTGTATGTATATGTATAATAGGACTGAATAATGAAGCAATTTTCCTAATGTTTTCAATAGAGGAAATTCTGAGAGGTGGAATATGATACATCAGTGTTGAGCTGTTAATAGATACTTGTTAAATCACTTTCTCCTTTTTCTTGCCTCCCCATTCCAAACCAAACCTGCATTTTAATGTTTTATTGATTCTAGATTAGTTCTAATTTTCCAAGACCAAGATGACAGTAGATCTAAGACAGATAAACACATAATCTCCTGCTGTAATTACTTTTACTTATTCTCAATGCCATTTTTCCACTTGTAAGTATAATAAGTCTTCAGTAACATGAATTTAAAGGAATTATTCTCTAATATGTAATTTAAAATAACTGTAACATGTTTCCTAGGGGACTTATACTACTGGAAAGGTAGAAGAACCTACTAGGGATTCTAAAATTTTCTTTTTTTTTCCTTTAGCAAACATGGTTTGGAACATAAATTCTATGGATTTTTTAATGTAATCTGAAATATCGCCACTTGGGTGATAAACAGAATACCTCTGGGTACAGAATTACTTGAGTTCTTTCATACTCCCATTCATTAACAACAAACAAATAAAGAAATCACCATGATTATATGGAACGTCAGTACATACAATCTAATGAATAAGAGTATTAGATTTCCAGGAATGTGGGTAAAGTGTAAAGGGAAGTTGAAATTAAGAAGTCTGGTTAATTTAAAGAGGATAACATGGATTTCTTTAGGTAAGGAATAAAGATAACAAATAGGATAATGAAATAGAAGGTAATAACATAGCATACACAAAACTCATCTTCCTCATTTTTCCAGGAACTGATTTTATCTCTTGCTCATTTCTGTTACAGTACATATTCATATACTAATGAATACAGCCATGGAGCATTAAGTAAACACAATATGAAAATACCCTATAAGAAGCTATGATGATGATGGTGATCCCTCTTTCTAGGAGGAAATTTATTCTTTGGTTCTATAGTTATAATGAAGTTTAATCTCAATATTCACATATTCATAAGATGATCAAAACTTCCGGACTCTGATTATAGTCATTTGTTTCCTCCTATTTGAAAGAAGGCAAACACAGAATGGAAGACACAGTAAAGAGATCATGTCAGTCAATTCTAACTGGTTCTCCCTATTTCCTGTTCAATCCATTTCTTTCCATCTTAATTACACCATGTCAAATTATAATTAAACCACCACCATGCATATCAGAGTTTAAGATTTGAAGATGTGATTGCTTAAATTCTACACCTACCTATAGGCATATGTCTATGAGATTTATCTCCTTCAAACTTAACACAGTGTGTCCATTCCACCGACAATGTCAGAATCAACAAGATGATAAAAGTGGGAAATTCTCAACACGTAATTTTTTTTCTTATTTTACTTTCCATAAATCATGAAAATCAAATATTGACAGAATACCCCCCAAATACAGATTTTTCATAATTTGCCATTAAGCATCACATTGCAAATTTCTAACTGTGCAAGGTACCATATGAATCTATGGTGCCAATTCCAGGTGGAAAAAAGTTTTTTTATTTAATTAAATATGGAATATGATGTGATAAGCATAGGGAGTTTGTCCAAATGATATAGATTGGAACACTTTTACAATTAAAATGTCTCTTAATTTTTCCCTAGCTAGAAGGGAAAACTGAACGTTCTTTTCTCTTTCTTCTGTCTTTGTTTTTAATATGGCTGATTTTCAACACCATCTTCTGTGGTTGAGTATGTATACTTGGAAATGCATGATTGACCATTGTAGTTTATATGGTCAGTATTGCTACTTTAGTTGGAAAATTATAATAATGCATATATTGAATCATTTTCAGAAAAGACTACTGACAAAAGAATGCCACCAACAATCTTGAATTCTTCTAGTTCTAATTTGTAGGTGTGTAGACAGATTTGTAAGAGTTTGGAACAATGCTATTCAAAGTTTGGTCTGTTGTATTAATTTCTCCATGCTGTTACAAGTTATAATAAATTCACTTGCTTAAAAAAACACAAAATTATTATCATATAATTCTGGAGGTCCTAAGTTTGAAATGGGTTTCATTGGGCTAAAATCAAGGTGCTAGCAGGGATATGTTCCTTTCTAGAGGCACTAGAGAGGAATCCATTTTATTGCCTTTCTTAGCTTCTCAAGGCATCCCACCTCCTTGGCTCATTAACCCTTCTATCTTTAAAGTTAGCAGTCTTTCTCATGAAGATACCTCTTCTTGTTCTGACTCTTCTATCTCCCTCTACCCCATTTAAGGATTTTGTGATCTCAGATTTTGCTTGTGGATAAATCCTTATCTTCTTAAAGTCAGATGATTAACAACTTTAATTCCACTTGTAAACTTGCCATGAAACATAACATATTCAGGGGTTAGACATGAATATCTCTGGGGTTATTCTGCCTACTGTATCTGTAAATTGTGAGCATAAGCATCAACATAATTTACTATGCACATTATTGCAGATATTTATTATCTAATAATTCTATATTCTTCAAGTCCTATTCATTCAGATCTTTGAGGGTAGGGCCCAGGATTCTATTTCACTGAGATCCCCAAGGCATACTACAACATGGGAAATGATGGTAGAAGACACACATTAAGAATAAGTGACTTTTTTTGTCCAATGAGAACTATCAACCAAAACTAAAAATATTTAAAGATATTAAGTTACATATTTTAGATCTTTTCCAGCTCTCCCTTCCTTGCTTTTACATTACAGAACAGAGTCTACTACCAAATCTCTAAATGAGTTGCTAGTGCCCTTTCTCTGCCCACCTTCCATTCTGTAGCCTGCAAACATTTAATTTCTCTCCTCACTCTCATCTTGCCCATTTCAGGGACATTACTCGTGCTATTACTACACTCAAACCAAGATTACACCATGCCAGTGCTTCTCAAAAATAAATGGTATTAGGGATTTCTAATCCAGAGCCTGGTTATTACTATTACCTGTCTGGATATTGGTTTTATTATTTCAATCTCTATTGCCAGAGAGCTGCAGCACATTTTTATGAATTGTAGCTTGACATATAAACTTTTTTTCCTGATGGAAACATCCAAGAAACCAGATGAAGTCATAATTCAAATTCTCTAAATGTTTGTTTTAACAAATTTGTTATAAGAATTTTCCCATTTATTATAAAAACAGTGATTTATAAGACCATTGCATCAAAGATTACAGTTTTAAATAAAACTGAAGAAATAAAATTGCCTTCCTGGTTTGCCACTTTCTCTCATGTTATCAGATATTTATTGTCTAATTAATTCTATATTAGGTACTATTATTTTTCTTTGTCACTCAAGTAGACACTGATTGAATCCATTCTCAGAGATATATTGATATGATTCTTTCTCAAAATAAATGATCTGTGTGACATTAAACTTAAGGTTTAGGGTCTGCAGGAATGTAGGAGGCAGAGACTAGGCAACGCTTATATAAATCTCTGCTTGTCTATGAATTGCTTACTAAATGTAAGGCCAAGTAATATTTCATACTGCTTCTCTTGCTGACTGAAAGGGAGGCCCCAAATTTTCATAGACGTCCAGAGCATCGTATCTGGCTTCACACTATGAGTGAACGGATGTCTGTCACAGACCGTGATGACTAGAGTTCCTGATTATGTTATGAGACAAACATATTTATGACCTGTCTACTATGCTGTTCCTTCAACAAATTTGGGGCCCGATGTAATATCTAATAAAAACAAGAATCACATATTTCAGGGAATATTATTACTTTTTGTTTATGGGAAAAGAAAAATAAACATGGAATGTAACCAGAGGATTTTTAAACCTGAAACACAGATTATGGTATAACTTACTTAAGAACAACAAAAAAACGGTTCAGTCATTTTATCTATCAAATCTCCACTGTCACAATGTTTTGCTACTCTGCTGTATTTTCCTGATTCTACATCAAGTTTTTTAAATGCTTCTTGCTTCTATTCTCCAACATCTAATATGAAACTAATGTTGATCTCATGCAGTCATTCTGAAAAATAACTGAAATAATAACTGAGATAAAACCCTTAGTAGATTACATAGCATACAGTAACTCCTCCATAAATAGTCATCATACCAATATTGATGTTTTTATTATTTTGCTTTATATGCTTTTAAATATAATTTAAAGCATTAAAGCATGAACTTTAAAAATAAAATTGTATATATTTAAGATAAAGAATATGATGGATTATATATATATATATATATATATATATATATATATATATATATATAGTGAAATGATTACTACAGCCAAGCTAATTAACATATCCTCTTGCACAGTTATATACAAATGACCAACAGGTACATGAAAAGGTGTTCAACATCACTAATCATCAGGGCCACGCAAATTAAGACCACAAGGAGATGTCACTGCACACCTGCTGGAATGGCTGTCATCAAAAAGACAAAAGACAGCAAGTTGGTGAGCATATGAAGAAAACGGAAACCTTGTGCACTGTGGTGAGAATGCAAACTGGTATAGCCACTATGGGAAACAGTATGGAGATTCCCAGAAAACTAACAATTGAACTACTGTATGACCCAATAATCCCTCTTCTGCATATATACCCAAAGGAAATGAAATAACACCTTTAAGACATATCTGTTTTATTATTTTAACATGGGAATCTACATCTAATTCCGTGATTTCTTTCATTGGATTCTTCTGTCTATGCATAATTTAGATAATTAGATAAAGGAATAAAAATGGGGAATTTAGGAGTTGACGCCATTACTTTAACAAAGATTCATTCTTAATATCTCTGTATCTCTTACTTTCTAAATTAAGAACAGGAAAACAAAACAAATAAACAAAAAACAAAGTAAATAGTCTATTGCTTTTTGTACCATAATTTGGAGATGCGTCCTTAAGTACTCTTTGTATCACTATTTTTTCCCTTTCCATTCCAATCAGATCCCTACCTCCAGCCCTGGGATGCCTCTGTCCAATACCTTTTTGTTACTTTGCTCGTTTTAACAGACATTGTGTTTCAAATCTCAGCAGTCGTATTCTATTTCCCCAGAAATCAAGTTTGAGAAATGTATTTTGAGTTCAATAAAACACGATGTAATTTTTTAAACATGCAGAACAATTACTTTGTCATGCAGTGATCTTTAGTAGTTCAAAATATGTGCTTGATTTCAAAGAATTCAATGAAATATATTTTTAAAATGTGTTTTCTTCTCAATGGTAAGTTCATATTTATAAAAAAATAAACACATTAAGAAAACAGCATAGAATACAATCATCTCATTTGAATATCTATTTTGTCATTTCTCATAGATGCCATACTCCAGTTACGTATTTCTCTGTCTTGATTAGGGTATTTAGTGATACTAATGGGAACTCCATGGAAAACACACAATAATATTCAATATGAGTTACCAGGCAGGGTAAAAATAAAATGACTATTTAGAGAAATAAAAGTTCATTTACCATCTAATATCTTGTGATAAATATTTAGAAATAAAACATAAACTAGAAAAAGAAAGTCTTGATGTAAACCAAATATTACTAAGTTAATGCATGAAGCAAATAGATTTTGTTAACAAAGAACATCATCAACATTAGTGTCAAACAGTTAAATTTCTTACAAGTTATTTTCTTTCAAGTCACTGAAATTAAAAGTCCACATTTCAAAAGCAAATGAGAAAAAAATTCATCCATTCTACACATTCATTCAAAATAATGGGTTATCAATCTGTTTGTGTTTTTGTGTGTGATAGCTCTCTTCCTTACTATATGTATGATTAAGGAGAGTGGAAATGATTTATTTCTGTTTACTACTAAGTCTTACAACTAGAGTAACTGGAATACTTTGAACTAAAAAATTGGTAGTATTTCTTTCCATCTTAGTTGTAGAACTGTAATGAATTATCAGGATTCTAAAGTTTTCCTGAGTCCCTGACCTAAGCAACCCTAAGGCAACCCAAACCTCTTCCTTTCTTCCTCCCTTTACCCCCAAACCTATCTGTAGCAATTTTCTTTTGATTCACCCTACATCTCTTTATATTTTAATATGACAATGAGTTGATCTATTATAGCTGGAACACTGCTATTTAGGTTTAAACTGAATAATCACCAGTTTCAAGTATTTCTGATACTTGGTCTCCTTTCCTAAAAATTTTCTCTTTGAATAAGAGCCTTGTTGTTTAAGTCTTTATACTGACTGACAAAATAATGCTTTATAATCATCATATGTGAAACATCAACGTGTTTTTGTAGAAGTACACCTTTTTGATAGAATATTTTAAAATACTTATAAAGTAAACCATTAATTTAAAGAATATGTCTTTGTTCTGTGTCAGAACAATCTGCATTACCCCTTGCTAATTATTTCAGGAGGAAATTCAAACAATACATTTTGATATTAGATTTTTGTGAAAGCGATTTTTTACCTGCTAGGTTCAGAGGCATATCTGCATAACACAGCACAGTTACTGGTACACATTCGGTCCTTCATGAATATTTAATTATTGAATGACTTCAATTATCCTACCATCAGCACATTATTTAGTGCATCTATTCAGGACACTGCCACTGTCATACAGAAGGATGAAGAGCAGCAGAATATGGCCAGGGAAAAGAAGCTAAATCCAAAAATCGGTTAGGGTAAGAGAGTTCTGGCATATACCATTAGTGGGCATACAAGAAATTAATTATATAGAACTAAATAGTCTAAAAGGACCAGGTGGGGCATTTTGAACCAAGCAGGCAAGAACTTCAGTTTAGAAAAGGCAGACAAGGTCAAATAACTACCAATCTACCTATCTACCCCTCTGTTTTAGTCTATCTGTGTATTAAGTTTGACCAAAAAACATTGAAAAGATTTGCACAAGGGAAAAAATAGTCATCAGAAGAATAAGATTAAGTCAGGAGATAATTCCCATATTATATATTTGAATCTGTCAAGCTACATATTTGAACCTATGCTTTTAGGTAGAAAAAAAGAAAAGTCACATAAATGACTGTTTATATCAATGTCATTCCAGTCGTTAGTTACAGAAATGAGCCCCACTATTCATTATACTGAGATTTTTTAATGAGAAAATAGTAAAGGTTGTAGTAACAATAATATTGACAACATTCTTCTATTGAAAAACAATTCATCTTTTAGAGTTTTCTGTAATTCAGGACAATGAAATAGCAATCAAATGCATTTCAGAAAAGCATTTCCATTAGGGGATAAAAAAGACAGTCCATGTTAGCAGACTTCCATGATAGGCTAGTTTAATTTTAAAATGCAGAGGGAAATATATTCAAACAACATCTTCAAGACTCTGACAATCAGGTAATGGATGTCAGCGATCTCTGAGAGAGGGAAAGCAAACAAGGGGAGTCTTACAAGGTTGCCAGCCTATAGCCCTGTGAGCACTTCCAGATCATAAAATAGGGAGAACTCTGTCAAAGTCTGACAGACTCCCAAAGCGTCTATGTAACAGAGAGGACAGGGAGACACGACACTTGAGTTTGCCAGGCAGAGTTCCAGAGAGAAACACAGGAGAGAATTCAAAGATCTATAACAGGTGTCCCTTGAGCATTTAGCAGTGTATAGATCAATGCAGGCATGAGAGTAAATTACCCTTTCTGGGGAAAGAATCAACCATAAGAATTAGGATTCAGAAAAGCTCATGACTCGCAGTCACTGGGTAGGGTATTCAGAAGGATCCTGCCCCAGTTGAGGGGAATATTTAGGCCTAAACTACAGCCTGTTCTGGTCTCACATAACAAACTTTAAAAAGCAAATCTCAGAAGAATAGCTTTCCAAGTAACTTAACTACATTTCAGAATGAAGCTCAACAGCACTTAGAGGAGTACAAAAATAACCTATAACTAGCAAGATACAAAATTTGTAATATTTTCCATGTAATCAAAATTTACGAGACATGCAAAAAACGGTAGGAAATATAACCTGTCAAGAAAAAAAGTGACTAAATTGAAACAGACCAAGATTGAAAGAGATGTTAAAATTATTATAACCTCATTCTGTATGCTAAAATACCTAGGCAAAGATTGAACATGTTTGGTATAAGTATGTGGTATGTGTGATATAATTAGTTATATTAAGTACATATTTGATTGAAGGACCAAATACATATATTTCGAGGTATATTTGGTCTTCATCCACAAACACTGTAGAACTTTAAAGGTCAAGTGGGTATCTTGTCATGCTGATGAGAGACTTTTGGATCCTACCCAAGGGCAGGGGCTGGAGGTCCAATCAGCCAATGACAGTGATATAGTCAATCATGACTATGCAATGAAGCCCTCACAAAAACCTCTGAGAAGAGCATATCTCTCTCTTGAATGCTACTTCTCTATCTGAAAGAGTTTCCATGTTTGGGGAACCAGAAAACTTTTATGTGCTACCAAGCCAGGCCCCAAGCTCCATGAGAATAGAAGCTCCTTTATTTGATATCTTGCCCTATTTATCTCTTAATCTGGCTGTTAACTTATATCCTTTATAGTATTCTTTATTAAACTGGTAAAAGGTACATGTTTTCCTGAGTTCTGTGAGCCAGTTTAGCAAACTAATCAGACATAAGGGGGAGGTCATCAGAACTTCCATTCTGTAACAGGTTGTTCACAAGCACAGTAACTGCCTGAGGCTTGCAATTGATATTTTGGAGTGGTGGGTGGAGGGTAGAGGGCAGTTTTGTAGGACAGATTCCCCTTAATCTGGGGAATGTGTTGCTGTCTCTGGGAAGATAGTGTCAGAATTGAGTTGAGTTCTTGGAAAACCTTGCTGATATTCCAGGATTGCTTAGTGTATGTGGCAATACTGCCCAGTCCCCGCTTGCCAACACAAACACATGTATTCGAATTGGGTCTGGAACCCGAAAGGAGTTGTACTATTGCTGTGTATATTATAGCTGTGTGTACTATTGCTGTGCATAAATAAAAACACAGTATGAAGGATGTAAAACAAATCCAGTTTCTAGAGATGAAACTGTAATAGTTGAGATAAAAAAGTACATTGGTTGAGATTAAAAACCAATCAGACACTGGAGAAGACCAAGATGGATTATTGTGAAGATATGGCAATAGATACTAATTCAGAATTAATCACAGAAAGGAGAATGGAAATAATGAATAATCAGCTTTGGAATGTCTTCTAATGCCCTAATATGACCGTATAATTGGAGTCCCAAAAGGAGAAGATGGAAGTACATAACAAATATTTAAAGAGACAATGCAAAAAGTTATCTAAATTTGATCAAAACTTTAAACTCACAGATACGAGGCTTTCCGTGAGTGCTAAGCACAAGAAACCTTAAGAAACCCATACCCAGGAACATCATTGAGCTGTTACACCACTCCCTGAACCATCAGCTTCTGGGTATTTTATATATAATTTTTATTAGTTAAACCTTTTATACCTCATTAATCAACCTTTCCCAATCACAATATTTCTATTTCTTTACTGATTATTCTGTCTATATAGAAGATAAGAAGTTTATATAGAATATCTTTTTTTTCTTAATAGTTTGAGAAATCTTTCAATTGTTATTATTGCCTACTGTTTTGTATTATGCTTAAAGATCATAGCTTTATGGACGGAACCTGTATTTTCTCTTTTATTCTTAATTTTATGTTCTAGATGGCCTTTTTTTTATGTATTAGATCCACCTTATACAGTCTTAGATTTCCTTGACATTAAGAGTTCTTTACATTGAATAACCTATTTGTTTCAGGTCGGCTTCCTCTGTCTAAGGTCAATGTTCAAAACCTCGAACTACTTCAGCTGCTTGAGAATCTGAAGAAGCACCACAGCGCACAAACTGGGATCTGTCTTCTCAGTACCTTTGGAGGAAAAAGTGATATGACCCAAAATTCTAGAAATAATAATTCCCTGGTGAACAATCATGAACTTTTGGGAGCAGGAAGCAGAAGGGAAATTAAAATGTCTTCTCCATCATGCTATCCAAAGGAATAAAACTGTATTTGTTTCCTTACTGCTGTCCAAAGACTTCCTGCTTGGCTGAGTACACATGCTATGTCTCTGTGAAGTGGTCCTTACTTGGAATGCAGCTCCTGTTGTTGTTTCCAATCCAGTGACTTCCTTTTTTCTTCACATTAGCTGCCTAAGTCTGCACCTCTCAAAAGAGCATTGCCACTTGGGCTTTGCATTAGGCCAAATACAGTGTAATTCAGCATAGTGTGTGTGCATGTGTGTGCATGAATGTGTGTGTGTGTCCCATTTCTGGTTACTTTAGATATTTATCCTATTTATACCTTCTATTTCTTTATATTTTATAAGTATTAAAATATGTTGTTTTAATAGGTCAGATTTTCAAAGTATAGAGATAATATATGTTCATTTAAAAAATTTTTAAAAGTAAAAAAAAAGAGAAGAAAATCAAACTCAGAGTCAACTACTACTAAAATTTCAGTGTATTTCTTCCCAGTCATTTTACTGTATGTATCTATTTGTGTGTGTGTATTAGGTGGAGATGTATTTCCTGATTACATCTTGGATTATTCAGGTTTGCAGCTTATTTTACTATGTAAAAATTTATGATGATTATTAGATACTATTAAATATGACATTAGTACATTATTAAAGTTATATTTCCCAAGCTGAAAAGATCCTTAGTTATACATAAATGTTGAGCATTAGATTTCTTTTTCCCTTTTCTTTTTGCATAAAGTAGTGCTGGAAAAAAATCCAGCATTTCTGCTTCATTTCTCATTAGGATAACTTCTCTAAAATTCATGTCATTTTTCAAAGATAAATATTATGCCTATCAGACTCTCAATATATATAATATATATTTTAAAAAAGTATTTCCAAATTCCTGGCAAACATTCTGTCTTATATATATTAAGAAATAAGTATATACTTAGATTTGTTACATATTTTTATCATTTCTGTGATTACTCATGGGCTCTAGGCTACTGTTTTTGATTTAGAAGATTAGTTTAAATTTGATGGTACCCAATATTGGAACTTATGTATTACTATAAATTATGTATAAATTGAGGACAATAATATATAAAAAATTAATACATGAAATATATTCTAGTAATAATATTTGAGTTGGAGACAACTCTATAGTTCTGTAATGACTTTACATAAGGTTCACAAATTCTCACAATAACCCTATTAAAGGTATCAATACTGGGGAAATAGGGGGTTCAAACAGTAATTACATATGGCAAGTCAGTGCAACAAAATGTTCTGAGTCATTCGTCAATTCCACATATTAAATATAGACTCAGAGACTTTTTCTTCCAAAGATGATAAATTTAATTATCTCTAAATATAAAAATATGTAAAAGTATTCTGATTGGAAACATACAGATTAAAGTTTGCTGTTTATCAGAGACCTTTGAATATTGTTTCTTTCAGTATTGATAGTGATATTTATTATATTCCTTATTATGGCATGTGATTACAGAGATGTGATATCATATATATTTTTACTGTTAAAACAATTATAGCAATTTTGTTGTGGAAAATAGATTCCATAGTGCTGGCATGAATGATTAATCAAGACCACACACAGTTTTGGTCTTCTAATTCATATATAAACTGGGATAACCAGTAAAAATCATATATTTTTAGAAGAGTTTATGATTTAATTTTTACATCTTTAAATGAAGCTTCACTATATTCAAAGGAGAATATTCTGGCCAAACTGTTAGAGCCAGGATGGATACTAGCCCACAATAGTAAGAGGTTGTTTTTTTCTTTCTAATTTATGCAAAGTACTAAAACAAGCAAAAACCTATGTGTGTTGTTACACATCAGGAAAGCAATTATCCTTGTTAGGTCAAGGGATGGAAAATAAGAGGACTTCTGGAGTGCTAGTAAAAGTTCTATATCTTGATGCAGGTTTCTATACAAGCATATTTAGTTTGTAAAAATTCATCAGCTATATACTTACATACACTTTTCTATATGTATATTTATATTTCAATAAAAAGTTAAAATTGAAAAAACAAGAATAACACACAGAGCTTCAGAACATTTTTCAGTATTTGTAATGTTTACATATGTAGTCTGTGTTCCCACAAGCTGTCATAACATGCTCATAATGAGTTTGTCAAAATAGAGATTAGAATGGCTATTTGCTAATACCTGCAAATTTCAGTGTTCCCTTTAAAGAATCTATAAAACTTCTGCAACTTTACATTATAATTACATTTACATGCAATACTAGGAAGTTCTAGTCTATGATAGAACACCACTCATTGTCTTCATCACGTGGTTAAAAAATTCTTCTGTTTCAATGTCTTGGCTATGTTAAAATAGTAGTGTGGAAAAGCTTCAAATAACCATCCAGATCAACAGAACCTCTGTGATGATGGTTGTTTTGAAGCACAGTGCTTGTACTATGAAGGTATTTGTCCATCATAATGCCTGGGTCATTTTTGTTTATTTGTTTGATCAATTTTTAAACAACTGGAAAAATAGTCCAGGTGAGTTTGTGTATTCTTTCACCTCAATTCACCAGTTGTTGATATGGTGTCGTACATGATTTATCTAACTAAGTTGCATCTCTCTATCAACTTACCTCTAAATAAATAGAAAAATACTATTATCCTATTTGAAAACACATCCAAGATCCTAATATATTTCCCAGTAACTAAAGATGGTAGTGTGAGAGTTGAGACAGAGGCCCCCTCTCAAAACCACATGTAATATGTAAACATAGTTAATACAACTAATTCTGAAAGAGCATCAGGAAAGAAGTCTACACCAGACTGCATACATCTGGATAAAAAATAGACCTGACAGAACAGGTTAATGTACCAAAGCCATGATCTGGCAGGACCAAAGCCCTTTCCCCAGTCCAGCTCGCTGGCAGGAAGAAGAAAAACAGAGTTGGGAGAGAGTGGAAGCCTGGACTGCAGAACACCCAGCCCTGGAGATCCGCTCTGAGAGCACGAACCTACATTGCATGGTGTTCTAGAGACTAGTGGGGTTGGAAAACTAAGACAGGCAGAATATTTGGAGAGACTGAGATCCAGCCACTTGTGGAAAACAGGGATCCACATCCAGCTGCTCTGGGATAAAAGAAAGGTGGGCAGTCTAAGAGACTTGCTAACAGTGAGAAGGCCGTTAAAGGGGCAAGAATTGCACAGAGCTTGCTGCTCAAGAGAAAAGACAGGTGGACAAAATTATCCAGGTGCACACTGCCTAGCAGGTTGGGAATTATCAGGAGTTTCAGGCTCTCCATCTCTCTGGCTGGCTATGCAGCTCTGAGGCTGCCACCATGATACACAGCCTGCTGTGCCTTCCTCCTAACTGACACTGGCTCACAAACCAGCAGCCCCTTCATTGGCACCAGGCCAGCCAGAGGGAGGCCCCACCCACAGCAACTACAAATGCAAAGCATAGAGGCTTACACCTGTGCACTCGACACACTGGTCCTGGCATTGGAGATAGGCACAGCAGCCATGAAACAGGAAAAAGCACTTTCCTCCACCCAGGGACAAGAACCTCTCCCCTGTGACCCCAACAATGCTCCAGGGGCTGAGCAGCTACAGAGAGTAGAGCTTCTGGGCACTAGAGGAAACAACATACAAATATGAAATGTCAAAGGAACCTGGTTCAAACCAAAATCACACAAACACCAGAAAAAGAACCAAGTGAAACTGAACTCATCAATAGTCCTGAAAGGTATTTCAAAATAAAAATCAAAACTATGTTCATTGAGGTACAGATATATTCTCAAGAACTCAGGAAAGAATTTAGGAGTGAGAGTTAATTATTAAGGAATACAATATCTGAAATGAAACATAAAATGAAGGGATTTTAAGGCAGATTAGATGAAGTAGAGGAGAAGGTAAATGGAGTAGAAATTAGAGAAGAGAAATACAAAGAAGCTGAGGCAGTGAGAGAAAAAAGAATCTCTGGGATGAAAAAACATTGAGAGAACTCAGTGACCAATCCAAATGGAACAATATTAGCACTAAGGGGTACCAGAAGAAGAGGAAGAAAAAGGGATAGAAAGTATTTCGGAAGAGGTAATTGCTGAAAACTTTCCCAATCTGGGGAAGGAGATAATCTCTCAGGCTATGGAGATGCACAGATATCCCAACAGAAGGGACCCAAGGAAGGCAACACCAAGACATATAATATATAAAATGGCAAAGATCAAGCATATGGACAGAATATTAAAAGCAGCCAGAGAAAAAAGATCACATTCAAAGGAAAACCCATCAGGCTATCATCAGACTTCTCAACATAAACCTTACAGGCCAAAAGAAAGAAAACAAAATAGATATGACCCTCATCAGACATATCAAGAAAAAAAGAGAGTCTACACACATTAACAAAATCAGAAATGAGAAAGGAAATATCACTACGGACACCACAGAAATACAAAAAACTATGAGAGAATACCATAAAAAATTATATGCTAAAAGAATAAAATACCTAGAAGAAATATACAACCTTCTAGAAAAATACAACCTTCCAAGGCTGACCCAGAAACAGAAAATTACCAGCAAGGAAATTGAAATGGTAATCAAAAACTACCTAAAAACAAAACTCCTGTTCCAGATGGTTTCACTACTGAATATTATCAAATATTTAGTGAAGACCTAATACCTATCCTTCCTAAAGTTTTCCAAAAAGTTGAAGAGGAGGGAATACTCCCAAAATCATTCTATGAGGCCAGCATCACTCTAATACCAAAACCAGACAAAGACACCACAAAAAAAGAAAATTACAGACCAATACGCTTAATGAACATAGATGCAAAAATACTCAACAAAATATTAGCATAACAAATTCAAAAATACATAAAAAATAAAAGATCATCCATCATGATCAAGTGGGATTTGTTCCAGGGATGCAAAGATGGTACAACATTCAAAAATCCATCAACATCATCCACCACATCAAAAGAAGGACAAAAGCATGATTATCTCCATAGATGCTGGACAAAATTTCAACATCTGTTCATGATAAAAAACTCTCAACAAAATGGATATAGAGAGCAAGTACCTCAACATAATAAAGACCATACATGACAAACGCACAGCCAACATTATGCTTAACAGTGAGAAGTTGAAACTTTTCCTTTAAGATTGGAAACAAGACAAGGATGCCCACTCTCACCACTTTTATTTAGCATAGTTCTGGAGGTCCTAGCCACAGCAGTCGGACAACACAAAGAAATAAAATGCATCCAGATTGGCAAGGAAGAAGTTAAACTGTCCCTGTTTGCAGATGACATGATATTGTACATAAAAACTCTGAAGAATCCACTCTAAAACTACTAGATTTAATATCTGAATTCAGCAAAGTTGCAGGATACAAAATTTATGCACAGAAATCTGTTGCATTTCTATACACTAATGATAAACTAGCACAAAGACAAACCAGAAAAACAAAACCATTCACAATTGCATCAAAAAGAATAAAATACTTAGGAATAAACCTAACCATGTAAGTGAAATACCTACATTCTGAAAACTACAAGACACTCATGAGAGACATTAAAGAGAATACCAATACCTGGAATGGAAGCTCATGGATAGGAAGAATTAATATTGTCAAAATGGCCATCCTGCCTAAAGCAATATACAGATTCAGTGTAATTTCTACCAAAATACTGACAGTATTCTTCAACTAACTAGAGCAAATAGTTCTAAAATTCATATGGAATCACAAAAGAACCTGAATAGCCAAAGCAATCCTGAGAAGAAAGAATAAAGCAGGGAGGATTATGCTCCCCAACTTCCAGCTCTACTAAAAAGCCACAGTAATCAAGACAATTTGGTACTGGCACAAAATCAGACCCATAGATCAATGGAACATACTAGAGTGCCCAGATATAAAACCAAGCATATATGGTCAATTAATATACAATAAAGGAGCCATGGATATACAATGGGGAATGACAGCCTCTTCAACAACTGGTGTTGGCAAAACTGGACAGCTACATGCAAGAGAATTAAACTGGATTATTGTCTGACTCCATACACAAAAGTAAACTCAAAATGGATCAAAGACCTGAATATATATCATGAAACCATAAAACTCTTAGAAGAAAACATAGGCAAAAATCTCTTGAATATAAACATGAGCGATTTTTTCCTGAACACATCTCCTAGGGCAAGGGAAACAAAATAAAAAATGAACAAATGGGACTACATCATGCTAAAAAGCTTCTGTACAGCAAAGGACATCATAACTAGAACAAAAATTCACCCTACAGTATAGGAAAATATATTTGTAAATGACATATCCAACAAGAGGTTATCACCCAAAATACATAAAGAACTCACATGCCTCAACACCCAAAAAGCAAAAACCCTTAAAAAATGGACAGGGGATATGACCAGACAATTATCCAAAGAAATAGTTCAGATGGCCAACAGGCACATGAAAAGATGCTCCACACTGCTAATTATCAGGGAAATGCTAATTAAAACTACAGTGAGATGTCACCTCACACCAGTAAGGATGGCTACCATCGAAAAGACTAAGAACAAATGCTGGTGAGGATGTGGAGAAAGGGGAACCCTCCTACACTGCTGGTGGGAATGTAAGCTAGTTTAACCATTATGGAAAACAATATAGAGGTTTCTCAAAAAACTAAAAATAGAAATACCATTTGACCCAGGAATCCCACTCCTTGGAATTTACCCAAAGATGACAACTTGTCAGATTCAAGAAGACATATATACCCGTGTGTTTATCGCAGCACTTTTTACAATAGCCAAGATATGGAAGCAACCTAAGTGTCCATCAGTAGGTGAATGGATAAAGAAGAGGTGGTACATATACACAATGGAATACTATTCAGCCATAAGAAAGAAACAAATCTCACCATTTGCAACAACATGAATGGAGCTTGAGGACATTATGCTCAGTGAAACAAGCCAGGCAGAGAAAGACAAATGCCAAATGATTTCCCTGATTCTTGGAGTATAACAATGAAGCAAAACTGAAGGAACCAAATAGCAGCAGACTCAGAGACTCCAAGAATGAACTAGTGGTCACCAAAAGGGAGGAGTGTGGGAGTGTGGGTGGAGAGGGAGAGAGAAGGGGATTGAGGGGTATTGTGTTTAATACACATGGTGTGGGGGATCATGGGGAGAATAGTGTAGCACAGAGAAGGAATATAGTGGATCTGTGGCATCTTGCTGCACTGATGAACAGTGACGACACTGGGGTATGAATGGGATCTTGATAATATGGGTAAATGTAGTAACCAAATTGTTTTTTCATGTGAAACCTTCAAAAGAGTGTATATCAATCATACCTTAATAAAAAAAATTTTAAATAAAAAAAGATAAACTGAGAAATATTTAAAAAAACAAACAAAATAAACTGCAATGAGATATCACCTCATGCCAGTTAGGATGGGCAACATAGAAAAGACTAGGAACAACAAATGATGGCGAGGATGTGGAGAAAGGGGTACCCTGCTACACCTCCAGTGGAATGTAAACTAATCCACCCATTGTGGAAAGCGGTATGGAGGTTTGTCAAAAAATCTAAAAATAGTAATACCATTTGGCCCAGGAATTCCACTCCTAGGAATTTACCCTAAGAATGTAGGATGCCAGTTTCAAAAAGACATATGCACCCCTGTTTATCACAGCACTATTTACAATAGCCAAGAAATGGAAGCAACCTAAGTGCCCATCAGTAGATGAATGGATAAAGAAGAGATGGTACATATACAAAATGGAATATTATTCAGCCATAAGAAGAAAACAAATCCTACCATTGGCAAAAACATGGATGTACTTAGAGGGTATTGTGCTCAGTGAAATAAGTCAGGCAGAGAAATACAAATATCAAATGATTTCCCTCATTTGTGAAGTATAAAAATGAAGGAAACTGAAGGACCAAAACAGCAGATGCACAGACTCCAAGAAGGGAGTAGTAGTTTCCAAATGGGAGGCATGGGCGAGGGTAGGTGGGGAGGGAGAGAGAAGGGAATTGAAGGGTATTATGATTAGTACATATGGTGTAGGGAAGGTCATGGAGGGAAGACAGTGTAGCACAGAGAAGTCAAGTAGTGACTCTGTGGCATTTTACTGCACTGATGGACAGGGACTGCAATGGGGTTTGGGGCAGGGAACTAGATAACTTGGGTGAATGTAGTAACTACATTATTTTTCTTGTGAAACCTTCATAAGAATGTATATCAGTGATACCTTCATAAAAACAAACAAACAAGTAAATAAATAAAAGACATTTCCCAGGAGCAAAGTCATTCTTTTTTCAAAAGCACAGTAAATTTAACAAGTCATCTAATATAACATAGATACAATGCTATATTCTAAAATATAATCCATATCAAATTTTAGTACTCTCATAGAGCATTTACCCCCCAATCTAGCCTATACTCTAGTATTACTTATTTTGCATTTAGTTGTTAGTTCTCTTTGGGCTTCTTTAAAGTGGAAACAGTCTTAAGCCTTTCTTTTTCTATTTCTATCATGAAATGGATATTTCTGAAGAGTACAGAACAATTTGTTTAATAGAATGCTCATTACTGCAGATTATCTGATTATTTTCTTATATTTAGATGTAGATTTTGCATTTTTGGAGGAATACTGCATAAATGATAAAATATTCTGTTCTCCATGTATTTTGAGGCGGTACTTGATATCAAATTGTCCCATTATATTTTTATTGTATTTGGCTGTAAAGTGGCATCTGCCAGATCTCTTCATTCTAAAATTAATTTTTATTTGTAATTAATGATTTGTGAACATATGCGGTTATTTTTCAAAATGTTAAAATACAAGGGATATGAATGTAGCTGACACACTCGGTTTGGATTTGATCCTCTTATTTATTTATTATTCATATTGTGGTAATGCACATAACATGAAATTTATTTTAAATTTTTAAGTGTACAGTAGACTATTGTACTATTAGCTGTATATACACATTGTTGTATAGATCTGTAGAACTTTTCCATTTTTCCATAACTAAACCTTTATACCCATTGAACAGAACTTTCCATTTTCTTCCCCCAAAATCCTTGGAAACCACCACTCCTCTGTCTAATTTTATGGATTTGACTACTTTGGACACCTAATGTAATTGGATTCTTGTAGCACTTTTCCTTCTATAACTCATTTTATTTTACTTGATATAATGTTCAAGGCCCATCCATGATATAGTGTGGGACAAGATTTCCTTCTTTTTAAGGCTGAACAATATTTCATTGTGTGTACATACACACAAAGTTTCTGCCTCTAGACTGTTGTGAGCAATGCTTCAATAAATGTGGGAGTATGCTAACATTTTGAAATATTTCCTATTCTTCTGGATAAATACCCAGAAGTAGGATTGCTGGTACATGTGATAGTTCTGTTTTTAATTTTTTGAGGAAATGCCATACAGTTTTCTATAATGACTACATCATTTCACAATCACACTAACTGGACAAGGGTTCAAATTTCTCCACATCCTTGGTAACACTTAGTATTTTCTCTTTTTCTGTTTGCCTCTCTTTCTTTTTGAGAATGGCCATCCTAACAGGTGTAGATGATAGCTCAATATGCTTTTGACTCGCATTTCCTCAATGAGCTAGTGATGTTGAGCATGTTTTCATGTCTCTTGACTATTTGTATGTCTTTGGAGAAATAGGTCTATTCAAGTTCTTTGTCCAGTTTTGAAGTGCATTATTTGGGTTTTTGTTTTGTTTCTTTCTTTTTTTGCTATTGAGTGGTAAGAGTTCCTTATGTATTATGGAAATTATTTCTTATCAGGTATATGGTTGACAAATACTCATAGGTTAATTTTCACTCTTTTGATTCTTTCTGTTGCTATGTATCAGTGTTTTAGTTGGATGTAGCCTCACTTGTTTATTTTTTGCCTTTCTTGCTTGTGCTTTAGGTGTTATATCCATGAAATCATTGCTAAAATCAATTTTATGAACCTTATGAATATTGTCTTTTAGGAGTTTAGGAGCTTCAGGAATTTTAAATTACTTACTTTAAAATCAATACTCTATTTTGAGTTTAATTTTGTGTTTGATAAAGGACCAACTTCATTACATTTTTGTAGGTATCCAGTTTTTTCAAAACAACTTGTTGAAGAGACTACCCTTTTCCCATGGTGTATTAGTGTCACCCTTGGAGAAGGTGATGTGGCCATAAATGTACAAGATTATTTCAGGGATTTCTACTCTTTCTTTTGATCTACATGTTTGTTTTTGTGCCAGTACTATACTGTTTTGATTACTGTAGCTTTGTAATATTTTTTGAAATCAAGAAGTATGATCATCTCAACTTTGTTGTGTTACATCAAAATTTCTTTGATTATTTTGTATGGTTCATATAAATTTTAGATTTTTTTTTCTATTTCTGGAAAAAATGTCATTGGTACTTTGATGGGACTTGGTAGGGGTGATCCCCAAGAAGATCGTATATCATAATCTCTAGAAAACTGGGTAAGTTTGCTTACACGGTAAAGGAGATTTATTGATGTAATGAAGATGACTAATCAGTCAATTTAAAGTAAGGAGATTATACTGGTGGGCCCACTATAATCAAATGAGACCTCAGAAAAAGTAGCAAGAGACATAAAGGAGAAGAGAGTATCAGAGAGAAACAAATTATAAGGAAGCAAAGTGACTAGGAATGTGCCAAGCTTCTAGGAGCTGTCAACTGACAGTGAGAAAGATAATAGGAACTCAGTTGACAACCATAAAGGAATGGGGGACCTCTATCCTACAACTATAAGAATGAGATTCTGCCATCAAATGAGTAAGACTAAAGGTGGACTGTGCCCCAGAGCCTCCAGAAAAGAGCCCAGGCTAGCCAACATTTTGATTTTAACTTAATAAGAGCCTAAACTAAGCAAAGAGCCACCTAGACTTATGACTTACAGACTGTGATATAATAAATTGATGTTATTTTAAGCCACTATATTTATGGTAATTTTTTGGATTAGTAGAAATTATATTATTTATTTATTCATTTATTATGAATATAGGATTAGAAATGTAAACTCTTTTCTCTATTGGTGATTTAAGTTAACTTGGACATTATATTTTCTAGTCACAGGTCACTTTGTTATAAATTCTACATGAGAGGGTGGTGTTTGTATTAAAGTCAGAATATATTTTGGCTGTATTAGAGTTGTCCTACTGTTCCCTAATAAATTATCTGTACACTGCTCATATTTGGGGTCAAAGTGGGAAACAATTGACATTTTTTAGCGATCCTTATTTTCATCTGAATGTGATTGTATTTTTCTGAGATCTATTGGATTTTACTGTCAATATTTTTATTCTTTATATGTCTCCTAAGCAACCCTACCCTTTGCATATGCTGGTGGCACACAATCAGATTATTGCATTTAACTTTAATTTTAATTTTATTAATTTAATTATTTTTAAAGGTAAATTTTCCACAATTTAACATGTTGATCACCAGAAAGGTAATCACTTATGTTTAATCAGCCATTTATAATTTAAAGTCATGTGTATATTTTTTTCTAATTATTTTTAGATATCTATACTTTTTTAGTAGAGAAGATGTGTTTCTAAGAATAGAGAATATTGAAAGTAAGTTAACATAGTTTCTAAATAAATATGATTAAAACATAGATATATTATTGCACAACTAAATAGCAATAAAGGCAAAAAATGACTTTCAACTCATTTATTTAAAAAAGCCTACAATCTTTAAAATTATGTTTATATAATTAAGAAATATGAGGCTAGTAATGTTCTTGTATGACAGTGTATAATGTTTTTCATTTTGTTGTGACACATTGTTTTGCTTTAGCTCTTAGAAATAATACAATATATTAAGCTTTTTATTTCTCATTGATATGTTTTAAATATTTTCTATTTATCTGTTTATTTTCAAAGCAATCTTTTAGAAATTTATGTGTCATTTTCTTTTTCCTAGAGGCTCAAATGTAAGACATTTTATCTTTAGTGGAAAATAGAACTGACAACATGTTTAGCCACAAAGTCAACAAGATTAATAATATCTGTTAAAGGAAAATTAAAAACATTCTTTTCCATCTAAAAAGAAAAAGTAAATTACTGCAAGAAATATACTAATGCAGTTAATCCATAACATTTATAGATTCTATTATGTAAATTAATTGGATTTTTATCCAACATCATTTTTTTCAGAATAATACAATCTTAAAAGTCATAAATTGAAGTTTTCTAATGGATTCAGATTTGTTTATGTTTCTTTAAGTGCTGAGGAGTAGAAATGCAAATTCTGTTGGTTCGCAAGTAACTCAGATCACCCACCTGTTTATCAAGACAAAAACTTCATCAAAACAATAAAATGCATATTAGGTATAAATAAAACCAGAACCTATTTTCAAAGAAACACTACTATCTAGTAGAATCTGCACTAGATTTCCTACTCATTGACAAGGAGTAGGAAATTGTTGGATAATAGTTTACTATGTGTTATTCATTCAGCCTAATATTTCCCTAGCTCTGTGTGAATGTTGGTTTAGTATAGCCTTCAGATCCTTAAGCCCTTATTCTGGGAACCATGTTATTTATATCAAACCAATAGTATTGACGTAACAAGTCAATATGATAGTTTGATATTCAGAATTATTGACAATATTCATAAACAGAAGTTACATATATCTTTTCAGTGAGCATGTATTTGAAATTTGTACAGCCATGTACAGCAGTATTTTTCAAATTGTTTAGAGGACTACTATTAGAAGAAGTAATCTATAAGAATGTTTTTATTACATAAAATTTTATTATAAATAATTTTTGGTGAGGGGTTTGGAATGGGACACGAGCATAGTTGTACTGAAGACTATTTCAATAAAAAGTATAGTATCAAAAAGCAGTTTAGCAGATAGTTCTGCTTCCATCAATTGCATTATTGTAAGTCTATGGAATTCTAAACTCACAATAAAAGATGCCTCTTTCTTTTAATGTTACCTTGAATAAGGAACGTATGTATTATAACAATCAAGTAAGCTCATCTTCCTTCTAATTAGGTGACAAAAGAAAATACATGAAATTATTTTATTTAAAAAGGAACTCTCAGTCCTCTGCAGAACAACAAAAAAATATTTGAAAAAAAGTGACCTAAGAAAACTAAATACCAAAAGATAAAGACAAAGGATCTGAAAAATTAAACCTGAGAAGTGAAATTTTAAGAGAGAACCAAAGAGAGCTGTGAAATAAAAATAAATAAGATGGAACAAGGAAAACATTAAAGGACTTTTTAAAGCATGCCGGAAATTGAAGAATTACAGTAAAGCATTTACATCACAAAATTCTATGTAAAGGAAATCCCAGATAAAGCAGAGGAATGGAAACAGTAAGGGCTCCCCAGAAGCACCCCTCCCTTCATCTCCCCTCCGCCCAACCGTACCAAACCAGAGCATTCTGAACCAAGGCGAGAAGCATTTTGACCAGCCACATGGAGGAGCAATAACTCAAAGGGAGATTATGATATGCCGTAAAAAGGTAAACTATGCACAATCTCAGAAATAAAGACTTCTAGGGCAAAAGAAATGCTGAAACTTATAATGTGTGGAATGGAGAGGAACTTGCAAAGGTAAAGAAGATACAGAGAAGAGAGAAAAAGGAAGGAAACAAATGTGTCTGGACATTCCAGTCTGGTTGCCCATCCATTTAATTAGGGTTGAAAATCAAACTGGGAGAGGTAATGCAAGGCATCAAGTCCTAACTTATGCAGACAAGGACAGTGGGATCTAGTGAAGGGAAGCAATTCTCCAGAGTCCTGGGCTGGGCTGGGGGCAGGTCTCCAGATCCCCAGTGTTAGCTTAGCATAAAACCTAAATGTGATTTATTCCCACCAAGAGGTTTAAATATTTTAACAATAAAGTGTTAACAAAAGGCCACATGGTGAAAAATATACCAGGAGGTTGCTCAGACTGAGAGTGGGGGTCTGGTGGGGGACTTGATAAGGACTGGGCTCTACCTGTTTGGAAAATGAAAGAAGTTTTAAACCTACCAATAAAATTAAGACAAATGTAAGGGAAAGCTTAATACCTAATATGGATATAATTTATAATTTGCCTAGGCTACATCTGGGAAAAATGTAAACCCTGTAGTATTCAGCCAATGAGAAACCAGGGGAAGGACTTGCATGCTAGGGAATAAATTACTTGCGTCAACTGCCCCAGATGTGCCTGCTTACCAGATCCTGATCTTGCAAGACCATCATTAAAGCCTCACTCTGCTGTTCTCTTTGTCTCTGTGTCCACTTACTGAGTTTGTGTCCACTTGGTGAGTGTGTTTCTCACACCAGGCTGGGACCCTTCCATTGATGAATGCTGCCCCCACCATTCCCATTCCTTACAGAAATTTGAGAACTGTTTTTGTCATTGCAAAAATATAAATGTGTGTGATATATAGACAGCTTTTAATTAATACAAAAACATGAAAATATTCCATACACTGCAGGGAAAAGGGATGCACAGGAGAATTTGCCCTTTGGTTGGAAAGAGTAGACAAAGTGGCTTCTGAGTGGTTTGTCTACATGTAGCAGCTTTCTCTTGTAAGGCAACAAAAATCTCCATCTTTCGTAAATAAATAAATATAAAGAGACATTCTTTCAATGACTGGTAGAGGTTTTAAATATCATGTAAATTAGTGACAGGCCAGAAGCTGAATATATGTATTTAGTTTTCTCATTTATTAAAATGATGTATTTAGGGGTTAGAAATTCAAATATAGTTTAAAGGAATATTTTAATGAATAAATATCTAAAATCTGAAGACACACTTATGTTAAATAAATCAAAGTGAAATATACACACTTTATTCAATACATCCTGTCTATATGGTCACTGCAAGCCCCTGTCCCTATTGAAAAATGAAATAAAATGATGAAAAATAGAAAAGAAAATGTGGGTGTAAGAGTTGCTGTGTCAATTCTAAAAATTATGGAATAATTACATTCTAGAGAATACAAGATGCATGCAAGGTAGAGTGTAAATGGAAAATACTTCCATATACATAAAAATCCTGAGGTCCAACTCACAGGTTCAACTTTCTTAGAACACACTGTTGCAGTAAGTTGATCAGACCTAAGATTAGCTCCCCTTTTGGGGAACATAGTGTACTTCCAAATCGGAACCTTCTTAAATCAGTAATCTTGAGTACATTATTACCTTAATTTCTATCATGGTATTAAAAATTGGGTTAATATTAGTACATTCCTATGCTGGTCTGAATCATCTGAAGATAATTTAACATGCAAGGTCGTTAGAAATTTGAGAGAGAGCTTCATAAGATTGGGAAAACCATCTAAAGAAAACTGAAGTCTGACCTAGAAAGAAGGTAGAAGAGAAAATAGATTGTGTAGAAGGTTGGCAGACTGCTGTGCAGTGTAGAAAAGTTCAGCAAAGCTGTTGGGGAGTCTTTAAGGCAAAGACAACTGTCAGCACTAAATTAAGACTCCCAGGAATGGGTCTAACAAAGTATCTCTTCTGGGCTCAGTTACTGCCTTAGAGAAAAGCCCATGTGAAATTGTGAATTTAGCACAAATGCAGAGATGGATTTCAGGGCATAGCAGATGGGGCCCTGGGTCAACTATGCTCCCTGTAGTTAGGGGTCTATGAGATACATTCTTGTGACAACAACATTACCTCATAGAGTTATGAACCTTATGGAAACAGTTTCACAAAAATACCTTTAAGTTTTAAGACCATGCTTAATACATGCTTATTTGAAGTAGTTGAAGAACCTGCCCTTGAGTAGTGAAATAAACTTTGGTTCACTTGTAGACACTGAGGACTTGAAGATTAGCAATACTCAGAATTGCTAAACCAGAATGGCCAATACAACGGCAGGGAACAAGACTCCTGCTTGACCTCACATCTTTTTCCTGACAGAAGAAGTTATCATCAGGAGCAAGATAAACCTTTTGGAGAGAGAAGACAAGGGAAAATTGGGTATTTCGGGTTGCTCCTGACACAACATACTTGACAGTTATAGAGTGCAAACCTCATAGGGACAGTACTAACATAAAACAACGAGCCTCCAGAGCTTGTGAGCAGAAAAGTCTTACAGCACTTCTATAAACAAGCAGAGTACATAATTTTCAAATTCTGAAATAATTAAAAATTTTAATTATTTAAGTCAAAATAATACATTATTGTTATATGACACACAAGATTTTAACTTAGAAGATGATTCAAATACACATTCCTCTATGCAAACATTTTATTTTTCAGGCTCTATATTGCAGTCTTTGGAGATTAGATCATAAAGAGAATTGACATTTCTAAGGATGCATTTATATTAAAATATAACATTTTTAATACTTGTTCTGTGGTACTACAATTACAATACATATACTATGCTCAAATTTAGACCATACTCAAAGAGTTGCATTATCAAACTTGAATGAATGTAGATGAGAACAGGAAAAATGCTCAGGGATAAGAACAGCCTAAGTTAAATTTGCATGACATTGTTGAGAGAAGTAAGAACATGTACACGACAGAGCACAGAGAAGGGCAAGAAGTGAAGAGACACTTTCATTGTACAGCTACAGATTACCACATATGTAACTGGTTATAGGATTTGTTTTTTGTTTTTTGTGTTTTTTTGTAATTTTATTTTCATTCTGGCCATAATGGAAATTATCAGGACAAAATTTCTGTTCAAGAAGCAATGAGATATAGATGAAAAGTGTTGTAGTCATGGATCATTGCAAACATCTTCAGTTTTCTGAGCTTGAGTTTTCAGATCCATAAAACAGAATAGAAATAACTATCTCATAATAATGCTTGAGCATTAAATTTATAAAAAAATGCAAAAAATGCACCCCAGGTCTAGGCCAAAGAAATCATATTAAAACCCTGCAAACTCATATAATGACCTATCTCAGAAAGAAGTAAAATTTTCCTCAAAAAAGGATTCACATGTGCATTTGGGTTGGTGAAAGCATTCGTGTGTTGGGAGGATGGCACACTTCAAAGCCCTGGGGTCAGAAACTCCTGTGCTGGAGACCCTTCTGGAATTCTCCCTATGTACATCTTCAGCTTTTTATTCATCTACATCTTTATAATATCTTTTATAAGAAATGAGTGAACATAAGACAAAATATTTGAACATATGAACTAGAAATTTCAGAATCAAACTAAATACATGAGTTATGCAGACAACAAGTGAAGATAGCACTTATTTCCTAATGCTGACCTCTGGGATCAATGTGTTTGAACTTTTAGTTATATTTGGCAGCAGTTATAATTACGGGAGACATAAACATATTTTTATGCTTATAAATCATGCTTTAAATTCATCTGACTGACTCAAAAAACATCTAAATATAAGTGTGGCTCAAGGAGGATGTGATAAAACTGAAGTGCAATATGTTTACCCAGAAGACAATACAATTTTAGAAGTTGGAGAAAAATATATATGAATCTCAGAATAAGTCCATAAATTTTAATGTGTGGCTAAATTCTGAACTATATTGGGGTTGTTGTATAAGTATAGTCCAATTCATGAAATTTGTGAAATCAATGCCTCAGTTATTTAAAATATGGATTAAATTCACTGTTATAAACCCATCACTATACACAGTCCTATATATTCTAGAATTTTTTACTATTTTTCAATTAATAAGGTTATATTGTCTATATGATTACATATATTGTTAAATAGTGAAAGTCAGTAAATGTATATTAATTAAAATTCATAGTATTAACATCTAATAATACAGGGATTCAACAGATCCAGCTCAACCACTCTATAAGTTCTTTCTACCAGACTAAAGAAAAAAAGAGTTTTGAATACCTAATTTATAGACATTTTAGAATATTCTTCAAATTTATATAAATGTTATTAGCAAAATAATAAATATAAAAAATTATGTTCATTTCAGGAAAAAAAGTACTTACACAGAGGGAGCATACATTTTAGGCTTATTTATGTCACTGAAAATGAAATTGCTAGAAAAGTGGTAAGTCCTATGCAGAAAGTCTATGCTCCCCTAACAAGCTTTGTATCATGAAATTTGGGCAACTGACTATTCCTCTAGAGTTTCCAGACATTATTTCTTTTACTCTCCTCTTCCTTTTCTTTTTTTCATTCATTTTCTTATTTATAAAATAATTTTCCCAACATCGAAACAGGGGAAAATGCCAAATGTTGAATTATTTAATATTTTGAAGTATATTTTTATAAAGTGTACTTCATATTCATCGGATTTTCTCAAGAGATATATATTTGCTTGACTGATTGCTTCTAGCCCCATCAATTTAGACATCAACTTACTGAATAAAATTATGAGTCATGATTATTTGTGGCCTATAGAAATAACACCTCAAAGTTTGTGATTTTGTGACTCTAGAAAATTACCCTGCCTTTTAGCTAACTTGGCTTTCTTACTTGTTCCTTCTTTCTTTAATGAGTTCTTCAGACACCTATGAATATGATTTATTGTCTTTCTAATGGTACCTTTTCAGTAATTAGAGAAAAATCTGAGCCAAAGATCAAAGCCAGAACCAACCCCAAACAAAACTTTTTAAATATTTCTTATTTACCCATTTTCTTTTCTACCTTCTCTCCCTTTCTAACTCATCTTTATTTCTTCCTTTCTTCTTTCCTATATTGTCTCTCTCTCATCTTCCTTTCCTTTTCTTTGCCATCACTACTCTCTTCCCTTTTTGTTTTTTTCCTATATTTACCCTTTACTTCAGCAAAGTGTATACTAAATAATTACTAAATGTGCAAGCACAATGACTTATTATTTCATAATAGCTTTACTACCAAGCACCATGAGATTCTGCACAAATGTATTAATTTTGATAAAGTTCAATTTACCTATTTTTTCTTTGTGCTATTGATTTCATGTTCTATAAAATAGTGTCAAATTCATTGCCATAAAGCTTTTCCTCTGCTTTCTTCAACAATTTTAGAGTTTTAGTTCCATTTTGAGTTAATTTTTGCATATTGTTTAAGTTAAGGATACAGCTTTATTCTTTTGCATGTTTATATCCAGTTTCCCAACACTATTTGTTGAATGGCATTTCCCCATTGAATAGCCCTGGCACTCTACATTATTTTGAATCATTGATGTTTCAAACACGATTTGAAGTTACCTTAGTAAATAATGTGTTTTATAGGTTCCGATGATTTATTCACCTCAAATTATAAATATGTATGTTATAACCCCTCAATGTTCTGAAATATGTAATTTACTTTGAGGCTTTGGGTTTGATTATTTCATCAATTTCACTTTCCATTTATTTTTCTGAGATAATTGAAATCATTGGTTATAAACTTCTGTCCTATAGGCCACATAAAATCAGACTTCTGTGGATTGTGAAACAAGAGAAAAGATACCATACTAAAGTTGACATTGTTTTAACTGACACCTACTTAAAAGTTTTTAGCAATATAAATGGAAAAGTGCACAACACAGCTGTGTCAACTTATGAAAGGTTACACATGTTTGTGTCAAGTGTTTGAGTCTCTCTCATAGCCTCTTTGGTTTGCTCGACTGTTAAGAACGAGCATATTTTAGAGTTCCTTACGTTTAAGACCGTGTTCTGATAAAAAATAGTTACCAACAGACTGGAAGAAAATGCAGGTAACTGACATTTACACAGTGAATTATTTCAACTCTTTCTGTTTTTTAATCACCCACTACATGTCTGCCACTTCTAATAACAGCTTGGTGTCTGGCACAAACCCTGCTTTATCTCTGAATTTCACTGTTGCATGTTCCTTTGTGAATAACTTAGTCTAGTCATTACGGACATTCTTAGACTAATATTCACTCTAATTTTATTGCTTCAATGTACTTCAAAACTGACACTGATACCTGGTCTAATCTGACTTACATGTTCCTACTGATTATGTCAGAGTTTCCATGGTGGTATCTGACATGTTTATTTGTAGAAATTGCTCTTCGATTCAAAAACAAAAATAAAAAGCTTCTCTTTTCTTTTTTGCATAGTTGTATTGAGTATGACTTTGTGTTTCTATTTTTGAGTTATTTAAACTACTGGATGTCTCTCATATTTTAGCCTGAGTCACCATCTTTATCTCTATTATTTTTTCCCTTGAACTCCCTCTCCATCTCTTCTAAATTAAATCAATACAAACTGGTGTATTTTATTAATCTGTTTACTTTGAAATGATGTTTAATATTCCCTCTTCTTAAGGTAGAGCTAAACATAAAAAGAAGTATTTATATTTCTTTCACAAAATAACCACTATGACTATCTAAACTATGAACTGAAGTATTACATCTACATTATTCTATAAAAGTTCGCCATCAAATTTTCTAAGCAAATTTAACAAATACATGTTTTTCTTAAAACTAGTGATTGTATCTTCATGTAGAACTTCTAATACATGCATCTGCTTCTTTGAATAATTTAAATATATCAGTTTGTTTTCTTAAAGCACTCTGTTAGACAGATATTCATTCTTCCTAGATAAAACCTACCTATGAATTTTATGTCAGTTTGTGTTCACTATATTTCTTTTAATCCAGTGCACATCTTCAAATTAATGGCCTTGGAACATAAAGTTAGCAACAGTCTTTTTGTAAAAAAAAATTATTATGAATCAAATGTTATTTCTTTTGAATAAAAGTAAGGAACTTCTCAATATTTTACTCTGCTTGTTTATTTATATTCAGTTAATTCCCTAGGCATATTAAAGTTTATGTTTCATATGCTAAGTGATATTTGTTATAAACTATTCAAAGTTAATAAAACAATATGTAACTTTTTTCTGTATCATATTAACTATTTCGAATTGGTATTTATTGAACAGTTCTAATGGAGAATATTTTGAATTTATTGATTATATTAAAAAGCATTAACGTTTTTGTCTACCATTATGTATTATCTATAAGTGGAAGCTTGAAGAGAAAAAATGTTTATTGGAAACTAATTCTATCATTCTACCACTATAATATGTTATATTATTTTGCTTTAGGAATATGATGTGTTCCACTATATAACGTTTTAGGGAAAAGGGTCAACAATTCCATAGGAGGCAAATAATTCTGAAGTAAAGAAATCTATTTTTGAGGCAGAGCCAACATGGCGGCATGAGTAGGACAGTGGGAATCTCCTCCCAAAAACATATATATTTTTGAAAATACAACAAATACAACTAATCCTAAAAGAGAAACCAGAAGACACAGGACAACAGCCAGACTACATCTACACGTGCGAGAGCCCAGTGCCTGGTGAAAGGGGTAAGATACAACCCACGGGCCAGCAGGACCCAAGCACACCTCGCCCCAGCTCCCAGTGGGAGGGAGAGGGAGCCCAGGACTGCTAAACACCCAGCCTAGCCACCCGCACCAGAGCGCAGACACAGTGCATGTGTGAAGGGCTAAAAACTAGGGAAATAGTCCAGCAAGAACTCTGAGCGGGTTCCGAAGCTGATGCCCCTCTGACTGTCGCGTGCCCTGTCCTCGCCGGCAAGAACAGCATGCAACAACAGCAGGATTCTTCTGCAGAAAGCTTTATTCTTCAGCTCTTTGTGAAACAAATGAGTTGGGCAGGACCCAGAGGGGAAGGAGAGGCTTGCTTATATAGTTCTCATGCTCTGACCTGGTTGGTGCGGCTCCATATGCCTTATTAGCATAACCATTTGGTGGGTCTCATTGGTCCTTATGCCAAGGCGCAATTAGCATGTAGTTTAGTGGTGTGGGATGATTTGTCATTAGGAAGTTCGGGGCCTTCTGGCTGCCCTGCATTGGGCGTTATTTTCTGAGCGCGGCTGCCAACATCTCCCCCTTTTTTGTCTAACAGAAGCTCAAGGCGGAACTTGCCAGCAGAGGCGGAGACAGAGGCCTGACCTCCATCATACTTCCTGATGCCCCCTTTTTGGAGAGGGGTTCTGGGCATCTACCCCTATGCAGTCAGGCATGCCTCTCAGAGGGGTCCAAGACCTCTTGCAGTGCTTTGCCTCGCATCCTCTGGCTGGCGTTGGGACCGCTTGGTACAAAGGGTTTGGACCCTTTTTCTCAACCCTCTTGCACCATGAGCTTCTTAAAGAAAGCTGTGATTAAGCATTGAGGTACTCGGGCCTGGTGCAGTGCCACATGGGCTCAGGGTGCAAGAGCTACCTCAAGCTAAAGCCGAGCTTCCTTCTTAAGCATGTTGAGCCACACTTGGGGAGAGGCGCCAACGTCTATCGCCATTAGGGCTTGAGCAAGGATCACCTTGTCCTGCTTATGTTGGTTGCGGAGTCTGCATAACAACCAGAGTAAGAGCATGAGACCTCCAAGCAGGAACACGCCCATCCCAGCCATGCCCGCCCACTCCTTGACGTGGGAGAGAGCTCTGAGGAACCAGGAAGAGAGTCCTTCCGCTACGGAGATATCTAGACGGGTGGAGTTGATGTGGATAATTTCTCGCCGCAGCTCTTCTAGTGTCCCATCGAAGTCTTGGGACCAGTTTCCTGAAAGATACTGGGACAGGTCTCATGACAGATTAGTGAAAGCATTTAATACTTCTGTTAGTGATCCTGGCTTGTTTGTGGCTCTGTAATATGGCCGCGGCTAGGCCCGCATTGGTGAGTGGCCCTCCTATTTCTCTACAGGCTTTCAACCAGGCATGTATCCCTTTTTGTTTCCAGGGTGTTATCGCCTGTCTGCATTCCTTGGTACATTGTTCAAACACTAATTGCTCCACTAGGGGCATTGCTTGTTCCTGATCTCCAAATATTCTGCCTGCGGCCTCTATCATACGAGCAACAAAGTCAGAAAATGGCTCGCTCAGCCCCTGAATAATTTTTGTCAAATTGCCTGATACTTCTCCTTTGTTGGTGAGGGCTTTCCATGCCTTGGCGGCGCACGTGTTTATTTGTGCATATACCTGTAAGGGGAAGGCGGTCTGGTCGGCTACCCACTGTCCTTGGCCCGTCAGCATATCATATGACCATGCAGGCTGTCCTTCGGCCGCGTTTGCGCGTGCCTGGGTCATGCTGATATCATGCCACAATGCCTTCCATTCTATGTATTGCCCCATACTAGAAAGGCATGCCTTAGTTACATATTGCCAGTCTGCGGGTGTCATGGCTGTCTCTGTTAATCTCTCAACTTGTGCTATGGTATAGTTAGCACTGACTCCATAAGCCCGAACGGATTCTGCTAACTCCTTAACTTGTTTATGGCTCAGGGGCTGGTGAGAGCGTACACCGTTATCCTCAAATACAGGAAACATTTGTCTAATTGCCTGAAGAGTATCTGGGTGGCAAAAGGAGAGTGCGCCACTCAAGTAAGGTGGCGGGGCAAAGGGCGTCGGGGGACACCCTGCTTTCATTTTTTCCTTGGTCCGCTTTTCAACTTTGCTGGTTCCCTTACTTCTACACTCTGCGGTTTTATTTTCTTCCCCTTCCTCTGCGGACGTTAATTCCTCCTCAGATTCCCTATTGGAGAGTTGGAGGTCCCTCAACTCTTTCCAGGGGTATTTACTATTTTCTCCGAGGCGATTGTCACTCGCTTCTCGGGGCTCTTTCGCTTTTGCCCTAGGCGGGCTTTCTCCCTCACTCTGAGGTTTCTTTACCTTCGTTTTTGTGGCCTTTTTTCGGCCGCGCGCGCTCTCTGTTTCCCGTTCCGTTTCTGACATGCTCTCTTGGATATCTGTCAATGCTCTCTGACCTTCTTTTATTACCTTTTCACATCTCTCATCTTGCAGACAAGCTCTAATCAGTTTCCAGAGGGGCCTGGTGCCTCCCCTCAGGCTACCCTCCTCCTCCTCTCTATCAAGATCTTTCCCCAGTTTGTCCCAGCTCGGGATTGAGAGGGACCCTGAACAAATGAACCAGGGGGCCACACGGTCTATCTCCTTCACAAAAGATCCTAAGACTTTGCTGGAGACCTTCAAGTTTCGCTCTTTGAGAGCTGTCTGCAGCGCCGTGACTAATGACGGTGCATTCCCCATGGTGCCTCCTTATTTACAGAGAACCATCAACCATCATCCTAAAAAGCAGGGGCTTCTCGGAACTTACCCCTCCGGGCTTTCTTCTGACCTGCAGTTCTGAATCCTCTCCAGATGTCTGAAGGGTCCTCCCTGTGCCGGTGATGTTCTGGTTCCCGGGTTTCGGCACCACTTGTCGCGTGCCCTGTCCTCGCCGGCAAGAACAGCATGCAACAACAGCAGGATTCTTCTGCAGAAAGCTTTATTCTTCAGCTCTTTGTGAAACAAATGAGTTGGGCAGGACCCAGAGGGGAAGGAGAGGCTTGCTTATATAGTTCTCATGCTCTGACCTGGTTGGTGCGGCTCCATATGCCTTATTAGCATAACCATTTGGTGGGTCTCATTGGTCCTTATGCCAAGGCGCAATTAGCATGTAGTTTAGTGGTGTGGGATGATTTGTCATTAGGAAGTTCGGGGCCTTCCGGCTGCCCTGCATTGGGCGTTATTTTCTGAGCGCGGCTGCCAACATCTGACAAAGAAAAGCAAGTGCTTTTTGAAAGTCATAAAGGGACAGGGACATAACAGCTGGATGGATACAACACAGGTCACAGCCCAGTGGCTGGAAATTACAGGGAAAACCAGGCACACTAACACCCTGGGCAACAGCTCTGAGACCCCTCATGGAGGTAAACAGCCAAACAGCTGCCCCTACCCAGTCCATTACCCCTCCAGGTGCTGCAAAAGCAGAGAAACAGCCTAAGGCAGACCACACACACAGAAAGGGAAATTCCTCCATATCAGCTGGGCAAGACACAAAGACCCAGTCTACATGCAATTACCCAACACAAGCCACTAGCGGTTGCAGATGTCCCAGTAAAGAAAGGCCAGTAGCAAGTGAAAAGTTTGGCCCTCCCAGCTGACATTCAATAGCACCTGTCAACATGAAAAAGCAAAAAAATATGATCCAGACAAGACTAACCCAGACAGCTTCGGCATCTGCTACATCTTCCCCTGAGAAAGAACCTGGGGAGATAGATTTAACCAGCCTTCCTGAAAAAGAATTCAAAACAAAAGTCATAACCATGCTGATGGACTTCAGAGAAATATGCAGGAACTAAGGAAGGAGAATACAGAAATAAAACAAGCTCTGGAAGGACTTCAAAACAGAATGGATGAGATGCAAGAGACCATTAATGGTCTAGAAAACAGAGAACAGGAATGCAGAGAAGCTGATGCAGAGAGAGATAAAAGGATCTCCAGGAATGAAAGAATTTGAAGAGAGCTGAGTGATCAAATGAAAAAGAACAATATACGCATTATAGGGGTACAGAAGAAGAAGAGAGAGAAAAAAGGATAGAAAGTGTCTTTGAAGAAATAATTGCCGAAAACTACCCCAAACTAGGGGAGGAAATGGCCTCTCAGACAACAGAGGTACACAGAACTCCCATGACAAGGGATCCAAGGAGGGCAACAACAAGACACATAATAATTAAAATGGCAAAGATCAAAGAAAAGGATAAAGTATTAAAGGCAGCCAGAGGGAAAAAAAGGTTACCTACAAAGGAAAACCCATCAGGCCATCATCAGACTTCTCAACAGAAAGCCTACAGGCCAGAAGAGAATGGCATGATACACTTAATGCAATGAAACACAAGGGCCTCAAACCAAGACTACTGTATCCAGTGCAAATATCATGTAAATATGAAGGAGGGATTAAACAATTCCCAGACAAACAAAAGTTGAGGGAATTTGCTTCCCACAAACCACCTCTACAGGAAATCCTACAGGCACTGCTCTAGATGGGAGCACTCCTAAAAAGAGCACAGAACAAAACACCCAACATATGAAGAAGGAAGGAGGGGGAATAAGAAGGGAGAGAAATAAAGAATCATCAGACTGTGTTTATAGTAGCTCAACAAGCGAGTTAAGTTAGACAGTAAGATAGTAAAGAAGCTAACCCTGAACCTTTGGTAACCACAAACTTAACGTCTGGAATGGCAATAAGTTTATACCTCTCAATAATTACCCTAAATGTGAATGGACTGAATGCACCAATCAAAAGACACAGAGTAATAGAATGGATAAAAAAGCAAGATCCATCCATATGCTGCTTACAAGAGACTCACCTCAAACCCAAAGACATGCACAGACTTAAAGTCAAGGGATGGAAAAAGATATTTCATGCAAACAACAGAGAGAAGAAAGCAGGTGTTGCAATCCTGGTATCAGACAAAACAGACTTCAATATAAAGAAAGTAACAAAAGACAAAGAAGGACATTACATAATGATAAAGGGCTCAGTCCAACAAGAGGATATAATCATTATAAATATATATGCACCCAATACAGGAGCACCAACATACCTGAAACAAATACCAACAGAACTGAAGGAGGAAATAGAATGCAATGCATTCATTCTAGGAGACTTCAAAACACCACTCACTCCAAAGGACAGATCCACCAGACAGAAAATAAGTAAGGACATAGAGGCACAGAAAAACACACTAGAACAGATGGACCTAATAGACATCTACAGAACTCTACATCCAAAAGCAACAGGACACACATTCTTCTCAAGTGCACATGGAACATTCTCCAGAATAGACCACATACTAGGCCACAAAAAGAGCCTCAGTAAATTCCTAAAGATTGAAATCCTACCAACCAACTTTTCAGACCACAAAGGCATAAAACTATTAATAAACTGTACAAAGAAAGAAAAAGGGCTCACAAACACATGGAGGCTTAAGAACATGCTCCTAAATAATCAATGGATCAATGACAAAATCAAAATGGAGATCCAGCAATATATGGAAACAAATGACAACAACAACACTAAGCCCCAACTACTGTGGGACACAGCAAAAGCAGTCTTAAGAGGAGAGTATATAGCAATCAAGGCATATTTAAAAAAGGAAGAACAATGCCAAATAAATGGCATAATGTCACAATTATTAAAACTGGAAAAAGAAGAACAAATGAGGTCTAAGGTCAGCAGAAGGAGGGACATAATAAAGATCAGAGAAGAAATCAATAAAATTGAGAAGAATAAAACAATAGCAAAAATCAATGAAACCAAGAGCTGGTTCTTCAAGAAAATAAACAAAATAGATAAGCCTCTAGCCAGACTTATTAGGAAAAGAGAGACAACACAAATCAACAGTATCAGAAATGAGAAAGGAAAAATCACGACGGACCCCACAGAAATACAAAGAATTATTAGTGAGTACTATGAAAACCTATTTGCAAACAAGCTGGGAAACCTAGGAGAAATGGAAAACTTCCTAGAAAAGTACAACCTTCCAAGACTGACCCAGAAAGAAACAGAAAATCTAAACAGACCAATTACCAGCAACGAAGTTGAAGCGGTAATCAAAAAACTACCAAAGAACAAAACCCCTGGGCCAGATGGATTCAACTTGGAATTTTATCAGACATACAGGGAAGACATAATACCCATTCTCCTTAAAGTTTTCCAAAAAATAGAAGAGGAGGTGATACTCCCAAACTCATTCTGTGAAGCTAGCATCAGCCTAATACCAAAACCAGGCAAAGACCCCACAAAAAAGAAAACTACAGACCAATATCCCTGATGAATGTAGATGCAAAAATACGCAACAAAAAATTAGCAAATTGAATTAAAAAATACATCAAAAGGATTGTACACCATGACCAAGTGGGATTCATCCCAGGGATGCAAGGATGGTACAACATTCGAAAGTCCATCAACATCATCCACAACATCAACAAAAAGAAAGACAAAAACCACATGATCATCTCCATAGATTCTGAAAAAGCATTTGACAAAATTCAACATCCAATCATGATAAAAACTGTCAGTATTTGCAGATGAAATGATACTATACATAAAAAACCCTAAAGACTCCACTCCAAAACTACTAGAACTGATATCGGAATACAGCGAAGTTGAAGAATACAAAATCAACACGCAGAAATCTGTGGCTTTCCTATACACTAACAATGAACCAACAGAAAGAGAAATCAGGAAAACAACTCCATTCACAATTGCATCAAAAAAAATAAAATACCTAGGAATAAACCTAACCAAAGAAGTGAAACACTTATACTCTGAAAACTAGAAGTCACTCTTAAGAGAAATTAAAGGGGACACTAACAGATGGAAACTCATCCAATGCTCGTGGCTAGGAAGAATTAATATCGTCAAAATGGTCATCCTGCCCAAAGCAATATACAGATTTGATGCAATCCCTATGAAACTACCAGCAACATTCTTCAATGAACTGGAACAAATAATTCAAAAATTCATATGGAAACACCAAAGACCCCGAATAGCCAAAGCAATCCTGAGAAAGAATAAAGTAGGGGGGATCTCACTCCCAAACTTCAAGCTCTACTATATAGCCATAGTAATCAAGACAATTTGGTACTGGCACAAGAACAGAACCACAGACCAATGGAACAGACTAGAGAATCCAGACATTAACCCAGACATATATGGTCAATTAATATTTGATAAAGGAGCCATGGACATACAATGGCGAAATTGCAGTCTCTTCAACAGATGTTGCTAGCAAAACTGGACAGCTACATGTAGGAGAATGAAACTGAACCATTGTCTAACTCCATATACAAAAGTAAACTGAAAATGGATCAAAGACATGAATGTAAGTCAGAAACCATTAAACTCTTGGAAAAAAACATAGGCAAAAACCTCTTAGACATAAACATGAGTTACCTCTTCTTAAACATATCTCCCCAGACAAGGAAAACAACAGCAAAAATGAACAAGTGGGACTATATTAAGCTGAAAAGCTTCTGTACATCAAAAGACACCATCAATAGAACAAAAAGGAACCCTACACTATGGGAGAATATATTTGAAAATGACAGATCCGATAAAGGCATGATATCCAGAATAAATAAAGAGCTCACATGCCTCAACAAACAAAAAACAAATAACCCAATTAAAAAATGGGCAGAGGTACTGAACAGACAGTTCTCTAAAAAAGAAATACAGATGGCCAACAGATATATGAAAAGATGCTCTACATCACTAATTATTAGAGAAATACAAATTAAAACTACAATGAGGTATCACCTCACACCAGTAAGGATGGCTGCCATCCAAAAGACAAACAACAACAAATGTTGGAGAGGCACTGTGGAGAAAGGGGAACCCTCCTACACTGCTAGTGGGAATGTAAATTAGTTCAACCATTGTGGAAAGCATTATGGAGGTACACCAAAATGCTCAAAACAGACTTACCATTTGACCCAGGAATTCCACTACTAGGAATTTACCCTAGGAACGCAGCAATCAAGTTTGAGAAAGACAGATGCACCCCTACGTTTATCACAGCACTATTTACAATAGCCAAGAATTGGAAGCAACCTAAATGTCCATCGGTAGTTGAATGGATAAAGAAGATGTGGTACATATACACAATGGAATACTACTCAGCCATAAGAAGAGGGAAAATCCTACCATTTGCAGCAACATGGATGGAGCTGGAGGGTATTATGCTCAGAGAAATAAGCCATGTGGAGAAAGAGAAATACCAAATGATTTCACTCATCTGTGGAGTATAAGAACAAAGGAAAATCTGAAGTAACAAAACAGCAGTGGAATCACAGAACTCAAGAATGGACTAACAGGTACCAAAGGGAAAGGGACCGGGGAGGATGGGTGGGTAGGGAGGGGTGGGAGGGGGTAAGAAGAAGGGGGGTATTAAGATTAGCATGCATGGGGATGGTGGGAGAAAGGGGAGGGCTGTACAACACAGAAAAGACAAGTAGTGATTCTACAACATTTTGCTATGCTGATGTACAGTGACTGTAAAGGGGTTTATAGGGGGGACCTGGTTATACAGAGGATCAAAGCCTAAGTTGGCTACCCCAAAAATGAACTAAGATATGATGATATGAAAAAGAACTTCCAACATCAGCACTCTCTGGAAGACTCATGCCAGATGATGATCATCAAAAAACCCCAACATAGATCCACGTGCTGCTACAGGTGTAGATGCACTCATCCCACCGGTTACTGGACTTGCCATGGGAATGAAGAAGGAGATATCTAAGCTGGTCTGTGCATACAGTAAAACAACAAATTTGTCTGGAACTATACTGTGGGAACTCAACCAAGAATTAGTAGAGGTACAAATTGTAGCGCTCCAAAATCTTACAACTACAGACTATTTACTGTTAAAAGAACATATGGGATCTGAACAATCCCCAGGAATGTGTTGCTTTAATTTTTCTGATTTCTCTCAGACTGTTCAAGTTCAGTTGGACAATATCCACCATATCATAGATAAGTTTTCACAAATGCCTAAGGTGCCTAACTGGTTTTCTTGGTTTCACTGGAGATGGCTGGTAATTATAGGTCTGCTTTGGTTATGTAACTGTACTCCTATTATGTTAATGTGTGTGCGCAATTTAATTAGTAGTTTAAAACCTATACATGCTGAAGTTACTCTACAAGAAGATATGTCAAAGAAATAATCAATCTTCCCATGTTTTCTTCTGCCTGCTACTTCTATAGCTTTTCTTCTTCCTTCCTAATTACAACCCTTAAATAGAATTCGTGCCTCATATCGAATTCTTCCAAGTGGTAAAGATACCTCAAGACAAATGCTGGGCATAGAAGCAACAGGGCATAAATCTGCAAAGAAGTAAAAAGCTAACCTTTTCAAACAATAAGTCTTCTCTCTCACTTACCAACTTTACATTTGCCTTTATGGCCCCGGAAGATGACTGGTTAGCCAGAGACGGGTAAGATTCCTCAAGGGAGGAACAACCTAAGACAGGCACAGTCGCAGGGGGGCCATCAGGTGAGGAATTGGGGATTAGCAGAGGTGAGGCTTAGAACCTCACCCCCGCTGTTCTGAGAGAAATCTTCTGCATCCGTGGATGTTTTATTGCCCCTGTCTAGCTTGGATTAACACTTAGTCTACAGGCACACACCTGATCATCTACATTTGCTGTCTTACAACACTAAACTATGTTTTCTGCCTTTATCTTGCATCTACCTACCACTTCAGCATTTTATTAAAAATAATAATAATAAAGGGAGAAATGTGGTATCCACATAGAAATCAAGTATAAAAATCAAACGAATATTCATATTTGAACTGATTGTTTATAGTTCATAATGCATGATCAAAGCTGAAAGTTTCTGTGATGACTGCCCTTGTACTGTTCACCATGTAAGAATTTATTCACTATGTAAGAATTCGTTCACCATGTAAGAACTTGTTCATTATGCTTCAGAAGATTGGAGACTGACGAGAATTAGGCTTGAGATGGATTAATGATTGTACGTTGAGCGTTGACCCCCCATACTGAATTTTATTGTTGTTAACAACCATTTGATCAATAAATATGAGAGATGCCCTCTCAAAAAAAAAAAAAAAAAAAGAACATATGGGATGTGAAGAGTCACCAGGAATGGGCTTCTTTAATTTGTCTGATTTCTCACAGACTGTTCAAGTTCAGTTGGACAATATCCACCATATCATAGATAAGTTTTCACAAATGCCTGAGGTGCCTAACTGGTTTTCTTGGTTTCACTGGAGATTGCTGGTAATTATATGTATCCTTGTTATGTAACTGTACTCCTATTATGTTAATGTGTGTGTGCAATTTAATTAGTAGTTTAAATCCTATACATGCTTATGTTACTCTACAAGAAGATATGTCAAAGAAATAATCAATCTTCCCATGTTTTCTTCTGCCTTCTACTTCTATAGCTTTTCTTCTTCCTTCCTAATTACAACCCTTTAATAGAATTCGTGTCTCATATCAAATTTACCAAGTATCATAATTGTTCCAAGTTGTAAAGATTCCTCAAGACAAATGCTGGGCATAGAAGCCACAGGGCATATATATGTAAAGAAGTAAAAGCTAACGTTTTCAAACATTAAGGCTTCTCTCTCACTTACCAACTTTACATTTCCCTGTATGACCCCGGAAGATGACTGGTTAGCCAGAGACAGGTAAGATTCCTCAAGGGAGGAACAACCTAAGACAGGCACAGTCGCAGGGTGGCCATCAGGTGAGAAATTGGGGATCAACAGAGGTGAGGCTTAGAACCTCTCCCCCCCTTCTTCTGAGAAAATCTGCTGCATCCGTGGATGTTTTATTGCCCTTGTCTAGCTTGGATTAACACATAGTCTACAGGCTCACACATGATCATCTACATTTGCTCTCTTACAACACTAAACTATGTTTTCTACCTTTATCTTGCATCTACCTACCACTTCAGCATTTTATTAAAAATAATAATAATAAAGAGAGAAATGTGGTATCCACATATAAATCAAGTATAAAAATCTAATGAATATTCATATTTGGACTGATTGTTTATAGTTCATAATGCATGATCAAAACCGAAAGTTTCTGTGATGACTGCCCTTGTACTGTTTACCATGTAACTTATTCACTATGTAAGAATTTGTTCTCCATGTAAGAACTTGTTCGTTATGCTTCAGAAGATTGGAGACTGACGAAAATTAGGCTTGGGGTGGATTAATGATTGTGCATTGAGCATTGACTCCCTTATACAGAATCTTATTGTTGTTAACAACCATTTGATCAATAAATAGGAGAGATTCCCTCACAGAAAAAAAAAAGTACACACTTCCAATTGTAAAATAAATAAGTAACTGGGATGTAATGTATAGCATAAGGAATATAGTCAGAATATTGTAACAACTTGGTATTCTGATAGCTGGTACCTAGAATTATGTATATAAATGTTGAATCACTGTGTTGTACACCTAAAACTAATGTAATACTGTGTGTCAACTATCCTTCAATAAAAAATAATTATCTACAAAATAAAGATATCTATTTTTGAGTTAATGATATTAAGTACATTATTCTTAATGGTTCTACAGAATACAAGATATACATAAGTAGTGAATGGTACATAAATAGTGAATGCATATCCTTCAAAAGAACAATAGCATTTGACTCAAAAATGTCTTTCTTCTTTGTGGAAAAGCTATATTGCTTTTCCACCAAGAGATAAGAAGTATACAGAAGATAAGGCTGCTGGGAATCTTACACTCTGACAGTCAATCAAAATGCTTTGAGCTCCAAATTTACCTGGAAGTCACCTATTGACAGCAAAAGAAATGTTTTGCTTGGGAAATTTGATTTAACTTTTAAGAAAAGAAATAGAAAGTTAACTGATTTCTATGGTAACAATTCTGACAATTCTCTGAAAAGAGAAAACTTTTTAAATTATGAAATTGATAGATATCATTTATTAGAAGGGCTCCTACAAAATCTACTTTACTTTAAATTCTATATATATTTTAATGGCAAGTTAACATTGTACAGCAAGTATCCCCTATACATAAATATATAGTGTATTTAAATTCACTTTTTTAGTAGTTTTTCTTAATGTAAAATAGACTGTGGGTCATTTGATGAAGATCATCAAGATATGTTTAGAGAAGTCAGAGACAAATTGTTTGACAGTGCACCACCAGGTCTATCATAGGTGTTTGGTTTCTTTAATTTTCCTTAAATTCTAAGACATTACACTGTATCTATTAGGCTATGTCTTACACACTCCAAGGGAAATCTGACTCTTTGGCTGTGGGCTTTTTTAGTGAAGTGTTGGAAGAGCATAAGCCTATTTCCTGGTATGTGAAAGACCTGGAGTTTAAAACTTTTATCGTATCATGCTAAAATAAAATGGGATTTATGGGCTGAGCTATAATCTTGGAACTCTACTAGGTTGGTTAAATTCAGCAACTAGTTGAAGCATTTCCCATGGAATCTTCTAAAGCATCAAGTCCCCATGCTGTGCTTAGATGCTGAAATCATATTTGGAGATACAGAATAACAGCTGGAATGGGCCTGATGGTCACTCTTGGGAAGCTGATCTTGTTGATTGGACTCAGACTGAGATCTCTTTTTCAATGTGTAATGTACTTAAAGGAGATACCAAGAGTAGTCAAATTTATAGAGATAGGCATTAGAATGGTGGTGGCCACAGACAGAAGGAAATAGGGGCTGGAGAAGGTTTTTATTTGTTTGTTTCAATGAGTACAAAGTTTGAGTTAGAAAAGATGAAAAATTCTAGAGATGGATTGTGATAGTTTGCACAACAATGTGAATGTACTTGATGACACTGAACTGTACATGTAAACAGTGAAATTGGTCAATTTTATATTATGTATATTTTACTACAAAGTTTTAAAAAATCACCAGAATATCAAGTCTAGTAGAAAAAAGGTGTTGAATATTTCTAAAACCTAGTATAGAAAAAATATCTTAATTCTTACTTGGAAATCCTTTCTGAAACAATGAGAAAGTGACAAGGAAAAAAAGTAATTGTAGGACAGGAATATTAAATTTACCAGTATACAATTCCATCAAAATTAAAAAAATAAAGATTTATAAAACCAAATATATAATAAGACTCTATTAATCTATATGAATTAAGCTATGATAATAACTGACAGATATATGATTATGCCAATTTTATAAAATTAAAATTTTCCAATAAGTTTCACTAGTTAATAATAAAGTATATATTAAAACAATATGATATGTATAACTACAAAATTTAATTTTTTTTTTAACTTTTCAGCATTCAATACTGGCAAATACTTAGAAAATGAATGTTTGCTTCCTTGAATGTGGCAGATTGAATCATCATGTTTTTGGAAAGCATTTGCTCCATCAAAGTGAGGCTTTTAACATACCAGTTACCTTATACATGTAGGGACTGGCATGGTGGTGGAATCTTAATAATGGAGTAATAGATTGTATTTACTCTTATTTTTAGAATTTCTAAATTTTTATAGACTAGCAATATATATTGCACTGGATTATCAGAAAAGGAATGATTCAGTATATATTATAATTTGATCTGTAAATCAGAGGGCTCTGAGGTCTGTTTTGGGGGTCTTTATGGTTTGGGCCTAATCTTACTTATGGCTAGGATATTTGAGGTGAAATTTTGTGAGGTATGCCTAGCAATCAGGTTTTTTTAATGGCTACAATTCTGTTTATTTGGCTATGTTTAAAACAAATAGATGTGTAAAATGTTGGCACTGGTGGACTTTTGATGTAAGAGGTGTCAGCATGCTATGAAGAAATAAGCAACTTAGGGACCAGTATACAGAATCCTTCTTTGACTCATTTCTTTAACACATTATAAGTACAATGGAAGAAGATCATCTGTAAATACTTCATTTCCATTGAAACAAACACTGATTTTACTCTTCAGAAAATGGAATTCAAAGACAACAAGAAGCTTTATTGAATGCCCTCAGCTGGCTAGCCAGAGTGAGTTTTGTACCTGGGTTCCTTAATTTAAAGTCAACTTCTTCTTTCCATCATTATTATTCTTTCAAATGCTGTTAATGAAGCTAATAAGTTAACACATGTATTTCCAAATCCTCAATTTATAAATTTATTCACCTAATTCAAATTTTGGTCTTTGGATTCTGAGTGCAAGTCTTTGCTCCATGTTAGGTATGCAATAGTGAATAAAACAGTCTTATTTTGAACAGACTTCTGAACATGGTAAAAATATTATGGGTTAGCTAACTTTCAATTTTCTCTGGGGGATAGATATATAAATATATTCATATATACATCGAGATACATTTTTCTCAGAACATTCTCCCATCTTTAAATATGGGACATTAATTTTGTGAATAAGGATGAGAGTTTTGTATTCAAATATCATTGATGTGTATGACAGATTGTTCAGTAGAAAGAATTCTGAGCTAGAAATTCTTTGATATGAATTACATTAAATTACTTAAGCATGGAGTCCACAGACTGAGGTGACTCTAATGCAAATGTGGCCTATGCAAGCAAAACAAAATCTAAACTATAAATGCCTCAAGGTTATGAAATCAAAATCTAGATGAACCAATATCAAATAGCAAAAATGTCCATGTTCATCTTCCTATTGAACTATATTGCTACTCAGAATACAACTAATTTTTCATAGAGAAGGAAGAATTACTAGAATTCAGCTGAGTAAACTAGTACAACATAATTTTATTTACTTTTCTCAATAATTGATATTATTAAACATTATTTTTCCTGTGAAAATATTTATTATTCAAGAAAAAAATCCACTTCATTTTAAATGAAATAGACCAAAATATAAATTACATGTATATTTAATGGTGTTAAAAAAATACAACTAATAATCTTATTGTTCTTATTCAGTCATTCAAACTGGGTAGCATTCCATCTCACAGATAGCAAGGAGCTCCGCGTTGCCTCTATAGGCAGAAAGTGCAAGACAAGGAATTGGTACAAGCAAGATCAACTTGCTTCAGGGGAAGTTAGTGGTCTATCAAGCACTAGTTTTTTTTCAGATAATTCCAGACTGATTGGTTAAAGTTTGTAGTCCTAGGAGAGGCTGAAACTGTAGTTAGGTTAGGTATTAAGTCTTGGTTTGCTTAGATGGGCTTAACACAAGTGACTCCATTTTGTGCCTGTTGTTCTTTTTGAACAAAGCCAAGGGGAAAGGACTCCAGCAAAAAAATAATTTTTGAAGATGAAAAAAATATCAGTGGTTCAAACACTATTAATAGTATTCAAAGTATTGAATGTTCTTGGCTGAGATCCCTCTACGTTCTTGGCTGAGACCCTCTATGTTCTCGGCTGAGACCGCTCTGCCCCTATAATAAAGAGATTAATAAAAATGACAAAAATTACAGCAGATTAATAATATATAAGCCTCCTTTCCACATGGAGATATCCAGGAAAACTGAGTAACTCCCTGAAATGACCCATGCCACAACCTTAAATACCTTAAGTATCTCAGGTAAAAGACAAAATAAGATATTGGGGTGGGGGCAATTACAGAAAACTATCAGGAAAAGCACATTAAACAAGTGTAAGGTTGCTATGAAGATTTAGGTTATTTCCTTGTCCATTCATAAGAGTTTCTAGAGATTTAGTCATCTTTCTCTTACTAGTCCAGAGGGAGATACTCTTACAAATGGAAATTTCCTTTATAAATGTAAATGTCTATTACAAATGGAAAACTTCTATTCAATCTTCAGAGCTTTTTCTCTTTTGCTGTTCCTTAAACGCAGTCAGACTAAAATAATCCTAACTTCAAACAGACATAATTTAAATTACCAAATTCTTCTCCCCTTCATAGGCAATATAGAACTTGTCAATAATGACAGTTTAGACAGCATGCAATATGAAGGTAATACAAACAACATCATGTTATATGTGAGATAAAACTATTTGATAAATAACCAGAAATAATCATGTATAGCAAGACTTTAAAAAGAGTATGAGGGTTGAAACAATATACTTCTTATGCTTTTTAACTTGTACTATATTTTGTGATTACATAAATTATTTTAACTCATAATAAAAAGATTAGGACATCCTCATCACTTCCTGAAATAGCTAACAGTGATGGATAGGTGTTTTTCTAAGACGGTGGTGATATAAATTAAATCTCTAAAAACATCCTTGAAAACTACAGAGAGCAAATAATATGACTTATAATCCACATCTACAAAAGGACTAGGAGACAGAGACTATAGTGACCTTTAATTTAAACATAAACAAGATAACAGGCTTCTGGAACGAGAGGAGCAGGCTCAGTAGTCCATAGCAAAATGGAGAATGAGGCAGGAAAGAAGAGTGCAGGGGAGTTCTAAAGGGAGCAGGCAGAGATAATATCACCGGAAGAAGAATCCCACTGCAAGAGGAAGACAATGAGAACTGAACTGAGATTTAGTAGACCAGAGTGCTCGCTACTGGGAAACTGAGATTGGTTGAAAGGCAGCTTTGTAGTGTCAGTGCTCGTAGAGAGGACAAGAACTTGGAAAGAAAAGCCATACCTTGTTCACTTTGTGTAGAAGAAAAAGAAAAAATAAAGTAATAGAAGTAAGAGTCCTACAGTAACAAGAGCTTCATAGTTCTGAAAACAATAGTTGTTTTTTTGGAATATTTTATTAAAATAAATGCATTTCATTTTACTAACACTGGAGTTGATATTGCAGTAAGCAATGTAGTAGCTAATGAAACTCCTCAAACCATCCACAGAAACAATGTTACTGCCTCTCAATAAAAGTTTGAAAGAGTATGATAAACAGAAAAAAAGTCAGAAGTCAACATAAAAATCCATTACAAAGAGAACAAAGAAGGTGAAAAACAAAATTTTCACATGATGAAAATACTAAGCCAGTAGGGAAAACTATTTAAAAAATTCCAAAAAAGATATCATTGATTTAGTGATTTTAGCTGAAAGAGTACAAGATGAATCAGGAATTTTTAAAAGTCTCAACAGAATTTAAGATAAAAAACACTTAAGATGTAAGAAGATAATTAAAATATTTCACTGAAGAAAAATCACCAAATCAAAACAAAAAAAGGAAGACAGAATTACAAGATGACCGGGAAACAATGTGTCACTGTGAAAAGAAATAAAATCAAATGAAGAAAATAAAAACAATATAATGTACTAAAGCAATGTGAAAACTAAATATTTAGACCACCCTAACCCTAAACTTAATCCTAATTCAATGCACAAATGTGCAAAGAACAGACAAAACAAGGGCAGAGAAACAATGCTTAAAACTATTATTCATAGTTTTAATCCACATATTTAAAGTTTCATCATGTAATTAGGAAAGTTGTACTGTGATTGACAAATTTTAGGACATGTCCTTAAAAAACTGTTGACTCTGAATTCGTATGGAAAAGAAATACAAAACCTCTAGGCAAAACTATCAAGTCACTTATAAAGAAAATCAGGTCAACACCAGCAATCTTGACAACATATAGTGAAATAATATTTTAAGAACCACAAAAAAAAGAAAAGCAAAATTTTAAAGTTCAGTTAAGCTGTCTTTCAACTACAAGGAATATGAAAATAACTGAATTTTCAAGAATGAGCCTTTCTGAAGAATCAACTAGATTGGTGAAACTTCAGTGAAGAACAATCAATAATAAACTTGTAGTTATTAGAATCAAATGAAAGTGGAAAAATGAACTAATACTATTTAAATTTTCTAGTTCTATAAAAGTAGAAATAAAAAATATGAGAAAGTAAAACAACCTCACTGATAATACATAGATAATAAGTGAGAGTCAAGAATATCATAGAAAGGAAATATATTAAAATGTAGAATCCTAAATAATTAAAAAGGCAACTATGGATATTATGAAATATATTACTATAAGGTAATAATTTAAAAAATATCAAAATCTTCGTAAATACCAGAATTACTACAAGAGCAGAGAAAACACACTATGTGTGGAAAGATACATTAAACACACATGAAAGTAACTTAAGATCTCATGAAAATAGGAAACTAAGCCAGTCATGTCAATGTTTATTAAAGAACTTAAATCTTCTGCTTTTGAATATGCTCACTAATAGAAATCTGAATTTATTCTATACAAGAGACTTACCTAAATAAAATAGAATTATAAAGGCTGAAGGGGCTGGGCAAAATTTCACCAAGAAAACAAGCAATAAAAAACTAGGATTGTATGATTGTCAGACAAGGTTCAAAAAGTTTTTGATTACAGGGATGCATGACTTTGGAGAAGATTTGGTATAAGAGTATAAGAGCTCATGCCCTTCACCAAACTGTCCGTGTATGTAGGTAGGTATGTGTATGGGATACAAGTATGGGATAAATGAATAGCCAGATCAGGTTTTGATAAAATAAACTGGTCTTCTGAGTTACTGTATAAGCCATCCTTAGAACTGAACTATAAATTTAAGGAATTGGAACACATGTAATATTATTTCCTCATTTTACATCAATTAATACTATTGTAGAAGTCCATAATAGTTCTCTTAGAAGTGTTATGCTTTTAAGAAACAAATATAATTTTTAAAAGTATATGTATAACATTCTAGAGAGATGGGGAACTGAGCAGATTAGAAAAATCTCAATTTTATGGAAAATACATACATGATAATCACAGACTGGATATATTCTGCATGATTTTTCAGATAACATGTTACAAATCAGAAATAATACTAATATAAAGGGGACAATGGGAGAAATTTTTATTGCTTCTTAGAGTTTCAGCAGACACACAGCTAAATTAGGCTTTATACTTTCTGAAATTAATGTTCTGAGGCTTTCAGCATTCATTGAATGGTGCATATACAACTAAAAGATGAATGTCTTCAATAGATGATTACAACATACACAGAAAAACCCAGCACAATACAATAATGAAAAGAAGTACTAGATAATGGAGATGTTGGTGGCAGTGAGGATGCATGTCTGGCAGGGATAGATAGAGCTTACTATCCAAGAAGACCATGAACATGTTTACTGTGGCCATTTATGCTGCATTTCTTCAGTCAGAAAATTGCCTGATCGAGGGATTTAAGTGAAAGCAGATATTTCAACAATGTATCTTCAGGTAACTTATGACTAATGCAATCACCCAAAATTGCACCTAACTATTTACGATGGGAAGCTTTGACATACATTATTTTAAAATATTTTGGTTGTGTTGGCATCATGTTTCTACAATAGGAATATACAGAAGAACTTTAAGAGAAGAAAAAAAAGTGGACATAAGCCTAGTTTCTGTAATCTACCTTCAGAACTATGCAGTGAGTTGTGCTCTCTATATTCATTTTGACTATGCTTAAAATTTTATTTTTGTAAATAAAAGGTATATACGTTGACCCCGGAATCCCACTCCTTGGAATATATCCAAAGAATACAACTTCTCAGATTCAAAAAGATATATGCACCCCTATGTTTATAGCAGCACTTTTTACAGTAGCCAAGATATGGAAGTAACCTAAGTGCCCATCTGTAGATGAATGGATAAAGATGTGGTACATATATACAATGGAATACTGTTCAGCCATAAGAAAGAAACAAATCCTACCATTTGCAACAACATGAATGGAGCTGGAGGACATTATGCTCAGTGAAATAAGCCAGGCAGAGAAAGACAAATGCCAAAAGATTTCTCTCATTTGTGGAGTATAACAATGAAGCAAAACTAAAGGAACAAAATGGCAGCAGACTCAGAGACTCCAAAAATGAACTAGTGGTTACCAAAGGGGAGGGGTGTGGGAGGGCGGGTGGGGAGGGAGGGAGAAGGGGACTGAGGGGTATTATGTTTAGTACACATGGTGTGGGGGATCTTGAGGAGAACAGTGTAGCACAGAAAAGGGATATAGTGGATCTCTGGCTACTTGCTGTACTGATGGGCAGTGACTGCATTGGGGTATGGGTGGGGACTTGATAATATGGGTAAATGTAGTAACCACATAGCTTTTCCATATGAAACCTTCATAAGAGAGTATATCAATCATACCTTAATAGAAAATTAGAAAAAAAAAAGGTATATACAGTCAGCACAATCTTACATTTAAAATAATTCAATGTTCACAGTGTAACAAAACCAATAAGAATTCCTAAGCCCATAAATCAGTAACACTAAAGATGATTTTTCTCCTGATTTCTGCTGGCTGACAAGATAAGAGCAATCAACATTTGTTTAGTACATTACATGAACAATCCAAAATGACCTCTACTAAAGAGTCAAACAAATAACTAGAAAAGTAAATGACATTTTCTGTCATCCATATTTTATGGTTAAATAATTATTATTTACTCATCACTACAGAAATAACTTCTTATTATATCTCTTGTATGGCCTGAAATTAATTGTGAAACACAAAGTAAATTTGACATGAAAAATCTTGAAACTTTCATTGCACTATAACAGATTGAAAACAGAGTTGAATATGAAGGAACCTAAAATATTTACTTGCATTTACATTAAATCAAGGTCAGTTTACTTTTTCATAATTAATAGGCAGTCACAGTATTTATCACATTTTTAAATTTATATATTATTAATGTTATTTACTTATTTTGTTGTCTGCTGAATATTTATTTTCCATGTTTTAATCAAATTAAAAGAGATATTTTCAGTTATATTTTTCATTTGGTTTTCAGTTTTTTTGAAAAGATAATTTAGGCTTTGGATCAGAGTAAATTAAGCCAGAAATCTGACTTCTATGCTCATTAGAACCATGACAAATTTTTTAAGTATATTATATCCACACTGTGAAATAGAAAAAATATAAATGTTATTCAAACACAATCATCTAATATTTAACAATTTTAAATGGCTAATAAAACATTGCATAAATATAAAATTAGACAGAAAAGTATGAGTCATAACAGAGTTAAAAATAGTCATTTTTTGAGCAGAACCAAGATGGCAGCATGAGTAGAGCAGTGGAAATCTCCTCCCAAAACCATATATATTTTTGAAAATACAACAAATACAACTAATCCTAAAAGAGAGACCAGAAGACACAGGACAACAGCCAGACTACATCCACACCCACGAGAACCCAGCACTTTGCGAAGGGGGTAAGATAGAAGCCGTGGCCTGACGGGACCCAAGGGCCCCTCACCCCAGCTCCTGAAGGGAGGAGAGGAGTCAGAGCGGGGAGGGAGAGGGAGCCCAGGACTGCTAAATAGCCAACCCCAGCCATCTGCACCGAAGCGCAGACACACAGTGCGTGTGTGGGGTGCTGGAAACTAGGGAAACAGGACAGTAAGACCTGTGAGTGGGTCTCCACAGCCGGTGCACCCAGGACAAAGAAAATCGAGTGCTTTTTGAAAGTCTTAAAGGGATAGGGACCTCACAGCTGGAAGGAAGTGCCCTGGGACACTTATCCCAGCAGCTGCGAATTCTGAGGAACTCTGGGAGCCCAAACTCCCGCAGCACAGCTCGGAGGCCCCTCATGGAGATAAACAGCCTCCTGCCTGTTCCCCCTCCAACACTGCTCCACCATATTGGAGCAGCTGCCTGAGACTGGCCACACCCACAGCAACAGTGGAAATAAACTCCATAGCGGCTGGGCAAGAATCAGAAGCCCTGTCTGCATGCAGCTGCCCAGCACAAGCCGCTAGAGACCGCTGTTCTCCCAGGAGAGGAAGGCCATAACCTGGCAAGAGGGGACTTTCTCTTACCCAACACATGTGCCAGCTCCCCACAAATATATCTATCACCATGAAAAGGCAGAAGAAATTGATACAGACCAAGATCACAGAGGCAAACCCTTAGAAGGAGATAGACCTAACCAGTCTTCCTGAAAAAGAATTAAAAATAAAGCTCATAACCATGCTGATGGAGCTGCAGAGAAATATGCAAGAGCTAAGGGATGAAGTCTGAAGGGAGATTACAGAAGTCCAGAGGGAGATTACAGAAATGAAACAATCTCTGGAAGGATTTATAAACAGAATGGATACGATGCAAGAGGCCATTGATGGAACAGAAACCAGAGAACAGGAATGCATAGAAGCTGATGCAGAGAGAGATAAAAGGAACTCCAGGAATGATACAATATTAAGAGAACTGTGTGACCAATCCAAAAGGAACAATATCTGCATTATAGGGGTACCAGAAGAAGAAGAAGAGAGAAAAAGGAATAGAAAGAGTATTTGAAGAAATAATTGCTGAAAACTTCCCCAAACTGGGGGAGGAAATAATCAAACAGACCATGGAAATGTATAGAACTCCCAACAGAAAGGATCCAAGGAGGACAACACCAAGACACATAATAATTAAAATGGCAAAGATCAAGGACAAGGACAGAGTTTCAAAGGCAGCTAGTGAGAGGAAAAAGGTAACCTACAAAGGAAAACCCATCAGGCTATCATCAGACTCCTTAACAGAAACTTTAAAGGTCAGAAGAGAATAGCATGATATATTTAATGCAATTAAAGAGAAGGGCCTTGAACCAAGAATACTGTATCCAGCACGACTATCATTTAAATATGAAGGAGGGATTAAACAATTCCCAGACAAGCAAAAATTGAGGGAATTTGCCTCCCACAAACCACCTCTACAGGGTATTTTAGAGGGACTGCTCTAGATGGGAGCACTTCTAAGACTAAATAGATGTCACCAGAGAAAATAAAATCACAGAAAAGAAAGCAGACCAATCAAATACTAACTAAAGGCAAAAAATAAAATCAACTACCCATAAAAGCAGTTAAAGGAAGCATAAAAGAGCACAGAATAAAACGACTAACATATAAAGAATGGAGGAGGAGGAATAAGAAGGGAGAAAAATAAAGAATGACCAGACAGTGTTTAAAGTAGCTCAATAAGTGAGTTAAGTTTGACAGTAAGATACTAAAAGAAGCTAACCTCGAACCTTTGGCAACCACGAATCTAAAGCCTGCGATGGCAATAAGTACATATCTTTCAATAATCACCCTAAATGTAAATGGACTGAATGCACCAATCAAAAGACACAGAATAAAAGAATGGATAAAAAAGCAAGACCCATCTCTATGCTGCTTACAAGAGACTCACCTCAAACCCAAAGACTATAGGAACAAAGAAAGACTGAAGGAACGAAACAGCAGCAGAATCATAGAACCTAAGAATGGACTAACAGTTACCAAAGGGAAAGGGACTGGGGAGAAAGGGAGGGAAGTGAGGGATAAGGATGGGTAAAAAGAAAGGGGACATTACCATTAGCATGTATAATGTTGGGGGGGCATGGGGAGGGCTGTGCAACACAGAGAAGACAATTAGTGATTCTACAGCATCTTACTACGCTGATGGACAGTACTGTAATGGGGTTTGTGGGGGGGATTTGGTGAAGGGGGGACCCTAGTAAATATAATATTCTTCATGTAATTGTAGATGAATGACAACAAAATAAATCAATCAATTAAAAAATAGTCATTTTTTATTTAGAGGAGGGAGAAATTGTTTTTGCACAGGTCTTGAGGGATCAAGAAATATTTTGTGTCAGTTGAGACAGACTCTACGATATAAGTGGAATGTGGAATAAGGGAGATACGTCATGACAGAAAAGCATCTTTGAAGAAATAATGGAGATCTTAAAACATAAGAATATATAAGAAGCAGCTTAGTTTGGACAGGTCTTGTGGTTCATTAAAGGAATTAAAAAAAGATAAAGCTGAGAAAATTGAGTGAGGTTAGTTCAAACAGAAAATTAAATATCGAGAACATAAAATTGGGGTGTAAAAACAAAAAGACATTGGCAATTTTGTTTTCATTGTTGCTGTTTGCTTGTGCACTGAAATATTGTCAGAACCTATAGGAGAGAATAGGAAAAATAAAAAACAGAGGCGAACTTTATGGTATTCCAGCAAGACATATTGAGAGCATGAATGGGAAAAGTGACAGCAGAGAGGTGCCAAAGGATACTTCTGGTTATATTTCAGAATTGTCTTCATATCTCTTAGGGTAATGAAAAGAAAAATATATGCTATGTATATATTTCTATGAAAAGGGAAACCAAAGTTTCAGTCTAGTTAGTCTAAAGTGGATTGAAATACACAATAGTGGTAGATAATATGATATTGAGTCAAACAAGAAAAGTGTGATAATTCCAAAATAAGTTTCATATATTGTGTTTATCAAGAACCTCAGTATTCTGATTTTAGGAAAAACTCATACAAATATAAATACTCCTTTTTCCAGGTCCATCGCTGACCTGATGAGGAACAAGAAATTCTTATAAGGACTGAGGCTTTCTTACAGGGCAATGATATGAAAATGCCTTCTTGCTTCTATCCCATGTTGAGATATAACCTTAGTCACTTTGTACGTATGATCAGATCAAACATAAGCTATTGATGCTCTTGTTGCAAAAAGGTTATTCCCATTAGTTTCCTCCCCAGTTTTCTACACTCTCATGAAATGTCCACTGAGAATTAAAATATCTCGCCTCAATTCTGAGGACTAAGTCAAAGGACACTAGAATGGAAGAGAAATAAGGTAAATTTAAAAGACCCTAATATAATATCATAACTTCCTTCTAGAATATTTTAAGGAACCTGTGATATGCAAGCCTAAGCAAAAAGGTATCTTAACTTTCAGAAAGTGTATCCTAGGTCTATGGGAAATATCCATTACTCAATTTGTGACTGGTCTATTTTCTTTGTTTATGGTGGCTTTCAGATAAAACTAGAATCTTAAGTGTTAGACTTCCATATTTATAAATCTTTTCTTTTGCAGTTTTGATTTTCATGTATTCTATAAAAACACATCTTTACCTGACATAAAAAATATCTGATATGTTTAAAAATATTTATAATTTTTCTTTTCATATTTAAGTTTAATATATTATGTATTGTGCAGATTTACTTACAGTAGCCAAGACATGGAAGCAATCTCAGTGTCCATCCATAGATGAATGGGTAAAAAAAAGATGTGGTACATATCTATATCTATCTATATATATCTATACATGTATCTATATCTACATCTATCTATATGCACACACACACACACACACATATAATGGAATATTATTCAGTCATAAAAAACAATGAAATCTTGCCACTTGTGACATGTAGATGGATCCAGAGTTCATTATGCTACATGAAATAAGTCAGATAGAGAAAGACAAATACCATATAATTTCACTTATATGTAGAATTTGAAAAACAAGACAAATGAACAAATAGATACTCAAGAATACAGAGACAAATATTTTTCTTGAATTACTGAGGTGACCATATGAATTACCTTCTCCAATATGATAACACAGTAAATTAAAGACAGAGTTTTAACAGTACACTATAGTGTCCTTTGACTAAATATCATCTGGTCATTATAAATATATGTATATTCATATCTATCTACATGTTGCTTTCTTTACCCAATATATTTGGAAATTATATTCCTTTAGTGGTTACACTTGAAATTAAACATAGTTGATATTTTAGAAATTAAATAATTCAAAGTCACTACTGTCAATACTCCGAATTAAAAGACCCTAAAAAGCCTTAGGTCTAATGATCTCCAACTAATTTGCATACTTTTATTGTTACATATTTCAGTTCTATGTATTCTTCTCCTAATTTCACTACTATTCTAAGTATCATTGTCATTCTCCTTTCCTTTTCCTCCTCCTTGTCATTACCATTATTTGCACAATTATCATATTATTCAAATAAATATTTATACTTAATGTTTTACTTTTCCAGTTTGTTTCTTTGTGATTTCTCAGATATTTTTCTTGAAACATGTTGATTCTTCTTGAAGTACATTATTCAGAATCTGTTTGATGTTATCTTGATAAAATACAAAACGTTTGGGTTATTTGTGATGGATTTTACCCTTAGTATTGAAAAAACAACGTTATGAGTAGAGCAATCTAGTTTGTCAGTATTGTCCATCAATTATTCAAGGTTATTATCCTATTTTTAAATCTTACATTATTGCTTTGAAAAATATGCTGCCACATATTCTTTTTCTGTAATTTTCCTTTTTCCATGGCTACTTTAAATATAATATTTTTGGCTTTTGTTTTCTGCAGTTTCAGATAAGATTTGTAAATCAAAGAGTGATTTTTAATTTATTTTCTGGTATTTGTTATTCTCTTAGCTTTGGTTTCATATTTTATCAGTCTGGCATATCTCAAAATATTCTACTGACTCACTTCACTTTTCATGCCTTTTAATCCACAGTTCTTCTCATTTAACAATATTTCATATTTCAGATTTTCTTGTGTCTGAAATGTTTTCTGAATGATTTTTCTTTCTGAGTGATTTTGATATGTCAATTTACAAGTTACATATTCGTCTGTGACTAATCCTGTACCTTAATCAATTGATTTTTGTTTCTGAGTTTACTTTCATGTGCATAGTTTATATTTTCTTCTTCCTGATCATTTGGTTCTATTTGTGCATTTTGTTAACAAAATTTGCTTACATATTCCATACGTGATTATCTACATTCTGTTTTTGGAGATGAATGGCTCTGAGAACTTTATACTCAAATGAACTCCGATGGATTGGTTATGTTGATTCTGATATATAGTAGCCTGTGTTCGTTTGTTTGGTATTTTATTATTAGATTTTTGGTTCCTGTTATTAGGTTACATTTGACTAAATTTGGTGTGTGGGGATCCATAATTACTGGTATTAAGGATTAGCTTTTTAATCTACAGAGGATTGTACTTGTTTCTCAGAAGCACAAGTGATACTAACAGCCTGGAAGAATTTAATTTCTCAACTTTGGAATGCTCTGTCCAATGAATAATGTAAATTCATAAATGGACTAGCCAGCTGTAACTTGGGTAAAAAAACCTGCAGAGAAATTTTGGAGGTACATGTGTGATAGAAAATTTGTATTAATGAATTAAAATGGAAATCTGTATCAGTATCTTAAGCATTTCTGGGTACTTCTGGCCTACTGCTCCCACTTACACTGGAAAAGGCAATGTAGGTAAATAATCAAAGAAATTTATACAAATACTGTGTTCCATTTTTTACAAATGAGCATTACTGGCTGAAATGAACTAATAGTTGAAAATACAACAGATTAGTACTTCTTGAGTACTGTATTAGTAGATCTGGGATTACTGCACTTCAGGCATCCCAGTTTGTAATAAATATTGTAATCTAATTTTGCAACTGCCCTAGAGGGTTGGACTTGAGGGTTGGAAAACACCACAGATTTGGAAAAGAAAGCATAAAATATGCTTCTGGTCTCTTCTGAGCTATGATAAAACAGCTGCACAAATAGTGAGGATCATGTAGTTTTTTCAAGTACAGACACTAAATACTAAAATTCATCACCAAAGATAATAAAGGGATAATAAACCAAGATCATTATATATTTGATTTACAAACTGGTTAGTTTCCAGAAAGGCACCCAATTTACTTGAGACAATCTAGGAAGAGCTGCTGCAGTGTTACAGGAAAGGATAACTTTCTCAGGAGAAAGTAGAAAGATTCCTTTCGGAGGTAAAAGGTTGGGTGCAGAAGTAGGCAAGTGAAAACGGCATCCCTGAAAATCTGGTCACAGATTCAGCAAAATGTATTCAGGGTAAGGAACTGGCACAAAAGACAAAATGGTTTCTCTGTTATAAACAAACAAATAATGTATTATGGTAATTATCGGACCAGAGGTTGAAAAAAACCCCAATGAAAAGACTATAATGGTACAGGAATCCAGCATTCTCACTGTGTGCTCTGTCCAGGCAATTTTGCAGGGGAAGGAAAACAAAATAACATAAAAGGACACAATCACACATGCTAAAACCCCAGCAGTTCTCTTGGTTTAAGTAGAAATTATTTAAGCAAGTAAGGAGTCTGTGAGGACATATAGAAGGCATGTGCTTTTTATCCTGTATAAAGAGATAGTACCTATTTCTGTAATATCTTTATAGGTTCTTAGAGAATTGCAGTAAATTTTCAAATTTCATATATTTAGAGTGTGAAAAATCGATTTGGAAATTGCCTGAGAGCTTCAGAGTATACTCTCATAATCATAAATTGTTCTATGCCTCTGGAGAATGCTCTGTCATGATCTGAATTACAGAGCTAATGTGGTAAATATAAATAATCTGCAAGTCAATTGATGAAAACTTAACTTGGGGTGATATATAAAATTGGTTTTAAAAATACACCAATGGTTATCTTCCTATTTTTTTGTTATAAACACTATTTTAAATATAAATTTATCAAATAAGCATATGAAATAATACTTCCCAGAGCGAATAGGTCTCTCTAAATTCAAAATACCTTTTTACCATTGCAAAGCAAGATTTTGAATGGGAAAGCATTTATGAATGCAATTTATTTTTTTCCCTCTGGGATATCTGATGACTAGTTTGTTGACAGGCTATTTTCCTCATCAGGCAAACATAACCTTAATACCATTGGAAAGGCCATCAAGAGCTACCAGAAATTAGATTATGGGGCTGAATGTGCCATAGAAGTACAGTCTTTTCCTTTCATTTTAAGAATGCCATTCGGGAACATTCAAAAGTGTTACATTCATAGCTATAGATAGAGAACAACCATGCAAACCTATGGTTTTCAAATTTTGCTATGCATTTCAAATTAAGTAGTGTTATTATTGCTGAAGAAAAATAAAACTGCTTGCAAACTGGTATAGAAAACAGCACTCTTATGGTCATTTCCTAGCGTTCTTAAATATTTATGAAGTTTTTTTTTTAATTCTCTTTTGGAACACAACTAGATTTCATCCCAATAAATTACCCTTGCCTTAAGTACAACTCTATGCCATCTATCCTTTTTCCATAAAGCTTCACGGGGTGTATATGATTATTATCCCCATTTTAGAGGTGAAAAACATGAGTGGTTAAATACTTTTACAGAGTCACATATTTGTAACACAGAAAAGTTAAGAGACACCCACAGTTTCTCTGTCTCAGCCATTATTCTATAACCCTTCTTTAGAGATAATTTGTTTTGATAGAAAAAAATTAACAGACAGAAAAAATATTTCTAAATTTTAAGCACTATGAAAAAACTACATTTCATTGTTGTCAAAATAAGGACCCTCAAGTATATTATATGCTATTCACACACAAAAGAAATTGAAGGGTGAACATTATCCATATATAGGCATTTGATAATTTTGTTTGATTTTCTCCTCTGATTTTGAGGGTAAGGGGAAAAAAAAGTAAACAAAGGAACAATTAAGGAGGGTTTGTTCAGTGTATTCAGAGAATGATCAATTCTCCACTCTTGAAGATGAGTGATATAAGGCATCTTGGTCAGTTAAGGCTGCTATAACAGGATACCATAGACTTGGTAGCTTATAAACAACAGAAATTTATTTCTCACAGTCCTGGAGTCTGGAAATTTAAGATCTGGGTGACAGTGTGATAATGGAGAGAGGCCTCTTCTAGGTTTCAGACTGCAGACTACTCATTGTATCCCCATGGAGAGAGCATAAAGAGGAAGCAAGCTCTCTCTTGTGACTCTTATAAGGGTACTAATCCCATTCATGAGGGTCCCACCTCATGATCTCATCTAATCCTAATTACCTCTAAAAGGTCCACTTCTTAAAACCTTCTAATAGTAGGGAGGGCTGCGGGTTGGGGGTGAAGAGGTTGAAGGGGGTAGGTTTCACCATAAGAACTTGGGAGGGGATAGAAACATTCAATTTATAACATGAGGACTTTTATTATCAAGAATATACAATATTCCAGTCACTAAAATGAAGTATGGTCTAAACTCATTTTTAGATGTATGTCTAATTTAAATATTTTACTTTAACTGCATATTATCCACTTTTACCATTTAAAGTATAAACATTTATAAGCAAATGAGAAAATGTAGCTATTGTATATGAGTTAAAAGAGGTTTATCTTGTTCACAGAATGCACTTAGCTTTTGATGGCCTAAGGAATTCATGGCAACAATGTTGGTAATTCATGAGTGTGTGATTTTAGTAATTTCTTTAGATTTGATTTTTGATCAGGGTTCTAATGGAGGAATTTAGCAATGTAAGGTTTAACTATCAGCTGTGTGCCTCAGTTCTTCAATATACCATGCACAAGGCTACCAACAGTAGCCAGATCAAGGGACATACAAATGTAACATTGACCAAACTTCGTGACACCTGAGAGATGCATTGCTTTGTACTACTGCCATAACTTTTAAAATGTGGATTTCTGTTACTGATCTCACACAGACATATGTATAGATATTAGTGCAGATTCATAATCTTTTAACTGATGTCTTAGGGAACACATCTACCCTCAAAATTACATTTTACCCAGAGGCCTACAAGAATTTTTATTTTAATATAATTGTATCCTGACTTTATTACCTTATCTTCCTATTCCTATGTAATATCAATGATTATTGTATAACAAAAGTTATGTAAGACTAATATTAATGTTTGGATTATGCTTTTCCACAATAGCATAATGGTACTGTAATCCTAGATAAAGGAACTCTGCCAAATTTTATACTTAGGGAATTTTAACAGGAAAATTAATGCAAGTTATAAATTAGAAGAGTGGCTATCAATCTCTTCATCTCTATTTAGGCAGAAAATGGTCCCAAATTTGTTCACATTTCAATATCTCAGATTCCAAGTGATTCTAAAGCTCAAAACCAAAACAGTGCATTATTTACATTCATAATTTGCCTGCTTTTGAGGAAAATCACATGTGTCATTTTTTCCTTCCAAAACACATTAATTTCTACATATGCTGAATTTAGAGCTAGGGAAGCTAATGCAAATGCCACCCCTATCCTGTCACACATAAAATACATAAAATAACAACATTACAACATAACAACTAACAACATTTTTCCAGAAAGTTGTGAGTCACTATATACTGAAGTTTTATTAAAAAAATTGGAAAATCCATACACCTGCTCTTGTCACTTCTATACTACATTTTATTAGATGCTCTAGCCAGTATAACAGGGCAAAAATAAACAGATAAATAGATAGATAGGTAATACATAGATAAATAGACAGACATCATCTACAATGTAAAGAAAGAAATACAAATTTTGCTCTTTGCAGATGACATTTTACTATATGTAGAAAATCCCAAGGAATCCACAATAAATGTTCTAGCACTAAAACTTTCATCACATCTCAGAATTCAAGATCAATATAATAAAATCAATTATATTTTTATATACTAACAATGGACCAAATGGTAAAATTTGGAAAATAAAATACATTTATAATAGCTTTGAAAAAAATTGTTTTAACAAAATAAATTCAAAATTTGTATCCTGGAAACTAATAAGCATTGCTGAGAGAAATTAAAGAACACCCAAATAAATAGAGCATTTTTATTCCTTATGTACAAACTGGAAGAGTCAATATTGTTAAGAAGGCATTCCTGTGCAAATTTTTATTATGTTCAACATACTCTCTTTCAAAATCCCCAGTTATTTTTGCAGATATTGTCAAACTGAACCTAATATTTACATGGATTTGATCAGAATTATATAAAGATACAGTACTCAAGATACTGTGGCTTTGATGCAATAACTGGTATATAGATCGGTCAAACAAAATTGAGAGTTCAAAAATAACCTTTGCATTTATGGTTGTATTAATTTGTTATAGATGTGAAAACAAACAAGGAAAGGATATTTTCAAAATGCTGAGACAATTGAGCATTAGTATGCAAAATAAGCACTTTATATTTTATGTAAAAATTTACTAAAAAAATTACATACCTAAATATAAAAGCTAAAACTACAAAATGTCTAAAAAAAATACAAAGGAGAAAATATCCATGACTATTAGTTAAGCAAAGAATTCTTAAACCACCAAAGCCATGATTCTTTAAAGGATAAAAATGAATGTTTATTCGGACCTTATCTAGAATAAAAAACTTTGTTTTCTTCAAAAGACACCTTTATGGAAATTAAAAGATAAGTCACAGATTGGGGGAAATGTTTATAAGATACATATCTGATAAAGGGAATATAGTAAGAATATATATAGAATTTTTACAATTCAGTAATTAGATTCTAATTAATAATGGACAACTAGATGTTAATTAAAAATTTTCCCAAATAAAAATGGACAAATGATAGAACAGACAATTCACATTAGGTTAGTTTTAACATAAGCATTATATATACCAAATGTAATTAATTTATTTCTCTTAACATTTATGCTTCGTTTAAGTCCCAAATATATTCTAAAAGCACAATCTTGAGGGTTTTTTAATAGAACATCATGCTCTTCTAATTTGCATATATAACACTGTAGTGCATGGCTACATGGCTATTCTGTGCAGATCTAGTGATTTCGAAATGTTAACTTGTATACCCTGGTTATTTACATTAAAGACACTTTAATTTTAAGTGCAGCCATGAGAAGGAAACATGATATTTGCTTGTAATACATCACAACATTTTTTGAATACATTCAATCTCATATATGTGACATGTCAGAGATTATTTCACTTAAAAATACCTCTTGAGCTTTTATTCATTTTTTTGTAATTGCAAGAGAATCTCCTGGTTTATATATATATATATAAATAATTTTATAAATGAAGAAGGTTAAGCTTTTCTAATATATTTGGAAGTACACTTCATGGATATTAATGCAGATTATGGAAATATACTTAAATGATATTTTTCTGAAGGTGTAGTTCCCAGTTTATGATGACTTTTTTAATTCAGGTAAATGATTGGGCTGAGATATATTACTTTGATCATTTTTTTTATCGTAGACATATTCTACACACTCTGATAGTGTAATAGGAAAACAGGCAAATCACTCTTAAATGTAAATGAGTGAGAAAGTTATAGAAATCACCTTCCTAATGGAAAAATAAAACTCTAAAGGAAAAACAAAAACAAAACAGAGACAGTTTTAACTATTGCATCTGTTCCTCCATGACATGGGCTGCCTGTCAAGGTATCTTTCCAAAACATGAGAGAATAAAAACATTCTGTATTGTCACCTTTGAAAATGCTGTAGAACAGAGACTGAAAAGTCAAATGTGGGCACAGGTTAGCATAGTGTTATAAATGAATGAATGAAGTCAGATGTAAGATAATTTTTTTGAAGAATTATGAGGTCTTTGATCTTTTTCCAATGTATGGTTTTCATTATGTCATGGATACAGAAAATGTGCTTCTTGCTTTCTTTACTATCTTTTCATGAGAAAAGCCATAAAGGAATTCTTGGTGATTAACAGTGCCTGACACTGGGTCTGAATGTCAAAGCATCAGTGGGAAGGAGTGGATAGTAATAAACTATCAAGTGCTGTGTTCTAGATGACCATTATTATTATATTTTCTTTTTTGAGATGAATAAATATCTCACATATTTTGCGATATTATATATTTATATATACATTTAATTAGAACCCAAACAAAACACACTTGCAGACCAATACTTTCTTAGCTGAATGAAACCTCAATTTCTCAATGTAGAGCCCATGAGTTAACAATTTGCAATATCTAATAGTAGTGATATTTAAATTGGATAGGCATTTGAAATAAATGTTGTTAAAAAATTTTCATCACTTTATAAATGAGAAGATTCTGAGTTTAAAGCATCAATGATTATGTGTAAAATTCTTAGCATATAGAGAATCCAAAAACAATTACTATTTCTATTTTCAATTTTAGTTTAAATCATTAAAATAGTATGCTTCTTGAAAGGAGTTTGCCAGGTTTTTTTTCCTTATGTGCTCATAAGAGAGTCAATAACATAGTAGGATTCTTCTAAATATTATGTAATAAATGAGTGAAGTCTAAAAATTTACATAGAACTCTTTATATCCTCAATTATTTTATTAGGAGAGTTTCTTATAAATCTCTCTAAGATCTACTATTTTTTCCATAGTTCTTTACTGTCAACTTTATCAAGTATATATATATGTGAAATTTACTTTTATAAATATACAAAGCATCTGTTACAGACATGGTAGTAAATGAGAATGAGTCTCTGTAAGACTATTCTTTCTGCTGTTAAGCAAATGACATAAAGAAGTCATATCCATTATCAAAATAAAAAGTAATGGTGTAGTCTGGCAATTCAAGATGACGGCATGACACGTTAGACAGAGAACTCCTCCCAAACCACATATATTATGAAAATATAGTTAATACAACTAATCCTGAAAGAACAACAGGAAAGACGGCTGCACCAGACTGCATACACCTGGAGAACAGAGCTGACTTTATGAAATAAGGTAATGTAACAAAGCCTTGATTCAGCGGGACTCACGCCCTTCCCCCACCCCAGCTCACAGGCAGGAGGAAGAAACATGTAGCGGGGAGGGGATGGAAGCCTAGGACTGCTCAACACCCAGCCCTGGAGATCTGCTATGGGAGCACAAACCTACATTGCATGGTGCTCTGGAGACTAGTGGGGTTGGAAAGCTAAGACAGGTGTAATACTTGGAGAGACTGAGATTCTAGCCATTTGTGGAGGACAGAGATCCACATCCTGCTGCTCTTGGACAAAGGAAAGACAGGCATTCTGGGAGGCTTCTTAGCAGCAAGAGGGCTGCTGAAGGGGTGGAGATTGCACAGAGCTTGATGCGTGAGAGAAGGGATAGGTGGACAAGGTTGTCTCAGTGAGTTCTGCCAAGCAGGGTGGGAAGCTTCAGGAGCTTCAGGTGCTTCATTCCCCTGGGGGAATCTAGTAACCACAATGTTGCTCATATGACTGTATATCAATGATGCCAAAATTAAAAAAAAATGGTGTAATGCCTGAAATAAAACTTACTTCTGCAGAACTACAAAATATTTAAGAATTATGTATTTTATATAACTAATCCAAATTTGAGAATTTTATATATTGGAATACCTTTATGATTCACAATTTCCATTAAAAATAGATGATAGGTGATCATCTATGTAATGATTCAATTAAAATCCTACCAGAAATATAGTTTCCTACTTACAATAATAAGTCTATATAATTTAATTAGACCTCAAAGAAGAGAAAACAAATATTACCAGCTCCATTTTTTTCAAACTATATAGTCAAAATGAGATAATAATATATCTGGGTCATATGGCAGAGTATCTGCTTATACTGCACTACACAAGTATGTGACAGCCCATTTCTTAAATCTTTAAAGAAAGTAGGCATACATTTTGAATATATCTCCTCATAAGGATTTTGCCATGTAAAAGGACAAATTAATCAATCAAGACTTTGTGTTAGACAAACTCAAGTTTCATTGTCAATACCCAAATAACTAGGTGTCCAATGAGTACCACTTTTCAAAAACCTTATATTGGAACCTGGAAGGACGAACAGTCTGATAATAGAATATAAGTTGATCACTTTGTAATTCTATGTATTCATCATTGGGGTTGCAAATTATTGCCTCACATACTTATTACAAATAAAGGAAATACATTCATCTTAAATAGTCATTCAGTGGGTTCCATACGAGGCAAATTATTTTTTATATATATATATATATATGTATGTATGTATTTTATATTTTCAGGTACTTTTCTATTTAAAAAATAATACCACACAATTCTGTTCTTAAGCACTGAGATAATTATCAGAGATTAAGGGATTTTTAAGGTGAGATATTGTAATCAATAAAATACTGGGAAAAATCTGCAGTAACTGGGAATCACTAAGAACTAAGAGTATACTCCTGCTTCTCAGTAGGCTATCATAACTGCAATTTATTCATTAGCTAAAGTAAAATCACGTTTTTTAAAAATATTCTTACTAAAAATATGGATATTATCACTCTGAAGCTTCAAAAGTTTGCATACTGTTGTCTTTTCTGAGAGAAAACTCTGAGCAATAACTGAATGAAAATATCACTCAGAGCGATATTTTGAAGCCAGTAATGCAAATTATGAATGAATATGACCAAACTGTTTTTGCAACTCAAAGGAGAAAATTCTTGGCTGAGAGCAATGCAATAAAAAATATAATTAAAAAAGCAAATTAATTGCTTGAAGCATCCTTTTAAGAAAGTTGAAAATTGCCTTGGTAAGTGAATTTCATAAAATAGATGAAAGCTTGGTAAAATCCTGTACATGGATACCTGTCATGTGTCAGAGGGCAGTCAGGATCCAAAACTCATCACCTTAGGACACTACTTTTAAATGTACAAATGGGTATTTTAAAAAGTGTCAAAACATGCTTAAGAAAATATAAAAAGTAAGATTAGGCTAATCTTTACAATAAGAAACAACAATGGTATCAGTCACTAAGTCTGTTTATCTATTTCTATTTATTTTATTGATATTGGTGGCTTAAAAAGTTGATAATTAACACAGTGCTTGATTAGTTAAAAGAAATCTTTAAAGAAAAGAAAAAAGTGACTCAGAGAATCCTGAATTAATAAGAAAGTGTTAATGCTTATATAAATAGTTGTCAATTTAGTGTGCAAAAAAGTACTAATTTTTCAAAAAGTATTAATAATATTTCAACCCTCTTTCCATTCTATTCTTTCTTTCCTCTATTATGAATGATATTAAGGAGGGAAAGTTTAAAAGACCCATGCCTTAGATATTTGATTTTCTAGCATTTTAAAAGAGATTAAAATGTTTCTAGGATATTTCAAATAAATTTAAATTCATATCACTTAAATGTTTAAGATAAAAGTCATAGTATTTAACCTTTTGAAAAGAATGGTTACATATGCCATACACTGAACTTGAATGACTTGAGAATAACTTTACTCTTTCATTTAGTATTCAGCACATACATGTAAATTGTGATTATTTCAATTTTAGAGTGGCAGAGGTAAGGCTCAGAAAGGATATGTAAGTTGACCTAGTTATCCTCTAATAATATCAAGATTTACTCTCCCCTGCCCAGCAACAAAACAAATCCTTCCCTATTACATCAGACTGACTTCTCTGATGGGTGGGTATCACAATTCCAGATTTACTTAGAAATTTGTTGGTGGTTGCTTTTCCATTATTTGGCACAGAATTATGTTTGTTGTAAGTCTGCACACAGGAAGATTCTATGAGTTTATAGAGATACAGATAGCACTAGACAAGCGCACAATATTCTCATTAATATTTGAGGATAATATAAGTATTGCATATCCAGGAATGTTTGTGTTATCCATGCAGAGAAAGAAAATGTCTTCAATTCTTGTACATGTGATTCCTGAGTGACCTCAATTACTTCTTAGTACCTATGTTAGCAACTATTTTAGCTCAGGGTGTCAGCAAGCAAATTAATTTAGAAAGGTCTTCCTGAGGGTGGATTCCCTGACTCATGCTAGGAGCTGAAGAACAATATAGTAAGGATTGTGCTATCTGCCTCTACACAGCTGAAGACAGTTATGATGTGGACCTTAGAAGTGATGAAAAAGATGAACTGTATTTGAGTGTTTAGTTCTAAATGAATTTCTAAACCAACTTCCCATCTGATGTAGTATTGGTAAGCGGAATTTATATACTTAGGATATGTTAATCTGTGTGTGAGTGTGTGATATATATGTGTATATATAGTATATGTTATATATATATATATGTAAAATGTATCATATACATTATGTATGTGTATGTGTATGTATATATTCAGTGTCTAGAAAGCAAGAAGCAAATGCTTTGTCTGGTGGGATTTGAGCAGTGCAAACTGAATCTCAGAGTTTGAGAGGTAGAAGACAAATGAACATACCTACAGGTAATAGGATGACCTCATTTGTTTTCAACAGCCTACATTTGCAAAGCAACTGGCAAGGAAGGTACATTGCCAAAGTTAATAACCTGGTTTATTAAAAGGTAAGTTTATGACAAAAAGTTTCCATTAAAGACTACAAATAGCCAATGTTTAAATATTTTTAGAGATTTAAATATCTGCGGGGGTTCAATTTAGCTGAGTAAATCAGGTGTACTATTTGTTGCATTTTCTTCTATCATGTATCTGGAGTTAGATTTAAGTACTTAGATTATTCGTTTTTTTAAATGATCACATTTAAAAATAAATATTAACTTCCCAAAGTTTTCTATTGATTGCTCTCATATAAAGGAGTGTATACTAGTAGATTTTTTAAATATGTACTCATAGAGCACTTGAATGATGGAAAGTCACAAGTATTCCTATTGCCTGTACTGGAAATATGTATGCAGATTCTGTCATTCAAATGCTCCTTTTAATTTATCATATTTCACAGATCTTTATATCCAAAGGAGAAAGAGAAATTTGCAAATATTTCTATTCGATGAATAAACATGAGAACAATCCTCACAGCACTTTGCAGATTGTGCTAAGGCAGCAGACTGGCAAGAATGCAAAGGCTCCAAATGCTTTTGTTGGTCTATTTGTTTTGCATCTGCCAGCTTGTGTGCATTCTAGTTGCTGACACCTGCTTCTCCATTTCATTTTGCAAAACTTCACCTAATTTTTAAATGAGAGGAAAGCAAACTTTAATATTTGAGGAAAACACATTATATGGAAAAATAAACCCTTTGGCATTGTTTCAAAATCCAAAAATTTTCATTCAAAAGATTTATATAAAAAGCCATATTAACTTAAATCTACATCTAAGAAATGCTGTCTGCCTACTGAAGCTGAGAATTCGTGTTATATGAATTGTTAGGGATTTTATTTTACATCTAGTTAACTAATCAAGAATATTTGATTACTTTTAGGATCACAGAGTATCCTAGAAGTATTGGAGAGTGGGGAAATAGTTTTTTATTTTTTTGTGGCTAAAGAAAGGTTGCCAGCCATTTCTTCATTGACAAATATTTATTTTGGCAGACACTACTCTAGCCACCTGAATTATATCAGTAAACAAAACAAAGATGTTTCATGGAACTCACATTATTGAAAAACAAAAATGGCAAGATAATAAGACAGAGTGAGTAATCATATGCCCCATTTGCTTGTGATAGTTCCAATAGATGTCTGTTGTCAGGGCTTGTTTTTAATAGCAACCTCTTCCAGTCTTCAAGTGTTGCTATTTAGATAATACATGGTCACCTTATTAAAATAAGTGAGAATTAAGTAAGTTCTGTAGCATGTTAGGTGATAAATGCTCTAGAAAAAGATAATGTGAGGTGGTAGGTTTTGAAGTGTGGAAGACAGTGGAAGGAAGGCTGCATCTACTAGGGATGTCAGGTAGGCCTCATTGGATATTGCAACTCAACAGACATTGGGATGGCTGCAATGTTTACCCAGAAGAAGCAGGGCAGAAGGAAAATGTCACTGCCAATATCTTAAAGTGAACATGGGCCTTAAATTGAAAGGCCAACATAGCTGGAACAGATATTATGGTGTCCATGAAGAAAACAGAGTTGGATCAATTATATATTTGTAGGCCATTCAAAAGGTTTTATATCTTACTCTAAGAAAATTGAGGAAATAAACTAGATTTTTTTTCAGCAAAGAAGTCACAAAAGAATCCTGCTGACTATGACTATTGGTAGAAAAGAGATTATAGGAGGAAAGAATGAAAAAGGGAGACCTGTTTTGGTGATCTTGCTTTTCCTATTTCACTGGTCAAAATTTTTGATACAGTCAATTGGTTTAGTAATAGTGGTATCATTGGTATTTTTACCATTTATAAGAAATGGTTTTATATTTTCACCAACAGTACCATGCTTGTCTTGTCCTTTCTAATATCATTTTGTTTAGTTTTTTATGTTTTTATTTTTGTTCTATATGGAGGACATTATCAAATGCTTCTTTGGAATTTTTTATGTGATTAGTTTTTCTTCTCTTTAATATATCAATGTGGTGAATCAAATACGTATGTTTGAATGCATGTGGGTACATATATAGTATCCTTTAAACACATTTTGCATGCATTTCTTGGCATTTTTACATGCATTTTGTGAAATATTTTGGCTATAATATTCATTTCTATTATCATATTTGTTTTCTTTTGCAATCGAGAGGAGACAAGATTCACAATTAGTAGCAAGTATTTCTACTTTTTGTGGAATTATCTTACTTGGAATATATGATAAGACTGATCTGTAAAAGTGGATTTTGTATTTTGTTTTTAGTATGTTTTTTCAATATTAACTTACTAAGTTTCCATGAGTCTATTTTCTTAAGTTATATTTTTAATGCTTTCTTTCTTTAATCTGAATTATTAAATGCATTGAATATATTGACAAAACAGTGCTGTCAATATTTCTTACTTTTTTGTAAGTACATGCTACTCTTGTGGCTATCTTCTCTTTTTTTCTAACATTGTCTTTGGGAAAGTTTTTTCTCCATTAAGAGGAGAGGGAAATATTACCAAAGTTCTTCAGTTCTCTTTTTAGTTTAATTTTAGTCTTTAAATGTTTGGCTGCAATAAATGCTTTCATAGTACCTCTCACTTTAATTCTGTATTCTCTTTAATTAACTTCTTCTCTGGCTTTAACTGTTTATTTTCTTTGATTGTCCAGTACTTTCTGTCTTTTCAGGTATATTCAGTTATGTGTTTGGATTTCAGCCTTTCTTTTTTTTTAATTGAAATATCATTGACATACAATCTTATGTTGTTTTCAAATGTACAACACAGTGGTTCAACAGTTATGCATGTTATTAAATCCTCACCCCCTCTAGTGTTATTATTATCTACCAACACTGAAAGATGTTACAGAATCATTGACTATAATCTCCATGCTGTACTACCTTTTAATAAGTTTCAGTTTAATTCATAAATGGTTCCTGAATTGACATTTGTTGCATTTTTATAAAGTGCTATTTTCATAATTAATTTCTAAGTATATTTTATCTTCTGTTATGATTTTCTCTTTCATATGAGATATTTAGAAATGGACTTTAAAATTGCTAAACTTGCATATAATTTTTCATAAAGTATCATATTAATTTTGCATGTAAATAAAATTGTCATTGGGAAAGTTTTTTCTCTATTAAGAGGAGAGGGAAATATTGGCACCTGGTGATACTACAAATGTTTATAAACAAGGTTTCTAAACAATGTTCAACCAGCCAAATCCAGCCTCAACCCTGTTTGTTTATTAGAATCCAGTCATGCCTGCTTGCTGTATACTTTGTTAGAAATTATTTCCATTTTAATATATCAATTGTTAAAATTCACCAGCATATTTAACATTTTATTTAATGGATGCTCTTATTCATACCTCAATTTTTATTAGGTTCATTTTTTCTCTCTGAGGTATATGTTTAAGAAATTACTTTAATGATAAGCTGTTCATTGTACAACCTCACACATTTAGTTATTTAAATATTAGAATTTTTGTATTTGGCATTCATTCTAGTTTCTATTGTTGCTATTAGAAGTCAGCTTGCAGGAGATCACTCAAGATGGCAGCGTGAGTACTGTGGAGGAAATCTCATCCCAAAACAATATATATTTTAGAAAATACATATTTAGCAAATAAAAATATTCCTGAAAGAGAGACCAGAAGATACAGTACAACACCCAGGCTACATCTACATCTGTGAGAACTCAGCATCTCACAAAAAGGGTAAGATACAAAGCTGTGACCCAATGGGACCTGAGCACTTCCCCTACCCAGCTCACCAGTGGGAGGAAAAGAATCAGAGTGTGGAGGGAGTGGAAGCACAGGACTGCTAAATAACCAGCTGTAGTAATCTGTACCAGGATCACAGACACACAGAGCATGGTGTACTGGATATTAGAGAAACAGAAAAGTAAAATCAGAGATGGAGAATGCAAGCAGGTTCCCACAGCCAGTTCCTCTGGGACAAAAGAAAACCCAATGCTTTGAAAGTCTTAAAGGGACAAGCATTTAACAGGTGGACAAAATCGTCCCAGTACACTCAGCCCAGCAGGCTGGGAATCTAAGGAATTTCAGGTGCCCTAACTGCCTGGGAGGCAAAGCAGAAGACACTTATGGTGAGAAGCAGCCTGCTGTTCATTCCCACCTTCCAGCACCTGGCGTTCATTCTCCACTGCTGGTGGTACAGGCAAACTGGCTGATTCACCACCGCTGCAGAGCAGCCTGGGAGCAGCCCTGCCCTGAGCAATCACACAGAGTTTCCTCCCAGAATGCAGCTAACGAGGCCTGCCCCAGAGGCTGCCCCAGTGTGCAGCTGCCTAGCACAGGCAGAGGAAGCTGGGGCAAAGTCTGGAAGGCACGAATGGATGCCATTCTCACAGGAGCAGAAGAACACTCCCTGTGCATCTGTGTCCCCCTGCAGTTCTCTAGGCTATCCCTAGGGTCACCCTACACAAGGCAGCTGAGGAGATTAACCCAGAGACTGTTCCTTGTGTGTACATAACCAGCTCAGGCAGCAGAGAAGGGCAAGGTGACCAGCAGGAAGGAAGGGACTCTGTTGATCCAGCTGACACATGCGTCACCTGACAGAAATCACTTCTATCACCATGAAAAGGCAGAAGAACTTGGTCCATTCAAGAATATATCAAACAACCCCACAGAGAGGGCTTGGCGAGATAGATATAACCAATTTTCCTGAAAAAGAATTCAAAATAAAAGTCAATAACCATGGTGATGGACCTGTAGAGAAATATGCAAGAGCTAAGGGAGGAAGTCTGGAGGAAGATAACAGAAATAAAACAATCAATAGATGGACTTAAGAGCAGACTGAATGAGGTGAAAGAGATGGTTAATGGAATAGAAATCAGGGAACAGAAATACAGAGAAGCTGAGGCAGAGAGAGATAAAAGGATTTCTAGGAATGAAAGAATATTAAGAGAACTGTTCCAATCCAAATGGAACAATTTTCACATAACAGGGGTATCAGAAGAAGAGAGACAAAAAGGGATAGAAAGTGTATTTGAAGAAACAATTGCTGAAAATTTCCCCAAGCTGGGGAAGAAAATAGTCTCTCAGACCATGGAAGCTCACAGATCTCCCAACACAAAGGACCCAAGGAAGACAACACCAAGACATATAATAATTAAAATGGCAAAGATCAAAGACAAGGACAGGGTATTAAAGGCAGCCAGAGAAAGAAAAAAGATTACCTACAAAGGAAAACTCATCAGGCTATCATCAGACTTATCAACAGAAACCTTACAGGCCAGAAGAGAATGGCATGATATACTTAATGAAATGAAACAGAAGGGCCATGAACCAAAAATACTGTATCCAGCAAAATTATCATTTAAATTTGAAAGAGGGATTAAACAATTTCCAGATAAACAAAAGTTGAGGGAATTTGCCTCCCACAAACCACCTCTACAGGGTATTTTAACAGGACTGCTCTAGATGGAAGAACTAAGGCTAAATAGATGTCACCAGGTAAAATAAAACCATAGCAAAGAAAGCAGACCAACCAAATACAAACTAAAGGAAAAAATAAAATCAACTATCCAGAAAAGAAGTCAAAGGAAACACAAAAGAGTACAGAATAAAATACCTAACATATAAAGAGTAAAAGAGGAAGAATAAGAAGAGAAAGAAATAAAGGATCATCAGACTGTGTTTATAATAATAAGTGAGTTAAATAGTAACTTAATTAAATATAATAATAAGTGAGTTAAATAACTATCTAAATAATTAGATAGTTAGATAGTAAAGAAGCTACCCTTGAACCTTTGGTAACCACAAATCCAAACCCTGCAGTGGCAATAAGTAAATATCTATTGATAATTACCCTAAATGTAAATGGACTGAATGCACCAATCAAAAAACACAGAGTAATAGAATGGATAAAACAACAAGATGCATCTTTAGGCTGCTTAGAAGAGACTCACCTCAAACCCAAAGATATACACAGACTAAAAGTGAAGGGTTGGAAAAAGATATTTCATGCAACTAGTAGGGAGAAAAAACCAGGTGTTACATTACTTGTATCAGACAAAATAGACTTGAAAACAAAGAAAGTAACAACAGATAAAGAAGGACATTACATAATAATAAAGGTGTGAGTCCAACAAGAGGATATAACCATTATAAATATATATGCACCCAATGCAGGAGCACCGACATATGTGAAACAAACATTAACAGAATTAAAGGAGGAAATAGAATGCAATGCATTCATTCTAGGAGACTTCAACACACTACTCACTCCAAAGGACAGATCCAACAGACACAAGATAAGTAAGGACACAGAGGCACTGAACAACACACTAGAACACATGGACCTAACAGACATCTACAGAACTCTACACCCAAAAGCAGAAGGACACACATTCTTCTCAAGTGCACATGGAACATTTTTCAGAACAGACCACATCCTAGGCCACAAAAAGAGCCTCAGTAAATTCGAAAAATTGAAATTCTACCAACCAACTTCTCAGATCACAAAGGTATAAAACTAGAAATAAATTGTACAAAGAAAACAAAAAGGCTCACAAACACATGGAGGCTTAACAACTTGAACCTAAACAATCACTGGATCAATGACCAAATTAAAACAGAGATCAAGAAATAAATGGAAGCAAATGACAACAACAGCACAATGCCCCATTTTTGTGGGATGCCGGAAAGGAGGTTCAAAAAGGAAAGTAAGTAGCAGTTCAGGCCTATTTAAAGAAGGAAGAACAATTCCAAATGAATAGGCTAAAGTCACAATTATTGCAACTGGAAAAAAAAGAACAAATGAGGCCTAAAGTCAGCAGAAGGAGGACACAATAAAGATCAGAGAAGAAATAAATAAAAATGAGGAGGATAAATCAATAGAAAAAAAATCACTGAAACCAAGAGCTGGTTCTTTGAGAAAATAAACAAAATAGATAAACTCCCAGCCAGACTTATTAAGAGCAAAAGATAATCTACACACATAAAAAGAATCAGAAATGAGAAAGGAAAAATCACGATGGACACCACAGAAATACAAAGAATTATTAGAGAATATTATGAAAATCTATATGCTAACAAGCTGGAAAACCTAGAAAAAATGGACACATTTCTAGAAAGATACAACCTTCCAAGACTGACCAAAGCAGAAACAGAAAACCAAAACAGATCAATTACCAGCAACGAAATTGAGTCAGTAAAGATAAGCTACCCAAGAACAAAACTCCTGGTCCAGGTGGATTCACTGCTGAATTTTATCAGACATATAGGGAAGACATAATACCTGTTCTCTTTAAAGTTTTCCAAAAAGTAGAAGAGAAGTGAATCCTTCCAAACTCATTCTATGAAGCCAGCATCATTCTAATACCAAAACCAGGCAAAGATGCCACAAAAAAAGAAAACTACAGATGAATATCCCTGATGATCATAGACACAAAAATACTAAGCAAAATATTAGCAAACTGAATTCAAAAATACATACAGAGGATCACATACCATGATCAAGTGGGATTCATCTTGGGGATGCAAGGATGGTACAACATTCGAAAATCCATCAACATCATCTATTACACCAAGGAAAAGAAGGACAAAAGCCACATGATCACCTCCATCAATGCTGAAAAAGCATTTGACAAAATTCAACATCCATTCATGATAAAAACTCTCAACAAAATCGGTATAGAGGGCAAGTACATCAACATCATAAAGGTCATATATGACAAACCCACAGCAAACATCATACTTAACAGCGAGAAGCTTAAAGCTTTTCATCTATGATCAGGAACAAGACAGGGATGCCCACTCTCCTGACTTTTATTCAACATAGTACTGGAGGTCTTAGCCAGGGCAGTCAGACAAAACAAAGAAAGAAAAGGCATCCAGATTGGTAATGAAGAAGTCAAACTGTTACTATGTGCAGATGATGTGGTATTGTATGTAAAAGTCCTAAAGAATCCACTCCAAAACTACTAGATCTAATATCTTAATTCAGCAAAGTTGCAGGCTACAAAATTAATTCACAGAAATCTGTGGCTTTTCTATAGACTAATGATGAACTAGCAGAAACAGAAATCAGGAAAACAATTCCATTCACAATTGCATCAAAAAGAATAAAATACCTAGGAATAAACCTAACCAAGGAAGTTAAAGACCTATATTCTGAAAACAACAAGACACTCTTAAGAGAAATTAAAGAGGACACTAACAAATGGAAACTCATCCCATGCTCTTGGCTAGGAAGAATTAATATTGTCAAAATGGCCACTGCCTAAATCAATCTACAGATTCAATGCAATCCCCATCAAAATACCAACATAATTCCTCAATTAAATGGAATGAATAGTTCTAAAATTCATATGGAACCACAAAATACCCTGAAAAGCCAAAGCAATCATGAGAAGGAAGAATAAAGCAGGGAGGATCTCGCTTCCCAACTTCAAATTCTACTACAAAGCCACAGTAATCAAGACAATTTGGTACTGGCACAAGAACAGACCCACAGACCAATGGAACGGAATAGAGAGTCTAGATATTAATCCAAACATATATGGTCAATTAATATATGATAAAGGGGCCATGGATATACAATGGGGAAATCACAGCCTCTTCAACAGCTAGTGTTGGCAAAATTGGACAGCTACATGTAAGAGAATGTACCTGGATTATTTTCTAAACCCATACACAAAAGTAAACTTGAAATGGATCAAAGACCTGAATGTAAGTCATGAAACCATAAAATTCTTAGAAAAAAACATAGGCAAAAATCTCTTGGACATAAACATGAGCAACTTCTTCATGAACATATCTCCCTGGACAAGGTAAAGAAAAGCAAAAACGAACGAGTGGGACTGTATTAAACTGAAAGTTCTGTACAGCAAAGGATACCATCAATAAAACAAAAAGGCATCCTACAGTATGGGAGAATATATTTAAAAATGACAGATCCAAAAAGGGTTGACATCCAAAATATATAAAGAGCTCACACACCTCAACAAAGAAAATGCAAATAATCCAATTAAACATGGGGAAGGGATTTGAACAGACACTTCTCCAATGAAGAAATTCAGATGGCCAACAGGCACATGAAAAGATTCTCCACATCGCTAATCATCCGAGAAATGCAAATTAAAAACCCAATGAGATATCACCTCACACCAGTTAGGATGGGCACCATCCAAAAGACAAACAACAACAAATGTTGGCAAGGATGTGGAGAAAGGGGAACCCTCCTACCCTGCTGGTGGGAATATAAATTAGTTCAGCCATTGTGGAAAGCAGTATATAGGTTTCTCAAAAAACTAAAAATAGAAATACCATTTGACCCAGGAATTCCATACCTGGGAATTTACCCTAAGAATGCAGCAGCTCAGTTTGAAAAAGACATATGCACCCCTATGTTTATCGCAGCACTATTTACAATAGCCAAGAAATGGAAGCAACCTAAGTGTCCATCAGCAAATGAATGGGTAAAGAAGATGTGGTTCATATACACAATGGAATATTACTCAGCCATAAGAAGAAAACAAATCCTACCATTTGCAACAACATGGATGGAGCTAGAGGATATTATGCTCAGTGAAATAAGCCAGGCTGAAGAAGACAAGTATCAAATGATTTCACTCATCTGTGGAGTATAAGAAAGAAAAAACTGAAGGAACAAAACAGCAGCAGACACACAGAACCTAAGAATGGACTGATAGTTACCAAATAGAAAGGGACTGGGAAGGATGGGTGGGAAGAGGGGGTAAGAGGGAAAAAGGAGAATTACGATTAGCACACATAATGTCCAGGGGTGCATAGGGAAGGCAGTATAGCACAGAGAAGACTAGTGACTCTGTCGCATCTTACTAAGCTGATGGACAGTGACTGTAATGGGGTATGTGGTTGGGACTTGATAATGGTGGGAGTCTAATAACCATAATGTTTCTCATGTAATTGTAGATTAATGACACAAAAAAAGTCAGCTGGCAACCGAATTGCCATTCTTTTGTTCATAGTCTCTCCCCTCCCCTGGCTACTTTTAACATATTTTTATTGCTTTTGATGTTCTGCTGCTTCACCATCATATGACCAAATGGGGATTTCTTTTTCTGTTTCTTTCCAGAATCCATTAGTCTTCAGCTAAAGATTTGTGACTTCAAACATTTGTGGAAAATGCCCAATCAATACCCCTTTGTATTCTGTCTCTCTTGCATTTTATCTATTAACTCTAAAAAGACATATGTTGAATTGTCTCATTTTATCTTCCGTATTTCTTTCAATCTCTTTCATGTTCTTCATTTCTTTATTTTCTTATGTTGTATGTTGCTATTACTATTCTCTTTTTGATCTATTTTTGTAGCTTTTAGTCTCCTCTCAGATATTTCAAATCTGTTCTTGAATTTATATGCCAAATTTGTAATCTCAAATATTTTATTTTCACTTCTTAAAGTTTCTATTTTTTTTCCGAATCTAGTTGGTGAGTTTTGAAGATCTCTTATTCTTTGCTGTAATTTCAAATCCAATTTTTTAAACAAATAAAATATATTTGTCTTTTCTATATAATATAATATATTATTTCACCCATTTCTGTCATAGTAGCTTGTTGCTTTATGACCTTATTGCCTTTTTCACTGTAAATTGATTTCTTTTATCTTTGCTAATTTCTGGAGCCCTGTGTTTAAGAATGTTTTCTTTCAGAAATGTGAGTCTGTCATCTGTCTTGGGTCATTACTAACTCAGGACCAGTTTAAGCCACCTTCTTGGACTATAGTTTTTTAGGGGACCAGAATAATACAGTAAATTCAGATCCCAACCTCTGAATTTTCTGAAATGTTTTCCTATCCTTCCAAGGATAATGAGGTCTCTCCTATAAGCAACTGTAGATTCAGTCTAGTTCTGTCTGTTGGATATTTGTATTTGTTCAGTTTTTATATATGACATCCCCTGTCAAGGATTTAGCCTTTGCTTAGGAGTGTGTAATTTGACATTTTACCGTGTGTAGACTCTAAGGTTCGTTTTGGATCTTCTATATGCACAGATAATTAAAACCCAAGACACAGCATTTAGCGATTATCCAGTGCCCTAAGGCAGCTACCAACTTCAAAGCTTACTTCCTTATATGAATTCATGCTTTGTCATCACATTTTAGGCTCACACATTTTTCTCACTTTCATGTCTGCTGTAAAATGTGTTGGAAAAGAAGTTTTCATGTTACGTTTCTAGAGTTTTTAGTTTTCTATACTGTTTTGTTCACATTGCTCAGATTGCTGAATTGCCATAAACATAAATTCTCCACCTTCTGTACATTTTCTGAAAATTGAAAATTGCTGAGATAAGTGATCTGTTACACTTTCTTATCCCATTCATTTTTTTCAAAGTAAGTTTCTGTGATTTTTATTCTCCTCTTTTCATTTTGTTCATTGAGGAGTTAACATTTTAGTAATGCTGCTATCTTAAACTCAAGTTCTTATAACTGCCAAATTTCTAAGCCAAATTTTATTTTTAAGGTATCATTGATACACACTCTCATGAAGGTTTCATGAGAAAAACAATGTGGTTATTACATTCACCCCCACTGAGTCCCACCCATCATACCCTACTGCAGTCACTCTCCATCAGTGTAGTAAGATGCCAGAGAGTCCCTATTTGTCTTCTCTGAGCTACACTGCCTTCCCTGTAACCACCCCCCACACACCATGTGCACCAATCATGATATCCCACAATCCCCTTCTCCCTCTCTCCCTTCCTTCCTTCCGCTTCTTGGAGACTATGAGTCTGCTGCTATTTTTTTCTTTCAGTTTTGCTTTGTTGTTATACTTCATGAATGAGGAAAATCATTTGGTATTTGTCTTTCTCTGCCTGACTTATTTCACTGAGCATAATACCCTCTAGCTCCATCCATGTTGTTGCAAATGGTAGGGTTTTATTCTTTCTTATGGCTGAATAGTGCTCCATAGTGTACACGTATCACCTCTTCTTTATTCATTCATCTACTGACGGACACTTAGGTTGCTTCCATATCTTGGCTATTGTAAATAGTGCTGTGGTAAACATAGGGGTGCATATGTCTTTTCGAATCTCAGAAGTTGTTTTCTTTGGGTAAATTCCTAGGAGTGGAATTCCCAGGTCAAATGGTATTTCTATTTTTAGTTTTTTGAGGGACCTCCATACTGCTTTCCACAATGGTTGAACTAGTTTACATTCTCACCAGCAGTGTACAAGGGTTGCCCTTTCTCCGCATCCTCATCAGCATTCGTTGTTCCTAGTCTTTTCTATGTTGGCCATCCTAAGTGGTGTTGGGTGATATCTCATTGTGGTTTTAATTTGCATTTCGCTGATAATTAGTGATGTGAAGCCTCTTTTCATGTGCCTCTTGGCCAGCTGAATTTCTTCTTTGGGGAAGTGTCTGTTCATATCCTCCACACATTTTTTAACAGGGTTATTTGCTCTTTGGGTGTTGAGGCGTGTGAGTTCTTTATATATTTTGGATGTTAACCCTTTATCAGATATGTCTTTACAAATATGTTCTCCCATATTGTAGGATGCCTTTTTGTTCTGCTGATGGTGTCTTTTGCTTACAGAAGCTTTTTAGCATGATGTAGTACCATTTGTTCATTTTTTATTTTGTTTCCCTTGCCCGAGGAGATGCATTCAGGAAAAAGTTGCTCATGTTAATATTCAAGAGAGTTTTGCCTATGTTTTCTTCTAAGAGTTTTATTGTTTCATGACTGACATTCAGGTCTTTGATCCATTTTAAGTTTACTGTTGTGTATGTGGTCACACAATAATCCAGTTTCAATCTCTTACACGCAGCTGTCCAGTTTTGCGAACACCAGTTGTTGAAGAGGCTAAGACTATCATTTTTATGTAGCACTCAACACAGAATCAGGAACTCAATAATCTCACTGTTTCTGTATAACTTTATTTCCTTTGGTGTTTTCATGGCAGAACTGTATGCAAATAGTTGATGTGTAATAAGTTGTTATTGTTACTTCAAAACACCAGAATACTACATTATTTAAGACAGCACACTTCTTTAATTTAAGCTTTCCCAAGATTTATGACGTTATGGATAATAAAGTCTGGTAAAGGCATTTTTACAAATGTTGTAAAGGCACAATTACTACAATTAACATTTTGCTCTCATTGAACTTTGATAATAAACTGGTTTTCCCTGGAGCAATTTTTCTTTAGTATATTATATTATATATTATTATATTATATTATATTATATTATATTATATTATATTATATTATATTATATTATATTATATTATATTATATTATATTAATTATATTATATTATATTATATTATATTATATTATATTATTAATTATAATATATTATATTATATATATTATATATAATTATATTATATTATATTATAGTATAGTATATTATAGTATATTATAACTAGAAGGAAATGGAATTAAGGGAAAGCAAATTTGACCAGCAAAGGTCATAAATCAAGATTTCTACTTTGAAAGGCAGAATAATCAGGTGAAAGTAAAAGGCTAGAAATATATTAATGTTATCTCTTAACTTCAAAATGATGCTAGAAGTATCAACTAATGCTGATGCCTCTTTCTAACCTCAAACATCAAAAAATATTTGTCAACTTTATAGATTGGTAAAATGAAAGGTTGAAGGTATACCTGAGGTAATGGATTTTTAACAAATCTAAAATGGGAAATGGAGAATATTTTCAGAAAATTTTAACATAAATTACATCCTTTCTTTTGCATCTATTTAGACATTAATACAGTTAAATAAATTAATAAACAGATTGTTAGCATCCAATGTATGAAAAAAAGTATTTTTTTCCTAATTTCCATAAAAGGATATAATAAAGAACCTCTGAAATAAGAAAAGAATATACGTAAACATAACTTTTCTACTATGACTATGAAAGGCTTGGCAAAACTATGAAGACAGAGCTTTCAGATTAATACTGGGGAAGAATCAATCATACTTCTATTTCAAATTCTTTTTGCTTACTACACACTGCCTTAAAAGTGTCAGACTTGAAGGACACAAATTCCTCTACCCTCTGTTCTCCTTCCATTCTGCTAAAATAACTATTTCAGTTTTCTTTTTCAAACTAGTGAAGTTGCTAAAGGAAGACATTTTTCTGTTTTATTCAAAATCTAAAATCTAAAATAAAAAGTTAGTAATTAACTAATAGTTTCATATTGTGTTGAAGTAATTAAAGTACAAAACTAAGGGGAAAATAGCCAGTCTTGGGACTATATATATGTATTCCTATATATATATATATATATATATATATATATATATATATAGGATAAAATGATACTACATAAATAAAATGATACTACATAGGATAAAAAGACTACATAAAAATGATAGTCTTAGCCTCTTCAACAACTGGTGTTCGCAAAACTGGACAGCTGCGTGTAAGAGATTGAAACTGGATTATTGTGTGACCACATACACAACAGTATATATATATATATATATATATATATATATATATATATATATATATATATATATATATATATATATATATATAGGAATACATAATGTAACCTGGATTCAAAAGGATGGGGAAGATGAGATTCTTATTACACTAGATACATGGTAAGGTTATGGACTATACATTGAGGACTATGTGTACATGGGCATGGGAGACTAGGAATCTTTCTATCCAAATTTATATTCAGCAACTATTTACTTGTTCCACCTGGCTTATTTCACTAAACATAATATTTTCTAAAAGTTTTATGGTTTCATGACTTACATTCAGGTCTTTGATCCATTTTGAGTTTACTTTTGTGAAAAGGGTTAGACAATAAAATCCAGTTTCATTCTCTTACATGTAGCTGTCCAGTTATGCCAACACTAGCTGTTGAAGAGGCTGTCATTTCCCCATTGTATATCCATGGCCCCTTTACCATATATTAATTGACCATATATGCTTGAGTTTATATATGGACTCTCTATTCTGTTCCACTGCTCTAATGATCTGTTCTTATGCCAGTACCAAATTGTCTTGATTACTGTGGGTTTGTAGTAGAGCTTGAAGTCAGGGAGCATAATTCCCCCTGCTTTATTTTTCCTTTTCAGGATTGCTTTGGCTATTTGGGGTCTTTTGTGGTTCCATATGAATTTTAGAACTATTTTTTCCATTTCATTGAAGAATGCTATTGGTATTTTGATGGGGATTGCATTGAATCTGTAGAATGCTTTAGGCAGGATGGCCATTTTTACAATATTATTTCTTCCTAGCCAAGAGCATGGGATGAATATCCATTTATTAGTGTCTTCTTTAATTTCTCTTAAAAGTGTCCCGTAGTTTTCAGGGTATAGGTCTTTCACTTCCTTGGTTAGGTTTATTCCTAGGTATTTTATTCTTTTTGATGCAATTGTGAAAGGAATTGTTTTCCTGATTTCTTTTTCTGCTAGTTCATTGTTAGTGTATAGGAAAGCCACAGATTTCTATGTATTAATCTTGTATCTCACAACTTTGCTGAATTCAGATATTAGATCTAGTAGTTTTGGAGTGGATTTCTTAGGGTTTCTTATGTACAATATCATGTCATCTGATAACAGGGACAGTTTGACTTATTCCTTGCCTATCTGGATGCCTTTTATTTCTTTGTGTTGTCTGGCTCCCATGGCTAGGACCTCCAGAACTATGTTGAATAAAAGTGGGGAGAGTGGGCATCCTTGTCTTGTTCCCAATCTTAAAGGAAAAGCTTTCCACTTCTCGCTGTTGCATATAATGTTGTCTGTGGGTTTGTCATACATGACCTTTATTATGTTGAGATACTTTCTCTCTACACCCATTTTCTTGAGAGTTTTTATAATGAATGGATGTTTAACTTTGTCAAATTCTTTTTCAGGATCTGTGGAGATGATCATGTGGTTTTTGACCTTCTTTTTGTTCATGTAGTGGATTATGTTGATGGATTTTCAAATGTTGTACCATCATTGTATCCCTGGAATGAATCCCACTTGATCATGATGCATAATCTTTTTGATGTATTTTTGAATTTGGTTTGCTAATATTTTGTTGTGTATTTTTGCATCTATGTTCATCAGGCATATTGGTCTGTAATTTTCTTTTTTTGTGGTGTCTTTGCCTGGTTTTGGTATTAGAGTGATGTTGGCCTCGTAGAATGAGTTTGAGAGTATTCCCTCCTCTTCTACATTTTGGAAAACTTTAAGGAAGATGGGTATTAGGTCTTCTCTAAATGTTTGATAAAATTCAGCAGTGAAACCATCTTGTACAGGAGTTTTGCTCTTAGGTAGTATTTTGATTACCAATTCAATTTCTTTGCTGGTAATTGGTCTATTCATATTTTCTGTTTCTTTATGGGTCAGCCTTGAAAGGTGGTATTTTTCTAGAAAGTTGTCCATTTCTTCTAGGTTATCCAGTTTGCTGCCATATAATTTTTCATAGTATTGTTTCATAATTCTTTGTATTCCAGTGTTGTCCATAGTGATTTTTCCTTTCTCATTTCTGATTTTGTTTATGTGTGCAGACTCTCTTTTTTTGTTTACAAGTCTGGCTAGTGGTTTATCTATTTTATTTATTTTCTCGAAGAACCAGCTCCTGCTTTCATTAATTCTATTGTTTTATTCTTCTCAATTTTATTTATTTATGCTCTAATCTTTATTATGTCTCTCCTTCTACTGACTTTGGGCCTCATTTTTTCTTCCTTTTTTAGTTTCATTAATTGTGATTTTAGACTGTTCATTTGGGATTGTTCTTCTTTCCTGATGTAGGCCTGTATTGCAATATATTTCCCTCTTTAAACAGCCTTTGCTACATCCCACATATTTTTGTGCTGTTGAATCATTGTTTTCATTTGTCTCCATATATTGCTTGATCTCTGTTTTAATTTGGTCATTGATCCATTGATTATTTAGAAGCATGTTATTAAGCCTCCATGTGTTTGTGAGCTTTTTCATTTTTTTTGTGTAATTTATTTCTAGTTTCATACCTTTGTGATCTGAGAAGCTGGTTTGTACAATTTCAATCTCTTTGAACTTACTGAGGCTCTTTTTGTGGCCTAGTATATGATCTATTCCTGAAAATGTTCCATGTGCACTTGAGAATAATGTATATCCTGTTGCTTTTGGATGGAGTATTCTGTAGCTGTCCATTAGGTCCATCTGTTCTAATACATTGTTCAGTGCCTCTGTCTCTACTTATTTTTCTGTCTGGTTGATCTATCCTTTGGAGTGAGTGGTGTGTTAAAGTCTCCTGAAATGAATGCATTTCCCCCTTTACTTCGGTTAGTAGTTGTTTCACATATGTAGGTGATCCTGTGTTGGGTACATAGATGTTTATAACAGTTATATCCTCTTGTTGGATTGACCCCTTTATCATTACATAATGTCCTTCTTTGTCTCTTGTTACTTTCTTTGTTTTGAAGTCTATTTTGTCTGGCGTAAGTACTGCAACTTCTGATTTTTTCTCCCTGTTAGTTGCATTAAATATATTTTTCCATTCCTTTACTTTCAGTCTGTGTATGTCTTTGGGTTTGAAGTGAGTCTCTTCTAGGAAGCATATAGATGGATCTTGTTTATTAATCCATTCAGTGACTCTATGTCTTTTGATTGGTGCATTCTGACCATTTACATGTAGAGTGATTATCTATAGGTATGTACTTATTGCCACTGCAGGCTTTAGATTTGTGGTTACCAAAGGTTCAAGGTTATTCCCTTACTATCTGACAGTCTAATTTAACTCACTTTGTGTGCTATTACAAACACAACCTAAAGGTTCTCTTTTTTTTCTTCCTCCATTTTTTATATGTTATGAATCATATTCTGTACTATTTGTCTATCCCTTGGGTTAATCTATTTAGCCTTAGGAATACATCCATCTATAAGAGTCCCTCCAAAAGGCACTGTAGAAGTGGTTTGTGGGAGGTAAATTCTCTGAACTTTTTCTTATCTGAAAGTTGTTTAATTCCCTCCTTTAAATTTAAATGATGACCTGCTGGGTATAGTATTCTTGGCTCAAGGCCCTTCTGCTTCATTGTAGTGAATATATCTTGCCACTCCCTTCTAGCCTGTAAGGTTTCTGTTGAGAAGTCTGATGATAGGCTCATGGATTTTCCTTTGTATGAGATCTTTTTTCTCTCTCTAGCTGCTTTTAAAAGTCTGTCTTTATCCTTGATGTTTGCCATTTTAATTATTATATGTCTATGTTGTCTTCCTTGGGTCCCTTGTGTTGGAAGATCTGTACACCTCCATGGCTTGAGAGACTATCTCCTTCCCCAGATTGGGGAAGTTTTCAGCAATTACTTACTCAATGACACTTTCAATACCTTTTTCTCTCTCTTCTTCTGATACCACTATTATAAGAATATTGTTACTTTTGGTTTCATCACACATTTCTCTCAATATTCTTTCATTCTTAGAGACTCTTTTTTCTCTCTGTGCCTCAGCTTCTTTGTATTCCTCTTCCCTAATTTCTATTCCATTTGCCATCTCTTCTACTACATCTAATCTGCTTTTAAATCCCTCCATCATATGTTTCATTTCAGATATGGAATTTCTTAATGATTGAATCTCTGACTTTAATTCATTTCTGAGTTCTTGAATATTTTTGTACCTCCATAAGTATGTTTATGATTTTTATTTTACACTCTCTTTCAGGCAGATTGGTGAGTTCAGTTTCATTTGACCCATTTTCTGGGGTTTGTGAGATTTTGTTCTGAACCATGTTCTTTTGACATTTCATATTTCTGTGTGGTGCCCACTAGTGCCTAGAAGCTCCAGTCTCTGGAGATGTTTAGCCTCTAGAGTGAGGTTGTGGGTTATATGGGAGAGGAGCTGGTGCCTGGGGGAGGAAAGATCTGTTTCCTGATTCTCATCCGTGGTGCCTGTCTCCGTTGTCAGAGCCAGTGGGCCATGCACACAGGTATAAGCCTCTGTACTTTGCATCTATAGCTGTTGTAGGTGGGGCCTCCCTCTGGCTGGCCTGATGCTAGAACAGTGACTGCAGGTTCGTGAACTGGTGTTGGCAGGCTAGGAGGAAGGTGCAGCAGGCTGCATGTCACAGTGGGGGGAGGGGTGCTCAGAGCTGAGTAGGCAGCCAGGGTTATGGGGCATCTGATGCTCCTAAAAGTCCCACCCATCTGGGCAGAGTGCACCCAAACAACCTTGTTCAGCTCTCCCCTCCCCTGCTCAGAAAGCTCCATGCAAACCCTTTTCCTTCAGCAACCCTCTCACTGCTAGGAAGCCCCTCAGATTGCCTGCCTTTCTCTTGTCCCAGAGTGGCCAGATGTGGATCCCCTCCTCCACCAATGGCTGGAATCTGTCTCTCAAGCACTCCACCTGTCTGAGCTCCCCAAGTCTAGAGGACCACACAGTGTAGGTTTCTGCTCCCAAAGCAGACCTCCAGGGCTGGGTGTTTAACAGTTCTAGGCCTCCACCCCCTTCCCCGCTCCGTTTCTCTTCCTCCCTCTGGTGAGCTGGGTGGTGGAATGGCTCAGGTCCCACCAGATTAAGGCTTTCATACGTTACCCTGTTTCCTGAGGTCTTCTCTGTTTGTGAACTCTGTGTGCAGTCTGGTTCAGCCTTCTTTCTTGTTGTTGTTTTAGGATTAGTTGTATCAATTAACTATATATTCATAATATCTGTGGTTTTGGGAGGAATTCTCCATCTCACCTCTCACGCTGCCATCTTGAATCTGAAGTATAGCTTTTTAATGGACAATTATTCAACTATAATGTTCCAACATTGTTTTGATTTTTTATCATTTCAGAGGAGTTAGAGCACACTATAGTTGTTAGTTGTCTTGTTTATAAGAATTTACCTGACTGCTCAATTCTTATTTTAAATATAATTAATACTTAGAACATAAGCCTAATTAGTATTTTAAATGTTATTTAGAAGACTATTTCATAACTATATAGTCCACTGTTAGTAAATACATATCAATACACAAATACCATATTTATCTACTATCTATCTATCCTATCTATTTTTCTATCTAGCTTTTCTTTTAAGCAGCTATCTTTGGAAGTCATTGAAAAGCTATAAGAGCTTCATTGAGAAATGTTGAAACTATGGAGGTAAATGACTTCCTCAAGAAAACATGGATATAGGGATTTTGGATCTAAAGGCACTCTATACATCATTTATGCACCACTATTCATTTTATGGCACTAGTGCCCATCCCTATAGTAAATTAATTCACTTTTTTAGGCTCTATTTTAAAGTTCTGCCAAAAGCCTTGCAAGTCTAGCATCACTTCTTCCTATATGCATTGCTCTTCTTACACACCATCTGCACCTGTGTCTATGGTAAATTACACAAGGAAAATGTAAGCATGGTGGGTAAAAGATAGCCTACAAAGATAGCATAAGGCTCAACTTAGAGCAATTTGGCATAGCTGCATACAGCTGGGATGTGAAAGCAGCAGATGGGTTATGTTGACTTCCTAAAATCAGAAATGAGATGGTTTGTATCTAACAAACATTTGCATAGCCTCTAAGGCAAAGGCATTGCAGACTTTGCAAATGATAACCAGTTCTTCAAACTGTATGTGGACTGTATGACTGGCAATAATTTTATGTATACAAGTTCAGGTACAATTTTATTATTTTCTAAAAGGAGAAGGTATCAACAAATAAGGTCAAGTGCTGTATTTATGTGACAAACCTTACTTTAGAAATGAGTTTTCTTATCCATGTACAATTATATAGACACTATTATAGTTAGGTCACTGAAATGGAGTATTTACTCAAGTAACTAATGAAAATTCAAAAGTATGTATATGTCTAGTTTTATTTGTTTGGTTTTGTGTGTATCATATTCCATTTTTGTATTGACCTATAGTGTTCCTAGAGTATAAAGACGGATAACCAAAAAAAAAAAAAAAGCTTGATACTTGGAAGATTGAGTTACATGAGCGGTTTAACATTGGCTTTTTATAGATCCCATAAGATACCCCTTTCAGATAATGACTAGATAAATGATGGAAAGTGTCAGTTAAGGTATATGATTTTACTTCTTGCCATAAAATATTTAGCTATAATAAAGAGAGATAATATAAGCTCTTCTCAGTGTGTTATGCTAAATTAAATTAAATATTTAATTGTATTAATTGTGGAAATGTGTCTATTAATGTGTTTGTAGGAGATACTTTCAGGAACTATAATCAGCCAAACTCCTGCAGATCAAATCTACATAGCTGAACAATCACATTCTTTATTTATTTCAACAGCAAATTCAAATTACACACAATCTTTTTACAAATACTTCCAAGAGATAAAATTTTAGGGACCAAGATTTTGCTACACTATTACTTGATTTAGTGGACAGTGTATCTTTTAAACATATTCTAATTCTTCCCTCTTTTGTGTGTTTACTTGTTTTTTGTGTCAACTCCTGGTGTCTCTGAAAGGACGAGTGTCAAGGGTCAAATGCTGAGTGGTTCCTGCACTTATCGTTTCCCCCACTTATATCATTTTGGTATTGTTGGTTTTGATCTTAGTTACTTGAAAATCAATATAAATGAGCTTCCTTCCTTAACTGTCCTTTCATGTCTGTGGCAAGAGTAACTTTTCCCCCATATTGAGAAGGAAATGTTAGAGTTTATATGGTTGTGTGTATAATAAAAAATGTCAAAATACACATTTCTCAAATTAGTTTCATATTTTACAACCGCCCATCTATGTTTTAATGGTCATTTTGCTGTCTGAAATCAGTATCTCAGCCCATTTGAAAATGTTTAGTCCTCGGTAAAATTGCTCTGCTGTTCTTCCTCAAATCGTTCAAATGGAGCAATCATTGTCAAGGTGATCTTGAGTTTTTGAAAGAGAAAAAATAGACAAAAGTTATATTCTCTGAAGAGCTATAAAAAAAAAAGCATAGCACACATTTAAGGAACCAAATGTGACTTCTCTATGATAGAAGCATAAAACTTTACCTAAGGCCCTGACAAAGTCTTGTCACTTCAATATTGATAAGAATCGGGATACTTATTTTCAATTTTAAAATCACATTTTTTTCAGTTAGAATAAACAGTGATGGTGTTAGACACACACAGAATAGCTTATTATCCACATGGACAAATGGAGGCATTCCCTTGAAATGCATTCTCTCCACAAATATTCCTTCAACCATTTTGATGTTTTCTATTTTATTAGATCATTTTTGATATAAATTCATTGAAATAGTTTGTGATTAAAGGCAAGTAAGCAGGGATGTACTATATCTTAAAAATACTTACACCTTAGAACAGACTACAAGTTTCCTTTTCCCCTAGTCATTAGTTGTTACACAAAAAAAATCTAAATTAGACCTTTGATGAGTTATGTTGAAAATATAAAGGTAATTTTACAAAATTATATATTTTTTGCATATCAAATCTAGACAGACTGAATACATCCTATAATAGGAAATAACCTAGGATGTCAAAGAAATAAGATTAATGGATGATGAGATATGAGAAGAAGGATGTTCTTAAATAAAAAATATCTTTACTTATGTAACAAAAAATGCTGACAGTTTCTGTAATTATGCTAGACAGAATAGAAACTGTCTTTTTTTTAAATGTCAAATGCTGACCTATTGGTAATGAACCAAAATACTTTTTTTGCAATGAGTTTTGAGGTTAAGTTGGAAAACCTGAGTGATTTATTCAAGTCTTCAGTGGCTCAGGAGAGGATTCTTGCTGCAGGCCAGGAATGACTTTGGCAGTCCTCCCTTTTTAATCTATTTACCATTATAATTTTGTTTTTTCATTCCTCTTCCTTTTTCTCTCAAATATATTTTTCTTTCTACCTAAGTTATATTATATCATTTAGTATTTTCTAAGCTATAGCCAATGTCAACATATTTTTATTTTTGTAATTCTCCAAACTATGATTATTTAATTTGCCAAAATTTCTTTAATCATACCCATGACACTTTTTTAAACAAATATCAAATTTCCACAAGGCCAGACTCCAAACTTTTAACTTTTTCTTTTCAACTTATTCATTGTATATTTAACTGAATCAATCATTTCATTTTCAAATTAAATATGTATTTTTTCTATATTTCATATTATCATTGATTTATATTAATGAATGTCCTAAAACTTATTTGGTCTTTCTTTCTCATTTAACAAACTGGTTAACTGGGTCTTAGAATGTCGGAGATTTACTCATAGCTATGTGATTATTTACTAGCAGAATAAAATTTGGAGGGAAGGCCAGAGATGATTTTCCTTAGCTTTTTAAGATCATCTATGGACTTTCTTAGTAGTATACACCTTAGGGGCATTCTTGGCCTGATATGTGTGTCATCGGACTTTCAGTGTATTAGATTATTAGTGGTAGAGTGTCAGTGTTTCTAAGCACCTGAACATAGAGTTAGGAATAGACACTTGAACGTGAGCTTTCTCAGCTGGAACCTATAATCAGTTACGTTGATAGAGAATCATCTAGAATTCTGGGCTTTAGTAACTAACAGCCTGGGTTTGCTCTGGATTTTAACAAGGTGCTATTGGGCACCAGTACTGGATAACTCATTGTAAGGAAGATAGGCTTTGGCATTACAGAGAACTTGGTTTGAGTTTGTTTCACGTATCAGTGGATATTTTATCTCCTAGAATTCTCTTACTACCCCTCAAATTCAATTTCCCAAGGACTGCAGATACCTCTGTATATTCAGTTTTAGGTGAAGGCATCTTTCCTATGGTCTTGGCTGATTCTCATTGACTACAATCTCTTATTAAAGAAAAATCCAAAATTTCAGGGTTTTGCTTCATCTCATTACTCTCCCCTTTTTTCTCCCTCCCTGTTTTACTTCTTCTATTTCATCTTAATTTTTACATCTTGTTTCCAAGTGATGAGAAAGGATTTCCTCTTTAGCCAGGTCTACTAGACTTGGCTCTGCTCATCTCACTCTACACAACATCATATTTTTATGTCAATAATTTACTTTCAGTTTTTTATTTTCTATAGCCATTAGATTTCCCCTTCCTCTGGAGCTTGATATATGACTCCCTAGAAGAATTTAACAATACCTTAAGTTGCTATATTTTTCTTTTTAACATTTTTTCTTTCATTCTTTTCTTCAAGTCTTCTTTTCACACTGATTAGTGTAGTTTTCCGGTTGATACAATAATATTCTGCAACTTAATTTGTTTCCCCTCCCACAGCCTTTCTCATGAAGCTCAATTTAGTTAAATTTACTTGTATGCTGTTAATGAATGCGAAGGTCATACAAGTATCCCCCCCACCATGTTTTAAAGTTCCAATTATTCCACTTTGTTTTTACAAAAGACCTACATTAGTACATTTTCCCTAACCAAAAATAATCTGAAAAGGATTTTCTCTTTTATGGAAAAAAGCAGAAGTGAAAACAGCATTCACTGTTTGTTTCGTAGTAAGCTGGTATAGAGGCAGCACACACCCCGTGAGGGTGGCCCTGCCAAACTTCTTCCCTGGGAACTACACTCAGTATCTCAGCATCAAGCTGGCAATGCTTTGAACTGCATCTGTGAGCATCTGAGCTTTATCTCAAGTTTGTTTGTGCACCCATTAGCAAGATGCGTCCTAAGGTATCAGAAAAGTCTAAGAGTGATTATTTTTCGGGTCTGGGAATGCTAAAATAATTTTTTCTGTATAAATTAATAGCAAGGGCTTCTTTTCTTTTTGCCATTTCTGTGTATGCAAAGTTTTCTTAGGAATGTTCTATTTCTGGATAGAAGTGGAAACCTATCTGCTACTATTGTTAAATAAGGCTGCATTGTAGTTTGGGTAACATTTGCCATAATCTATCAAATTTTAAGTTTAAATTTTTTTCTATTAACAACTTTTTAGAAGAACCCCTCATAGTATTTACAGTACTTTAAAATACAGCCCTAGCACAATAATTAAAATGCAAGCATATCATATACTAGTATGAACAGTACTGTTGTATTTATATTTATATACATAATATACTAACTCCTGAAAAAATAGCAATATATACTTATAAGTAATCTAAGTAACTTTGTTCGTAATTGTTTAAATATTCCTTGTTCAAAGACTTTAAAGACTAAGAATTCAATAGTAAGTGATACAATTAAGTAGATTTTCTATGCTAAAAAACACTACAATGATATGGAAATCTTTTCCCCTGGGGATATATTAGAACTGCTCTTTAGGCATAGCATGAACACCAGCTGGGCATATAATATGCTTTAAATTTATTAAGCCCTCGTTGCTTGGGCCATGAACTCTGATAATGTGAATATTTCTGGGTGACCTAAATTCATTTTTCTAGGCATCTTTTTTTTCCCAAATTATTATTATTATAAATGCTGTTTATGATAAAATGTTTGTTGTACTATTAATCTACTCTTTTAACTTATATGCTTATTTCTAATAGAGCAGTAGAGGAAACTATAACTAATCTGGAAAAAATTAACTATTTTATTTTACAGCTAGCCACCAGTATTTAGGCTGCCTCATGGGTCAGGAAAGAGCAATGCAAATCACACATTCACATACCAAATGACACAATGCCTTAAATCACTGATATTTGCACTTTGAAATAATCAGGAATATAGTGATGTCTCTGATTATACCTGGTAGACTTCAGAGAAACACTTGGATCTATATGCCAAAACTGTATCAGAAATCAGATAGAGCTTTCCAACATCTTTGCTTACATAAGATTGTTTGAACTGAGACATATCATGTGAAAATGAGGAGAAAGAAAACAAAAATAATGGAAGTTCTGTCATGCCAGCATAATAAATACACATATGTTTTTATTTATATTTTAGAGGTATAAATAAATGAAATTAATTTATTGAACAGGTAATTTGTGGATAAGGATATTTATCTGCTTCAAACTTTTCTAGGAGAACATAACATGACAATATATTGTTGGGCTAGACTGTCCACCATAGTGATACATTATGCCCATTTTCCTGGCACATTAGTGGAAGAGACAAGGGTTTAAATTAACAATAAAAAAGTAAAGAAGACATTGAACTCTTCAGATTCTGGCACTATACACCTAAAGTGCTTTATTCTTATTTTATTAAAGAATCTAGTGAATCATTTGTAGCCCCAGGGATTATTTTTGAAGTATTAATCAACATTTGGTATATGTAATATTTTGCATTAATTGTTTTTCTCCCTCAAAAAAATTTTAAAGTCACTTGTACACTAAATACTGATGATCTAGCCAACTTTCTCATCATGGCATAGATAACTAACTGATTTCAGTGCTGAATGTATAAGAGGAGAGAGAGATATGCACATCAGTTTGGCCGTCAGAGCAATTACAGTTCACGTACATTTCAGATAAGTCTTATCTTAGGGTCCACTAGTATTTTATTTATTTATTCATTTTAACAATGTGCCTTCTGGGATGCACAGAGAAGAAAACTTCTCATATTTGCTCTTTCAATACATTTTATTATTAAGTTCATTCTTTCACCAGTAACTTCTGAACAGATATAAAAATGTCTAAAGAAAGTAACAAGTTACATCTAATAGTCACAGTCCGGTCAGGGTCCTCTGCCAATAGCCTCTGCTATGAAACCTGATTAGCACTGCTCTTTTATGATAACAGGTTTTATTGAGAATTTAAAGAGAAGTGTTACTTAATAGTGGTTGTATTACTTTTCATTAGAGATTCATTAAAACAAAACAAACTGATGTAAAAGAAAACATACTCATTTTTTATTTTATGATCTATCATTGGATATTGATAGAATTTGTGAGGATAAAAAAGTAGATGGGCTTACTTCTTGTCACCTCAGCAAATCAAATAAGAATGATTCCATCGCACCTGCCCTCATTTTTGTAATATCAGAAGCAGAATACTTGATTATAAGCAAAAGCTGTGAACCTCACAAATTGGGGACGGTCTTCAGAAATGTCCCTATCTTTCAACATCTTTCCCTAAAAATAAATTAGCAGGATAGAGTATGTAATGAGAACAAAATATGCAGCAACATTTAAAATTTTGCAGATCTTACTAATGTCCCTATGAAGTAACCTTTTCTAATCTGTTGACAAAGGCTAATGAAAATAATTTTAATATATCTCACAATGATCAGGATTACAAATAAGGCTGACAATTCTGAGAAATGAAATGCTGAGCCATCCCCAAAGATAGTGGAGAGTGATCAAAACTCATGTCTAAATGATCAGTTCATGGCCACCTGAAAACTGACAAAAATGGTTCATAATTGAGATTTTTAAAAGGGAAATTCCACTATAGAAGAAGAATATTTTTTGTTAATGTTATCTCTGGAACCCAGTACATTGTAAATGCCTTAACTTTCCATCAAAGATGTGAAATTTGAGAAATTCAAGAAAAAGGGAAGTTTGTGTGTGTGGTGTGTGTTTGGGGTTCCTCTAAGACATTGGGTAGGAGATAACTTATTCCCAGACTGCAGTTCATAATAAGAAGTTTTATATTTCACAAGGGCAGTAAAATATCCTCACTGGCCTATCAGGCTTGGGATCTATATTAGGAACATTGTGATTTTTGATAATTCAGGAAAATAACCAGCATAGAGTTCCAAATAGCTAGATTCTGCTGTAGATGAAATTTATACAGCATTGTAATGCTTGGTATAGAAGTAGGGCAAAAGAATATAAAACCAATTATAGATAGCAAGCCCACATTTCTAGCTATCAAGTTGCCAAAAGAGCAAAATTAAATTGTTTTTAATTTACATTTAAGATGCACAGGGAAATACCTGGGAGTGAGGGTTTCTTGATAGCAGAGAGAATAAGACATAGGAGGTGGAATACCACTAGAAGGAAGAGTATGACTTAACCCTTTATTTACTTGATGAGCCTGGGCCAAAAAGATTGGATAGGTCAGCATTGTTGAAATAGGTCTGAACAATAGATAATGGATTTAAAAAGTTACAATAAAGGCACATTATCTCATAGTTCAACCTAATTTTAACCACAACACAGTCATATTTTCAGGAGATTTTCAAGAATTAGAAGTCCAGTGAACCAATGTTTACCTCATTGACTAGGTATGAAAACTAAGGGAACATTTGAGATGATTAAATAAGTATTAACTTCTATATCCAGAAACTTATCTACTGCTATTAACCCTAGAGGTGAAGGACACATTTTATTAATCTAATTACTAATGCTCAGGAAGCAACTGTGCCTGTGATATGATATCCTGAATGCAATCTTAGAGTCTTGGTAAATCTATTCAATAAGGATTCACATCTACTTCCTGTCTAAGAGGCACACAATAATGAATATTTTAGACCAGACTCAAAATTCATTAGATAGAAATTTTCTAAGATGATAGAATTTTCTAAGGTAAGGCATTGTGCTATACCCCTTAGATTCAAAGGATGTAATTATGAACACTACAACAAAAAGCCCTTTTCTTTGTATGATTATGATTATGACTGAGATATTAATGACAATAACCACAAACCTGACACTGAGTGAAGGTTCAGGTCTGGGAAGGAAAGGTGTATTTAAGGTTTCTGTACTTTGAAATACATACTTGACTATGAACTTCATTATGCAAGAAGTCAGAATTTGGATGCTCTTGGCTTAATACTGGTAGTGTGACCTTTCAGAGAATATGAACCATAATTCTATCACAGAGTACAATTTGATGCCTTATACCACTACATGTTGCAGTAGGATAAATATTTCAGCACATTAATGAAGAACACTAGAAATACTTTTTAATGTTTCATTAATACTTTGAGACAATATAGAACGAGATATATACAGAGTAAAAAAAATGTAATTTTGACTCAGTGTATGTATTATAATAATAATTGAATTTAGACTTGTCCCATGAAATTTTTAATTCAACTCCTTTATAGAAATAGATCCACAGTGAGTCCTAAGGAAACATAATCCTGTGATATTACCACATAATGAAAATCGGTTAAACTATTATAGAATTAAAGGAAAAATGGTTGTTTGTGTCATACCCATTATCTTTAACATTCTAGGTGGATCAATAAAGTAACCACATGGAGCACATCAATTCACTGTGAACTGTGGACATATAGGTCAGTCATCCTCAATATTACAAGAGTAGTAGGCATTATTATAACTTGAAAAAGTCATAACCCCAGCCTCAGGCAATTTCTACACAGCATGGAATTTAGCAAATGTATCATTCTCATCATCAGTGTATCTGGTGCACACATTTGTATTGGTGTGATAGTGATGCAATCTGCCCTGTTTGTCTTAGAGCAAAGTGATAGTAACACTCTTTTCTTGTGCTGTAATTTTTTTGGAAGCAATCCAAACTAAACCATTGACTGAATTCTACTAGTTGCCAACCTGATGTATTTAATCAATGACATACTATTAATCAGGTTAATTGGAAATACTGAAATGAATATTCTATATATTTCCTTTTGCTATGTATATTAGAGCAAGTATGAGTTATACACACAAATAAACCCAAAGCATCCAACTAGTGACAAACTCATTAGGGTCCAATATAGGAGAACTATGTTTAAAGATTTGATGTTAGACCTAGCCCAAATGTCTTTTTGGATGTGGTAGACAGATCATGTATCTGGAGATTTCTATTTATATGATTATGTGAGTTTATGAACAATGCCAATTAATATACTAGAACACAGGGAAGGAAGAATTCCAGCATAAGTGCAGATTGGATTTGGGCATTTATTTCTGAGTGTCCATACTAGATGGGCTTGCCAATTACTCAAGCTTCTGGCAGACCTCCAAGGAGTTAAAAATGATATTTTTAAAAATTAAGGGTGGAAAGAATGGTCTTATTAATTAAAATGTATCTATAACAGATACATAAAGACAAACAAAGGGCTTCAGAGAAATAGCAGTGACTAGAACAGCACATTATGAAATAGGTGATATCCAACACCAAAACTAACCAAATGGGACAAGCTGAATAGTATACAATGGCTAAGATGAGAAATATCTTACACAGGGCTTCATATGGTGGTATTTCGGTTAATGTTCTTTGTCAGTTGCTTGCATATGGTAAGATGATCCTACCTAGTCTGATCTCTCCAGCACTTTTTGAAGGTAGACTGTGAGCAACTATTAAAGTTTTAATATTACCTAATCTTTGTCAGAAAGAATGGACATTATTCATTGCTGATGTAACATATTGTTTAAAAGGGAAATAATTAAAATCACTTTCATTGCATGTTGAATATTATTATCCTCAAGCAAGTAGGGACCAGTGGGGTTTGGTTATCAGAAATGCTATATTATCTACATGATTTAGTATGACTTGAATGAGAATATTAAAATCATTTTTTTATCTGCACCTATATTCTTCATTTGCACTTACCTTCTCCCGTATTAATCATTTATCATTCTGCTTTCAGTCAAATGCTATTATAAAACAATATGATTTTAATGAAGGATCAAACTCCCAGTAAGATGCATCCTGACCTATCGTATAGAACTATGTTGATACGCCTTTCTTAGATAATTTGTCCTGTGCTCAAGATTACTGGTATTCAAGGCACTTGAGAAGTTTTCAACATGCTAGTGGTACACAAAATGTGACAAAAAAAATCCACTTGGTTAGAATCCTGGCATACCAACTAATGATTAACAAGCAGTTGTTAAGAGGCAAGCTCTTCTAGATTGACTTAAATGTTTGGTTAGGCAAGTGTTTCTCTTCTTGAAAGTCAGTAGGACTTTGCTCTAGTATTAACCACCAAACAGAGTACTGAATTGATGCCATCACCACTGGACATTAGGAGCAGTGAAGTTTTAAAATGAGTTTTAAGTAGGATAAAATTTGACAGATACCTCTAAGCTATTCTGATCTCTCAAGTATAGTAGCCAATTGGCTTTGCAGGCAGTTGAATGCATGAGCTAATACTCTAATGTAGGATAAAATTCCCATGAATCTGATTTTACTTTATGTTATGCACTGCCAAGAAGCAAAATTTGTATATATGTACATATATGTTGATGAGACAGCAGAATAGCAATAGTTTGGAGGTGGCAACAAAGTAGAAGAAAGATAGTAAATCACCTTCCCCTTTACTGAGTCAAGGTCACATGACTGGTGTGAGAAAATACTCAGCAGATAAGTGGCTAAGTGCAAGAGAAGTGTTGTTCTCAAATAAAAACCAACATTAAGACCGAGAGATAAAGAGAGGGAGAAAATGTTTTAAAATGTAGCAAACAAACAAATTTGGTGGAGCGAAGCAGTACTTTAGTCAGTGGAAGGCTTTGTGAGTGGAAGAGTTGGATACTTGGGTAAGACATTTAGGTTAGAAATTAAACACAACACGCTGCAGTGGAACAAGTGATTCTCAAACTTTAAGCCACATACAAATCACCTGGGACCTTGTTACAGCACAGATTCTGGTTCTGGAGGTCTGAAACAGCTCCAAAATTTGAATTTCTTATAACTCCTCCACATGATGCTGATGCTCCTGGTCTGCTGACCATGATTTTGGTAGTGAAGCTACAGCCAAATGATTCATATGCTTACACTGTGGACAAAAAGCAGGAATTGAGGACAGCAGCATATTTTTTGAGGACGTTCAGCAATAAGTTTAGTGGTTAAAAGACTAATAAACTACCAGCATGGATGCTTGGATATATAGTAGTTACTCATACCTTTCCAAATGATTTGTGAGTGGTTTAAGGAGAGAAATCATGTGGGATTTAAAAATGTTTTATTAATTTTCAAAAATGCCTACTTGATTCAATGAAGGTTCCCAATAAATACTTCTTCTTGATTAATTCATTAGTGTGTGCCTTTTATCTAAAGGGAAAATGTATTCATTCATGTGTGGATTGCATTAAACAATAAATGAAATAATAAAGCAATCTGCATGTTTAAACAATTGTAACTTATTCATTACTTTGAATTAATATTATGTCACTTCAGTGATTTCATTTGATTTCTGTATTTGTTATGGCCACTTACCACAATTTTAATTATACCCCATTTAATTTAATGAAAATTTAAAAATATACTTTATTATTATGCAAGACAGAAATAGCCCTCAAAATAAATTATACATGGAAGTGGTATAATATATAATATCAAATTAAAAAATATCTTTGTATGTGTAATGTTACCATGAAACTCAATTGGTATGTAGCAATTGCTTTTATTACATAAATTCATGTAATGATTTTTCTATGTAGAATTTTTAGTAAATAAAATTACTGATAATATTGAATTATTTACTTTTAAGCCAAATAAAATATGTACTGTTCTCCACAAACAAGTGTTAAATTGGTATGTTCCCTAATCCAATGTCTTCGTTTGTCCTATTTGGTGGGATTGTATCCAATTGCATTTAATTAAGCAAATATTTACTGCATATTTTTATTGCTAATACATTATCAACTATGACCTGGGGATATAATGGTGAGCTAAAGGTCAAGGTGTTATTTATATTTAAATCATATGAAGGCAGTAGACCCCTAATTGCAGAGGGGGAGAGGCAGCCAGAGAAGATATTCTGAAGTATAAACATAATGGCACTTCGAGACAATATCAGCATGTCTTCTGAAAGATGATAAATGTATCCTGTTTGGGTTAGCAAGAAAAATAAATAAATAAAAATAAGAGTCACATGCATTTGCACTATCTATTATTTTTAAGATAATTATTACTAAAGTTTAATTTGATTTTTCATATGATTATAATATCTACAACCATATGGAACTGAAAATGTCAGAAAGAAATGGGTTTGAGCTGAAAACTGACATGTTATATAAAATATCTCTTACTTAACTTGGTGTACTCATTCAATGACAAGACTGGCTTATTAATAGCAGTATTTTAAAGTTGTAGCATTACTATGTCATGTTAGGAGATGTAGAAATATCAGTTGATTCCATTTCATCAATTACAGTGGTGAATGGGGAAATACGATGTTTTGATAAGTCTGATTCCAAGCATCCTCATGTGGATAAAAGACAGGTGTTAGTGGGCCTCTTTAGGGTTGGATCTAGTATACAGAATAATATCAGATTACTTGATTGAAGAGTGGGCAGTGTTTAAAACTATGTTATGTATATGGAACATAATTCTACCTATGTTGGAAAGGATCAAAGGGCGAAGTAGAATGAGGTTATGAGATTAAAGAATAGTTTCTCAAAGGAGCACTAAAACATGCCAGGAGAAAGAGCTGATTGGGAAGCTAAGGTCCTGAAGAGCTAAGGAGATATCATAGCACCTAAAGGTTGGGGTTAGGGAGCGAGGTGGTGGCAGAACAGAAGTGACAATTGTGAATTAGAATGATTTCTTAGATAGTATTCTGGGGGCTGAAATGATTGTACACAGTTCATTTTTATGCACTCTTTTCAGCATAATAAATAAAAGACTTGAGTATATTAAATTCTATAATTATTAACTAAGATTTTACATTGAAATCAACCAGGAAAACATTTAAGTGGTGTTGATGCCTAGGCCTTACTGGAGATCAATTTAATCAAAATCAGAAGACATTGCCATTTTCAAAATCTCCCCGGATGACTCTCATATATAGCAGATTAAAAACTACTGATGCAACTGTTCAAGAAACCAAACCAAAAACAAAAATGCTCAGGAGGTGTAGCTAAGAAATTCATTTCCTTCCATGCATCCAATAAGATGTCTGAAATCATTACTGTGTGGTGAAGCTAAAGTGATAATTTTTTTTCTGAAATAGATAAAGAACATGAATGTCTCAATAGAGAAAAGCAATATAATAGAACATCAGTAGAACACTGGGTGGTGAACATGACAGACAAATCAGAAATGAAGAAAACCAAAAGAAAACCAGTAACACTTCATACACAAAATATTTCATTTTCATAGACCTGGACAATTTCTGAATGTTTAAGCATTGTTAAGAGTATGGGGAAGTAAATACACTTATACAGCTAGTTGAATGTAAATGGTTTTAAAAAAAGAAAAACAGATTTGATGGAAATTTTTGATAAAATATATTATAATTAAATATCTGAATACCATAAAAGAGATCAATTCTACTTCTGACAAAATGCCTTATGGAAATATTTAACATATCCACTCAGAAGTTTAATTTAAGAATCTCTATCTCAGCATTAGTTGTAATAGAGAACATCTGGAAATAACTTAAATTCTTATAAAATAAGATTAGATATATATTTTGGTATATTCATAGAAATGAATTAAATAATTGAATAGTTACATGGATAAATTTTACATATATGTATACATACAGGTGCATGTGTGTCCTTGTTCTGTCTGCAGTTTTGGTAAGTGATTTTGTAAGTCAGTCTTTATATATTAAATGTATAAATTAATTCATGAGAGAGGGATTGCCCAGGTACTGCAGAGTGTTTAATTTGTCCAAGGACATAATGATGGATTCAAGAAAGAGTCATAGGAGATTAAGATATATTTTATTATTATTATTATTATTATTTTATTGAGAGGGCATCTCTCATATTTATTGATCAAATGGTTGTTAACAACAATAAAATTCTGTATAGGGGGGTCAATGCTCAACGCACAATCATTAATCCATCTCAATCCTAATTCTCGTCAGTTTCCAATCTTCTGAAGCATAACGAACAAGTTCTTACATGGAGAACAAATTCTTACATAGTGAATAAGTTCTTACATGGTGAACAGTACAAGGGCATTCATCACAGAAACTTTCGGTTTTGATCACGCATTATGAACTATAAACAATCAGGTCAAATATGAATATTCACTTGATTTTTATACTTGATTTATATGTGGATCCCACATTTCTCCCTTTATTATTATTATTATTTTTATTTTTAATAAAATGCTGAAGTGGTAGGTAGATGCAAGATAAAGGTAGAAAACATAGTTTAGTGTTGTAAGAGAGCAATTGTAGATGATCAGGTGTGTGCCTGTAGACTATGTGCTAATCCGAGCTCGACAAGGGCAATAAAATATCCACAGATGCAGAAGCTTTCTCTCAAAACAGGGGGGGTGTGAGGTTCTAAACTTCACCACTATTGTTCCCCGATTTCTCACCTGATGGCCCCCCTGCGACTGTGCCTGTCTTAGGTTGTTCCTCCCTTGAGGAATCTTACCCGTCTCTGGCTAACCAGTCATCTTCCGGGGCCATACAGGGAAATGTTAACTTGGTAAGTGAGAGAGAAGCCATATTGTTTGAAAAGGTTAGGTTTTACTTCTTGGCAGATTTATTCCCTGTGGCTTCTATGTCCAGCACTTGTCTCGAGGTATCTTTACCACCTGGAGTAATTATGATGCTCAGTAAATTCGATATGAGGCACGAATTCTATTTAAGGGTTGTAATTAGGAAGGAAGAAGAAAAGCTATAGAGGTAGCGTATGGTAGAAAACATGCGAGGATTGATTATTTCTTTGACATATCTTCTTGTAGAGTACCTTAAGCATGTATAGGTTTTAAACTACTAACTAACTTGCGTACACATATTGACATAATAGGAATACGGTGACAACATAAACAAAGCAGAACTATAATTACCAGCCATCTCCAGTGAAGCCAAGAAAACCAGTTAGGCACCCTAGGCATTTGTGAAAATTTGTCTATGATATGATGGATATTGACCAACTGTACTTGAACAGCCTGAGAGAAATCAGACAAATTAAAGCAACCCATTTCTGGGATCTGTTCACATCCCATATGTTCTTTTAACCGTAGATAGTCTATAGTCATAAGATTTTGGAGTGCTACAACTTGTACCCCTCCCAACTCCTGGTTGAGTTCCAACAGTACAGATCCAGCCAAATTCGTTGTCTCACTGTATGCACATGCCAGCCTAGACATCTCCCTCCTCATTTCAATGGCACGTCCAGGAAACGGTGGGATGGACGCAGCCACAACCGCAGCATCGTCCGGATCCCTGTGGGGGCTTTTTGATTATCATCCCCCGGCACGAGTCCTCCAGAGAGTGCTGATGCCGGAAGCTCCTCCTCATATTGTATCTTAGTTCATTTTCTCAGTAGCCAATCTAGGCCTTGATCTTCTGCATAAAAACAAACAAACCCTTTGCCCACACTTTGACATGCCCTCTATACCACTGTGTAGAACTCATTGGAGGTCAGTACACAAGAACTGCTTTTTTTTTTTTATTAAGAGAAAGGAATATTATCAGTAAAGAGTACCTCCATAGCCAATCCTCTGATGCCCTTTAAGTGATCAAAATTAAGGATATTTAAAGCATGCGTTAATCTTTGATTTACCAATAGCTTTATCCTATCAAGGAGTAATCCCCCTTTGCTTTCTTTCTTTCCATTATTCATTTATTTTTTTAAATAATCTTTAATCTACACTTACATGAAGAATACTATGTTTACAATGCTCTCCCCTATACCAGGTCACTCCTAAAAACCACATTACAGTCACTGTCCATCAGCAGAGCAAAATGTGGTAGAATCCCTACTTGTCCTCTCTGTTGTACAGACCTCCCTCCCCTTTCTCCCTCCCCCCCATGCATGCTAATCTTAATACCCCCTTTCTTATTCCCCCCACGCTATCCCTCCCTGACCACCCATCCTCCGCAGTTCCTTTCCCTTTGGTACCTATTAGTCCATTTTTGGATTCTGTAATTCCACTGCTGTTTTGTTCCTTCAGTTTTTCCTTTGTTCTTATACTCCACAGATGAGTGAAATCATTTGGTATTTCTCTTTCTCTGCTTGGCTTATTTCACTGAGCATAATACTCTCCAGCTCCATCCATATTGCTGCAAATGTTAGGATTTTCCCTCTTCATATGGCTGAGTAGTATTCCATTGTGTATATGTACCATTTCTTCTTTATCCATTCATCTACCGATGGACATTTAGGTTGCTTCCAATTCTTGGCTATTGTAAATAGTGCTGCGATAAACATAGGAGTGCATCTGTCTTTCTCAAACTTGATTGCTGCGTTCTTAGGGTAAATTCCTAGGAGTGGAATTCCTGGGTCAAATGATAGGTCTGTTTTGAGCATTTTGATGAACCTCCATACAGCTTTCCACAATGGTTGAACTAATTTACATTCCCACCAGCAGTGTACGAGGGTTCCCCTTTCTCCACAGCCTCGCCAACATTTGTTGTTGTTTGTCTTTTGGATGGCAGCTATCCTTACTGGTGTGAGGTGATACCTCATTGAAGTTTTAATTTGCATTTCTCTGATAATTAGTGATATGGAGCATCTTTTCATGTGTCTGTTGGCCATCTGTATTTCTTTTTTAGAGAACTGTCTGTTCAGTTCCTCTGCCCATTTTTTAATTGGGTTATTTCTTCTTTGTTTGTTGAGGCATGTGAGGTCTTTATTTAATCTTGACATCAAGCCTTTAACGGATCTGTCATTTTCAAATATATTCTCCCATACTGGAGGGTTCCTTTTGGTTCTATTGATGGTGTCTTTCGCTGTACAGAAGCTTTTCAGCTTAATGTAGTCCCACTTGCTCATTTTTGCTCTTGTTTTCCTAGCCCAGGGAGATATGTTCAAGAAAAGGTCACTCATGTTTATGTCTAAGAGGTTTTTGCTATGTTTTTTTCCAAGAGTTTAATGGTTTCATGACTTACATTCAGGTCTTTGATCCATTTTCAGTTTACCTTTGTATATGGGGTTAGACAATGGTCCAGTTTCATTCTCCTACATGTAGCTATCCAGTTTTACCAGCACCATCTGTTGAAGAGACTCTCATTTTGCCATTGTATGTCCATGGCTCCTTTATCAAATATTAATTGACAATATATGTTTGGGTTAATGTCTGGAGACTCTAATCTGTTCCACTGGTCTGTGGCTCTGTTCTTGTGCCAGTACCAAATTGTCTTGAATACTATGGCTTTGTAGTAGAGCTTGAAGTTGGGGAGTGAGATCCCCTCTACTTTATTCTTCTTTTTCAGGATTGCTTTGGCTATTCGGGGTCGTTGTTGTTTCCATATGAATTTTTGAATAATTTGTTCCAGTTCATTGAAGAATGTTGCTGGTAATTTGATAGGGATTGCATCAAATCTGTATATTGCTTTAGGCAGGATGGCCATTTTGATGATATTAATTCTTACTAGCCATGAGCATGGGATGAGTTTCCATTTGTTAGTGTCCCCTTTAATTTCTCTTAAGAGTGACTTGTAGTTTTCAGGGTATAGGTCTTTCAGTACTGTGGTTAGGTTTATTCCTAGGTATTTTACTCTTTTTGATGCAATTGTGAATGGAATTCCTTTCCTGATTTCCCTTTCTATTGGTTCATTGTTAGTGTATAGGAAAGCTACAGATTTCTGTGTGTTAATTTTGTACCCTGCAACTTTACTCTATTCCGATATCACTTCTAGTAGTTTTGGAGTGGAGTCTTTAGGGTTTTTTTATATACAGTATCATAACATCTGCAAATAGTGACAGTTTAACTTCTTCTTTACCAATCTCAATTCCTAGTATTTCTTTGTTTTGTCTAATTGCCGTGGCTAGGACCTCCAGTACTATGTTAAATAACAGTGGAGAGAGTGAGAATCCCTGTCTGGTTCCGATCACAGAGGAAATGCTTTCAGCTTCTCGCTGTTCAGTATAATGTTGGCTGTGGGTTTATCATATATGGCCTTTATTATGTTGAGGTACTTGCCCTCTATTCCCATTTTGCTGAGAGTTTTTATCATGAATGGATGTTGAATTTTGTCAAATGCTTTTACAGCATGTATGGAGATGATCATGCAATTTTGTCTTTCTTTTTGTTGATGTGGTGGATGATGTTGATGGATTTTCGAATGTTGTACCATCCTTGCATCCTTGGGATGAATCCCACTTGGTCATGGTGTATGATCCTTTTGATATACTGTTGAATTCGGTTTGCTAATATTTTACTGAGTATTTTTGCATCTACATTCATCAGGGATATTGGTCTGTAATTTTCTTTTTCGGTGGGGTCTTTGCCTGGATTTGGTATTAGAGTGATGTTGGCTTCTTCGAATGAGTTTGGGAGTATTCCCTCCTCTTCTATTTTTTGGAACATTTTAAGGACAATGGGTATTATGTCATCTCTGTGTGTCTGATAAAATTCCGAGGTAAATCCATCCCACCCCAGTGTTTTGTTCTTGAGTAGTTTTTTGATTACCATTTCAATTTCTTTGCTCGTAATTGGTTTGTTTAATTTTTGTGTTTCTTCCTTGGTCAGTCTTGGGAGGTTGTATTTTTCTAGGAAGTTGTCCATTTCTTCTAGGTTTTCCAGCTTGTTGGCATATAGGTTTTCATAGTAGTCTTTAACAATTCTTTGTATTTCTGTGGAGTCTGTTGTGATTTTTCCATTCTCATTTCTGATTCTGTTGATTTGTGTTGATTCTCTTTTGCTCTTAATAAGTTTGGCTAGAGGCTTATCTATTTTGTTTATTTTCTCAAAGAACCAGCTCTTGGTTTCATTGATTTTTGCTATTGTTTTATTCTACTCAATTTTGTTTACTTCTTCTCGGATCTTTATTATGTCCCTCCTTCTGCTGACTTTAGGCCTCATTTGTTCTTCTTTTTCCAGTTTCGAAAACTGTGATGTTAGACTATTCATTTGGGATCGTTCTTCCTTCTTCAAGTGTTCCGGGATCACTATATACTTTCCTCTTAAGACTGCTTTTGCTGCGTCCCACAGAAGTTGGGGCTTTGTGTTGTTGTTGTCATTTTTTTCTATATATTCCTTGATCTCTCTTTTGATTTGTTCATTGATCCATTGATTATTTAGAAGCATGCTGTTAAGCCTCCATGTGTTTGTGAGCCTTTTTGTTTTCTTTGTAGAATTTATTTCTAGTTTTATACCTTTGTGGTCTGAATAGTTGGCTGGTAGAATTTCAATATTTTGGAATTTACTGAGGCTCTTTTTGTGAGCTAGTATGTGGTCTATTCTGGAGAATGCTCCATGTGCACTTGAGAACAATGTATATCCTGTTGCTTTTGGATGTAGAGTTCTATAGATGTCTATTAGATCCATCTGTTCTAGTGTGTTATTCAGTGCCTGTGTGTCCTTACTTATTTTCTCCCTGGTGGATCTATCCTTTGGGGTGAGTGGTGTGTTGAAGTCTCCTAAAATGAATGCATTGAAGTCTCCTAAAATGAATGCATTGCAGTCTATTTCCCTCTTTAGTGCTGTTAGTATTTGTTTCACATATGCTGGTGCTCCTGTGTTGGGGGCATATATATTTAGAATGGTTACGTCCTCTTGTTGGACTGAGCCCTTTATCCTTATGTAGTGTCCTTCTTTATCTCTTGTTACTTTCTTGGTTTTGAAATCTATTTTGTCTGATATTAGTGCTGCAACCCCTGCGTTCTTCTCACTGTTGTTTGCCTGAAATATGTTTTTCCATCCCTTGACTTTTAGTCTATGCTTGTCTTTGGGTTTAAGGTGAGTTTCTTGTAAGCAGCATATAGATGGGTCGTGCTTTTTCATCCATTCTGTTACTCTGTGTCTTTTGATTGGTGTATTAAGTCCATTTACATTAGGGTGACTATTGAGAGATATGTACTTATTGCCATTGCAGGCTTTAGATTCGTGGTTACCAAAGGTTCAAGGTTAGCTTCTTTATTATCTTACTGCCTAACTTAGCTCGCATATTGAGCTGTTATATACACTATCTGAAGATTCTTTTCTTCTTCCCTTCTTATTCCTCCTCCTCCATTCTTCATATGTTGTGTGTTTTGTTCTGTGCTCCTTATAAGAGTGCTCCCATCTAGAGCAGTCCCTGTAAGATGCCCTGTAGAGGTGGTTTGTGGGAAGCAAATTCCCTCAGCTTTTGCTTGTCTGAGAATTGTTTAATCCCACCATCATATTTAAATGATAGTCATACTGGATACAGTATCCTTGGTTCAAGGCCCTTCTGTTTCATTGCATTAAATATATCATGCCATTCTCTTCTGGCCTATAGGGTTTCTGTCGAGAAGTCTGATGTTAGCCTGATGGGTTTTCCTTTATAGGTGACCTTTTTCTCTCTAGCTGCCTTTAAAACTCTTTCCTTGTCCTTGATCCTTGCCATTTTAATTATTATGTGTCTTGGTGTTGTCCTCCTCCTATCCTTTCTGTTGTGGGTTCTATGTATTTCTATGGTCTGTGCAATAATTTCCTCCCCCATTTTGGGGAAGTTTTCAGCAATTATTTCTTCAAAGCGACTTTCTATCCCTTTTCCTCCCTCTTCTTCTTCTGGTACCCGTATAATACGGATATTGTTCCTTTTGGATTGGTCACATAGTTTTCGTAGTATTGTTTTGTTCCTGGAGATCCTTTTATCTCTCTCTATGTCAGCTTCTATATGTTCCTGTTCTCTGGTTTCTATTCCTTCAATGGCCTCTTGCATCTTATCCATTCTGCTTATAAATCCTTCCAGAATTTGTTTCACTTCTGTGATCTCCTTCCTGACAACTGTGATCTCCCTCCAGACTTCATCCCATTGCTCTTGCATTTTTCTCTGAATCTCCGTCAGCATGTTCATGATTTTTATTTTGACTTCTTTTTCAGGAAGACTGGTTAGGTCTCTCTCCTTCTCAGGTGTTGTTCTGTGATCTTTGTCTGCCTGTAGTTTTGCCTTTTCATCGTGATAGAGATAGTTTGCAGAGCTGGTACGAGTGACAGCTGGGAGAGCTTTCCTTCTTGTTGGTTTGTGGCCTTCCTCTCCTGGGAGAATAGCGACCTCTAGTGGCCTATGCTTGGCAGCTGTGCACAGACAGGGCTTCTGCTACCTGCCCATTTGCTATGGAGTTTATCTCCGCTGTTGATGTGGGCATGGCCTGGCTAGGGCTGCGCCTCCAAAATGGTGGAGCCCCGTTGTAGTGGGAGCGGCCAGTAGGCCATTTATCTCCGTAATGGGCCTCTGTGCTCCCTGTTGCCTAGGGGGTTAGAGTGCCCAGAGATCCCCAGATTTCCTGCCTCTGGGCTTAGTGTCCTGTCCTGCCCCTTTAAGACTTCCAAAAAGCACTCTCCAAACCAAAACAGCAACAGCAACAATGAAAGAGAAAAAAAAAATTGAATAAATAATTTTAAAAAAAAAGGGATAAACGCACAATTTTCTTTGTCCTCAGGCGCTGGTTTCAGGCACCCACTCACCGGTCTTGCTGCCCTGTTTCCCTAGTATTGGGGTCCCTGTCCCTTTAAGGCTTCCAAAAAGCACTTGCCAAAAAAAAAAAAAATCTGCTCCCATTTCTTTGTTCTCTGGCGTCATCCTCAGGTACCCACTCACTGGTCCTGCCACCCTGTTTCCCTAGTATCCAGGACCCCATGCATGCACTGTGTCTGTGCTCTGGTTCATATGGCTGGGTCTCGGTGTTCAGCAGTCCTGTGCTCCCTCCCACTCCCTGCTGACTCTTCTCCTCCCGCTGGGAATTGGGGGGAGGGGGTCTCGGGGCCCGCCGGGCTGGGGCTTGTATCTTACCCCCTTCATGAGGCACTGGGTTCTCCCAGGTGTGGATATGGTCTGGATGTTTTCCTGTGTCCTCTGGTCTCTATTTTAGGAAGAGTTGTCTTTGTTATATTTTCATAGATATATGTGATTTTGGGAGGAGATTTCCTCTGCTCTACTCACACCGCCATCCTGGCTCCGCCGAGCTATTTTATTATTTTATTAAGGAAACTTAAAGCTAATTTTGAAAAGTGTTAAAATTTGTTTTAGCTGAACTGTCTGTTATTATTAGTTTTTATGTTTGGGATGAGCATAATAAAATGTACTTTTAAAGGCCAATTGTGAAAAGTTCTTGGAGGAAATTAATGATAAGTGACATTCCTGTTGTAGTGGTAGCACATGAATGGAAGCACAATTATTTTCTGGGGATGAGCCCAGGAACATGGAGGTGCCATAGATGTCTGGATTTCCTGTTTCTCTTAAGTTTCTGTGATACATGCCTAACGAAATTAAATGAGCATTCCCAATAAAATGTAAACTCACGCAGGGAGGAATTTTTGTCTGTTTTATTTCTGTATTGTCAGTTCCTACCTAAACATGGCCTGGATAATAGTTACTCCTCAAATATTTTCTGAGTAAAGAAAGTCTTTTAGTGAGAGTGCCTTATTTTAACACCAAGCTCAGGATTCATGCAGTATGATTTTACACAAGCTTTTTTGGAATAGTAAATGTGAAATTCATAAACAAAATAGATGCCAAGCTGCAAGTCTTTGTTACAGCAAGTTTCTTGACCAAATATTATTTTAATTTATTTTTAGCCACAACAACAGTACACTGAAAAAGACAGGGAAGAAACTCTGAAGGGGTGTTAGGATGATGATAAGTATATCCGCAGATCAAACTCCTCAAGAGTATGTGTATGTGGAAATGATCTGCGTATTCTGGTTTGCATCCCAGTGAGCAGAAGGTGGTGTTAGAAGGGGATTTTCTTTCATCCACTACACCTGTTTACCAATGAATTAAAAAAATAATGAAAAAAAAAAACCTATAAAAAATGTTTGCTATCTTTAAAATAATATGAATGTGGCCAAGAGGTCTTTAGTATTTTCTATGAACAAGACATTCTAAGCTATAGAAGCAATTCCATGATGACATGTATAATAAAATAATTGTTCATAGACAAGAATGCTTAAAGCTAAAAAGAACGCACTCTTCAGGATCCAGACCTTTCCTTGAGATTCTCATCTAAATACCAGCAATGTGAAGCTGTTAAAAATATTCACAGCGGAGAGAAAAAGCAGATGGCAGCTTGAGAAGAGCAGTAGAAATCTCCTCCCAAAACCACATTTATCTATGAAAATATAACAAAGACAACTCTTCCTAAAATAGAAACCAGAGGACACAGGACAACATCCAGACCACATCCACACCTGCGAGAACCCAGCGCCTCGCGAGGGGGGTAAGATACAAGCACTGGCCCGGTGGGACACTAGTACCCCTCCCCCCAGCTCCGGGTGGGAGGAGAGGAGTCAGCAGGGAGGGAGGAGCCCAGGACTGCAGAACACCCAGCCCCAGCCATCTGGATAAGAGTGCAGACACAGTGCATATGTGGGGTCGTGGATACTAGGGCAAAAGGGTGGCAGGACCAGTGCGTGGGTGCCTGAGGCCGACACCAGAGAACAAATAAACGGGGGCAGCCTTTTTTTTTTTCCTCTTTTTTTCTTTTTTTTTTTTTTGGAGAGTGCTTTTTGGAAGTCTTAAAGGGACAGGGACCCTAATACTAGGGAAACAGGGAAGCAAAACCAGTGAGCGGGTGCCTCTGAGGACAAAGAAAATCGTGCATTTGTCTATTTTATTTTTTATTTATTCATTTAATTTTTTTTTTCTTTTGTTGTTGCTGTTGTTGTTTTGGTTTAGAGAGTGCCTTTTGGAAGTCTTAAAGGGGCAGGGCAGGACACTTAGTCCAGAGGCAGGGAATCTGGGGATCTCTGGGCACTCTAACCCCCTGGGCAGCAGCGAGCACAGAGGCCCATTATGGAGATAAATAGCCTCCTGGCTGCTCCCCCTACAACGGGGCTCCACCATTTGGAGGAGCAGCCCTAGCCAGGCCACGCCCACAGCAACAGCGGAGATAAACTCCATAGCAAACCGTCAGGTAGCAGAAGCGCTGTCTGTGCACAGCTGCCAAGTATAACCCACTAGAGGTCGATATTCTCCCAGGAGAGGAAGGCCACAAACCAACAAGAAGGAAAGTTCTCCCAGCTGTCCCTTGTACCAGCTCTGCAAACTATCTCTATCACGATGAAAAGGCAAAACTACATGCAGACAAAGATCACAGAGACAACACCTGAGAAGGAGAGAGACCTAACCAGTCTTCCTGAAAAAGAATTCAAAAAAAAATCATGAACATGCTGACGGAGATTCAGAGAAAAATGCAAGAGCAATGGGATGAAGTCCGGAGGGAGATCACAGTTGTCAGGAAGGAGATCATAGAAGTGAAACGAACGCTGGAAGGATATATAAGCAGAATGGATAAGATGCAAGAGGCCATTGAAGGAATAGAAACCAGAGAACAGAACATATAGAAGCTGACATAGAGAGAGATAAAAGGATCTCCAGGAACAAAACAATACTTTGAAAACTATGTGACTAATCCAAAAGGAACAATATCCGTATTATATGGGTACAAGAAGAAGAAGAGGGAGGAAAAGGGATAGAAAGTTGCTTTGAAGAAATAATTGCTGAAAACTTTCCCAAAATTGGGGAGGAAAAATCGAACAGACCACAGAAATACATAGAACCCCCAACAGAAAGGATAGGAGGAGGACAACACCAAGACACAGAATAATTAAAATGACAAGGATCAAGGACAAGGAAAGAGTTTTAAAGGCAGCTAGAGAGAAAAAGGTCACCTAAAAAGGAAAACCATCAGGCTAACATCAGACTTCTCGACAGAAACCCTATAGGCCAGAAGAGAATGGTATGATATACTTAATGCAATGAAACAGAAGGGTCTTGAACCAAGGATACTGTATCCAGTATGACTATCATTTAAATATGATGGTGGGATTAAACAATTCCCAGACAAGCAAAAGCTGAGGGAATTTGCTTCCCACAAACCACCTCTACAGGGCATCTTACAGGGACTGCTCTAGATGGGAGCACTCTTAAAAGGAGCACAGAACAAAACACACAACATATGAAGAATGGAGGAGGAGGAATAAGAAGGGAAGAAGAAAAGAATCTTCATGTAGTGTATATAACAGCTCAATATGCGAGCAAAGTTAGGCAGTAAGATAATAAAGAAGCTAACCTTGAACCTTTGGTAACCACGAATCTAAAGCCTGCAATGGCAATAAGTACATATCTCTCAATAGTCACCCTAATGTAAATGGACTTAATGCACCAATCAAAAGACTCAGAGTAACAGAATTGATAAAAAAGCAAGACCCATCTATATGCTGCTTACAAGAATCTCACCTTAAACCCAAAGACATGCATAGACTAAAAGTCAAGGGATGGAAAAACATATTTCAGGCAAACAACAGTGAGAAGAAAGCAGGGGTTGCAGTACTAATATCAGACAAAATAGACTTCAAAACAAAGAAAGTAACGAGATAAAGAAGGACACTACATAAGGATAAAGGGCTCAGTCCAACAAGAGGACGTAACCATTCTAAATATATATGCCCCCAACACAGGAGCACCAGCATATGTGAAACAAATACTAACAGCACTAAAGAGGGAAATAGACTGCAATGCATTCATTTTAGGAGACTTCAATGCATTCATTTTAGGAGACTTCAACACACCACTCACCCCAAAGGATAGATCCACCAGGGAGAAAATAAGTAAGGACACACAGGCACTGAATAACACACTAGAACAGATGGATCTAATAGACATCTATAGAACTCTACATCCAAAAGCAACAGGATATACATTGTTCTCAAGTGCACATGGAGCATTCTCCAGAATAGACCACATACTAGCTCACAAAAAGAGCCTCAGTAAATTCCAAAATATTGAAATTCTACCAGCCAACTATTCAGACCACAAAGGTATAAAACTAGAAATAAATTCTACAAAGAAAACAAAAAGGCTCACAAACACATGGAGGCTTAACAGCATGCTTCTAAATAATCAATGGATCAATGAACAAATCAAAAGAGAGATCAAGGAATATATAGAAAAAAATGACAACAACAACACAAAGCCCCAACTTCTGTGGGACTCAGCAAAAGCAGTCTTAAGAGGAAAGTATATAGTGATCCCGGAACACTTGAAGAAGGAAGAACGATCCCAAATGAATAGTCTAACATCACAGTTTTCGAAACTGGAAAAAGAAGAACAAATGAGGCCTAAAGTCAGCAGAAGGAGGGACATAATAAAGATCCGAGAAGAAGTAAACAAAATTGAGTAGAATAAAACAATAGCAAAAATCAATGAAACCAAGAGCTGGTTCTTTGAGAAAATAAACAAAATAGATAAGCCTCTAGCCAAACTTATTAAGAGCAAAAGAGAATCAACACAAATCAACAGAATCAGAAATGAGAATGGAAAAATCACAACAGACTCCACAGAAATACAAAGAATTGTTAAAGACTACTATGAAAACCTATATGCCAACAAGCTGGAAAACCTAGAAGAAATAGACAACTTCCTAGAAAAATACAACCTCCCAAGACTGACCAAGGAAGAAACACAAAAGTTAAACAAACCAATTACGAGCAAAGAAGTTGAAACGGTAATCAAAAAACTACTCAAGAACAAAACGCCGGGGCCAGACGGATTTACTTCGGAATTTTATCAGACACACAGGGAAGACATAATACCCATTCTCCTTAAAGTGTTCCAAAAAATAGAAGAGGAGGGAATACTCCCAAACTCATTCTATGAAGTCAACATCACCCTAATACCAAAACCAGGCAAAGATCCCACCGAAAAAGAAAATTACAGACCAAATTCCGTGATGAATGTAGATGCAAAAATACTCAATAAAATTTTAGCAAACCGAATTCAACAGTATATCAAAAGGATCATACACCACGAGCAAGTGGGATTCATCCCAGAGATGCAAGGATGGTACAACATTCGAAAATCCATCAACATCATCCACCACATCAACAAAAAGAAAGACAAAAACCGCATGATCATCTCCATAGATGTTGAAAAAGCATTTGACAAAATTCAACATCCATTCATGATAAAAACTCTCAGCAAAATGGGAATAGAGGGCAAGTACCTCAACATAATAAAGGCCATATATGATAAACCCTCAGGCAACATTATACTGAAGAGCGAGAAGCGAAAAGCATTTCCTCTGAGATCGGGAACTAGACAGGCATGCTCACTCTCCCCACTGTTATTTAACATAGTACTAGAGGTCCTAGCCACAGCAATCAGACAAACTAAAGAAATACAAGGAATCCAGATTGGTGAAGAAGAAGTTAAACTGTCACTATTTGCAGATGATATGATATTGTACATAAAAAACCTAAAGACTCCACTCCAAGTCTATTAGAAGTGATATCGGAATACAGAAAATTGCAGGATACAAAATTAACACACAGAAATCTGTAGCTTTCCTATACGCTAACAATGAACCAACAGAAAGAGAAATCAGGAAAGGAATTTCATTCACAATTGCATCAAAAAAAATAAAATACCTAGGAATAACCTAACCATAGTAGTGAAAAACCTATACCCTGAAAACTACAAGTCACTCTTAAGAGAAATTAAAGTGGACACTAACAAATGGAAACTCATCCCATGCTCATGGCTAGGAAGAAATAATATTGTCAAAATGGCCATCCTGCCCAAAGCAATATACAGATTTGATGCAATCCCTATCAAATTTCCAGCAACATTCTTCAGTGAACTGGAGCAAATAATTCAAAAATTCATATGGAAACACCAAAGACCCCGAATAGCCAAAGCAATCCTGAAAAAGAAGAATAAAGTAGAGGGGATCTCACTCCCCATCTTCAAGCTCTACTACAAAGCCATAGTAATCAAGACAATTTGGTACTGGCAAAAGAACAGAGCCACAGACCAGTGGAACAGATTAGAGAATCCAGACATTAACCCAAACATATATGGTCAATTAATATTTGATATAGGAGCCATGGACATACAATGGCAAAATGAGAGTCTCTTCAACAGATGGTGCTGGGAAAACTGGACAGCTACATGTAGGAGAATGAAACTGGACCATTGTCTAACCCCATACACAAAAGCAAATTCAAAATGGATCAAAGACCTGAATGTAAGTCATGAAACCGTAAAACTCTTAGAAAAAAACATAGGCAAAAATCTTTTAGACATAAACATGTGTGACCTCTTCTTGAACATATATCCCCAGGCAAGGAAAACAACAGCAAAAATGAACAAGTGGGACTATATTAAGCTGAAAAGCTTCTGTACAGCAAAAGACACCATCAGTAGAACAAAAAGGAACCGTACAGAATGGAAAAACATATTTGTAAATGACAGATCCGTTAAAGGCTTGATGTCAAGAATATATAAAGAGCTCACCTGCCTCAACAAACAAAAAACAAATAACCCAATTAAAAAATGGGCAGAGGAACTGAACAGACAGTTCTCCAAAAAAGAAATACAGATGGCCAACAGACACATGAAAAGATCCTCCACATCACTAATTATGAGAGAAATGCAAATTAAAACTACAGTGAGATATCCCCTCACACCAGTAAGGATGGCTTCCATCCAAAGACAAACAACAACAACTGTTGGCGAGGCTGTGGAGAAAGGGGAACCCTCCTACACTGCTGGTGGGAATATAAATTAGTTCAACCATTGTGGAAAGCAGTATGGAGGTTCATCAAAATGGTCAAAACAGATCTACCATATGACCCAGGAATTCCACTCCGAGGAATTTACCCTAAGGATGCAGCAATCAAGTTTGAAAAAGACAGATGCACCCCTTTGTTTATCACAGTGCTATTTACAATAGCCAAGAATTGGAAGCAACCTAAATGTCCATCAGTAGATGAATGGATAAAGAAGTAGTGGTACATATACACAATGGAATACTACTCAGCCATAAGAAGAGGGAAAATCCTACCATTTGCAGCAACATGGATGGAGCTGGAGGGTATTATGCTCAGTGAAATAAGCCAAGCAGAGAAAGAGAAATACCAAATGATTTCACTCATCTGTGGAGTATAAGAACAAAGGAAAAACTGAAGGATCAAAACAGCAGCATAATTACAGAATCCAAAAATGGACTAACAGCAATTCCTGTGTGGTGACCTCCAATGAGTTCTACATAATGGTATAAAGGGCATATCAAAGTGTGGGCAAAGGGTCTGTTTGTGTTTATACAGAAGATCAAAGCCTAATTTAGCTACCCAGAAAATGAACTAAGATACGATATAAAGAAGAACTTCCAACATCAGCACTCTCTGGAAGACTCATACCAGAAGATGATCATCAAAAAACCTCCACAAAGACCCAGGTGATGCTGCAGTTGTAGCTGCATCCATCACACCGTTCCCTGGACTTGCCATTGGAATGAAGAAGGAGATATCTAAGCTGGCCTGTGCATACAGTAAAACAACAAATTTGACAGGATCTTTACTGTTGGAACTCAACCAAGAATTAGGAGAAGTGCAAGTAGTAGCACTCCAAAATCTTACAACTACACACTATCTACAGTTAAAAGAACATATGGGATGTGAACAGTTCCCAGGAATGGGTTGTTTTAATTTGTTTGATTTCTCTCAGACTGTTCAAGTACAGTTGGACAATATCCATGATATCATAGACAAATTTTCACAAATGCCTAGGGCGCCTAACTGGTTTTCTTGGCTTCACTGGAGATGGCTGGTAATTATAGATCTGCTTTGTTTATGTAACTGTATTCCTATTATGTTAATATGTTTGTGCAATTTAGTCAGTAGTTTAAAACCTATACAAGCTTAAGTTACTCTACAAGAAGATATGTCAAAGAAATATTCAATCCTCCCATGTTTTCTTCCATCTGCTCCTCCTATAGCTTTTCTTCTTCCTTTCTGATTACAACCCTTAAATAGAATTCGTGCGTCATATCGAATTTACCGAGTATCATAATTCCTTCAGGTGGTAAAGTTACCTCGAGACAAGTGCTGGGCATAGAATCCACAGGGCATAAATCTGCAAAGAAGTAAAAAGCTAACCTTTTCCAACAATATGGCTTCTCTCTCACTTACCAACTTTACATCTCCCTGTATGGCCCCGGAAGATGACTGGTTAGCCAGAGACGGGTAAGATTCCTCAAGGGAGGAACAACCTAAGACAGGAACAGTTGCAGGTGGACCATCAGGTGAGAATTTGGGGATCAACAGTGGTGAAGCTTAGAACCTCACTCCCCCTGTTTTGAGACAAATCTTCTGCATCGGTGGATGTTTTCTTGCCCTTGTCTAGCTTGGATTAACACATAGTCTACAGGCACACACCTGATCATCTACAATTGCTCTCTTACAACACTAAACTATGTTTTCTACCTTTATCTTGCATCTACCTACCACTTCAGCATTTTATTAAAAATAAAAATAATAATAATAATAAAGGGAGAAATGTGGGATCCACATATAAATCAAGTATAAAAATCAAATGAATATTCATATTTGACCTGATTGTTTATAGATCATAATGCGTGATCAAAACCGAAAGTTTCTGTGATGACTGCCCTTGTACTGTTCACCATGTAAGAACTTATTCACTATGTAAGAATTTGTTCACCATGTAAGAACTTGTTTGTTATGCTTCAGAAGATTGGAGACTGACGAGAATTAGGCTTGAGTTGGATTAATGATTGTGCTTTGAGCGTTGACTCCTCTATACAGAATTTTATTGTTGTTAACAACCATTTAATCAATAAATATAAAAAAAAGAAAAAAAAATATTCACAGCAAGAAACTAATTGATTGGATAAATATGTAATCTATAAACTGAAAGGAAATACTAAAATCCAATTAAAATTATATAATTTCTAAAGCATTTATTTATGAGCCAACAAATGAATTCTATATCAGTTGATCTAGACCTTTTCAAAAATTCATTTAAAAAAATCAAGATCTTTCTGAAAAGAAAACATAGTCATGCAAATTAAAGTGAATATATTTTGATCTCAATATCAAGAAATAACACATACAGAAGTGTTATTCTTCATGCATATTGCCATTTTACAATTAATTTCTTAACTGTAGTTGTCTCTAATACCAGGTCATTAATACTTTTCTGAATAATGCCTTTCTTCATTACCACCATGATCTTTAAATATTCTTTCATGAAACACGGTCTGCTTCAAAGTCGAATTTTGTGATTAATACACTTGAAAATAATTACATTCTCAACTTAATCTTCCATTTGCACTGGAATTTCAATTGAAAAAATATTCTGAACCAGTTCTTAATTGACGTAGGAAAGTTCTCTCTTGCTCTGTATCTCTCTACCCACATTTCTCTTTGTCTCATCAGATATGCCAAAGCTGATTTTTTGCTTTGTTCAAATGTTTGCTCTGGCTGTCCCCAAACTATGTGAGTTCTATACAAGCATTCTATTAAGAAACCAAGAGTATAAGATATATTGAGGAAACATCATCTAGAAATCTTGGCGTCTGTTTACCTTGGGCTACTCTCTACTACTACTTTTACTCTCTGGGTTTGACAGTCACTAGACTTCAGCCTGAAGCCCTGAGGAAAAAGGATAAGGTTTCGCTCTTCTCTCCTTTATTCACACTATAAAAAAGCTTGAAAATGTGTCTGTAAAACTGTTGCTTTGGGTCAGGTATGAATCTGGCAATCTAGGTTCAATATTGGAATCAAATTTACTTTCCTTTGGTAACTCTTAATTTGTTCATTTTCCCTATAGTGTTTTCTCTTTGGATTTATTATTTTCCCTGGATTGAAATAGATCTTAACTATATACATGGACTCTTTTTTAAGCCTTATCATTCTTATTTTATTATCCTTCAAAGGGCTAAAAAGCTTTACTCATCTGGTACCAAAAATAGCATGATCCAAATGGTCTACAGCAAATCTCATCATGCTTTAATCTCCAGGATCAGAACCCTTGGATTCTGATAAACCTTTGATAACATTGCTGAGCATTGCGATTTTGAATTGACTTTAGCTCCTTGAACTTGACAACTTAGTTTCTCATATCTACAGGAAGGCTTAGCCCATCTTGCATGGACATCCTGTATTTAGTCCTTCCATTTTAACGTAGATTTTGTTTCCCATACACTCTGCTGTTTTATTTGAGTACTATCATATTGACATATGGTTTTTCATCCTTTGAGATAATGCTCTGTTTTGTATCTCTCTAATTTCTCTAATGTCATACATTTTCATGGAAAGTTCCACTAATACAAAGGCATGCAAATAAAAAAAATGTCCCATGGGTATATTGCCATGTGGCATTTAGAAGAACAGCTGCCTTGCTCTAGTTTGTAATCACTGAATTCCTTGAACAGTTCTGTGGTTATAGTAGGACATTAATAAGCATCTATTTGTCTTAACTAATTTCAAACTCATGTATATTTTTATGACCATATACTTTTGGGGCTTATATGTTGTGCAGGATTGCCTGTTAATAACTAAACATCACCTCCATGTCTTTCCATCATGGAAAACTGTATCCAAAACCCACTTTTAGTATGGCCTGGGGTTATAATATGCCATGAGAGACAAATTTGGAGGGTAAAAGGGAAGGAGAAACACATTATTTTGTGTAGACATTGGTGCTCAGAAGCAATGGCATCAAGCCCACGTTATTCAATTTTCTATCTTGTGGCCGCTTTCCACAATCTTTGCAGATCCCTTCCTACATTACCTTGGAAAACTCTTGGTGTACTTTTGCCCAAGACTTGTCTCATCTTTCTGCTCCAGTGCTCTATCTTCCCACTGTGATATTCCAGTCTTACTCTCCCAGCTTCTGCGTATTTATGGATGCCCTCATTCCTAACCTGTGCCATCCTACCACCAGCAGCAGGATACTTGCAGTGGCTCTGTATCCATGAATTCCAAACCCAGAATGACCATATGTTCATGGTGCACCCCACTGAGAGTTAACTTAAATTCTCTAAGTGTTCCTCCAAATATCCTGAAATCCAAATCTCTGGATTTCTGTTGTAACCTAATCAACAGAGGTTTGTGGGTTTTTCTTCTCAAAGACCTGGATGCCTAGTAAATAACAAATCTAATCAATAAAGAAGTTTCAATAAACAAGTGCTATAATGCCCAATTTTAAATATGTTTTTCTGTATATTGCCATCCAATGTACATGAAAGTCTGCAAACAGATAATAAAAATATTAGTCCCTTTTTAAATTATGAAATGGGAATAATTTTTGAATATCAAACTATGGGACAAAATTCTGATTTTCCTCTATAGAAAATTTGAACTACAGAGCTCTACAAAGCGCTACATAGCTTTTCTGTAACAAATATTTCTTATAAATATTTATTGGTTTCTTTTATGTGATAGTATTACAGAAAAATACTCTGAATATAAAAATATATTCTTGGTTTGATTCTACCTTTTAGGATAATCCATCTATTGGGTGAGATAACTTGTGAACAGTTAATTATAATTCAAAAAGATAATTCTCATGAGATTTGTTTATTTTTATTTATTTATTTATTTATTTATTTTGTGTGTGTGTGTGTGTGAGAGAGAGAGAGAGAGAGAGAGGGAGAAAGAGAGAGAGACAGAGAGAGAGAGACAGAGAGAGAGACAGAGAGACAGAGAGACAGAGACAGATTCATTTACCAAAAATAATATGAGTGTAGCTGGCCATAGCCAGCCAGCTACTGTAGTGCTAACCATACCAGGTCACCCACATGTGTAATTTCACACTCTGGGCCTAAACTGATCTATATAATAGTGAATTGATGAGGTGTATATTAACCTTTTAAAGCGGTAACATGAAAATCATCCTATATGTTGGGAAATGATCCTATATATATAGGCACTTGAAATAAAGAAAAAATTGTCAAAACTGTCAAAACCTGTTCATAATAAAAATGTGTTCTCTATTGATAGAATAGCTCAATTCTTTCATATAAATGTTCTATTTTATATCTGGAATACTAAAAGAACTGAATAAAATACAATCTTCCAAAATCTACTCCATTTGTTAAAGGGAATCAAACAATACATTCACCTAATGCTAGTTTGAACTTCCATTTGAAATTTATTGCTCTTTTGATCAAATGGTTAAGAAGGGAACGAAACTAATAGCAGTAACATTAATTGGATAACTAGTAATTATTGTGAAAAATGAAAATTACTTTTTCTTGTCTTAACTTTGGAAGATATCAAATTATCCTAAAGAGCATATCTAGATGTGAAATTTCTAAAGAATGCATTTTTCCAACTGCTCTGTTTTTCAGCAATCTTGGTGTGCTAATTATCTAATTAACTGGGATAGAGAGTCCAATTATAATTTTGAAGTCCACTGTGGGATTACAATTATTTTTGTAATCATTAACTTGGCTTAATCACCTTTAACACTAGTTTTGCAGGTCTCAACTAATTAGTTTTACTAGCTAATTACTGAATATAGAGAAATTAGCTTTTCATTAAGATATGATAATATCTACTGTCATCTGGGTAGAAATGTGAGGACATTGTATACATGAAATTGGATCACATTCACTAAAGGTCACCTTTTGTTGCACTCAGAAATTCTATAATATAATTGATTTATAGGGACATATATAAATGCAAGGCAAATAGTTCATCATTAGCTACTACTACAATCTTTGATTTTTGGTTACATGTAAACGCCCCTTCCATATAAATTAAGTAGTGTTGAAAGGTCAGTTTTAGTTGGCGCTTTAGCCAGACGATTTTTTAAAGTTAAACTCTTAAGGAAAAAATGATAAATGAGAAAACAATACTTTGAGAGTTAGTACAATCTTTCTAATCCTTTGTTTATTTTTATTTATTTTAAGGTTATCTTTCAATTCAATTATCTTACCTATCTCCAAATTTATTCTATGTTTTTCCATTTTAGAGCCAAAATACAATATCTTTAACTTCTTAACATCAGTTATCACCGTTTCTCATTGCAGTATGATACTCACTTTGAAAAGGCATAACCTGAAAGTCATTTATGTTGGCAAATTATATTCTTTATAAATTCTGGAAACAAGTTCAATAGGTATTAATTCCCTTTGGATTATTATTTGGATGTAATACACTGATTTTGTCCCTAAACATGAAAGAAAATATTTACATATTTATAAAAAATGAGTAGTCAAAATATCTGAAATTATGCATGTGAATACCCAATGGCACATACACTGTAATTTAAATTTATAACTTTAGTAGAAAAGTTGCCATCTGTCTTACCAACAGCAAGAGACCAGCCTAAAATACCTCTAACATGATTTATTTGTATTAATTTTTCTTGTTTACATATTAAAATATAAAATAATTTATATAAATTGACCTAACCAGTAGGGAATAAAATATATATATATATATATATATATAACTATCTCTTTATTATCTTTGTTTTAACCAGGAAAAAAAAGCCATGCTTATGGAGAAGAGTTTAAGAAATACTGTATATATTGACTAATGCAGAACATTAAGAAGTCAGAATAATTCACAAGCAATAATTTATAGTATAGAGTACAAATAAGGACTACTAACATTTAAACTACCACTGTCTATACACACTCTTTCCCCCATTTATTTTTTCCCCTGGAATGGAAATGTATACTTAGCAAAAACAAATAAACATTTTTCTTAGAATGAAATGACACTGTCTCTCTGCATCTCATTGTATTTCTACAGTGTTACATTGCTTCCACACCCAGCAACAATTCAGAGGACAGAAGACAACATGGTCTCTTCCATTAAGGAGAGCTGTCAATATCAAAACTAACTGCAAGAGGAAAAATTACCTAAATAAATAATTGAGAAGGTGCACAAGCAATATCCATTAATTCAAGTGCTAGACATATAAAACAGATGGTAATTCATATAAATTATATGAAATTTGCATATTTTGAGTAATCTTTCTATTTTATACAGTGCAATTTATCTTAATTCAAAGTAAAATAATTTGAAGACTAGAAAACATACTAAAAATGTCTTCTTATTTGAATTAACTATTATTTAGTAGCCCTCTTAATTGATATAGGATACAAAAAAATATTCACAAGTTGTTGTGTGAACAATCAGGTAATTAGTAAAATAGGTAGTATATGCTGCTGATGTTTCAGAATTTCCAAAAGATAGAAAGATTAATTGTGTATAGTAGGACTACGAGTCCCAGTAGCTCAATCCTTGTATTCCCTTCTCCAATACTACAAATCATCTCTATGACTTAATTACTGTTCTTTCAGAGATATGTAATCATATTTTATTCATTATAGAACATAATATATAATACACCATCTTGCATATTGTTTTTTTCTTTAAAAGCATTTTTTCATTTAAATAATTTTCAGTAGCTATAGAATATTCCTTGGAATTTTTGTAATCATTTAACTTGTCTCTTACTGATACATGCTTGATATTTTTCATGCTAGACATATTTTAGTTTTCTGCTTTAAAGAACACTTCATTAAGTAATATTTTACATAGATCATTTCACACATCCAAGCATATCTGCAGGAAAAAATTCTATATATCAACGGCTACATCAAAGGGAATGGTAGATTGCTTGCCTTTTAAGTCTTTAATACTTCGCACTTTCCTATATCCATTCCCTACACGTGTCTTTCAAATTAATCTCAAAAGAGAACTGGGAAGTGTGACCTTTGGGTGACAACAGACTTACATGAGACCCTGTGAACATGGTCATATCTCCTAACCTCTCTGAGATGCTTAATTTTTTTGAAAAGATGAATGTTACCATTAGAGGAATTACAGAATATAAATCTCTAATTCAGCACTTGTCATATTGTTGAACCCCCTTCCATTTCTTTCCTTTTTTTTTACTTCTATAATACAAAAACTGTTGAAACCTTAAGGTCCTTCCTTTCATTGCACTTATTTTCTCCCCTGGCTTCTGATACAATTTAGAACAGGTAAGGCAATTTACATGCTGGCACTTAAATATATTCATATATGTCATATAATATACATTGTACATACATTTAATATATGATATATTTCTGAGTAAAATTTGCATGCAAAATTGCCTCTGGCCAGGTAGAAAACCAACTCAGGATGGTGACTCTGTGATGAATATTCCAGTTTGGAATATTGGAATAACAAAATGATGGACTCCTCTTCACAAGGTCAGTGATGGCCATCATTCTGGGAGATGTGATGTGAAAATGTGTGTGAGGAAGAACCTGATAGTGCCTGCCAGGAAAATGGTAACAGCTGATAGCAGTTGGGAGGGACATAGCATAGCTCCCTACTCTGCCCCAGCAGGCTTGCCTCAGGCAAGATATTTAATGTTTCTAGCTTTACTGTCTGCCCGTTTAACCCTCCTTCATGATTCTTTTGAAATAATACACATAAGTCATCAAAACATGATAACTATCATACAGATATTAGATTAGATATCAGACAATAGACAGGAGTCAAGTGTACTTCTGGTAAAACTGCTAAAATTTACCCTCTGTGTGAATTTTGGGACTGTTACACTGATTTCTCAGAACATCTGAACTTGATTTCACATTTAAGAGAACGAACACTGGAAGATGAAGGGTGCCAAAAATATGTGTGTAAAAGTGTAATTGACTTAAATTATTTTCTGTAAGTAGTGGTTTTATAAACATTAAAAAAAATAAATAAAGAAAGGTTCCCTGAAAGGCCAGAGTAGCTGGATCACTGCAGAAGTGATGTTCCAATAAGTGTGTCAGAAAGACTTTTGACTTGGCTTTGATATGAGATAAAATTTCATGTATATGGGAAATTGTTGTAATTTATGGTTAATAAAGAATAGAGTAATTTGAAGCATCTTTAATAAAAGTAAATGAAACAGTCAATTCAGGTCCTCTAATGTAATAAACTCAGTTCAAATTAAGTAGTTTCTAGTTTCATTCATGTTATAGCTTTTTTCCCCTCATCTTTTCTCTACATTTGCAAATTTTTACATTTAGACTAAATTAAAGTATTCATCTAAACTTTTATTTCCTTATGGTGTTAATTAATATTGCTCCATGCTCTCTGGGCTATTTTCTGGCTCAAAAGCCTCTCATAATCTTTTATTGATCCTATGTACTCTCTATAACCTTTCTTAATAAGTTTTCTACTTCATAAACAGCAAAATTAGTTTATAGCACATAGTATGAGTCACGTACATTTAACAATGCAAGGAAATATTTGGAAAGGAAGTAAATTTGTGCTATCTATAGAAGCAGAAATGATCTACCTAAGTAAAAGGGTCACTGCAATTTTTAGTTTTAATTTTCTTTTTCCTGAACATGTATTCTCTAACTACATGAGATTCCCCCAGAAAAGCTTGAAAATACCTAAGTATCTTGAGCTCATTCAGTCTATTAAATCATAATTGCTGAGCATAGAAGTAGAGAATTTGAATTACTAAAAAAATATTCACATCTGATTTTTCAGTATATTTATACTAGGGAAGTATTATAGGAATAAGAAATCAGCATTAAGTAATAAGGAGTCAGTAAGAAATGAAAAAAGTTGATTTTTCAATTAATATATTCTTAGATTTTATCTAAATTCTTTAAAAATAATGTTATAATTGAAAAGATCATTATATTTTAGTATATTCATTTTATTAATTTTAATGAATTAATAGTGACAATGAAAATTTATACATATTGAGCCAAGCACAGTACTAAGATAGCTGTGATTATTGTTCTCATTAATTGTTAAGATTGAGACTGAGTGATTAAATAATTGGACAAAGGGAAATGATGGTATCTGACTGAGCTAGAATTAAAGAAAGGACATGGTGTCATTCCCAGTAAGAGTTTGTATATATGCGTCTGTGCTTTAATCACTACTCCCTGTAGAATAGAGTGACTAGCTGGTACCTTTGTATTATACTGTAACACTAAAGGTTTATGAGGCAAAAGATATTGCTTAGGTAGATATTAAAACAGTGACTTCCATATTACAGATTATTAAAAACAGAGTCAAATAGATAATAGGAGAAACATAAGGAAAAAAATATAGGCAAAGGACAGTTAAATTGAAAAGAAATACAGACCGTATAGAGGAAGATGCTACAAACTGTAGAAATCTTTAGTAGCAATTTCCACCTATTTCCAATTTTACTCCTAAGTAAGTAGTATGGGAGATACTTTACTGCCCCCTTTGGAGGCTGTTGTTTCTACATGACTTATTGGTCTTTGGAAACATAACTGGAAGGTATACATGATTTCTGACAGGAAATTTAAGAACTAGTGAGCTATTTGAGGTGCTGTTTTCTTTACTTCTCTGGTGTTGTGGAAGCACATATCAAAATTAATAACTGTGATGAGAGGCCTCTACCCCACCAAAAATACTGATCACATGGCTAAAAAATTTGTTAATTGAATTTCAAAGAATAAGAGAAATAAAGTTATCTAATGGTGGTTAAAATAGAAAATATTATAGTTTAAGGGAAGGAGAAATATTAACAAATAAATAATTTAAGTATCATACTTTATCTTGATACTCAGAAAATAAAATACATAGCATACTAAAGTTAATTTTATATTTATTTACTTATTAATTTTCCATTTAAATATCTATTAGAGCACACTTGAATAACTCAGTGCTATAGAATTAATATTCATTTTTATATATCATTATTTTTGAAGTACTTAATGTATTTGAATATTTGAATGTACAGTCTTGATGATAAAAAAGGTTTATTAATTCATAGTAAAATTAGTTCAGACACTGGTTATATCAAAATATGATTTTTCATGTTATAAATATTCATGGTTAGAAAGTTACAAGTGAAACGGAAATGATGCATCAATTAGAAGTATGTGTTAACATAATATTTCATATATTACTTGATTATAAAAATGAGTAGATTTTATTTATTTGTAATGCTTATTCAATATCTCCACTGTAGTAAATAATAGAGAATACAAATAATCAAGAAAATATAACTTATTTTAATTACTAGATGAAATTTTGTAAATATGTGGATAAAAATAAAATTTTTTAAATCCAGCATGTGCCTGACACTACTGTTAATAATTTATGTTTCACACAATAAAAATACTTTGTTTTCATAAATTAATCCATTATGCAGTAATTGTGGAAAAAAACTAGATGACCTATGATATACATAATAGCATTTTCAGAAAAAGAAAATTAAAGATATCTATAGGAGAAACACATTTAAAGAAATAATAAAGAGAGTGACCCTTGGTTTGAAGAAACATTTAAATCTAAAAGTTTTAAATGTTTACTGAGATACAGACAAGCCTGAGGAAAAACATAAAGAGCTATTCATCTATAAATATCTTAGCAAAATTTCTGAATATTAAAAAAAGAAAGGAAATCTTTTAAACTTCCTAACAGAATATAAAATATTCAAATGTGTTAAATTTCTCATCTTTAATATTGGAAGCTAGAAGAATATATGAAAAGACACCTCTACATAGGAATCATACATCAAGTTAAGATAGCATTAGTCTTTTACAGATATTTCACTATTTCCAGGTGGAAAACAAAAGTTTGTAAATATACAAGAACCCAGTCTACACTGATTCATTTACAAGGTTAATGAGAAAAAAAAAGGCATCAACATAAAAGATAGGGAAGAGATGGTTAAGACTGGCAACATAATGACAATGGTTAAAAAGTTTATATTGGTAACATACACTGTTGAGATAAAAAATTCAATACCAGCTGGGTCTAGGAAGCTCTATATCCTTTGAATGTTTATAATAATGATTAAAATGCTGAAACAAATATAGGAAGTGACCCTTCATGAAATAAGTAGTATATGTGACAGACTTCCTTGTATGACTTTGGGGTTTAAAATTTATCATGCATTTGAATTTAATTTTCCTTAACTTTGGCCATGGGAATTAGGTAATGAAAGAGGATATGCTAATCTGAGAAAATAGCAAACTAGTCATTTTAGAGAGGATGACTAAACATGTGGCTTTTTTTGAAGAGGGATTCTGTTTTTTAAATAGGTTTTCCAGTAAAAAATGAAAAACAAACAAAAACTTAAAAAAAATTTAAAATGTAATATAAGTAAAATTCAAAACTATGCTCCATACCTAGACCAAGTAATCTTTTCTGTTCTGTTGCTTTTAAAAATCATATCTATCTAGTGGCTGGTCACAAAAATCTTTGTCCTCTTCATACCCTTCACCTTGGGGGTTTTATAAAAAAAAAAATACTTGTGTAGGTAGATCTTTCTTCTTCGTTCTTTAGTGTTTGTTGTACCGGCTCTTAGGGTTTGGTTTATACTCTCTCCCAGCACTCTGAGGCATATAAAATGTATTTCTTACTCTCATAGAATATGTTAAAGCTACCTATATCTTTATTTTCCCCCAACTTCTCTTTTTCTTTTTCTTAATTTTCTTCATTTTTTTTTTCTTTTCTTCCATATATAAGGAAGGAAGGAAGATAAGGGACAAGGGAGGGAGGGAGGAAGGCAGGAAGAAGGAAGAATAAAAACAAAACTAAAAACTCTCAACAGAATCTTAGGAACTAAATACATTTGAATTCTAGAATTTTGGTTTTTAACAAAATTTTTTTCACAGTGCGGTAAAACCCAGTCTCACCCAGTAAAAGTAGCAACACTTGAGGATTGATAAAGCTTTGAATTAGGAAGGAGTCTACGCATTTTTGTTTCATGTTCCTTCTGCATTTCCCACCTGATCAGTCACCAAAGCTTGTGAATACCAACACCACTGTGAATACTTCTTAGTAAAGGAGGCATCATCTAAAAATACTTTTAGATTGTTCTTATTATTTATAGGCTATTTCTAAAGAAAGTGCTCTTTATTCTGTAATCATTCATTGATCTTAAATATGGATTTGCTTTTCAAAAATTATTTCTCATTTAAAATCTCACATAAGCTTTGATGATTTATGAAATAAATTGCAAACCTCTTAGTATTCCATTCTTAGACTTTTATTGAATATATGTATTTTTTGAGGATAGTGAATATTTCTTATTCTTTATTATTATAGAATTTCTTTATATAACTGGAATAATATATATTCTCATAGGTTTTCCCAACTCAGTTGATTTGAATTGCCATTAACTTTTATCATGTGCTTTAATCTTGAAATTTCCTTCTTTACCTTCTTCTTCTACCTGTCAAATCATATCCACTATGCTTTGTTATTTTAATTCACTAAATATGAAAAAATATGTTGCATATATTAGAGAACAATTTTAAGTTTCCTCTTTAAGGCCCCATATTTTGATGATATACATTGTTGAGTTGACACCACTTTATGTAAAGAATATAATATAAAATAACTTTATATGTCCCCTTTAATATTATTTAGATGTCTGCCTATACAATACCTATTTGTTGTTGGTTAAATTTTGGCCCTCAAGAAAGATATGTTGACATGCTAACTCACAGTACCTCAGAATATCACCTTTTTTGGAACTGAGGTCTATACAGAGGTAGTAACTTCAAATGAAGTCATTAGGGTAGGTCCTAATCCACTTTGACTAATGGCCTTATTAAAAATTGGGAAATGTAGACACAGAGATAGATATTCATAAAGAGAAAGCCATATATAAGGAAAAACACTATATATAAGGAGAAGACTAGAGTGATACACTTATAAGCCAAGGAACACAACAGATTGTTGGTAAATCACCAGAATCTGAGAGGCATGGAAAAAATTTTCCCTCACAGCCCTAAGGAGAACCTGTTCTGCCAAACTTTCGATTTCAGAAGTTTAGCTTGCAGAACTGGAAAACAATAACTCTATTATTTTAAGTCACCCAGTCTGTAGTACTTTCTTTTATCAG